>NC_073259.2:88535000-89785000 GCF_029289425.2 Pan paniscus
ATTTGGGGGTGATCAGTTACAATATCTCAGTCATGAAACCTTTGCATGAGGACGTCTTATCTTACCATAAAGAAACTAACTCAAGTCAGAACAAAATCTGTTTCTTCCCAAAATACAGTATTGTTCTCTTAGGAAATACAATGATCACAATGTGTTACAATGATTCAGGGTATTAGTAGCTGGAGAATGAAATTTTGGAATCTAAAGAAGACAGTGGTCATGGAAATATGTTATCTTTTATAACAGCATGATTCCAAAGTTATAGGTTTTTTAGAACTAATACTTGATTTAAGTCATGAAGTGTAACTGTCACAGTCTTTTAAAATATCTACTTTTAATTACAGTATATAAATGACCCCATGGCTCCAGAAATTGTGAACATAGTAGAGCCAATGGTAGGATTATATGAGGGTTCAGCAGAGATGTCGTCTGACCTTCACTCACTTGCTACATTTATATATAACAGCCATCCAGATAAAAATTTTCCTGCAAGGAATAGAGCTGAAGACCAGACTTCACCAGTTGGTAGGTAGAATTTTGATTTTCTATAAAGTGCATTTAAACCACCAGTGCTAGCTAGCACAGAAATGAACCTTAGCTTAGAGTTCAGCCATATTATTAATGGTCTTTGGGCTGGAGTCGGATTTTTTTTTAGCTGTCGGAAAACCTCATGCAACAGATGGAAATGCCACACAGGCAGAAGCTGGCCCCTCCTAACCCATTTGACCTTCTTCCTGGAGAAAGTAGCACCCTAGAGTCTCTGGCCAAGCTGCATAGACAATCAGTTATTACAGTTGCCAAAGCAGGTGTGATGGGAAGGGATTAACATATCTTCAAATCATTTACAGGCCTCACATTCTCTACAGCTTTTGACTAATAGGTTTTCAAGTGTCACTAAAGGTAAATAGGTCAGAAAGTTACAACTCTAGTGCATGGTGTGATAAACAGGTGTAGGTGACCCCAACGATGTGGTGATGTCATTAGTGTATACACTTGCTCTTCAGTGTCAGTGGCTCTTACAGTTTCTAAAAGGAGAATGTCATATGTGGCAAATTAAAAATACTCACCTGACACATATTATCTCTCTAGTTTTTCTAAAATGTTAAATGAGAAAAACATTTTATTACCTTTTCTCAAATTTGGTATTTGTCCCATTCAAAATTAAAAGTGTTATTCTATTTATGGTAGAATTAGTAAAAAAAAATCACATTACATTCAATAGATGTTTATATTTCACTTACTGATCCATTTTTCTTGTGCAAAGAAGACTGGAGGGCAACACTGAAAATTAAGAGTCCCATGATTTCTGATGCAGACATTCCCTTAAATATTTCAAGTTTGGCCTAATTGCTACTTAAGAGTTTTAGAAGCACAAATTCTAAATAAAGCGAAAATCTAACATTTGAAATCCTTCTGGGATATTTATTTGTCAGTTATCCAAGCATGCTTGCTTTCAAGAATTATTTGGTTTACTGAATGTATGAACATATGGTGAAATTTGAGTCCAAATAAAACTCTTTATTTAACTCTTTTACTAAAACCTGGTATTGATTTATAATATCTCAATTATATATTTCTTTAACTCTTCTACTAAATCCTGGTATTGATTTATAATATTTCATTTATATATTATTTCCTACTCTTTCTTTTCAGAAAACATTCCTAACCAGCCTCTTTAAGAAAGTTGTTTTCTTAAAAACACTAATGTCATGTTTCAGAGTAATGTGTAAAAACTAGCAAAATTATATTATGAACACAAAATATTTGTGGTTATTATTGGGAGGTACTCAGAAATTCATAGTAATATTCAATATGATCTCTAAAATTAATATTTTTATGTTTACTATTATTACACATCTACCTTTAATAGAGGTGTGCATGGAGAGATTAATGAATACGGAGAAATCAGGTTTAAGATTTTATAGTCTAAGAAAAAATAATTTTGATTGTGAAGCCAAACACCTTTCTTTTTTTCTCTTTTTACTGAATTCAAACAGTAACTACAAGGAATCAGTATATTACTGACATTGCAGCTGAAGAGCTGTCTTATGTTATCAGGAGACTTGTACCTTTCACTGAGCACATGATTGGTGTATCTGCTTTCACCATCATGGGAGAAGGACCACCAACAGTTCTCAGTGTTAGGACACATCAGCAAGGTAAGGATGTATTTCCTTTGAAACAATTAACTGCAAATATTGCTGTTGTACACTGTGATACTTTTGTTTCATTCATATGTTCATTCTTCTTTTTAAGTGCCAAGCTCCATTAAAATTATAAACTATAAAAATATTAGTTCTTCATCTATTTTGTTATATTGGGATCCTCCAGAATATCCCAATGGAAAAATAACTCACTATACGATTTATGCAATGGAATTGGATACAAATAGAGCATTCCAGATAACTACCATAGATAACAGCTTTCTCATAACAGGTAGAAAACAATGTTTTGTTGTTGTTGTTGTTGTTCATTTTACATTTCTATTCTGGTGGAAAATATGCCCATCTCCCTGTGCCTTATATACTATAGAACACATGCTATGTCACTTCATATTTTGTTGTTTTGTGTCACCATGAATCTTTTAAAAATACCTGCATACATAACTCGATTAAATGTGTTTTTCTTTTACTAGATTTACCCACAATGAAGTAAAAAGCATCAGATCACAAGCTTCATAGAAATTTACTTAACTTAAGGAATACTGTATCTGGTATATCAAAATAACTCATTATTGAAGACTAAAATGTACGAATGCAAAAATCAGCTGAAGTAATTCAGCTGACATGGTATTTGTGCCAAGTCAACTATACACCCTGCAGTGTTCCAAAAAGTTACTTTTGCAACTTTAAATTATTGCCTTAATATTTTAGGAGAGAACTTGAAGTCACCAACATGGAAAGGCCTATAAGCCCAAGAATTTGAGGAGACTGCAATTATTTGGAAGCGATATAGATATCTAGTCCCCTGTATAAATTCTTCTTACTGGCCTTATATTAAATGGCACCAATCCCAAGAGTATTATTTTAAGGACATTAAACAGTTTTTGTCTCTTGTCCTTATAGGGTTAAAGAAATACGCAAAATACAAAATGAGAGTGGCAGCCTCAACCCACGTTGGAGAAAGTTCTTTGTCTGAAGAAAATGACATCTTTGTGAGAACTTCAGAAGATGGTAAGAATATCAATTGCAGTTTTAATTTTTTTAAAAAAGTGGTTGTAAATGCTCACTGCCTTCACTTCATGCTACCTCTAGGGTCTAAAGCAACAAACATAAATAAAAATATAGGTACTACAAATGTTCTTTTCTTCCCCTAGAACCGGAATCATCACCTCAAGATGTCGAAGTAATTGATGTTACCGCAGATGAAATAAGGTTGAAGTGGTCACCACCCGAAAAGCCCAATGGGATCATTATTGCTTATGAAGTGCTATATAAAAATATAGATACTTTATATATGAAGAACACATCAACAACAGACATAATATTAAGAAACTTAAGACCTCACACCCTCTATAACATTTCTGTAAGGTCTTACACCATATTTGGTCATGGCAATCAGGTATCTTCTTTACTCTCTGTAAGGACTTCGGAGACTGGTGAGCTTTTGTTTTGCTTTGTTTGTTTAATAATACACAGTGATATAGTAAGCAAAGCTGATAATCGCCATGTTGTTTACATTTTACATAACCTAAAATCCCTCATTATTTTGTTTTGTATAATCCAGAAATTAATTTTCTTTTTCAGGCAAAAGTGCAGGAAAAGGTTTATTGTACAAATATTTAAGTCTGATTTATATAAGGGAACTTCTAATCAAAATCTGTGAATTTTCAAATGAAAAGACCTTGAGAAACCAAGGATTCTTTCAATGTACCTATAAATTTTAGATTGAATGGCTACTTGCTTTCGAATTAGGTAAAACTGAGACATACTCATAGGAATAGATTCTGAGATTCTAATGAGGTATGTATATAGATAGTGGTGCAGAGTGGGAGCACAAAAATGGCATGCCTGGAGAAGACTTATGGAGGAGACAGCATTTGGCCTGGATCTTAATGAGGAGGTTGGAATGGGCAGAAGGATGTTATAGAGCAGGGGTCCCCAACCTTTTTGGCACTGGGGACCAGTTTCATGGAAGACAATTTTTCCCCTCCCTCCGGACTAGGGAGGGGAGTGAGGTTGGTTTCTGGATGATTCAAGCACGTTACGTTTGTTGTGCACTTTATTTCTATTATTATTACATTGTAACATATAATGAAATAATTATACAACTCACCATAATGCAGAATCAATGGGAGCCCTGAGCCTGTTTTCCTGCAACTAGATGGTCCTATCTGGGGGGTAATGGGAGACAATGACAGATCATCAGGTATTAAATTCTCATAAGAAGCACACAACATAGATCCCTTGCATGGGCGATTCACAATAGGGTTTGCGCTCCTATGAAAATCTAATGTCGACACGGATCTGACAGGAGGCAGAGCTCAGGCAGTAATTCAGGCGATAGGGAGTGGCTGTAAATACAGAAGCTTTATGATGCTCACCTGCTGTGTGGCCCAGTTCCTAACAGGCCATCAGCTGGTACTAGTCCGTGGCGCTGGGATTGGGGACCCCTGTTATAGAGGTTGCTGGATGGGTTGGGAGAGGATATCCCATCTAAAGGAAGTAAAACAAGCAAGGAATTACTTGTGTTTTAGTTTCGGTGAAACTAGAGTAAGACAGTTTGTCTGTTAATCTTATTTTGTTGTTTATATTGTGTTATAATTATATATTGGTGGCATAACTATTAGGCCAATTCTACAATGTATTTTGAGAATTAATAACTAAATATAAAGTTACCATTTTAATTGTACGTTTAAAACAATAAATATTTACTGACTAGATACTGGTGGAACCACATGAAATAATTTTTATAGGTCACAAATGGCCAAATATCAGCAATTTCATATAGTTCAGCCAGATACTATATACGAATTTCTGTCTTGACCTTGAGGATCTAGAAATCTAGTAAAGTAGCTTACCTTTGTAGAAAAGTATCCTGTTGAGACTATTCACAGAAATGAATACAATGAGATGATACAAAAGAGCCCATAGATAATGGCAGTAGTTGAAAGTGCAGGAATAAGAAAGTAATGAAAGGAGCATTTTACATTATCAAGAGCCTTGAAGTGACATTTAATTGATATTAATCCATATATTGGCATGTTTCATTGCTTTTGTAGATATTGTACCTGAAATAAGTATTTTTGAGAAAAATGTCTGCTCTTTAATGACTCAGTTTTATTTTGCAGTGGATTAAGGAAATGAAACAAGCATATTTTTAGCACCTATTAAGGGTCACGGGCCCTGTTGATAGGTTTCACAGAAACTGTCTTTTAAAAATTCTAAACTAAAGCAATACATTATTGTTATCTTCACAGAAAACTGAGTCTAATGAAAAATGGAGGGTTTGAGAGGTTCATTCATTCAAAAAATATTTATAATATACCAGGCCCTACTGGGGATAAAGTAGTGTAGAAGAAAAGGATTTCCTTCCCTCCTTAAGTTTTATTAGTTGGTGGGTGTTTCATTGCCTAATGGCACCAGCTGGAAAGTGATCAGCTGGAAAGTGATGAGCTGGAATTAGAATCCAAACCCATCTGACTGTAAAACCCATTTCCCTTTCACAGCACATGCTGTTTTTGAAGTAATCAACAAAGCTGGTAAATTATAAACAATATCTAAGATCTCTCTGTTCATTGTTACACTGATATTTTGTCATTAGGCTTCTGCTCAGCATGGGGAGGAAAGTAATAACTTTGAAAGATTCTATTGTGATATGAAATAATAACCATTTTTATGAATGCTTATCAAGTATTTCGTTTAAGTGGCCATAGCATCAAGAACACCTTATTTTAATGATGAATTATAAAGCAATGTTTTTGTTTTCTGATTATTACATGCACATAATCTTTTACTTAGTATTGAAAATGTAATTTTATTTTCTGTTTTATTGTCTGTTTGTATGAGTTTAATTCAAAGGCAGGGACAATAAACTTTAAATGAACATAAATTTTGAGATTTAGTTTAAAATGAGAATTTTACTTTTGGAAAGTGTCTTAGAAAACATGCAGAGCCCTTTATTTTTTAGGTGAGAAGACCTAGGACCATTTGGGTAAAAGGACTCACAAGTTATAGTACATGAGAAGTAAAGTTGGGGCTTGACTATAGGCCTCCTGACCCCCATTACAGGCCTCATTTAATAGGCTCCTGAGATGGCTAAAAAAATAAAGAGAAGGGGAAACCAACATATCCCATGGCTTCCTAGCCAGGCCTAACAATAAGAGTATAGGGTTTAATGCCCATCTTCCTAATATCTGGTTCTCTGTCCTAAGTTAGGGTAGTCTCAAGTTCTGTGCATTTTCCACCTGGATGAAAATGGAAGACAATGGAATCTACATTAGTGACTTTTCCTAGATTATGTATGCTACTGTTAAACCACCCACTTTAGCTCCTTTGGCAAAAGAGGAAGCTAAAATGTTAAGTAGGGTCTCAAGTGTCATTTGAAGCAAGATGAGCTCAAGAGCAACTATTTTTCTGGGTTTAGGCTCAAAATAATCTTATTAAATACAGTAATTATACCTTCTATTCATGTAAAAAAATATGGGCCCACTCTTCAATATTGTTTCATGAGAAATTGAGTGATGTGTTAACTCAGTGATGTGTTAATATTACTAATTAAAAATAGGAGTAAGTTATTTGGTTAAATGCCTTATCTTTTTAAGAGAAATAGAGTTTACTAATGCTTGGAAGTAAAACACCCTTGTGTTCAAGCAGGAAAGATCAATACAAGATTGATTCTGTGTGTGTGTGTGTGTGTGTATCTCTGTGTGTGTTTGTGTGTGTTTTAATCATAGATGTGCAGTTTTCCAATAAGCCTAAGATTAGTTTTTATTTTCTCATACTTAGGGTGTAATAATCATAAATACAACTTTGAGAAGTTCCCATACAAATTACTCTTTTGATGATCTATACATATTCCCTTTCCTTTTTAAGACACAACCATCTTTACTGTAAGCCTTTAACAAAACACCTTGTCTGATTTGGGGCAACAACCATGAGTGGATAATAACTTAGATGTTGACCAAAATTTTGTGTAGACCCCCATAAATTTATTTGTATTAATGAATAACATTTTAAAATTTGTCTACATACATTAAAGCTTTATATGCCAAACAATAGTCTTTTGGCAGATTCAAGGTAACTTCCCTTTTTTACTATCATCATGGACTATGTATTTTTTCTGTTTTGGAATTTTAATAGGTTCAGCTTATTCCAACTGATTATAATCATTCCTTTTTATTCATCAGTTATCTACTTTATAAAATATTTCTATAATTCGGGGACACTCTGCTATTTCAGAAAATTCTAAGTGCGTCATTACTCTTCAAAATCAGTAAGTCATTGAGTCTGTCTTGCTTTATCTACCTGATGATCCAGCACTAGTTATTCCCTAAGGGTAAATGAATAAAAATGCAAAGGATATCAGCCTTGGGTCAGGAATACATATTTACACACTGACTACTGGTGGTAGGCAGACAACTGCAGAGAGAAAACTTCAATGTAATGGGAAATTTTCAAAATCAGAAGTTACACCGAGCTATAAAATTCAAGCATAGCATCACAAATTCCCTTTTTGTAATTAAAGAGTTTTTCAACCCAATCTTTTATCTATCTGTTCCTTACCTGTGAGTTTCTCTCTTGTTTTAATATATTCTATATCATATTAAATATATTGATTCATTCACTAAACAGCTTTTATGGATTCCATATTATGTTCTACCACTGTACTAGATAGTGTAGCTGTAGCAGTAAACAAGACACAATAAATCTCTACCTTCCTGAAACTTGACACTAGACAATCAGAAAATTAGACATTAGAAAATAAATCAGTAAACAAATTTGTGATTTTTGGTAGTGGTAAGTTTTACTAAGTGAAAAATATCAAGGATAGAAGAGAGGAAGAGTAGTGAGTGGGCTATTTGAGATGGAGGACTGAGGAAAGACCTCACTGAGAGGTTATATTTGCCCAGTGATATTAATGAGGTACAGGATTGAATAAGATGAGGATGAGGATGAAAAGTGTTCCAGAGGAAGAATAGCAATTGCCAACTTCTTGTAGAGGAAAAAAATTGTGGAGTTGGGGCAGAGCAGGGCATTTCTGTCACTTGAACAGTGTGAGTTGGGGTAGAGAATTCACAGATGAGGCGAGAGGCAGAGGTGGATCATGAGATTCTTGGGTGTCATTCTAGGAACTTTGGAGTTTAATTTTAATGAGGAGCTTTTGGAGAATTATGAAATAGGAACATTATATGATTTACAGTTTTCAAAGATTGCTGCTGAATATGTTGAATGTTGAAGTAAAGAGAAAAATGAAGATAAACTATTAGATTGTTTGTCTGAGTATCTGGGTGAGTGGTAGTGCCATTTACTTAGATGGGGAAGTCCAGGGAAGAGGTCAATATGGAGAACATCCAGGAGTTCTGTTTGCAACATGTTTGAAATATCCAAGTGCCATTATGAAGGCAGTTAGATAAATAAGTTTAAAGCTCAGGGAAAAGATACAGAGCTGAATATATAATTTGGAGCCTCACCATATCTTTGGTATTCAATCAAGGGATGAGGATAAAGTCATATCACTGGACAACAGGGGGAGACGTTAAGAAGCTTACAGCTATGTCGTGGGCAATACCACACATAGACTTTGAGAAGTAGAAGAGCTAATCAAGGACAAAGCAGAAGTCACTGGAAATAGAAGGAAAACCAGAAGAAGATAGTGCCTTCAAAGCCAAGTGAATAAAGATTTTCAAGTAGAAGGAGTTTATTCCCTATGTCACATGCTGCTGACGAGTAAAGTAAGATGGGGCATACTATTGATTAGTGTTTGGCAAGAATGGAGGTCATTGGTGACTTCACAGGAGTAGATTTTACAGAAAAAAAATGGAGAAAAATGAAGTCAGATTAACAGAGTATGATAGGCAAAAAAAAAAATGTAGAAAATGAGGAATGGCAAATTTTGAGGAATTTTGATAGGAAGTGGAGAGTAGACTTCAGTAATAGCTGAAGGAGCAAGTGCAATCAAAAGAAGACTTTTTAAACCCCAGACTGTATATTACAGTGTATGTGTGTTCACATGTATCTCTGACTAACTTCAAATGTAAAGTCTCTGAATAGGCAGAAGGAGTGAAATCCAGTGCAGACGTGGAGGGATACAGCTTGGAAAGAAGGAAAGAGGGAAGGCAGTTAAGGGAAAATTTGAAATCAGATGATAATGTAGCTCTCTTCTCAGTGTTTTTATTTTTGCTATGGAATGAGAAGCAAGTTTATTAGCTTCAAATAAAGAGGGGGAGGGCATATCAGAGGTTTGTGAAGAGAGAACATGGTGAAAACATACTTTAAAGAGTGGGAGACTGAATTAACTAAAACAAAAACATTAGGTATCAGGAAATGAAAAGGATCCATTTGAGATTTGATGTTATAAATTTAAGTGGAACTAGTCAGCATAGAATGGTGTTTTATTCAGCCATTTTCACCTATTACACTGGGCATGTGAAGCTAGCAGAGTTGTGTTTAATTCCAATTGTAATTTTCCCAGGAAAGTAAAATAGAAACAGAAGGAACTGATGGATATTGCTAGGAAGTGATTACAGTGACTGTGGACTCTAGCCTGAGCATGTAGGGAAATGAAGGCATAAGAGAGGTGATGCACAGTGAAGATTTGATGAGGGTCAGAGAATTGTTGGATTCAAAGTACAAGAGTCAGTAAACTGGAAAGATAGGAGTCAGTTGTCAAAGAGAGGAATATTGGCAGTTATTGGTAATGACAAAGTCTTAGCTGTTGCCATGAAAGCCAGTGAGGTACGGTGGGGTAAAGTAAGGCAGGGGAAAAGATTACTGGAATTATAGAGATAAAGAAATACAGAGTCTAGGGAACTGTATAGATCATTTGCATGGAAGTTGAACTCTCTGAGTAGTAGGGAAGAAGTCAGTTATCAAAGTGATAGCATCTTTAAGATGTTCAGAGAAGTGCCAGAGGTATTACGAGTTGTCTGTCTTAAAGAGGGGTAGCACGTGATGGTATCTAATGGAATGGGGCTTCAAAGGATCTGTGGTTCTTCAGGAAGAAAAAAGGAGTAATAAATGCAACTACCCAACTCCTACGCCCTATCATTAGTGGGACTATGGTAGAAAAACAAACATGATACCCAAGAGGGCTAAACTGTAGTAGTATTTCTCAGCAGGTCCAAGATTTCACTTAGAGCTAGAAAGTTAAGAAAGCATTGAGGGTAGTTGTTGAGGATTTTTCTCAATGTAATGGGTTGGCCTGGGGAAACACTAGAGAAGATTTAGCACATTTCAGATAGAAAGGATAGTGGAATTATATTGCTAAATCGAACTATGCATTGAATTGCAATCCTCTCAAAGTTTTAAAAGTATCAATATTCTTAAATTAGTTTTTCCTATTAAGTGTGCCTTGACACCATAACCCAATAACTGGTAACAATCAAGGGGAGGGACACTGTATCTACATTTTTAAGGCTTCTGAATTTTATTTATCTACTAAATTTATTATTAGTAATTTTTATATCCATTCAATTTAGAATACTAATAAAAAGTTTAATTTCTTTCATTTGAAGGAAAAGAGTTTTATAACAGGACTCTTGAATGGCAATAATATTTACCTATTTAGTTTATATTGTTTAACCCTCCAAGTTAATTATTTATGTTATTGTTCTATGTACTCAATTTTTAAACCATTATCTTGGCCACTCTGATCTTTCATCTGTGGTAAATAGTTTTCTACCCAAAGTACATTGTCTACAATTTCATTTACTGAGGATGTGTTGATGGCATTATCCCTCAATTTTTTTTATTGTCTGAATATGTTTTTAGTTTGCTACTCTTTATTTTTCTGGGTATGGAATTCCAGTTGTTTTTCAGTTGATGTTGATTGTCAGTCGAATTGTCATTCCTATGTAGAAGATTTTTTTTTTCTGGTACTGTTAAGATGGTTTCTTTTTTGATATTCTGTATTTTCACAATGATATGTCTAAATATGGTTTAAAAAATTTCTGCTTGAGATTTACTGAAATTATTTGATCTGATGTTTGATGTCGTTGAATAATTTTGATGAGCCTCAGCCATTATCCCTTTAAATATTTCTTCTTCATTTTCTCTACTATTTTAGACCCCCTCCGGATATCATCTATGTCTCAACTGCCATTTTATATTTTCCATAACTGTCTTCTTTGATCTACATTCTTGATAATTTCTTCAAAACTATCATCCTTTTCACTAAAGTTCTCTTCTTCTTTATCTAATCTGCTCTTTAATACCTCAAGAGATTTTTAATTTTAGTTATTTTTTTCTGTTCCAGAAGGTCTATCTTGTTCTCTTTCAAACTTGCTTGGTTATTTAATATTATTTACCATTATTTAAATAATTATTTGCTCATATTTTAAAATATGTTTGATTTCTTCAAACACATTAAACATTTCTATTGTATTTCAATATCTGGAATCTCAAAATCTGACTACTGTGTATGTGTGTGTGTTTTCTTTTTCTTTTCTTTGCTGACTTTCACTATTGATATCTGATTTGCTTGTGTGTTTAGCGATTTTATCAGTGAGCTCATATTCTTTGAAACTTTAGCTGCGAGAAATTTATGTGGTTTGTGTTGAAGTTGAGTTCCTCCAGCAAGTATTTTTATTTATTTCTAGTTGCTTAGGAGTAATAGCAGCTCAGGACTACAGTTTTATTTTAAATTCTGAAGTGGAGGTTTCTTCAGGGTACATATAGATATCATGGATTTAGTCAACATATGATCATAGGGATAGGCTTATAATTCCAAAACAGCATATTATTTATTTCTTTTCTATCTCTCCACCCAGAGGAGTGGCAACAGAGAAAGAAGGTTTCCTTTCTGTCCTCTCTGCATGGTAGATTTATTTCTCACTTCCCGTTTCCTGAGAATGAATGCATCACATTGCACAAGACCAGGAGTTACCATTCACATAGACTTCTATGGTACATGCAGAAGAATCTGAAGTATCCCCTAGAATTTTTCAGTATAATAACCCTGGTTAAAGTTGCATTCTTTGGGGGTTTCAGGTCTTTCTGCAGGGATATCGCTCATCTTTCAGCGGGCCCCAGGGCTTTATAGTCTTTCTCTGACACACTACACATATGTTACTATACAAATGCAAAGGCACCAGGATTAACCAATCTACGGCAAGGCAAAACTGGCTTTAGTACCAGCTTCCTTCTCAGGATTTCTGTCTTTGCATTTTGTTTGCTTGTTTGTTTTTCTGTGACTTTTTTTGGCCAGTCACCACTGAATTCTAACTTTCTTTTCAGCACCACAACTTCTTAAAGAAAATTTATTTTAATGTTATACAGAGTTTTAGTTATTTTAAGTAAGATATTCACTCAGTTTAGGGTATCTGTTCCAATATTTTACCGGAATTGGAATCTTGTATATAGTTTTGTACTCAAATATACATAGAAAACCATTTTATGCATAATGTATTCAGTATAAAAATGTTGTTAGATACAGAAAACTAGTGTTTTACTTAATGATATCCCATATTCTTGGGAGGTGGTTTTGCTGCCAGGTCATAATATGCAACCTCACATCCAGGAGGGGCTCCTTGCCTTGTTATAGACCTTGCTGTCAACCAAAACTAACCTACTGATCTTTTTTTCATATTATTATTAATGAGAAGTAGAATCAAGTTTTAAATGTTTTAAAATTCTCTTTCTTGCATCTGTGTGTTCTTCAGTGCAAGATATGTTCCTATAGTTCCAAGTATTTTAGTAAACGTATCATCTTATAACTGTTATTCTGTGGAATCATAGTAGCATTTTCTTTTGAATGAAAATTTTTCATATACAGTTGTAAGTACTATAATTTATTTATACTTTACTTCATTCAGGATATTTATTACGATTACATTCTAGTGAAGGTTCACTTGTAAATAACCTAGTGCACTTCAGTGACAATTTCAGCAGAATAGATTTTTAGAATGGAATTGTTTTATGTATCTATATTTTTGTTTCTTTCAGTGCCTGATAGTGCACCAGAAAATATCACTTACAAAAATATTTCTTCTGGAGAGATTGAGCTATCATTCCTTCCCCCAAGTAGTCCCAATGGAATCATACAAAAATATACAATTTATCTCAAGAGAAGTAATGGAAATGAGGAAAGAACTATAAATACAACCTCTTTAACCCAAAACATTAAAGGTAAAAGAACAAATCTAATATTGGATATTTGCATTTATAATGACAGAGTAGCCACAAATATTAGTTTAATGTTAATAGTTTCAGATTATTTTCATGCAGGGTATTACAATTTTGTCTTTTTGGTTAAATAAGCTAGGAGTTTATTGCAGGTCACATGAAAGAATACTATAGATCCATTCTTTTCCACATTATCCTATATCATTTTGTCTTCATAAATAAGAGCTACTATTGCCAAAGAATGACATTTTCACTTAGTTTTTATTTTTGGAAGATTGTGTTGACAGCCATTTCATAGTTTGCCTCTTGCATATTATTAAATGATATTTTGTAAGTTTCAACTTATCTATTTTGTTTCTCTTTAGGACTGAAGAAATATACCCAATATATCATTGAGGTGTCTGCTAGTACACTCAAAGGTGAAGGAGTTCGGAGTGCTCCCATAAGTATACTGACGGAGGAAGATGGTAAATATAATAGTGGATATTGATATACTTTGATTGTATAACATTTCAAGAAACACACGTATAGAATGAAACAATGTAAAAACTCCTCTAGTCATGGGTATCAGTTGTGTACCATACCAGCGTTATATAGAGATTTCATTGTCATGGTATAAAAGAAGCTAGCAACATCAGATTTACATTCAGTGAAATCAGGCATAAAATGTTTTTTATTTTCTGAAGTCATCAGTACTCTGTAAAAAACAGTCAGTCATGTTTTTCCATGGGGATTTTCAAGGCTTAAAATTTGGTTTGAACGTTAACTGATATATGTCATGACTGAGTTTTTCAACTTTTACATTTTTAAGAATAGACATTAACATGAGCTTTGAAGCAGATTATGTTTATGTAAATGTTCAGCACTTTTTTACGATATTAAGGATTAACTTGATAATGAGATCAGGCTATTGTACAGGCTCCTGCATAATTGGACAAGATGCTATTCCCCAAAGTTAGTAGCTTTCATACTGAATATTTAAACATACCTTTCCCTAACCCAAATAAAATCAACTTTACTACTGAGGCCACTTTACATTGATACCTTACCAAGTTAGACATATATTATGCTAAGAATATAACTTCTGAAAGATATATTTGGGTTAGGATTTGCATTTTATGTTTTATACATTGCATATTTAAAGAAAATTATAATTTTTTTCTGTAAAAGGAATTCCTATTTCCAAGAAGGGTAGGCCTGGAAGTATCATACGTGTTTGTGGAGTATCTTTTCTTTTTCATCTTTCTTTCTTTCAAGTTTCCCCATCTTCAAGCTAGGCCATAGCCTGTGACTGTTAAGGGCAGAATGTGCTTAGACACTGCTAGGAAGGGAGACTTTTCCCTGCATTGCTCTCTTTCTTTTCAAAATAATAAAGTCTTCAAATCCCTCTTCTCTTTTTGCAGGTCTCTCCATGTTTTAACCTCTACCAAAGCATCTTGGCTAGGGCTCTCTGTGTTGCCCCAGTTTCTAAGTGGGCTGCCTCCGTGGGTCAGTTTTCCCTAATCATTGCATCTACTTACTAATGCTTGATTTTCCATCAAAACTTACCTGCCCAAATTCCAATTTTTCTTCATAAATAGATTCTCCTTGCTCTGAAAGTTAAAATTATCTTAATAAAAAAACCTTCCAAATGAGTCAATGGTTAAAAACTAGGGAAGAAAGTTAGTGCTCCTTTCTATCTTATGTAATACCTAAGATTATATGTAGTAAAAATTTTACCAATGCCTTTTTGAAAATAGTACCCACTTCTTTATAACTAATCTAATCAAAAGGTCCTAATGGTAAGAATTTGAGATCTTATATGATGGAATGAGACCAGTAGTGAACATATATTTTGAGCAGGCAGAGGTTTTACCACTCAAGTCAATAATTCCAAAGTATGTTGTCCATCTGAATTACCTGGGCTGTTAAAAATATGCTTCCTCAAGGTAAAGTTCCATCTAAATTCTTGGCCAAGTCATATGATTTCTAAGGAACAGGGTAAAGAACAAGACTCCCTTGTTGAAAAATTACAGAAAATCGAGAATGGATAAAGATCTGAGAACATTTGCCTCTTTGGGAATTAGGAACTCCTTGCCCTCATGAAGCTCACGGTTAGAACAAGAGACCTAAATTTGACAAATGTGTGGACAAATAATTTTTATGATTTTTAATTACTGGTATAAATGTTCCCCCAAATTATTCACCAGGACAAAAGAAGGACCTAAGTTACTCTGGGGTGTGAGGTAAAGCGTAGCTGTGGAAGTTATGTCGAAGCTGTGACATGAAAATGAATAAAGAGGGAGGGTGAGAAATAGGAAAGATCATGCCAGGTAGAGGAGTGAGAGATTTGTGAAGTTCTCATGCCAGGTAGAGGAGTGACAGATTGTGAAGTTTCTTCTCAGCTACCTTGAGATGCTCTGAGATGACAAATTGAATGCACTGCAAAAGTTCTAATTTTTCTAGTTTCAATTTTGTTAGATTGTATTTTAGAATACATGTGCCAAAATATTTTAGAATACATATGCCAAAATGATTAAGACTTAGTCTGCTACAGTGGATGTACAGTGATTTTTTTTAGATAGACATGTTAATTACGTTTACTTAGCAATAAAATGTTTTACATTAAGTATAAAATATTCGGAGATCTACTGAAGGTTAGCTTTTAAAGACACCACGCTTTATCTGGTATTCCACATAAGCATCTTAAAGCATATTATAGAGTAGAAATGGTTAGTTGCAACATATTAGTTTCTAAGTTACTGCTATTTTTAATTGAAGTCCTTTTTGTAAACAATAAACAGATTTTACAAGGATGCTAGTAAAAATATTTATAGGTATTTGCTTTGACAAATGAAAGAGAATTTTCAGAGATAATTCTTATCTTGGGAAACAGACATCTCTAACTGATGTATACATTCCTGTGATAATCAATATTTGATAGCAACATTATTATAGTGCCAGTGAAACTAACAGAATGAAAATACCAAATACAGCTATCACTATTATTCCTTATAACTTGTCTCATAAACTTTCTGCTGCTCAATAAAATTTTTTTGGAAAATTATTGTTAGTTAAATAATGAAAACATGCACACATGGGAACACATACAACTATAGCTGAGATTATTCAGAGAAGTAAAAAAGAAAAAATATTGAAGTAAGTCAGGTAGCATTCTGTCCAAATTATTGGAAATAGTGATCTGTATATGAACTGTATTTCAATTGACATTGTTTAAAGATGTAAACAAATTCTCAGAATTTCTGTTAGCTACCTATGAATTCACATTCCGTGCATAACTGTAACAATGAACCAAATTTTAGTGTTTTCCTTTTTTACATGTAAAAAGTTGTATTCCATTATTCTAAGACATTACTGTGTTATTACACAGCAGCTGAGAAATGTCATTCTAAACGTTTTACCTAAATGGAAATATAAAGTTGGCTAACTATTTTGCAGTAATGTTTTTATTGCTTATTCAATGCCAAATAGCAAATGTATTTATATTTTACACTATTACAGCAGAGTTACAAGTAGATTCTAAACTATTTTCTTATTTACGTGCTACATTGGCATTTCCTTTGTAAACCATTCAATTTTGAAGACTGAGTGAACAGAGTTTGATATTATTTTACTTTTTAATGACACAACAGAGATTGAGGAATGTAGTTTTCATCATTTGTGAGGTCAGTCATTTTAACTGCTTTCTCAATGTTATGCTTATCACTTTCCCAACTTCTTGGATGTGTGATTTTTTTCCCACCTCTTTTTTATTGTCTAGGGATCTCTTTTACTGTATATTTATTCACCCTCAATAAAATTTTTATTTTTATTAGAGGATGACAGTTGACCAAGATGTACTTGAACAGTAGGTGAGTCACTGTGACATACCCCTTGTTCTTCTTTCTCATGAAATATTTTTTTCCATTGAATCACAGAAACAGATGTTCTAATACCACCATGCAAAATCTTCCTTTATCATCTCATTTTGAAAGTAAACAGTCTCTTGTGCTTCTGGAGAAAAGCACTGAACCTAATTCCTTTACCAGAAAGTTTATAATAAAAATTGTGTGCATTTCCATGTTAACTTTTTCTTATATATGTTTAATAAAACACATTATTCTATACCCTAACTTTACAGCTCCTGATTCTCCCCCTCAAGACTTCTCTGTAAAACAGTTGTCTGGTGTCACGGTGAAGTTGTCATGGCAACCACCCCTGGAGCCAAATGGAATTATCCTTTATTACACAGTTTATGTCTGGTAATAATTTTTTTTTTGGAAATAGTTCTGAGAACAGATATTAATCTGTAACATAATAGGAATGTAGTTTTTAGATTTCAGAATGTGGTGCTACATTAGGAACCTGATTATTAATAGGCTAGTTAATATGTTTTGATTAAGAAACAAGTTTATCCGTATTATGTAGTGGTTCAATCATGGTCAAATGAAATAATTTTGCAATTAAAACAAAAAATTATGTGTTATGCATAATTATACTAAATTCCTACTCTTAAAAGTCATTGACAAGTCAATTTGTATGAATGTAAGCATATACTTTTACACTTCTGAAGTTTTACACAAGTACTCTCATGTCACTGTCTTTCAAGTGTCCCTTGAGCAGAGTAATTTTAATAAACATTCAAAATAGCTATTTTTAAAGAAATCTGTTATTTAAGGTCAATTTTTAATTTGAAATGTAAACAATGTATTTCGTTTCTGATCACTGTTACCCTGATTACCTGTTTATCCTTCAATTGTGAAAAAGATGAAATCCAACATTGTATCTCATGTTAGTTAGCATGCTTATACTACTTCATGAGAACTTGGTAGATTGAAATCTTTACTTTGATGTAATGTAAATCCTCTTTAGATTCACCAATTAGGTAACACATTACCTAGTGGATTTCATATATTTCAACTCAGAAAATACAATTTACACAATACTTCATAAAACATAGCCATTTCCTTTTATATTTCTGAATTTGAAGGGCCAGCATTGAGGGAGATGCTATGATGTTTTAAAGAAGTCTCCTCTTCTTCTCTTTCCTAAGTTAAGATTTTTCTTTCCCTAATTCCCCTTTAACCCCTTTACATATTTCTCTTTAAGACTATATTTTTTGTTTTCTTTGTTGCCTGATTCCTAGTGACTTTGCCTAGTCGTGATGAAAGTGGGAGTGTCTTGACTCCCAGTTAGTGAAAAGGAAGCAGTGGGAAGAAGATTGCCATTCCTTTTCATTACCCTATTTATTTATTCACTCATTCATTCATTGAACAATATTGATAGAATACCTATATACTCATGAAGAAGACTCACATAAGACCGTTGCCCTCAAGGGTGTTGTATCTCTTATACTCCCAAGAGATAACTGGATTATATACCCACAAACAAGCAAACAAGGGAATGTTGGGGGAAGGAGGTCTACTTTTGATGGGATGCTTCAGGAAGTTCTCTTTGAAGAAGTGTCATTGAGCTGTGATCCAGTTGACAAGAAAGAGCTTCTTGCCATGTAAAAATCTACAGGGCAGAACTTTCAAGAAGGAGGGAATACCAACTGCACAAGCTCTGTGGGGAAACAAAACTTGTCACTTTGAAGACCAGAAAGGAGGTCAATGTTGCTGGGGATTAGAGAACCAGAGGAGGGTAACAGTGGGGACAGGAAATAAAGTTCAGGAGTCAAGCCATGGTAAGGATTTTGTTTTCATTTTAACTATAAAGGGAGTTCATAGATAATTTAAATCACTTTAGATTCCTTATAAAGAATGAATTGTCAGGGACAAAAGTGTTAGCAGGGATGCTAGGCTATTTTAGTAGTCTGGGAAAGAGATGGTAGTGGCAACAGAGGGGAGAAGTAGGTGGCTTTGAGCTACATTTGGGAAGAAAAACTAACAGGACTTGGTGATGGATTGGCTGTGCAGATAAGAAAAAGAGAAGAATCAAAGATGACTTCTAGATTTTTGAATCAAGTGTGGTTACTACTAGAATTTGATGGCATTGATTAAGTTAGAAAAAAATTTAAATGAAACAGATTAAGTGAGAATCAAGATTTTTCTGGCTGGGATTTTCAGCCCTGCATTATGAGAATAATTGTTTTCTTCTATACAGTGATCATGCTTCCCTTCCTAGAGCTTCCGTGTATATCTAGCATAATGCATAACACACCTAGACAGAAACACATGTGGTTGGATAGCATTTTAAGGGATGCTGTTCACCCAGTTTTTCTCTCTCTGGGTATGAACTCCATGTCAATGGGAGCCTCCTATTCTAGGAACTTAGCTATAACTTTAGTTGTCTATTTATAGTTCCAAAATGTCTAAAGGTACCAGGATTTGTTAGGAATAAGTAATGACAATGTACATTACACCACCTCTTAAGAATATAGCATGGCTCAAATTTTATATGCTACAATTCTGATGTCATATAGAACATGACCTTTTATTTTCTGTAACTGGTTATTTTTGCTTTTTGCAATGATGCTGGGGTTGATGAAAGCACTGATTTTAGATAAACTATTCATTTCTCATTCCCTCTGGGTTTAATTCGGTCTCTTTTGGGTAAATATTCAATCAATTCAAAGTTTAACTCTTCAATTGTACTTTTTCTCTCATCCTTCAAGAGGTATCCTTATCTCATTTTCTGAGGTAGTCTGGGTAGCCCAATGAAAGTGGGGTGAGGGAATCTCAAATCCGTGATATTGAAACAGAAAAAGTTCCCTTGTCCTGCTCTCGGGGCGTGCGACGGGGGTGTGTCTCAATTCTCTGGTGCCCCCCTGCTCAAACCTCTAGGGGGAGCATGCAGACGGGCAGGTTGTGGGGCTCCGACCCCATGGCAGGGTCTAGGGGTGAATGTTTACAGCTGAAACCCCAGTGGGCGTGTGTTACAGTATGCTCTTTTAGTTTAGCCATCCGTAGGGGGCTTGTGTTAGCTCAGTTAGACCCCCTGCCTTATCGCAAGGACAGAGGGCTTTCTGTATCCCGGGGTTTCTTGCCTTGGAGTACCAGAACTGGATCACACGTGGGCTTGGAGAGCACGATTTATTGAGTGGAGGTAACTCTCAGCAGAGGGGGGGAGCCAGAGGGAAATGGAGTGGGAAGATGGTTTTCCCCTGGAGTCGGGCCACTCAGCAGCGACTCTCCTCCGTCCTCACCCGCCAAACTGTGCGTTGTTCCGCTGGTTGATGGCCTGCTGGCCTGCGGCGTCTGTCAGTGTGTGCTGTTAGGCCGCTGCATTCCTCTCGATGTCCAGCCGTTGTGTCTTACGCCAACGTGTTCCTGTCAATGTCCAGCCGCTTGTGTGTGTGCCCGTTAGGGTCTTGGGATTTTTATAGGCACAGGATGGGGGCGTGGTGGGCCAGGGTGGTGTTGGGAAATGCAACATTTAGGCGGGAAAACAGAAATGCCTGTCCTCATCTAGGTCCCTGGGCACAAACAAGCCCGGGTGTGGGGCCCTAGGCAGAGACCCGCCCTTCTCTACCCAGCACTTCCCTGCCCCCACTCCCATATCAATATTGTGAGAGACGTCACCTGACCTTTTTATGGAATCATTCTGGCACAAACTTGCAGTCACGGCTTCCAGTTTCAAGGTTCCTATTTTCTGTTTTATCCTTGGTCCAACCTCAAGGCTTATTCTAGTCCCCTGGTTCCCTAGCATGTCTGTGTTGAACCTCAGGTAGCTAGATACTCCCAGCTGATTTCTCTGCACCAATCTACAGTGTGAAGGATTTGAGAAAGGTACTTCCACACCCTGCTGTAGCTCTGGATGATCTGCTAGAGGAGCCCTTACGTCTTGCTCGACACAGAGATTTTCTAAGCGGCTTGTCATGTTTATCTCCATCCTGAGAAAAAAGAAAGTCTTCTTTACACTGGGATTTCTCTCCCAAATCTATTCAGGTGTTGTCACCACTTAATCCTTACCCTAAGATCATGGGACACTCCAGTGTGATGGCTTTGCCCTTTTATTTCTCTCACTCTTTTTTTCGTAGTGCAAAATTTTTCCTTTTATCTTTCTTTTGACTGATGGAAATTTCCTTCTTCCGTATACTCTTTCCTTTCTACACCTCAAAGGTCTTAATTTAATTATAACTACTTAATTGTAAAACTCTGTGGTCGCAAATAATCCAGGATTGACTCTTGATGTGTAAATGGAACGTAGAAAACACTTTTCCCTCAGTAAAACTTGGCTTTATTTTACACACACACACACACACACACACTCTCTC
The DNA here is from genome assembly GCF_029289425.2 of Pan paniscus. NCBI lineage: Eukaryota > Metazoa > Chordata > Mammalia > Primates > Hominidae > Pan > Pan paniscus. Next base: position 88,556,481 of record NC_073259.2, read on the forward strand.
TCTCTCTGCTTTAAAATTTAGTTTGTTCATTGCGGTATTTAAAAGAGACTATTACCTGGCACATAATTGAAACTTAATATTTGTTCAATGGATGAATGAATGAAGAGTATGTTTTAAGTTAGAAACTGTATATATATATAAAAATATATATTATACAAATATATTATATATAGTATAATATATATAATATATATTATATTATATATATTATTTGTATATATATTATACAAATTTTTTTATATATTTGTATATTTTGTATACAAAATATATATTTGTATAATATATATTTTTATATATGACATATATGCAATATAAGTATATGTATATATTATATATGATTATATTACATTAGGTATTATATAATTATTACATATTATTATATATAATTGTTATATATATTTTTTCTCATTGTATTTCTGCAATAAGAATAGTGATGCTTTTTCAGATAATGGATGACTCCGTGGAAAAGAGTAAGATTACATAAAGATAGAACAAAAAAGGATAGACCTTAACATATTCAAGAATATTATCTATAATATATATGTAATATATATAATTAAATATACACATATATTTAAATTTTCAGCATCGTCTTACTAAGATGCTTGCTGGAAGCTTTATGCTTTAGTATCTTACTAACATACTTTAGTGTCTTACTAACATCCTTAGTTGGAAATAGCCCTGTAAGGTATAGTAAGTGTAGCGAAGGGAATGGTCATAATTCTGGATTCCTTCATTAGTGATCACTAATCTTTTTTGGGGACTCTTACCATAATCAGTTTTGGGGAGAGGAGGCAGGTATCACAATGTAATACACATGGGTTTTTAGTCAGTGAGACATGGGTTTGAATCTTGGCTCTGACACTCAGTTATCTTTGGTTCCTGTAAAGTACTTAATAATTGGTAGCTATCATTGTTAGCAGGATTCCTGTTTCAGGAGTCCATAGTTCTCTCATAATTCTCAGTTGCCATTATTTCAGCTGCTCCAATAATTACCAAATTCTTGTAAAAAACATTTATTTGAATATTTCCTTTTTTTTTTTTTTTGAGAGGGGTCTCGCTCTGTTGCCCAGGCTGGAGAGCAATGGCGCCATCTTGGCTCACTGCAACCTCTGCCTCCTGGGTTCAAGTGATTCTCCTGCCTCAGCCTCCCGAGTAGCTGGGATTACAGGTGCCCATTACCACACCTAGCTAATTTATTTTTATTTCTTTTTATTTTTCACTAGAGATGGGGTTTTGCCATGTTGGCCAGGCTGGTCTTGAACTCCTGACCTCAGGTGATCCTCCTGTCTCAGCCTCCCAAAGTGCTGGGATTACAGGCGTGAGCCACTACACCTGACTGAATATTTCTTTTTTTTTTTTTTTGAGTGTGTCTTCAAAATGCAGGCTGCCTATTACATTTATTATATTGGGTAACTTTTTTCTTTATCATGAATATTTCTTGACAAAATAACTCATGAGGGTTAATGTGTAACCATTTTATATCCATTACTGTATGAGTCACATTTGATTTGTAGATGGTATGTTCAGAAATCTGTTTTAATCCATTGCATTTTAAAATGATTTTTCCTTCTGAAGTTTGCTTTGCAAAATAACTTTTATCATCCATCAAGATGGTAAACTAGCATTTCCCCCCTGCAGTTATTGATAAATAACACGTATTTTTCAAATGATACACAGTCCTTGAATTCCTAGGGCAACCACCATTAAATAAATGGATTTCTATTGGAGCACTGTAAGCTTATTGTTTTAATACATTTTGAATTGAGGCATGATGTTCCAGTAGAACTTATTTATTTACTATTTTCTTGAATTCAACTCGTAATTGTTTAGCACTTTTACTTTTAGATGGGTCAGTAAAATTTAACAGTAGTTTTCTTCTTTCTTTAGGAAACTTCTAAGAGAATATACCCTCTATAGCTAAAAGACTGAGGACTGAAAGTGATGCTGAAAGTTCTAACTTATATACAAATCTTGACTCTGAAATGTTTCTCAATTTTCTTAGTAGTAATTATGAGAGGTAATTCTGAAACAGTCTGACAAATGTTTATTAAACTCTGTGGGGAGATATATAACATACAGCACCTTAAAACGATTGACGACTTATTGCAGATAAGATATGCCCATGTGAAATAATTGAAAAACACTTGCCAAAGAATATATGAGGAAGTCAAGATAATTCTAATGCAGCTCTTTATTAAATATCACTGGTCAAATAATTCCCTCAGTAACATAAAAGATTACCTTTGTAAATGGACTTCTGAATCCTAAAAAAGTATACCTACTCTAGTTTCTCCAAGTTTTCTAAAAGATTTTCACCGTGTTAAAAATGACCTCATGGTTACTGCATATAATATAGATCAATCATCAGAATGGGAAGGGGGCCATTTCAGATTTTCTGAAGTTATATCCATTTTGGAGTGAAAGTGGTAAAGATAGATTTGTGAATTAGGAGAGCATCTCAGTGGAGGCAGTGTATGAAGGCAGCAGGAATGACTGTCAAGAGTTTGACAAGTAGCATTATAGACATGGAGTACTGAGGTTAAGTTGGGAAGATGAAAGAAAGAAATACAGATAGATGGAGCGGTAGAGCATATGAATGCTCTTTAGGGCTTAATATGAGGTTTCTAGTGGGATGACCAGTGTTCTGACCAATGTTCTCTCTCAACTCTTTCCTGATAGTCATTTTTCTGAATCACTCTGAAGCTTGAGTGCCAAGGTCAAACCCATGGCTACTCATGATTTGCAAGTGGGTCATAAATTTAGAATTGATTGTCAGTGTTAAAAAAATGAGTAGATCTCTTGTAAACCTTCAATTTCCTTTGTTTCTTATAAAAATCAGAACACTTTTGCCATATTTCCTGTGGCAAAAAAAAATCAGCAGAGTTGAATGGTGGCTGTCTTTTATTTGAAGCATTTGCTTAGTTGTTTACCGTGGTTCCCATCACACCCTCTTATTTCATTTTAACTGAAAGAAAATTTTGTAGGTACATAGTAGGTTTATATATTTATGGGGTACATGAGATACTTTGATACAAGCATGTAACAAGTAATAACAACATCATGGAAAATGGGGTATCCATCCCCTCAAGCATTTGTCCTTAGTGTTATAAACAATCCAATTTTACTCTTTTAGTTATTTTATAATGTACAATTAATTATTATTTATTATAATCACCCTGTTGCACTGTCAAATACTAGATCATATTCATTCTTTCTATTTTTTTATACCCATTAACCATCCCCGCTTTCCCCACCCCTCCTCACTACCCTTCCCAACTTCTGGTAACCATGCTTCTACTGTCTATCTCTATAAATTCAATTGTTTTGATATTTAGCATCCACAAATAAATGAGAACATGTGAAGTTTGTCATTTGTGCCTGACTTATTTGACTTAACACAATGACCATGATGGCATCTCATTCTTTTTTATTGCTGCATAGTACTCCATTGCGTATAGATGTACCACATTTTCTTTATCGAGTCAACCATTGATGGACATTTTGGTTGCTTCCAAATCTTGGCTATTGTGAAGAGTACTGCAACAAACATGTAAGTGCAGATATCTCTTCCATATACTGATTTCCTTTCTTTTGGCTATATACCCAGCAGTAGGATTGCTAGATTTTACATTAGCTCTATTTTTAGTTTTTTGAGGACCTTCCAAACTGTTCTCCGTAGTGATTTTACTAATTTGTATTCCCACCAACAGTGTACAAGGGTTCCCTTTTCTTCACATTCTCTCCAACATTTGTTATTGCCTGTCTTTTGGAGAAGAGCTATTTTAACTGGGGTGAGATGGTATCTCACTGTAGTTTTGATTTGCATTTCTCTGATGATCAATGATGTTGAGCACCTTTTCATAAGCCCCCTTGACATCTGTATGTCATCTTTTGAGAAATGTCTATTCAAATATTTTGTCCATTTTTGATTGGATTGTTAGTTCTTTTTCCTGTAGAGTTGTTTGAGCTGCTTATGCATTCTGGTTATTAATCCCTTGTCAGATTGATAGTTTGCAAATATTTTCTCCTATTCTGTGGGTTGTCTTTTCTCTTTGTTGATTGTTTTCTTTGCTGTACAGAAGCTCTTTAACTAGTTGTGATCCTGTTTGTCCGTTTTTGCTTTGGTTGCCTATGCTTGTGGGGTATTACTCAAGAAATTTTCACCCAGATCAATATCCTGGAGATTTTACCCAATGCAATAGTTTCATAGTTTGAGGTCTTAGATTTAAGTCTTTAATCCATTTTGATTTAATTTTTGTATATGGTGAAAGATGGAGGTAAAGTTTCATTCTTCTGCATATGGATATCCAGTTTTCCCAGCACCATTTATTGAAGAGACTGTCCTTTATCCAATGTATGTTCTTGGCATCTTTAGCAAGAATGAGTTCATCGTAGGTATGTGAACTTGTTTCTGCGTTCTCTATTCTGTTCCATTGGTCTATGTGTCTGTTTTTATGCCAGTACCATACTATTTTGGTTACTATAACTCTGTAGTATAATTTGAAGTCAGATAATGCGATTCCTCCAGTTTTTTCTTTTTGCTTAGGATAGCTTTGTTATTCTGGGTCTTTCATGGTTCCATATAAATTTTAGGATATTTTTTCTATTTCTGTGAAGAATGTCTTTGATATTTTGACAGAGATTGCATTGCATCTGTAGATTGCTTTGGGTAGTATAGATAGGATATTTTAATAATAGTGATTCTTCCACCCCATGACATCGAATAGCTTTCCATTTTTTGGTGTCCTCTTCACTTTTTTTCATCAATGTTTTATAGTTTTTATTATAGAGAACTTTTACTTCCTGCCACCAAACCTTATTTTAAACGAAACTTTTTAGTCATTTATTTTACTTGTCTGAATCTTGAGTTATTAACTGTTGATTTAGGCAATCTTCTTATCAAGTTTTTGAAATGCAGAACACAGAGAGTTTGTGATTTCTTTGCATGTCAGACTTAGGGAACAAAATGTCTCAGAAAGCTGAAGGAACTGAATCAAGAATAGTGCTATTAACTTAAAAATCTCACAATCTAAAAATTTAGAAAGGAGACTTTATTTCTTTTAAAGGATGACAGCCTTTAAGGTGGCCATCTCTCAGACTGGGAAGTGTGCCTCCAGCAAAGACTGGAGTTGGGCACTTTGAAGGAGGAGGGATCGGGGTAGGAGCTTTATGCGGAAAGGGTTAGCTAAACATACATATTTAACCTGCTACAGGAGGAGCTATGAATATTCAGGAAGGTGGTCCTGACACATGTGTATTGAACAAACATGTATGTAACAAATGATCCATGTTCACTTTGGGGTTGAGACTTCACATTTAAATGTATTACGATTAGGTCCTATACATCAAATGATTTTTTCAGTACACAAAGTCATTCAAGTGCACAGCCTCTGTAAATTAGCCAGAACCAGTCCATGGTCAGTGGTCTTATCAGGAGAAAGTTACTGAAATCAGTATCTTGTCCAATCAAAGCTGTAATTATGGCTTGTGGAACAGGGGGTCAGTTAGTCTCTGTCTGATGGTGAGCTACAATTGTTTTAATATTGCTTATCTTGAGGCCAGTGCTTGTTTAACTGCTAGAGAAAAATAAAACCTATGGCAGTTAGAGCATAGGTTAAGTGTGTGTTTTGGGTGGGGATTGGCGGGGGGATACATGTCTTAACCCTTGCCTGACATGGCCATATGTCATGTTTATAATTTGGTATCTTATTGTCATGAAGAGTCTGTTCTCTCAGCCTCGTGGTCTCTATTTCATATGGTTTGGTTGTGTCCCCACCCAACTCTCATCTCATGTTGAATTGTATCTCCCATAATTTCCACATGTTGTTGGAGGGACTGGTAGGAGATAATTGAATCCTGTGGCGGTTTCCCCCATATGGTTCTCATGGTAGTGAATAAGTCTCATCAGACCTGATGGTTTTTTTTTTTTTGTATTTTATGTCTTTAATCACATATTACTTTTAATACAATTTTTGAAAATTATACTTTAAGTTTTAGGGTACATGTGCACAACGTGCAGGTTTGTTACATATCTATACATGTGCCATGTTGGTGTGCGGTACCCATTAACTCACCATTTAACATTAGGTATATCTCCTAATGCTATCCCTCCCCCCTCCCCCCACCCCACAACAGGCCCCGGTGTGTGATGTTCCCCTTCCTGTGTCCATGTGTTCTCATTGTTCAATTCCCACCTATGAGTGAGAACATGCAGTGTTTGGTTTTTTGTCCTTGTGATAGTTTGCTGAGAATGATGGTTTCCAGCTTCATCCATGTCCCTACAAAGGACATGAACTCATCATTTTTTATGGCTGCATAGTATTCCGTGGTGTATATGTGCCACATTTTCTTAATCCAGTCTATCATTGTTGGACATTTGGCTTGGTTCCAAGTCTTTGTTGTTGTGAATAGTGCCACAATAAACATACGTGTGCATGTGTCTTTATAGCAGCGTGTTTTATAATCCTTTGGGTATATATCCAGTAATGGGATGGCTGGGTCAAATGGTATTTCTAGTTCTAGATCCCCGAGGAATCGCCACACTGACTTCCACAATGGTTGAACTAGTTTACAGTCCCACCAGCAATGTAAAAGTGTTCCTATTTCTCCACATCCTCTCCATCATCTGTTGTTTCCTGACTTTTTAATGATCACCATTCTAACTGGTGTGAGATGGTATCTCATTGTGGTTTTGATTTGCATTTCTCTGATGGCCAGTGATGATGAGCATTTTTTCATGTGTCTTTTGGCTGCATAAATGTCTTCTTTTGAGAAGTGTCTGTTCATATCCTTTGCCCACGTTTTGATGGGGTTGTTTGTTTTTTTCTTGTAAATTTTGTTTGAGTTCTTTGTAGATTCTGGATATTAGCCCTTTGTCAGATGAATACATTGCAAAAATTTTCTCCCATTCTGAAGGTTGCCTGTTCACTCTGATGGTAGTTTCTTTTGCTGTGCAGAAGCTCTTTAGTTTAATTAGATCCCATTTGTCAATTTTGGCTTTGGTTGCCATTGCTTTTTGTGTTTTAGACATGAAGTCCTTGCCCATGCCTATGTCCTGAATGGTATTGCTTAGGTTTTCTCCTAGAGTTTTTATGGTTTTAGGTCTAACATTTAAGTCTTTAATCCATCTTGAATTAATTTTTGTATAAGGTGTAAGGAAGGGATCCAGTTTCAGCTTTCTACATATGGCTAGCCAGTTTTCCCAGCACCATTTATTAAATAGGGAATCCTTTCCCCATTGCTTTTTTTTGTCAGGTTTGTCAAAGATCAGATAGTTGTAGATATAAGGCATTATTTCTGAGGGCTCTGTTCTGTTCCATTGATCTATATCTCTGTTTTGGTACCAGTACCATGCTGTTTTGGTTACTGTAGCCTTGTAGTGTAGTTTGAAGTCAGGTAGCGTGATGCCTCCACCTTTGTTCTTTTGCCTTAGGATTGACTTGGCAATGCGGGCTCTTTTTTGGTTCCATATGAACTTTAAAGTAGTTTTTTCCAATTCTGTGAAGAAAGGCATTGGTAGCTTGATGGGGATGGCATAGAATCCATAAATTACCTTGGGAGTGTGGCCATTTTCACGATATTGATTCTTCCCACCATGAGCATGGAATGTTCTTCCATTTGTTTGTATCCTCTTTTAATTCATTGAGCAGTGGTTTGTAGTTCTCCTTGAAGAGGTCCTTCATGTCCCTTATAAGTTGGATTCCTAGGTATTTTATTCTCTTTGAAGCAATTGTGAATGGGAGTTCACTCATGATTTGGCTATCTGTTTGTCTGTTATTGGTGTATAAGAATGCTTGTGATTTTTGTACATTGATTTTGTATCCTGAGACTTTGCTGAAGTTGCCTATCAGCTTAAGGAGACTTTGGGCTGAGACGATGGGGTTTTCTAGATATACAATCATGTCATCTGCAAACAGGGACAATTTGACTTCCTCTTTTCCTAATTGAATACCATTTATTTCCTTCTCCTGCCTAATTGCCCTGGGCAGAACTTCCAACACTATGTTGAATAGGAGTGGTGAGAGAGGGCATCCCTGTCTTGTGCCACTTTTCAAAGGGAATGCTTCCAGTTTTTGCCCATTCAGTATGATATTGGCTGTGGGTTTGTCATAGATAGCTCTTATTATTTTGAGATACGTCCCATCAATACCTAATTTATTGAGAGTTTTTAACGTGAAGGGCTGTTGAATTTTGTCAAAGGCCTTTTCTGCATCTATTGAGATAATCATGTGGTTTTTGTCTTTGGTTCTGTTTATATGCTGGATTATGTTTATTGATTTGTGTATGTTGAGCCAGCCTTGCATCCCAGGGATGAAGCCCACTTGATCATGGTGGATAAGCTTTTTGATGTGCTGCTGGATTTGGTTTGCCAGTATTTTATTGAGGATTTTTGCATCAATATTCATCAGGGATATTCACGTAAAATTCTCTTTTTTTGTTGTGTCTCTGCCAGGCTTTGGTATCAGGATGATGCTGGCATCATAAAATGAGTTAGGGAGGATTCTCTCTTTTTCTATCAATTGGAATAGTTTCAGAAGGAATGGTACCAGCTCCTCCTTGTACCTCTGGTAGAATTCGGCTGTGAATTTTTCTGGTCCTGGACTTTTTCTGGTTGGTAAGCTATTAATTATTGCCTCAATTTCAGAGCCTGTTATTGGTCTATTCAGAGATTCAACTTCTTCCTGGTTTAGTCTTGGGAGGGTGTATGTGTCGAGGAATTTCTCCATTTCTTCTAGATTTTCTGGTTTATTTGCATAGAGGTGTTTATAGTGTTCTCTCATGGTAGTTTCTATTTCTGTGGGATCGGTGGTGATATCCCCTTTAGCATTTTTTATTGCGTCTATTTGATTCTTCTCTCTTTCCTTCTTTATTAGTCTTGCCAGTGGTCTATCAATTTTGTTGATCTTTTCAAAAAGCCAGCTCCTGGATTCATTGATTTTTTTGAAGGGTTTTTTGTGTTTCTATTTCCTTCAATTCTGCTCTGATCTTAGTTATTTCTTGCTTTCTGCTAGCTTTTGAATGTGTTTGCTCTTGCTTCTCTAGTTCTTTTGATTGTGATGTTAGGGTGTCAATTTTAGATCTTTCCTGCTTTCTCTTGTGGGCATTTAGTACTATAAATTTCCCTCTACACACTGCTTTGAATGTGTCCCAGATATTCTGGTATGTTGTGTCTTTGTTCTCATTGGTTTCAAAGAACATCTTTATTTCTGCCTTCATTTCGTTATGTACCCAGTAGTCATTCAGGAGCAGGGTGTTCAGTTTCCATGTAGTTGAGCAGTTTTGAGAGAGTTTCTTAATCCTGAGTTCTAGTTTGATTGCACTGTGATCTGAGAGACAGTTTGTTATAATTTCTGTTCTTTTACATTTGCTGAGGAGTGCTTTACTTCCAACTATGCGGTCAATTTTGGAATAGGTGTGGTGTGGTGCTGAAAAGAATGCATATTCTGTTGATTTGGGATGGAGAGTTCTGTATATGTCTGTTAGGTCTGCTTGGTGCAGAGCTGAGTTCCATTCCTGCATATCCTTGTTAACTTTCTGTCTCATTGATCTGTCTAATGTTGACAGGGGGTGTTAAAGTCTCCCATTATTATTGTGTGGGAGTCTAAGTCTCTTTCTAGGTCTCGAAGGACTTGGTTTATGAATCTGGGTGCTCCTGTATTGGGTGCGTATATATTTAGGATCGATAGCTCTTCTTGTTGAATTGATTCCTTTACCATTATGTAATGGCCTTCTTTGTCTCTTTTGATCTTTGTTGGTTTAAAGTCCGTTTTATCAGAGACTAGGTTTGCAACCTCTGCCTTTTCTTGTTTTCCATTTGCTTGGTAGATCTTCCTCCATCCCTTTATTTTGAGCCTATGTGTGTCTCTGCATGTCAGATGGGTTTCCTGAATACAGAACACTGATGAGACCTGATGGTTTTACAAGGGGTTTCCCCTTTCGCTTGGCTTTCATCCTTTCTTGCCTGTCGCTATTAAGACATGCCTTTTGCCTGCTGCCATGATTGTGAGGCCTCCTAAGCCACATGGAACTGTGAGTCCATTAAACTTCTTTTTCTTTATGAATTACCAGTCTCAGGTATGTCTTTATCAGCAGCATAAAAACAGAATATCGCACAATTTTAGCATTAATTTAGGTCAGCTGTTGTGTCTAACAGTAAGCGGTGGGGGGTATACTGAGGTGTGTCTGACCTCCCATCCTGTCATGGCCAGAAACTCCATTGTTTTTAAGATTCAGTTGGTTGACAGGCTTAGGATTGTATTTTTAGTTTACCGTGTTCTAGTTACCATTTTGAGACAAACGTTTCTTACATATTTTTTTCTTTTTCAAAAATACCACAAAGAAAAGAATATTATCCCCATTTTATAGTTGTGGAAATGTTCTTGATGAGATTAAGGACACAGGTAAGGTTACAGAGCTAAGGATGACAGAATCAGAATTCACACCCAGATCTGTGTTACTCTCAAATTATGCTTTTACTACACCAATAGGGATATGTGTTATAATTGGCCTTTGTTCTAAACATAAAACAGTGCATTTATAGGATTATAGAAGTCTGAATTTGGTAACAGCATCTGTGAAAAATATTTAGGGAGTTTAAGTAAGCTTATTGCATCAACTCATGTGGGATATTTCTACTAAAAAATTATTGGCTTAATATTGGTCTGTGTTCATTGATGGACTGTATCTATTATGACAGAATGATAATTACACTATTTCATGAGTCAAACCAGTTGGATTACTGGTTAGTACAGTTTGAATACACAGAGTAGAGCTTGTTCAGGGAGAAGTGATGAAGATGGTGGAAATCCTCAGAATCAAGGCATATGCGGAACTATTGAAATAAGGGAACAGGTCAAGATTACTGATAGTCAAGATTCTTTTTGTTTCAAGTACTGGACTCATCCTAAATTGGCTTAAGCAAAAATGGGAATATATTGATACATATAGCTGAAATGTCCTGATAATGTTATCAGGTGTGGTTAACAGCAAGAAGCTTGATGTGGTCAACAATGACATGGCCTTTGTGTCTTGTGTATAATGGCACAGGATAAAAGTGGGAGTAGATAAAGCTGGAGAGCTGGTTAGGCCATATACATTGAGTCTTGAAGCCAGAATAAGAAGTTTGAATTTTCTTGCGAGTGCAGCGGAAAGCACGTGGAATGTTTTCTCCAGGAGTGTGATCATACATCTTTGGGTACATGGTTTAAATAAAATTTTAAAATTCTGTGTAATACTAACAGTCATATTCTCTCTCTCTGTCTCTCTCTCTCTCTCTCTCTCTCTGTCTCTGTCACTCTCAGGTTTCTTACTCTGTGTATGTGTATGTGGTTCTACTTATAAGAAGTCAATTTATTACTGAATTGCCTTAGTTCTCCCTTCCTAAATAATGTGGATACTATAAAAAACAATGGGAGTATACTACTGATTATTATTATAATACGTACTTGACCTACTGAAAAGCTCAGTTCCCTTTCTATAATTCTCATAACATTTGTATTTTCTTGTTTAATAAGGATCTTCCTGCGAGTTGGTGAGGTCTAGTGTAGTGACTGTACTTTATCACAAGTCACTAGCTCAGTGCCTGAAACATAGTAAGTATTCTAAACAATTTTTAAAAGATAGCATCAAAAATCTAGAGGAGAAACCACATGGACATATTTCAGCATGTTTGTGGTCAATCAATTTTAATTTAACCTCTCTAATGCTCTGGATTTCCACAGTTCTATGCCCCATCCTATCTGTGCTTTCTCTGGTATATGGATCTTCACATAAAAATCAAAATCTATGGAGACAGGGTATGAATTGGAACCCAGAATTGGCCATCTCAGAGAAGCAGGTGTTTACAGAAAGCAAGATTGCAGAGAGGCTAGATTTGGGAGCTAAAGCTTTGGTTGGAGGAAACTAAGTTGGAGAACTAGTTCTGTACATTGGAATTCCAGAAACTTTGAGAAGAGTCAGTTGGACATATCAGTCCAAAGACTATTAGTGTGGTTTTTGTATGGTGGATAGAATTATGTGGGTACAGAATTGGAAAGTGATAAGAATTTCCCCAAAAAATATATATAGTAAGGTGAAGGTGATTTCACAGACAATTAAGATCAAATGTATAATGTATATGGCTTTCTGTAGCTTCTGCTTGATCAAAGGCCAAAATAGTAAATTTAAAGGTTTGCCCATCCTCCAAGTCTTCCACAAGCAACACTTTCCACAGCTTTTTAGAGGAACTGAAGAACAGACAGTTTGAAATTATGTTCTTTGGGGAGAGCCAGGAGTAACAATATTACAAATTTGTAGTAAGGCAAGTACCATGTGTTTAAAAATTTTTTAAAGCAGGGGCTAACGTTGATACTATTTGGTTACATTTAAGAGTCCTAACCAGGACTTTCTCTAAGAAATGAAAATTAATGAGCTTTTGTTTTTTTAAAGCCTTATGATGAGAAATTAATGTGGTGATCAGATATTTGAAACTATTGAAGAAAAAATGAAAGAAAATATCTTTAGCAAAGTGGAAGGGCACTGATTTACTGAAAAAAATTATTTAAGTAATTTTTTCCAACCTTTAGAGCTTTATGCTTATAAATAAAAAGCCTCTACTAAAAGACATTCCACCACTGATTATATTTTAAAGCTTGCTATACATTAAGCACCTTGCATCACCTTAGCTTTTTTTAAAAATCATTTTTGTTTCTACAACACATGGCAAACTTTCAGTAAAAAGGCCATCTTTCTTATTTCTTGACTAAATGTGTTAAAAGACACTTTCATTTATAAAATTAATTTTATGATTATATTTATAGAACCTGTAACTTTTGAAAATTTCCAGTAGAAAAATGTTTTGAAAAATATTTATACTATGTTAACCCTGTCAAGTAATTGTTAGCCTTGTATTCATCTGAACACAATTTAATTTACACCAAAGTTATTTAATTCATTATTATACTATACTATTATTGTTCACAAAAATTGACTCTTTTCCAAATAAAAATTGTGTTCTAACATTTAATTCATGATGCTTTAAAGTATTAAATATTATGCTTTGCTCTCCCTTTGTACAAAATTGATAAGTTCTCAAGCAGACAGGGAAGAAACATGAATAATTATTCCCATATTATCATTAATAATCATATATAATCCATAAATTCCATACTTATAGAAACTAAATTAAAAATTTACAAAAGAGAAAAACAAAACTAATAAGTAATTTAAAATACAGAGTTAAAAAAGAAATGGGGAGATGATCCAGAAAAAGGAGAAAAAGCACATTTAATTTAATGTTAGGAATGAAAAAGGAGACATAACTACAGATAACTCAAAAATTAAGAGATATCTTTAATCTCAGCACTTTGGGAGGCCAAGGTGGGCAGATGGCTTGATCCCAGGAGTCTGAGACCAGCGTGGGCACCATAACTACAGATATCTAAAAATTAAGAAATATCTGTAATCCCAGCACTTTGGGAGGCCAAGGTGGGCAGATGGCTTGAACCCAGGAGTTTGCGATCAGCCTGGGCACCATGGTGAGACCCCATCTCTAGAAAAAATAACCAGGTATGGTAACATATGCTTGTAGTCCCAGCTATTCAGGAGACTGAGATGGGAGGATCACCTGAGCCTGGGGTTGGGGCCATCGACGCTGCAGTGAGTTGTGATCATACCACTGCACTCCAGCCTGGGTCACAGAGTGAGACTCTGTCTCATAAATAAATAAATAAATAAATGGACATTTAAAATAACCTTATGACAATAAGTTTCAAATGGATGAAATCTTAAGCTTCTAGTAAGATATAACTTATACACTTTGTAAAAGAAAATAAAAATATCTGAATAGTTTATAAGCTTTAAAGGAGAGAAACGGGTAGTTAATAATTGTGTATTCCTCCAATAGCCCGTTTTCTGAAGTATTTTACTCAAATTTTGGAGCCCTAATGGGATGATAATATGTGGCTATAAACCCATTGAAGCCAGAGGTTATGTCTTTGTCACCTTCATATTTCCATCACAGAGTATAATAACTTATATTTTAGGCCCTCAATAAATGCTTGTTGAAATAATGAAAGAAAGAAGTATTGTACATTTAAAAGTCTTGTTTTTTTCTAATCTCACTAATCTTTGAGCACCCCTGGGAAGTCATTTTTCATGTTTTTGATCAGTTTCCTCTCCTGTTGTCCTCAGAAATTTTCCCAAATCATCTCTATTTTCAAGCCCTTTGCTAAATCTCACTCATCTCATTCAAAGCAGACAAACCCAGCTTCCATTCTAAACTTAAAGTTGAGGTGACTATCTCAAAAATTTGACTATTTCAAATTCCTGCTTCCAGAATCCATCAACTCATTTACATCCATTCTCAGAGGATGAAATCTCTCTCTTTCAGTTCAAGTGCAATCCTTCCTCCTGCCTTCTGGATCCTAATTCCTTGTGTCTGCTCTAAAGCTATCTATGGATTATTAGTGTATGCTTCCTCAGCTTCAAACTCATTCTCTTCAGTGGCTTTGTCCTTTAATCTTTTAAATGTATCTTTCCTACCAAAAGCAAACAAGCAAAACAAAGCCAAACCAAACCAAACCAAGTTAGCCAGTCAACCAAATGATGACAATAGGAACAATAACAACAAATGAATACCCTGCTTTGACTCAGACTGTCTCTGAGATGCTAGAACAGCTTTAGGAACGTGCAACTGTTTATGCCTTGCTATTTTGGGATTATTTAATACATAATCACTAGCCTACTGATGCTAGCAAGTTGTGCAGAGTAATTATGCTAAAGTACAACATAGAAGAGTAGTTTCCTTATATAATGGGAAAATTAATGAACATCACTCGTTCATATGAGGAAAAAAATAATCTAATAAAGAGTCAAGTAAGTGAGTGTTCACATTCTTCATTTTGGGGAGTTCTATTTAGTGAGTGAAAGGATTAATCTAGAACATTTAGATAATAACTGATTAAAGTTTTAAAAATAAATTCACAAAAATGAACAGGGATGGACATACCATCAGGGTAGATTATGCACATGGAACAAAATATCAAATGATAAAGATTAAAACTAAGACTATGACTTTTCAAAGGGTCTCAAACCTTGTCTAGAGAACCATACACATTCATACTTATGGAAACAGAGAAATTTATTTACTGTGGTTTGGGTATTCAGGATTCCTTCATAGGCCTAGCATGGACTTGGTGTTGTAAGAGAGAAACAAAGAAATTGGTAAAGCAAATTAATTGCTCTTTTGATCTAGAATTTCTTTTATGCCCTAGATGTCAAAATGTGGTATGTCTTTTGAAAAATAAAGTAAATTAATTAGGAAATAACTTCATCTTAGAGACTATTTATCCCAATTGAAGACTTTTTTTGGCGTTACCCATGAGTAAAGACAGAACAACTACATCTTGTATTTTTACAGAATAATTTCAAAGTAATTAAATTTTTTTCATTTCCTAAATTAGAAAAAGCTTCGAAACCTATTCAAAAATAGGTTTAGAGTTAAATAAGTAAAATCATTTTACTGAGGACTTCCCTCAAGTTTCATCTCAGTTTGAAAACAGTCACTGGGTTGGGAGATTTGGCCAGTGTTGAAAAGTAATATATTTTAGATAATAATTATTGTGTAACATTTATATTCCCTCACTTTGTACACAGTTTATGACTTTGGATATGTAAGAGTTAGACCTGCTTTGTCCTGTAGGCCTCCTCTCTTCTTCTCCCACCTCCCTCAACTCCCTATCCTACTCTCAAACTTTACAAACTGGCTTTCTAGTGAATAATTTCCTGGATCTTTGGGGCCATGCCTTATTCTCTTTTTTTATACTGTGGTCACAACTAATTTCTTTGCTCATTTCTTTCTTTGTTCTTTACTTTTAGCTACTAAGGGAAAAAGTTATTGTCCTTGTCCTTAAGGAAGTCACATTGTCATTAGCAAATTGTTTTAGAATTATTTACTGCTTTATCTCTCTATTTTGAGGATAGGGGCTGTATCTTACTCATATTTATGCCTAAAGTAGTGCCCGACACAAAGTAGATGCTAATTACATTTTGTTGGATTTTGTTGAATATTGATTTTGTACATATCATCTCTAAATTCAGAAGGTGTGAAAGTTAACTTTGCTTGCACTCTCTAACGAATGGTGTCTAAAGAGCTCAGACTAATAATGTTTTTCATTTAAAAGACTAAAATAAAATATAAAAAACCATAAATAAGTTTATTTTTGTGATTATTTGTTTTAATGGATCACAAATGATGAACAAACATGTAAGAAGACATTCTGTCTCACTCACAGCCAGGAATGGCTAACTAAAATCTAACTAAAAATCTACTAAAATCTAACTATATTAATAATATCCAGAGATTTATGTGAGTTTGTCAAAATGGGTACTCTCACACATTGGTGGTATGATTCTAAATAATTATAATTATTATAACTTAAAATTTGATACAGTAATCATTTTGGAGTAGTAATCTTAAAATTTTAAAAAGCATTCAAACCATTTGACTCAAGAAACACACAATTTGTATCCTGGTGTAGGGTTGCATGCCTGTAGTACCAGCTACTCTGAAGGAAGGCTAAGGTGGTAGGTTACCTTGAGCCCAGGATTCAAGTCCAGCCTAGGCAACATAACAAGACCTTGTCGCTAAAAATATATATATATTTAAATTTAAAGAAGTTTAAAAGGAATCACACAATTTAATATGTAGAAATAAAAGTACTATTATGAAAAGATACTTCTTTAAGGATAACTATGGAATCATTGTTAATAATAGCTAAAGAAATAAAAAAGAGAAAAAGCCTAAAAGTTAATTCATAGAATGACTAAATAACTATGATATATCCAAATTATGCAACTACAAAAACATTATGATATAGATCATTGGTGTTAACATGATAAGAGAAAAAAATCAAGATATAGAACATATGCTTTTTTTATAAATGAAAATAAAACATAATGGAACACATAATAATTATAATATTTTTAAGCTAATAAGAATAAAACAGATTTTAAAACTAAGCCAGCTGAAAGCAAGAGTAACAACTTATTATAGCAGTGTCAAAAATGAATTTCCTACACAGGGTTTGCTCAAAGGGAGTGAACACTTTGAGCTTCAGGATTGCTCAGAAGATTGCTCCTTTGATTAGAGAGCTCACACTTCAGCACAGAGATTTATATGTTATCTCCAATTCGGTAACAGCTACTAGGAAAATGGAGTTCGAGCCTTGGTGACAGTTCAATTCTGTCTCCTTTCTCTTTCTTTTAGTTATCAGTTTTATAGCAAATAATCTCTTACATATTTGATATATTCTGAATTGTTTTAATTAATATTCATGCTACCCTATTTTTCTAACTTATTTATTAAAATATCAGCCACAATTCTAAACTGCAAAAGAAAAATGAACTCCAAACAGATGAGACATCTGAAAAAAAATTTTTTAGCTTAATTTTGTCTCTTGGGAGTAAACCAAGCTAGATGTTGAAACTATATATATGCAAACTGAAGTGAACTACTATGTTTTTATTAACGTAATTTATAACAACTAGCTTCTTTTTACTAAAATATCTATTTGAGATAAAAATTTATTTTTGATATCCATTTCCAGGTAATTGCCTTGATTCTGCATTATCTATGGAACATAATCTGAGGCTTTTTTTTTTTTACAGTTGGTAGATACTTATGTACAAGATTTTGCTGTGAAAATCAGGGCAAGAAGGTAGTGATGCAAGGTAGCAGATAACATTGAAATACATTTTTGAAAATAATTTTTAAAATTGATATAATGCAATTAGATTACTTGAGCTAATAGCATAGCTTTATTTTATTTTATTTATTTTATTTTATTTATTTTTTTGAGACACAGTCTTGCTCTGTTGCCCAGGCTGGAGTGCAGTTGCCGATATTGGCTCACTTCAGCCTCCGCCTCCTGGGCTCAAGCAATTCTCGTGCCTCAGCCTCCTGAAAGCTGGGACCACAGGTCTGCCCACCACTCAGGGCTAATTTTTTTATTTTTAGTGGAGACAGGGTTTTGCCATGTTGCCCAGGCTGACCTTAAACTCCTGGTCTCAAGTGATCCAACCGCCATGGTCTCCCGAAGTGCCGGCATTACAGGTGTGAGCCACCACACTCGTCTTAATTGCATAGTTTTAGAGATCCATATTGGATTAGCTCTTCTGTAGTGTCCTGATGACCTGTGACCAATGATAAGAGTATGGAATTAGGTAGTTTCTATGAAAAGGCATCTTTTCTGGCGACTAATAGCCACAGTATCAAGAGTTTTAAAAGCCCCTCTCCTCTGGTCTCAATGGAGTCAAAGAAAGCTCTCCCGACTGCTCCTGAAAAAGGATGTCAAATGAAACTGTTTCAAATTGCTGAATAGCCTGGCTAATCCTGCCTGTCTCCAATCACATACTCCGAATCCATATTTTTCTCACTGTGGTAAGCTTTCCAACTATTTTTCAGAAAACAAAACTTATATTTGGAATAACTTGGTGCTTCTGTGGCAGTAAAACCATGACTGAAATGTATCTCTGTGGAAACCCTTACTTCATTTAAAATTTATTATTCCTCCTAATGATTCAAGGCTTCAAATATTTCAATGGTAAAGAAAGAGCTTTTTCTATTCAGAGGGAATATTCATTTACTTCTTCAGTGCTTTGTGTGTCTAAAGTAGAAAAATATGAGATTACATGAGACATATACTTTTTCAGTGTTACTGATCATATTCCCTTATCTAAATTCTTTAATAACTAACTTTATTATTCCTAAAATATAAATAAAAAATAATGCACATTTTTCAGCACCACTATACACATGTTCATTTTTTGGTTTTAGATATTAATCTATACCCAGTTCAAACTGTGGAAACTGAACTAACATGACTGAAATAAAATAGTGTTATATTTTGTTCTTTAGACTCTTTTTTCCCTTCCTGAGATTTTGATATGTACTTGGAGAGTTTTGAGTCAATATTTATTTGATTTGTTTTCTTTTCTGGAGTGATATTGTAAATACTTTAAAGATTTTGATTGAGTGAGAGGTGTGAGCTATATTTTCTTCTTTCCTGTATGATATACATACATTGTTTCCAATCTCATTTCTATTAAATAACTATAGGAGAGCCCACAGCCTTGTTATTTTACATATCACTATTTAGATATTTGTTATTTATTTATTTGTGTTGGCCTGAAGTAAATGTTACTTTTGTACGACATTTGAAGGATAGATTTATTTTATAAATTAATAGTTTAAATAAGATTTTGCCAGCATTTGAAATGAACAAATGTTTGGACAATGAAAACATCAGTATGAAAGGGAATACTGTAATTACTTTAGTACATAGTATTCCTTAATATCCATTAAAATTGGTCCAAGCAAACTCTAATTATGAACATCATATTAACATTTGATCTAATTACTGAATATAATTAAAAGCAAAATAAGTTAATTTACTAAAGAATTCTGAAATTTACTATTTTCAGTATTTCAGGATAACCAACATCTTTTTTCTATTAATCTAGACGAATAAATTTCCATATATTAATGTTGTTTACTTTTAATGTTAGTGTGCTCAAAAAGTATTGTTAACTTTTAAAATTCAATTATACAGATAATATTCTTTTTATCTCAGGAATAGATCATCATTAAAAACTATTAATGTCACTGAAACATCATTGGCGTTATCAGATTTGGATTATAATGTTGAATACAGTGCTTATGTAACAGCTAGCACCAGATTTGGTGATGGGAAAACAAGAAGCAATATCATTAGCTTTCAAACACCAGAGGGAGGTGAGTTAAGGATGTATGCCAATTAAAAGAATGTTCTTTTTCTTTAAAAAAAAATATCCTGCCCAGAAAAATATTCAAATATCAAAATGTATGATGAAGCCTAATATTCATCATCAGTTTGATGAAAAATTGCATTTTGATCACTTTTTATCTGTGTGATGTTGGGAAAATTAATCTCTGTTTGCCTCAATTTCCCATTGGTAATGTGGAAACAGTATCATTCTACTTCACAGGGTTCTTATGAAGATTACGTAAGTTTATATTTTTAAAAGCACTTAGTACAGAAGTTACTTGACAAATAGAATTTTATGTGTTTATTAAACGAAACAACATAAAATGCATGAATCATTTGTCTATGACTTTTATTATTCAATATAAAAATTCTAAGTTATATTAGAATTTCAAATTATGTATTTTGTATTGGAAACCTGTTATAATATTGTTCTCATATCCAGAGCAGTGGACAGGTTTTAGAACGGAGATAGTATTTTATGAGTAAGAAATCTATCTGTCTTCAGCTTGAATATGCCTATAATAAAGTATTAGAGGGGTGACCCAATGTGTTTTATGGATTTCATTTCTGACATTTCTAATTCAAGCTTTTTTGAAAAACATTTTTTATCACTTTAATTTATAAACTGTAGGTAAAATTCAGGCCATTTCAGACATTACTTGTAAACACAAATACAGTAATTTGTTCAATTATTTGTTTTATAGCACCAAGCGATCCTCCCAAAGATGTTTATTATGCAAACCTCAGTTCTTCATCAATAATTCTTTTCTGGACACCTCCTTCAAAACCTAATGGGATTATACAATATTACTCTGTTTATTACAGAAATACTTCAGGTACTTTTATGCAGGTAAGAACTGAATTTTCTTCTAGTTCTTTATTAACATGCTTAAGTTTTATTAATAATACAGACTTGTCACAGTAAAAGAAATTGTTTACCTTACATTGATAATTAGGCACAGATGTATTTTATAAAACTCCCATTGACATAGAAAAATGCGGTGTAGAAATGTCAGATACATTTAATCTCTCTTTACAGACACACACACACACACACACACAACTTCTATATAAGCTTCACATGTATTAAAAATAGTGAATCTGCCACCTACTGAAAATTCTGTTTATAAAGATGGCCCTCAATTACACTTCCTCCAAGAAGTGTTCTCTAAAGTGCTGATGGTATCATTTATCCTCAAAGTTATTTATTAGCTAAATTTTTTTTCATTTGTTTGTATATGATATAAATAGTTCTAGTGTTTGGATGTGTTTGTTTTTCTTTAATTAAAAAAAGTTTTTGATAGCAGGAAGGGTTATTATAATAATAGTATATTAGTAGTTAATGTTTAATGTCAGATGAAATGAAGACCACTCGGAATGTGTTTAATTAATTTGTCATAGATAAGGTTCTAGGCTTGCACAGTTTGTAGATGGGCACTCTCTAGGATGTGAATGATGATGGCTATGAAAATAGCTAACATGCATTTACTTTGAAAAAATATTTTCAATTTTCAACAGAATTATATTATTTCTTCAAATTAGATGTTTCACAGAACTCTAACATATAAAAAGGATAATTGGAATGATTATGATTGAATCAAAGATGCAGAGAGCTGGAATATAATTAGAAAAATACGGCCGGGCGTGGTGGCTCACGCCTGTAATCCCAGCACTTTGGGAGGCCGAGGCGGGCGGATCACAAGGTCAGGAGATCGAGATCATCCTGGCTAACACGGTGAAACCCCGTCTCTACTAAAAATACAAAAAATTAGCCGGGCGTCGTGGCAGGCGCCTGTAGTCCCAGCTACTGGGGAGGCTGAGGCAGGAGAATGGCGTCAACCCGGGAGGCGGAGCTTGCAGTGAGCTGAGATCCCGCCACTGCACTCCAGCCTGGGCAACAGAGCGAGACTCCATCTCAAAAGAAAAAGAAAAACACGAATTTAGAAGAAATGCTTCAATGTACAGAATACATCCCTTAGTGGTAGAAATTATTGACCACATGTTTGTGTCTTAGGTGATTCTTAATTCTTTCTATCCTTTTAAGTAAAAGAAGAAGAAAGATAAGTCTTACAAATTCTGAGTTACCTAATCCCATTTGTGACTGACAGCCCAAGTTTAGTCACTAGTTAGCTCTACTGAGTAACAGCCTCTGTAATTAAGACTTTAGTGCAGCTATAGTGCAATGTAGGCTAATGAAGAGGGCAAGAGCAGAACTTGCAAGCTATCTCAGGACTAACCTAGCAGGGAGAAAGACAAAGTCCAGAAGGTGGTTTAGTGTTTATATTCTGTTCTATAAGAGTACGGTTGTATAAGTCTGTCTATTTAAAACTTGATGCAAAGAGAAAACTACTTTATAAAAGACATGTAGATATAATTATAGCTGTAATGAAAGACATGTAGATATAGTTACAGATGTAATCGTAAATCAACATTTTTGAACAAATGCCTTAAGAGCAGAAGGAGAAAGGGAGGTCTAGTTTTCTACTCTCTATGTCACGCAGTTTTTGCTTTTTGTTTTGTTCTCTGTAGGGAAGAGAAATGGGGCCTAGAGAGGCAATTTATTTTTTAACCAAAATGTTGTTTACAATTGTAACAATATGTCATTATACCCATAGAAGATATGCAAATTGGAGATTTTCCTTCTTTTATGCATTTAAAAAACATTGCACAATTGTTCCAGTAGTTCTAAATTTTAGCAATCATTTTGTCTCTGTACAATTTACTTATGGCTTCTATGTGATTTATATTTTGGTTCTCTTTGCCCATATCTAAATAATATAGCATAAGTATCAAACTACGGTTCCAACATGATCTTCTAAACCTACTTATTCACACCTGGGTGTGTAATATGATCTAATTTGCAATTCATCTGCCTTAGAACATGTTATCTTTTATTAAATAATCTTAAGAATGCTTTTAAGTGTGACAGCTGCAAGAGGGCACAGGCTAATAATGTTAAAATATTTCAGAAGTATAGTCTCATATTGCTTGAAGTTTATCCATGCTTTAACTTATTCCTAAAGTTAATGTTAAAAATAGCATCAATACCTTCACTACCTAATTTTCTATTTTGAATTAGTGGAAGAAAGCCTCAAAATGAAAATTATGTAGCAGAATAAGTGTATACCTTTTTATTTGTTCCTTATCATCTTTCCCCTTCCTACAGAACTTTGTAGAATACGTCATGCATGGCATATCATGTTCTGCCTCCTATTACCGATAACTGTTGCTTCTCTTAGTTCCCTTATGCCATGACAAGCATCTTGTAGAAAAAGAATTGTGTAATATTTATTTTTTCATCTCCAAAAGTCTTCTGCAACTATGTCAGACATAGGTTTAATGCTCAATACATATTTTAATTGAAAGATTTAAAAAATATTATAGTAGACCAACATCACTTTTAGTACATAGTCATAATTTTGGAGCCCTTGAGTATGTAGCGAAGCCATCTTTCCTTCTTCTTATCTTGGAGAATTTAACCTCTTTGCTACTACTTGGCAATCCATATTGTTCTTCCTTCAGTTGTTGCACATTGTATTTTGTACAGCATATTAACGTTTCTACTTTTTAAGTTTTACCCACTTATGTTTCCTTAGTGTGCCTGGCATAATGTCTTCTATTTTAAAAAGTGTTAAATGGGCTGGGTGTGGTGGCTCACGCCTGTAATCCCAGCACTTTGGGAGGCTGAGGCAGGTGGATCACGAGGTCAGGAGATCGAGACCATCCTGGCTAACAAGGTGAAACCCTGTCTCTACTAAAAATACAAAAAATTAGCCGGGCATGGTGGCAGGCTCCTGTAGTCCCAGGTACTCAGGAGGCTGAGGCAGGAGAATGGTGTGAACCTGGGAGGCGGAGATTGCAGTGAGCCGAGATCGTGCCACTGCCCTCCAGCCTGGGCAACAGAGTGAGACTCTGTTTTAAAGAAAAAAAAAGTGTTAAATGAATATTAGTTGGTTGGTCAAATTTGAAAAAGTTTTACTAAATACCTTCTGACTATATTTATATAAACAAAAGAATAAGCCTTAATTAGATAATTTGTGCCAAAAGATTTTTTTTTTTTGCAAAAATAAACAGCTGAATAAAATAATCATCTGGATAATTGATCTAATGTTACAAATTTGTTACATGCCTATGCACATTAAGTCACACAGTCAGCAGGAATGACTTCTGGGTGATTCAGATAATTTGTTACGTATTAGCCATCAAGGTCATAGGTAATCAGAATAAATTCTATAACAAAAATTAAAATTTACATCAAAAAGCTATGTTAATACTTTTAAGTGGTGCTTTATATAAGCCACTTTTTCCATGTGTAAAGTAGATGTATTGGAAGGTATTAAAGTTCATGGATCATATTTTGTGTGAGATTGCTATATTACTTTAACTTGTCTATTTCTATGTAAATCACCACAAAATTGTAGTAAATCTTTTATTGCACTATATTTTTCCCTGAATACTGGCAAAAGAACCATAAAATTTTGCTAATTTAATTTGTTGATAAATTTCAGAACCATTCTTACTATAAATTTGGTAAATTTGCTTATCCTATGTTATTCATTTAAATGAAACTAATTACTGGTTTTTTTATTGTGTGCTAGACATGGTATTAATGGCTTTTTGTGCTTCATGTCATCTAATCCTCACAAGTTGTCTGTGAAGTGGAGATGATTATTTCCATTTTACAGTTGAAGGAAGAAATGATTTATCCAGGATACCTGACAGAATTTGAATGCAGGTCTATAGAACTTAAATGGCTTCATGTGGATTGGAATGATTCAGATTACTCTGCAGATGGAAATTATAAAATTATTCATACTGATTAGCTATGTGTTTAAGTCTCCTTTTACTTTAGAATTAATTTTATTTGGCTATATGTTTTATTTTTAAAATTTGATAGGAAAGAAAATGATTGCATAAATACCCTAATACTTTTTTTTAAGCCTTGGGGAAAAATGCAACTAGGAGTCAGGCAAGAGAATTTAAAACTTTCTCTTACTCTACACATCAGAGAGTACATCAGTCTGCTATCCCTTTGCTACAACTGTGCGAAGTAAAGTCTGAAAAGAAATGTGAAAGTCTGAAAACCCACTAAATGTGAATAATAATCGTGATTTGAGTTCATAGAAACAGGCAAACACATTTGAAATTCCTTCATCACAAATGGAAAGAAACACAATTAAAAGTTTTCTAATACTCCCAAACTTGTTTAAAATTAGCTGATGCTTTGAAAATTACTTGAATATTTTTATAAGGAAAGTGATGCTGATCAGCACAGTTGTAGCATTTCAATTTGGCCACTTGACATTCTTCATTGTCGGCTTGGAGTTTTTACTCTTTGCTATTTTTTTGTATTGGCTTTGCAATAAAAACCACCATCTATTTCTCTTTTAGTACAAACATATTTCCATTTTAATTGTTGCAATAAAAAATGTTCTATGTCGATTTTCCTAAAACAACATATTAAAATAATGATAAATAATAAAATCGATTCATTGATAACAATTATTTTGAAGTGTTCATGCATACTAAAAAAATACATTCTGAACAATGAATGTGTTTATTTTTCAGAATTTTACACTCCATGAAGTAACCAATGACTTTGACAGTATGACTGTATCCACAATTATAGATAAACTGACAATATTCAGCTACTATACATTTTGGTTAACAGCAAGTACTTCAGTTGGAAATGGGAATAAAAGCAGTGACATCATTGAAGTATACACAGATCAAGACAGTATGTAAACAAAAAACACTTACTAATCTTTAATATGATTAATTTAAAACTTATTATTTTAGGAACTTTTACTATTTGTTTGAATTTGTAATAACATCTTTTATTTAGACACGTTCATTACAGGAGTTTGAAAATGCAATTAATATACTTACAAAACTATTGCAGTAATAGCCTCTTCTGTTCAAGAAAACTGCTAACATCCATTCATGAAAATTCTGTTCTTTTTATTGCTTCAAAAGATGTCATGGCCACCCAGTTACGGGCACAAAAAATACTGCATACATGGATGAATTTTCCAATAGTTAATTTATTTATTCATTTTCTTTAAGGACTTAAAAAATCTCTAGCAACTTGTTTTCTTTTCAGACTTTGAATCTACACAGGACTCTGCAGCACTTCTCTTCTCACTGTGTTTGTGACTAATATATCCAGAGTATTTTCCTTAACTCCAGAAGTTTCTCGTATGCATCTTCTGAAGAATCCTATTTATCCTGAGTATTCAGAAAACTATAATGATTGAAGATCTTGATGTTTTTTATGTTTCAATTTTCAGAATACAGTGATAAGTGGATCATTGCCTATTTTTCTTGTAGTTGTTTCTGTCATCCATTTGCTTATTTTCAAAGATTAATCCCTTATTGAGAAGTGGCAATGACCTAAACTTCTGGAGTAAAACTCCATGTTTATTATCTGAAAGCCATAAATTGACAGATTCCTTAAGCATGAGAAGTGAATGCTTGATTTGTTGTTGGAACAGTCTTTTGAATTGTTGACAAGTTGGTCAACATAAAAATAAATGATAAATGTGGGGAAATATGTATTTGGGGAGTCTTTAGCAAAAATGTTATATTGTAATATATGATCAATACCATTTCAGGCATTCTTTAAATGCAGATCTCTCTCAGGATTTTTGCCAACCTATGACATTTTATCACTTATAATTTCCACACCATGGATAGTAAGCACTTACTGTGCACTACTCCAGGTGGATGTCAAATTCACGTTAATAGAGTTTAATGTCACAATACAACTTATATCTGAGAATTGGAACTTGTGTGTAAGTAGAGTAACTTTGTAATATACAAATGTGAGTTGGTAGTCTGGTGACTGGAGAGATTTTGAGACTAGATCTTGGGAAAGCTTTTAGTATTGATTCTTCTGGCTACCCACATGATCTTGGAGAAGTCACTTAATGGCTCTGAGCTTTAGTTTCCTCATATGTACAACAAGGGTAATATTTAGAAGAAATAAGCTAAAAAGATGGTTTAAATAACATAAATTATCAAAATATTTAAATAAGGCAGTATACATACACATATTATGCACACACACGCACACACACACAATCTCCACATAGTAGGAAAGAAGAGTCAAGAGAATATAGAAACAATTCCCATACATATTAAAGATGACAGAGTTTATTTTGAATGATTTTTAAAATAATTATTTAGAAGATATTTTATAATAGGTGAATGTTTGCCACATCTGCATTTAAATAATTTAAGAGCTGATGATGTAATAGTTGCCATTTCAACAATTATACTCAGTTTGTGAATTTAGATTCCGTTTAGGGTAACTGATGATTTTTGTATTTTGCCCATTACCTATCATAGTACCTGAAGGGCTTGTTGGAAACCTGACTTACGAATCCATTTCGTCAACTGCAATAAATGTAAGCTGGGTCCCACCGGCTCAACCAAACGGTCTAGTCTTCTACTATGTTTCACTGATCTTACAGCAGACTCCTCGCCACGTGAGACCACCTCTTGTTACATATGAGAGAAGCATATATTTTGATAATCTGGAAAAATACACTGATTATATATTAAAAATTACTCCATCAACAGAAAAGGGATTCTCTGATACCTATACTGCCCAGCTATACATCAAGACTGAAGAAGATGGTAGGCTAGACCCTTTTATTTTCTGTTAAGCAGATTGTTGTTCTTTTCATTTACATTGCTTTCTGATAGGAAATAGTCTTCAATTATATTGATTCTGTTTGATCTCAAGTAATTAGCCTTTCAATAAACACAATGTTTCTTAAAATAATCTGCTAAGAAAATCAAATCCCATTATGATTGAATCCTCTTTTTTTGATGCTGATTCACTTTTGTTTCATTTAATATTCTCTTTTTCTTTTATAGTCCCAGAAACTTCACCAATAATCAACACTTTTAAAAACCTTTCCTCTACCTCAGTTCTCTTATCATGGGATCCCCCAGTAAAGCCAAATGGTGCAATAATAAGTTATGATTTAACTTTACAAGGACCAAATGAAAATTATTCTTTCATTACTTCTGATAATTACATAATATTGGAAGAGCTTTCACCATTTACATTATATAGCTTTTTTGCTGCTGCAAGAACTAGAAAAGGACTTGGTCCTTCCAGTATTCTTTTCTTTTACACAGATGAGTCAGGTAAGCCAAAATCCACATTTCTTCAAACAATTTCACTGTTGCAGCGCCTGCTCTCTCTTTTTAAGGAACAGCATGGAATATGAAAGGTTATCTGATTGTCTATTTGTAACAGCCTTACCATTATATTTACTTTGTTGAATTTTTTTGCAATTTGAGCTTCAGAATTTCCTGTTCTGTTTAAAGCTACTTTGGAACTACTCTGTCCAAATACAAATTATAATTAATTATGATATTTGTTTCTGAAATTTAAATATGATCATTTTATAAATCTTTTTAAACTAGTGTCTTCAAGAAAGTAAGTCACGGTGCTATTTTTATGTTAAAAGTTTTATGAATGTAAGTTTCTTCATGTGTTTTCCTACAGTGCCGTTAGCACCTCCACAAAATTTGACTTTAATCAACTGTACTTCAGACTTTGTATGGCTGAAATGGAGCCCAAGTCCTCTTCCAGGCGGTATTGTTAAAGTATATAGTTTTAAAATTCATGAACATGAAACTGACACTATATATTATAAGGTAGGTTGATTATAACAGTATATGTTTATTTTTAAAAATCAGAAATTGAATTAAAATCTTTTGACATATAGGAGGAAAATGGACTACTAAATTAAACAATGACTATTTTTTTAAAACTTCTTTATTTCCTACGATTTAAGGATGCTTATGGAAAACACAAGCAAGCATTTGACAGATATATAAGCTGAATACTTCATAGAGCAATGTACTTAGATTTGTAACTTCCAGATATCTACAATTTAAGAAACAGTTGCATCATTTTGTTAATGCTGGAAAGTGTATAGTAATTTTTTCCTGACTTACAAATATAAAATGTATTTCTATCTATTGTTAACAGCAGCACCAAGGGAATCTTTGTAACCTTTTAGAAAGGTATTCATCTTTATTCTGGACTTCTGGTCATCTTTCCCGATAGCATATGATCCTACACTAATTGATCTTTTACGATATATCCTTATATTTTTTTTTATTTTCAAGAGTAATTCATTTGCAACACTAACCACATTTTCCCTCCTCCATTTTTGGAATTCAGAATTAGTGAAAAATATCCACAGAACTGATGCAACAAAGAGTCTCAAATATATGTCTGTGATTTCTAGCATTTAATTGCCAAAATGTAATTAACAAGCATTTATTTAAGAAAAGTTTCTTATTTTTTTCCCCAAAGGCAAATGAAGTCCTGGAATATTCTTATTTAGTTTACAGCAAGAAGAGTGCAAAAAATCTGCAGTAAACATTTTACTCAATATTATAAGCATTACAATTTATGACTATGGTAAATCATTGTTATAGCATATGTAGTTTACAAATTGAATAGTAAAAGTCAAAAGCAGGCATTAACTTTATGTCATCAGGAACAATGACTTTCTTTCTGGAAACCAAGATATTACTTTAAAACTTGATAGTCTGAGTATAATTTGAATCCTATTACTCCATAAATGTGAAATTTGTTTCCCAGAGGTGTGAAATTACATTAAATGACATGAAGCCTCTTGCCCTTTAATATCTATCCCTGGTTTAATCTTAACATTATTCCATTTTTTATTTGCTTTGTCTGTATGGGTCACTGGGAGATAGATATCAAAAGGAAAAAAGAATCATTTTCTCAGAGTAATCGCATTCCTAGGATAATTGTGTATGTGTGTTAGAGTGTGGTTGTCTATATATGGATCTTGTCTCCTCAGAATGGTGATCTGTAACATAGGCTCTCTTAGCATAGTGGTGAAGCAAGGGCTCTGACTCCAAATTACCTGGCTCAGATTCTGCCTTTGAGACTTACTGTGCTTCAGTAGGGACATTGCTTACCTCTTAATGCAAAATGGGAGTTACAAAGATGTGTACATTCAAAATTGAGGATTATAAAGGAAAGTCTCCATAGAGCATTTCGAACAATTCCAAGCATGTGATAAACATGTTAGCTATTGTTGCTGTAATTGTACACAGTTTTTAAAAGAACAACAACAAAAAAAAAACTGTCCAACATTGTAATAGCACTAAGCATGAAATGACAATATGCCATTATGTGAACATGAGAATAACTTATATTCTAAGATTTGTAAACAGGTTTTCTCAATAGAAGCACATCTTTAATATTTCAGAAGTAGCAAAAATACCATCTTTATGCCATTAAGTATTCAATACATCATTTGGGATGGGCAGTAGTTTTGTGTTTTAAAATCTACTACGTCATGTTACTCCTTTTTACATCTATTTTCTCTTTCATCAAATTTCATAATCTTATTTGCTTTCAAATTCCTTTCAATGTACTCTCATGCCATCTTTTTCCCTGTCTTGGCATCTAGTTACTATATCTGCTTTCCTTTTTCTATTTCGCTTTCTCTCCTAGTGTGTTCTATTTTCCTTTCTCTTTCATCTACCCTGATATCCTGACAGTATCAATTTATATTATTTTCTCTGTTTTTCTATTCTTTTTCTTCTTTCAAATTATGTGTGCATTTGTGGAGGTAGAATAATGCTAGAACCACTTCAAATGTTACTGCTATCCCAGTCAATCCACTGTGGTCCACAGATAATGAAATCAATAGGTGACTTAGGTCACTCACACATACTGAAAGAAATTATTTATTTAGTACAAAGTTCTATTAAAATATGTTTGTAAGTATTCATCACTCATGTTTCCCTTTTTGACAACATATTCTTGTGTAAATCTGTTCACTATCCCATAAACTACTCTCTTATTATTATGCCCTCTTGGGTTCAGTTGTTTCTCTGGTTTTTAGCCCTTCCTAACCAAAATCATAATTTGCTTGTTTTGTGTTTAATTTTTTCTCATTCAGAAATTGTAGATTTCTCTAGTTAATATAAAAATTCCTTGATGGCAGGGACCATGCCTTATATGTGTCTATAATCTCCAGATTAACTAATGGTATGTTTTGTAAATAGTAAGCAGGAAAGAATGACTGAAATAAAGAGATTCAGTAAGCCCCTAAAGTAAGTCAGTGAATTTCTAGAGATTATTTTAAAATAGGATTCTAATTGTAAATTCCCCAAGAATTAATATTCTTGTTAAAATTTCTGTTACTGTGGTGTTTAATAAATGATCAACATGGTTTATATTTTGTCAGATATAATGTAAGATTCCTACATTTATATCACATAGGAGATTATCTTCTCTGTCCATGAGGATAACTGATTAATCTTAACTGCTTTCTTGGTTAGGACAATTATCTTTGAATGAAAACTTCGTACTTAATGATAATTTTTTTCTATGAGAAAGCATATTCCTCCTTGGGCGACTATGATACTCTTTTGTTCCTTTTCTCATATCTCTAAAAACAGTGTCAAATTAGAAATTTAGGAATTAGCTGGGAAAACTCCCAATTTAAGCTTCATGGAAGCAGATATTTTAAAATTATTATTTTAAAATAATAATAATTTATTATTATTATTATATATAATAATGTTATTATTATTTATTACTGTTTTGCCAGTGTCTACATACAGTAGCTGAAGAATAAATAAATTTACACAGGAATGCTGTGGGTATTAAAAATGAATTTAGATGAGTTCAGAAAACTCAAGTATCTCTGACCATGCACAAGTTGGATTTAAATTGCAGACTGTAATCATAGCAAATTAAAAAAAATGAGTATATAATTCCAAGTAAAAATCATGAAAATAAAACACTCTAGTTTTTTAAAAAGGCAATTATACGCCAGGTGCAGTGGCTCACGCCTGTAATCCCAGCACTTTGGGAGGCCGAGGTGGGCAGATCACCTCAGGTCAGGAGTTCAAGACCAGCCTGGCCAACATGGCTAAACTCCGTCTCTATTAAAAACTCCAAATATTAGCTGGGTGTGGTGGCGCATGCCTGTAATCCCAGCTACTTGGGAGGCTGAGGCAGAGAGAATGGCTTGAACCTGGGAGGTGGAGGTTGCAGCAAGCAGAGATCATGCCACTGCACTCCAACCTGGGCAACAAAATAAGACTCTGTCAAGGAAAAAAAAAAGTCTGAAAAAGGCAATTATGAGGTTCTTCAGGGAAAAGAAGGTGCCCAATTCATCCTTGTATCATAAACTGAGCACACTCTATGGCACAAAATAAATGCTAATATTTGTTTTATTATAATTTAAAATATCCATGCTTATTAAACTATAGGTTAAATATAAAAGGAATAACTTCAATGAAAATATTCCATTGATGAACAATTTTTTGACAGTGCATTAACTAATAACTTTTTTTCTGTTTTTCAGAATATATCAGGGTTTAAAACTGAAGCCAAACTTGTTGGACTGGAACCACTCAGCACTTACTCTATCCGTGTATCTGCGTTCACCAAAGTTGGAAATGGCAATCAATTTAGTAACGTAGTAAAATTCACAACCCAAGAATCAGGTTAGATACAGTTTTTGAGCCTAAAATGTTTCTTTTTATATTTAACACCTTTCTTTTCCTTTTCTTAGTTTATATGATAAAGTATCATTACTTAAGAGTCTACTCAAAGGGAAATTGCATTTCAGTGCTTTACGTTTAGTCTTGGTCTTGTGTGAAATCATATGCTGTATGTGTGTTTATACATATATTTTTACACATGGTTTTTCCTTTTGAACAGAGGAAGTTGAAATAAAATAGTAGTTTGGGAACAAAATAGCCTTCTAGATATCTGTGAAAATTACCTAATTCTTAGAACTGTTTGAGACAGCTGTGGAAAAAGGGGGAAATGAACTAGCAGTCACTTTTAACAGGCTGATTTATATTTTTAATGAAACAATATCTATAATTTTCTTTTAAGAAGATTAGTTGTGACATTTGGAGAGCATGAGTCATTGCATAAGCCCCCTATGTTCCCATCATCCCATCTTTACCATGTGGGGGACACTGAAATATCATTGGTCTAATTCATCAACAGCTTACCTGCTGTGTCACACATATAGTATACATGACATATCTTGCCTTTGTGTGCACACTGAATAGTTTTTATTTAGGACCTATTTAATGATGGCTTAGAAATGTACTTTTCCTTTTCTCAACTGCACCATACCTTTAAAAGCACCTCTTCTTTTTTTTTTTTTGTTTACTTCTGTCAATGTTTATTGAATGAGCAAAAGATCCCGTTCTAGTCATTTCTTCTTATCAGCTCTGGATGCACTTCCTGGTATGTTAGTGAATCTTTAAATCGAGATTGTAGACCACTGACTACTAAATTAATCATTTCTGCATAAATTTATGGCTACCTGACACTGTTTTTCGTGCATTTCTGTAACAAATGCAAAATAAATAGCATTTATAATGGATAAAAGTACATGCTGTGAAGTCATTTTCTGGATTTGAATTTGAGCCCCATGACCTACTAGTTGTATAATCTTGGCAAAGGCTCATGACTCTGTGAGCCTCTGTATCCTTAACTGAAAAGAAGCACATATTAGCAGTAGCCATCTCATAATGTTGTTGTCAAAAATATTTGAAAAGATCCACATAAAGCACTTTATAGAGTGTTGTACACACAGTAAATGCCCACTTCATAGAGTGTTGGACACACAGTAAATGCCCCCTGAATATTACTGTTGCCACCATTCCCATGTTACAGATGAAGAAGCCATGATTGAGCTAGATTAGATGAAAAGGACCTTGAAAAAATTAGCGAAGAACCTAACTAGAACATTGACCTTCTGACTTCTAGTGAAGAGTGGACATGACTGTAGGAAATGCATGTTGTGAATGAGTGATAGAATATAAAAATGTTCAACCCATAAATAAAAAAATATTTTAATAATATTTGTACATGAGGACAATAAGAATCAGGGCTAATCTTGTAGAAAGTGCTCTGTAAATCCATAAATATTTTTTATCAGTAAGATAAAATTGTACCCCAACATTCTATACTCTGATTATTTAAATAAATAAAATTTTCACCTTTAAGTGTTTTAATATCAATGGTTAATTTTTTTTTTGAGGTTCAAAAAATCAGGAAAATGGATATTCACAAAATCTGGATTTAGAAACTAAAGTTCAGCAAATTGTCAACTATCTTATGTTAACTTATTTTATAAAAATGTTCTTATATGATTCTGAAAACAAGGAAGTGAATAGTTAATAGCATTTAATTGCCAGATCCCTTGATCAGCCAGAAATTATCTTTAAAAAAATTTTTAATGCCACATATTCCCTAAATATTCTCCTTTAGTACTGGTGTCTTTATCTTACAGAGGAAGAAAAGTTTATAACAGCTCCGTTTAGACCCAGGTAGAGCGGTGTAGGCAGGTCAGGGATCACCTGAGTATTCTTTAAAGCACTATGTTTTGCATAATGGCAGCAAGTTATTTTCTTTCAATTTTCATTGTTTGTAACCACAAATTGACTGTGTCCCAATTTTTCTTCTACCATTATCTTTTACTGTGACAAGAAAAGTCATTCTACTAATGCCACCATTAGGGGACATTGGCTAATTGGACATTTCTGTGGGAAGTACCCAGTCTCTCTAATGTGCAGTCACTTTGGTGGGCTAGGATATTGTTCTTTAACCAGGCCTACCAGATATAAAGGACCTCTGAGAAACTGGGTTGGTTTCAAGTAAATTCAGAGAAGCTCTAGAAAATAAGACTGAGACTCCTTAAATCTTCCTTCCAATGATGTCTACAAAAGGTACTTAAAAATGAGATCCTCAAGATTCTTCCAAAGAAGCCATCCCAGTAAAAACCAGTACCTTTAAATTAGTTAGGGGTTTCCAAGTACTGTGAAGCCCAGATTTGTCACAACAGGGAGGCACCTGCATCTATGTTTTGCATAAAAATGTTCCATAATAAAGTATTGCTAAGATTGTTCCTTTCCAATTAAGAGAGAAGTTATCAAATACTGCCTGGGCCTGGGCTTGAGGCTACACATTTGCTTCTGAGCTTTTGAGGATGTGATTGGTGCTTCGAACTGGAAGATATTTAGTGACTGGTTCAATACTGTAATGATTAATACAATAGCATAAAAAGCAAGTCAACAGCCTTTTGATTCTGTCTATGTTAATGACTTTTTAAGCACACATTGAAAATTTGATATATTAAATATTTTTCTAGTTCTAAACACAGTTGTATCTAGTGATCACGTAATTCAATCAATTATCTACTTACATATGTATACACTTTAACTTTGGGCATATGTTTATCTCTTAAGTTCCAGATGTCGTGCAGAATATGCAGTGCATGGCAACTAGCTGGCAGTCAGTTTTAGTGAAATGGGATCCACCCAAAAAGGCAAATGGAATAATAACGCAGTATATGATAACAGTTGAAAGGAATTCTACAAAAGTCTCTCCCCAAGATCACATGTACACTTTCATAAAGCTTCTTGCCAATACCTCATATGTCTTTAAAGTAAGAGCTTCAACCTCAGCTGGTGAAGGTGATGAAAGCACATGCCATGTCAGCACACTACCTGAAACAGGTAACTAACATGAAACAGGTAACTAACATGAAACCTTTAACTATTTGGGGATTGTGTCAATACCACCTGCAATCTTTATAGCATACTTATCTAAACATACAAAGCACATATTAAAAAATACAACACAGGCTTTTTATCCCACATGTTGCTTGAGTACCAGCTGTGTACTACATTGACCCTTCTCCAAAACATTGGGAGATTGAAGGGAGGAAAAAAAGAGAGATGATCCTCTTTACTGTATTTCCACAAATATAAAACCCCCACCTAGTGAATTATGCTTTATTGTGATTTAAAAGAAGAAATAAACATGTAAACCTTTCATGTATATATTTTTAGTCTTACTTGTTTTTATGGAATTCTAGATGTTTTCCTGAACTATATGGTTGCAGTATCAGACTCATTTTCATCTATTTTCTCCCCTTTATACCAGCCTTTATCTTTCATGTTATTTGAATAAAATATCCGGGTCGTTAAGCTTTAGTCCACAAGACGAAATTCTCACCTTCCCTAGCAGTGCTCTGTCCTGTATCATAATATCCTTCATCCTATTTTCTTCCATATTCTACCTGCTTATATAAATTAAAACCTATTTCTTTCCTGATAACACCACTTCACTGTAGATATTGGCAATAATTGTTAACTTCTGGAACATCCAGACCCTTTATCTTGGAAACGTCTTTCAAGCCGTCTTGAGGCTGTAAACCTAGAACATCAAGACATAGTCTGCCTTCTCTCTGATTTCAGCATCTAACTCTGCATCCTTTCCTTCTCATTCTTCCAGTGCAACATTTTTTTCAGACTACAGTGTTTCCCTTTCCAGGATGGAATAGTTACATTTCAACAACACCATCTCTTTGCTCCTTAGATCTCATACCATGTCATTGTGACTTATCCTCCAGGAAGCTTCCTCACTCTGAGAAGGCCCCATTATTTGTTTTTTCCAAGATGCTGACTGGTAAATATTTCTAGGAAAAAATAGAAATGATTCTACTTTGTTTGTCTATAAATTCATCGTCCTTAATTGTCCCAGCTGCTCCAAAATTTTCTATGTATCCCTTGTTTATTCTTCATAGGAAATATGTTCGTAGGAATACTCTCTATTCCATATGAAAATTGTTCTCTTTCTGAACCTAGTCTGTTCCCCCATCATCCATATTTATTGTTATTTTACTAATAATATCAAATATATTGATAGGCCCTCCTTCCATCAAAATTTATCCATGCCTTTATTTATGCCCTCCAGATATCTTCTCTTAGGAAGTCCTTGCCTTCCTCTTTCAGGGATCTAGCTGTTCATTTTCATTTTAATCTTATGTCTTCTCTAGGATATTACCCCATCAATTTATTCTAATATCTCCTGCATTTATCCTCTTTCTCTTTTTCTTGCACATTCACCCAAATTGTTGAAAAATGCCAACTGAAGACCTAGTTGGAGTATCAACTCCAAATATATATGAAATGGAATTTGTGTTACATGAAATCACTGTCTTTTTCTTAGTTTTCTATGCCTGTTCTTGACAATCCATTGGACCCCAAGCCTCATAGTTTTATACAATTCCTTACTCCATCTCTTCTACATACAATCAGGTCTTATCAATTCAATTTCCATCACGGCTCTGCAATTTGCCCCTTCTCCACCTTGACCACCACCATTGTATATTAGAGGGACCTTGTTGCTTCCTGTAATAACATCTTAACTAGCCTTATCACCCACACTACTTTAGCCTACCCATAAGTCTCATCTTTCCTCCTACTCACTTAATTGAATTGGTTCTAACATACAATTAGACCATTTATACATTGGCAGGTGAAGTGTAATATCTGAACAATAAAGTTTAGACGTGTCAAGTTGGGTACCTGAAGCACAGAAGTAATAATGAAAGGCACCATGTGTAGGAGATGGGTTAAAATACTCCAAATATTTTGCTCATTCTCATTGTCTAGAAAATATCCCAGAATCCATCGCTAATTAGAATTTGGCTTCTCTCTAGCTTTTTATTCTTATATCCTTTTATTGTATCTTCTCATATAGCTGATGTCTCCAGCCAAACTTCATTTATTTAGCATGCTATTTCACTATTTCAGTATTTTAACTCAGAAAACATTTATTAAACATCTAGTATGAACTAATAATTGACTAGATTCTCTTCTTTAAACATACCCAACCATTTTTCATCATCAGATTGCTTTGCTTCCTTTAACTGTATTATTATTTTCCCTTTCTATGACACATAAAATTTTATTCATTTTTAAAAGCCCAGCTTAAATGTGCCTTCTTTATTAAAGCCTTTAATGGCATTTCTGGACTTCATCCCAGACTTGCTGACTCATAGCCTCAATGAGTGAAGCTTAAGAATCCATGCACTTAAGAATCTCTCTAGGTAATTCCGATATTCTGTATGTATTGGAGAGTACTGGAGTAGATTACCAGGAACTTTTGAGGACAGGCAAACAGTGTCAGAAAGGTCCATCAAGGGGTGACAGGTCTTTTCCCAGTGAGTGGCCAGCACATCATTGCTATGTGGAGTCTGTGGGAAGAAAAAATGTCAAAACCCAGGTAGGTGGTCTGCATCAGGGTGGTCTAGCACCAGGTATAATTGTCTTGATCATTGGGCAGGAGCTGAGTCTTTGAGAACTGGCAAATAAAATACAGGACAACATATCTGAAATAAATGAGAGATTCAGGAACAAGGCAGGAGATACTAGGTTGGTGCAAAAGTAACTGCAGTTTTTGCCATTAAAAGTAATATTGAGTATACTGGTACTCAAAGTGACAGCTTAGACACAGGAATGAAGCAGGAATTCAGTTAGTAGAACTGTGATTCGTAATCCAAATCACAATGTGCACCTGATGTAGAGCCACCTAAATTTAAGGTCCAGGTCTTTGTAAAAAAAAAAAAAAAAATATATATATATATATATATATATATATATATTTGGAAATTTGAATTCCGTCTTAACTCAGGATTAAAAGGAAACATATGTAGAGATTGAGGGGATTCAAAATCAAAGAATTAAGCAGTTATTAAACATATTGTACTATGAACTATGTACTTTCCTACTACTGAGTACCATTGCTTCTCAAAGCTTGAATTCTGCATCAGAATGTGCAGCACTGTGGCATGGTTCTAGACTTATGGAGTCAGAATTTGGGAATTAGGACTCAGATCTTCATTTAAACAAGACATGTGAATAATACAATGCTGAATTTGGGAACCACTCATTTCCACTGCAAACTCTTTGCTTGTAGGAACCATGTCTTATTTGTCTTTATTTACTTACAGTTCTAACAGAATGCCTTGGACATTGTAGGCATTCAAATGTTTGTAGAAGAAAGAAATGAATTGTTTTCTTCTAAAATTCATTATTTTTCATAGAGGTTTTTACTCCATTACAATATATTATTTCCACATTCCCATCAGGCAAAATTATAAATATTTTCTCCCATGTAAATATAAAAATTCTTTAAGGAGAATCATTTATATAAAGCATGAGTATTAATTGCTGCTTCAAAAATATTTTGATTTTTATCTTTAAAATTGTTTTGCATCTAGTAGGTAATTATATTTATGATTACAATATTTATTAGGTAATTGATTTTTTATGGATTCACATGAATTGTTTGTTGATAAGAGGTTAGTAAGAACTGGGAATTTATTGTTCAGATTGGAAACAATTTTACAGCGTGTTGCATACTTCTAATTTATGTGATCTAAGATTAGTCACAGTGTATAGCCAGCTCTGAGTCACTGACTCCGTACTTATTTTTGACATAAAGTGAAATCAAGTTTGGCTCACTCTCTCACTGCCTAGTGTCTGACCTTCCAGGGATTATTGGGTATTTTTTAAATGTAAACTTGGTCAAATCTGGATGCAGCTAAACATGTATCGTGAGGATTGAATTTATGAGGAGATTAGTGTTTGGTGTCTAAGCTGGTTCCCTTGTCACAGTCAGATATGTTGGAACAGGGCAGTAAAGATGAAGGCCCCCAAGCTTGGTTCTACATTTTTAACAGCATTTTATGCCCAAATATATCATATAAACCAATACAAATAATACAGCAAGTCCATGTGCATGCAGTATTTAATTTTTAGAACCTTGAATTGATTCAAAATGCACTTATTCATTTTACTATCAAAACTTAGCATAACGTGGATGGAACTGGAGGACATTATGTTAAGTGAAATAAGCCAGGCACAGAAAGACAAACTTCACGTGTTCTCACTCATTTGTGGCAGCCAAAAACTAAAACAATGGAACTCATGGAGATAGAGTGTAGAATGATGGTTTCCAGAGCCTGGAAAAGGTAGGAGGGGCAGGGGGGTAGGAAGAGCGGGGATGGTTAAGGATACAAAAACATAGGTAGAATGAATAAGGTCTAGTATTTGATAGCACAACAGGGTGACTAGTCAATAATTTCTTTTACATTTAAAAGTAGCTAAAATAGTATAATTGGAATTTTTGTAACACAGGAAATGATAAATGCTTGAGGTGATGGATACCTCATTTACCCTGATGTGATTATTATACATTGCATTCCTGTATCAAAATATCTTGTGTACCCTGTAAATACATATACCTACTATGTACCCATAAAAACTTAAGATTTAAAATTTAAAACCAGTTAAAACAAAGCTAATAAATGTTGGGATTTAATATTTGGTTTTAAAAACTTGGTCTTTTGTGGAAGATAATTTTATAATTTGGGTTTATCCAGAGCTCTTCCAAGCTCCATAATTTAGAATCAAAAGAGAAAAATAAGGTACTTCCCTCAGATGCAAAAACTTAATTTAGGGAAAGTAAAATGTGTATTTCTGGTTTTTAGGGGTGTTCTTTTCTGCAGTGATTTCTTTATTAGCTTTTTGTCCAGTGGAAGATATCAGGCATATGCAGTGATCCACTGGAAATCCACTGAGCTTGTAAATATATTAATGCTACAGTATGATTGACTTGGCATGTATTCAATTTAATTATCATCATCATCATCATCATCATTTTAGAGACAATATCGCACTGTGTCACCGAGGCTGGAGTGCAGTGGCTTTATCTCAGCTCACTGTAGCCTTAACCTCCTGGGCTCAAGTGATCCTTCTACCTCAGCCTCCTGAGTAGCTAGGACTACAGGTTTGCACCACCATGACCAGCTTATTTTTTGTTTGTTTGTTTGTTTGAGACAGGGTCTCATTCTCTTGCCCAGGCTGGAGTGAAGTGGCGCTATCTTGACTCACTGCAGCCTCCACCTCTCAGGTTCAAGCAATTCTCGTGCCTCAGGACTCCCAAGTAGCTGAGATCATAGGTGTGCACCACCACACCTGGCTAATTTTTGTATTTTTAGTAGAGACAGGGTTTCACCATATGGGCCAGTCTGGGTATCGAACTCCTGACTTCATGTGATCTACCTGCCTCGGCCTCCCAAAATGCTGGGATTACAGGCGTGAGCCACCGCTCCCAGCCTGCCCAGCTAATTTTTTATTTATTTTTGTAGAGATAGTCTCACTATGTTGCCCAGGCTGGTCTCAAACTCCTGGTTCAAGCAATCCTTCTGCTTCAGCCTCCCAAAGTGTTGGGATTACAGGCATGAGCCACACACCCAATCTAGCTTATTTGTTAAATACATTATTTATATATTTTATAAGAATTTATAAAATTCTTATATACCATTTAATAGATTGAATGTGGGCAGTAAAAGTGCTGCCCTTCTATGGCTACAAATTAGTGCACTAAATCAAAAGTTCACTTTTCCTTTGTATCCTACTTACATAGCTTTCCTCATCCATCTCCTGAATTAAGATTTGAAATAAAGGATGCAGGAAAGTTGCATGATTCTGATTGCTCTCAAGCAAGTGAATAAAAACATTCAACTTACCGGTGGGTAACCACTAGAAGCACAAAAGACATTATAGTCGCCTATCATAAATCAGAGGGAAATAACTATTAGTATATCTAATTGAAATTCAGGTGTTTTATACAGTATCTTTTATATAGACTTAATTATTAAATATAATATTTTTCTTCAGTGTGAACATCAGGTGAGGAATCTCTTTTTACACTTCTTGTAGTGCAGTGGACAGTTGACCAATATATACTTATTTACTGCTTGCTATGTTCAGGTTCTAGGTGTGGGGTTCAAGACCCAAGTTTGAGTGCCAGGTGGCATTGGGGATCTTTGCCCTGCACATCCAAATAACTCCATTATTATAATAAAAACATATTTAATATGTATAAAACAAACACAAACCTACATAATATGTTGGTCAATTTTGTGGCTTGAAGATTTTTTTTTTTGAGACAGAGTCTTGCTCTGTTGTCCAGGCTGGAGTGCAGTGGCACAATCTCAGCTCACTGCAACTTCCGCCTCCTGGGTTCAAGCGATTCTCATGCCTCAGCCTCCTGAGTAGCTGGGACTACAGGCCTGTGCCACCACACCCAGCTAATTTTTCGTATTTTTGGTAGACATGGGGTTTTGCCATGTTGGCTAAGATGGTTTCGAACTCCTGACCTCAGGTGATCTGCTCACCTCAGCCTCCCAAAGTGCTGGGATTACAGGCATGAGCCACCATGCCTGGCCTTGAAGATTTAATTAAATAAATATTCAGGAGAAAAATATTTTATTGAAACTTTTTTGAAGAGTGAAATGTGAATTGGATGTTGCTTATTGATAGTTTCAAAATTGCTTTCTATGGGAAGTTAAGAACCAGTAACCTAATTGGAAAAGGATGATATGGCACATATTTGTCTTGAACCTTGAATTTCGTAGACAAGTACACTAATGTTTACTTAGATCATCTGATATAGATCAATAAAAGTCAGGTTTTCTAAATGTTCTTTTTGGTTTATCAGTATGCTATGAGAAAATGGCAATTGTACATATCAAAGAACATTCCTCTTTTATTGGAAATATCTTGGATGGTTAGGTTGAGATCAGAGGAGATTATGGGTTGACTAAAGCACTCATGGTAAGCTGCCCTCTGATACCCTCACTATTCATGAAAATAGTGAGAATAGTAGTTAGAGGAGAATAAATAGGAATTTCAAGATACAGCAAGAGAAAACACATAGTGGAGAAAGGAATGCAGTACAAGGGGTCAGGCTGAGACCAAAGCTTGACTACAGAGGAGGGTATTTTATTAGAAGGAGTGTAAGCAGGAAGGTTGAATAACTGAAGTGGACCCCTACTTACTCTGCTCTTAGTTTGATGTGACTGTCCCAGAAGTTTGAATCTGTTATAATAGAAAATCAGGAACTTGTGCTAAATTTAGAGAAGGAAACAACATAAGTAATTCTAAAAACAGTGATTGTTTTTGGCCATTTTCCTGAACACTGCAGAAATCTCTTTAGATGGAGGATTTGTTCATTACATATTTACTGAGCCTCCTAAGTAATACAGAATAAAATCTCCAGTCATTTCAATGGCCCATAAAGCCCTTCTTCTCAATCCAGTTATCTGTCACTTCCCTTATCTTGAAATTTATCCTCAAATGCTACCTCTTCAAAAAGGATTTCTGACTAATTTGCCATTGAACATCCTTCCTCCCAGCTAGAATTTTCCATACTCCTTTCCTGCTTTACTTTTCTCTTTTGGATATATTATATGTACCATTATCTGTGGGTCTGTTCTCACTACAATATATGCTGCATGGGGACAGAGATTTTTCTTGGTTCAAACCTATTTCCAATGTCCAGAAAAGTATCTGGCATACAGTGATAATAAGTATATTATAAATGAATGAATCAATCAATGCACAGGCCAAGAAGAGTGATAGGCATACAGCAAACACCAAGTATGCATATGCTGGGTGTCTTAAGTAGAAACTTGCAGTCACAAAACTATTTTTAAACAATTATGTATTAAAACATATGAGAAAGGCATGTCTTGATGAATGTATTTTCTAACTAAACATTTTAAAGATAGTTGTAGATTCAAATGTAGTTATGAGACATAATACAGAGAAATCCTTCATATCCTTCATCCATTTTCTTCCAGTGG
Organism: Pan paniscus; assembly: GCF_029289425.2. Lineage (NCBI taxonomy): Eukaryota > Metazoa > Chordata > Mammalia > Primates > Hominidae > Pan > Pan paniscus. Next base: position 88,599,823 of record NC_073259.2, read on the forward strand.
TAACATCTCTCAAGTAGTGACATCTTGCAAAACTGTACACAAATAGTATATCAGATGGAAAACCTTTCCATCAGAATAATCCCTCAAGTTGCCTTTGCATAGACAGACCCAATTCCTGCCCACCATCCTGGCATCTCTCCTCATTCTGACCCCTTGGACACCACTAATCTGTTCTCCATTTTCTATAATTTTTTCATTTTAACAATGTTATATAAGTGGAATTATAAAGTATGTAACCTTTTTTACCCAGAAAAAGACATTCAACCAAGTTTTTTTGTAAAGCAATCTTTCTTTCTGTCTCTCTCTTTCTTCCTTCCTTCCTTCCTCTCTCTCTCTTTCTCCCTCCCTCCCTTCCTTCCTTCCCTTCCCTTCCCTCCCCTTCCCTCCCTCCCTCCCTCCTTTCTTCTTTCTTTCTTTTCTCTTTCTTTCTTTCTTTTTCTTTTCTTTTCTTTTCTCTTTTCTTTTATTTTCTTTTCTTTTTTCTTTTCTTTTTGAAACAGTCTTGCTTTGTCATCCAGTCTGGAGTGCAGTGGTGCGATCTCGACTCACTGCAACCTCTGCCTCCCGGGTTCAAGTCATTCTTCTGCCTCAGCCTCCCGAGTAGCTGGGACTACAGGCGCATGCCACTGCACCCAACTAATTTTTGTGTTTTTAGTAGAGACAAGGTTTCACCATGTTGGCCAGGCTGGTCTTGAACTCCTGAGCTCAGGCAATCTGCCCACCTCAGCCTCCCAAAGTGCTGGGATTACAGACATGAGCCACTGCACCTGGCCTTTTTTTTTTTTTTTTCTTTTTGGTATGGATGTACCACAGTTCCCTTAACCATTCACTGGTTGAAGGACATGTGAGTTGTGTCCATTTTGTGGCTATTAGAAATAAAGCTTCTATAAACACACGTGCACAATTTTTGTAGGAACATAAATTTTCCTATGTCTAGGATATGTACTGAGGAGCACATTGCTGAGTCATATGGTAGTTGCATGTTAAATTTTTTTAAGAAACTGACAAACTGTTTTCCAAAGGAATTATACCCCTTTAAATTCACACCAACAATGTATGAGCCATCCAGGTTCACACACAGGTGTATAATGATGTATCATTCTGGTTTTGTGTTTCCCTGATGGCTAACGTTCAATAGCTAATTGAATATATTTTTTATGTACTTATGTACCATCTGTATATCCTCTTCTATGAAATGGCTGTTCATTACTTTTGCCCATTTCCTCATTGGATTGTTTTGTTTTATTGTTGAGTTTGGGGACATTTTTAATACATTCTAGCTACTTGTTTTTGTTAGATATATGGTTTGCAAATGTTTTTTGCCAGGCTGTAGCTTGTCTTTTCTTTTCTTTTTTTTCTTTTTTTGAGACGGAGTCTCGCTCTGTCGCCCGGGGTGGAGTGCAGTGGCGCAATCTCAGCTCACCGGAACCTCTGCCTCCTGGGTTCAAGCAATTCTCCTGCCCCAGCCTCCCGAGTAGCTGGGACTACAGACGCGTGCCACCATGCCCGGCTAATTTTTTGTATTTTTAGTAGAGACAGAGCTTCGCAGTGTTACCCAGGATGGTCTCAATCTCCTGATTTCGTGATCCACCCACCTCGGCCTCCCAAAGTGCTGGGATTACAGGCGTCAGCCATCGCGCCCGGCCTGTAGTGTGCCTTTTCATCCTGTTAGTAGGGTCTTTTACAAAGCAAAGCTTTTTAATTTTGATGAAGTCCTATTTATCAATTTTTTCTTTTATGGATTGTGTCTATGGATGTCTAATTGCTCTAGCACCACTTGATGAAAGAGCTGTCTCTCCTCCATTGAATTGCTTTTTCTTTTGAAGCTTAGTATGTTGCTTGAAACTATGCTTGTTAATACTGTATACTGAAAACGTACAAAGAATAATGTTCCAATTTAAGTTAGATTTAAGTTAATGATGTTCATTAATAAGGACTCTTCAGCTATAAATATTCCAGAATATCTCTTAGCTTTCTAATCAAAACAACCATCAGTGAATATTACCTTACTTTGGAAGGTATAGATATACATTTGAATTAAATTTAGTTTTTCCAAATAACCCCTAATTTGAGAAATATATTCTATCTTGAAACTAAAATAATTTAATACAACTTTATTTTCTTCCCTCCCCTCCCCTCTCCTGTCCACATTTTGTAAAATCTGGTCCTGAATAAGTCACAATATAAAAATAAATGTACACTTAACTTCCACTTCCTCCAACCACAGGCTACTTTCTGTTCCTCAACCTTGGGAACAAGGTGAAAAACAGTAAGCAATTTGGGCAGGGCGTTGCCAAAACAAGATTCAAGCAGCCACATGTGGACACCTCTTAAAAGAATTTGGGGAAACGAGACCAAAGAAGTCAGGTTTGATTTTTAGTGACAATAACAAACATGAAGTGACTCTTCCCAAGTAAGAGTGCCACTGGGATGTGGCCTGGCCACATGCTTACCTATGCTATACTTCCCAGGAAACCCTGATGCTCTGCTCCGGGAGAGACCTTTATCCTTTGGAGATTCAGTGTCTTGGGAGCTCTTTGATTTTGTCAAAGAGATGAGCAGAGATTCCCTGTGGGTATTTTAAGGCTTGGTGTCAAGGTATTTTTCTGACACTGCTGAGCAAAGTCCATGTATCAAATGATCTGTTTCTAGTTTGTTTAAATTCTTCACATCACTTGTAGACCTAACATTGCAAAGCTTCATTATTTAATCATAATAACACCTACTACCCATACTAACTTATGATTTATTTTCTGTGCCTGGAAATAGTCTCTGTGTTTAACAATAATACCTGGATGCAAAACAATCCACTGTTATATGGCCACAAAATATTAATGATCTTCTGAAGGCCAAGAAAACATTTTAACTATAGTTCTTGCACAGAAATTCACACCCAGAATCCCCAAAATTAAAAAAATTTGGACAACACAAATAATAGTTTAAGACACACATACATACAACACAGATACTCTTACACATAACATCTTTTACGGAAATGTGTTTAGTGAAACTGTTCATTTGTTGACAGCCACAGAAGTCATATTTTGCTAAATAGCTGCTCCAGCTATTTTTTTCTTTGGAAAATGTATCACTATAGGATACCCTGTTTATTGCATAAGATAAAAGAAAAATATGTTGTGATAACCAAAAAGTTTTAAGGGCTTTCAAGTTATGTAAAAATGGACCTATGGACATGGTTAATTGTCCTCAGGATGCAAAATTGGAGCTGAAATATTATATCAAACAATTGCAAAAAGTGTACTGCAGCTATCTCTTGAGGTCAAATCTGGTACCCAGAAATGGAGAAAAGCCTCAAGAAACATTGCTGGTTGGCCCTCTGCCACTTGACTGTATGATCTGATCACATGTAAGTTTCACAAAAGATTCATATTTCTCTGCTAGTTTGACGTTGAGAATTTGCTCATAAACCTCCCTAACTTTATCTTCTTGGTCCTTTGAGAAGCACGTAGTATCCCAACTTGTCAGAGAGGAAATGTGAGCTGGTCCTTCTTTATCCAGGAGAGACCTGAAAAATTAGGTGGTGTGAGTACTGCAGAGTGAGGCTGATTTTCCAAAGCACTAACTTTGTTCTGATTAAGAACAATTTACAATGGTCTCCACTGCTGGTAATGATTATCTTCTTTTACGTTCTGAAAAATCTGCTCTGGCTGGGAAGGTGCTGCTCACTGCCAGGTGGGATGGGCTTCAATAGAGAAGGTAGGGTGTATATCTGAAGCAGAGGTGGCAGGATTACGAAGACTAGGGCAAGGCAGAAGGCACAGTGCCATAGCTTTGGAAAACCATGGCTTAGCAGTGCCACCTCCTCCTCCATGGTTCACTCCAGGGTCACCCACCGGTCATGCCATGCTGTTGAGGGGCAGAGACCTGGAGCAGACACTGATATGACTGCCTGCACAGCCACTGGCTTCTCGGTGGTATTCAAACGCCAAGCCATTTTCCCATACTCTTTGAGTTTGAGGAACTTTTTGGAGATTGCTTGAGATTCTCTGCGTAGAAAATCATGCCATTTGTAAAAAGGGTCAGTTTTATTTCTTCCTTTCTCATCTGTATGCCTTTTGTTTTTTCTGTCTTACTGCACTGACTAGAAATTTAGCTCTATGTTGAATAAGAGCAATGAAAGAGGACACCCTTGCCTTGTTCCTGATCTTGAGAGAAAGCATTCAATTCTTTTACCATTGTTTGTGATGTTAGCTGTAGGTTCCTCTTTATCGAGTTGAGGAAATTACCCTTTACTTGTATTTTTCTGAGAATTTTTATCTTAAATGGGGGTTAAATTTTGTCAAATGCTTTTTTTTTGCATTGATTGATAGTATTCTTGCAATTTTTCATCTTTGCTTGTTAATAAGGTGGATTACGTTGATTGATCTTCTAATATTGAACCAGCCTTGGGATTCTTACACTGCTTGGCCATGATATGCATATTCCTACCCCACTTGGCATTGATGTATGTGTATATATAACTGATTTCTATTTGATGATATTTTGTTAAGGATTTTTGCATCTATATTTATGAAAAATACTGGTCAGTAGTTTGCTTTTTTGCACTGCCTTTATCTAGTTACTGTATAAGAGTAATACTAGCTTTGTGAAATGAATCTCTTCTAATTTCTAAAACAGATTGTGTGGAAATGGTATTCATTGATCTTTAAACAATTGGGAGAATTCTCCAGTGAAACTATCTGAACTTAGAGATGTCTTTTTGGAGAATTTTAAAATTACATTTTTATGCTCTCAGGATGCAAAGTTTGAGCTGAAATGTACTATCAAACAAGTTAGAAAAAGCAACACTTCTAGATAATTCATAGATTGCAAAGGAAATCTTAAGATAATTTTTAAAATACATCAAACTGAATATGCTAAAATATATTGAATTGAAATGAAAATTCAACATATCAAAATTTGTGAGACTCAGTGAAAAGAAAGAAATTTGTAGCACTAAGTGAATATATTAAAAAAGAGAAAATAGACCAATAATCTAAATTCCCTCCACAAAAGAAAGCCTAGAGATAGAAAAGGCAGAGAATCCAAACCATGCAGAAGGCAGAGAATAATAAAAAGCAGAAATCAATGAAATTGAAAACAGAAAAACAGTAGGAAAAATCAATGAAATGAAAAGCTTGTTCTTTGAAAAAATAAATAAAATTGACAAATCTCTAGCAAGCCTGACAAAGAAAAAAAGAGAAAATTCAAGAATGAAACAAGTGCAGACACTGCAGACATAAAAAAAAAAATAAGAGAATACTACAAACAGCTCTCACAGTTAAATTTTATATATGAGATGAAATGTACTGATTCTTCAGGAAACACACCTACTACACTATACTCCCTAATATGAAATAGGTAATTTGAATATTTTGAACAGTTGAATAAAATTAATACTGTAAGTATTAAAGACATTAACTGTATAATGGTTTCTTTGTTTGGGCTGCTATAATACCAGAAACTGGATGACCGATAAACAACAAAACTTTATTTCTTACAGTCTGGAAGCTGGAAAGTCCAACATCAGGGCACCAGCAGATTCAGTGCTTGGTGAGGGCCCATTTTCGTGTTCATAGAAGGTTCCTTCTTGTTGTGTCCTCATATGGTGAAAGGGATGAGGCAGCACTCTGCCGCCTAATCCCACTCGTGATTACTGCCCTAATCCCACTCGTGAGGGCAGAGCCCTCATGAGCTAATCACCTCCCAAAGGCCTTATATCCTAATGTCATCACACTGCTGTTTAGGTTTCAACATATGAATTCTGGGGTGATGCAAATATTCAGACCAAAGCAGTTTTCTTTTATACCACTCTAGTAGAGAAAGGGAGGAGTACGTCTGTTATTGCCAGGTAGGGGTAGAAATCCGGGTTTCCAACTTGGGCTTTGTTATACCCAAGGAGAGGATTTCTCCTTGCTCCTGGGTTAGCTTGGGATTTTTGGCTCCCTACTAAGTCTCCACTGGGATCACCCTGGTTGGGAGGAGTAGTGATACCTTTTCACTGATGTCCACACGTTTTCCATTGACATTATGGTGGAAGGGTCTTATTACTACTGGAGAGGGTGAAAATCTTGGCTCCCTATTTTGCCGTCTCTGACATCACTGTATGATGGTTTGGTGCCTCATTACTGCTTAGAGAGAGAAGAAGACTAGGCTCTGTATTCAACATTTGTCAGTATGGGAAAGAATGAGATCATAGTTTCTTTCTGTGCTTTTTTTTTTTGAGTAGACTAGCAGTTATTGTCTGAAAATTTTCTGTCTTGCTAGACTGCACTGTTTTTTTTGTGTGCGTGTGCTTTTTAAATTTTTAGCTAGAGAGAGCAGATTTTTTTTTCTTTTATTTATTTATTTATTTTTATTATTATACTTTAAGTTTTAGGGTACATGTGCACATTGTGCAGGTTAGTTACATATGTATACATGTGCCATGCTGGTGCGCTGCACCCACTATCTCGTCATCTAGCATTAAGAGCAGATTTTTATTGGGGCTTTTTTTGGTCAGTTGGTTGGTATTTCCAGATTGCTGGCTTCTAGGATATATGAGACAAAAAGAAAACCCAAGGAATTCACCACTATGTTATTACTTGAGTGCTGCACTCTCTAGCTGGTCTACCTTCCTAACTCCACCTTTCAGCTTCCTTTCATTTATTGTGAATTTAATGATTTTTAAGTACATAGTGGGAGGAGTGGAAAGAATACATCTACTTCATCTTCCTTGAAGCAGAAGTTCATCCATGGGTATATTTTGAATATCAAGCAGGATACTTTTTATCCATCTATTCAAGATCAAGTTATTAAACACATATTAAGTGCTGTGGTAGAAAGTATTGGGATGACTATAATGAAATGAATATATTTCTTGTGCTATTAAAGTTTAGAATTATATAATTTTAGATCTTCATTGAATCTCATAGATAACTTCATTTAGTCATTTCATTTTGCAGACATAGGAAATGAAGCACACAACTGAAGTGTTTGTTGAGTTTTCTACAATTAATTATTTGCAAAACTATTACTAGTCCAGAATTCTTTCTACTATATTGTCTCCCCTACCTTAGAAATTCAATACATCATTGTGTTCATTGGAATTACAGGAGTTTTCTTCCATTATTTCACAATGTCTAAGTACAGACATTATGAAGTAGGGAAATTTACTTTCATTATAAAACTTTCTTCATTAACATGTATAGATACATTTATAATGTGAGTATATACATACTTTTGTCCAAAGTGGATTTAAAATTCAAAAAAAACTAAATTTCTATGATCAAATCCATGCTTAGTCTATAAAACTAAAAATATTGTGAGTTAACGTAATAAGATCTGTAAAATACTGAGGCCATTATGGGAAATGTTTAAAGTTCCTACATTCATATCACATTTTTTATCTTGGATCAGTTCCAAAAGTGTAATGTTTGCTATTTTGAAATTATCTTAGGTATCAAATTCCAACTTATAAATTTAAAAGTTCTTTAAATGTAATTCCTTTTATAAAAAGTGAATTTGGGTTACTCTGCATAATTCTCCTTGACCCCACTGATGCTTTAATATCTCTCATTAAGTGGACTCCAGGCAGCCACTCTTTGCTTTATCCAAGCTCCAGCTAAGGCCAGCTGTTCTTTGAGCAGTGTTTTTATTAACTTATTTAGGAACTGGTGCATATCTTATTACCCTATTTTCCATTCCTGTCCTATGCAGCTGTAGTTGATACTTTTCATAACAGCCTTTACATATCAACCTCCTCCCCTATTTTTTTTCTTATTCTCTTTTACTTCCCTTTTTAAGTAAATTAAGCATGTGTGTGCATGCAAAAGCCCTCTTCTTTCTTTCTGGTAACCATATGACGTGAAAGCTTCAGGAATGTGCCTGTTGTTTGTCTGAGATTATAAACGTCATGGAAAAACTTTTACAAATGATGTAAACATTCAGAAATGTAGAATACATGAATTTTAATAATAGCAAAATTTCTTCAATGTTGCATTTAAGAAATTAATTTAGACCTAATTTAAAATCAATGCAATGTAAATACGAAGAAAAGGATTTGAACAGATAGAAGACTGTACAAAATACTACTAACCTCAGCTTACTGAATTTCAAATATTACAAGTTTCATGGCATATGAAAATACAAGTTTGAGGAGGGAGCTATTTTATAAATGTAAGACATGCATAAGTTGCAGCCACTGTGAGATTAAACACATTCAAAATTCAGATAAGGTAAAAGTAGCATTTTTTAGTATATTAATAAGTTATCATTGCAATTAGAATTTTCACTACCTACTCACTACAACCTTGAATAAATCACCCATTGCTTCTATGCCTAGATAACTTTTTATGCAGAATTACTATTTTAAAAGCAACTTATATTAGAAATATAATAAATATTATTCCATATGAATTGCAATAATGAAATTTATACTTATTAAAAGATACATTAAAAATTAATAGCCCAGGCCAGGCATGGCGGCTCATGCCTGTAATCCCAGCACTTTGGGAGGCCGAGGCAGGTGGATCACTTGAAGTCAGGAGTTCGAGATCAGCCCGGCCAGCATGGCAAAACCCCGTCTCTACTAAAAATACAAAAGTTAGCTGGGCATGGTGGCAGGTGCCTGTAGTCCCAGCTACTTGGGAGGCTGAGGCAGGAGAATTGCTTGAACGCAGGAGGCAGAGGTTGCAGTGAGCCAAGATTGCACCACTGCACTCCAGCCTGGGGGACAGAGCGAGACTCCATCTCAAAAAAAAAAAAAAAAAAAAAAATTAATAGCCAAATAGGTTCATTACTAATTAAAATAACGCTACTTTTGTGTTTTCATTTTTATTTTTTTGAGACAGGCTCTCACTCTGTCACACAGGCTGGATATGCAGTGGCACCATCACAGCTCACTGCAGCTTTAACCTTTTGGGCTCAAGCGATCATCCTGCCTCAGTCTCCCGAGTAGCTGGGACTACAGGCACATGCCACCACACCTGGCTAATTTTTAAAATTTTTATTGAGACAAGATCTTACTATGTTGCCTAGGCTGGTCTCAAACCACTGAACTCAATCAATCCTCCTGCCTTGGCCTCACAAAGTGCTGTGATTACAGGCATGAGACACTGTGACTGGCCTACTTTAATATTTTTTAAAAATCAAGATCACATTTTGTAATTTTTAAACACACTACATTAATGATATTTGTTGTGCATGAGAGGTCTAGCATTTTTAAACTTTGGACTTGAAATTTAAAGCAAAATTTGTATTTAGGTTGTTATCAAAGAAATGGTTAACTGTGTAAAACACGTTAAAAGTTGTGTGTGCACCTTAAAAGCTAAATAGGATGCTATACTCAGAAGCACTATTAGGAACTTTGACTGCAGATTAAACAGATACCAAACAATAGTTGAAAGTAGTTGGTGACATACTTGGGCTAATCATTGCTAAGGCTTCCTTTCTAATATGGATGTATGAGAAATATAGTAAAGCCCATGATTGTTTTTCTATTAAAAATCTACATTTACAAAATATTATCTAGAAAGTATGAGTGTCTAGTACTTTTAATTTCTATATACATGCATAACCTGTGACTTGTTTTGAGTATTATTTGTACATTTTTATGGGAAAGCTTTTTTCATGCTTTTAATATTTTCTACTTATGGGAAATGTATATGCAGTGACATGTACAGAACTTGTGTACAATTCAATGAGTTTTGACAAGGGCATACACCCATGGAACCACCATTCAACCACCATATAGAGCATTTCCATCCCCCATAGAAAGTTCCCTTTTACACCCATTCTTGAAGGCAACTGCTGCCCTGATTTCAATCAACATAGATTAGTTTCACTTGTTCTTAAGCTGTCTGTGTTCTCTTATGCTAGGTGGCCTGTTTCAACATAACTGTTGCTACAGTTTTTTTAATTTGTTCTGTTAGTGTTGAGTCATTTTCCATCACATGAATATACTATTATTAGTGTGTCTGTTTTCTTTTGATGGACATATGGATTGTTTCTATTAGGAATGAAACTGCTGTAGATGTTTTTGTGCAAACCTTTTTTCTGTAATTACAGGGTCATAGAGTAGGTATATATTTAATTGTTCAAGAAACTGATGGTTTTCTAAAGTAGTTGTACTGTATGAAATACATACCCAACAGCACCAAATGAGAGTTCTAATTACATTTCATTCTCAGCAGAATTTGGTGTTATAATATTAGCCCTGCGAGGTGACATAAAAAGTATATATTTTATTGTAACTTTAATTCACATTTTTCTGATGATTCATTATGTTGGATACTTTCATATGATTATTGGCCATTCATATACAGGCAGTCTTTGCTTTACGTAGTAGTATAGGACTAAAAAATGATTATAGAAACTGAATTTGTGCAAAGTAATCCTAATAATCAATGTAGAAAATTATGATTGTTCTGTGACCTTCAAAAATTTTGTTACAATATTCAAAACTTCAAGTGTCAATTATAAATGTATGTGAAAACAAAAAAATATTTAGTATACTAATTTAAAACATTAGAAACATAGAGTTTTTTTGTATAAAAACTTACCAAGAATTTTTTTTCTCATTGTTCAGCTTATGTTACAGAGAGGGCCTCTTTTCTATGTTTCAGTTAATTGTTATACACTTTCGAAGTTTAGATCAGTTTTCAATATTTTATCCTTTGCACTTTCAATATTGTCAAATATCAGCAAGAGTTCTCTTGGTGTGAAATTTTTGTTTTGCTGTTTTTTACTTCCTTCAAGACATCATCCTTCATTGAATTCATCAGAACCACTTGCTTTAATTTCTGTCCATGTTTGTCTTCAGTAAGTTGTCTTGGCTGCATACGTAAAGTTTCTTGAACAGCAGTGTTAACATTCCCATGGTCAGCTGTTTGTTCTGAAACTCCGTTTATGTTATATTCAAATTTCATTTCCAGCACTCTCACTTTTGTTGCTCTGCTACCATCTTTGTTAGCCCATATGTGTCACACGAGTTCATTGCTGTGAGACAAGGAGGCAACATAACTACACAATTTTCTCCCTGTGCATAAACTGAAGAACAAATGCACAATGACCAATCAATGACAGATTTTGAACAAAGTGATGTCACTGATTATAATGTGCATCTGTTATTTATGTAATGATTTTATGGATGAAAGAGCTAGAAGCAAAGTTTTCATATTATAAAATTTTTCATACCCAATATATGATAGTAACAAATTCAAACTCTGTTTTGAGAAGACAGGTGTTACTTAACTAAACCATAGTAACAAAAATTCAAGCATATTGGAATGTGCAAAGGACTGACTTATCTCCTTTAGGGAAGTTTCTGTTCAAGTCATTACTGCATTTTTCTCCTGAATTGTCTGTCTTTTTAGTACTGAGTTATAGGAGTTCTTTATATATTTTGGATACAATTCTTTTTTTTTTTTTTTTACTTTTTTAAAAATTTGTGTTCTCATTGTTCAATTCCCACCTATGAGTGTGAATATGCGGTGTTTGGTTTTTTGTTCTTGCGATAGTTTACTGAGAATGATGATTTCCAATTTCATCCATGTCCCTACAAAGGACGTGAACTCATCATTTTTTATGGCTGCATAGTATTCCATGTTGTATATGTGCCCATTTTCTTAATCCAGTCTATCATTGTTGGACATTTGGGTTGGGGACTGTTGTGGGGTAGGGGGAGGGGGGAGGGGTAGCATTGGGAGATATACCTAATGCTAGATGACGAGTTAGTGGGTGCAGCACACCAGCATGGCACATGTATACATATGTAACTAACCTGCACATTGTGCACATGTACCCTAAAACTTACAGTATAATAATAATAAATTAAAAACAAAACAAAACAAAACAAAAAGAACAAAACAAAAAAAATTTGATTTTTTTTTTTTAAATTTAAGTTCTGGGATACATGCGCAGAACATGCAGGTTTCTTACATAGGTATATGCATGCCATGGTGGTTTGCTGCCCCCATCAAACCGTCATCTATATTAGGTACTCCTCCTAATGCTATCCATCCCCTAGCCCCCCACCCCCTGACAGGCCCCAGTGTGTGATATTCCCCTCCTTGTATCCATGTGTTCTTATTGTTCAGCTCCCACTTATGAGAACACACGATATTTGGTTTTCTGTTCCTGTGTTAGTTTGCTGAGAATGATGGTTTCCAGCTTCATCCATGTCCCTGCAAAGGACATGAACTCATTCTTTTTTATGGCTGCGTAGTATTCCATGGTGTATATGTGCCACATTTTCTTTATCCAGTCTATCATTGATGTGCATTTGGGTTGGTTCCAAGTCTTTGCTATTGTGAATAGTGCTGCACTAAACATACATGTGCATGTGTCTTTATAGTAGAGTGATTTATAATCCTTTGGGTATATACCCAGTAATGGGATTGCTGGGTCAAATGGTATTTCTAGTTCTATATCCTTGAGGAATCACCACACTGTCTTCCACAATGGTTGAACTAATTTACACTCCTACGAACAGTATAAAAGTGTTCCTGTTTCTCCACATCCTCTCCAGCATCTGTTGTTTCCTGACTTTTTAATAATTGCCATGCTAACTGGCTTGAGATGGTATCTCATTGTAGTTTGATTTGCATTTCTGTAATGACCAGTGATGATGAGCTTTCTTTCATATTTTTGTTGTCTCCATAAATGTCTTCTTTTGATAAATGTCTGTTCATATCCTTTGCCCACATTTTGATGGGGTTGTTTATTTTTTTTCTTGTAAATTTGTTTAAGTTCCTTATAGATTCTGGGTGCTAGCTTTTTGTCAGGTGGATAGATTGCAAAAATTTTCTCCCATTCTATAGGTTGCCTGTTCACTCTGATGATACTTTCTTTTGCTGTGCAGAAGCTCTTTAGTTTAATTGTATCCCATTTATCAATTTTGGCTTCTGTTGCCATTGCTTTTGGTGTTTTAGTCATGAAGTCTTTGCCCATGCCTATGTCCTGAATGGTATTGTGTAAGGTTTTCTTCTAGGGTTTTTATGGTTTTAGGTTTTACATTTAAGTCTTTAATCCATCTTGAGTTAATTTTTGTATAAGGTGTAAGGAAGGGGTCCAGTTTCAGTTTTCTGCATATGGCTAGCCAGTTTTCCCAACACCATTTATTAAATAGGGAATCATTTCCCCATTGCTTGTTTCTGTCATTTTTGTCAAAGATCAGATGGTTTTAGATGTGTGGCTTTATTTCTGAGGCCTCTGTTCTGTTCCATTGGTCTATATATCTGTTTGGTACCACTACCATGCTGTTTTGGTTACTGTAGCCTTGTAATATAGTTTGAAGCCAGGTACCATGATGCCTCCAGCTTTGTTCTTTTTGCTAAGGATTGTCTTTGCTATGTGCTCTTTTTTGGTTCCATATGAAATTTAAAGTGGTTTTTTTCTAATTCTGTGAAGAAAGTCAATGGTAGCTTCATGGGGGATAGCACTGAATCTATCAATTATGGAGTCTCACTCTGTCACCCAGGCTGGGGTGCAATGGCATGATCTTGGCTCACTGCCACCTCTGCCTCCCGGGTTCAAGTGATTCTCCTGCCTCAGCCTCCTGAGTAGCTGGGATTACAGGCATGTGCCACCTGGCTAATTTTTATATTTTTAGTAGAGACAGGGTTTCACCCTGTTGGTCAGGCTGGTCTCGAACTCCTGACCTCATGATCTACCAGCCTTGGACTCCCAAAGTACCTGGATTACAGGTGTGAGCCACCACACCCAGCCTACAATTCTTTATTAGAGATATGTATAACAAATATTATGTTCTAGTCAATAGCTTGACTTTCTGTTTTCTTAATGGCACCTGTGTATAATCAGACGAGTTTAATTTTGATGAAATCTAAATTAGCAACTTTTAATCTCATGTCAGTACATTTTGTGTCCTAATTAAAGATTGTGAAAATAATATCCTGGGTTTTATTCTAGAAATGTTATAGTTTTCACTTATACATTTATATTTTTGATTCATCTTGAATTTTGGGTGTGTAGTATGAGAAGTGATTCAAAGTTTTTTTTAATACATTTATCAAAACATTTAATAACTATTTTAAAGATACTTTTATTTATAATAAATAAACATAGGTCATAATAAATTGATATAGGTCAATCACTTGACCCTATGTGCTTGAATTTATTTCTGGAATATATTTTATTCCATTGATTTATTTATCTGTTATTGTAATAAAACCACACTGTGTTGATAACTGTAGCTTTATTATAAGTCTTGAAATCAGTTTGTGTAAGTTCTACAAATGTGTTCTTTTTTCAAAATTCTTTTGGCTATTTTTGGTCTTTGCATGTCCATATAAACTTTTAAATTATAATGATCTTATTAATTTTTACAAAAATGCCCATGGCATTTTCATTGGGATTGCATCAGATCTATATACATGCATGTATACATCTATACATGGGGAGAATTGACATCTCAGCAATGAGTTACTAATGAATATGTTATTATTTCTCCATTTTTAAAATTATTTATTTCAGTAATGTTTTGTGGTTTTAAGTAAATGGATTTTGCGTATCTTTTGTTAAAATTATTTGCATGTATTTAATTTTTTAATGTTATTCTAAATAGAATTGATTTTAGTCATTAGTTTGATGCAAAATACAGAAACACAATCAATTTTTATATTGACATTGTATCCTATGACATTGTTAAATTTACTTCTTAGTTCTGGAATGTTAAAAAATTTTAAATAATATTCTATATTAAAATTATTGTGTCTTCTAAAATTAAAAGTATTTTTCTCTCTTTCTTTCTTTCTTAACTCCATGACTTTATTGTTTGTTTGTTTTGCCTTATAGCACTGGCTTGACTCTCCAGTACAGTGTTAAACAGAGGTGATAAAAGCCAATATCCTTGTGTTGTTCCCAATTTCAGGGAGAAGGATTAGTTTTTCATCATTTTATATGATATTGGCTGTAGACTTTCTGTAGATACCCCTTATTAAATTGAGGAAGATTCTTTCATTTATAGTTTGCTATGAGTATTTATTGTGAATGGATGTTAAATTTTGCCACTTGATTCTGAATTTAAGGCAATAATTTGCTTTTTCTCTTTTATTCTCTTGCTGTGATAAGTTACATGGTTTATTTTTGAATGTTAAATTAAATTTACATTCCTGGGATAAAACACACTTGATCAGATGTGTTATTCTACTATATATTGCTGGATTTGATTTAGTAATATTTGGCTTAAGATTGTTGTATTTTTGTTCAGGATAGGTATTGGTCTATAATTTTCTTTTATTATAACATTTTTTCTCAGATATTTACATCAAAGTTATATACTACCCTAATATCAGTAGTTGGGGAATGTTCTTTCCTCCTTTATTTTCACAGTTATTATTTCATCCTAAACTATTTGATAGAATTCACTAGTGAAACCATCTGAACCTGGAGTTTTCTATTGTGGCAGATTTTGTATTACTTTGACTTCTTTAATAAATATAGAACTACTCATACTTTCTTTTTAAAAAATTTTACTTTAGGGCCGGGCACGGTGGCTCACGCCTGTAATCCCAGCTCTTTGGGAGGCCAAGGCAGGTGGATCACAAGGTCAGTAGATCGAGACCTTCCTGGCTAACACAGTGAAACCCCGTCTCTACTAAAAATACAAAAAATTAGCCGGGTGTGGTGGCGGGCGCCTGTAGTCCCAGCTACTCGGGAGGCTGAGGCAGGAGAATGGCGTGAACCCGGGAGGCGGAGCTTGCAGTGAGCCGAGATCATGCCACTGTACTCCAGCCTGGGCCACAGAGTGAGACTCCGTCTTAAAAAAAAAAAAAAATTATTTTAAGTTCTGGGATACATGTACAGAATGTGCAGGTTTGTTACACAGGTATACATGTGCCATGGTGGTTTGCTGTACCTATTAACCCATCATAATTTCTATATCATTTTATATGTTATGTTTCCAAGAAAGTTGACCATTTTATTTAAAATGTTGAAAATATTGGCTCAAGGTTTTTTGTGATCTGCAGTGATATTCCTGGTTTTATTCATGATGTGAATTGTGTTTACTTTCTTTTTATACATCTTAATAAGTGTTTATGAAATTTATAAATTTTTCCAAATAACCAACTTTTATATTAATTAATGTTCTCTATTGTTTTTGTGCTTTCCATTACATCGATTTCTGATCATTATGATTTTCTTGCTTCTAAATATTTTGCCATAAGGTTCTATGTATTAGTTCCATGTGGTTAATAGTGTTTTGCAAAATGTCTGTATCATTATCACTTTTCCGACTAATCGTTCTAACAGTTATTGAGAAGGAAATGATAAAATATTTAACTACGATTGTGGGTTTTTTTCTTTCAGTTCTGTCCAGGTTTGCTTCATGTAGTTTCAGTTAAAAAAAAAGTTTTTACCAAAAACATGCGTATTGTGATTGTTATATTTTCCTAATTAAATGATCCTTTGATCATTATAAACTATCCCTTTTATCTTTGGGGACACTTCTTGTATTAAGGCTTTTTTGTCTGTTATTAATATAACACATGTTCTTTTATTCGTGGTTTGCATCATATATCTTTTTCTATTCTTACTTGTGAATTATTTGTATTGTATTTAAACTGTGGCTGGTGGACAACAAAGTACGTCTCTTGTGAACAACGTATAATCAGGTCTTTAATCTTGTCTGACAACCTCTGACTTTTAAATGGAGTATTTACTTCATTTAGATTTAAACTTAGTATTAATTTACTTGACTTTGGATGTACTATTTTTTCTTTGTTTTCTATATGTCCTATCTCTTATTTTTAGTTCCTCTGTTCTTGCTTTCTTTCTTGCCTTCTACTGGGTTAACTATATATTTTTAGCATTATATTTTAATTCTTCTATTTGACTTTTAGCTATGTTTCTTTGTATTATTATTTTTAGTGGCTTCTCAAGGGACTGCAATATGATTACTTGACTTATATCTACTTAATTTATGTAACTGGAAATAAAATACATGAATTTTGCAGAAGTATTCCCATGTACTTCCCTGTAGTTTCTGCTGTTATTGTTATATTTTTTGTACTTACTGTTATAGATGTCAGGTTGTTATACATGTCAGCTATATATATTAATATACGTGTGTATGTGTGCATGCACACTCGGTTTTTCAGCTGTCTTTCTACTGAGCTCCTTGGATTCTCCGTCATGTACATATAATTAAAATATTAGGCAAGGATTTAAGGGGAGTTTAGTCCCAAACTTTGGGTCTAACTCCTCTGTTTCCAACTACTTTAGCAGCCTCATACTTTATTCTCTGACACCTCAAGCCAATAGCTGCGTTTTTTTTCCTTTTCCAAGTTCATACATGTTATCTGCAGAATAGTTTGATACAAGTTATCACCAGATCAGAGTTCCTCAAGTTGGAATATTTTGTTTTAAATTCTTAGCTGCTTTTGCACAATTTTTGCCCAAAATATGAATCTGAGCTCCTTTCAAGGTTTTTATTAAAATATCTAGTCACACTGAACACTTTAGTGTATAATAGCCTTAATGTCACTTGGTGATGGGTAGATAGAAGAGGGGTTTACATTGCAATAATATATATGGCTTTAAATTGATTATTAGACATTTTTGTTCTAAAAATCTTTTGATCCAAGTGTGGTGTCTCACACCTGTAATCACAGAGCTTTGGAAGGCTGAGGTGGGAGGATCTTTTGAGCCTAGGAGTTTGAGAACAGCCTTGGCAATGTAGCGAGATCCCGTTAGTACAAAAAAAAAAAAATTAGCCTAGAGTGGTGGTGTGTGCCTGTAGTTCCACTTACTCAGGAGGCTGAGGTGGAGGATTGCTTAAGCCCAGATGTTTAAGGTTACACTGAGCTATGAAGGTACCACTGCACTACAGCCTGGGCAACAAAATGGCACCCTCATCCCTGTAATCCCAGCACTTTGGGAGGCCAGGGTGGGCAGATCTCCAGGTCAGGATTTCGAGACCAGCCTGGCCAACATGGTGAAACCCTGTCTCTACTAAAAATACAAAATTAGTCGGGTATGGTGGCACATGCCTGTAATCCCAGCTGCTCAGGAGGGTGAGGCGGGACAATTGGTTGAAATCAGGAGGCAGAGGTTGCAGTGAGCCAAGATCATGCCATTGCACTCCAGCCTGGGCAACAAGAGCGAAACTCTATCTCCAAAAAAAAAAAAAAAAAAAAAGAAAAAGAAAAAGAAAGAAAAGAAAATCTTTTGGCAATCAGAGAGTTTTCTGTTGGTTGCTTTATACCACTGAAGCCCATGTCCCCAACCTCACACCATCCTTTGAGTCTTTGTTCTCATTGTTTCTCCTTCCATCTCTTCCTTCTCTCTCGCTTTCTCATATGGGCTCCTGAACAATCCCAATTCTTTATTCTTTCTTATGGATATTTTCCCAAAGCTTACAGTCAGAACTCCTTGTGTATATTTTAATCAATAAAGTTTTTCTTTACAGCCACAGGTTTTTTTTTCTTTTTGAGACGGAGTCTTGCTCTGTTGCCTAGGCTGGGGAGTGCAGTGGCACAATCTCGGCTCACTGCAACCTCCACCTACTGGGTTCAAGAGATTCTCCTGCCTCAGCCTCCTGAGTAGCTGGGACTATAGGCACGTGCCACCACACCCAGCTAATTTTTATATTTTTAGTAAAGATGGGGTTTCACCATGTTGGCTAGGCTAGTCTCAAATTCCTGACCTCAGGTGATCTTCCTGCCCTGCCTCCCAAAGTGTTGGGATTATAGGCGTGAGCCCCCATGCCTGGCCAGCCAGTTTTTAGAAGAAAAAAAAAAAAGATATTTTAAATAACATTCAATTATATTCAACATTTGGTGGAACTTGTGTTTTTGAAATCTGTCCATCCATCCATTCATCTATCCATCTGTTGATTTGTTCACTGATTCACATTTTTGCTAAGCAAGTACTTATTAAATATCAATGTGTGCCAGGCATTATATGCTTACCTGTTTCTTCTGACCTTTTTTTTTTCCTATTCTACTTCACTGTACATTAACTATTGATATAGACTCAATTCTTCATCTCTAGTGTTTTGATAATATGAGTACTCCTTTCAAATGTTCATTTACTCTCATGATTTCAATTACTTATAGATACAGGAATTCTCCCAAATTCCTTTACGTGACCCATTATGCTAACACAAACCTCTCCTGTGATAACTCTGTTTATCCTGCTAACAAGATATGAAGCTAACATTTTATTTCCTCATACTCATTCTTGGGTAAATCTCCACAAGCCAGTATGTCTTTCTAATTTCTTTGTCACTCTCAATGGTTCAATTTAGTCTCCAAGTGTTATAGGAGTGGTCTGAATAGATAATTAAGTTGGCTTTCTAATTAGTCTTCTAAGAACTGTTTCAGATAAACTATGTAAAATCAAAGTTGTCATTTTTGATAAATATTCTCATGAGATGACTTACTGCATGCAGCTGTCAAAACTAATGAATTTATAAAACAAGCCAGCTCATTTTGCCTTTGTATTAGTCTGTTCTCACACTGCTATGAAGAAATAGCTAAGACTGGGCAATTTATAATGGAAAGAAGTTTAACTGACTCACAGTTCAGCATGACTGGGGAGGCCTCAGGAAACTTACAGTCATGGCAAAAAGGGAACCAAACACCTCCTTCTTCACATGGCAGCAGCAAGGAAAAGTATGAGTGCCCATTGAAGGGGGGAGCCCCTTATAAAACTATCAGATCTTGTGAGACCTAACTCACTATCATGAGAACAGGATGGGGGAAACCACACCCATGATTCAATTATCTCTTCCTGGTCCCTCCCATGACATATGGGGATTATGGGAACTACAATTCAAGATGAGATTTGGGTGGGGACACAGCCAAACCATATTGGCCTCCAAACAGAATATGTATAACTATATGTATAACTAGCTTTCCTTATAACGGTCCCTAAAAAATGACTTTTTCTTTGGAGGTTTTATTGAGAAATTTTTTAAAGGTAAGTGTTTCACAGTACGTAATTTTAAGACTAAAATTATAGCCATGGTTTACATTTGGGGCCCCAATTGTCCAACTATACATGCATGGGAACAGATACAAAACAATTTTAAAATATCTTACTCCTATTTCATGCACATTGAATACATTTATAAGACTAATTTGGCACATTAGTATGAATGGGTCAGTCCATATTCTCAGCTTTGTAGTAGCACTCAAAATCCTGTTTGTGTTTCATAACTTGATAAATACTCCAAAATTTCTCTGGATTAAGCCAGGCTACCAGAGAGAGTTGCACATGAACGGTATACTTACAATCTCTGAAGACATAGTTTTAATAAAACATATTTGAGAATTATTCCACCTACGTACTCAGAGTGACATTGTAAGAATGGGAAATTTTTTTTTTTGATTTTTTTAATTTTTATTTTTTATTATACTTTAAGTTTTAGGGTACATGTGCACAATGTGCAGGTTTGTTACATATGTATACATGTGCCATGTTGGTGTGCTGCACCCATTAACTTGTCATTTAGCATTAGGTATATCTCCTAATGCTATCCCTCCCCCCTTCCCCCCACCCCACAACAGGCCCCGGTGTGTGACGTTCCGCTTCCTGTGTCCATGTGTTCTCATTGTTCAGTTCCCACCTATGAGTGAGAACATGGGGTGTTTGGTTTTTAAAATAAATTTTTTTTTCCCATCCCAAAAAATCAGAATGGGAAAAAATTTTTATTTTTATTTATTTATTTATTTTTTTATGAGATGGAGTCTCACTCTGTCGCCCGGGCTGGAGTGCAGTGGCGCGATCTCGGCTCACTGCAAGCTCCACCTCCCAGGTTCATGCCGTTCTCCTGCCTCAGCCTCCTGAGTAGCTGGGGCTGCAGGCGCCTGCCACTACGCCCGGCTAATTTTTTGTTGTATTTTTAGTAGAGACGAGGTTTCACCGTGTTAGCCAGTATGGTCTCGATCTCGTGACCTCGTGATCCGCCCGCCTTGGCCTCCCAAAGTGCTGGGATTACAGGCCTGAGCCACCGCACCCAGCCAAGAATGGGAAAAATTAAACATACTTAGTATTTACTGTGTATGGATGTTGTCGAGGACATTGCTTATTAAATTATGGTACCCTCTTTATGGGTTTTTTCAGAAGAAATGTATCTTTGGTTTCAGTATCAGAGATTATTGTATTTTTGTTCATTTAATTTATCTTTATTTGTGATAACAAAGTTTTACTATCTTGCTTTTCCCTTTATTTTATTTATTTGTTATAAAGAGCCAAATTTATAATTTACTTCTAGGAAGTCTACAGTGTGTATTTTGTCAGTTAATCTAATTCCTGGGTTCATTCCATTTGTTTTACCCCTATTTTCTCTGTGCTCAATATACCATCACATCCTGTCAATATTTCTTTACATTTTTCTTTAGCTCTACTCCTAATTATTCTTAACCTACCAGATCATTGTAATCTATGTTGTGCTTTATATGTAAAATATCGAACAAGTTTTTATCAAACTTGCCTATTCCTAATAACAAGTGATATGAAGGCTCAGACTTTTAAGTTTATATGTCACTAATTAATCTCTGTCTGTTGTTTCTCTGTCACCTACTGTAGTCACGTAAACTGCTTTCAAACTTTCACTGCCTTTCAATAACACCAAACCTGATAATCCCCCACACTTTTTTCTTATGACTGCCTTACACTATTTTCCTTCAGCCTAAGATTCTTCCCAGCCCTTGACAAACGTTTTGTTGCCACTTATGTATCTCTCCCCATACTCAACCCACTGAATCCTTTTTCTTTCACATCTTTACTAATCCTCAGTTGTTCCTTCAAATTAGAGCTCCCAGATCTTCTTCTCTGTCCTGTTGCATTTACCTCTTTGTAGTTATTTCTATTAACTAAAATATTTTTCATCTATGTATGAAAAGGTTCTTATACATTGACTTGTATCCTGCCCACATCATTCAATGTGAATGTTCAATAAATGCTATTGATTAAATTCAAGCTAGTGCAAAATTTGTAGCTGGTATGCTGAAATATGCTTTGAACTTAACTTTGAAGGTATTTCAATTTTTGTATTGATCCATACTATATTAATGTTAGCAAATTTTACTTTGTGTATGTTTAAATTATCTATCTGTATGTTGTGTTTCTAAAAGGATAGTAGATTATTTAAAATTTCTAGAGACAAAGATATTCTTAATAAACTTGGGAAGATTGGGTTGATAATTTTGTATGTTTTATAAATATAATTCACAAATATAACTTTTCAGGCATCTGTTTTGCTTAAAAGAGAGTACATCTGTTCCTGAAAAATAAAAATATATAGTCATAAATAAACAATTTAAACTTGGTCATCCAACTTAGTGTACTTATCCAGGTCAATGAGAAGTCAATACAAAACTACCTTCACAATCCTATCAGGAGAGTTTGGCAATTTCTAATAATTGATATTCAGAAGTTTATAGAATAATTACATTTTATACACGTATTCATCTTCTAAGTAGAATTTACTAGTCACTAAAAACTCTCATGCATTTAAACCTATAACAAATCTTGCTTATTTAGATCTACAGACCCTAATTTCAACCATGATGAAGGTATTTTAGTGATAAGAATAATTTATGAATAAAAATGTAATTTAGTGAATACCTTGGCAGTTAATGTTGATCGCTTCATCACAGTTCAGTCATGTTTAGAAAATCTAAGCAAGCTGTGTGATTACTCCAGGAAGCATGGGATGATGTGTTCAAATTAGTACCATCTGTGGATAGAAAAAGTTTGAGGTTTTTAGTCATTCTTAAAGAATGGAAATCTGATTCTCCATGCTGAAATGAGTGTAATCCTTTTTCTATCTGTAATTCAATAGGGCAGTTGCCTTGAAATAGTCTAGTTCAGCACACAGTTCATCAAAGAGAAGATACTGGATATAAATGAGGGTTACTGCTGGTCACTTATGAATACTTCTGAGGTAGCCTTGTTTAAAAAATTGTCTACAAGTTATACCATATATTTCACCTCAGATCAGATTCATTTTTGGTTTATCTTTCTAAATACATTTGAGTGAAAATGTGGACTAGATTTTGTACCACATGAAAACAAAAGGCTGTTTCAATGAACCATCATTTATTTCCACAGTCAACAAACACTTATGAGTGCCAGTATGTTCCAGTGTCCCATCACTGTGCCTGTCACATAATAGGAGGCTGAAATTGACATTATGTTTCCTATAGCCAGGTTACAAATAACTCTTGCCTGGATTTAGTGGTTTTTCTTTTTAAGACCTTTTCTTCTCTGAAAGCTTAATTGGAGAATACTAGAGTCTGTGAACGAATATTGATCTGCTGAAAATTTTTACTATGTAGCAAAATTTGCTAGTAACAAACACCAGCTATCCTAAAATCTGAACATTGGAGGAAAAAATAGTTGATCATAGAGGCATGGGCATCTAGTCATCCCTCCAGATGGGATTAGCAAAGGGCAGCCTCTTCTGCCTTCTCTAGTTCATTAGCTAGTGAATATTTCCCTCTCATTTCCAGTGGTTTAGCAAACTCTAGGGAGAGAAAATTGAAACATGGGAAAGGTAACTGGTAGTAGATCTAAAAAAGAATAAATAAAATAAGGAAAGCATTTGTACATTGATTCTCATGAGGAAAGAGTAGAGTGTAAGATTTTAATGAAAACAAAAGTCAATATAAAAATTTTCAAGGCCAGGTGCCATGGCGCATGCTTGTGATCCCAGCACTTTGGGAGGCTGAGGTGGGTGGATCAGTTGAGCCCAGGAGTTCAAGACCAGCCTGGGTAACATGGCGCAACTCCATCTCTACAAAAAGTACGAAATTAGTTGGGTGTGATGGCACACACCTGTGATTCCAGCTACCCGAGAGACTGGGTTGGGAGGGTCATATGAGCCTGGGAGGTTGAGGCTGCAATGAGCCATGATTGTGCCACTGCATTCCAGCCTCAGCAACAGAGTAAGACTCTGTCTCAAGAAAAAAAAAGTAAAAATTTCCACATAATAAAAATGATCATCAGCAAAATAAAAAGACAAATAACAGATTTGGAAAATATATCTTCATGAAGGATCACAAAAAGGTTATATTAAAGGCTTAAATAAATAAATAGCAAAGCCATACACCCAATAGAAAAAAAAGTAGAAAAAATACAAATGATAGTTTATGAAAAAGGAAATTAAAGAGAGAGAAGTGCAATAAGCTTCACACTGAAACAGAATTTTTCCCCTCTGAAACTTTTATTGCATACTCTGTTGGCTTGGGGAACAGGCATTCTCATGCATGTTGACAGGAGTAGGTATTGGTAAAACCTTTCTGGAGTGTGATTTAGCAATGTCTACCAATGCTACAAATATGCATATGTTTTACCTAGCAACGATTATCCTACAGATTTACTCACACATATGTGTGGAATATGAAAGCATAGGCTTGTACATTACAGCTTGTTTACTGCAAATATTGGACACAGCTTAATATCATTTCATAGAGGCTGGTAAAATCAAATTCGATATATCCATTTCTTTTTTTTTTTTTTATTATACTTTAAGTTTTAGGGTACATGTGCACATTGTGCAGGTTAGTTACATATGTATACATGTGCCATGCTGGTGCGCTGCACCCACTAACTCGTCATCTAGCATTAGGTATATCTCCCAATGCTATCCCTCCCCCCGCCCCCCTCCCCACCACAGTCCTCAGAGTATGATATTCCCCTTCCTGTGTCCATGTGATCTCATTGTTCAATTCCCACCTATGAGTGAGAATATGCGGTGTTTGGTTTTTTGTTCTTGCGATAGTTTACTGAGAATGATGGTTTCCAATTTCATCCATGTCCCTACAAAGGATATGAACTCATCATTTTTTATGGCTGCATAGTATTCCATGGTGTATATGTGCCACATTTTCTTAATCCAGTCTATCATTGTTGGACGTTTGGGTTGGTTCCAAGTCTTTGCTATTGTGAATAATGCCGCAATAAACATACGTGTGCATGTGTCTTTATAGCAGCATGATTTATAGTCATTTGGGTATATACCCAGTAATGGGATGGCTGGGTCAAATGGTATTTCTAGTTCTAGATCCCTGAGGAATCGCCACACTGACTTCCACAATGGTTGAACTAGTTTACAGTCCCACCAACAGTGTAAAAGTGTTCCTATTTCTCCACATCCTCTCCAGCACCTGTTGTTTCCTGACTTTTGAATGATTGCCATTCTAACTGGTGTGAGATGATATCTCATAGTGGTTTTGATTTGCATTTCTCTGATGGCCAGTGATGATGAGCATTTTTTCATGTGTTTTTTGGCTGCATAAATGTCTTCTTTTGAGAAGTGCCTGTTCATGTCCTTCGCCCACTTTTTGATGGGGTTGTTTGTTTTTGTCTTGTAAATTTGTTTGAGTTCACCGTAGATTCTGGATATTAGCCCTTTGTCAGATGAGTAGGTTGCGAAAATTTTCTCCCATGTTGTAGGTTGCCTATTCACTCTGATGGTAGTTTCTTTTGCTGTGCAGAAGCTCTTTAGTTTAATTAGATCCCATTTGTCAATTTTGGCTTTTGTTGCCATTGCTTTTGGTGTTTTGGACATGAAGTCCTTGCCCACGCCTATGTCCTGAATGGTAATGCCTAGGTTTTCTTCTAGGGTTTTTATGGTTTTAGGTCTAACGTTTAAATCTTTAATCCATCTTGAATTAATTTTTGTATAAGGTGTAAGGAAGGGATCCAGTTTCAGCTTTCTACATATGGCTAGCCAGTTTTCCCAGCACCATTTATTAAATAGGGAATCCTTTCCCCATTGCTTGTTTTTCTCAGGTTTGTCAAAGATCAGATAGTTGTAGGTAAGCAGCGTTATTTCTGAGGGCTCTTTTCTGTTCCATTGATCTATATTTCTGTTTTGATACCAGTACCATGCTGTTTTGGTTACTGTAGCCTTGTAGTATACTTTGAAGTCAGGTAGTGTGATGCCTCCAGCTTTGTTCTTTTGGCTTAGGATTGACTTGGCGATGCGGGCTCTCTTTTGGTTCCATATGAACTTTAAAGTAGTTTTTTCCAATTCTGTGAAGAAAGTCATTGGTAGCTTGATGGGGATGGCATTGAATCTGTAAATTACCTTGGGCAGTATGGCCATTTTCACGATATTGATTCTTCCTACCCATGAGCAAGGAATGTTCTTCCATTTGTTTGTATCCTCTTTTATTTCCTTGAGCAGTGGTTTGTAGTTCTCCTTGAAGAGGTGCTTCACATCCCTTGTAAGTTGGATTCCTAGGTATTTTATTCTCTTTGAAGCAATTGTGAATGGGAGTTCACTCATGATTTGGCTCTCTGTTTGTCTGTTGTTGGTGTATAAGAATGCTTGTGATTTGTGTACATTGATTTTGTATCCTGAGACTTTGCTGAAGTTGCTTATCAGCTTAAGGAGATTTTGGGCTGAGACAATGGGGTTTTCTAGATAAACAATCATGTCGTCTGCAAACAGGGACAATTTGACTTCCTCTTTTCCTAATTGAATACCCTTTATTTCCTTCTCCTGCCTGATTGCCCTGGCCAGAACTTCCAACACTATGTTGAATAGGAGCGGTGAGAGAGGGCATCCCTGTCTTGTGCCAGTTTTCAAAGGGAATGCTTCCAGTTTTTGCCCATTCAGTATGATATTGGCTGTGGGTTTGTCATAGATAGCTCTTATTATTTTGAAATATGTCCCATCAATACCTAATTTATTGAGAGTTTTTAGCATGAAGGGTTGTTGAATTTTGTCAAAGGCTTTTTCTGCATCTATTGAGATAATCATGTGGTTTTTGTCTTTGGCTCTGTTTATATGCTGGATTACATTTACTGATTTGCGTATGTTGAACCAGCCTTGCATCCCAGGGATGAAGCCCACTTGATCATGGTGGATAAGCTTTTTGATGTGCTGCTGGATTCAGTTTGCCAGTATTTTATTGAGGATTTTTGCATCAATGTTCATCAAGGATATTGGTCTAAAATTCTCTTTTTTGGTTGTGTCTCTGCCAGGCTTTGGTATCAGAATGATGCTGGCCTCATAAAATGAGTTAGGGAGGATTCCCTCTTTTTCTATTGATTGGAATAGTTTCAGAAGGAATGGTACCAGTTCCTCCTTGTACCTCCGGTAGAATTCGGCTGTGAATCCATCTGGTCCTGGACTCTTTTTGGTTGGTAAACTATTGATTATTGCCACAATTTCAGCTCCTGTTATTGGTCTATTCAGAGATTCAACTTCTTCCTGGTTTAGTCTTGGGAGAGTGTATGTGTCGAGGAATGTATCCATTTCTTCTAGATTTTCTAGTTTATTTGCATAGAGGTGTTTGTAGTATTCTCTGATGGTAGTTTGTATTTCTGTGGGATCGGTGGTGATATCCCCTTTATCATTTTTTATTGCATCTATTTGATTCTTCTCTCTTTTTTTCTTTATTAGTCTTGCTAGTGGTCTATCAATTTTGTTGATCCTTTCAAAAAACCAGCTCCTGGATTCATTAATTTTTTGAAGGGTTTTTTGTGTCTCTATTTCCTTCAGTTCTGCTCTGATTTTAGTTATTTCTTGCCTTCTGCTAGCTTTTGAATGTGTTTGCTCTTGCTTTTCTAGTTCTTTTAATTGTGATGTTAGGCTGTCAATTTTGGATCTTTCCTGCTTTCTCTTGTGGGCATTTAGTGCTATAAATTTCCCTCTGCACACTGCTTTGAATGCGTCCCAGAGATTCTGGTATGTTGTGTCTTTGTTCTCGTTGGTTTTAAAGAACATCTTTATTTCTGCCTTCATTTCGTTATGTACCCAGCAGTCATTCAGGAGCAGGTTGTTCAGTTTCCATGTAGTTGAGCGGCTTTGAGTGAGATTCTTAATCCTGAGTTCTAGTTTGATTGCACTGTGGTCTGAGAGATAGTTTGTTATAATTTCTGTTCTTTTACATTTGCTGAGGAGAGCTTTACTTCCAACTATGTGGTCAATTTTGGAATAGGTGTGGTGTGGTGCTGAAAAAAATGTATATTGTGTTGATTTGGGGTGGAGAGTTCTGTAGATGTCTATTAGGTCCGCTTGGTGCAGAGCTGAGTTCAATTCCTGGGTATCCTTGTTGACTTTCTGTCTCGTTGATCTGTCTAATGTTGACAGTGGGGTGTTAAAGTCTCCCATTATTAATGTGTGGGAGTCTAAGTCTCTTTGTAGGTCACTCAGGACTTGCTTTATGAATCTGGGTGCTCCTGTATTGGGTGCATAAATATTTAGGATAGTTAGCTCCTCTTGTTGAATTGATCCCTTTACCATTATGTAATGGCCTTCTTTGTCTCTTTTGATCTTTGTTGGTTTAAAGTCTGTTTTATCAGAGACTAGGATTGCAACCCCTGCCTTTTTTTGTTTTCCATTTGCTTGGTAGATCTTCCTCCATCCTTTTATTTTGAGCCTATGTGTGTCTCTGCATGTGAGATGGGTTTCCTGAATACAGCACACTGATGGGTCTTGACTCTTTATCCAATTTGCCAGTCTGTGTCTTTTAATTGGAGAATTTAGTCCATTTACATTGAAAGTTAATATTGTTATGTGTGAATTTGATCCTGTCATTATGATGTTAGCTGGTGATTTTGCTCGTTAGTTGATGCAGTTTCTTCCTAGTCTTGATGGTCTTTACATTTTGGCATGATTTTGCAGCGGCTGGTACCGGTTGTTCCTTTCCATGTTTAGCGCTTCCTTCAGGAGCTCTTTTAGGGCAGGCCTGGTGGTGACAAAATCGGTCAGCATTTGCTTGTCTGTAAAGTATTTTATTTCTCCTTCACTTATGAAGCTTAGTTTGGCTGGATATGAAATTCTGGGTTGAAAATTCTTTTCTTTAAGAATGTTGAATATTGGCCCCCACTCTCTTCTGGCTTGTAGGGTTTCTGCCGAGAGATCCGCTGTTAGTCTGATGGGCTTCCCTTTGAGGGTAACCCGACCTTTCTGTCTGGCTGCCCTTAACATTTTTTCCTTCATTTCAACTTTGGTGAATCTGACAATTATGTGTCTTGGAGTTGCTCTTCTCGAGGAGTATCTTTGTGGCGTTCTCTGTATTTCCTGAATCTGAATGTTGGCCTGCCTTGCTAGATTGGGGAAGTTCTCCTGGATAATATCCTGCAGAGTGTTTTCCAACTTGGTTTCATTCTCCCCATCACTTTCAGGTACACCAATCAGACGTAGATTTGGTCTTTTCACATAGTCCCATATTTCTTGGAGGCTTTGCTCATTTCTTTTTATTCTTTTTTCTCTAGACTTCCCTTCTCGCTTCGTTTCATTCATTTCATCTTCCATTGCTGATACCCTTTCTTCCAGTTGATCGCATTGGCTCCTGAGGCTTCTGCATTCTTCACGTAGTTCTCGAGCCTTGGTTTTCAGCTCCATCAGCTCCTTTAAGCACTTCTCTGTATTGGTTATTCTAGTTATACATTCTTCTAAATTTTTTTCAAAGTTTTCAACTTGTTTGCCTTTGGTTTGAATGTCCTCCCGTAGCTCAGAGTAATTTGATCGTCTGAAGCCTTCTTCTCTCAGCTCGTCAAAATCATTCTCCATCCAGCTTTGTTCTGTTGCTGGTGAGGAACTGCGTTCCTTTGGAGGAGGAGAGGCGCTCTGCATTTTAGAGTTTCCTGTTTTTCTGTTCTGTTTTTTCCCCATCTTTGTGGTTTTATCCACTTTTGGTCTTTGATGATGGTGATGTACAGATGGGTTTTTGGTGTGGATGTCCTTTCTGTTTGTTAGTTTTCCTTCTAACCGACAGGACCCTCAGCTGCAGGTCTGTTGGAATACCCTGCCGTGTGAGGTGTCAGTGTGCCCCTGCTGGGGGGTGCCTCCCAGTTAGGCTGCTCGGGGGTCAGGGGTCAGGGACCCACTTGAGGAGGCAGTCTGCCCGTTCTCAGATCTCCAGCTGCGTGCTGGGAGAACCACTGCTCTCTTCAAAGCTGTCAGACAGGGACATTTAAGTCTGCAGAGGTTACTGCTGCCTTTTTGTTTGTCTGTGCCCTGCCCCCAGAGGTGGAGCCTACAGAGGCAGGCAGGCCTCCTTGAGCTGTGGTGGGCTCCACCCAGTTCGAGCTTCCAGACTGCTTTGTTTACCTAAGCAAGCCTGGGCAATGGCGGGCGCCCCTCCCCCAGCCTCGCTGCCGCCTTGCAGTTTGATCTCAGACTGCTGTGCTAGCAATCAGGGAGATTCCGAGGGCGTAGGACCCTCCGAGCCAGGTGTGGGATAGAGTCTCGTGGTGCGCCGTTTTTTAAGCCGGTCTGAAACGCGCAATATTCGGGTGGGAGTGACCGGAGTTTTCCAGGTGCCTCCGTCACCCCTTTCTTTGACTCGGAAAGGGAACTCCCTGACCCCTTGCGCTTCCCAGGTGAGGCAATGCCTCGCCCTGCTTCGGCTCGCGCACGGTGCGCGCACCCACTGGCCTGCGCCCACTGTCTGGCACTCCCTAGTGAGATGAACCCGGTACCTCAGATGGAAATGCAGAAATCACCGTCTTCTGCGTCGCTCACGCTGGGAGCTGTAGACCGGAGCTGTTCCTATTCGGCCATCTTGGCTCCTCCGGATATATCCATTTCAATGTGCTTACTCCATACAACTCCAAACACTGAAGAAAAAGGCAAAATATATCCAAAGCATATATATAGTGACCCTAAATCCCAGTTTGCAGGGCAGTCTGGGTTTATGCTTGCTGTGCTGGCATTTCATCCAATAGACATTGCCTTTTACTCTCAAAAGTGACCTGTCTGTATAACAAATAATTTGCTGCAATGGAGTGAATGTTTATATCCCCCCTAGAATCATATGTTGCAGTCCTAACTCCCTGTGTGATGCTATTAGAAGGTGAGGCCTTTCAGAGATAATTAGGTCATTAGGGTAGAACCCTCATGAATGGGATTAGTGCCCTTATAAAAAGACTGCAGAGAGCTCTTTTGCCCTCTTTCTGCTATACAAGGACACAATAAGAAGCCAGCAGTCTGGAACCAGGAGGCTGGTTCTCACCAGAAACCTGCCATGCTGGCACCCTCATCTGACTTTCAGTTCCAGAATGTTAAGAAATAAATTTCTGTTGTTTGTAAATCACTCAGTCTATAGTAACTTGCTACAGCAGCCAAACTATGACAGTCACTCTAGATATATTCTTTGGAAGTGAGAGAAGGGACTGGGAGGAAGAAGAGAGTCGGATATGAGGTTAGATGAAAAGAAAGGGAAGGCTGCACTCCAGCCTGTGCAACAGAGTGAGACCTTGTCAAAACAAAACAAAACAAAACAAAAACAAAAACAAAACAAAAAAACTTTTCAAGTATATCACTGTGCTTCAGATAAAGCTAAAAGTCATATATTTGGTTTAAGGACTCAGTGTAATGTGATTCCACTTACATTGCCTACTTCGTCCCTTCCCATTCATCTCCTTGTAGACCCAGCAGCCTTCATTAAGTGTTTTCAATGTGTGACACTCTTCTTCTTCAGGGTCTTAACACCTTCACACATCCTGATATTTTTTATCTGTGAAGCTTCTTCTTATCCTTCAGGTCTCTAATTAAATTATCCTTCATCAGGAAAGCCAAATAAAGTCCCCTGTTATACCCTCGATTCATTTGCTCACACATTCAAAAAACATTTATTGAATCACCATTTTGTTTCATTCAGTAGTCTAGACTCTGAGAGAGAAAATCTGTTATGTACATTGACGTTTTATGTGTTTATAACCTACAAATAAACATCTATTTTTGAGTGATTTTTTTCAATATTTTTATTGAGATGGATGCGGAAGCAAAATCTTTTTGAATTTTTTACATATAATGTTGGGGTGATGTGGAGGTGAAAGTAGATTTGGCCTCTTTGGAGTGGGTTTTCAGTGCAGAGCTGAGATTTATAGGAAAGTAAATATCAGTTCAAAATAATGCAGGCTGTACAAACTAATAGCGCTTTCTGAAAATAAATTTTAAAATAAACTACCCTTGAGATGTTCAGTTTCCCCTTGCTCTATGTATGTAAGCAGAGGCTGGGTAAGTAGTGATTGCTCATTTTGTAGGGGGAGGTTTGTATTGGTCTTCTATTGCTGTGTAACAAATTATCACAAACTTAGTGGCTTAAAACAATACCCATTTATTAGCTCATAGTTCTATAGGTCAGAAGTCCAGGCGTGTTGTGCCTAGGTTTTCTACTTATTCTCACAAGCTGAAGTCAACTTGTCAGTCAACATTTTCTTGTGTAACTCAGGGTCCTCTTTCAGGTTCACGTGGTTGTGGTAGAATTTAGTTCCTTGCAGTCACAGGATTGAGAGCCCCTTCCCTGGCTGGCTTTTAGCTAAGGGCTTCTCTCAGCTCCCAAAGATGTTCTGTGTTCCTTATCATGCAGCTCCCTCCTTCTTGAGAGCCAACAATAGAGAAATTTTTGTACGTTGAATCCATCTCTTTAAAGCTTTGACTTCCTTTTCTGAAAACGGCCAAAAATACTATTCTCCTTTTAGAGGGCTCAGGTTATAAGGACAGGTCCACTGGATAGCTCTCTATTTTAAAGTAAACTGATTAAGATTCTTAGTTACAGCAGCAACATAGCTTTCCATCTGTACCTAGATCAGTGTTTGGTTGAGTAAGTGGAAGAATCTGTTTTTGTACAGGGACCGGGAATCTTGAGGGATATCTGCAGACACAAAGGTCAGACAAAGAGACAAGATGACCAAGATGATCTCTCAATTTCAAATTCTGAGATTACGTGATTTTTCTCATTTATTTGCCTGTTCTTATGGATTCAGTCGCCAAAATATATCTTTAAAACTGACTTCTGTACTGTTGCTAACACCTAATTTCTTCTTTCCTGGACAAATCAAGTTGTCTCTGAATTTCTCCCTTTTCCTGTTTTGCAATTACCAGACTGTAGTTGATAAAATGTACCTCTGGACATACTGTGACATTTTTTATAGCTTTCAATTGCCTGACAAGCTATCTATAGTTTCCTCTGACACAGTAAGTCCCCAAGCTATTGTGCAGTCTTGCTGTTTGTTATTGCCGACATGAATTACAAGCTGCAATTAAACTTGTCTTAGCTCACATCACCCTCTCTTCCATGATCTCCACTTTTACAATCAGTGAAATTCCATCTCATGTGCCATCTCTTCTCTAAAAGCATTTTCTGAACACCCACGTCAATCAAACACATCCGATTTATATTAGAATATTTTGAAAATGTATCTTATGTTCAGATGATCTGAGTTCAAATTTAGTGACTGAGGGATTTGAAAAAATTATGAAAATTCTACTTTTTAGCCAATTCTAAAACTTCTTCCTCTATAAATTTACATTTTTTCCCCTAAAGATAGTGTTTTCTCTAATTGCTTTTCTTCATGATAGGTAAAGATAAAACAGAATGTGTTGTAAATAGTGTGCCAGTTTTGGTAAATATATATATATATATATATATATATATATATATATATATATATAGTAAATAAGCAATAGATCTGTAAATAATTCGATAAAAATTTAAGATGAAATCCAAAATTTTAACTGAAGTCCAGACCTCTCTCTACAGAATCCAGACTCAAGCTTCTATCTAGTATTTGATTTCTCCTTCTGGGTGTCTGAGAGGAATTTCAAAGTTAACCTACTCAAAAGAAATTGTGAATCTTCCTCCCCAAAGCTTACCCCTCTTACGGTCACCCACATCTTGATTAATAGTGACTTCATCTTTTTATTTGCTCAATCCAAAAACCTTAGGGCATTTTTTATTCCTCTCTTTCTCTGATATTTCACATACCACACATCAGCAAACCCTGCCAGCTCTCCTTCACATTATATTCAGGAGTTGAATGTTTCTCTTCACTTCTGCCACTACCACCTTGGACCAGGCCACTGTGATCTCTTGTGCTGACATTGCAGTTGCCTGCTAATTACTCTCCTCGTTTCCAGCCTTGTTACCCTTTAGTCTGTTCTCAACACAGTAGCTAGAGTGATTCTGTGAAAGAGAGAGCCTGCCACTTCTCTGCTCAAATGAAAGCCATGACAATGTCCTCTAGTGTCATGTACTGGTAGCTTGTACCAGTCACTCAGTCCTTCTTGTTATTCTCCAAATATACCAGGCATGCCTCCAACTATACAGTTTCCTCTGCTTCAAATTTCTCTTTCTGAAATATTGACATGGCTAGGTCCCCTACCTACATATGAATTTAGTATCTTCTTTTTCTTTTTTTTTATTATTATACTTTAAGTTTTAGGGTACATGTGCACATTGTGCAGGTTAGTTACATATGTATACATGTGCCATGCTGGTGCGCTGCACCCACTAACTCGTCATCTAGCATTAGGTATATCTCCCAATGCTATCCCTCCCCCCTCCCCCCACCCCACAACAGTCCCCAGAGTGTGATGTTCCCCTTCCTGTGTCCATGTGATCTCATTGTTCAATTCCCACCTATGAGTGAGAATATGCGGTGTCTGGTTTTTTGTTCTTGCGATAGTTTACTGAGAATGATGATTTCCAATTTCACCCATGTCCCTACAAAGGACATGAACTCATCATTTTTTATGGCTGCATAGTATTCCATGGTGTATATGTGCCACATTTTCTTAATCCAGTCTATCATTGTTGGACATTTGGCTTGGTTCCAAGTCTTTGCTATCGTGAATAATGCCGCAATAAACACACAAGAAAAAAACAAACAACCCCATCAAAAAGTGGGTGAAGGACATGAACAGACACTTCTCAAAAGAAGACATTTATGCAGCAAAAAGACACATGAAAAAATGCTCATCATCACTGGCCATCAGAGAAATGCAAATCAAAACCACAATGAGATACCATCTCACACCAGTTAGAATGGCAATCATTAAAAAGTCAGGAAACAACAGGTGCTGGAGAGGACGTGGAGAAATAGGAACACTTTTACACTGTTGGTGGGACTGTAAACTAGTTCAACCATTGTGGAAGTCAGTGTGGCGATTCCTCAGGGATCTAGAACTGGAAATACCATTTGACCCAGCCATCCCATTACTGGGTGTATACCCAAAGGGCTATAAATCATGCTGCTATAAAGGAATTTAGTATCTTCTAATCCCTTCTCTGATTACCTAATTTAAAATTTCAATATCCCTGAAACTCTCCTTCTTCTCATTCTTCTTTTTCTCCGCAACTCTGATCATCATCCAAAACACTACAGTTGGCCCTCCAAATCCATGTGTTCTGCATCCGTGGATTCAATCAACTACAGATGGAAAATATACAAAACCAAAATGTGTCTGTACCCCACATGCCCAGAACTTTTATTTCTTGGCATTAATCTCTAAACAGTACAACAGCTATTTATAGAGCATTTACATTGTGTTAGGTATTGTAAATAACCTAGAGATTATTTGAATTATATGAGAAGATGTGTGTAGTTTATATGCAGATACTACACCATTTTATATAAGGAATTTGAACGTCTTCTGATTTTGTTCTCCGTGGAAGGTCTGGGAGCCAGTACCCTGTGGATACAAAAGGTGACTATGTACAATACTTATTGATACTTTTATTGTTTATAGCTCCCCTGAATGTAAATTTTGCAGGGGCAGGAATTTTTGTCTGTTTTGTTCATTGTATTTTCAGCACCTACAATCCTACCTGTACATATTAGATGCTCTTAGATATTTATTGAATGTTGAATTAATATATCTTTAGAGATCAATGAGCTTTCTAAATATTTATTAATTTTCTTATTTTAAAATGTGAATATTAACATACAGTTCGCATTATGTAATTTTCACGTCATCATTTTGATTCTCTTTATCTCCATCTTCTTAACAAAGGCCGTTGAAGATATACAAAGAAAGACATGGTTAAGAAGAGTTCCAATATCACTTAATTGATTGCTCTTTCTTATTTCTAACCATAACATGCGTATATTACTTGCCCAATAAACTGTCTCTTGAAAACAGGACATGAGCTTTATTGTATCCTGAATCCCTAACACCAGGCTCAGAGCCTGACACATGGTATGCATTTGGCAAACCTGTAGTTAGTGTGGAAGCAAATAAATGACTCCAAGCAGGACTACATGTTAATTCTAAATATACATGAGATAAAATAAAAAAATAGATGAATTATATACATTAAAACTGTCAGTAATATTGTTTATTTAAAATTGTTTTATAATCAACATTTACTAGATATAAGATGTGTTTGTGTTTATTTAGACATTTAAATACACAAGTGTCTTCCCTTGGAACTGAATATTACAAACTCAAACCATACCTAGGGAAGTACTTAGGATGATATGAGCATACAGTTTTCCTTTGTAACAGTGAAATAGTTCTATCTGAAGCCAAAGTTTGTTTATATAAGCCACTTATGATTGAATTTGGAAGCAAAATCAAGAATTAATAAATTACAATTATTTTGTCCTCTACCCTTTTAAAATGGTGGTCCCGGAAGCATCACTCTAAGGTTCTTCCCATTAAGTGTGGAGATAATTAATCTAAGAGCTATAGTAATTTGACAGATCTCTACTAGCTGCTCCATAATAGAATTCTATTCTTTCTTCTGTTTATGAAGTGTTTGGTAATTGTAATTGCTTTTAATTTTTCCCTTTAATTTTTAGTTCCCAGTGTTCCCACAAATATTGCTTTTTCTGATGTTCAATCAACTAGTGCAACATTGACATGGATAAGACCTGACACTATCCTTGGCTACTTTCAAAATTACAAAATTACCACTCAACTTCGTGCTCAAAAATGCAAAGAATGGGAATCTGAAGAATGTGTTGAATATCAAAAAATTCAATACCTCT
Organism: Pan paniscus; assembly: GCF_029289425.2. Classification (NCBI taxonomy): domain Eukaryota; kingdom Metazoa; phylum Chordata; class Mammalia; order Primates; family Hominidae; genus Pan; species Pan paniscus. Next base: position 88,636,513 of record NC_073259.2, read on the forward strand.
ATGAAGCTCACTTAACTGAAGAGACAGTATATGGATTAAAGAAATTTAGATGGTATAGATTCCAAGTGGCTGCCAGCACCAATGCTGGCTATGGCAATGCTTCAAACTGGATTTCTACACAAACTCTGCCTGGCCGTGAGTATTGTCCTGACATGTACATACTGATTTCTGTTATATTCTGTATCTGTCTATATATTATGCTTTATACTTAATCTAATTGTGTGTAAAATCACTGAACATAGAAATAACTGAGGACACTACCATATATAACAACATGTTTATTTTTAATTTAGTTGAAACCCAATGAGAAATTCAATGTTAGTCATTATTAGGGCTTTTCTCAAACTCCCAAAGTTGTGCCATAGTCCTAGAGTCTCATATTGCAAGAGTGCATTGTGGGAAGCTACTCTGATGTGCTACCATTAAACCATACTGATTATTATCTAATGCCCTTGACCCAGGTCCACATTTTTCCTTCATATTTAGAGGTTCTGTTGCTTTTAAGTCCAACTTTACAACCTTTTCAGTGACTTCAAACTTAGACACACACGTGTGACCACAATAACCCTGATTGATCTGTCTGCAAGTCGTTTTTCAGCTTGTGTTTTTCAACTGCACAAAATTCTGAGGCAAAGAAATATCAAGCATTCAACTCCCAGCTTGAGATGGGAAGAAGAAAATACAGAGCAGAAACACAAATACTAGAAATTGTTTTGCCATCTATACATCTTTCAGGACTTTAAGTGCTTTTCCATACAAACCACTAAATGTATAGGTAAAGATTGCTCTTGCAACTTAGGTTTTATGTTTATAGCTAACTGGTTGCCCTGCTTGCTTGGAGAATATCATTAATCATAATTAAGTAAAAAATGTATATTCCTTATCCTGAACTCTGTTTACATAGAATTGTGATGGTTACTATGCAACATAAATAAGTTGCAAATCAAGTCCTGCAAGCCAGAGCTCTGGGAAATGGCTGCATTCTCTGAAATGCCATTTCTGCCCCAGCCCTCCAGAGCAAATTTCAGGTTTGCCAGGCCACCAATCCCATATAAATCCTTCAGATATAGGCCTTATGTTATCATCTTCCTATCTTGACTGAGACTCTTTAAAGGTGATTCCTTTCAAATCCAAATTACATATTCTTAAACATTTTTGATACTTATTAGTATAGTAATATACCTACACACACACACATAGATTTTCAGTGACAAATACCATGTTAGTACTTATAGATAGTGAAATACACTTTGATCTAGAGGGCTTTATTTTCTAGACCACCAATAGCGTCTCCTGTTACAATTTCCCAGAGTATCTGGCATAATGTCTGTAATAGTAAATGTTCAATAAATGTTTGTTAATATAATTTGACATTTGAGGTAGAATCCTGACAACTCAGACTTTGACACAATTGTCCAACCTTTTCTATTTTTGGCACTTTGACACTGGTTTCTGTAAGGTCTACCCTTCTGTTTTTTCTCCTACCTTCCTGGTAGCTCCGTCTCAGTCCTCTTTGCTGAATTATTCTCAGCAAATAATTGCTTTTTAACTGTAAGCATTAGAGAGATGAGAGAGCTGTACTTGGCCCTTTTCTCTTCTTTATCAGCACGAAACCCCAAGGAGATTTTACCTTAATTGCTCTTATTCTGGTCTATAGCTTTGAAGTCTGCTTACATCTTGACTATTCTCAAATACTATTTCCAGTCCTGAATGCTGCCTAGAACTCCAGATTAGAATACCTGCCTGATCAACTAATCACTGGGCTTGTGTGTTGAATATACTTCTCTATATTAACAAGACCAAATACCAAATCTTCTCATATCATTATTTATCTGTTTGCAGAAAATGAAAATCCAGGCACTGTTCCTTTCCTCCTCAATCCTGCCCATGATTCATTTCAACCACACCATCTAAACAAATTCCTCCATTTGCATTACTATTACATTAGTACAACTCTTCATTACTGCTCCCGCAGCACTAGCCTAACTAGCCTCCTACACTGCCAGACTGGTCTTTTTCAACCTAAAGCAGATGATGTCACTTTCTTGCTTAAAACTATCCAATGGGCTGGGCGCAGGGGTTCATGCCTGTAATCCCTGCACTTTGAGAGGCTGAGGCGGGTGGATCACGAGGTCAGGAGATCGAGACTATCCTGGCTAACATGGTGAAACCCCGTCTCTACTAAAAAATACAAAAAATTAGCCAGGCATGGTGGCAGGCGCCTGTAGTCCCAGCTACTCGGGAGGCTGAGGCAGGAGAATGGCGTGAACCTGGAAGGCGGAGCTTGCAGTGAGCCGAAATCGCACCACTGCACTCCAGCCTGGGCACAGAGCAAGACTCCGTCTCAAAAAAAAAAAAAAAAAAAAAAACTATCCAATGTACTCCCATGGCTCTTAGAATAAATTTTACATTTCTTAACATGGTTAACAAGCCCTATATGACCTGGCTTTTACCTTAAACTTTAACATTATTTATAGCCATGTTTCCCCCATACCATTGTCTTCCACTCATACTAGACTTTTTTTGTTGCTTACACAAAATAAATTCTTAGAACTTGCATCTTTGCATTCCCTGTTTCTTTTGACTAGAATGTTCTTCCACCTCCTTCTTCACATGAGCAGCTTCTTATAACGTAGATCTTTACTTAAATGATCCCTGATCAGAATGAATTTCCCTGACCACTCAATCTAAAAATAGTCATGCAGTAATCTTATATAATATCATGTTATTTTAATGAACATTTATAATTACACGATCATTTTTATTTGCTTGTGTTTAGGATCTGCCTTGATCATTGCTTTTTTTTTTTTTTTTTGCGACAGGATCTCATTCTTTCACCCAGGCTGGGGTGCTGGGGCACGGTCACAGCTTACTGAAGCCTCGACCTCCTGGGCTCAAGTAATCCTCCCACCTCAGCCTCCCAAGTAGCTAAGACTACAGGCACACGCCACTGTGACCAGCTAATTTAAAAAAAAAAATTTGATAGAGATGAGGTCTCACTATATTGCCCAAGCTGGTCTTAAACTCTTGGGCTCAAGTGATCTTCCTGCTGTGGCCTCCCAAAGTGCTGAGATTTCAGGCATGAGCTACCATCCCACGCATATTTCCTTATTGTCTAGAATAGTTCCCAGTACCAGTAGATACTCTGTAAATATTCCCTGAATGAGAGAAATTTGATTGATTAAGTTCTAGTGGGTAGGACAAAACAGATTGTTTTCCAGTGCAGGTGATGATAAGGATGATGATACTATAACAAAGATAGCAAAAATATAGAAAAAATTCAGTTTACTTTGGGGTTAGTCAGTAGGTATGGTTATTTTGAACCTGCTGATTTTGTCAAGAAATAGCTATTCTAATATAACTAGAAAACAGAAATAAGTAAATGCTCAGAGATCAGAACCAAATACATCAGTAGCCTAGATCTGGCTTGTGGACAGCTGATTTGTAACCTTTGGTTAAAATATGCCTGTGCCTTTGTGCCTGCTGCCACTAAGAGTTCCCATTCTGAGTATCTCACTTGGGGAGTACCTGCTTCTAATTACCACACTGAGCCAGGAAGTGAACTTTTTAAATGCACAGTCTCTTGCAAGCACACTTGACACTATTATACAAGATGTTTAATTAGCATAAAACAACATATAACATGATCAGTTCAGAAGTTGGTAAATGAAACTGAAAAGTTGGATTTCTAAATAATCCTACATTCTCAAGTCTTTCCACTTGAATATAATTCTTTCCACCCTATTTCCTCCACTTCTTACCCCCTTTTAAGTTCTATGGCCATATTTTATTTCCAGGAGACACAGGGGAAATGGTCTTTCTACCACTGGGATTAGGAGAGAAAGATGAAAAGATTTATATTTTTCAACTTCGTGATAACAAACATATGATTGCATTCTCAAAACTCATAGCTTTTCAACTAAGTAGTCATAAGTGGTTGAGGATAATTCTTTAAATTTTGACAATGAGTTGGTTACTCGTCTTTTAGTTTCAAGAATGGAGGAAATTTTTGCTTCCAATGGAATAGAAGACATTTTTCTAATGATAAATATTGTACATTTGAATTTCCAAATTTCATAATTTATACATCAAGATAAAAGTTCTATTTATTATATTAAGTCAGGAAGAGATAATTTGAGATTATATGAGAAACTGCATATATTATTGCAACATAATATATATGGTGAAATAACATAAGAATAAAAGAAATTAGAACAGTTAAGTAACGGAAGTCTTGAAGAGCAATAATCCTTTTAATATTAAAAATAAGGCATTCATAGATGTTGCTTCTGCATACCAAAGATGAAAATATAATGGCCATGTTGCAAACTCAAAAAATAATTTGGATGAAGAATAAGTTTTGTATTACGTATAATTCACTTAAAAATGTGGCATGGGTCATGTGGTGGCTCATGCCTGTAATCCCAGCACTTTGGGAGGCTGATGCGGGCGGATCATTTGAGGTCAGGAATTTGAAATCAGCCTTTCCAACATGGTGAAACCCTGTCTCTTCTAAAAATACAAAAAATTATCCGAACATGGTGGTGCACACCTGTAATCCTAACTCCTTGGGAGGCTGAGGGAGGAGAATTGCTTGGACCCGGGAGGTGGAGCTTGAAATGAGCCAAGATTGTGCCACTGCACTCTAGCCTGGGTTACAAAGCCAGACTCCATCTCAAGAATAAAATAAAAATGCAGTATGTTGTTTCGTGATATAAAATAAAATAATAACTCTTTCTCTGAATTAGAGAAAAGACTAAACAACAATATAAAATAGTACAAAATAACTATCTCAGAGAACTGCATTTTATCCTAATGACATAAAGTGGTACTCAAGCACTTACTAATATAACATCTTGTCAAAACCTGGATCTTCTCTATAAAGAGTTATTGATTAATGGGTAGTTTGAAATCAAATTGTTTAAAATTTGAGTAACTCAAATAAAAGACCACCTAGTTTTAATAGTAAATATTATAAAAGTTTCTACAATGGATTATATAATCAGAAAACATGTTATCATTAACTGTCTGAGCCCATAACAAAGAGCATCAAAATTGAAGATCAGGAAGAAAAGTCAGAATGCAAGCTGAGATTTAAATTGGATTACCCTGTGAATCTGAGTGTACACCTGTAAAACAGAATAAATAAGGGAAACAATATTCAACCAACTCAAGCTAACCATTCTTTCTCTCACATGCTCTCACCTAGATCATTGAAGCCAAATTGCTTTTGTTCTCAACTAATCCGTATAATAGCCATAATCCTACTGCATGCTGAGAGTGTATAGATACAAATATAAGCATAAAAATTTTAAAAAATGGCAGAAATATTTACCTTGAAACATCACAGTCATGCAAATTATTTTACTCATCTATTTTTCTGATTATCCTTAAAGTCAAAAGCAGTTTGAGTGGTGTGTGTATATATGTGGTGGTGATGTAAAGTCACAAGCTGTTAAATGTTTCTGTGGTGCACAATAGATACTTATGCTGAGGAAATGTACAACTTTAAAGGAGTGTGGGTGTGAAATTAGTACGAAATGAAATGGGACTCTCATAATGTGCATCTCCTATAGACCACCAAGACTGGAAGACAGCAAGAAAGGAAAATTCCTGGGGTAACACTTAGGTTGGGAAAACCACAGGATACCATACTCATGAGGAATTTTAACTACCCAAACATCTGTTAGGTTAAAAAAAATTCAACAAAACATGCCTCATCAAAGAAGTTTCTAAGGAATGCAACTTTATGATCTAAAAAGAAGAAAACCAAATAGAGGGCAAAGTACACTTTAACATTATTTAAAATTAAAAATTGTTAATGTGTTACTAAATATTCAGTTGTTTTCCTTAGTTTCTTCTAAACTGTGTAATGCACTTATGTGATAAGTGTTATAGTAACAGAGGTAGAAATTATTCTTTTTATAAAGAAGCAATTATATAATGGTAAGAAGTGATTTTAGCCATAAGTAAATAGGAATCTATAATTCAAGACATTTAGAAGTTCATTTGGTGGCAGTGCAGTTTTAGGATGGGCTCCATCTTGCTGCCACTAGAGAAAATAAATATCATTTATTCTAGACATGATGGTTGCACTTCTGCAAAATTAGTTAGATGCTGTTGAAAATCTTCTAAATTAGTTGCACAGGACTCCCTAATGGGTAATTCAAGACAACATTTCTGTCCTCTAGGCCCGAATATTGAAGTTATTGGTATAACCACTTAGGTTCCCATAGACATCTCAAACTCCATATTGCCACCTTCCCTTGCAAGTCTTTTCCTTTCTGTGTGTTCCGTGTCTCAGTTTACTGCACCACTATTCATCTAGTTGTTCAAACTAGTTATCTAGAAATCATTGTTAGTTCTTTTTACCTACTCTCATCCCCCACGAGGCAAAACCTGAGTCCTATTGTACTTACCTTCTAAATATCTCTTGTATTTGTTTATTTTTCTTTTCAAGTGTCTCTAAATCCAGACTTTTACATTTATCTCTTAGATAATTACAAAAGAGATCTAAATGGTCTTTCTGCTCTCATTTTCTACCATTCACCTGAACTCAGCATTTCAATACACCTGCCTGACCATGAATTTCCTCTGCTGAAAATCTTTGATCATTTTCTACATGCCTGCATGTTAAAACTATGCCCATTAGTAAGTTCTACAAGGTCACTTATGATTTGGTTTATATTTCTCACACATGCACTGTTCTTTCTCCTTTATGATCCAGAATCTTTGCTATTCTTTCTTATTGTCCTTTCTTTCCTCCTCTTCTGGTGACCAGCTTTGTTTTCGCTATGTTTTTAAGTATCTCTTTTGAGAAACCTTTCAGAAATCCTTATTTCCAGTCCCACCTCCCAAAATTTGTTTCTCAACAAGTGAGCATATTACATCATAGTTATTTCTCTCTCTTTCTTTAGTGGGGCTTTGAGTTCCTTAAAAGCATAAATAGCCAGCCGAGCATGTCTTATGTACCTTTCTGTCCCCTGTGCCTACTTTTAATCTAAGATTTGTTATGAATATGGAAGAAAGGCATTTGACTTTAATGTTAAAGTGTTACAGTGTCAAAATTCTCCATATTTTAAAATAGTTCATGCTGATTTTTTTTAATTTTTTTGGTCTAACGCTTGTCTTTCAAATGCTTGCATTGTTATTGCCAAAATTAAAATTCTCTTGGCCAGTTGCTTTTCATGTTTGATATATTCAGCTTCTTTTATTTCACAAAACCAGTATATATTTATTATTATTATTATACTTTAAGTTTTAGGGTACATGTGCACAATGTGCAGGTTAGTTACATATGTATACATGTGTCATGCTGGTGTGCTGCACCCACTAACTCATCATTTAGCATTAGGTATATCTCCTAAAGCTATCCCTCCCCCTCCCCCCACCCCACAACAGTCCCCAGAGTGTGATGTTCCCCTTCCTGTGTCCATGTGTTCGCATTGTTCAATTCCCACCTGTGAGAGAGAATATGCGGTGTTTGAAAACCAGTATATTTTATATTGTTGATCATTTTGTGATTTTCCTTTTCATTAATTAACATAAGAAATATAAATTATTGCATATAGGAAATATTTGTATTGCATGTAAGAAATATGAATTATTGCATATAGAAAGGAAATAATTATTGCATTTAGAAATATTTCAAACAGTGAAGGAAAATAATAAATGTCCATTTCACAATAGATTGGAGAAGCATTAAAAATATCTAAATGATTAACTGAGATAATTAGCTGGTAATAAGTATGTATAGTGAGACAGAGTTATAATAGATTGATGGTCCATGAAAGAACAAAGGGGAAGAACAATGTTTAAATTTAGAGTGCTAAGTGTGATTACAAAGAGGAGATATATGGGTGAAATCATAATTTAAAGGAAATGATAGAAAGCATATAACATTAAAGCATCTAATAAAGTATTCGACTATATATTTAATGTCAAAAGACCTTATGCTAGATTATGATGCAAATTTTCTAGAATTTAAATTAAAATACTTGTTTTTGAAATCCTATTTACATAAGTAAGTAGAAAGTTGTAGCAAAATCACTAAAAATCAAACAAAGAAAAGTGTAAAGATTATCACTGTTTTTTTTTAAATCATCAATATTTTAGAAAGTCTGATTTTCATAAACGAAAAAAGGGAGGAAATTTTCTCCCCATTAATAGCTTAGCTGTATTTTATCTTTTTAAACTTCAAATGAATTCTCCTATTTTCTCTGAGATCTCAGACTAAATTTCACATTGAATTGAATTAACTTTTACTCTTCTGAGAATCTTCTTTCTGTTCATTCAACAAGAAGTGTAAAGTAGGTGTAATACATTGTGAATTTTTGTCTTTAACCTCAGTTCTAAGTTCTAGCTCAGCATTAGGCCCTAGGTCAGCAAAATTTCAGCTCCTATTTCTTCTTCATTTACCAAGAAAGAATTCTGATTTAACTATGAAAATTCCAAACTATAGAAAAGTCCTGGGATTACTGTGTATCGTGTCTTGGTCACTTTTTGTTCATGCCTAGTAAATCAATTGAGAGCCATAGGCTGCACAGTTAAGAATATTAGCAATGACTTACCTTACTGGGTGTTTGCTATGTGCTGGTACCATTCTAAGTACTTAAAACATTGATTCATTCATAAGTCTTTATTTCTAGCACAGAGTCTGCACTCTTAGATCTTGACTAGGACTTGAGCAAAGCCTCAGGGTGGTAGAAAAGTACCAAGAGATGGAGAGGTACTAACTGATATGACATAGAGAAGCTATCCAACTGTCCAATCATCTCCCAAAACAAATTGAGTGAGAATTTTGACACACACCTCAAAATTATACTTTTGAGGTTTCTGATACCCTTGATTTTCATTTTTCTTTAATGATATCCTAGATATTTTTTACCCCAATTATGCCTGCATACAAATGAACAGGAGAAGAAAATAGCAAGATTTATCCTGGCCCTAAGACTCCAGTATGACGATGGCCTTACCTGAATTATTCTAGGTTGTTCCAATGCAGAGCTTCATGGTAGCATGAAAATGGTGATATTTTATGCTCTAATGGAACATGCTGACCTGTTATTCTAAAAACTTTGGGAATTGGAGGAAGTGAGTAGGGAGAACCCTCTTCATAGTTTATCCAGAATTAAAATAGAATGAAAGATAGGAGGAGACCAGTCTGTGGAATATTTGATGGCTTGATACATGTTTCCATGTTGATTACCAGCTCCCAAACTTCCTTTACATCTACTTCCCTAGTCTTCACAGAAGGAGTAATTCAATCCCCTTTTCCAATCCACTCTTATTTCTAAGAGTTGTAATCATTGGTCATATAATCTGAAGAGCACTGTCACTATTTTTTCAAATGGCATGTCGACATTATAGAGCAGTGATTCTTAAACTTGAACTACAGTCATTACAACCACCTGGAGGACTGTTAATTGCTAAGCCCCACACTCACGGTTTCTGATTCAGTAAGTCTGGGGTAGTGCCTCAGAAACTGCTTTTCTATGGCTTCCCCAGTGATGTTGATGCTGCTGGCCTGGAGACACATTTTGAGGACCACTGTTGTAGAAAGTTGTTTTATAAACATGATGCTATTCTCAGAAAATATGTATTCTCTGATTCCAAAGTAATAGTAGTAATTAGAATATTTTCATTCTTACCTGGCATGTCCAGTATTGAAACTGAGAGGTTTTCTTTCTATTTTGTATTTTTTTTCTAGCTTAAGCCAGTCTGAAATTAGTCAGAAAATAACTCGTTTAAGCATCAAATAAGATGATCATACAGTGAGGTCTAATACTATGAACATCCATGAATCATTCTTAGTATTCATGAATCTAATCTGACAAATTCTTAGGCTTGCTGTATTTGTAACACTATTGTGCTATACCCTCTGCAGCACCACCTTGCTGTTAGGAAATCTAATTAGAAAACACACTTAACATCTCATAAAATGATAGGAAATATTTCCTACACCAACAGTGGTGTTGCGTTTTGGTCAGTGAAATCACGGGGCTCTAGGAAAACATCCAAACTACAAAAGGATAGCCAGTTATCAAAGTGTTTTAACCAGTGGACAGGAATATGTCCTGAGATACTCTTGCTGTGTGGAAATAAGATGAATCCAACTGCAGAGCTTCTTCAGGGCCCTTGATACCCTGAGTTGCTTAAGACACAGGAATCCACCAGCAAGTTGGATTTCTTCTAGTCCTGAGAGACATCTAACAGTCAGTGCTAATTTGTCCAGGTGTGCTGAGTCAAAGTCGACTTGTAGTCCTTGAAGTTGTTAATATTTGTATAGCTGAGAAAGGACAGAGCCCTTCACTTAGTGATGACAGTCACTAGAAATCTGGTGGCCTAGTGCACCAAATTCTGAAACTAAAACACCCTGAGTGGTAGGCCCTTTTAATAAACTTTATACTGAACTTAAATTCAAATAATTGTGCAGACAATTTAAATCGCAGGTATATAGAGCTGAAGTTTTCTGTTTTGTAAGTTGCTGTTAAACCATATATTCATTTATGTTTATTCTTTTATTTATTTATTTATTTATTTTTATTATACTTTAAGTTTTAGGGTACATGTGCACATTGTGCAGGTTAGTTACATATGTATACATGTGCCATGCTGGTGTGCTGCACCCACTAACTCGTCATCTAGCATTTATGTTTATTCTTTTAGGAAAGTAATCATAACGAGGTACACTAAAAACCATAGAGTATTTTCTAGAATATTTTCCACTATTAAGTTAGACTTACAGGGATCTGCAGATGGCAAAGTTACAAATAAGTCTTTGAATGTGCTTATTTTAAAAGTATAGTATCAGGCACAATAAAACTTGTTGATTCTTAAACAAAGTGGCATGGATGGGAGCATTCAAATTTTTATATGGACTAGGCAAAATGATGGTCTATCCAGACTCACCTTTGAGCTAACACACTCAGCATCAAGACACAGATGGATGGGAAAGATGACCCTGACCCACATAAGACCCACATTCCTGTGCAAGGATAGAAGCATGATAATCAGGAAATGATGGTTGTTAGTTACAGAAAATGCATTATGGTGAAAACCAGGGGGAAAGTGCTTATGAGAGGAAGTGATTGGATTATGGGGAATGAGAGAATAAGGATAGATCATTCCTACTGAGTAAATTGCTGTGATTTATAAGAGAAAGGGTATAGTGATATCTTGGCCCATTACTGACTAGATTCATTTCACAAACAATCCTAAATCAGAATGTGACAGTTTATGGGGAGACAAACAAAGCTCCCAAAGATGCTTATAAGTTACTAAGCTTTTAAACTGGCATATTTTCAACTCCTCATACTTTTGCCACCATCAGCTCCCTTTATTTTTGTAGCTGACATTCATAAATGTAATTCTGTAGCCACCCTTATGTGACACTAGTAATAGTTTACTATATTCTGTGATAAAAGAGAAAATGCTGGATATATTTTATTATATGTTTTGGGAATTTTGTTAAATTTTATAAGAAAGATACCTAAAATAATTTTATATGTATTTAAGTATATTATAATACTGTACAATACTAAAATAATTAAGTGCTGTTTTATAATAGATGGGCATTTTGGTGTTCTAAATATTTCTCTTAAATTACCTATGAATTAATCAAACAGTTACCTTTCATTGCTCCAGATAGGTGAAACACATATTGTTATATATTATATATTAATATATATTCAGTTATATAAGTTTACTTTTATTTTTCAGTTTGGATTTAGGAGCTCTAATCCTTCAAGAATACAAGTTGACAAAATACATTCTGAAGGAAATTTTTGGCAAAGGATTCAACACAGAAAACTTGTGTAACAAGACACGCAATTTTATCAAGAACTTTATTGAAAATGCAAACATTGTTTAGAGTGATTGTTTCTTTTAAAAAAGGAAGAAAGAAGGGAAAACGATTTTGGGAAAAGTTCAAGAAATGGCATTAAAGCATAGCTCAGCAAGGGTCTAAATACCTTGCTTTTTTATAATGATTGATCAGTGCAAGGAAATTAAAATATTTAGTCGTATAGGTGATTATGTGTGTTGTCATGAATGATCTTTGAATGTCATTTTTTTCTTACCTCTGCTTGGGGTCACACACTCCCTGATGAGGGATTTGGTTGCTAGTATTAAAGGAATGATTGCAGGGTTGACATTTTATTGTGAAAGAAGAGAAGTTGAAAGCAAAGCGCTATATTTCTTTCTGAGCTGGCATACAGACACACTCACAAGCCAAAGTTTTCCTTGGGAAAACTTTGCACTTTGTCCTCAATTGAGACCCGAAGAAGCCATTATAGAGCAGAGATACAGAAATTTTTCCAGATACAAGCTACCGCAGAAAAATCTCACAACTTTCTTAGCCGCAGAAAATTCTCAATACATTTTTCATGATGTCTGGGCAACGATAATGTGCCACTCTACTTGCTTGCTAGGATGAGTTAGGTTGAAAAGTATAGTCCCAACAGCATCGAGTAGTATATGTTACAGAGGTACATGAATCAAATAGATGTTGGAGATAATCTTTCCTTTTTGATGTAATTAATTTTAGCCCATCTTTCTGGTATGAGTTAGATACCAAGGATCACAGTCTATCACAGCCCCTTCTACTTCATGGCATTTGTCTTTTTGTTCACAATAGCCATCCTAACAAAAGAAGACATTAACGCTGGTCTTAACGGCCTTACATTTTCTGGCCCCCATTTCCTCTCGGATTCTCTCATTCCAACTCAACTGGGCTTCAGCTTCACTGTGGTCCTTGTTATTCTTAGGACATACCAGGCGAAATCCTGCCTCAGGGTCTTCACGCTGGCCATTCTCCTCCTGGACACTCTTTGTCCAAACAGCCAAACAGTATTCCCTTACCTCCTTCAAATATCTGTTTAAATGTTATCTGCTTAGTGAGGCATGTGCTGACCACTATATTTAAAATAGTAACACCCTAAGCATCTTCATGCCCATGACCTTGTCTCATTTTTCACCATGGTACATAATACTTCCTAACATGGTATATAATTTACTTGTGTATTATATATTCATTTATTTATATTTTTCTAATATATATTATTTGTCTCTCTCCATTAAAATGGAAGTTCCATGGTCTTTGTCTCTTTGGTTATCTTCTATATTTCCAGCACTTCCAAAGTGCCTGGCATGCCATAGGTGTTCAGTAAACTGTTGCTAAATGAAAAGGGTTAAACAGTAGAAGCTTTATGGATGGATCCAAAGCTACCTTGATCACCTGTATGAGCTTTTTGTCCTCTTAGTGCCTAGCATATAGTAAGTACTTAATAAATATTTATTCATTCAATGAATGCATAAATTTATTCTCAAGGCCAACTAAACATTTGGTTATAATAAAAACAAGGGGACTCTAAAATATTTTCCTGTTTTATACCACTTGAAATGTGTGGCCGATCAGAAAATTGTTTCTCTCCACACTGGTTCTTACAGAGCTGGAAGTCAAATTTTGCAAAAAACATTAATAATAAAGGAGCCTTAATACATTTATACAGAGATCATATCCCATCCCCTTTTATAGAGTCAGAGGCAGAAGAGAGGCCATTGAAACCCACAAAGCATCTTATATTTATATTTTTCAAAGCAATTAATTATGCTGATGGCAGGAGACCTCTTATAGCTCTCATCTGTTATGTATAATTACCTAAAAAATTAGGCTACAATTTGAGGCGGTTTTCCTAGGACCATAAAGCTAGCAGTAAAAAGAATGAAAATGTCTGTTTATGCAGGGTATGTGTATGATTCCTTGATACCTTAGTTGTTGCAGAAACTGTGTACCCAATTCTGTCTTCATCATTAGCATCTCTTAGCTCATCAAATCGAATCCTGGAGCATTCTTTCTTTACCCTCTCCCCTGGATGTTTTCTTGGCAACACAAAACTGGATCTTTGAGTACGGGGTGTCAATGTTCAGATTATTGTACAGTTTTCAGAAGTACAAATAGGAAGAGTATCTTTGTCACTCCAAAGGTATTTGTTCACTGAAAGTTCCTTAAATGTATTTTCTAGATTCCAGTATAGTTACATTCAAGTACTATTATTAAAATATGTCAATGCTATTATTAAAATATTTTTGGATTGAGTTGTGCACCTAAATTCCATAGACATAATGTTATATGCCTAAGAAATATATTCTAAATATCAATTACTTATTCACAGTTTAAAGATTGTCACCACTATTAATCTCTTAGTCTGTTTTGTGTTGCTATAAGAAAGTATCAGAGACTTGGTAATTTGTAAGAATAGACATTTGTTTTCTTATAGTTCTGGAAGCTGGGAGGTCCAAGATGAAGGTGCAGACAGATTTGCTTATCTGGTGAGGGTTGCACCCTCTGGAGGGGAGGAACGCGTGTCCTCACACAGTGGAAAGCAGAAGGGCAAGCTATCCAAATGCTTAGTGAAGCCTGTCTTATAAGGACCTTAATCCCATTCACCATGGGAGGTATTCTCATGACGTAATCACCTCTTAGAGGCCCCACCTCTTCATACCATCACATTGGCCATTGTATTTCAACATCTGAATTTTGGAGGGGACATGTTCAAATGATAGTAACATCTTATAGCTCTCTAGTATTGAAATAAACCTTTTGACTCTCTTCAGAGCATGTGATTCACTTGAACCAGATATACTACCCATATTTATACCATCCCAACTTGCAAGAAATTATCTGCAATTTAAAAACAAAGACAAAAACTTTCTCCATTCTGATCCTATTTGCCTCATTCCAAGCTCATCTTTCCATTTGCCAGATAGGCCTCTCAGACTTCTGGAGGTTCTCAAACTCAATGAATATGAATCCAAATTTGTCATCTCCTACCATAGTCTTACCCCACCAAAATCAGTGTTATGTTCCTGAATGTGCTGTTGTGAACTGCCAAAATTCACTAATATTAATGCATGAGTTAGCTTTTGCTACTTTCTCTGTCTCAATTTGCACCCACATCAAATTATTCCGAGTTCTTTTTATTAATCTTTCTATAGTGACTCTAGGTTTCATCTCCTTCTATCTATCCCTTCTGTCACTATTCTTATTTAGGATCTCATGTTTTACTTGGCCTTTTGGAAAGAGCTTATCTACACTCAGTGTTTTTCAAATAACTTAACTTTTTCATAGTTACCTGAGTTGTCTTCCTAAATCAATGGAAAAATAATTCTTTTCTCAAAAACCTCAGCGGAATCCCACTATTTAAAGAATAAACTCCAAATTCTTTAACGTAACAATCAGATACTCTCTAGCTTAATTCCTAAATTACTACTTGGGCTTGTACATTTTTATTCCTCCATAAATACTGGTCTCTCTGTGATAGTTCTGTTTCTTGGATTTAGGGATTCTGAATCTTTTTTTGTACCATGAATCCCTTTGGAAATCTGGTGAAATTTATTGACTCCTTCCTAGAGTAATTTATTTTTTACTTGTAAAATAATAACATTACCAAGATAAGCAATTCTACAGCAATACAACTCTATCTGTCTGTGGGTCCTGTTGTTTATGTCTTTGTGACTTTTCTATGATCCTCCCCTTATCACAGAAGTGCCCCTAACCCTGCTCTATCCTTCTCATCTATCAAAGACTAGTGCAATTCCCACCTTCACTGTGCATCTTTACCTTGCAACCCTGCCCCATCTGTATCATCACTTTGCTCGCTCATTGTAGATTTTATGTTATTTATTTCTATTTATCCCTTATCTTTATCTTTTATGATACCTTGGTAATTGACAACAATGTGGCAAATACTGAACTAGCCACTTTTACATACTTTGTTTTCATAATTTCTTTTAAAGCACTATAAAATATTCATATGATGGGGAAACTGAGGTCCAAACATTTTGGTGTTTCACCAAGATCATACAACTTGTATTCTTGCTAGATTATGAGTTATTTGAGGAAAGGAATATTTTATCTTCCTGATTATATCTTCTCCGGATCTGTGGGATAGTACTTTTTCAATAATGTTTGCCCGTATGTATTTAAAAATTGAAAATATTGGGAAATACTTATCTCTCAATATTTAATATCATTAGAATTGACTAGGGGCCCCAGGAGGACAGAGGTGTGTGCAGCAGTGTTCTTAGGTTAATGTCTGTGTGAAATTAACTGTGGCTAAATCTTTCCCTGCATACTATTATCTCTCCTAATTCCCAGTGGCTTCACAAATTGAAATTGTACACATAAGGATTTTAAACAGAAACATTTTTAAGATATTGTCTCCTGTTTTGCGTTACTGAAAAAATAACAAAGTAGGACAAATTAAGAAAGTAGAACAAATTAAAGAATTTAATTGGAGTCATAAGGAATTCAAGAAATATTTGAAGATTGCATTTCTAATAATAGATCAGAACAATTGAATAACCATTTCATATTCTCCACCCTCAGTGAAAACAATAAAATCAACTCAATTTACATTTGTAAAACAATATATGTATACTTTCATTATACCAGTTTTAATTTTCAGCTGTGCTTCTCTATCTCTCTGTAGTCAAATACTACGTTTCTGCAAGGGTTTTCTTAAAACAGCATTGCTAGGTTAACTGTTTTAAAAGAAAAATATTTATTTGCTTAAAAAGGTTTACTTTAGCAATAGTAATGCTTTCCTTTCAAAATATTATTTCAAGTTTTAAAATAATGAACTTATGATTTTAATTAATTAAGTTTTCATGTGGAAGTTGTTCATCTAGAGTAACTAATTTTAAAGAATTGGATCTTTTTATTTGGTAATGCCTTTAGCACTCTGTGAAATATAAATTAATGTAAAATTAAAATTAATTTATTATGACTATCCATTTTTCATGGTCTTTTCTATTATTGTGCTGTAGCAAGTACTAATTCTAATGTAGCTAGATAATTAATTTTCTATTGTCATAGCTCCAGATGGTCCTCCTGAAAATGTTCATGTAGTAGCAACATCACCTTTTAGCATCAGCATAAGCTGGAGTGAACCTGCTGTCATTACTGGACCAACATGTTATCTGATTGATGTCAAATCGGTAAGGCATGTCTTACCTTCTGTAAAAGTCAGTATAAAATGGTTAATAATACAAGATTGGGAACCAGACTATTTGAATTTGAATTTTGGCTCTGTTAGACAGTAGGAAAATTACTTTACTTGTTTGTGTTTCAATGTCTACATCTGTAAAGATTAATAATAGTAAACAGGGTATGAGGACTGAATCAGTTAACATGCATAAAGAACTTGGAACATTCCCTGAGATATGGTAAATGCTCAATAAATATAAAATATTAGTAACATTATTATTATATGTTTTATCAGTGTATAGAATGTGTATATATATGTATGTATATATACACACATACAAGTGGTTAAATTGGTAGTAATACAAATATCTGGTTTACAGTATGGTAGAAAGTGATTCATAATACAAAATGAGAAGAGAGAAGGCATTAGGAGAAATATCTTCCAGATAAAATAACATCAGAGCTAAGTCTTGAAAAATAAGTGAAGCAGAGCATAAAAGGTAAATGGGAATAGGGGTGTAAAAAAGTAAGCCTCATTCAAGAAAAATCAAGTCTTTTGGCAATCCCAGGCCATAGCATTAAAAAAATAAGTTCTAAGAGATGAGGCTAGATCCAGAGGCTGACTATACAACAAGTTACAGAGTTAGGGTTTTATGTTAAGGGCAGTGGGGTGCCAGTTGGTGATACAGATTTCTACTGTATAACATAGGCATGGTTGCAGTGTAGAGGATAGATTGAGAGCAGTATGGGGGGTGTAAAATCAGGCAAGGAGACAGGAAACTATAAAAGGGCAAGGAAAAAGAACAGAGGAAATGTAGCAAGAGAACAGAATGAAAAATAATCTAAACCTATAGAATTTGGTGAAAAATCAACTAACTCATGATGGTTAGTGAGTAGGATAATTAAGGATGATTGTAAGTTATATGACAGAAGATTATGAGGAGGAACAGATCTGTAGAGGAAAGGAATGAGTTCAGTATTAGACACACTGAGTTTGAAATACGTGGCAGTCCTCCAGGTCAATACACCCATTGGCAGTATTAACTATGGATCTGGAGCTCAGGAGAGAAATTCTGGATTTGCAGATTTGGGTAATGTTAGTATTTAGAAGATAGTCAAAATTATAGGAGTGAATGAGATTCACTATGGAATGCGCAAAGTAAGATGACAACCTAAGGACAGCACCCTGGGGACTATCAACACTTAAATAAGAGGCCACTGAAGAGACTGAATGGGAGTAGATAGCCATTTGGATGGAAATCCAGGTATGAAAGTCAAACCCTTCATATAAGATAGGATGCTCAATGATGTCAATAATGCAGAACTGTTAGCCAGAATAAAGACTGGAAGTATTTCCTTTGCACCCTGCTTGGGTTTTGCCGGGCCTGATGAACACAGTTTTCTAATAGCATCTTATGCATTAAATTGGATAGCATAGTGATTTCTCCTCCTTTCTCTCTGTCTCTTGACCAACTTTATAATTTTATTATGTCTTTATAGTATTCCTTAAATGGAGATATAATGCTTCTATCTCAAAAGACCTGTCATCATTAAAATAAAATTGAAAGAATTGTTGATGTATTTGTTCTCCAATTCAGTCTCTATTTTCTGTTCCTTTTGTAGAGCATATTTGTGAAGATTTTAGTATGTAATTAGCCAAAAATAATTAGCATGAATGATGAATGCCCTGGGAATATGCATTAAAAACAAATTATAAAATGATAAAGCTTTACTCTGTCAAATGAAAGGCACTTTATTAATGAAAATAGTTCTCCCTTGGAAATTCTGCTTAAAGGAACAACAAAAAAAAAACATATTAAGAAGTGATTTTGTAATCTCATTCTTGTAGCCTTCTTGCTGAGTTTCAAAGTGAGCAAGGGAAAGAGGGTAGAATGGGAAGATAACAAATATTTTAATTGCTTATTTTCTACAAGTTACATATTCATCTCTTCCTATTCATTATCTTATTATATGTTATCCAGCAATATTTTCATATAAACATTATTACCTTCATTTTGCATAAAAGAAATCTAAGGAACAGAGACGGTGAATAACTTCTCACAGAGCTAAGACTTGGCTAAAACTAACATATCAACAATGGTTTGACAGGAGAAAGGGAAGGTCATTAAATAACAAATAAAATTTGCCAACATAAATATAGCCTCACCAAAACTCCTTTAGATCAACAATAGCAAGAACAGATTCAGACAGAACCTAGTAATTCACAATTTCTTTAGGATTCTTGGAATTAAGTAGAGGTATTTCCTTCCTTCCTTCCTTCCTTCCTTCCTTCCTTCCTTCCTTCCTCCCTCCCTCCCTCCTTCCCTTCCTTCCTTCCTTCCTTCCTCACACATTTTAAAATACTTCCAATGTACCAGAACTGTGCTAGGTGCTGGATATGTAGAAGTGAACAACTCTGATAAAGCACTTCTGCAGCTCATTTCATTAATATGTAATTATCAACATTCAAGAATCACTGGTTCCCAGACTAAGGAAGAATACATAGCATTGCACTTGGGACTTATTGTGCAGCCTGTCTTCTACAAAATACTAGCCACACCGATAAAACTCTTAACTTTAAAAGTGTAAACAAAAATTGTCAATCTTAATAAAATGTAAATATCATCCTAGATGATTCTGCTGGAAATTAATGCATTTAGGATCATTTTCATTGTTCCTTTTACTCTTTTACTGAACAAATTGTTATGAGTAGCTTCTGTGCATCAAGACAAGGATGAAAAACATAAAGCTCTGCTGTCAAGTAGCTCACACCCTAGTGGTACACACTGGAATAGAAACAGCTAATTATAGAGTTTGAGGTATGAAGTTTTGTGGGGAATATAAGGTAACAAAATAATTAAAGTTCCTGTTATGGGAGGCATAGAAGATAAAGGAGACTTCATAGAGCAGGTTAAATATATTCTAGGACTTGACGAATGAATAGGGGTACACAAGATGGGAAAGGGTGGAGGAGGGGTAGGAAGAGAAAAAAAATAGGAAGTGGGGCAGGAAGAGGAGAACCAGAGTCTAATTGCTGATAATGAATATAAAGTAACACTTCAAAAATGATGAAAGACATTTTATAATAATAGATTATCAAGTACAATATGAGCAAACAAACTTGGAATCGATTGAAGGAAAATGAGTCAAAAAGATGTGATTTCAGTCCTGGGTAAGTGGACAAGTAATAGCTAACAACAACAAAGGTGTAGTAGGTTTAATAAAGAAAGGTAATGATGATCTGTTGTACTGCCAAATTTGAGGACCGAGAATTCCTTTCAAATTTTGTTAAATACTTTTAAAGATATAATATATGCGTGCCATGTCATATTTTGCGGCTTGATATTTGTTATCTATTGTTTTAATGGAAGGCATTGGAAGAGTATAATTTATAAATTATACTTATAAATTATAAATTTATAATTTATAAATTATAAATAGTTAAATTTATAAGATCAAACCCAGTGACCTTGTGGAAGTGTAGAATGCTATGGACTCTTGAAAGACCTGGGCTCAAATCCTTCCTCTGCTACTAAGTAACCCTGAGGAAGTCACCTCACCTCTATAAAATCAGAATTCAAATAGCTATAAAAGACAAGTGACATGAACCAGTAGTCAAAGTGAAGCCAATTGAGTGGGGCTCCAATGAATGGGACCCAGGCCCCTTTGCAGAGGTCAATAGTTACCCATCTCTGCACCTCTCAATAATATTTTTTCAGCATGAAATTAAGCCTAGTCTTAAGGAAAATTACAAAAAGCATATTTTTATGTGGTATTCAAATGTTAACAACTAGTTAAATATACATTTTCTGCCAGTGGCATATATTCCTGATCAATAGGATTTCTACGCTGATTTGTTTTTCTTCCATTTTCGAGAAGTGGGGCATTTCTGTCCACTGCTCTGTCTTAAGGTGGGAATGATCTATTTGACTGTATGCAACGATAGTATTATTTATATCATCCTTTTACTATGTTTCTTTCTTTTCTTTTTTTATAGCAACATCTTTTTTTAAAAAAAAATTGAGTTAATTTTATTTACATTACCTCAGCAAACATCTCTATAAATGAGTTTCCAGGACAACATTTACAATATAGTTATACCATATGCAAATCAATAAGTGTGTTTCGCCATATTATCAATAAAATATGTTCTTAGCAAAGAGCATTAAAAGAATACATTGAACCAACCAACCAAACAAAAAATATTTCAAAGTTATAAGGGAGGGTCAAGTTGAAAATGGACTTAATAGTGTTCACTGTGTATAAAACCTGGTTTTAAGTGTTTCAATTAAGATACCTGAAAGTAGTATGTATGATAGGATTTTGAATTTTCTCATGGTTATCTTGGGAAAAGCCCTTCTACTTAGTGCTAGCAAGTTTAGTTATGTTTAATATCTGGAGTGAATAGGCCAGAACCTCCATAAAGGACAGACTATGTTTGAACAAATCATATAGCTACATTTCATATGCCTAAAGACACTCATTTATGCACATTAATAATTATGACATCCACAATTAATTACTATCCAGTGCTATGCATAGTGCTAAATCAGAGTTTTTCAAACTGCAGCCATCATCAGAATTTTTAAATGAGGTGGAATAAAGTTAAAAAGAGCAGAAAATATCAAAGTGTACTTCAGAAAGATGGTGTATTTCTGAAAAATGTGTTACAGTCATAAGATACGTATATATTTTATATCTATCAGTCTTATTTTCTGAATTATGTTACAAAGAGTGTTTCCTTTTGTGGGTAATGGTGAAAAAATATTGAAATCTATGTGCCAACTACTTTAGACTTGTCCTTTCTAAATCTCAGTGAAACACTGTAAATAGTTGTTATTAGCCCAATTTTACATGCATTGAAAGACTAGACTGTGCAGGTGGTTTCTCAAATACTACAGGAGCTATAAGTGGCCAATTTGGGATTTGAGCCCTGTGTGATTAGGTACCAAAACCTCTATGCTTTCTTCTACAAAATATTGGAGTCAAAAGTGGAGTTTCATTGACTGCAAAGATGATTTTTGCTTATTTATTTAATGGGTTGGTTAATCACGGTTGGCTGGTTTGGCTTTTTTCTTTTACTTTCAACTATTAAAATAATTAATAATTAGTAAGCTGTTATAATAGCACTTTAGATTTCCCAGAGCAATCTGATTGTAAAATAAATAAATACAAATTTGGCTAGATAAATACATCTCACGTAGCTTTGTATTATTATGTTTTGGTGACTCAGATTTCAAGTGCTGCTTCCTTAATTTTTACTTATATTTTCCTATAGGTAGATAATGATGAATTTAATATATCCTTCATCAAGTCAAATGAAGAAAATAAAACCATAGAAATTAAAGATTTAGAAATATTCACAAGGTATTCTGTAGTGATCACTGCATTTACTGGGAACATTAGTGCTGCATATGTAGAAGGGAAGTCAAGTGCTGAAAAGATTGTTACTACTTTAGAATCAGGTAAGGAGAATTTCTCAACCTTGCTAAAAATTGACTGAGATTTAGCTGGCTTTCTTACAGTTCATCATACTCCACCAAAAAAGGATATGTGTTATGAGAAGTTTTTAAAGCATATAAACAAAAAAATTAGTGACTCTCTGCAACTGACAAAAAGGAAGATTTCTATTTATATTTTTGAGGTAAAGAGGAGTTATGTAGAATATTCAATCCTTGTAAATACAGCAACAATTAAAGGTATCCGCTGTATTTCTTTGCACTTATTTAATCTGCTAATTGTTTCAGAAATTAAGTAAGCTTGCCTAAGAGATAATATTTCCAACTGTCTATATCCAATAACACTTCAACTAAAATTCTATTTCAATTATTTCTGTCCCATTATTTGAATGAATATTAAACTTGTAATACTCTGTGAGTATTAAATAATCTGGAATTCAAAAGTAGAATCCAGCTCACATTTATCACAGCTGTTGTCTTCCCTTAGTCAAGTAACATATGTCTTATTATATAACTCTTTGATAAATGTCAGAATACATACAGATTTCCTCAAGTTCTTATGAACAGGGTCTGAATGAATAATAAGATTGTAACCAATAAGAAATAAATTTGGAAATCAACATCCCAGAACTTGCTTGCCCCATCCTCCTTCAGACTCCTGATGTTCTTTGCCACCAGATATATCATTGGAAAAAGCAGATGAAGGGATATGTTGCTATAGTTTATTTGTTGCTATCTGTAAGGTAAGTATAGGAGGTAAAATTTTATTGCAGCTAGTTTTTTTCATTACATTATATTCTCTATGCATTTTGTCTGTAAACTTATGGTTCTAAATTAAAAGGTAAATTTTATCATCAGCATCCTAAAATTCCATTTGTTCCTATTTGTCTGCCAAGTATCACAGGTATCTATTTTCTGATTATGCTTTTTACTTCTCAATCCCTCCTACCTGTGAGGAAAGATATGATGAATGTACTCACATTTATACCATAAAGCATTGTTTGTCAAATCTTAATGTGCTATCTGTTTCAAGGATATCACAATTTAATACATTTTTACTAAATCTCTAAGAGTAGAATTTTACGTGTATAACCAAAAATCTGGGGACTAGGAAATTTTTTACAACATTGAGAGAATTCCTTGGTTTATCTGACTTAAAATCACATCCTAAATTTAGAGAAACATCTCATAAGAAAATATATTTATGACACAGCATAAAAACGTGTAGTAACAAATGCAAAAATATCTCTCTTGAACCAATTTAACCTTTATTTTAGCTTTGCATTTTTCCATTTAAAATGAAATATTTGGCACAATAGTACGTTTATCTGCTTCTCTTTTTATTCTTTGCTGTTAATTTATTTACATTTTTTGCAAGATAATGAAGCTTGAATATCTGAACTGTTGACAGCCAAATATTACATTTCTTCATGGAAATTCTTTACTTAGTATGGAAGGATATAACTATTTCAAGTTGATCAAAATAGATATAGTTATTCAATCAGTCACTTATATAAAGAACACTAATTATGTTATGCATCAAGAAGTAGCTCCTTTATTCATAAAATAACTTTTATCCTCATGCATATTTTAATAATGTATTGACGCTTAGCTTGTCATATTTTAAGCTGTTATTTATCTAAAATAAACTAAAATATTTATACTATATAAAGAACTCTTAAAACCCAGCAATTTAAAAAAATCCAATTAGAAAATTGGCAGAAGACATGAACAGACATTTCACCACAAAGGAGACATTGTTGGTAAAACAAACAAACAAACAAAAAATGACAACATAAGTTTTCGATACCATTAGCCATTCGGAAAATGCAAATTAAAACCACAATAAGATATTATTGTCTATGTACTGGAACAGATAAGATAATAATTTAAAATATGGCGATGATACCCAATGCTGGCAAGGGATGCAGAAAGACTGGACCTCTCATACATTGCTAGTAGGAATGTAAAATGGAATAGCCACAATGGAAAATAATTTTGCAGCCACTTATAAAACTAAACATGAAATTACTGTGTGACCCAGTAGTCACACTCTTGGGCACTGATCACAGAGAATTGGAAAATTATGCTCACACAAACATCTGTCATCAAGATTGATTGCAGTTTTATTAGTAATAATGAAAACTGGAAACAACCCAAATGTTTTTCCATGATTAAACAAACTCTGCTACATCCACAAAATGGAACACTACTCGGCAATAAAAAGAAGAATGTACTATTAATACACGTAGTATCCACCTTGATGGACCTCAAGGCCATTGTGCTATTGTCATTTTCAAAATGACAAAACTATACAGAGGAAGAGTTATTAGTGTTGTGAAGAAGCATATACTGCAAATAAAAGAGGATACTAGGAGAGAATTTCTTTAGGGTGATGTAATAGTTTTATATCTTGTTTATGGTGGTGGTTAAAGGAATCTATACAGAAGACAAAATTGCATAAAAGTATAACAAAACATGGAAAGTGGTGAAATTGGGATAAAGTCTGTAGCATTAACAGTATTGTACCAATATCAGTTTCCTGGTTTCATATTAAACTCCAGTTACATAAGATGTTACCAATGGGGAAAACTGGGAGAAAGTTAAATGGTATGTCCTGTTTTTGCCACTTCTTTTGACTCTAAATTGTCATGCCATTGCACTCCAGTCAGGGTGACAAAGGGAGACCCTGTCTCGAAAACAAACAAAAGATTAAAATGTCATAGAAACACATTCTGCGTAAAAATAAGTGCATATAAAACAAACAAACTGGATCACCATTATGGTTGCTGTGAATTACAGATGTCAATGATTCTATAATGCGTCAGTCATTTTGCTAGTTTTTGCAGTTTATATGGTTTAATTTGTGGAATACTCTTTAAAAACAGAAGTTCAAAGCAAATAAATTTATGTGGAGATAAAAAGGAATACAATATTTTTAAAAATTAATTGTTAAATATTTTATTTTAGCCCCAAAGGACCCACCTAACAACATGACATTTCAGAAGATACCAGATGAAGTTACAAAATTTCAATTAACGTTCCTTCCTCCTTCTCAACCTAATGGAAATATCCAAGTATATCAAGCTCTGGTTTACCGAGAAGATGATCCTACTGCTGTCCAGATTCACAACCTCAGTATTATACAGAAAACCAACACATTCATCATTGCAGTGCTAGAAGGACTAAAAGGTGGACATACATACAATATCAGTGTAAGAATCCGTAGCTTCAGTTAATTACCCAAATGACAATGTCAGTTTATGAACTTGGCATTTAAAAATATTGCAGTTTGTGTACACATGACATTTCCCATATCTTTTTGTGAGATTGTTTGACATCTCAACAAAAATAAATTTTGAGAACGGAAATTACCTATTTTCTGCTATAATACAAGTACTATTAAATTAAAATATGTAAATAACCAAGAAGTTTGCACAATAATAATAGAAACTCAGACATAAAAGAGAAAGAAAATGCACATTAAAAGTAAAAGAACAGTGATATATAAAGAGATAACTCTGCCTAAAAAAAAGCTATATGATTATGAATTTAAAATGGAAAAGCAAATTTTAAGGGCAAACGACAGAAATAATTGTTTACCTGTTTAAAATTCTCATGCATTTTAACCAAGTATTACTAAAAGCTAATAGCATTTTATGTCTTAATTCTAAATTCCCTATATTTGGACAGAAATGTATGCATGAGTTCATATACACACACAGAGACATATACAGACACAATTTGTTTTATTCCTTGCCTACTTTTAGATCATCTTGAAATTTTCAAATAAAATTATATGGTTCAGAAAAATCATCTTCTAAGAAACAGAATTTACTCTAAATCTTCAAGTAGTTTGGTAATCTGCCTACCAACTCTTGATTAATATCAATGTAATTATCAGGTCATTGATAATAATTTGTATATGTATATGTGTATAAAATGATTATATTTACTACTTCTCTCACTCACTTTGACTTTATATCTTTATAAAATAAATCTTTTTGGGATTCTTTTTGCATGTCCCATTAAATGGACCACCATTGTGAAAGATCGATTAGAGGGAAGACGGTGACTAAGAGAATAAAGTAACCTGGGTTCAAATACTGGCGTCTGTGCCAGGGCAGCTTTATCAAATCTGAGCCCAGATTTCTTATGTGAAAAATTGGTAATAGGAATAATAACTTCTTTATAGGATATTTGTGAGGATTAAATATTCATAGTTATGGTAGGTAGTGAATGGTACATATATTTTGGCTATCGGAAGAGAGAAAATAGGAACCAAAAATGTGCAACTAATTAATAATTTTTAAAAATCCTGTTTGCAGACTGCAATTTGCAGTATCCTTAAAACCTTGAAGTTTGTTAGGATGTATAACTTTAGCACCTGTATTGACCTACTGAATCAAAATCTGCATATTTGCATTTAACAAGGTGTGCAAATGACTTCTTTGCACACTGCAATTTCAGAGGCAGTGCCCAAATTTTCACTTATTATTTCACTTAAATGTTAGATTCTACCATAAAGAAATAAAAATAATGGACCATACTATAACATACGTTTTTTATTTTTAATACTTTTTTTTGAATTTACAAACTCAAATATTTTCTCTAGGCATTTTCAAGCCACATTTTATGGTCTTGGTTTATTTATCATATCTACCACATGTATATTGTAATATTAACTCAATAAAAACATTTTAAAAGTATCTAGAGTGTGGGAGGGTGGGCCACTAATATATAAAACAAATTAAGTAATTCCAATAAACATTTCGTATACTGAATTGGGTTTATCGAGTACAATGAAATAAGCCAAGAATATAGTCTTTGTTTAATATAGCAAGATAAAGTGAAGAAAAGAAGATTCTCTGTCTACAGCTTCCTTAGCACAAAGTTAATTGAAAGGATTCACGTTTGTGTAAATCACCCTCTGTGTATACAAACAGAAATGTTTTATGTGTATATGCTGCATTATGCAGGTTATAGCGTCAGATACTTTGGGGCAGGGGTGAAGAAGGGCATAAAGGCCATCTTTCAGGGGAATGATTTAATACAGGAAAACTGGGAGGCTGAAGGAATAGGATTTCATCTTAGAGAGGGAAAAAAAGAGGCTCTTGAATATGGATTTACAGAAGGCCAGAATTACCTAGCTACAGAGAGAAGGAACAGATGTTAGAGTAGATGAAGGGAGAGCGTAGATACAGTGGCTGTAGTGCTCTGTTCTTCCTACATTCACATTAAAATCATGGTCAGTCCAGGTCTCAGTGATAGGGCTGTTTAGATCACTCAGCCTTTGTTCTCAGCGTTTAGTACCAGAACATCAATTTTTAGAAATACTTCATTGTTAATGTTCTTCCTACACATATTATATTCAAGTGCAAGAAAATACAATTAATAGACTATATGCAGTTGTTTTTTAAAGAATTATTTAAAATTACATGTAACCATAATCAGTTTTATATATATATATCTATGTATATACGTACATATATAGATACATGCATATATATATATATACACACACACATACATAAGCAATCACTTGAAAATAGTAACAAATATTTCTTTGTTTTAGGTTTACGCAGTCAATAGTGCTGGTGCAGGTCCAAAGGTTCCGATGAGAATAACCATGGATATCAAAGGTACATACATGAGCTACCTTCCTATGAAATGCTATTAATCGGTGATTATAATTTAAATTCCATACTTGAAATAAGGATGTAGACAAGACTTTAAGTGATAAATATGCATATATTAAGCACATACTAAGTAAAAATGTGTGGTTATTAGAAGCTATAGTTAAAAACATTTAAATGATGATGTGAATTACCATGTTAAATAAGGAGAATGTCTTTATTTTATATTTCTTTAATATATTTTATATTTCTAAGTTTAAATTTTTAAAGACAAATTTTGTAGTCCATTATTTTATGTTTTTTTAAATGTTATCGAAAAGAAAGTGTTTAAATTGCCTATCATTAGACTTTGACTAGGTCTAATTAGATTATTAGATTGTTTGACTGATTTTTATTTTGGAAGTGAGATTCTTTCAGTTAATCAAATAGTGTTTTTTGAACTACCATGTAGGTTGGTTTATGATTCTGACAGTAAAGTAAATCTATCAATTCATGATTCTGGCAAGTATTTTTTATAGAAAATATAACTAAAATTTGGGTCATCCTTTCAAAATAAAACAAACAAACCATGAAACCCAAAAAAGATGATTAAGAGGAATTTAGGGCCATTCAAATGATCACGGTGCCCTCTCTTCTTGAGAGTGAAAACCAGCAGGTAATAATTATGCCATCTCTCTAAAAATGTGCAATAAAACCTTCAGAGAGGTTTTAAAAACAGAAGTGGATGGACTTTTAGTAGAATTCTACCTGATATGTCTCTTTCTAAAGCAAAAAGTAACTTTTTTCAGTCTTTGGCAAATACAGCAGAGCACAGTGATTAAAGGTGACAGCATTAGGCTGGGTTTAGGGTCAAACTGCTGGATTGAATCATGGATTAGCCACTTGATATCTATTTGACTTTGAGAAAGTTTCTTAACCTCTATAGGCCTAAAAAATGGAGATAATACTAGTTCCTATCTCAAAGTTACTAACTTTGAGGATTAAAAGAGAATCTGAAAAAACCCTTAAGACCCCTGCCTGGAAACATGTACTATTAAGAATAAAAAATATTCACTGTTAGATGAAACTGATAAGTTTTATCTTTTTGTCAATGGATTATTTATATAATTGTGATACTCTTTATAAGTGTTTGATTTAAATTGATAAATTATTTACTTTGGGATGTACAAATGCATAAAGTCTTAAAAAACATCAATTATTTCACAAAATGACTTCACAAAGAATAGCATGAGTCATACCTTTTTAATTTCTCTTTGTTATTCAGTGGCAGACGTGTAGGTGTACAGATAGCAATACATGCATCACTTTTATGCTTTAGTAAAACTTCCCATTTCAGATGCTATTCCCATCCCCATGCCAGGTTGGTTAATCTTGACTTTTACTCCTTACCTAAGGCAGGCAGACTTACGACTTCTAGTCTAGAGAAGATATATGAACAATGTCTTAGTGGTGGGATCCTAGAGAAATTATGTTTTCTCTACTAATACACATTATTTTATTAATGATGTGGAATATTCAATTGGTAGTAGTCTCATGAAATTTGCATTTGACAGATATTATGAAGTTGGATAGTAATGTCCAATGCTGGATTCCTCTAACTGGAAATCTTTTCCTGGGGACTCCCCAGTGGCCTTGCTGAGAGTCTCAGAGCTACCTGAAACCTGAGCCTCTTCCTACTGAATCCTGCCTTTCATCTTCCCTTTTACAGGTGTCATACCTGTGATCTGTGGCACTTACTCCTTCCCTCTGTCCCTTAATTCTTCACAGATAATTCCCCCAAAAAACCTCTTACACATCCAGTCTCATTTTAGCCTTTATTTCTCTTAGTACCCAAACTGATACACTGAGTAAGAAATTTGCATTTGAATCTGATGCTCAAAAAAGAGTGAACTACAGAACCGAGTCAAAAAAATTTGATTCAAATGTTGATAGTTATCTTTGATAACTGTATGACATAAGCTCTTTTCCCTATCTACAAAATGAAAACAATGTTGATAATCCTGTGGGATTACTGAGAAGCTTTTTAAAAGAGATTCTTAAAAATATGGAAATTGAAATTTGGTTAAGTAACTTACTGATGCTCAAGCACTACATTTAAACACACACACACACACACACACACACACACACACACACACACACACACACACAGTGAGCTATAAGACCAAATGAAACAAGCAGAGCTTCTATACATATATTTTGGAGATATTTGTATGCGTTGATGACAAATTATGAATTATCATGGCTCTTCTAGAAGTTATTCTGGTAATCTGTTAAGGTTAAAAGTACATATATCTTTTGTTCTAGAAATTCTGCTCTTAGGAATCTATTTCATAGAGACAAAAAGATCAGTAAATAAAGCTCATTGTAAAACAAGGCTAATTATTGTAACACATGTTTAAAAACTGGAGGAAAAGTGAATTCCCATCACCAGATGAACGGTTGAATAAATATGATGCAGCTGCACCATGATATATAATATAGTCATTAAGAAGAATGAGTTAGTGCTGTACCTGGTCACTTGGAAACATTTAACCAAGTTATATTTAAGCAAAAAAAGCAATATGAGGGGTAATTATAATACATACTAGAGCCCCATTAGAAAAAGCAAACAGTGAGAAGAGTGTGTTGTGCATGACTATTTATGTATTTTTATATGATTATGTGAACATGGAAAAAAATATGGGATGCTATCATCTAGATATTTAGCATGGGTTAACTGTGGGAGGGGTGCTAGTATGACTAGAACAGAAATTAGTAAACCAGCTAAAAGAAGCAAAAGAAACTACACTAAAATTATAGTAAAAAGTAAATATGTTTATGCATTTATAAAAAATATATATGAGTGAGAGCATATATAAATTGAATTTTTAATATGCAAAGAGGAGTCAGGTGCCCGAAAATCACACCTGGGCTCTATTATCTCAGGAAAGTCTCAAATATATAATTATGCTTTCAGGAGATAATAATTGCTAAATGTCTGCTGTCTCCAAGCACAATTCTCTATAATTTGTTATTTATGTTTGTCATCACTTTATCTGTAAATTAACTGCATGAAAGGAGAAAGATTTTTTCTTTTGTTGTTGAAACAATAACATCAATTGCAGTGATATTTCTTCTTTGTTTATAGCTCCAGCACGACCAAAAACCAAACCAACCCCTATTTATGATGCCACAGGAAAACTGCTTGTGACTTCAACAACAATTACAATCAGAATGCCAATATGTTACTACAGTGATGATCATGGACCAATAAAAAATGTACAAGTGCTTGTGACAGAAACAGGAGGTATCATCACATGTCAATTTATCTTGTTAAATTGTGGAGTGTAGATTACTGAGTGCTAAAAAGAATTTAGTTCAAATTAAGATTGACTCCCAGTTATCACACACCTCTTGAGATTAATAGATTGTCAATATTATTATTAATGATACCAATCATTTCTTTGTAAATAAATCAATCATTTATTTTATTTCTAAAACTTTTATAAATGTCATTTATTTATACCAATTATTTATTCTTATTTACCTATCAAGAAAGGCACAGTTAAAATATGTGATTTATTAATTCCATATACTAGTAGATAAACATGTTTTGATTTTGGTAAGATGGAATCTTGATAGCTTCTTTGGAGGGGTGAACAAGTGAGTTACTCTTGATTGAGGGATGCTCTTTCTCTACCTGATAAATCATCCTTTATAACAGTTCCTGTAGATTCACATGTAACAGAGAAGAACAGGGTTACCTGCCTATACAGGTGGATCACTTGAATTATCTCTGGTGACTGATGTTGCATCCAGATTCCCCTTATACAATTATAAAAACACTATTTATAATTGTAAAAATATATTCATATGTTACTTGGAATTATTGTTCTCTTTGTTTCTGGAAACAGCTCAGCATGATGGAAATGTAACAAAGTGGTATGATGCATATTTTAATAAAGCAAGGCCATATTTTACAAATGAAGGCTTTCCTAACCCTCCATGTACAGAAGGAAAGACAAAGTTTAGTGGCAATGAAGAAATCTACATCATAGGTGCTGATAATGCATGCATGATTCCCGGCAATGAAGACAAAATTTGCAATGGACCACTGAAACCAAAAAAGCAATACTTGTAAGTATAGGTTATATCTACCATGCATTCTGTTAGCAAGCTAGTTAGTATCTTTCATCCATCCATCTGCCTGTCCTTTCATCTTTCCAATAAGCACTGGATGTCCGCCACGTATAGTGACCTGATTTTTCTGGCACTAGGAATAGAAAGATAAACTGAAAATTATTCTTACATTCCATAAACATACAGTATTATAGGGGAAGCAGGCAACCCTAAGAGTAATTATGATTTGATATAAGTTACATAAAGACCATATGAAAAATGTGCTATTGGAGAACATAGGTATATAGGAGAATTTAATTCTTTCTGTAGAGGACAATGTGACTAATGTGTTTTTCACTTATTATTTTACCATCCATGCTGATGTACAGGATTTTTGAAACACTATCCTATCCTTTGATTTAACAGTGGCTTCCCTTTATGTCACTCATAACAATAACTCTCTGCTTTTTATCTCATGAATGAGTGATAGAAATATTTAATACCGCCTTTAATATTTGGCTTTTTGTAGCCCCTAAAAATCCAACATTTTAAAATCAATTTGATATTTTGGCTGTATTAAATTATTTGCTAAATTGATTGTTTTCCTTTTGAATTGATTATGTTATTTTTGTATTGTAAGACTACAATTTTTAAAAGAATCATCTTATCCTTGTGTGATTTTCAAAATATAATTTTTACTAGTAATTTTTTAAATGCAGGTGCTTTTATTTGTGCCTGTTAGTTAAAACATTATCAAATTCTTTACAAATATCCTAAGCCAAGTTAACATTGGAAAAATTAGAGAAATTAGGCAAATAAAAAGAATGCTTTATCATCTCTATTAAATGCAATTACTTTGGTTCAAATTCTAGGTTATTGCCTGAATATCTATACACATATGATAGTTATAAAAATGATATACTACCAAGTATCATGTTTATTCATATTTATAGTTTATTTATTTTGCATATTTGTTCCTGAAACAGACTCTTCATATAACAAATAAAATCATAAGAATTTTATAATGGTAGAGGTTCAATCATGTATTGCAACGTATTGGTTTTATGTTTTTAAATGCCCTTGTGCCTTTATTTTTAAATTAAGTAAATTTCAATTGTCTCTGAGGATCTTAGATTCTTTTTGTAATTTTTAAGCTTGATCTTCTTCTGTATCCTTTACTTCAAATGCTATGGAAGCAAAAAAGTATACAAATGCAACTGTGCACACACAGAAATAACAAACATTTTCTTAATGTGTTTATATGTGAACAAGACAAGTTCTATATCATCATTTTAATCTAATTCACTAGCATTTGCAAAAATGATTGAGGTATAACAGTTATGCCTTTTATTTATAAATTATGTTAGTGTAACACCCTTCACAGATATCAAATCATTCCATCTAAACAAATCCATGAAGGAGGTGAGCTGCTTCAGTTGTTCAAACTGCTAACTGCTCACGAGTTTACCAAATTTTTAGCCCCTGCCTCATCAAATTCAATGGGTCAAAGTACGAGATAATTATTTGTCTCATATAAATATAGCATATATTTCTCCTGATGATGATTCCATTCGAAATTTTCATCTTGTAAATTCATTTTCTTTTGAATTAAATAAATAGTTTTTATAATTACTTCTTGAGTTATTCATAGGAAAAATCACATGATATGCAAAGTGTTGATTTTTCTTTTTTTATTTTATAGATTTAAATTTAGAGCTACAAATATTATGGGACAGTTTACTGACTCTGATTATTCTGACCCTGTTAAGACTTTAGGTAAGACATTTTTGTAATTCATTTATAATCTCAACATATTTATCAAAGTTGGAACATTTATTAGTAAATGTATTAATCCATGTCTAGATGTTTTAAAATACAAACTCATTTAAATGTTAATTAGCCTGTCTAATAATATTTGTGGGTTTTTAAAATTTTTTCTTTTAGGTTTAGGAGTACCTGTGAAGGTTTGTTACACAAACATCTGTCATCTCATCTTAACTATCCTTTAAGTTAGGTCAGTGCTTCTCAGAGGGATTTTATACCCCAGGGGATATTTGGCAAAGTCTGGAGCCATTTTTGGCTGCCATAACAGGATGGTAGTGGTGGTGGTGCATGCTACTGGCATCTAGTGGGCAAAGATTAGGAATGCTGCTAAATTTCCACAATGCACAAAACAGCCCATAATGTCAGTGGTCCTGAGGATGAGAAACTCTGACTTAAGCCCTAATGTTGACTCCATTTTACAGATGAGGAAACCAACACCCAGATTCTTTCAGTATTTAAGTGGCTAGGCCAGGATTCCAACATTACAGAACAGGATTTCATAACATTACATTACAAATACGGGATTTAGACCTGGGTTCAAATCTTGGCTCTGTCACTTGAGAAAATAATTTAATTTCTATAAATCTGAGTTTCCTTTGTTGGGAAAATATTGATAAGAGTATCATCCTTGAGGGGTTGTTGAAGTTTTGTGTAAAACAACATATATAAATATATTAATATTTTATAGTTAGTAAATTTTTAAAGTTTAATAGCTTTTTTGGATAGGTTACAATAAAATATTTTAGAAACATTTTTATTTAGGAGAAATTATTTCTCTAGAATTTCACTGAGAGGATCACAACATTCTACATTGTTTGCGCCAGGCCCTCAAAAGCCCCAGTTTATTCGTCTTAAAGAATTGCATGAACAGGGTATTTCTGGGGCACCACTTGAAAATGTAAGACTTCATGTGTTGCTCAGATCCTGGTGAGCTGTTGCTCAGTGTATCTTGAACTGCTAATAGACTTCAGTGAGAGTTATGACTGGAGAAAGACGGATTGTCCCATCATTTTTAGCCAGAAATTCTCATTGGGTTATGGAAATATTAATTGTATAAAAAGCCAGCCTCCACAGCCTCTACATATAGTCAAGGAAACTTTGCATCTTGAAGAAATAAAGAGGGGGCATGTAGTTTGCTACATAGATGTTTGTGGAGAAATAACAAATTTCTTTGGCTAAAATGTTTGTTTAATTTTATACAAATCATTGGTTTGATTAATTTTACCCAATAATTTCATCATTTTAAAGCTAGCTGATTAGTTTTGTGGTTTTGAAATTGTATCAAGTGTTTCTTCATTTGATAGGTGAGTCTATCACACTCTGATGCCACCACAGTAAAATAAATGTCTTCTTGTCATCAGCATAATTTCCTATAGGTTACAGCATTCATAAGCCATTACTTCAGCTAAGTAGTGATCCTGGTGCATTTGCCAATGGAAGGTAAAAGACCTAGACAAGATAGATAACTCATGTGTCTTAGGAGATAATATTTTATAGGAGCAGTGCTGAAAGGAGGTAGCCTTGCTGTATTGTATGATGTTGTCTTTCATCAACTTACTGGTTTCATACAGATTATTCATGGGAAGGCAACACGTTCCGTCAGTTATCTGAGAGGCAAAGTTGAGACATTCAGGGTAATGGAAATGAGAAAGAAAAGCTATAAAAGGGGGGGAGCGCCAAGCATCAGGAACCACAGTGCACAGGAGCATGATTCCTTAGATTCTGCTAAATGGCTTCTCTCTGCCCAATGATGGCCTCATCCAGCACTATAAGTAATCTCAAAGAGCTCCTCAGCAATGGTCTTCTCTTTCTTCTTTCCACTCACAGTCAAGGTGGTGGAATACAACCATTAATCCTGGAATGTAGCAGAAATACACAGTCAGGTTTTTGATTCCTTCTTTGGAAGTATAACCACTGCCACCCCAATCATCTAGGTATGAATCTTTGTGTGCTCTGGAAACAGAAGGAGTCTACAGTGAGTAAAAGATGTGTAATGAAGGACAGAGCACAGGATCCTGCCAAGACTAAGGAAGGAGGGACTGGTGAAATGTAGACTGGACACAATATATAGAAAGGCACTGGGCTGCTGAGGGATAGTGACAAGGAAGGGTCCTATGTGTCTATGATCAAATTACTCAGAGTTCAGTGTATTTTTTGTAGACCAGTGACATAATGACAGTCTTTTAGGTTGCTCCTTAGAGTGATCTTCCAGGGACTCTCTCCTGAGATACAGCAGCATTGTTAATTGGCCTTTGCCCTACAGTGCTTATTCTGGATTGACCACATGGAGTTCTGCTATTTAGATAGTCATTTATAGCGAGTAAGACAGTGACAAGTGGAAACAAAGGAACTTGCTTGGTTTGTAATCGTTAGTTGTAGTGAAATGAGAATGCATCCCTGGAGCAGAATTCCTCAATGACTAGCAAAGCAGCCCAGCCATTTCTCTGGTTAATGGATTTAACACCATCAATTACTGTTGTCATATTTGCTTTCTACCAGGCTATTGAGTGTCGTGGTTCTATGGAGATTAGAGTCACTTTCATAGGTCAAGCAACAAAGAACATCCCCTAGAAGTGGTCCTGGTCCATTTGACATTGATAGAACGCTGTAGATCAGGGGTGTCCAATCTATTGGCTTTTCTAGGCCACATTGGAATAAGAAGAATTGTCTTGGACTACATATAAAATACATCAACACTAACAATAGCCGATGAACCAAAAAAAATTGTAAAACCATATCCTAATGTTTTAAGAAAGTTTACAAATTTCTGTTGGCCCACGTCCAAAGTTGTCCTGGGCCACATGCAGCCCATGAGCTGCGAGTTGGACAAGCTTGCCACAGATTCAAAAGAGTTCTTAGTAAAAGAACATTGCCAGGGAAGAAACTCTAGAAGAACTCAAAAAGAAAACAAAGTTGATCAATTCTCCAATGGTCAGTGGCAAGAATGGTTTCATGGTTGTGAGAATGAAGGCAGGCAAATAATAAAGTGCATTCATATAATACCCCTGGTGTCATCAGAAGATGACAAAGGGTGATTGAGTCCTTTTTTTCTCTCAAATATGTCATGTGTTGGGATATATGAATCATTTGCAGCAGGCTAGGGACTCAAACATTCCTGGTAAGCTGCTGAAGACATATGTGTGCATGTAATCCCAGACTACAGAGAGAGAAGTCTAGGTCCCATCAAGGTCATCCACCCACCAGGGGATAAGCATTCATTCACTGGTATTTTGCACACCACAGGCAGTGAGCACTAAGCCGAGTTGCCTGTCTGTTGAAACTTTGGGATTTAAGAGCTTTTGCAAGACTCTGTTTCCACAGACCATTGTAGTGGTAATTATGCCTCTCAGAGACGTTATTATTTGGAGTTTAAAATTAGGGGCAAAAGAATCACCATAGACTGATAATCTTAAAAATGTTTAAGTTTAGTGAAAGGGACTAATGAAAGTACAAGTGAGAGATGGCCAGGTAGAACTTCACTGGATGGATAAGTATGAGTCTGTGGAAGAGCAGTTTGCATTTAGGGAAACCTTTCTGGCCTGTAGGGATAAACAGGGAAGATAATGTATGCATTATTTTAATCCTAAATAAATACTTGAAACTTATTTGATTTTGTTTTTACTCAAGATTGAGTATTGGCATTTTTATTATCAAAATTCACAAAAAACCCTCTTAAACTTTTTGAAAAAATCTTCCCTAGGCACATCAGTTTATGGAAAGTGCTTGTAGGCAATGTTTTGATTACAAGGTTTAATTATAGAGGAATCCTGTGATTTGAAAACCAGATACCCGTTTCTGTACCTTACAGGGCTCTCATTAAAGCTGAACATGATGAAATCTTAAACCCCATGGCAAAAGCACTCTGTGATTGTTTTCTTTTGTCATAACACTTCTCATTTAATTACTATGCTAACAATGAAAAGTTCCAATGTGCTCACTTAGATTCAGAAATAGGGAGTTGCTATGTATCTTTTGCATCCAAAGGATTAATTCCCTAAAGTCACCAGACGAACAGAGGAAGATTGTATTTTGTTAACGAGACAGTGGTAATGTGGTGGTGAACCTCACATACTCTGTAGTCAAGACAGACGTATTTCAGGCAGGCTTGGTATATATTGAATTTATGAGATTGTGGGTTAGTTACTTAAAAACTTATTTTTAAGTTCTGAAATCTTATTTCTAAAATGAGAATACTAATACCCATTTTAGAAGCTAACTAGGAGATTAAATCAGATGAATAAAATGGATGAATAAATATGAAATGTTTGTTAATAAAGATACCTGTCATTGTTTATGTACCAAGTCTTTAAGGGGTTTTACATATAAACTCATGCATCTTCACTGCAACTCTGTAACAACACCTCCTATTTACATAGCGCCAATTTCTAGGTAAGAAATTTGAAGCATTGTGTTTTTTAGTAACTTGACCAAGCTTTTTAACCATCCCAAAGGTGGTGGCAGAACCTGCTTTCAGACCCAGGCAGCGTGACCTCAGTCAGTGCTGTACTTGTAACCACTGCACACACTACCTGCAAATCACTAAGTCCCCAAGTAGCCCCCAGTTCATTACTATGGGTGATGTTTCTGCTCCCACATCCTATCTTTGCTGTACCATTTTCTCTTCTTGATAGTTTTAATTATTTCTAGCAGCTCTCTTTTCTCACACTATGTCTTGGCTTTTGAGGTTAGTGTTCACAGATAAGCATGTGTTGCTTTTGTGTTTAGAGATATGGTTTCTTTTTATTTTTTTAACACCGAATAATGTGACTTTTCTCACACCCTAGCAAACACTTTATTAGCTACCTTTAAATTTTTTCCTGTCTGTATGGATGAAAATGATGTTCATCCCTATGGAGTGTTTTAATCTATATGTTTAAAATTTTATTGAATATTGACAAATTATACACGTATATATTTATGGGGAACAGAGTGATGCCATGATATATGTATACCATGTGCAATTATTGAATCAAGTTAATTAACAAATCCATCACCTCAAGCACTTATCATTTATTCCTCCTATCTAACTCTATTTCTTGACTTATGGAATTGAGTAACTTTTAGTAAATTGTTTGCTCAGTGTTTGAATACCCTAGGTGACTAGCACTGGGCCAAAAGAGAAGATGAACTCCCTATACTTTAGTCCTGTTATAAGAACTCAATTTTTATAATAATAATAATAATAATAATAAAGAAGGAGGAAGAGGAGGAGGAGGAGGAAGGAGAGGAGGAGAAGAAGGAGAAGGAGAAATAAGGAGGAAAAGACTTTCCATTTTATATGAATCTTTATCAGGAGCCAGGCATTGTACTATGAGCTTTATATCTAATTGAATTCAAGTTTCTCCTTAGAGAATAGGCTTAAAAACAGACTTAAAAAGTTGGATACATATGCTGAATTTAAATAATGATAACTTCAGTCAGAAGATAATACTTATGAAAAATTAGTGCTTTAGAATTATGATTTGCCAAATTATAGTAGTACAATTTATTACGTAAACAGAACAATTTAATGTGATTTGTCACAGGATTTTAAGTCTAGTCAGAAATGACTTGCACCTACTACAAAAAGAATCATGTTTATATTTTTAAGTAAAAGAATTCCATTTTCTATTAAAGGATTTGGAGAAGTGACATCATTCTCTACTGTTAATGCTCTGTGGGTCCATGCATAACAGTGAATCAGAAAGTGTACTTGATAATCAGGGAACATTTTGTCCTCTCTTAGTGACACTTTTGTAATTCATGTGCCCAAAGGATTACATATTGTTTATTAATATATTATATGTCATTTCCTCATTTGGCCAGTGCTTTGAAATGGTAATCTAATCTAAAAAAAATTTTTTGTGTGGTCTATGAGAACATTTTTTTCCCACTGAGTTCTAAGGCCCAGTGATTCATTATTACCTAATAAAGAGGATTCTTTATTCATCTTCATGCCTCCTTTCCCAAGCATATCCAATTAGAGTAACCATGTGAAAATTCATAAATCAAACCGTTCATATTTTAATGTATAAAAAAGTGTACCTAAAATACTTTAGGTGATACATGCTGCTTTCTCATTTTTTAAATTTAGCAGGAGATTCTAGCAGACCATGAAGTGCTGATAACTGTTTTAAATTCAGTATTTATTCAAATCCACCATGCAGGATAGCCACAGGAACTCTTTTATATTGGTAACATTTCATAAGTACCAATACAGGACAAAAAGATGAAGCATTAATACTTGCCTATTTTACACATTGGTAACCTATTTTGTCACTTGACTGTAATACTTTGTGCAGTAAAATTATAAATTATGTAACTTAAAATTGATTACAATTATAATTAGTAGTTGTGTTTAATAATTTTTATATTCTTATTTGGTTCAATGCCTGATCTTCAAACACGAACATTTTTAATCTTTTTCAAAATCAATATATTTGTTCATTAGTAAATTTAGCAAATATTTATTTAATATTTACTCTGTGCCCAGTACATCTCTCAGACCATGGAATAGTTTTGTATAAAACAAAAACCCCTGTACTCAAGGGGGCTTACATTCTGGAGGAAAGGACAGAGAATAAATAGTAAGAATAATAAATAAGTGATTTATATGTTAAAAGAAGATAAAGTTATGGAGAAAAAAAGTAGAACAGAGGGAAGGAGGAGTGGGAGGAGGAGGCAGAAAATGCAGGGAGTTGGGTCTTTCAATTTTAAATAGTGTGCTGTGTTAGTCTGCTCAGGCTGCCATCACAAAATATCATAGATGGGGTGTGTTAAACAATAGAAGTTTATTTCCTCACAGTCCAGAAGGCTAGAAATCTAGGATCAAGTTTCCTGCCCATTTGGTATCAGGTGAGGGCTCTCTTTCTGGCTTACAGATGGTTGCCTTCTTGCAGTGTTCTTACATGGCCTTTCCTTGGTGCATGGATGGAGATAGAGAGAATATGGTGGGGGGAGGAGGAGGAGAAAGGAGTGAGTGGCACACACACACACAGAGAGAGAGAGAGAGAGAAAGAGAGAGAGAGAGATGGAGAACAAGCTCTCTGTGTCTCTTCTTATAAGTCACTAATCCTATCAGATCGGGGCCTCACCCTATGGCCTCATTTAACTGTAATTACTTTCTTACTCCAAATACAGCCACACTGGGGATTAGGGCTTCAACATATTAATTTGGGGGAAACACATGTATTCAGCCCATAATAGATGATCATTGAGAAGGTATTTCAGCAAACCTTTAAAGGAAGTGAAGTGGCTACCCAGAAAGATATACAAGGCATACACACCTTTGCAGGCAGAGGAAGAAGCTGCTGCAAAAGCCCTGTGTCAACAATGGCCTTGTGTTATTCATCAATAAGGAGGCTAATCTGGCTCTCTAGGAGTGAGCAAGCAAGGTGGGGACTGGAAGGGAAATCAGAGGGGTAACAGGGGACCAGACAGTTAATGAGGGACCAGATCACACATGCCACTGGAAGGATATGGGCTTTTCTCAGTGGAAGATGAGGAGGATTTTAAGCAGAGAAATAATGTTTTAAAACGATTGTCCTTGCTTGTATGTTGAAAATAGGTGGAACAAGGACAAAGGTGGATACAGGCAGACTTGCTAAGTTTTTAATTCATGCAAGACAGGATGGTGGCCTAGATCAGATTATCAGCAGCAAAGGTGGAGCAAAGTGAATGGAACATACATAAAACTAGAAAAAATAGTGTCATGAACCCCCAAATAACTACTAACTCAATTTAATAATAATTAACATTTGGCCACATTTGTTTTATTTAGACATTGTTCACTTATTTCTGAAGTAAAGTAAGTCACAGAACGCATATTCCACTCCTAAATACTTTAGTATGTTTCTCTAATAAGTACATTTTTATTATATTGCTGTGATTAAACTTAACAATAAATTATTGATATTATTTAAGCTACTTGTATATACGTTTTCAAATCAGTCTTTGATTTTTTTCTTTAAAGTTAATTTATTTGAATCAGGATCCAAATAGGAATTTACACATTATCTTTGATTGTTCTGTTTCTTCTATTATTTTTTTAAAGAGCCTTCTTTTCTCCTTTCCTTCCCCCCTGTGTCATAGACTCGCTGAAGCAATCAGATAGGTTGTCACGTAGGAAGTCCCATATTTTGGATCTGTCTGGTTGTTTTCTCTTGATGTCCTTTAATTTTTTTCCTTTCCACCACTTTCCTATAAATTAGAAATAAGATCTAAAGCTTTGAGTATTCACAGTCAACATTTTTGTCAGAAGTACTTTATAGGTCTTGCTCACTAGATCAAAATACCTTCCATCAGGAAGTGTAGAATATCTGATTGTTACACGTGATGCTAAAATTGATCAGTAGCCTTGGTGGCAGCAACAGCATGATCCTTCACTGGAAAGTTGGTTTTGACCACTTATAACAAGCGTATAATCTATACAGCGATATTTTGTCATCCTGTAAATGTCCAATTCCCCATTAACTTTCCTCCTAATCATTTTAGAATACATTTATGTTTGTTACCTGAATCAACTATTTCACTAGAAATACTGATTATTAATTTTTTTTTTTTGAGCTGGTGTTTTGCTCTTGTTACCCAGGCTGGAGTGCAGTGGCACGATGTCGGCTCACTGCAACCTCCACCTTCCGATTTCAAGCTATTCTCCTGCCTCAGCCTACCGAGTAGCTGGGATTACAGGCGCCTGCCATCACGCCCAGCTAATTTTTGTATTTTTAGTAGAGACGGGGTTTCACCATGTTGGCCAGGTTGTCTCGAACTCCTAACCTTGGGATCTGCCTGCCTCGGCTTCCCAAAGTGCTGGGATTATAGGCATGAGCCACCGTGCCCAGCCCTGTTTATTAATTTCTAATTTTGTCACTCCTTTAACATTATGCAGCAAAATTATCTTCTAATAATGAGCTTTATCTCCTTAACTAGGGCTATTTTTAAAAAGTCATAAAATATAGTTCAGATAAGAAACCCAGAAAAGTATACATTTCAATTATAAATTAATTAAGAATATTTAGGCCAAGGAGATGGTCTAGTTATAGCCAGAGTTTACAAATTAGTACTTTTTTTAAACTATTGGGTACTGGGCTTGATACCTGGGTGATGAAATCATCTGTGCAAAAAGCTCCTGTGACACAAGTTTATCTTATATAACAAACATTCACATGTGGCCTCCGAATTGAAGATAAAAGTTTTAAAAAAAATCAGTATTTTTGTTATTTGTATTTCTTTTATTAAATAATCTTATTTTTTATTTCTGATCAATTTCCATTTTTATTAAATATAAGGCTTGAATTCTTCCCTCTTTGGCCAGTAGGAGCCCCTTCAGGAGGATCATTTGTTCCTTTTATACCAGTAGCCTTTTGTTAGCTTCCTAGATCTCTAGCACCGTTATATGTCTTGAATTTGTTTAGTTCCTTCCTCCCACTTTGCAATTACCATCTTTCCAAAGTTACATAGTTTCTTTGGTGAAAATTACAAATATGTTGAAGATAGAGCCTACAGGATTTCCTCACATGTTTTGGATGTATTCTATGAAAGAGAGTCAAAGATGACTCCAGGGTTTTGGCCTTAGCAACTACAGTAATGGAGTGTCCATCAACTGAGAGGTGGGAGGATACAGTTGAAAGGAGGGAAGTGTACATGTTCAGTTTTGGACATAGCGATTTAACATTTTAAGTATACTTCAAAATAAAGACGTCTGGTAGGCAGTTAGATATATAAGTCTGAAGTCTGGTGGATAAAAACTAAGTAGTCATCATCATATAGATGAAATTAAAACTGTGAGGCTAGATGGGCTCACACTGGGAGTGAGTTTAGATAGAAAAAGCAAGAAGACCCGGGACTGAGCCCCAAAGTTAAAAAATCTAGGAGAAGAGGAACAAACAAGCTGCTACATTTTACTAGTATTCTTCGGCAAAGAATATTTTCTTATGCCAAGATAATATTTTTTGGTAGTTTGTGATTCAAAATAAGATTCCATAATAATATTTAATGATCCTGTTATCCCTCTTCTCCAGGGGAAGGACTTTCAGAAAGAACCGTAGAGATCATTCTTTCCGTCACTTTGTGTATCCTTTCAATAATTCTCCTTGGAACAGCTATTTTTGCATTTGCAAGGTAAGATTTATTTGCGCTTACATTCCAGGACGCTTTATGGGCATTATATCAGTCATAGTCCAATCAGGAGACAGAAGCCACAACAGTTACTTGA
This sequence comes from Pan paniscus, assembly GCF_029289425.2. Lineage (NCBI taxonomy): Eukaryota > Metazoa > Chordata > Mammalia > Primates > Hominidae > Pan > Pan paniscus. The sequence goes on from NC_073259.2 coordinate 88,680,715, forward strand.
ATGGGAAACATTTTTATTTTTAATAGACAGATAAAAATGTATTTATCATGTACAATATGATACTTTAAAGTGTATATGCATTGTGTATTGACTAAATCTAGCCATAAAAGGAAAGATATCCTGCCATTTGAACAGAAAACATTTAATGTAAAGAATTGTTAACTAGCAGAAATGGCTAACTACTAAAGAGAGTAAAAGAGAAATCTAAGAGTCCAGAAGTAGCAAGCAAAACAAAGCAGCTACTCTCTTTAACTTGAAGGAGAGAGGACAGTAAACAACTAAGAACTGAAAGAAGTTGTCTCCCAAGACTTACATGGAATCGCTACTTCGAGCACATGCAACCTATCACCTAACAGTGAGCAAAGAAATATGACAGAGGGAAGGGGTTGGAGCTGTTCCGTAGAAGCTACCCATCATTATTAGATGGTAGGCAGGCTGAAATTGGTAATAGAAGCATTCCATTCTTGCTGAATGGTGTAGGTGAGCTGGTACTACTTGAAACTGTTCACGAATGGCATGGGCAGAACGTTCACTTCAGAGGCAACAAGAGCTCATCCAAGTGAGCTGCTGGACTCTCACAATGAATAACAATAATGCAGGATTGGATCCCACAAGGGCAGTGTTTTCCTCTTCCTACTGCCTCTCAGGGTCACTCTAGTGCCCTCTATTGACAAAGCCTCACTTTCGGCCGGCTGGCAAAGGAGAAATGTAGGTTCCAGCTCCAATATCAAAGAGCACAGCAAAAAAAAGGAGGTTTGGAGATGAGAGACAAGGTGAAAACACAAAAGCAGAAGCTTTCAGGCCACCTACATCTTTTAAAGTAATTTGTAACTCTTATAGGTTTAATTTAAAATATCTCAATCAGGTCTAGATATTAAAGTTTATACAGAAAGAGATCTTTTTTATAGTTAGAACAACACTTGTAAAATATCCAGCTTCCTTATATGGTAGACCCCCTTCTCATGCTTACTTTCTGAACATGTCTGTGCTGAATTTTCCAAGTGTATCTTTCCATTCTCAGCATCAGCATCCTACTTCCCTTATTATTTACAGGGCCTCGTTGGAAATTTTACTTCTGACCTCAAAATCTAGCTTCTTAAGGCAGATTGCCGAGTTAAAGGGACCTTACATTTGTCAAGTAAACTTTCTACCAATTTCCTAAATAGTTCAATAGACTATTTTTATTTCAACTGAAGAATGTAGTTCTGTATTCTAAATGCCATGCTTTGTGGTTCATCTTGACTCTCTTAAAGCATAATTTTAATAGATAATTTGAAAGGCTCTTGAAAAAGATATTTTCTCTATACCACATAACTGTTTGCAGATTTAGCCAGAAGACAGTGAGAGAGTTATCATTCGAGGCACTTTGAATGCTATAATGTGTAAAATATGGGCCTTTCCCTAAGGAGTATGGACTGGCCACATTTATGTAATTTCCCTGCTCTAAAATCTTTTCTGACTTCTCATTTCTCTACAAGATGAACTCCTTGTGTGAGTAGGAAATGGTCCTCCTTATTCCCCACAACTTGCCTACTCACTAGCTAAAGAGATCTATTCTCACCTGAACATTCCTTGGGCTTTTACACATTCTGCTTTTGTTCAGTCAACCTGAAATGTGCTTCCTCCTCCTTCTCATCCTGGGACATCCAAGTCAAATTCTACTTCTTTACCTCCTCTAAATAATAATAACTATTTATGTAACTACTCAGGCACTGTCTTATGTGTTGTAATTTGAATCTTTTTTTCTCTTTTCATGTTTTTTCTGCATTGAAATCTTGCCTCTCAACTAAATTGTAATGTCTTTGAGGGTAGGGAACATGTTTTATACTTTCTATATCATCCTTGATATCCAACTCTTAATAAATACTAAATATTTGAAATGTGAAAGGTAGAATAGCTAAACATTACTTTGTAATATACCATACTGTGTCATGGAGAAATAAGCATTTAAAGGGTTTAAGATGAAAAGAATCTGATTTGATTCTCAGATTCATGTGGCTTTTATTTTTGAACCTAAGTTTTCTGATTGTAAAGATAATATCTACTCACAATATTTTTATAAAAATTCAATAAGATAATTTGAAAATAATTTTTAAGTATTTTCATGCATGTAAAAATATTTCATATATGTGAACACAATGGGGCATTATCTGTTAGCAATACTATTGATAGCATTGAACTATTTTCACTTTGGCATAGTTCCTTTATATGACAAATCAATGACATAGCTAGAGAGAAGAGAAACAAGATCACAACGTAAGTCTTCTTGGCTCTATATTTAAATGTACCAATGGCTCAGGCCTTCGTCAACTAATTCTTCTTAAATTTAGAACTTCATCCCAATAACTTATTAGAAAAAAAAGAAAGTAGAATAGGTTCTATGGAATTAAAACAAGAAAAAGAAGTCGAGTAGCTATAAATTTGCAACATATTCAGAGAGGTGATTTTAACAAGGAAATTATTTGACTAAATGTCTTTACTTAAAAAGAAAACTAAACCTAATTTTATATACTTTGTATGAAACTCCCTTCTTGGACTTTACTCCGCTTGTTTTAGAATTCGACAGAAGCAGAAAGAAGGTGGTACATATTCTCCTCAGGATGCAGAAATTATTGACACTAAATTGAAGCTGGATCAGCTCATCACAGTGGCAGACCTGGAACTGAAGGACGAGAGATTAACGCGGTGAGCACACTCCTCTGGGTGAACTGTGGTCCAGAGGGCCTGGAGCCATGACCCTATTCTGACCTATGCTTGTTGGAAGTGTTTGTGGGGCTCTAATTTACACAGGTCACAGAGATCTTCTTTCAAAGAGTGACCTCCGTCTTCTACACACTTCTCACTGCTGTTCAGAGAATCACTTAATCTTCCTAATATTCTGAGTTAAATGTGAACTTCGGACTATAATGTTCAATCAGGATTATTTTCCTGGGACAAATATTTTTCCACATTAAACCTTTGACATTATGTTTAATAATTCATTTCATATGATAGATTTTTACATTAAGCTTTTCTGGAAGTGTCCACATTTTCAATCACAGGTTTAAATTAATTAAATTTATAACTACTTGATATTATTTATATCCATTTTTATAAAAGCTTTTTAATAACTATTTCAGTATAAAAGTACATAAAAGTCTAAGTTGTATATGATATCATTTTTAAATTTCTTTGTATTTAAAAATTAAATATAAAGTAAAAAGTTACCTTCAGAGGGAAAAGTAAAAACATGTGTACTAAATATGTTTCATTGGTACCTATTGGAAATAGTAAAGTACATAATTTTAAAGAAAAAATAATTATAAATCCTTTTAAAAGCATTATCAATTATTCAAAATATTGGCACATTATAAAAACTTGTCTATTAAGATAATTCATCAAATTCTTAATGAAAACTACCATCAGGCTATTTTAACAAGTTTGCATTTTTATAAGATTCAATAATATGTAATGCTTATAAGCACAAAGTAGTTGTTACCAAGTATTTGCTCAGCTCTGTTAAAATTAAAAAAATTATTATTAATTTTGAAAATATGACATCAAATGTCTTGGACTCAAAAAGTTATTCATTTGTAGTTGTCACTTGTTAAAGTTGGTCTTTATCTAATAGATGGACTTTGCAAGTATATTTCCAGCATATCTAAAAATACCTAATATGTGCTATAGAGGGAAGTGTCATCTGATAAGCAAAGTCCTTCCAAATGCTACAAAATGAAGGTTATTCAATGTTATCACTAAATTGCAGGGAAATGTGTTTTCTTGGATATGACAGCTGACTTTTTAAACATTCAGATGTTGATCTTTGTGTTCTAATACAGTGGTCCTATCCACAAATGGATAGTACTCCAAAGATTTAAGTGTCAGATGATTGTAAGTTATCCAAGACATAGTTTTCTATATAAGAAATATTATGTACAAAATATCAAATATGTAAAAAGAATCAATAAAAGATTCCCAGGGTAACTCATCTAAGTAAAACCATATCATAGGAACACAAGCACTGCTACTACTAGACTGTGTCTCAGCCCTTAAGGAATCGTTCTGCATCATCAAAGAAAGTTTTTCCTCCTTTTCCCCTATGGGCCAAATGAATTTTAGTGGTATCCTCCTAGCCTCCTTCCTGCACTCCATCGTCAGTTCCTTTTGCCCCTCCTCAGGGCTGTGTGGCCCATCCCTTTATTCTACAACCGAAAATGCACAAGGGAAAAAATTCAAATCTCTCAATGCAATTAATTTTAGCTATTTGAACAATATAGTTGAATCTGTTCATACTAAAATGTAAACTTCTAAGACCGACCCCCTCCCCAACACTGGTAGGCATTTTCATTTTGTTAAAAGAATACTTAGTAGCCCGTGAAAAATCCTGAATATCTTCAGCAAATGTAATAACGTGAAAAAGCACTCTTTTTGTTTATTATGTCATGTTTTTAAACAGTCAATATTGGAGAAAGTATTATTTATCGAAGAGGTTACATTCGAGGCAGACTGTGGTGAGATTCAATCCCCTAAACACTATATATTTTCACAGCTTGCCCCTTTCTCTACTTCTGAACACTAAATACATCATCATAAAAAAATTAGAAAAGGTCGAGTGTGGTGACTCACGCCTGTAATCCCAGCACTTTGGGAGGCTGTGGAGGGTGGATAACCTGAGGTCAGGAGTTTGAAACCAGCCTGGCTAGCATGGTGAAACCCCATCTCTATTAAAAATATAAAATTAGCCCAGCATGGTGGCATGTGCCTGTAGTCCCAGCTACTCCAGCCTGGGTGACAGAGCGAGACTCCATGTCAAAAAAAAAAGAGTAGATTTTTTTTTTTTTTTTAACAATGACTGTCATGGCAGCTACAGAAAAGTTTCAGATCATGAAAAAGGTGGGCAAGGAATGTATAGATTGTTTACTATTGGTTATTTATAATTCAGGGTCTACTTTATTTGACCTTCACTCTTCATTATTTATTTTTCCACTTCTGTGTTTATTTATTTATGTATTGCATTATTTGTAAAAGGGTTTAAAAGTGAAATAATATTTCAGATAATTTTTATTTTGTTACACACAGAGAATTAGTATATATTACCCATGATAATAGCAAAATTGGAAATATTAGTTTCCATGCTTTTCACTTTTTCACTTGTTTGTTGTGATTCTGGTATTCACAATTGTTTGTAATTCCAATGGCACATAATAACATGCTTTGCTGGACTTATTACAGAAATGCATTAAAATAACAATTAAGTGATTTGGGCATTAATTCTTCAGTACAGAGATCTGTGTCCAGCTTTACTATTTATGCAATATTTTTATGTTAATAAAGTCACTAAAACATTAGACAATAAGACTGGAAAAAATAACAAATATAATTAGCTGCATGTACATATGCGTGGATCCTGTCATTTGGTGAAGCTCTAAAACTCTTCATCTGTTTTGAGGTGTTTGAAGATCTAAATCCATTCAAAGTCAATCAGAGACTGATGGTAGATTCTAGGAGTGAGAATCAAGAAGTCTGATTTAGTTCCCTAAATTGTTGGCAGACTTCCACCATATGTCTTTGTTATCTGCAGGAAAGAACTTCCATAATTTCTCTTAAATCTACCCAGCTAATAGGCTGGGCATAGTGGCTCATGCCTGTAATCTCAGCACTTTGGGAGGCCTAGGTGGGTGGATCACCTGAGGTCAGGATTTTGAGACCAGCCGGCCCAACATGGTGAAACCCCATCTCTACTAAAAATACAAAAATTAGCCAGGCATGGTGGCGCATGCCTGTAATCCCAGCTACTCAGGAGGCTGAGGCAGGAGAATCACTTGAACCCAGGAGGCTGAAAGTGGCAGTGAGCCAAGAGCACACCATTGCACTCCAGCCTGGGCAACAAGAGTGAAACTCCGTTAAAAAAAAAAAAAAAAAAAAATCTACCCAGCTAACATACGCTCTCTCTACTTGATTCTTAGGCATGTCCTTTTTATTCCAACCTGCTAAATTTTTCATGCAAAATTGAGCTCATAATTTTTCTGAGTCCTGTATGTTTTCCCATGTCCAAAAGATAAATGATAAAAGAAGAATCTCTAACCAATAATTAAAATATTAATTTTAGGAAGTTACCAACTAGGCAAAAATAAAACAAAAAACAAACATGGTGCTTGGTACTAAGTCCTTTCAATGATTTGTGGTTTCATATTTTAGAAATTATTTAACTATTTTATACTCTCTGCCTGTATATTTACACTTTAAAACCCATTCTGTAATTTTTGTTATTTGTAAACTCATTATTTAATTATGTTCCACTTTGTTTCACAAAACTTTTGAAAATGCCTTCTCTCAGTCTATCATTCTATACTATTTCTTCCCAAATGAGAGCAGGAGTCAAATAAAGATGTAGTACTCTTTAATTCTATGAAAACATTCAAGGATATACTAAAATAACGTTTTAAATTCTCAATTTGAATGATAATTATATTATGTACAAAAATTATTCACATTTTATGTTTAAGTTTAGATAACACAAACTATAATTCTTAGGAAGAATATGTAACATTTTGAGCTCATCTGTTTCACACTTACCGAATTAGGAAATGATCCTTGGGTTTTGTTATCTAATAAACATACAGAACAACATTTTGTGATGGCTCCTGCAAAACACCACCACTTAGCCCACTGAAGTTAGAAAGGTTTCTTAGAGCTCTTATTGGCAAGATCAGCAGACACAGACACGCACTGTAAGACACAGACCTGTATCACTGAGACTGACTCACCTTGTGGATTGCCTTTAACTAGTTTAACTGTAAAACGATTACCTTCCCATGAGAGTCACATCACTTATAATTAAATAACCCAACAGAATTTTCGTAAGCTAAAAATGCTATTTGCTAAATAAGCTTATTTTTTACTATCTTCTTTCCACATTTAAGTCACGGAAGTTTTGTTTCTTATGCCGACTAAATCAGAAAAGAATAGTAAAACAACATTAATCAATGTCACTAATATTCTTACTTGACAGAAACTCAGTTTCTTTAAGTCCTCAATTTTTTTTCAAAAATTTTATGCACCACTTCATATTAATTACCCTGCCTATTTTAGTTGAGTGAATGTAATGGCACATTATTTTAAGCCTCAAAGCCCAATCCAATAATCGTGAATAGAATTAAAATTCACAAGATAAAGCAAACAATCTAATGAGTTGGAAAAATTTCTATTTTAAGAGAAGTCTTCTTCAATAATTTTCTTTCTTCAGTAACTTTAGAAGTGTACATGTTGAATTTTTGTTAAATACACAGTTATGTCTTCAGGAAGATTACTGCTTAAAAAAATTCTACATATGTACTTTGTAAACTGTAAACCAGAATACCTTTGGTATTGTTACTATTGTGATTTATATTTGTAATATTAAATACTACCCCGGTCTACTTTCATATATAGAGTTTGCTAACAAAATAATAGCTACTGTTTATGAGCAACTCCTGTGTTAAACTCTGCATGTAGTGATTTCACTTAACTCTTTCAAACCTTAGTGGTAGGTACACCTATCCCCATTTTAAAGATGGATTAAAAAATGATGATAGGACAGGTTTATGTAAATGTCTAAGGTAATAAAGCTAATAAGCAGGAGAGCTACAAGCTAGCCCAGGTCTTTCTCTGAGGTATGAAGATACACGTGTGTGTGTGTGTGTGTGTGTGTGTGTGTGTGTTTAACTTCGAAGCATACTAGAGAAGATTAATGTAAACTTTCTTAAATAGACAAAGACCCATGGAATTCTTCCTCAGCAGCATTTTCTATGATGAGAATGAGTCTAAAGAAAGAGGTGCCTCTTTGGATTTCTTTGTTGTCTCATGACATGAAGCAAAGAAGTGATGGCATTTAATGTTGACTCAAACTTGCAGGAACTGGAAAACTTTTAGTAGTGTAATTTTTATTTTGGCTTCAATAATAACTCATAATTTTTGACTGATATATGAAATTCTAATAGTTCACATTTTAAGTGTCATCATTCTTTGACAAATTCTGGTCATATATTTTACTTCTGTTCTAAACTTAAGCTATCTTTGCAAACAATGGCAAAAATTTGTGAATTCGGAATACAAGAAATGTTCTATGCTTAGAATGAAATTGGAGATACTTAATGCTCATATTCTTGTAATAACAAATCAAAAATAATTCAGTGTGTTTGTATACTAAATAATGAATCTTTACTTCCAGATACTCTTCATTTTTCTTTAGACGCAAGGAGATTTTTGTCATCCAGTAAGTTACTGTGGTAATGCAGAACTCTGCTGTGATTATTTTAATCTTGTCAGGTGGTGTGCTCTATATTTTAAAATACATAATATTGAACATCTTGTTGTTTAATGCACTATTTTTTCCAAAGCTCCCCCCAAAAGCTATATTTCTATTTACAACATGTCCTTTATAATATTGCATGCTATTGATAATGGTCAAGTTAATCTTATCAAAATGCACATTGACTCATAATGTGCATGTCCTGAGAATTTGCTGTGTTCTCATGTTGTGTTAGATTTGATAGCAAATTAAGTTTGCACCTAGATTCCTGTACAGGCTTCTCGTTCTGTTATCAACATGACGCAAGAGTTGAGTTCTACATCTGATGGGTGGAAACTATATTTACATTTCATACAAGCTCATTTTTGCAACTGTAGATGGTTAACCTGTAAGGACCAAGACAGTGACATTTCTTGTTCCCTGACTCTCTAGTGCATACACAGAATGGCATATTTCATGGAAACGTTATTTCTCCACTGACCAATGGGTAGCCAACTGTGCACGCTTCCAGGCACTCCCCTGATGCTCAGCAATGCCATTTGTATCCTGGCACAAACATTTTTTGTTACATTCTGAGAGTAGCATAGCAGAATATCAGCACTAGCAGGGACCCCAGTAACTGATTGAGTGTCCCAAACATAATAAATTTCTTCATGCAAAGAATGTAAATGAAGGAATATGAATGGAGGAATATGAATGGAGGCAGAGAATAAAAAGTCATTTGATTTCAAAATCACACGCCTTACTAAAGAAGAATCCGTCTTCAGGAGCTATAAGGCTGAATGGGGCCAAAGCTCCTGATAGTCTGGTTAACCATGAATAATACTCTGCATTATTAAAATCAAGGAAGCCCGGTCTATTTCTAATCTAATCACATTTAGCATTTGGGAATCATAAGTAACCTTGTTTTAACTTCAGATTAACTAGTTACCAAGTTCCCATTGACAGAATTAAAATACTTTAATGAAAATACATTTCCTTCAGAGGACCTGCTTGATGGGGTTCAAACATTTGTCAAAGTAAGACACTGTTAAACTGAAGATTTAATTGATCACATTACACATAAAATATCAATTTTCAACCAGCACTCAAAGTTAACCTCTGGGCCATTCCAGACTCAGAGGCGGTTTGGTTGAGCAACTCTGCTGAATGTCTTTCTTCATCATCGTAAAATAGAATCCTTTTCCTATTCTTTTTCTCCTTCTCTCTTTCTCTCTCTCTCTCTCTTGCTCTCTCTCTCTCTTTCTCTCCCTCCTTCCCTCTCTCTCTATTTTCTTTCTCTTCTTTCTCTTTTTTCTTCTTTCTTTCTTTTCTTGCTTGCTTGCTTCTTTCTTTTTTCTTGCTTTCCTCTCTCTAACGCCAAATTTTCATTCCTAGAATCAGTGACTAGTACCCTGCTCAATCAGAGCCCTTACCCTGACAGAGCTAAACTTAATCATTTGTGTTAGTCAGAACCTTTATAGAACACCTCTACATACGTCATACTATTTAAAGTAGATCTGTCTTGTTCCAAATCCAGTTTTCTGAGGTTGCTTCTAATATCTAACAGAGAAATGTTATTGCCTGCCTGTCATCTTGGCTAATAGGCAGTAAGGCCTTATTTTTAGCTGGTATAATATCTTCTGGTATCTCATATTCATTGAGTCCTTGCTCAGGGCCCCATCCATCTCTTCACATAACTTTGATCAGTCTCTTTCTCCTCTCTATCTACAAATTCTACCCTGTTGCCCCGGATGTAGCTAAACAATGCCCATGGTTTTCATTTAGAATACATGGTTGACAAAAGAAGACTTCTGGCAAGAATATTTTTTCAAATGTGCTAATGTGGAAAGGCTTAGTAATAAGGAAAATTCAACTTCTGCCACACTGGGGATCATACCTCTGAGCTTTTTGACATCAGCAAGAATATTGCATTCACTTCTCATCTAAAAGGCCATTTCATCTTGCTTAAATAAAAATAAATAACAATTGAGTATCTCTCAAGTGCTAGGCACTGTTTTAGGCACTGGGAATAGTGTGATGAGAAAGGAAGAAACATTGCCTCCAAAGAGCTATCCTTCAAATTTAATGCTTCTTTTAAACTGATTTGTCCTACACATATGAGAAGATATGTTGAGAAGGTAATACATATCATTTACTATTAATTGTTTTCCTGATTTAAAAAAGTATTACATGGCCAGGCGCGGTGGCTCATGCCTGTAATCCCAGCACTTTGGGAGGTCGAGGCGGGTAGATCCCCTGAGGTCAGGAGTTCGAGACCAGCCTGGCCAACATGGCAAAATCCCGTCTCTACTAAAAGTACAAAAATTAGCCAGGCATAGTGGCAGACACCTGTAATCCCAGCTACTCAGGAGGCTGAGGCAGGAGAATCGCTTGAACCCAGGAGGCAGAGGTTGCAATGAGCCGAGGTTGCACCATTGCACTCCAGCATGGGCAACAAGCGTGAAATCCCATCTCAAAAAAAAAAAAGGAAGTATTCTATTACTCACTTATGGTATATTTCTCTTATAAAATTTTAGAATCAGCTGTATAGGACCAACCATGGGTTAGGATATTTTAAATTTATATTGAGCACCACAGAAATATCAATGATTTGGTAAAAGAATACAGAAGGATGTGACAGAATGCAGAAGGATGTGAAAGAATGCAGAAGGATGTGAAAGAACAAAATAAAGAAAACTAATAGGAAATAACAAAAATTAAGGCACCTTTAAAAGTATTAAAATAGATGCTTTGGATAAGCGATAGAATATTGTAGAAGTAGATGTAATTTATGTGTCATTAGTGACTTGATGAAATATATAAACTAAAAACTCACACTCAGTATCATACAAAACTTGGAAATATTAATATTTTACCAGAGAAATAGATTCTTCACAAATTTAATCTAAGTAGCAAGTACATGCTATGGGATACAAATACATATTTTTACATCAATTGACAAATTTGAGATTCTTTTATTTTTAACTTAACATCACTGGTTAAGTAGAAGAAAAGTTTCTCAGTTTGTCCCATACCACTGGTAATGCTGATTGAAGCTGCTCAGCTATAGGTTATCATCTGTGGCTCTCTATTAGGACTATATTTTAATTCCCTATAGATTTCAACTAATTGACCTTGAGGGAAAGCTGAGTCTCTGTGACAATATGGTCTTCAATCACCACTGCCAACATAAATAAATGCTTCCTTTCTAGATCCATCAAGAGTAATCTGAGTGGAATTTAAGTTTTTGATAGGCTTTAAAGAAATGAGTCCAGACGTGAAATAAGACACTTTTCAACCAAAAGATATAGAATTTAAGACAGTTAAGATTCGTGTAATAAAAAGTGTTTAGCCCTTTCTATTGGAAATTAGTCAGTTATCTTATTGAAATCTGGACAGTTCCCAAATTGATTTATCCAGTAATGAACTGATTATAGTCTTATAGTAACCTTCACTATCATAAATGAATATGCTACCAGTCTAAAAATGCTTTCCATTTAACAGGTTTTTTTTTAAGTTTTTAAAATGTTAATAAAAAGTTTTCTATTTGAGTATGTTTGAGTATCTCCTTGGATCACTTCATTCGAAACTAGCACTCCTGAAATAGCATTGTTGATTTTCATGCACATCAATTTCTGTGAGTTTTTTAGTGCTTATTTAAGCAAACAGTTTTTCCTATTAGGAATTTAATTATACCTCATCAGTGATAAGTTAGTGCATTTTCCTTTTAGTGTGTCCCATTTCTTTTCTAATTCCCTCTATAAATCATTCAAATTAATTTTTTTGTATATAAACATTAAAGCTTAAAACCTCAAAGAAAAATAAAATTTAGAATGTAGCCAATACCTAAGGGAGAAATACACCTATACAACATGAGGCTAAGAACGAAAGCAATGATAAGTATACTACAGACAACAATGAGGAAGGAAATATCTAACTTTTATTTGAAATAGCCAGGTAATGTACCTCAAAATGTCTTCTCAATTTGAGCATTCCTAATAGGTATTTGAAGATTTCAACTCACAAATGATTGTGACATAAGTACAGACTAAAAACTGGACTACTAGAAGCTTTATTTCTTATCTTATATAAACATAAATGTGAAGAACAGATTCTAAAAAGTGATTGGATTTAGATAAAAAAGAGTGATACAAAAGAAAATAAAGCCAAATCAGATTCCACCTCTCTTTTTCTTAAAGTGTGTGCCTATTTGTTTATCACTTGAGTAGGCAAGAGCAATTTTATTGTTCATTTATCTAACTTCCTAACAATGTGCACCTGTTAATTTATAATGTTAGGTTATCTGCTATGGCTTTTGCTTAGACTCACATGCTTTTTGTTGATAAATCTATTGATTATACATATTTAAAGCTTTGAGTTAGGACCTCTTGAGAATTCTCAGTTTCTTAATAATTTAGTGTGCAAATGTATTCAATTCAGATATTCCCTCACAATAAAACCAGAATATTCATATTTTGCTTTCTGTGTATCTTAATCTGAATTCATCCACAATTTTATATTTGATATGATTTATTTAATGTTTACTGTGAATAATGTTATGAGGGACATCTAGTAAGCCAAGTGTTAATCCTGCCCCAGCCCTGAAGTATATATGAGCCCAAACGCTTGTATCCTTAATGCAGGGACTTAAATAGCCATAATACAACATAGAAGATGATTTGTCCTTGGAAATTTGATTTTACAGGCAAAGGAAATTATTTTCTTTTTAGTAGAACAGAGTAAGATCGATAGGGTTGTTAACATTTGAATCAGGTATTAAAGAATAAGTAAAATTTCCGTTGTAGGAAGAATGCCTGGAATGGTATAAAATTGAGAGGGAGGGATATATAGAGAATATCTGGAGTGCAAACAGGATGCATGAAGAGGAGTTACAAGGAATAATGTCAGAAATGTGGGCATGGTTAGAAATGTTTTACATGATTATATGAAAACTGAATTATTATGGTCCTTGTATTAGAGATTTGTTTGGGATCTCGAATTGAGAGCTAGAAATCCAGACTTGGATTTGAAAGCTAGATATTCGTGACTGCTATATCTTAGCACAATATAGTCTATCCATCTTTGAGTAAAATTAAGAGAATATTCTTTTGGAAATAATGGAAAAAATCCCTTCCTTATATCAGTATCAATTGTAGAACAGTATGGATAGGAGCAGCTTGAGATATACAAACTAAACTAGCAATAGTAATTATCATACTATTGATAGTAACCAATACTTATGTATTGCTTACTAAAGGCAGAGACCTTTAAATATATGAACTTAATTTAATACATTTCCCAAACTAGGAAACTGAGGCACAGAAAAATTAAGTATTGCACATGATAATATAACTAGTAATTGTTCAAGCAGGTATTTGAAACCAATAAATGCATCATATTTTATAATAAGGCAATAATTCACAAATATCCACCCAAACCCAATATAGCCAGTTATGGTTTAAAATATCTTTAGGCAGACATCATGAAATGCACATCTTTATTATCCCCCTTGAGGGGTGAGGGAGCTGGGGTATTTATCCACCAACTCTGGTTAGTCATTGGTTGATGGATGTTTCTTGGAATATTTACCCTCCGATGCTTCTAGCCTGGATGCAGGAGACACTCGAGGAGAGTGGCAGGTCCTTGTAGTAGGAAACTATCTCCTTGCATGTGAATGTTGAGTGCCCAGGCGATGTGAGTTAGGCACCAATGACATGTGCACAAACTTTTAAAAATCTGAGTTTCACAGCACTTAAAAAATTTATGATGGTGTATTTCTGCAAAAAAATATCTTTAGGGAGAGATTTTAAATGCAAAATGAATTAAGAATAGTGAAACAGCAACTTTTGGTAGAGTTTTTCACTGAAAAGACATGAACTTAAAACAAATAAAGTATATTTATTCAATTAATCATAACTTCTGAGATGAAGAATAGAGAAGATTAAAGAAGAGCAATAATATGAATAATATTTTGCTTTAGCTATTTCTTGCTCACTTTTATTTAATATGATTATTCACATTTAATGTCTCTTAGGGATTTCACAAATGTATACTGATGCTTCAAATGGTTTATTGACATTTTCCCAGAAACCAACATCTACTTTAGATTCTAGTTATCTCAGTAAAAATACTTTTGCAGTACCGGATCAAATGATCCTTTAGGAAAAAGGAATCTCTCTGCGATGGATGGCAGTCTCACTGTCCTTATATAGGCGGACTACTAGCCTGTCACTAAATCATATATATTGTGCTTAAATTTTGCCAATCACAATGGAATAATATTTGCTGTTATTATAAAAGTTATTTCCACAAAGCTCAAGAGTTTCTATGTCCGTGTGGTAGCAGGGAAATAGACCTTGGTAATCAAAGCATCTCAGTCATTTATATCTTCAGTTCAGTTGATCAGAATTTACCCAACACAACCTTCTATTCTTTCCTATTTCTGAAGAACAAGGTATCATAGGAGCACTGGGCAACAAGTTATCTTAAGGGAGCTAGGTAGTATGTGTGGATGTAGCCTGTAGTTTATCTTTCTTTCTTGCTGGTCTTCGCTGAGGGGTAATTATTTTCAACAAAGATTGATTGTGGCTTCAGTCCCCACTGCAACTGTTACTATGTCAGAGATATTTCCAGGGCCTCCAATATTCAGACATTCTATTTTCCCTTCCCCAAATCAAAGATTCTTCTCATTTGGTAGCCCTTTCAGCCATCTCCATATCCATCTAGAATAAGGAATTCTTTCTTGCTTTCTTTAAATCACTCTAGGGTATTGTGGGGCACTCTTAAGCTTATCCACCAAGACTCTTTGTTAGTCACTGCTACTTTGTCACTTAGATGCCCTGTTTGGCAATGGAATAGTCTATCACTTTATGTTTACCCTTAGAAGCTGGAAGATACAACATCTCTTTCTGCTTGGGGGGCACCCATCACTAACTGAGAATTCTAACATTCTACTTTGTAATACCTGCTCCAGCACCCCCATATTTTTCAACAATTCCTGTATTGTAATGAAATATACTTCCTTTTAAATCCTGTTTTCTTCATTGAACACACCTCTTTTTGACCATTTTCATATTTATTATGCTCTGTTTTTCAAACCATTTTTTTCTTTTATTCATTCTTTGCTTCAAAAAACGTATCTTCTTACAAATATTCTTCAATTAAAGAATATAGTAAAATCCCTAATATTATTCTAGATTTAAAACTTTGAAAAAGTCATATGTTCCTTAGTTCATTTCATTATATTTTGTGCCTTTTGTGTTTTTTGCAGTGCTAATTTGTTGTGCATGATGTAAGTGTTATTAATGATACGCCCCTCTCTAAGTTTGTGTATGTTGTGTAGCCTATTTAGCTGTTAAAATTATTTTTGTTTACAGAGTATAAATAATTTGGCCAATGATCTGTCACAAAAGATAGGTCTAAAATAATGGAAATAGTTATAATTTGTTGTTGCTGTGTATTTATCCAAACTCACTCATGAAACTATACTTAGCCAATGCGATGTCATGTTTCATGGATTCATTCTGTCTGGTTCAACACTTTCTCTATATAGAGGAAATATTTTTAAAATCCGCATTAGCTCTTTTAGACCACTAAATACCATGCAATATATTAAAAAGTGATCTATTTTTAATGTAGTATCCTAAATGCCTAACATTTTTAAGCATTTATAATGACATTTATAATAACAATAACATCTTTTCAGCTCGAGAAAGAATGTAAATTATTTGCCATGTTTGAGTCCAAATAATGTAATTTCAAAAAAATAAATAAAATTTAAAATAATGATCATATATTAGTTAAAGGCATAGCACATTTTACATTATTGATTTATTATAATTTTCTGACTTTAATCTACACTTCTTTCAGAATTAGCTGTCCACTCTGACTCACAATGCATTTAACACAATCTCTATTGCAGGTTACTTAGTTATAGAAAATCCATCAAGTAAGTTTGTTAAATATTTTTTTCTTCTTTTTGAATATCAAAGTTAGATGCACTGACTCAGTAGAACCTTAATGTGTGATTCACTTTTTGTATGTTTGTTGGAAAAACCTCCAAGCTGGATATAAATCATAAAAGCATGACTAATTGCATGGTAACTGGAGAAATGCTTTCTCTCTCTCTGGGGTGAAGCCTGCATGTCTGTATTTTAGCTTGGGAAGTAATACGGGGATATTTAAACTCCTTGGGGTTTGAAAACCATGTCATTATGAGAATGAGGTCACTGCAATATTTTATATCTTCTAAAACCTTGTAATGTATAAAATGTTTTCTGTCTGACAAAGAGGTATTATGTGCTTTAGGAGTCAATGATAACTTTATGCCCTTACATTTACTTGAAAAATTTTCTTCATTAAAATGCTAAATCCTTTATTTAATGTCACTAAAAAATTGAAGGAATTTTGTGCCATGAATACAAAGAAAGTGAGCTTAAAGAAGAAAAGTTAATTTTATAAGTATAACAGAGTGACTTTAAAAAGCTGTGTTGTTTGTGATTTTTGGGGATGTCCATTGTTCTTTAACTTGTTAACAGTGAAGCCAGTGCCAATGCTAACGCGAACAAATACAATCTAACATGACCCTATTTTATACCTTTCTTTACTTGGAGGCCAATAAGCAAGAAATCCTTCCTGCAACATGTTGAAGAGCTTTGCACAAACAACAACCTAAAGTTTCAAGAAGAATTTTCGGTATGTTACTAGCAGTTGTCACAACATTGCAAGACCTCCAGTCGTTTCATGTGTCACATTTCATGTCCATTTTAAGCATGCAAGGCCATGAAAGACTCTGGCCTTGATAATCAATACCCAATTACCAGGTTGATTGTTTTGATAGTAATGTTACACTGGGCCGCCTCTGGTGCAACCTGATCAGAATTATTCACCTACTGTGTCAGGAAAAGGTGGTCTTCTTCAGACCTCCCCTGTATTGGCAGCATGACCTTGTCTCTTCTCTGCTCTTTCATCCAGATGTAGGTGCAAATGTAGAATGCCATATTCATTAGTTTGTTTTGTATTCAAGGTTTAGGTCATACTATAAGTGTAGTTTTATATTTAAGTAATTATTTTACATTTGGACACTAAATTATTTCATTTTACATTTACCTACTTGGTTTACATTAGTGATATAGATGAATGTGAGACCAAAACTTGAAGCTTCCAGAAACTATAAGAAAATTATTTCTAGAACTGTCTAAAAATAAAAAAAAAGATAAGTAATGTCCATGTTTTACAGGGGGCCTTTTTAAAGTTACTATGGAATAAATGCTGTATCATATAATGAAAATGTATAAAATTAAGAATTTGTCACTTTAAATCTACTTAAAAGTTGGGAATAGTTTTTTTTTAACATTTTATATATCTATAAAATTGAAATTATTTAAAAACATAAGGTAGATATCAAATCTTCAAGCTACTTTAAGAGTTATAAGCATCTTTTCTAACTTAGATGATTATTTTGTTATTAAGAAAGACAGATTTCTACATGTCACCAAA
Source organism: Pan paniscus (assembly GCF_029289425.2). NCBI lineage: Eukaryota > Metazoa > Chordata > Mammalia > Primates > Hominidae > Pan > Pan paniscus. Next base: position 88,698,464 of record NC_073259.2, read on the forward strand.
AACATTATTTCTATTTTATTTTTTTCCATGAAATTTCCAGTGTGTGAACTTCTGAAACAAAGAATAAAACAATTGGATTAAATAATTCAGAATTATAATATTTCAGTCTCTTAGGGAATAATAACAAAAATGAGAGAAGATTAATGGTATTTCCTGCAGCCTTTTGGTTATGCTTCTTAAGAAATATTGGTCTGGACTTAACAAAATCAATAGTGCCATAAAATTCTTCCTAGCATTTAGACAGCAAGAATTCTCAATTTTTCAGGAGCAAAAGTGTAATTTCCCTAGAATAAGAGTGAATATAATTACATTATGCATGACCGAGTAGATAAAAAGTTTTATTAGCAATAACATTTTCACATATATTATATGAGAAAGTTTCTAGTTTAAGTTTTTTGAAGACCATAGTTTGAAGAACTTTTTAAAAATTTCGTTTTGTCTAATGCTTTGTTAAGAATTTCTAAAGCAAATTATTAAATTATGTTTTAATAAATACATTTTTGGTGCATATATTTGATAAACCTTTTAACTCAGGACATATTCACTCATATCTTAAATATCTAGAAGTTCCTACTATGTGATAGGCATTGTATTTGGCACATTGATATATAGTAAATCAGCACTTACCAGCTAAGTGACTTTGGGCAAATTTCTTAAACTCTCTTTGCCTCAATATCTTCATTTGTAAAATTATAATATCTACTTTATTAAATTATGAATATAAAATGATTGAATATAAGCAATACTAAGAACAGTAGCTGGCACAAGTATTAGCTATTAAGATGATAAATTCTACCATAAAGAAGCTCATATTATGGTAAGAACTGCAGATGTGTAAAAATTGCAAATTTACTGTATCTTGATGGAGATATGCATGAAGATTGAGGATCAAATCTGTTTGTATATCAACCAGAAAAGAGTTCATAAAAAAGGTGTCTTTCAGGATGAACTTTAGGATGAGCAGAAGTCTAATAAGAAGGTAAAGGAAAAAAGGTGTTCCAGAGACAGGAAAAGGATAGGAATGCAAAAACGGTCTAACTCATCTGTGGTCCCACTGAAAAGAGAGAAAACAATAGGAGAAAGAGCTAAATAGGGAGAATTGTGGCCTTGTGCACCCTGATAAGGATAACACTGCCCAGTGTAACATTACCATCTGAACAATCAACCTAGTGTTTGAGCATTGCTTACCAAAGCCAGAGCTGCTTACGTCTAGAAATGGAAAGTTTTATGTGAAATAATTATAAAATATAAGTGCTCTTTCAGTCTATTTAAACTCACCTTTTTTCTCCCTTCTTTATGTATTTCCAAAACTTTGACACAAGGAAGCTGTTCTAGGACTCCTTATTGGGTTAAAAAAATTTTGTAAGCCTTTGGTGCCAACACATCAGAATTCAGATCTTACACCATTCCTGTCCCTTAATACATACCCATATGTAAACAATTGTCCAGATTTTAATTTTGAGAAAAAAAAATAAGAAAGGGAAACTTATCCAATTAAAAGAAATAATTTATATTGATGTTGAAAAATTGTTAAAACACATATTTTTAGTGCTTTTTATGGAATTTGGCAAGTTGAGATTTCTAAAATGGAAAACTATAAATTTCACACATGTAAATTTTCAGCTCAACAAAATAATGAACATATTTTCTTATGCCAGACTTTTTAATGATGCTTGCTTTGCCAAGAGCAAGGTAGATAGATAATATCATAAATTTTCATCAAATGTCAATAATAGATCTTCTTGACCCTTCATCTATATCTGATAATTCTTAATTGCACCTTTGCATTCCATTATTGATTTAGCAATGCTTACTAAGAGCAGGAATTGACCTCTGGCATCTTCTCAAACTGACCAATGTTGTACCAATTAATAGGCATGAAATCACACTGCCTGAGGAGAGAAAACAAAAAATAAATCATTGAAATCCCTTTTCCTACTAAGTAGACATTAAAATATTAAACAATAGTGTGTACCCAATGAAGCCATTAGTAACATATGTAAAATGGTCACTAACATGGTTGCCACATCTTAAGGCTTCCCAAAGTGCAAAGAAATTATCTCAGAAACAGCAAAACCCAGCTGACCAACTTCATTCAGGATATTTTTGGTGAAAGCCTAGGTAAACTCATTACTGTTAACTTGACCTTGTTTCCACAGTTATGATAGGTGCTTTTAATTTAAAAATTAAAAAAAAGTTTAGGACAAATAACTGTCTTTTAATAAGTGAAATTTCTTGTTTACCTCTGATAAATGTAAACTTTGTAATGACTTTATTTTACAGGAATTACCAAAATTTCTTCAGGATCTTTCTTCAACTGATGCTGATCTGCCTTGGAATAGAGCAAAAAACCGCTTCCCAAACATAAAACCATGTATGTGCATTTGTTGGTTTTGGTTTAGCTAGGAAATATTTTTAAATGCCTACCATCTTAACTTTTTTGTTTCCTTAATATATTTTATTTTATATTGTTTGAATTATAATAATGTATTTTATTGGCAGTGACTATCAAATTATATATCTTTTGCTTTGTTCATATTTAACTAAAGTTAGTATACGTGGTTTTCAGTTTGTTCACACAAGTTCACTTATGCAGGTGCAAGAAACTGTAGACCTACTAGTTTCTTAGCTTTGTAATTTAACCCAAGTAATGAACCTGTTTAACATCTTCCTACAGACCTAGCATCAAATGCAAAGGGAATATTCTCACTTAGCTTTGTGCATTAGTTTCCCTTCACAGCATAGCAGTGTTTTCCTATGGAACATAAAAAAAATGCATTGTAAAATATTCATTGAAGATCAGAGTAAATGCGCACTTACATGAATTCATTTTACATATGAGGCAGAATGAGCTTCACCATAGTAAATACAGCTTCATTTTTCAATCAATAAGAAAATAAACAGTGTTATTGCTTAAAGAATTAACAGTGATGTGAAAGGAAAATAGGACATTTCTCTGTTACTAATAGCTATATGTTTGCTATTATATTTTTGAACAGATATCCCTATTTTCAATATTCTGATTCAATACATTTTACCCTATGAAATTAAAAAGTGACATTGTGATGTCCTGAAACGTTTCAAAGTCTAGAGTTTTGAAATGTTCCCAATTTTAAAGATAATATACATCTGTGTGTGTATATATATATATTTTTGTCTATGCCTTTTCAAATGTATATTGGGGGAATTGCTACACTTCTTGAAAATTGAATTCTTCTTTCTAGAAAGACACAGACCTAGAGAAGGATGTGATCATAGAATGTCGAATTGTAAAGGACATGCATAGGAAGAAACAGACCAAATTCTGATATTCTAGAACTAGGGAATAACTTATGAAGTTCACGAAGGAAACAAACGTAAGGAAACATGATATAGGAAGTAGTAATCTACTAGAACCTGTTAATTTCTAAGAAGTAGAATAGGATGAAAATACAAATAGCTTTAACCACCTAAATCCTTTCTGCAACAAAACAAATCATAAGTAAATGATTTTAAGAGCAAGATAACAAGACTCGGTTAGAGGAAATAAAGAAACATTCATAATTTCTCTTTCTTTCTTTCTTTTTTTTCTTGCTTTCTTTTCTTTCTTTCTCTCTTTCTTCTCTCTCTTCCTTTCTTTTCTTTTCTTTCTTTTTGGACTTTTGCTCTTGTTGTCCAGGCTGGAGTGCGGTGGTGCAACCTTGGCTCACTGCAACTTCTGCCTCCTGGGTTCAAGAAATCTCCTGCCTCAGCCTCCCAAGTAGCTGGGATTACAGGCATGTGCCACCATGCCCTGCTAATTTTGTATTTTAAGTGGAGATGGGTTTTCACCATGTTTGTCAGGCTGGTTAAATTTCTAAGACCAGGACATTTTTCAACGCATCCTTTTATTCTTTCTTTTAGAGAGTTAACCTAGGTTGGATGCAATGTAAGTATGAAAGTTATGGACGTTCCCATGTCTTTATGTTTATCTGCACCTAAATTTCATCCAGACTGTTTGCTTCATGCTTATTTGGTGATATTCTGTGAAAATAAATACTGTAATCTGATTAAGGGACAGTAACTGTGGAATAATTAGTATTTTTTCAATTGTATAGAATTAACGGCCGGGCGCGGTGGCTCACGCCTGTAATCCCAGCACGTTGGGAGGCTGAGGTGGGCAGATCACTTGAGGTCAGAAGTTCAAGACTAGCCTGGCAAATGCGGTGAAACCCCATCTCTACTAAAAATACAAAAAAAAAAAAAAAATTAGCCGGGCGTGATGGCAGCTGCCTGTAATCCCAGCTACTCGAGAGGCTGAGGCAGGAGAATTGCTTGAACCTGGGAGGCGGAGGTTGCAGTGAGCCAAGATCGCACCATTGCACTCCATCCTGGGTGACAGAGCGAGACTCTATCTCAAAAAAAAATAATAATAATTAATTTATAATATATCAGTATATATAAAGTAAGTAATTCAAATATGTCTAACTTACTTCCAAGGAGTGTCTAATTTGAAATATGTAAAATTTGATAGATTTGAAAGTTTTTTTGCTGTGTGACTTTTCAATCATTTATTAAGATTTCAGTGCATTATTATCTGGGTTCCCTTTAAGACTGTAAGAAATGTTAGACAATTTTAGCTAATTATTTATAGGATGAGAAGAGAATAAGAGTGGTTGATGGGACTAAATAAACAATCTTAAAGTAATAAAAAGGACCGAGGAGTATGACTACCCCAATTTTCCATATCTGAAGCTGAGATAAAAAATTAATTAGGTTTCCTGGGTTACAAATCTGTTTACCCACTAACTACATTAGTGACTCTGGACATTTTATTCAGTGGTCTCTACCCCATAAGAGTATTGTAAAAATTAGATGAAATAATCATGTAAATCGCTTTGCCCAGTATTGGAACACAGGAAACATTCAAAATATTAGTTCTTATCTTATTGGTTAATAGATCATTTCCTTTTAAGAGCTGCTAACTTTCTGGGTGAATAAGGTTAATTCATAGGCATTTAGGCTACTGTCTGGAGATAACAAGCCCAAATCTCTAGCCTGGGTTAGAAACCAAGCTGTAAAGTCACAGGCACATCTATTCTATGGGCAAGTATACCCCCGGTTCTCTCTGTCTCTCTCTCTCTCTCTCTCTCTGTCTCTCTCTCTCTCACACACACACACCCATACACACTCTCACACACATGTACACACACACACTAGGAACAAGCAAATAAGATGTTTAAACTAAGTAGATTATCCTATTGTGCTTGCAGAGAACCCATAAAGCTGAAGAAAATTTATTTTCCCTGCAGAGATTGATTTCATTTTAATAGAATTTGAATTTTAGTTAATAGAATTTGAATTTTAGCTTGAGCCAGCTAAATGAAGTCCATTGTTTCTCTCCCCTGAGTAATGTAAGAAGCAGAATGCCAAATATCACAGCATGTTTTAGAAGACATTAGCTTAAAACACTTTAAGATACTAGAATTAGCAGCAAATACTTGCAGAAGAGATTTCCAAATCTCCATTTGACAGACGACCTATGACCTTCAGAAATATTCCAACACCACAAAGAAAAGTTTAGCTTGTAGTTGACTCAGATAGTTATAAGGAGGTGTATCTAGTGAATAGAAACATAATGATTCTCTTCCTTAGTTACAGGACTAGTTACAATGTCATTAAACTAGATCATATAAAATTCTATATTTGGGACATAAATCATTTGCAGAAATGTGTTTAATCATTCCCATTTCTAAACATAACCACATTGGGCAAGTAATTGTGATTACTAACAATACAACTAATTCATTTTAACATATTATGTGCTTAAGTTTTAAGAACGCAAGAACATGTATTGAGTGCCTATTATAAGCTTTCATGTAAATTTTCTTCAAGAGGATTATACAAAATCTGTGTTATAATGACATCTTGTAGCTGAGGTAACCAAGGAGCAGAGAAGCTAAGCAATTTACCCAAGCCCATATGTATGGTAGGCAGATCATCTAGAATTCAGACCCAATCCTGTTTACCCATTTTTCCTCCTTGAAAACAAACAACCCATCAAAACAATTAAGTAGTGGATATTTCATGTTTAGTTAAAAATTATTACTGGATGTTTCAATTATAAGATCAACTTGGTAAAATTTCTCAGGAAAAATAGTTTCTGACATTTTTCTCTGAAGAAAAGTAATGAGTACAGGGTATCTAATTTTACTAGCTCTTAAAATATTCTAAAAAGTAGTAATTAGAAATTTGAAAGAAAGAATAGGCAGATGAATTAATGGAAAAGAATGAATGGTCTAGAAATAGACCTAACTACCTAGAAAACAAAGTGGTGTTCCAAATCAGGGACAAAAGATGAAATGTTAAAAAATTGATACTATTTGTTGTTCCAACGACAACAGATAAACAATAAAAGATATATTTATACCTCATTCCTCAAAAAAAAAAAAAAAAGTCCCAATGGGCCAAAGATTGAAATACTTAAAACCAGAAAAATCCATGAAATTTTCAGAAGAAACTAGAATTTGTAAAATAATAATAATTTATAATGACAACTTTGACAAATGGTACAAAGTCATAGTGAAAAATAATGAGAAATTTGATTGCATAACAATATAAATTTTTGTATGGCAAAATTGATAGACAAATTCATGGACAAATGACAAACTAAGAAGAAAATTTTAATTAATATGACAAAAGGCGATATGTAGCCTTCTGTTTTTAACATACTTTTTTTAAAATAAAAGTGAGAAAATGTGAAAGGCAGTTAATAGGAAAGGCATTAAAATGGTCAGTAAACATAAGGAAAGAAGCTCAGTTTCACTTGTATTTAAGGAAATCAAAATAAATATTATGAGACATCAATTTGTATTTGTACAAAGAACATAAAGTGTTTAATAATACCTTGTGATAGTGAAAGTAAGAGAAAATAGAATTTTTCAAACACTTTGGTTCAGAGTATGAATTGTTAGAGAACAATTGAGAAATGTTTTTCAAAATTTGGAATGCATATATATAAAATCTAAAAATTTTACTGCTGGTAGTATATTCTACAAGTACACTCCTATATATATGCAATATGCAAAAATTTCAATTATATCTATTCAACATTTTATAATTACAAAGTGAATCATTTAAATAATAATAAAAGGTTAAATAACTACATTATTATATATTCAAACAGTGGAATACTGTATAGCTTTTAAAAATAATTAACTACATATCTTTGTTTATGCTGATATGGAAAGACATAGGTAAATGAAAAAAAACGATTTGCAGAACAGATTGTATATCACTCCATTTGTAGCTAAAGAAAATTAGAATATAAAGAATATGTATAGAAAATTCTGGAAATATATACAAGGACATATTAATAGTCATTGTCTCTGGGTGGTAGAAATATGGGAGAAGAAATAACTTTTTAAAATTTACCGCCATCTGTGAAATTGGAATGTTATATTATGAACTCCTTTGTATTACTTTTATAGTAAAAAAAGTAGTAACAATTTAAAAAGCCAATTAGCATTGATTCCTTATATTTTCTTCTAGATAATAATAACAGAGTAAAGCTGATAGCTGACGCTAGTGTTCCAGGTTCGGATTATATTAATGCCAGCTATATTTCTGTAAGTTACTATTTTATATATTTTATAATTGTATAAACATAATTACTGAAATTGTATTATCTTTCCAATTACTTAAAACAACAAATTTATTACAACTCCTATGGATCTTAATATGCTAGTTATTTACAACCACATTGTGTACCCTCATTTTATAGATGTGGATATGGATATGCCTAACAGAGATACTAACTTATCAAAAATTATTTCACCAGTGCGCGGCAGATGTTCAACTTCAGGCTACACATCCCTGATCTTTCCACTAATTCATATGCTTTGTTAATGTTTTCTCCATATGCAATGAGGTTTGCCAATCTCTGTGAATTAAAAATTATCAAATGGACAGTTATGTCCATATAACATGAAAATCTATTATGCAGCTCTTCCCTTCTAGATCTGCAGTCCTTCAAGCGGGTAATAATGCCATCACCATCATAGGTACATTGAAACCTTATATGCACTCAAGATCTCCACTTGGTTTGCAAGTTCATGGAATCTTAAAGAAGGAAGTGCCCTGAATTTGACCATTCACCTTGGAACTCTAAAAAATTCCTGTCAGCCTCTTTTGGCATTGATTCATCCACTTCTTCCTAAGACAGGGGATTCTATCTCTAAACAACTCTGCTTTGCAGTTGTTGGGTTTTTTTTAAACCAAGTTATGTCTCTTTATATTCTTACCCACTGACTTAAATTCTAATGCATAGCAAGCTTAACCATCTTCATTATGGTGAATCTACAAATACATGAAGATTTCCTCGCTGCCCACACTCTCCATAGGCTTTTTCTTATCCATAGGTCTTCTCATCCATGCCCGCTATTTCCTTCAGTTCTATTAAGGCTCTTGTTATATGACGTTCCACCCTTTCTCCAACATCAAACATACTTGTGCTGTGTCTCATTCCCTCCAAGCCTTTGTCATGGAGGAAAAAAAGAATTAGTTCTAAATCTGATATTGGTTGATAATTAATCTAAAATTACAATCATATATTGGGTCCTGTTGTCAAAGGAGTGAATAATGGGAGTATTTAAGACTTTAAGACTTTTTAACCAGAGAAGTGAAGGAAAGTTTAGAGAAGCTAAGGTATTCTTTAAATTTCATTCTATTTTAATGCTAGAACTTTAAATCTGTATTTAAAGAATTACATGAATTTACTACTATGGTAACATTTTATTCATTTATCAAATGATTGATTCCCTCTAAAATGTAATTCAAAATGTAAACATTTTGGTGAAATCTTATGCTTACAATTTCCATTATAATCTAAACTCTACAGCATGTTAAAGTTTTACTTGGACTTACAAAATGATGCATATATGCATTTAGATATTTAAATTTCATCACTACTCTAATAATCAAATGCCATCAAGCAGGACAAGGACAACTGGTTGTATCAGTGACCTATTGATTTGTATCATTTTTTATTCACCAATAAGTAGATACAAATCAACAGCTCATATTGTCTAATGTTCCATAAGGCATGACAGTACAGGATATGAATATAATTAAGAAGAAAAACAGACAATTTTAGCAGGTGTAGCTGAACCACACAGATTATGTAAGCAAAGTAATTTTCGCAAACCCCCAGTGTCCCCTTGAAATATGGTAGGTTGTCAGCATACAACTATGAGCAAATGATAACGTGGTATGAGCAATAAACTAGGAAGCCTGAAGATATATATTCTGCTGTAATCAAGTGATGTTGTAATATAATAAATCTTACAACAACGTCACTATGACCCAATGTAATGATATGCATAATCATTGCTGAGCTGCATGGTAAGCAGGCTCAGATGGAAGGCACTTTACAAGAAGGCGGATTTCTATATTGGGGCTGGCAGTGTACTGTAGCACTCAGAGAAATCTCCTTTGCTCAGCATGTCAAGAACAGATGGGAACAGATGTAGCAATGATACTGCAGTGGCCCTCACTTTCCACCTACATATTCCTACAATCTTCACCTTAGAAAGAATGTCTGGTATCTCAATTTCCCCCTACTCCCAAATTTTATTCGAAAGCACTTCCAATTGAAAGTTTATGAACACTTGTCCCAGGAGCAAAAGACAGAGGTCATCTATGAATGGATTCCGGGTTTCAATTTCTTTGGAAGCTATGGCAAAGGGAAGAGAACTATAGAGGGAGGTAGGAAAGAAAGCAAAATAACTAGTGTTCAGATAGAAACATGAAAAACTGAAGTCTGGGGAAGAGACAGAGGAGGACCAGCATATGGTCTGAGGGATGTATGTTAAGACTGGGACACTCCAGCCCAGGGTTTATAACTAGGTTAACATGCCAATGTGTGTTTTCCTCTGCCCTTGGCCATTCTCGAGAATGGTGCTCCCAGAGTTAGGACTTGGAAAGGCTGGAAGATTTTGATGAAGGATAGACTGTGAAAGAGGTAGGAAGAAGTGATATTGCAGCCCCATAATCTGCCACCAACTGTACAAATGAGTTTAGAAAGGTTTTCAAGAGGGTCAAAAATGAAAATACTATGATTTTAGGTATAAGAGGAAGGCTTATAATTAATTTTGAGGAAGGATCGTCAAAATTATCTCTCCTGTCAATTTCAGATGCCTGCAATTACTTTAACTTGATGACAGCTTTTAACACAACTAGAGATTAAAGGCTATCATGCAAATGGTTGCAGTAACATTAGAAACATCAGATTTGTTCCTATGTTGACAGAGCATTATAATACTAAAGGATATTGTGTCCCTGAAAAAGTGAAATGAAAATGACAAGAGATACATTTTATAAATCAAAATCAATTTATTAATATTGATCGTCCTCTCTTTGATCCCTCCACACTTTGTATATTTAGCATAGCCTTTGTCAGATTCTAACTCACAGTGATCTCATTTATTAATTGCCTTCTCTGTGTGAGGAAGAGCATAAGGTACTGGGCACTATATGAGGATAAGCATGTATATTTCCTCTTATCTTAGTACCACGTAAGGATGGAGATTCAGTCTTCATGATCTTACTATCAATCCTTCAGTATGAATTGAGGACCCCTAAAACACATACATATGAAAACACAAACACACATGCATGTTTATATACATCATTTACAAGGATTTGCTAGACAGTTTGGGGGATATTAAGATGAAGAATCTCTACTTTTAATGACATCGTAATCATACAAGAGGAAAAAATATATATATATACACACGTATATGTGTGTATACATAAATATATTTGTATATGTGTATATACAGTTATATTTTATATGTCTATATTTTATATATGTATATATAATATAAACATATATACATTTTGTATGTATGTATCTAGATATGTATATGCATGTATATAAATTATCCCACTATTCACTCCTTTAGCAATAGGACCCAATATATATATTGTAATTTTGGAATAATTATCAAACAATATAGAATATGGTGATATATTTTTATATGCCTATATGTATACATTTGTATATAAACATATACATATATGTGTATATGTACACACATATATGTACACATACACACATATACTTATAGGCATATACAAATATATCACCATCAATGCCCAACACATTTTCTTTAGCATAATAAAGCAATTGAGGGTGTTTGCAGGAGTAAATATAAACTGCACATTTTACATTTTTTTCCCTAGAGCTTATATGGGTAAATAAAGAAAACCTGTTCAAGGACATTGATAGGCACTAAAATGTCATTATTTCCTGTATAATATGGATAAACTTTAACATAAAAAAATCTGCAATTTTTGGAAACCTTCACATTTATAGAGCACTTCAAAATTTTCAAAGCAGTTTCACATTCCTTATTTTACAAATAGTATTCAAAATGACTCTCTGAGGTGTGCAAGAAAATAATGATTATCTCTAATTTATAATTAGGAAACTGAAGATTAGCTTATTTAAGTAGCCTGCTCTACAGGGTACACTATTAGAAAGGACTAAAGTCAAAACGAGTATTCTAGTTTCTAGGCCTATACATTGTTTTCATTATTCAAACTTACTGTCTTCTTCTATACAAATTTAATGAAATACCTTATCTTCATTAAACTTAATGCTAGAATTATTGAGAAAGTATGCAGATAATTAGGTTCGCACCATTCAACATTCACAAAGTTAAATCTCAAAGGATGAAAAGAAGGATTGGTCTGACCTTCTCCATCTCATATGCTATTCTAAAACTAATTGTATCTGCATATACAAATTCACTGGATATAACTGAATAACTGCTGTATGAGATTAGAATAAAGCATAAAAATATTGATTTGGAAGCAATATTTAAATTACTTTTTTAGCATGTAGTTCTACAATACCTGAGATGTAGTAGGCATTTAATAATTGTTGAGTTCATAAAAAGGAGGATTATATTTAGATGGGTAAATACATATGCTTCAGAGTTCAAATGGACCTGAGTTCAAATTCCTTCTCTGCATTTTTGTAGCTGTATGACCTGAAACTTTCTGAGTGAAGTTTCTACACTGATAAAGTAGGAATAATAATCAACCCTACTTTATTCATTCCTACTAAATCATATTTCAATTATTCACTGAATTACACATTGGAAGCACTTAATAAATACATGTTATTTTTATTGCTGTTGATGTTTCATGGTAGTAGATTCTACATTTTCCTGGCTGATAATCCAGAGGAAAATCTCTGAGCTAATTTAAGTATTGCAATGAAAAGTGGCATCCGTGGGTAAAGGTCGTAATGAAAGTTGACATGTGGAATGAAACTTACACTTTGTTCCATGTATCACAGAGATTTAAAAACCAGTAAACTCTATATTCCAATTAAAGGGCAAAAGTCCAGGCAAGAAGTTTCCTCTCAGAAAAACTCAAAAGTTTGCACACACGTATTCAAAGGTAGAAGCAGAAATAGCAAACAGAATTGACATACTTTCTTCATTTTCATAAGATACAATGGAAATATCTCCAAAACACCTTTGGGCAAACATTTTACCTGGTGTTTTACCATTTTCTGAAATAAATTAGCCATTACAGGAAGAAAACTTAAATGTGTCTTAGCTTCTTTACATGAGAATCAAGGGGGAAATGTGACCATATAAAGATATATTTAAATAACAGATAATACATAGATATATGTATTAAGAAGAAATGTAAAATAATATTTCAAATCCTGGAAAACTGAGATCATATAATGTTAGTTTTGTAAATAAGTTGTAACAAGATTGTATAGGAATAATCCAAATTATTTATATATGTGTATATATATAAAATATACAGTATAATATTTAGTATACAACATGTGATATATTGTCTATATTACTCTGTGTGGAACCTACTCCTCCCTTACAGGTACTGGCTTTCTGGCCTTGCTTACCAGTGGGTCTGCATACCCTCCCGTATGTACTCAGCATAGAGAAGGGTCAAGTTGCCTCAGTCCTCAGTGCCACCTCCACATCATTCTCTATCTCTCTGCCCTAAAATTGCCAGCTTGAATTCATGCTGTCAAGCATAGGACACACCATTGCTCTTTTTGGAAGTTAACTACCATCCCCTAAGTCACTTTCTCTTGTTTCTTAAAGATTTCACTCCAGGATCACTGCTCCTCTCTCATCACTCTTCTGTCATAATTATTGATGATGTCAAAATTCATATAAAATATTGACCCATAGCCCTGCTCATCACTTTCTGGACCTCTTGTCTTGCAGTGACTTGCCTTCCATGTGACCTCATCACTTTCTGCCATGTTCACAACCTAGACCTTTTCACCACCAAGAATTGTAGCCTCTCCATAATCTTGATTGCAGATGTCTCACTATCTGTCCAAATCCTTCTTTCCAGATCACTGGACTCTGATAATTCTTCAACCCTGCTCTGCCCTACAGCTCTTTGATTCTATCAAATTTTCCATTTTTCCTAACCCAATCAAGACTTCATTTTTTTTCTTGCTCAGCTTGAACTGCATGCCTATTTGTTTCCTTTCCTCTATTGTATATTCCTCAACTCTCAAATTTATCTCTTATATTCTCGACCTTTTGATAAATCCCCAAACTTTGCTAAATAAAACCCTCCATGGATTCTTCTCTGTGTTACTGGAAGTGTATTGGAGAAAAATTCATGATCAAGCCAAAATATCTCACTTTAAACTCATGGCCACTAACCTCAAAAACACAGCCTCCTAATCTATTCAATCTCCCTTTCTTCTGGGAGATTCTTTCTCCTTCTTCTTTCTCCTCTGGCCTCTAACACTATATTCCTCATTTTCACCTACATCTGATGGCCTTGTTTATATTTCACTGATAAAACAAAAGCAATTAAAAGAGAACATTCACAAGGTCCCCTACCTGTCTGCATCTGTGTCCATATACTCAGTCTTTCTCCTGTGACTGCATATGAAGTGTCCTAGTCCCTGATAACAGCCAACCCTTTCACTTGGACACTACATGACCTCTCCCTTTGCCTCTCAAGAACATGGGTTGAGGAATTCTGTCTTCTGCATCATCAATTTTTCTCTTTTAGCAGCTAAACAAATCTATTGTAATTTCTTACATCATAAAAATATCTTGATATTATAGGTTTCTCTCTACTTCTCTATTGTTCTGTGTTTTATTTACATTATAGCCCCTTGAAGAATTGTCAACACTTACTATCTTCAATTCCCTTCTCTTATTTCTTCAGCACCCTCAAATAAGACTTGGATACTAAGCAAGCACAACACCGAATCAGCTATTTTCAAGGTCACCAATTAACTACTCAGAAAATTAGCCTTAAGTCTCAGTCTCCAATTTATTTGACTTTTCAGCAGCTCTGACTCTTTTATCTTAGTCTCATAGGTTCTATCTCATCTTCTAGACCTGCAAACAAAATAATTTAGAGCTCAGTACTTGAATTTACTATCTCTTTCCAAACTCTTTTTCTTGGTGATTGTAAGAGTCAGGGTTCTCTAGAGGGACAGAACTAACAGGATAGATGTATATATGAAGGGGCGTTTATTAAGGAGTGTTGACTCACACAATCACAAGGTGAAGCCCCAAAATAGGCCATCTGCAAGCTGAGGAGCAAGGAAGCCAGTCTAAGTCCCAAAATCTCAAAAGTAGGGAAGCTGATAGTGCAGCCTTCAGTCTATGACCAAAGGGCCATGGCAAATTACTGGTGCAAGTCCCAGAGTCCAAAAGCTGAAGTACATGGAGTCCGATGTTCTAGGGCAGGAAGCATCCAGCATTTCCCAGTCCACTGACTCAAATGTTAATCTCGTTTGGCAATACCCTCACAGACACACCCAGAAACAATACTTTGTGTTCTTCAATCCAATCAAGATGACACTCAATATTGACCATCGCAGTGATGTCATCCAATTTTCATGACTTTAAGTAAGAGATATGAGCTGATTACTTTCAAATTTATGTCTCTAGTTTGGACTTCTTACTGAATTCTAAAGTCATATATCTAATTGCCTTCGTGGCATTCCTACTTGAATATCTAATAGTGATTTCAAACATAATATGTCCAATGTGAGTTTTTTATTTTTCCTGCAAATCT
Source organism: Pan paniscus (assembly GCF_029289425.2). NCBI lineage: Eukaryota > Metazoa > Chordata > Mammalia > Primates > Hominidae > Pan > Pan paniscus. Next base: position 88,713,533 of record NC_073259.2, read on the forward strand.
GTTCATACTAAAACCTCAAAAGCACAGGCAGTAAAAGCAAAAATATACAAATGGGATTATATCAAAGTAAAAATCATATGCACACAAAGGAAACAATCAACAGAATGAAGAGACAATCTGCAAAATGGGAGAAAATATTTGCAAACTATTCATCCAACAAGGGATTAATATCCAAAATATACCAGGAACCCAACTCAATAGCAGAAAAAAAATCCAATTTAAAAATGGGCAAATCAGCTGAATGAACATCTCTCAAAAGAAGACATACAAATGGCCAACAGACATATGAAAGAATGCTCAACATCACTAATCATCAAGGAAAAAAAAATCAAAACCACAATGAAATACCATCTCTCCCCATTTAGAATGGTTATTATCAAAAAGACAAAAAATAACAAATGCCAGCAAGAATGCAGAGAAAGTGGAATTATTACACACTATTATACACTATTTAGCTTTCCTCAGAAAACTAAAATACAACCATCATTATGACCCAGCAATACCACTACTGGGTATATATCCAAAGGAAAGAAAATCAGTATGTCAAAGGCATATCTATGCTTACGCAATAAGTGCTGCAGCACTATTCACAATAGACGAGATAAAGAATCAGCCTAAGTATTCATCAACAGATGAATGAATAAAGAAAATATGCCATATATACGCAATGGAATACTATTTAGCCATGTAAAAGAATGAAATCCTGTCATTTGTGGCAACATGGATGAGCTTGGAGAACATTATGATAATTGAAATAATCCAGGAACAGAAAAATAAATACCACATGTTCTCACTTATGCAGAGGCTGAAAAAGTTGATCTCGTGAAAGTAGAGAGTAGAATAGTGGTTAAAAGCTGGGAAGGGGAAGAGGTGAGAGTAAGAGATTGGTTAATGGATGCAAAATTACAGCTAGATAGGAGAAATAAATTCTAGTGTCTATAGCTCTGTAGTGTGACTATAACAAACCACAATTTATTGTATATTTTCAAATAGCTAGAAGAGCAGAATTTCATGTTCCCAACATAAAGAAATGATAAATGTTTAAGGAGATGGATGTGCTTGTTACCCTGACTTGAGTATTACACATTGCATACATGTATGAAAATTGTCACACTGTATTCCATAAAAATGTGCAATTATTATGTGTCAAAATAATAAGAAAAGATTATTAAAAACTGCTCATCTGGAGTCTTCCCCATCTTCCTTTGGAGTCATTATTGATTTCTGTGTTTCTCTCATACCTCATATCAAATCTATTAGCAAATTTGGTTGGTTTTGCCTTCAAAATGTATCCATATCTGATCACTTCTCACCATCTCCATTGATATCACCCATGCTACCAATATTTCTTGGCTGAATTGTTACAATAACCCTCTAACTATTCTCCCTCCTTTCACCTTTTAAACTCCCATAGGTTGGTCTATGGAGGCCCACATGAAACTGTTAAACCACACACTATGTTTGAAACCTTTCAGTGACTTTCTGTGTCATTCAGAGTAAAAAGCAAAGTCTTATAATTACTTTTTAGGACCTAAAGCACCACTTATCCTCCCTGCTTTTTCTAGCCATTATCCGTTACTCTTCCCCCTCATTTACTCTACTCCAGGCACCTGCTGTTCCTAGAACATTCCTGACACCCTTCTCCTTTAAGGTCGTTGGACTTGATTTTCCTTCTACCCACAATTCTTTTCCCCCGAATCCTGCAGGCCTCACTTCCTTCCTTCTTCAAAACTTTCTTCACATTATCACTAGTGATATGTGAAGTTTGGAGATGGGCTGGAGAACACTATGATAAGTGAAATAAGCCAGGAACAGAAAAATAAATACCGCATATTCTCATGAAGTATTTATTTTTTCTGAATAACCTATTTCTGAACAGCCTATTTCCTGAAAAGCCTATTTTCTGAAAACTTTCTCTCATAGCCTTTATCACTTTTATAAATTCTATGTAATTTGCATACGTAATATACATTAATAGACAATGTCTATTTCTCCTAATGATAAAATAAATGAGGGTAGGAATTTCAGTGTCTTTGGTCAGTGACGAACCCCCAGCTCCTAAAATAGTGCCTGGAATGTAATAGTCACTCACAAATATTGATTCAGTGGAGAATGTGCATATTTTAAAAATCTGTAAAGAAATCAACCAAAATGTTAATGGTCCTTCACTCTGGATAGTGGGATTACAGGTGAATTCTACTTTCTATTATATATTTTTCTAAATTTTCAAAATATTCTACATTTAACATATATTATTTTTAATAAGAAAAGATCCCTCACACTTTAACTACATATTTAGGTCTTTCGGTTGAGACTGGAAAGACAGAAAAGCTGCAGTATACTGTGCATTTAAGAGACTCAAGATTTTCTACAAGCAAATGTTCCTGGCTTGCACTGTAATTTGGGAAAATCACCTAAAGTGCCTCCTCATTATTCCTTAAAGTAAAATAAACTTGCTGGATTACATTTTAGAGTCCCTTGAAAATTTAAATATATGTTATTTTTTGTATATTACTATTCTCTGACTACTGAGACAATTTCAACGTAAAAAAGTAAATGTTACCTTTTATTCCACATTCCTTAAAGCATCTTCCTGTTTGAAATAGATGTCATTCCATTACTACTTTTTAACTTATACATTACCTTTCTTTAAAAGAAATCCACAGATACTGTTCACAATTATATAAACTCAAGTGTCATGCTTTTATGTTCCAGGTAAATAGACCAAATTTCAGAGAAATTTGATAAATATACACAAGGATGTCATAATAGATTTAAGACAGATCTCATGTCCTATGAGTTTACTGTATTAGCAAAATGAAACTTCATATTACTATGTTTTTCTTGGGTCAGAACTCCAGACAGTAAATGCCACTAGACTAATGACTAATGCCACAGTTTAAGTAGATAAGTAATTTCTTAGAGGAAGAGTGTACATATATCTGCACAACCAATAAATACATGGCAAAACCATCATGGAGTGGGTTTAGAGAGCTGGTTCTGGGCTCAACCTGCCTTACCAATTTTGAGATCTTGGCAAGTTACTTCACCTTTCTAAGCTTCAATATCTTCATCTATAAAATGAGCATAATATTAGTAGTAATTCACAATGATTTTATAAGAATATTGAATATAAGATGCTTAGCAAACTGCTACAAAGACTCAGACTTAAGACCTTTATTAAGTTCTGTTATTATTGTAAATATTATTATGTAGTCCTTAATGTTTTATTCAAAAGTTAGACATAAATTTTGAGAACCATTTGTTGTGTAGTATATCAGATTGTGAGGATAAATTTAGACGTTGGAAATTTTGAGTATTTAAGATTATCTAGTATTTATGGTATTCTAAAATATTAGGTAATTTTACAACCAGCATATGTTTCATGCATTGATTGAAAACTAAAACACTGTGAACACAGTGATGCAGTGTTTGTAATTATATCCTTCTAGGGTTATTTATGTCCAAATGAATTTATTGCTACTCAAGGTCCACTACCAGGAACAGTTGGAGATTTTTGGAGAATGGTGTGGGAAACCAGAGCAAAAACATTAGTAATGCTAACACAGTGTTTTGAAAAAGGACGGGTAAGTGATTTGAAAATGTTTTAGAAATGTTGTTTTACGATTGTGTTAACATATGTGTGAATATTTCATCTAATACTGTGAGTCATCAATAACCTGGACATCTATAAAGTAATTTTAACTTAGTTGTAATAACTGTGGTATACATATATATCAATATAACAATGACGTTTATGACTGATGATTTTCTCTGAATGCAGATCAGATGCCATCAGTATTGGCCAGAGGACAACAAGCCAGTTACTGTCTTTGGAGATATAGTGATTACAAAGCTAATGGAGGATGTTCAAATAGATTGGACTATCAGGGATCTGAAAATTGAAAGGGTAAAAAAAAAGGGGGGGGACGAGAGAACATGATATAAAATATGATTGATCTAAATGTCTAAAATAAAATTAATTTCTAGAACTATCCCTTTCAAGGATACCTGTATATTCAACAATGCTTTTGTATTGTCTTCTGAACAGAATTTTGAATCGATATCCAACTTTAGTATCAATGTCACTGTATTTGTTCCAGATCACTCTAGTTAAAGTCTGTATTAACCAATTAGCATCACATTCTTAGGTTGACAAGAGCAGAAAAAGGAGAGAAAATGATGAGATCACTAGCTTTATTTTATCTAATGAAGAAACTGTAATATTTGACTTGAGACAGCAATTTCCCAAGTCACTCATCTCCTGAATCCTAATAATTTGATTTTCTATTTAATCTGCAGCCAGATAGAAAAGGTAGTAGGGGACCTCACTTTATGAGATCTTTATGGGATCACTTTATGGGATCACTTTATGGGATCTCAGTTTATATAAATGCCTATACACACAGAAGATGATATAAGGATCTTTACACCTTTCACATAACAGATGCTCAATACCTGTGTATGGAATAATTTGTGAATATGTTCATTTAAGTTTTGGGTCAAAATTGTTTCAATACCTATTATTCTGAGTGCTACAAAATGGCATACTATATTTGAATATTAATGTCCTATATTAACATTTATTTCCAAGCTTTCTTATGTTTTCATTCATATTGAAAGGCAATTCTCTTTATTGTAACAATAAAAACTCTCTTATAGGAAATAATGAAAACATTTTGTTTGGTTTGGTAAATTGTCATTTTTAAAAGATCACCTTCAAAAACTGGGACAATTGCCTTCAACCTTCATTGTGGAACTTAAATAATTTTGTCATTCATTAATCCGTCCCTTTGTCTAGCATGGGGATTGCATGACTGTTCGACAGTGTAACTTTACTGCCTGGCCAGAGCATGGGGTTCCTGAGAACAGCGCCCCTCTAATTCACTTTGTGAAGTTGGTTCGAGCAAGCAGGGCACATGACACCACACCTATGATTGTTCACTGCAGGTAAGAAAGCGATCAGAAATGGCCTTTGAACCCATTGGTCTTTTTATTATTATAATTCCATTGGTTATTTTTTATAAAATGTTCATGTAAATTTCTTCCAGCTTGCCGTCTTCAGAGATTTCACATTTAGCATTTCTAGACACATTGGTATGATTTATGTTTTCTGACATGATAGATCTAAATCAGTCTTGACTCGAGTCTTTTTCACAATTGAAGTTTGGAGATTAGAGGAAAATGTAGTATGAATTCTACTTAAATGAGATACTCAGAATAGGTAAATAAATAGAAACAGAAAGTAGAGTTGTGGTTATTAGTGAGGAGGGAGATGAAAAATTATTATCTAATGGGTACAGACCTTCTATTTGGGATGATGAAAAGTTCTGGAAATATATAGTGTTGATATTTGCACAACATTGAGAATATACTTAATGCCACTGAATTGTACATGTAATGGTCAAAATGGTAGATTCTCTGTTATTCATCTTTCACCACAATAAAAAGATTTTTTTTAAAGTAACAATAACTTTTAATATTTTTAACAGGAGTGTACTATAATTAATGTGGTTAAATACTGTACGTAAGAAAAGATAAATTCATTCAGTTTTTAAACTTTTATTTTAAAAAACTCAATATGTAATTTAAATGATTATACATTTTCCATAAATTTCTGGATTTTTAAAATTATAAGACTAATACGTAAATGCTTGCTCATTATAAAATATATGAACAATGCTTATATTTATAAAACATGTAGAACAAAAAGTAAAAGCCTCATTTTTACCTTCTCAATTTTAAATCCCTCTATATAGGTATAAAGCTTAATATAATGGTATATACTAAAAACAGTATAACAATTTGCTTCTACAGTCAATGATTGATTTTATGCTGGCATCACTGATGATTAAAACCTTTGATGGACAGTAGCTGTCTTCAGTTTCTCTGTATCATGCAAATACACTGCCATGGGCACTAAAAGAAAAGTACTTTCTCCTTTTTAGCCTCAAAAAGAATAGAGTCTCCTCCTTTGTGATTTAAATAAGAGATAAGAAGAAAGTATGTTCATATTATTGACCATCTTTAAATATCATTTGAAAACCATCTACTAAGTATTTATCTCCAACTTCAACTTCTCACCTTGACTTTAGACTTCTACATTTAGCTTCCAATTCAACTTGACAGACTGAATGACTAAAAAGTTCTAGAAATTTGATGTGTACAAAACAGAACACTTGACTCAATCTCCAAATTCACCCCTGCTCTGTTGTTCCTATCTTGGTAAAAAGCAAGTTTTTCTGTTTGAGCCAGAAACCCTGGAGTCATCCTTGATTCTGCTTCCTCTCACATTCCACATCTAACCCACCAGCAATACTTTCATCCCTGACTACCCCACACTCCTCACTGTACTCTCACCTCCCTGGTCTCCCCTGATTTTTGAACATTCAAAAATGCTCCCACCTCAGGTCTGTTCTCATTTTGCTTCTTCTGGCTACCATGATCTTCTCCCAGATACCCACATGGTGTGCTCCCTAACCTTATGCTAGTTTCTTTTCAAAGATTACATTATCAGAGAAGTTTTGTCTGCTGACCCTATCCTACCCTATCACCCTCTATCTCCTTAACCTGATTCATCTTTTTTTCAGTATGAGACTTCTTACTACCAGGCACATTCTTGGTCTGTTTATTTATGTGTCGTTTTCCTCTGGACTATAAACTCTGTAAGTGCAGGGACTTTGCATTGTTCACTGCTATGATCCAGGTGCCCAGAACAGTGTTTGACACTCAAAATATATTTAACAATTCAATGGCTGTGTGGCATATATATATATACATGTTACTATACTCAGTTTTATGTTATAGGCTCACAATTTCTTAGGTCAAATCATAGGAACTTGCCAATATTTGAATGTTTCTTACTACAGAACTACAAAAATGGCAGTTTCATGTGGTTCAAAGTAATATTTATAAGACTAGATGAACTTTCAAAAATTTTTTTCGACTAACTTCCTCTATTAACCATTTAATTTCCTAGGAATCTTGTCTTTCTGATAATAGGAATTTCTGACAATAGGAATTTCCGACAATAGGAATTTCCGAATCAATCTTGTGAGGTTTATCAGTTAACAGTTTCTATGGAGCATATACCTGTCTTTGAGTATTGATGTAATTTTTTAAATGAAAATAGTTTTTCAATTTTATTATCTATAGGAGGCAAAATAAATTCTAGAGAAAGAAAGTGAAAAGGACAATTGCAACACTATTTTTCAAAATGAAGCAAAGAAAATGCTATATAAGCTAAATATTCTACATTTGTAACATTTAGCATTTCTGCTGGTAACTGAATATTTGGTCAATACAGAGTCTCTGGTATTAAGAATTTTCAATGATTTTTTAAAAATCTCTATACTTCAACAACACCCCCTAAAATATTAAGAAATAAGAGGTTAAGTTCCACTGATTAAAGAAAGACAAACTCAAATATTTGATGGCATATTAATGATAATCATCTTGCCTTGTTTAAACACAGTCTTGGTAACCATAAAAAATCCAAAGACACTCCAAAGAAAATCTGCCTCCAAATAAGAGAAGAAACTGTTAGAATTTATTGCTATCATAGCTCATTATCTTTATCCCCATCAAAATGAACAACCCTTTGCTGAATAATTTTCATGTAATTTACCCTTCCTGTAGTGCTGGAGTTGGAAGAACTGGAGTTTTTATTGCTCTGGACCATTTAACACAACATATAAATGACCATGATTTTGTGGATATATATGGACTAGTAGCTGAACTGAGAAGTGAAAGAATGTGCATGGTGCAGAATCTGGTAAGATCTCTAAACCTGCACTGCATTCTAAAGTTCTAGAATTTCCACATGGGAGATCTTAGTGGCAGCAATCTGGATGGACATGAGCTTGAAGCTGTGGACACCTTCTTTTCCTACATTATAAGCCTTTTGGGGAGGATTCGGGAGGGCAGCTGATAGAGATTATAGGAGAACTCATGTCCACATGCCGTAGTCACCCTGCAGCATTGTTACTGATGGCTCATCTTAACTTGTTATACTGATAGGCATGTAGGAAGTAACATAAAATTGATTTATCTTTATCGTTTAGCAACTTTGGGATATCTGGAAATGAACTCAAATCAATATCTTTTGAATATCATTATCTTTTGAAAAGTTATAAATGGGAAAACAGTTTAAAATATTGACTGTAATGCAGTTCTATGGGTTTTACTTCTCCATATTTATCCCTATTGCATACCAGTACTAATAATGATTATTGTAGCACGCTATCAACTATTAACTGTGAGTTTTTTGTTTGTTGTTTTGGCTTATAGGCAAAAAATATTTACAAAATATATACAATTTTTATTTTAAAAAATCACACAATACTATGGTAATGAGGCTTAAAACCCTCTACTGAGTGTCTACTGGGTTCCAGGAGCTATACTAGACCCTTCACATATATTATCTTATTTAATCTTTATTAAATTGAATTCTTTATTTGTAAGGCAGGGCCAGTAAAACCATAAATATTACTGGCTCTGCTTTACAAACAGGGAAGCACATGTTCCAAGCAGTTAAATGATATTCCAAGATAATATTACTGATAAGTGCCAGAGCCAAAATTCAAGCCCTAGTCTGTATTACTACAATATACACAATATTCCTATCTGTAGCTTTGGATTGGAATTTGTATGTTACACAAATAGAGATTCTCTTGCAGTAAATATGCAGGCCTGCTGTAACAGTATTTTCCAGGTTACATTCTAGAAAACAGAAGTGGTATCAAAGTAGTTAAACATTTCAGAAAAAGAGTTATCTGCTAAAATAAGTATGAGAAAGAAATTAAACTGATTTTTAAAGACATAAATTTTTAGGATCTTAATGTTAATTTCACTGACAATTACAAAGATAGAGCCCTATGGACAACTTTTCCTAAACTTCGATGACTGGAGAACTCTTCAACCCTTTTTGATTCAAACCTGTAATACCATGTCATGGAACATTAATCCTCCTTGGAAGATGCTGTTCCAGACCAGAGATATCCAAACTTTTTGGACAAATGTCCCTTTTAGGAAAGATAATTGAGCTTCTACTCTAATACAGATATATTTATCTTTAAATGTAGATTAGTTATGTAAATTATAAACATAAATAAAATAAGAAATTGAAAAGCATGAGATAAATATTGAATAAGGAATATTTTCAAAACCTTGCTAATTGCTAAGGCTACTTATTATTAGGTATTCTCAAAAAAGAAAATATATACTTAAGACAAAATACTTCTCTTTTGATAGTGGTTTTAAGTACATATTTTACATTTTTATGCTTTTTTAAAAAACTGATCTAGCTTTTTGTCAGGTCTGATTACATGTTGTTATTTTTACCTCATAGTATGGCTACAAGAGTATTCCAGGAGTATGATGAATGTGTTAGTCTTGCCAATTTTTTGTCATTCATTTGGGCTTGCATGATAAATATTATCTTTAATCCACAGTCTCTTTGTAGGAATCTTCCTTAACTACTTCAATTCTGTGATAATTAGTTAGGTAAACTAGGTAATATAATGCATATACATTCCCTCATATACTGAGTTAACAAATGAGTTAAATGTCACCCTTCCCCCAGGATTCAGAAATGGAATATTATACATGACCAGGGCCAGCTTCATGGGTAGGCAACATGGGTAGTTTCACAGGTCCTCACACTTAAAAGGGCCCTGAAATTGGTTTAATGTTTGTGGTCACTGTCTTGAAAATCTTAAAATTACATTTTGAGACAGGAACTTTACATTTTGTAGTGGAACTTTACATTTTGCATTCTCTCTAATCCAAGTTTGGCTAACAAATTAGGTAGCTGGTCTTTATCAAGGGGTCTTATGAAGGTTCTAATATCAATCCAACTATTACTCATTATTAAAATTCAATTTCCTTCTCATTTTTAGTTAAAAACAAAGATAAATGAAAAGCTAACATTTTCCTCCCATGTCCCTAGGTGTACACATAGACACTGGGGATCAGTGCTCTCAATGAAATTAAGGGTTTGCTCTCTTGGGTAGGATAGAGGATGGAACTGATGGTTTCCTTCTAGAGTCTAGAGTCAATCTTCAAACAGTAAAAGCTGAAAAAACTTCCATGCTCTGCAACTTTGTAGAATTAAATTCTGTAAAGAGTGTGTTCAAGAATGTCTGTTAATAATTTTACCCAATTTAGTAGTCAAAATATGTTATAAACTTCATACATTATTCTGTTTAACCAGCCATAGCAAATTGTCACAGCTTGGGATGGGGATTTAGGGGTGGGGCGGGGATTAGAAAGAAGGTTTTTGAAGTCAGAGAACTAAATTCCGAATACATCTCTGCTAATTGTTGGCTCTGTGACTTTGTTTAATTAGCCTCTTTGAGCTATGTCTCTTTTGTAAAATTGCCCTGTTACACTTTTCACAAACTTGTTATCAGTATTAAATAAGAGAAAGTTTGTAAATCACCAACATGGTGCCCAGCAGGCAGTAAATGTCCAGTGAGATTTTTCTGATTCTCTCCTTGCTGAAAATCAGGTACTCGGAAGCCCTCTTTGATCTTAGTTCCCAGAAGTTAGGCTCTTTACTGTTTTTTCCCTGTGATGACAGACAGAAAAATGACCACCCCTTGCCTCCAGTCCTTACAAACCAGCATTGCCTTGCACAACAGCAGTTTCTTATTTTCTTCTCCTGCACTCCAGAGTGATTGCAGTTTCTATGAGGAATATTCCTGTCTTAGCACATACTACAGCAGCAACTTCAGCAATATACTGCCACTAAAAGGCACTGAGGTGTATAGCCCTTACCCAGGAGAAAGTTTTGATTTCTTTCACTCAAAAAACAATGCACTGGGCACTGGGCGCGGTGGCTTATGCCTGTAATCCCAGCACTTTGGGAGGCCAAGGTGGGCGGATCACCAGGGGTCAGGAGTTCGAGACCAGCCTGACCAACATGGTGAAACCCCGTCTATACTAAAAATACAAAATCAGCCAGGCGTGGTGGCGCGTGCCTGTAATCCCAGCTACACTGGAGGCTGAGACAGGAGAATCGCTTGAAACCGGGAGGCAGAGGTTGCAGTGAGCCAAGACTGCGCCATTGCACTCCAACCTGGGCGACAGAGCGAGACTCTGTTGCAAACAACAACAACAACAACAAAACCAACAACAACGCATTGTAGCCCCAGGAAATTTGAAAGGCCTTTATGAGAGAACTCTCTGTAGTGAGCTAATATCCTAAGATAGTTTTAGTGCCTCAAAGAAGTGGAAATTTACTGTTGTGAACTCATATAGGGGAAGAAAAAGAAAAAAGTCAACATATTTTGGATGTCCAGTTTTTTGTCGGGCATTTTATGTATATTAAATCCTTTAAATCTTACAGGATTTATGACACACACTCCCACCCCCAGGTGAGGAAATTGTGCATCAGAAGAGTTTAATTCTTAAGGTAATATGGCTCTCTAGGGCAGAAACTGGAATTAAACTTTTTTCACAACAGTATGCTGCTTTCTTGGCAATAACACATAACGGCAGAAGGACCTTGGAACCTGTAGGACTGTCTCACAGAGTTCAGCCTGCTCTGCTGGCAAAGTTTACACCTATCATTCTTTCCAGTGGAGAAGATGAAATCAGGACAGTCAGAAGTTCCACATATCAAATGTGACTTCACATATTCTTTTTAAATACTAGAACTCATAAATTTAAATGATTTCCAAAAAGATTATATTGTGTCAACATATTTCTGTCAATAATGTAATTCACTGTGTCATGTATGTTTGAAAACACACTCTTGGAATTACCTTGAGAAGTAACTTACTAGCAATTTCAACAGAAATTTTATTGCTTTATAACAACACTTCAATTCTTACCAAAATTGAATTCTATAAACTAGATCATCCACCTCATTTACAAAACTTAACACCTAATGACATTTGAATTTTCTTTAAATTACATCTGTCCTTAAATGGTAAAGGTTGACTAGCTGTGAGAATTAAATGAGACTAAGTCAACAAACACTTATTATGCAACTACTATGTGCCAGGCACTATTATAGGTAATCAGAATATAGCAGTGAATATGACAGAGTTCTGCCTTTATAAAACTGACGTTCCAGTAATGAGATGTTCTTGGAAACATTTTGTAATCCACAAAGAAATAGATATTCCTAATAATGACAAACAATTTCTGAAGACAATTTCAATAGAGGAGTTCCAAAAGGTTTTGAGGTACAGTAGCAATAGATACGAATATAACTTCTGAGGCTGATCACTTTTGAGAATGTTCTATTTAAATCATTGTCAATTTGAATATATGTCTTAAACATTTGGTGATATTCCTTTAAAGTCAGATATGTTTGTTATGTGCAAATGAGGGTGATTTGAAATATACTTTTTTTTTAGCTTTAACTACTTTTGATAAGGTCCAAACTCAGAGATGCTAGTAGGTTATTGAATTATATTGAAAACATTTAAAGGATCCAAATGATACTGAATTTAGCCCAAACATTCAGATGCAATGGTAGGAGTCCTTGTCCAGCACCTGGATGTTTGGGTATTTCAATGACCCACTGCCTTGTATTTACAAATCAGGACCAGATACTTGATCTTAAGCAGGCCACACATCCAGGTGACTAACAGATTTGTTAATCATATTTTAAATGCGCTGATGATGTATAGATATGTTGACTCACAGATTTCAAAAGTAAATTTAGCATTTGTATTCCAACAGTCATTCTAACAAGAAAACTGTAAGAGAATTTACCAATTATATCTAACAGGAAAAAAACTCATAAACAAATTTATGTAATATAATTTTCTACTTATGATAACAGCAAGAAAGAATATATTAATACTTGGTGTTTAGTGACAAGTGTTAGAAAAAAACTTGAAGCTTCAAGAGACCACAGGAATTTAGAAAGCCTCATATTTGAAATGGTAGAAAATCATACCTATACTATGATAAATTCTGTGTCTATAACTTAGCTATTTATTTGATGAATTCCGTACTGCTTTTAGCTTTAACAATATAACTCCCTTTATAAAACTCTTCATCAATCTATTTGTTTAACCACTCTGTCTTTGGTGTCTAGGCACAGTATATCTTTTTACACCAGTGCATTCTGGATCTCTTATCAAATAAGGGAAGTAATCAGCCCATCTGTTTTGTTAACTATTCAGCACTTCAGAAGATGGACTCTTTGGACGCCATGGAAGGTAAACAGAAACAACAATGTATGCCCAGCTTACTAGTTTACCACCTACGGTAAGAACATAAATTTCAGAATAACCATATGTTAAAAATGTTTAAGAAGCTGGATTAGTGCACAGATCAGTTTTTTTTTTTCTTTAACTTTTCTCTAATCCAAGTTGGGCTAATAATACCCTTTCTGTCTACATTATATTTTTATCATGAAACATTTCAATTTTGAACTGTTAACTTCAACACTCTCTTGTAACATGTTACTTTCTGTTATAGGTGATGTTGAGCTTGAATGGGAAGAAACCACTATGTAAATATTCAGACCAAAGGATACAATTGGAAGAGATTTTTAAATCCCAGGGGCCAAAGTTACCCCCTCATTCTTCTGAATTGAAATGTGCAACCTTAAAGAAATATCTATGCTTCTCTCACTGTGCCTTTCCAAATGGATTGAACATTTTAAGAGTAGTTCTGGAAAATAGCTAATACAGAATAATTATTTGTTTTGTACAGAATAAATATTATGCATTTTAAATGCTTAAGAAAAGACATCCCATATGTTTTTGAAGTCCTCCATATTTTGGAATAAGCCAAATAGAAAATTATTATTATATTAGCATTAATGTTTCAATGTGAATTTTCCCTATGTATTGGATTTAATTTTGAGCAAAAGTTGTAAATGTTGATTCAGTAGTGTTGTTTTGGCTTACAGGGTATTGATGTTTCTTGTGGATAATTTCCAGGACTGTCATAATGATCTGTACTTCCATGTACACCCCTGTGTTTTGAATCCTCTGTTTTATGAGTGCTGAGATATCATCTCATGATCCCGAACAGCTGAACAGTAACCCCCTGACACTGCAGGGATTACTTGGCCTTTATACAACACACAGTAGCTCTTCAGGGACACTTAGAGCTATTTAATTTGCATTGTGATCTTCAGTTTGAGAACCTTAAAAGAAAAATTAAAAGTGCAATTGCACACATGAAATTACAGAGTACCATTCTAGCAAACCTACATTTGTAAACTTTAAAACACAAGTTTTACCCCCTGTATTGTATATTCAAATATATAGTAAATGTATCAGATATTTTCCCATTAGATATAGTCAACCTAATATTAACAATTCTGAAGAGTTTCTTCAGCAAAAATGTATCAAAAGAGTAATAAAAACACTGTGCATGTTTCAAGCTTGTAAACCAATGATGTGCTGCTGTGGTGCCAACAGAGACTTCCAAATGGATTATGTTAAATGGCCGTCATTTCATTTCCCAAGGTTGATTTTGAGCAGTATACTTGGTGGAACTGAAAACAAAGAAATTAACCATGTATAGCAAATTCAAGGTTTCTTTATAGAAAATCTTTCAGCCTCCATCTTATTAAATAGTGACAATGTGGTAAGTTTTGAATTATATGAACTCATTTTGTCATAGATTTCAATTGAGTAATAAATAGTATTAATTATTCTCTTCTATGATAAGAAGTATATCTTATGCTTATTTCTGCTGGAATATATATATAATAAATGCTATGGCCAATAAAATTGAATTTTAATGAATTATCTTGCAGCATAATTTCAGAAGTTCCTATATAAATAAAAATTTGATTTTGTATCTTCTATTAAGACATAATAATTATACTAATCCTCACATAAAATACATAAAATAAAGATATACCTACAAGTATAATATGACATAATTTATGTAATATAATATAAATAATTAAGATATAATTATTTCTTAAGACATCCATAAGTAATTTTAATGTGGGATATACTATCCAAGAAATTAAAGCCCTTAGTCTCACAGTCTCTAGAAAAGTGTAAAATTTACTTCCTTTTTTTTTCATGGCAAGGAAGTACAAATAAATACAATCCACTACTGTTCCAGCTAATAAGTTTATAGAAAGTTACCGAAAACAATAGAAAATGATGAGAACTCTAAAAGATTCAAATTGGGGTTATACGTTCTTTAGTTTCCTTTATGTCAGTTATTGAAAATATATGGCAAGCCAGTATGGGGTTTTGTATTCATTAAAGACAAATAACATAACCTGTGGGAAGTATTGGTGAGGTAACTTTTTAGTGTATCAAATGATTTTAAAACAGTTCAATCTACAGGCCAGTCCACTTTCTATTATATCTGTATAAATCAGATGTTTAGAAGATAGAGTTTGACCCATGTATATATGCATATGTGTATACATAAAACACAGTTTGAATATTAAGTCTCTTCGAACCATGCTTATCAAATTTTAATGTTTATACAAAGTACCTGGTGATTGTCTTAAAATGCAGATTCTGCTTCAGTAAAAAAAGAGAATAGTCCTGAGAGTCATTTCTAGCAAGTACTTGAGTTATAATATTGCTGCCTAATTTCAGGATATATGTTGAATAATGTGTGAATCTCTAAAAGACATTAGTCAGGATCATAACAATTTTAGATCTACCTAAAATTATTTTTAAAAAGTTTGTAAAAGATTTGGCTTCATTATAAAAAAAATTGTAACAGAGCATTTATAAAATATGCATAGCTAGCTATATCAAGACACTAACTAAAATTAAGTTGAAACCCAGACATTAATGATAGCTAAATTTTCTTTTAATGATATTGTGAAAGGGCCAATTTATACCCAGGTTCTATAGGTGACTACTAAGTGCTAATTAAAATAATGAAGAACATCTGTAACATTTTTAGATCAGATTTGTCAAAATACGTTGAAGCTCATGTACAATAAATGCGCAACATGTGTTTCATATGAACCAAATGAAACTGGAGCCTCTCAGAATGCTTTGCCAGAGACAACAGCAGCTGTGGGTATCACCTCTACTTTCATTCTGCTTTAAAATGCCTCATTTTCTTCTTTCAGTTTATAGGTGAAATGTATAATAAGTCTTTTGCAGAAAAACTAATTAAACGTTGACCTTTTCATAAAGGAGATGGTGATTCATTCCACATATTGTACCAAACACTAGCTTTTAAAATGAAATTTAAGTTCAGCAAAGTATTCTATAAATCGAAGCCGTTATTCTGATGATCATGTCCATTTTCATTAGCTAACTTTTAGAAAACTCAGTGAAATATTTTAAGAAACTTAGGACACAATGATTTGAAATTCTCAACTGAATTATATTTAAAAGTGAAAATATGAAAAAAGTGTATAAAGCATAATCTTGGTGAAACAGCTTGTCTTCTTAGGACAAGTAATATTTCGTGGTAAATGACTTTATAAATATGGATAGAGTTTCCACGTAGAATTGGGATAATACACTCACCAGCTCATGGAGATGTTCTGAGGAACAGATTAGATTACATATAGGAAAATGTTTTGAAAATTACAGTGAACTTTACAAAGTTAGGATAATCTTTTACTAAGACTGGTCAATGTGTAATGTTTATCAAAAAGATAATGCATCCCATTTTAAGATTGTATTGTACTTTGTGGGTATTAGTGTCATATTTGTATGTCCATTTCGCATGCACAGACTGAAGAGAAAATTATGGCAGATATATTGACTTCTGGTAAGTAAGACTATTGATACTTTACTAAGTAAAATATTTAGTGCTTGTTCAATGAATTTTTGATTAAAATGAATGTGTAGACAGGTACACAAATACTATAAGATATAATTTGGAAAACAAGTCAAGAAAATTTTCATTTCAGAAGATTACCTGGACATTCTAAGTCAGTATCTGTGATATTGTCCTCTGAAAATAAAACTCATTTAATGGAAGGTAAAAAAAAAAAAAAGCATTATTTTCTGTTAACAAGATTATGTTTCTAAAGTCACAAACTTAAATTATTTTAATTTCACTAAAAGTTTTATTGGATTGGGAAGTCATTTTAGTAAATTATAAACTTTTTAGAGTACTTTTAAATCCATCAACCTTATTAATCCTTACAAAATCCTTTAAGATCGGCAGGGTCCTGTATTACGGGAAAGATAATGAAAGCTTAATTGCTGTGCCTGAAACCACATTAGTAAAAGTTGAAGCTGAAGTTAAAACTGAGTTTCTATGGCTCCCGAAAAGTACTCTTTCCATAACGTTATGCCAGTCTCTCCATAAGTCAAATGACATGCTTTGAATAGTGTAAAATGCTCGTGATAAAGAAAGGTCATAATCATCACATGTCCTAATTCCCTATTAGCCAGTTAGAGATTTTTCTGCTAATCATATGAAAATAAGTAACAAAAACCACAGACAATTCTAGAGGTAAATAAGCTCTTAGAATGAATTTAAGAGAGTAAAAATAATTCTTGATGAATACAGTAATATTAAAGAAGAAAAGTTTAGAAAGTAAAAAATATTAAAATATTAAAAATGAAAGAAAAAAGAACACTGGAATTTAAAGAATTATGAAAGTAAAGCTAAAAAAAGAGAAGAGGTTGTTAAAGTCAAAAAAGCTCCATAGCATTTCTATACATATATATATATGTGTGTGTGTGTGTGTATGTGTGTATGTATATATAATCAAATACTATCAAGTCCTTTACCCTACTAATAATCAAAAGAAGGGGGAAGAGTAAGAAAAGGAGAGAAGGAAGAGGACAAAAAGGAGAACTAGAAGATATAAAAGAAAGAAAAACATAAGAAAGATTCTGTAATTGAATATTTGAATCTTAAAGGTGTGCCTGGCACTGTGCTGGAATCATAACAAGAGTTGGCATGTTATCTAATTTAAACCACACCTATGAGGTCAACTCCATTAAAAGGGTAGGAAATGGAAGCATGGAGGGATGAGGAAGATTGCCCAGATTCTCACAAAGAGTAATTGGTAGTCTGGAATTCAAATCCAAGTCTATCTGGCTAGAGTTCAAGTTCCTTTCACAGGTATGTACCACCCTTATTTTATGTTGAAAGGAAGCACGCAGAAGTCTGGGAATAAACAGGCCTCAAGAAGACAGTTTTTTAAATCCTATTTTGCGCTCATTTCCATTTCAAAACTTTTTAACATGTACGTGGACTGTAGGGAATTTGGACATGTGAAAACAGCCTACTTGGGTGAACTTTCAGATTAATTAGTCTTTCTATTGTTCATTCTTTTTCATTCTTTCTCTTATTAATTCATCTGCTATAATTAAATTTGTATAAATAAGTATTTTTAAAATCTGTGGCCAGATTGGATGGGTATCCATCTGTATTTACTAATTTTGTGATTTGGGGGCAAAAAGCAATAACCAGTTTGTACCTCAATTTCCTCATTCCTAATATGGAGATAATTATAATAGCTACCTCACATGTTTGTAGAGCAGTCTTAGTTCAGAGTGAACACTCAGTGAGGTTTAGATTGTAATATACATAATGATAATGAAGTGGCGTCATTTGTCTGAGGTAATACCCAAGGTCCCTTGTCTCACACCAAGGAAATTAAGGACGCTGACACACCAGAGTGAGGTTAAGAGCAGAAGTTTAATAGGCGAAAGAAAGAGAAAAGCTCTGTTGCTACAGAGAGGGGCCCCAGAGAAAATAGGTTGCCACTTCCGCGGTGAAGTGCAGGAGGTTTTAGAGATGAGCTTGAGGAGGTGGTGTTTGATTTACATAGGGCACAAAAGATTGGTCGGACCAGGTGTGCTATTTGCATAGTACATGAAAATCTGGCCACCCATACTCTAATCTTTTATTATGCAGATGAGTTTTCTACCTGGCTGGCGCCATGTTGCCTGCTTCTTTTACTGTACATGTGGTGACAAAGAAAAGGGAAGATAGACCCTCCATGTTCAACATACCTGGCCCCCAGGTAGCCTTTATCTATTGGAACAAATGCTTCCAGCTTGCTTATCTATGTCTGCAGCTCGATTTTTTCAGGCTGCTCCTTGTTAGAAAAGAAATAATCTGGGGGCTGCTTTTTATTAAAAGGGAAATCTTGCCAAGGACTCTTTTACCTTCCCTATTTGC
This sequence comes from Pan paniscus, assembly GCF_029289425.2. Taxonomy (NCBI): domain Eukaryota; kingdom Metazoa; phylum Chordata; class Mammalia; order Primates; family Hominidae; genus Pan; species Pan paniscus. The sequence continues at coordinate 88,732,598 of NC_073259.2, forward strand.
CTAAATAATTTCTTTCTAGCTCCTGTGTCAATATTGATAGCAGTTATGATGTTTTTTTCTGTAAGAATTCAAATATGCCAAAAATATGACCTATTGATTCACACAGCCACTTGAAAAATATACAGAATACAGAATTATAATCATAATGATTAGTTTCAAATTAGCCTAGTGGGAATAGAGGGAATTATTCCTTGGTTTTTAGTGGAATTTCACATTCAGTATTTTTCCTTTAACTTTAAAAAAGGAAAACAAAGTAAATATGATTATTGACTTTGAGGCATTTCCAACCTAATTCCTTGTTATATAAACCGCATTTTTCTAAATTTTCATCTTTATAATATTCAAATAAAGTTTTTCTAAGCAAAAATAATATTTTTAAAGGAAGTACAGCACTTTTAAATTTTTTTATATCTTCATTTCAAACTCATATATCTCTTGGTTAAAAAAAAGATAATTACAGTTTTAAGTAAAAATAAATGATTTAATAGATGATAAATATAACCTCAAAATACTGAAATATACCAAAGAAATTTAATGTATTTATTACAAACTAGACATACCTGTAAAATAGTAGAAGTTTTAGATCAGGAAGATAAATTAATGATATGAAAATAAAATAAATGAATTAGAAAATCTACACATATGAATTAATATTTCTCTAGGGAGAGAAATTCTTATACCCTAAAAAAAGAACACGTATTCTTTTGACGTTCTCATGGATCAGTCACAAAGAATGACTGCTTCCTATGTCACAAAGGAAGTTGAAAATAATTTCAGACTCAGTATCATACATAGCCATTTATCTGACTACAAGACAGTTAAGTAAAACATTTACAAAAAAATAATTTTAATCTATATTTGAAACTAAATTAATACATATCTAAATATCACACAGATTAATATGAAGAGTCTCAATGAAAACTATATAACAGAATTGAATGATATCAAAGCACCTTTTATAAAATTTTGATAAAGTTACATAAAGGTAAGCTTAGAGGCCTAAAATATATATCCTCAAATATAAACATAGTAAGCATTTACTTGAGAAGCTGGAAAAAGTACAATAGAGAAAATCTAATGACATAATGAGATCTCATTTGTGACCAAATTATGTGTGAGTTATTAACTGGCAGGCAGAGAGGATATTTATGTGCATGAAACATTTTTGGAGAAAATATGGAATTGACGGACAAACCAAAACACCCCTTTAAGTGGAGAAATAGACCACATTAGTAGGGTTCAAGACTATATTATAAAACTATATTATAAAACAATTTCTAAATTGATTGAATCAATTTCTAAATTCAAAACTTCAGAAAATTCTTAAATGAAATTTGCGTAGAGAACAACACCTGGGATTTCAACAGAAACCCTAAAGAAGCTCCAGTAAACTAGACTCTCCCAACAAAACATTTTTTAAAAAGTTTTGAAACATCAAATTAAACTACATTACAGAAAAAGAAAAATCCCAGCCCTTATAAAATTAAACCAAGTAAATACATTTAATAATGTAACATTCACAATACCCGATATTCAGTTAAAAATTACTAGGCAGAAAAAAGCAACCCATAACCAGGAGAAGGATCCATTATTAGAAACACACATATAAATAAAAATGGATATAATTAGCAGACAAGAACTTTTAATATAGCTATTAAAATATGTTAACGGGGAAACAAATATAAATATTACTGGAAACTACAAACAATTAAAATAAACTTCTAAAGCTAAAACCCATAATAGCTGAAATCAGAATGCTACTAGATGCAATTAAGAGCAAATTAGACACTGGAGAAGAAACGAATCAGCAAACTTAAAGAACAGGAATAGAAATGATCTAAAACTGAAGCATAGAGAGAAAACAGGCCTGAAAACACAATAAAGATTCTCAGTGACCTGGGAGATCAATTCACATTGTTTATCATAAGTGTAATCAAATTACAGAACTAGGGGCGGAAGAGGGCAGAAAAAATACTTCAAATAATGTCCAAATATTTCTATTTGAAAAATATGAATCTATAGATTCAAGAATCTCAAAGAAATCTAGGCAGATAAGTGCACATGCATGCATACACACTATCATTACTCTCACTTTTGTAGCTACAATAATTTCTGCATAAGCACACACACATACGCACACACACATACACACACACACACACACACACCCACACACACACCCCTATACCAAGGCATATCATGATCAATTACTTGCATAATCAAGGCAAGTCACTGATAAAGATAACAATTTTAAAGGCAACCAAGAAGAGAGATACCTGTTCTGCGGATGACAGAAAAGAAAATATTCTGGCTACTATTCAGAAACAGTGCAAACCAACTGAAAATAGAATGACACATTCAAAGTGCTGAAAGCACTTCCTCAAACTGACCAAAAGCAATTACGAAAAAAGCTGGAGCTAATATTATGCTCAATGGTGAAATATTGAAGGTTTTCACCCTAATATCAAGAAAAAGTCAAGGATACCTGCTCTCACAACTTGTATTCAACATTCTACTGGTGTTTCTAGCCTTTATGATAAGGCAAGAAAAAGAAATGAATGGAATATATTGCGTAAAGGAAGAAATAAAACTGCTTATGTGAGTAGAGAAAAATATATCATGTATGAGAAAAATCTTAAGAAATCTACCAAAAAAGCTACTAGATATAACAAGTAGCTTTAAAAAAAGAGTCAAAGGATATAAAGTCAAGATACAAAAATCTACTTCTACATACTAGTAATGAACAACTGGAATATTGCAGTTAAAAATACCATTAACAATAGCATCCAGGGGGAAGGGAGAGCATCAGGATAAATAGCTAATGCATGAGGGGCTTAATACCTAGGTGATGGGTTGGTAGGTGCAGCAAACCACCATAGCACACACTTACCTATGTAACAAACCTGCAAGTCCTCACAGGTATCCCAGAACTTAAAATTAAATTAAATTAAATTTGTAAAAAAGCATCCACAAACATGAAAAGTTTAGGATACATTTAACAAAATATGTGCAAGATCGATATACTTAAAAGCCACTAAACATTAATGATGGGAATTAAGATTAAAATAAATTTCTCCAAAATTCATTTTCATAAACTCAAAACTCAATATTGTTAAGATGTTAATTCTCTTCATATTGATTTACAGATGTGGTGAAATCTCAATAAAAATTCCATAGGACTTTTTTAAAGAAATTGATGAACTAGTTTTATAGTTTATATGGTGCAAAAGACCTAAAGTGACTAAACACTTTAAAATAGAACAAAATTGAAAGATTTACACTTTTGGAAAGGTCCAAAAATAAACTTGCACACACATGGTAAATTGGTTTTCAACAAAGATGATAAAATAATTCAACAGGGAACATATAGTCTTTCCAAAAACAGTATTGGAACAACTAGATGTCTATACGAAAAATCACGAATCATCACCTTTATACAAATACCCACAAGGATTAAATTGAAATGGATCTGAGACCTAAATGTAAAGGCTAAAACTATTTAGCTTATGGGGATAAAAGTAAGAAAAATTCTTCATGAACTTTCAATAAGCAAAGATTTCTTAGAATACAAACCAAAAATAAAACATCGAGGAAAAACTTGATAAATTGTCCTTCATCAAAGTATAATTTCTTGCTCTTCAAAAGACACTGTTAAGAAAATAAAATAAAATAAAATAAAATAAAATAAAATAAAAATAAAAAAGAAAATAAGGCCAGGTATGGTCTCTCATGCCTATAATCTCAGCACTTTGGGAGGCCAAGGTGAGAGGGTCAATTGAGCCCAGGAATTTGAGACCAGCGTGGGCAACACAGGGAAACCCCATCTCTACAAAAAATTTAGAAATCAGCTAGGTGTGATGGCACATGCCTGTGATCCCAGCTACTGGGGAGGTTGAGGTGGGAGGATTGCTTCTTGAACCCAGGAGGTCAAGGCTGCAGTGAATTATGATCATGCCATTGCACTCCAGCCTGAACAACTGAGTGAGACTCTATCTCTAAATAAATAAATAAGTAAATAAATAAATGAGATGAAAAGTCAAGCCACAGGCTGGAAGAATAGGAGAAAATATTCACAATACATGTAATAGGATACAAGTCCTGGTACTTATATCCAGAATATATGTATATTTACAAAGTATAACACACACACACACAGATAGCCAATATGTCAAATGATATTTAGCACCAATACAAAAGATGTTCAATACCATTAGTTATCAAGGAAATGCAAATTAAAATCATGAGATACCATTACACACCCAATGGGATGATTAAAATTAAAATTATCAAAATATCAAGTCATCTTGGTAAGGATTTGGAGCAGCTGGAACTGGAAGTATAAAATGGTACAATCCACTTGGAAAACAGTTTGGCAGTTTCTCGTAAAGTTAAACATACTACCATTATTACCATACTACCCAACATTACCACTCCTAGTCATGTATCTAAGAGAAATTAAAATATACTTTCAGAAAAGAAGTTGTATTAATGTTCTTAGCAGCTTTATTCATAACGGACAAAAATAGAGGGTCCAAATGACAATCAACAGGAGTGGATAAACAAGTTGTGGTCTATTTGAGCAATGAAATACAAATTGGCAATAAAATAGGAATAAACTACTAATACACACAAGAGCAGGGAGAATTCTCAAAAACATACGCTGAGTGAAAGAAGACAGACACAAAAGAGTACCTACTGTAAGAATCCATTCTATGAAGTTCTGGAATAGTTCAAACTAATCCATAGTGATAGAAATTGAATAAATGATGACTACTTGGGGTATGGTATAAGTGGGGAACTGAATTTAGTCGACCAAAGGGAACATTTTGGGAATGATGAAAGTGTTCTCTATCTTGAATGGAGTGCTGTTTACACAGGCATATTCATGTGTAAAATCCCTTAACTTGTATACATACAATGATTGTTTTATTTTATGTATACTATAAACCAATACAATTTACTAAACAGAAAAATAATGAAAAAATAGTTTTGAGACATTTGTATGCCATTTATATAATGTTTTAAAAATACAACAGGTAGTACATTTTTTTGTGGATGCATCCATCTTAGTACAGACATAAAATCAAGGGAATGAATGGGAATGTAAAAATTCACATCAGAATCATGGTTTCCCCTGGCAAGGGAGCAATGCAGGTATGGAGATAGATTGTGATGGAATCAGATTGGGATACACAAGGGCTTCCAATGCATTCGTAAATTTTTGTTTTAAAATTTGAAGCCTATCTGTCAACATTGTCAGATTTGCTAAAATTAAGTAATGAGTAAAATATTTATTGTATTATGCTTTATAGTTTTTTGTTTGATGAATTTTATAATTAAAAAAACAGGTAATTTTAAATTTTAATGATTTATTAAAATAAATGACATAAAGTGTTTATGGATTATTTTCACAATAATAATAATTCAAGCTCTCCTGGTTGAATGAGTACAACACTGAGAAAAATATTTACTTACTTCTGTTATATGCTTACTCCATTCCCGAAGCACTAACAATCAGTCTTTTAAACGTTTTAAACATTAAAACTTGATATGCTCCAAGTTCTTCCCAAAGAATTAATTATGCTCCTATTCACTTAGTATTTATAACCCCATGAACTGCCTTGAAAAATATGATGAATTCACTTGCTGGACTCTGCCACTGGAACACAGAGTTGGTTTCATCAATCTGAGTGTACTACATTCACAAAGTTGGTAAATAGTAACAGGATTAGTACTGATTCCCTGGGCTATTAAATCAGAAGTTTTACCTACTTACGTGTTAAAGATTATACTTAAAATTGTGATATGAATAATTGTGATACATATAAAATTGTAATAATTTTATTTACTGTAATTAATAATAATCTTCTTTATTGAATCATTACCATGTGCCGGGCACTCTTCTAAGGGCTTTACAAATATTAATTCATTAACCGCATAACAATTCTCGGATAATAGGACTAGGTGCTATTATCTGCCTTTTACAGATAGGGAAACCAAAGCAAAAAGAGGTTAAATAAATTGCCCTAGATTATACATTAAGTAAATGAAAGAGCCTAGACTTGAACACAGGAAGTCTGGCTTCAGAGCCTGTAGTGTTTGCCACCATATCCTGCTATGTTACATGGAGACCACTAGATATATGATAATATCTCTAATCTTATCTACTTGGACGTAGTACATACACATAAACTCTATGCCCTCTTTCAAGAACAGAAGCTTATGGATAGTATCTGTAATAGCTATTTTATGCAAATTAAGTTATTCATGTCATATAGTCAGTGATAGTGCCAGCCTTTGTATTTGGGTGTCTAGTACTATACTCTTTCTCTTATTCACTATCTCATCCAATATACATTGGGTCCAAACCAAATTGTATGGTTTGTTTGCTCCAACTCTACACTTGCCAGATTTAAATCTAAAGCTCTGAAACGCTGAGATTTAAGTCTAAATCTCAGCTCTGATCATTTCACTGATCTATTCAGTAGCCCTTCATTGACTATTGAATTAAACTCACTTTTTAAAAATACCTTCCCACAGTATTCTTTTTTTCTAGAACTAAACCAAATCAGAATATTTGCTGCTTACTAAAACACATCCTACATGTTCCCAAATACCATGCTTTGGCTCCTACATTTCCCTCAATAACTAAGACCTTTCTTAGAACCGAATTCTGAAGGCGTTTTTGCAGGTTCTTATCCACTGGCATTCTCCATTTACTAGATTGTCAACTGGTTGTGAACAAAGACTAAGTTATTCTCATAATTTTATCCACGTAACACTTAAATAACATCTTACTCATGACAGAAACTTAAAGAAATATGTTCAATTGACAGTTTGCCTTAGCAGAAGTAAAATAATGTCTGTGTGACAGTGTATTTTCCTACCAATTCACGCATGCTAAAATATCTTTGCAGTCAGGGAACAAACAAACACTTGTAGATCAAAGATAAATGAAGGTGAAAGAGCAGGGAAAACTGGCATACAGTGATTAATGTATCATTTGCTCAGGATTATCAGTTATCCAGAATGTCACCAGGAACTTGATAGTGTGTAAAAACCCTTTAAACAACTGAAGCCAACAAAAAAGAATTCTGTATAATTGGGCAACTTATTAAAAAGTAGTTCATCAACAGTCTTTTTTTCTTACCTTATAAATACTTCAACAAACTTGGTTTTCCAGGTCATGGCAGTCCAGAAACAGCAAAATTGATGGCTTATATCCTTATTTTGTGCGCAAACACACACACACACACACACACACACACTTCCTTATTAACAACACATATACCTTCAAAACCTAAAAATTTGGGACCATTTATTGAAATCCAACATATTTCAATAGCCACTGGATAAAACAAAAATATTACAACACCAGCCTCTGCATCTTTAAGAAAACATTTTTTTCTCTTTCAATTACATTATGTTTACTGTTTAAGGAGACGGAAATGGGTTTGACATATTATTTAAAAGATCTAATCAAAACTTATTAGACTGAAAAGGTAGGGTAAGGCAGTTTCAGAAGAAAGCTGGAACAAGATATCCCACAGGGCTGAAGCAGGTGGTAGAGATGCAGAGGCAGATCTGGATTCAGTTGCCAACGTGCACATGCATGGAGGCAGACACCAGGTCCAGAGAGTACAGTAATGAGCAACAGATGGTGAACCCAGCTAGGACACATGAGAGTAGACTAGCAAGAGGTAGCATATCATAACAGGCAGGTGAAGCAAGGCTAAAGAGAATCCAGGAACTGGCACTAGGTAGGTCCAAGTGGCAGGGAAGCAGGTCAGCAGGGAGCAAGATTCTACTCGCCAGCTAGACTCAGTGGTGGCTCACTTCCTCAGGGTGATATGCAAAGTAGAGACCCAGGTGGGTTTCAATGGCCCCTCATATCCTGCATATGAATATATAGAGCTATATATATACACACACACACATATATATATAAATATCGTTTACAGTGCCTAAGAGTACTAAATAAATGGTAACTCAGTGAGTGAGTACATGAATGAATTTTTCAATGTTTTAAGTAATTTAGGGTACTAAAGACATTTTAGAGTCAGGGAATCATCAAAATCAGGTACCAAAAATGTATTGCCACTAATCTAACCAAATCAGTAATAAAGTAAACAAAAATAACATAAGTCAAAATTCCCATTATTTGGTACAAAAATATTGCATACCTAGAAAATACAGATAAACAGACTGAAAAAGATATATAAGTAATAAGAAATTCTCTAATGCAGGTGACTGCAAAATAAATATATAAAAATCATAAGTAGTCAATTAACATGAGTGAAAGATAAAATAGGAAAAATTAGTTCACTGACAATGTCCAAACTATTATAAAATATTGAGAGGCTAAACTTATAGTGCATTTCTAAAGAATACTATAACATAAGGAAATGCAAAATATGATTTTTTTAAGTAAGAGAGGCCTATTATAAAGAACATCATTATTCTCCAATTACTTCATAGGTTTAGTATGCCAATTTAAAAGTCTTCGTAACATTTAATTGTTCCAAATTTGAAAAAAAAAAATGTTAAGTTCATCTGGAAGAATAAATGAGAAATGGATTTCAAAATTCAGAAAATAAAAATGATGAAAAGAGAACTGCCCTTTCATGTATTAAAATGGTTTATTATCTAAACAAGTTAAAAGTATATTATTGAGATAATATACTTTATCTCAATGAAAGCAACCAAGACCTCAATGAAACACACAGGTTTTTCTAACACAGTCTGTGTTAAAAGATTTTAATAGTAAGGAAATATCACCCACCAATGGAAAAAACAAAAGTTATTAAGTAAATGATGGTAGGGAACTAAATGATTGTAGGTAAGGAAAATAATGGAGTCGTGTAAGATATAACCTCATCACTAGTAATCAAAATGGATTACGGAGAAAATAAATCTTAGTATGTCCCAAGGCCTTGTTTCTCTTTAAAGTCCATAAATAATTTCACCCTTCTCAGGGTAATTAATGTCCAGTGAATCCTCCAACCCCAATGTTAGATATTTACATTTTCTCCACAATTTATAAGAATTCAAAGATGTGTATCATGAAACTAAACCTAAAGTTTAGGTCAATAGACTACTTTAAGTAGCCTTACTTCCTAGTACAACAAATTTAATAAAAGTAGCCTATAATATAATCTGTTATAATTAGGAAGGACTTGTTAAAATAAAATAAAATAAAATAAAATAAAATAAAATAAAATAAAATAAAATAAAATAAAATGAAAACCCGGTTTGAAAAATTTCTAAGCAGACAAACCCAGTTAGCCTTGAAAGTAACCTTAATCTTGCTTGGACTGCAAACATAAGCAAAACAAGTTGGGCCATTTATTGTAAATGCCAGAATCATTAAAAAAAAAATAAGTTCAACAAATCAGAAGCTGCCAGCAACGGAACAGACCAAATAGAGCAACTATATAAGTGTAACCACTCAAATATTTTCAATTTCTTGCTTCCCAGTCACGCTATAAAAGCCTTCCACTTGGATTTCTTCAGTAGAGCTCAAGACGTCCTTCAATTTGGTGTTTCCCAAATTTATGTACCACTGTTTGCCCAAATAAACTCTAAAATTTGTATAGTGTCTCAGTTTATCTTTTAACAGACCTTATTTGTATAATGGAATTTCCCAGGCAATTGAAGCTTATTTTTGGGAGCAAGCTACCTGGTTTCCTGCTCCAACATCCTCATCTCTATATTTTAGAAGCAACTCAATCTAACCAGAAAGCTCAGCCTCACTCTGGAAAGAACTTAGTCCTTATCCAGGAAAATATTATATTCCTTCAGTACTCTTAGATCAACATCAAGAAAATCTTTCTGTAAATGTAGTGCATGCCTTGTTTCCCAGTCCTAGAAACTAAGATTTGGTCTTATTCACCAGATGCACTTCTTCTACTTGTGCCTAAATTACTGATTTCATTTTATTGTCTCAAATATTTATTTTATTTTCTCATTACAAAATATAAAATTATTATACAATTTGTACAAATGACAGAAAAATCTAAAAAGTAAAATGAAATTATATCATGTTAAACTCTAGTACCTAAGGGTAACTCTTATTAACAATTTGGAGTGATGTTTCCAATCCTTTTTTTTCTGGTCATGGTCACTAAAAGAAATGTAAGATTTCATGAAGATACCTAGTGAGATAATTGGGGGATTTATGGCATTGGTTAGAATTATGACTATTTTGCTTTTAAGGCCTGGGCTTGAATTAAATGAAATTTATAAGAAACTATTAAATAAGTGAGTCCATTCAAAAATTGGCTAAATTAACTCAGTTGAAAGAAAACGCTTGTTTTGCTGAGTTTTTCATGATTATGAAGTCTTTTCTAAGACAATGAATTACTATTTTTAAAAACATGTTATATTAGTCTTATTTTTTTCAATTTCCTTAAATTTTTTTTGAAATAACATTTCATTTGTCATGGGAAACTATAAAGAAATATGTTACATACTTACTTTAATGAACTGTATGCATACTGACTACAATCTAACTCTACCAAACAGGAACTTATTACTTGATTTTTAAACAATATGCCACATAATCTAGCAGTAGACATTATAGTGATATAGAATACTTTGTACTTAAGTTCTCATAGTATATCAAGGTAGCTGGTTATACACCAAGAAAAGATCCTTATGTTCTAAAGCAAATAAAATTACAATTTGAGAGATGTTTATGCAAATTTAATTCCAATAAAGAATTATTTATAAAACAATATGTGAGGCTAAGTGATTTATCCTAGCATTTCTTTTCTGTATGTTTGTTTTCACTTTAAATGCACAATATGAAGATCTGGGGCTGATATTAACTCTCTTAGGGCTATTGTGAACAAAAAGTCAATACATCTGAAGAACTTTAAATAATAACTGGCTAACAGTACTCAATACATACTGGTGGTGTTTATCATCTCTATCATCATATGAGAATTTGGATTTTACAGTAATTGAATCCTTTATACAGTTTTATTTCTTCTTGACATTGTATTCTAGAACTCATGTTTTAAAGTAGAACTTGAAGGAATAAAAGAAGTTGTATTACATACAGTGGCCAAAGTGATATATAATTTAAATGATACTTATTTCTACTAATGTAAAATCATTTAACTGTGTATTTGAAGGTAAATTTATGCTTACTAAAAGCCAAGATTCATTCCCATTTGAAATAAAAATAATTTTAGATAGGAAATTTCATTAATCTTCTTTTCATGACATATATTAGAATGAGATAAGGGTTTTTAATCACTTGCTAGCTTTTCTTTTATCTAACTTAACTGTATCTGTCAATCATTGAACATAAAATAGGTGTTGGGCATTGTGGTAGGCCAAAAGTTCTCAGCCGTGGCTGCACATTTTAATCATTTTCCATTTCCCAGGTTATTCTATTGTGCAGCCAGGTTTAAGAACCATTAGGCTGGACACATTTAATCTCATCAGAATCCCTACTAGCATTTACAGAAATACTCTGGTTCAGTTGGGCTGCAGTGGATCTTGGGAATCCAAATTTTAACAAGTTCCCCTAGGGTTTCTGATACAATTGATCATAGGATTATTACTTAATAAATCTTGAGTCCTGATTATGTCAATCGCACTATATAGGCTAATGTGATCATTTCACAGGCCTCTCATAAATGAGCTACCCAGTATGTAACACTTAAGATACCATTTTTTAAAAATGAAGATGTACTAGACTAAAAAGTGTTTTACAAAATTATTTTAAGGTAAACTAAAATATTTTTATTACTACAAATCAACAGCTTTGTAAAGAAAAAATGTGAAGGATACAAAAAGAAGAGGTAAGGATTAGTTTTCCACGTGGGGTTCCATACTGTTCTGACTATCTTCAGGTTCCCATCAAACTCTGAACCAGCAAAGTTTGGGAGGTGACAAGGTAGCAACACAGATTAGCTTCTGATGACTGTTTTGAAGAGTGAGCAAAGGTAAATAACCACGTCTTGAGACCCTCACACTTATGAGCCCAGCTAGATGAAATAATGACTTATTGACACAGAGACCAAGGACATTAAAGATGCCCAGGTACTCAGGAGCAAGGTGACTAGGAACAAGTAGCCCACCACTGCTTTTAAAATACACAGTCAATAAATAATCATACTCATCTATGTAACCATAGCATGAAGGTCTGACTGGTGTACTAAAATTTGGTTGTGACAGCTAGACTTGTGTCAAAGCTTAGCAATTTTAGCTACAGAAAAAAAAATGTCTTGTTACAAAATGTATTTTGAGTAGAGAACTTCTGGTCCCATAGAGGTTTCAGGAACTTCTACCAAAACAAAAGTTTTGGCGGAATTATTTTCAAAGACAGTAAATGAGCATTATGTCTTGCATTGATTTAAATATGCATCTTTTGGGCAAAACACCAATAAAATTTAAGCAAATACCAAATAGAAATAGAAATTTAAAATTCTCAGAATAAAAAATGCCATTTCAAGACATTCTCATAGATGATAGAAGGTTTTGACAGTTATTACCACTTTCACTCAATCACTCACAAAAATTACATAGTATCTATTTTAGAACAGATAGTCTTCTGCAATCTATATTGATTATTGCATATTTCCTGCCCTATGTAATGGGTGATACGAACAATAAGCACTATAAGGCAATGTGATAAGTGCTAGGATATATGTAAACATAAAATCAGATACTATAATCAATACAAGCTATGAAAAGTGAATATAGTTTGACGATCCACACTCCACAAATAGCCTCCTTATGAATATTTCCTTACAGACTGAATTTTGAAGTAGAAAAATGTAGGAAACAACATCAGGAACTTCCAAGCTTTCTGTGACTTATGTGCTAACTTTTCTACCAAATTGTATTCCCAAAGAAGCAAATCATTAACAAGGAGATGTACTTTACCCTAAAGCCTTCTGTGTCAACCCAGTATTTTAAGCATTTTAAATAATTCCAGAGTATGCATTGATTTTGAAAACCCTGTGATTTTTTTTAAAGAGTTGATTTTGATAGACGTCTAGTGGTCAATTCTGAACTCAGAATGGCTTCACAATCCCACTTTCCCCTTACAGCTTTTCCCTCTCTCCCACACACTTTCCCTCTTCCTCCTTCTTTCTACTCTCCTCTTCTTTCTCTCATTCTGTTTCTTTCTTTCTCCATTATTTGTTTAATAGACTATTCAAAGTCCCAGAGCCCCAGAGCCTTATAAAGGTCTTGCTCTGCACTTCTGAACGCACAGCTAAATTGCTGCACCCTCAGAACAATTTCATGCTAATCTTATAAGATTTTATAAGATCGTACTTCATTTTTCCCTGTGTCTGAAGTTATTGCTATGATGATGTACTTATAAAACTCTTTAAGTAACTTACCACTGCCAAAAATAGTATTACAATATTATCATATATCCAAAAGCTGATTTTAATAATCACTTTGATCTTCAAAAGATAACTTATTCATTGAGAAGTCTGGGATTTTCTTCAAAGTCAGAAAAATATAAGCTTTTTGGTAAATTGACATGGATAAGATTAAAGAAAATTTTCTGCTATTAGAGATTTAGAAACTATTTAGAATACCAAATCCTCAAAGAAGTAAAAATAAAGTATGGAAACATAAGAAGTCTAGGTATTTTAGAATCATATACCTAAGATTAAAGAATTAATATCTGGAAAAGGGTTCATTCTTTTTAAAAAGCAGCATATGTTCTTAGTGCTACTGCATCGTAACATAATTCAAAATCTAAAAGACTAAAGCATATTAATGAATCTGAACAAAATAGTAAAAGAATATCGAAACTATCAAGCATCAGTTATTACACTTATATCATTTTTAATCATAGCAACCACCAAACAATTGCTGTCTTTTGGCAAGTCTCAAATATAAACGTTTCCAGGAACAGCATGACAGATCGGTAAAGTGCAAAGCAACTCTTGATTCTTGCATTCTTTCTTTGTGATGTGATGTTTCTCACTAAACTCAAACAAAAACTGACACAAGAAAAGAGCGTATTGTGCCATGGAGAAATCATACCACTGCACGGTCCAACTTTACTTTATTACGAAACAAATATTAGACACATCTGCAGCCATTCCTTATATTATTCATTTTTATGCCCTTTAATCCTCAAAACGAGGGTGCTTTCTGATCACAAATAAAAATTTGCAAAGTCAAGCATATTTCACAAAGGAATAAATAATCATTATCTGTTGCCTGTGATCTGTTAGTGCTTCCAGTCATGGCTGTGATATGAGTGTACTCACACATGTGTGCACACACGCCTACTAATAGAAAAAAAAAGATTTTCTGTAAGCAACTTATAACCAGGAATCTACTGGCAGGTGTGTGAAAAGATTCAGGTTAGGAAAGGAGGCACTGGCATGGATCTATTGCTGTCATGACCATTAAGTCTTGATAGAACTAATTGATTTTGCTCTTTTCACTTTTTAAGAGGTCGAGCTGAAGTTCCCTTTTATGAGATTGGGTAATGGAACAAGTGGCGAACTGAACTAAGGACTTTGTGACATACATTAGAACTCTGGTGTTATTTGGTCCTCTGAACACAGAAGGAATGTCCAACAAAGAGCCATATCAGAAAAGTATGTAAAATCTTAAATTGCTACAACAGCTGAGCGAAGAGAATAGTTCTATTGAAATAAAATTAATGAACAAGTGTCAAAATGGACAGTTGGTGTCAATTCCTAGAGGATTTGGAAGTGAGAAGTGGAGTTGAGGAAACCATGTTAATAAGCTCTTGTTTGCATAATAAGAACGTCGTACCTCACCAAATATCCATCATAGGAGTCATACTTGTCACAGTTCACATTAAAGCATTTCACAGAAAAGAATGCTTTACTATGCGTCATGGAAGCACCTTATTTTGTTGATCTCCAACAGCATATGATCATCTATTTTCTTGGAAACAAATTTAGAAAGGAATTCTACACTCAGCTTATGTGGTAATTCTTGGACCAAACTGTGCCCACCATTTTGAGAAAGAAAAGACCCTTTCAAGCCCAAGCTAACTTATTTCTAAGTGAGTTTAAAATATGTTAACAAACCAAGATGTTTTGTTTTAGCCTCTTTCAGTTGTAATCCCATTTAAAACTAAATTCTCTCTATTCTGTCAACTAATAAATAAGTAGTAGTTTTTTAAAATTTTTAATTATTAAATCTCACTAAAAGCATAATTAACACAAATAATTGAAAAATTCAAGTGTTTTCCATCTCTATCTTAGGAATACTTTATGTGAAAGGTATTTCTTAATAAAGGCTTTCTTTATAAATGGCTTACGTAAAATAATTTGCTAAACTTCAGTATAATTTATATTAATAAACCAAATATAGCAAAAATAATTATATCAAAATGTAATTTGTTTCAGCATATCTAATGGGAGACTAAGAAAATAAAATTTCTCTTCCAAAAGATCCTAGAATGCCTTTTTCCATGTGCTCCTTTGTAGAAATAGGTAAGATCAGTATTTGCTTTTATTTTTCTCTTTATCTCTGTCAACCACATTTACATTTAGCCTTCTCAATAGTTAGACACCTCAGTAATTTCAAGTGAGCATAATATCCTCAAAACATGTGATGTCCAATTGGAAAAGACTGTCCTATCCATGAGAGTTAGATATGGCTAGTTGTTCACAGGATCTGTGTATTGGTTGTAGACACCTTCTACCTGCTAAGATCCCTTGGTCGCTCTCAACCCTAGTCCTTGTTATTACTGTAAGTGGAGCCGGCTAATTGGGGAAAAGAGAAAGACAGGATATAAGAGCATTGTGTAACTTAGTATTTGGAAAATGTGTTTTCTCCACATTTACCCTACAATAGTGCACTAAATTATTCCATCTTTTTCCTTTTGCTTCTCACTGTGTGTTTTAAAATAATGAATCAGACCATGTGTTTTGAGTATCTTCACTTGAACATCTATTTTGTGACCTCTGAGACAGGCTGCCTGTACGTAGTAGTGTACATGGAAAATACCATTGTGTCATTATTTGCTAATGGGACAATACGTAGGTCCAAATCTCAGCCATCAGTTACCAACATGCCTCTTTCGGACATGTGACTGAAAACAAAACAAAACAAAACAAAAAAGAAACAAAAAAACAGAAGTTAGCCTGAAGTTTCCCAAATAAACACTCAAAGCTCCTGTAAGGTAGGTAGCTCCTAGAAGACTATTCTTTTGGTCGCTGTCAGGAGATTCAGAAGAAAAGCTTCTCTTTAATTATATGAATCAGTGCCATATGAACCAGGTTTAAGTATATAGCATGCAATCTTGGGCAAATAGATTAACTTATCTTTGCTTTGCTTTCTGTATTTTTAAAATGAAATCAATTATATTATACACTTGGTAAAATATTGTGAAGATGTAAAGAGATCATTTACTTAAAGTACTTCAACATATAAGGGCCTGCAACTTATTTTTTTTCAGAGTTGAACAATGGCTACAATTTTACAAAATAAAAAACTTATATATATTACTACTTTTTATTCTTTTCTTTTGGAAGCACCAATTCTTGAACATTATATTGCTACAAAAGAAGCAGCATAAATCTCGCGATAGCTTATACTGAAATACAAGAAAGTGAAAAAAATCTATTTAAATGGCTTAATAAAAAGGCCATACTAATATTGTAAAATTCACAGACAGTCTTTTCTAATATGACAACACTTAGCCCAAATCATATAAAATCAGGGAAGATAAAATTTAATATGATTAATTTTATATGACCAGTGACATGTTGAACATGTAATGCCTGTACTTTAAAAAGCTCCAGATTATATGCAATTTAAACACATTATAACTTTCTATCACTCACTAACCTAAAAACTAACATGTATTATCCACAGACAAAAATGTCTGGACTTTCAAAAAAAACGTGAGATGTAAGTGAATATCTGATTAAACAACTTTTTCTTCCAAACTGGTAGGGAAACTTTATGGAATAAATGTGTTTGTACAGTGGTGGCTATCTGTCACGGTAGACCCTGACACAGCCATTAAAGCACCAAACATTTTGGGCAATATGTCATAACCAGCCAGTTGGAGGGCAGTAACAAAATACTTGGCTAACCATACTATACTAGAGACATTTGTTTATCTTAGCAAGCTAGTAACACCAAGCACCACTGTAATTGGGGTCATCTGAATATCATGATTCATTGCATTTTTAAAAGAATTAAACATCATAGGAAAATCATTCCATATATTTTGGATTTTGAACATTTAAAATATTAGTTGTATTAGCATCATAAAATGTTTATATAATACTTTCTTTGAAAAAGGCAATATATACATAATATATTGTACTTATATTTAAATAAAAAGTAACAAAATTTGCATTCTATCATATGACATTATGTAAAATTTTGTTCATATAGAAAACAAAAAAGTAGGGTTTGACTTATTGAAGCGACAAGGAATGGATGATTTTTTTTTCCTTCAATCATAGCTGAAATAATTTGTATTGAATGTTGTTTATGTGCTAGATACCGTATATTGGATTTTATTGACATTATTTAACCTTTAAAACAATATTATAAAGTAATGTTATTTCTATTTTATAGACTAGTTAATTAAAGCTTAGAAAAATTATCAAACATGTCCGATGTCAAATGATTAGCAAGTAGTAGAGCTGGGCCTAGAACTTTGTCTAATATCAAAACCCATATTTATAATCACAGTAATTTTTTAAATAAAAAATCTATACTTTATATATCCTGCACTCTGTACATTGTTCTTATTTATGAATAGATGTATGTCAGTTTCTATGGGCTTTTTCTGGGAAATAGAATGACAAACTCATTCTGACTTGACCAGGATTTCCCCAGTTTTAGCACTGAAAATCTGGCCTCCTGGGTACCTGCTCAGTCCTAAGCAAACCTATGCCAGTTGGCCCCTCACCAGGAAAGAATACTTAACCTGGAAAAAATTCTAATGGTTTCCAAATTTTAATCTTAAATTCAGAAATCTGAATAAAAGCAGGGGGACGGAGGTGCAGAATTATGAAGAAGGCTTCATGTTTTGCACTGAGGAATATGTGTTTCTCAGGGAGAAAAGCATTCATTGTCACCTTCCCTGGAAATTATGCCTGAGAATTAAGAAATGAATAGCAGCCTTCTTAAGTGTCGTTTTGCAGCTAGTACATAACTGAATACAGGTTTTTGGAATCAGGAGTGAGAGCAAAGAGCAAAAATGTGTTTCTTGAATTATCTGAAGAGCAGCCTCGTTGGTTCCCCCTTCGCTTGTTCTAGACTCATTTCCTTGGTGCTGCTTTTAAAAGGGTGCTCCATGGTGGGCCTGGAAACCGAAGCCCTTCCTAATCTAGGTCCAGCCCCATTTCTACGCATAACTTCTCACTGCCACTTACTGGAGATTGCAGAAGATTCGCCTTTAATATCTTTCCTTTTCCTCTGCTTGGTTTATGCCCCTCCCCCAGGTTCTCTGAAGTGACTCAGATGTTCTGTAGGTCTAAGTGCAAAACTATTTTTACCACAGCGTTTGGGAATCTCTGGGCACAAACTGTCTGCCGATTAGGTAAATTACAGGTGCAGGAGCTCATGTTACTCATTTAGCTGCCACAAATTGAAAGCACTAATCTGCCTCTTCTGAGTTTTGCCTTTCAGTCAGCAGGCTCCTCCTTTACCTTCTATTCTTTATGGCTACTCTCTGCCCTTGCTGGGTGACCCTTCGTCCTGAGGGCTAGCCTGCGTTCTGTTCACTCTGTTTCTCTCCTCTCTCTCTTCTCTCCTTTCTTCTATACCCTTTTCTTTCTTCTATTTTTCATAGTTGAAAGAGTATAATCATCATCTATCCGGCCCTCAGTTCTGCTTTATCAGCTGTGGCTGAAACTGCTTTCTTTGAATCTGACTATGTAGCCAAATCCCCCAGCTATCACCCACACAAATCTCTTCCCTAGTCTCTGACAGTCATCTGTGTCTATTTCTTCCTTGAGCTTCTTCTGACTGTCACCATCATCCTGTTACTTTCCAAAGGCTTTTCAAAAAGCTTGAACTTTGTTCCCTAGAAATGCCACCACAATACCTCAGGAACTTCTGTTCCCAAACCATCCTTTTCTCAAGCTTCCTGTTCAGGAGTGACTTTACTGTTACACACTCTTAGAGAACTACATTCCTTTCTTTCAAAGTTCCTAATTCGGTTATTCATTTGTGTGACTTTTAGTTAGTATCTTGTTCCCCAGTAAACTGGAAATTTAATGAGGGTATAAATACATTAAGCTCTGCTACTAGAGCGACTAGTTTCAATATTTTCACTTTGATTAACACAAATCCCCAAATTTTTCAGAAAGATCTTTCTCACCAAATCTAGGTTTTTCAGTGAATTCACTATGATTCTTTCCATCAGAGGCCTTACAAATTGAGTAGGAGAATTAATATTTGCTGAGTGCATATTTCATACCATGGGCTCAAAATGTATTATTTAATTTAGTGTGAAAAGAAAGCCTATGATATGTGTAATGTATATGCTTTTTGATCTCTAATAAAACTGTGGCTAGAAACACATACTTAAGAATGGCTAGAACACAGATTCTGTCTTTCCCCAAAGGTCTCTTCTCTTTCTACCATATATGCAAGCTTTCCAAAGGCTCATAGCTAAAATCCACTGATGTGAGCTAGCCATAATACTTTCCTTCCCACTTCTTCCCACAGAAAAGAATTGGGAGGCACTCAGGCTTTTTTTGGGGGAAAAAAAATCATTTGCAAATGAATAAGCATGAAGTAAGAACAACAGGGTGGTAAACTACAGGAAAACTTCCCATCCTGTCACTAATCTAGTTTCAGATTTTATGATGAATGAAGTCTAGTCCCCTTGGAGTGATTTTATTAATGATAATATTATTATTCCCCTATTATCATTTACTTTTTCCATAATTAAAACAATATTTGGACTATTTAAAGCTTGAAGGATTGCAGTTTATGTAAAACTGATTTGACCACTTGTCAAGGTCTGTGTCTCCAAGTTCTACTGAGAAGTGATATAATTGCAATTACAGGCATCTCATATTTTGTAAACAGTTTGAGTTCCAAGAGTTCACTAGTTAGAAGTTTGGCATCAGTGCGTATTTTCCCATTGACCTAATCTAATAAAGGGTGATTATTTCCCAAGCTGACATTTCCTTGTTTTCTCCTCCCACCTCCTGCCCTCAACTCCCAAAACAACCACAAAAAAGGGGAAAAATCTGTTTAAACCAAGGTAAACACTCCCACTAATTTTACTGGTCTGAGGTCTAGAGCGTGTTGGAAAAGGGGATTCATAATTTAATAAGGAAGAATTCAATAGGTGAAAGTTGACTTTATACCAATAAAAGCCACCCTTGCCTAAGAAGTTGCTCCTGATCTGCACCCCAAAGCTTTATGTACTTTTTTAAAAAAATAATTCTCTTTCTACATTTCTAAACTGGCTCTTTCTCCAGTGGTGACACTTGAATGAAAGAAACAGAAAAAGGAAAAGGCGAACTTCCATATTTTTTAGCGGGTTCATGATGTGAAGGCTCTCTAACATCTATCTGATACCTCTTAAAATCAGTGGCAAGTCTAAGAATGGTAACACCTTAAATGTATTTCTTCACCCAGGCTTCAAAATTGCTTAGTAGTGATATTTTTCTCCCTTATTTTTCTCTGAACATACTAATTCCAATAATAAAAGTACTTTTAGAGAGGATGCTACATTTTTGAGGTGGGTTTCATGTTTTTAAAAGTTTAATTTTTATAACATCCTGTAAATATGGACATCTTTTGTCATTATGCCAATGTTATGGATTAAACATCTGAGAATTTGAGATAGTAGGGTTCATTAAATCCTCACAGGCCCCAAAAGACTATAATCTAGGCCTTCCCCATCCCAATTCCAAGACTATTTCTCCCATTTGGTCTGTTAATTTAACTCACCTCTTTAGATTCAGACTCCATGAGAAGAGATATTTTTTTTAATGCTTTATCCTTAGCACCTAGGACACTATCTGGCACTTAGTAGGTACCCAATAAATGCTGAATAAAAAAATTAGTCATTTTTATCTTAATGTTCTTAATGATTTTTATCACAATAATCTTAGTTAACTTTTCAAATTGTCTTCACATTTACAAGAGACAACATAAAGTGTGGTTAAGAGCACAAGCTAATTTTCTATAATAGATGTTAGATTATACCCTGAGTTGCTGAAACTTTCAATCTGCAGTTTTAATTGCTGACTTGAGCAACCAAGAAACTGGCGAAAATAGAAAAAAAAAGTCACAGAAGAAGTATTGGCCTCTTGTAACTCTTCTCTCTGCTTCTTACCATTCCAAAAATCTAAGAATAGTATTAAACTTGATAAGGAGTAAAAACAGCCAAAAATATCAAAGCTTAACATCCAGTCTGTGGCTCAATAGAAACCGTGAAGAATCATCTTCTAGAATAGGCCACTTGATTAGCTAATTTCTAAATTATCTGACAGTTGATTTCCTGCATTATCTTCACTCTACTCATTTTTTAAAATAAAGTCATAAAGAACACAGCTTATAATCATTACTGCTTGGGGTAGAGCAATAAGATTTTATGTTTTCACATAGTTTTTGAGGCACTGACTATAAAGACCAAAACCAAGGTCGACTGTCATCCCAAAGGCCAGTTACAGCTAGGAAGTCTTTCTAGAGCTCTAGGAGGAAAGGTGAAAGGAAGGGAAAGAACAACAAAACAGAGGGAGGGAAGAAAAAGAAAAACCTCTCCAACAGCTATGCTTTATTTCATTCATAGGAATGAGTCTTTGCCCTAAAATGGCTTTATACTACAAATGATAACTACTGTTCATCAAGCAGCTATGTGCTATGTGTTTCACATGCATGGTATCATTTGATTGAATCCTCACTAAAACTGTAAGGAAACCACTATCATCTTGAAGACATCAAGATCTAGTACTTACCCATGGATATATACATAGAAATTAACCTTGCTAGGACTTGACAGTTCTTTGGAATCTAGGGCCCCCGCACTTGACCTTCATATTGTACTGTCTCCCGAAGAACAATACATGTGTCTTGTGGACCATGGGCAAGCTGCAATTTAAAAAATGCTGTTTCCTTGCTCGTGCCTTGGTTGCTAACCTTTCTCACTTAAATCCTATCAAACAACTTATTTGGAGTCAATGGATAGTGAGAATGCAAAAGAAAAAGTGGTGAGCACACAGTGTGCAGAACTGGAATCATAAGAGAGGCACCTTGGAGGGGGCCACAAGTAAATGCTGAAATATCAAGTAGCTGTGGTGTGAGTCTTGTTTTCACTAAAACTATTTTTAAGGAGGAGTTACTACATGTATTGTAACCCCATCCTCTATCCCACTCCCTACCTCATATGTAATACTGCTCCACAAATGGAAGGGTACAGAATTCAGATCCTGGTTGCCCCTCTCCCCAAAGGAAAAAAAAAAAAAAAAGATAGTCAAGGACGGTCTCTATGGAAGGACCCAGAGAATCATTTCATCCAGTATCATGGGATGTGAGCACCCTTCAGCAACCCCCTCCATTTCCCAAATCATCTTGCAGCCTTAGTAAAAGAGAGGAAAGAGATTTACCTGCTTCTATTGAGGTTGAAGCCTGAAAGTCATGTATAACCTTTGAAGCACTGTAATGGTTTTAATCACAGGAATAGCATCTTTTTGAGAGGCAGGAGACAGAAAGGAGCTGAACCACTCTGCAAATATTAACCCGGCTATTTTGGAGCAATGGCTATTGCCTTTGAAATCTTTCATCATGGGTCTATACTTAGAATTCAGATGAGCGCAGGGGGAGGGGAATAGGGCAATGTTAATCCCCAGTTGTTTTGAAGTTGTCCTGTAAGCAGGTTAGTATCTAAACTGCCCAAAATGGAAGGGTTCAATGCTTTGTTTAAGTTATGTGATTCTCTCTGTGTAACCTGGTCTGCACATAGATTGTCACAACACTCTGGGAGGTGACACTTCTCAGTTTTCTTTCAAACTAGATGTTCTAGAGAGCACTAGCTGCAATCACATTGGGAGACTGATGCTCCATGACAGCTAAAAGTTGGATTGAGTTTCAGGAGCTACTATATATAAAGCTGGGTCGACTTATGTCACTGCACTAAGTAAATGCCATCTGGGTGGTTCCTCTGGGTTTTTGAGTCCATTACCCAGTTCAGATCGAGTCAGAGGCCAAGGAGGAGAACATGATGATGGACCTTTTTGAAACTGGCTCCTATTTCTTCTACTTGGATGGGGAAAATGTTACTCTGCAGCCATTAGAAGTGGCAGAAGGCTCTCCTTTGTATCCAGGGAGTGATGGTACCTTGTCCCCCTGCCAGGACCAAATGCCCCCGGAAGCGGGGAGCGACAGCAGCGGAGAGGAACATGTCCTGGCGCCCCCGGGCCTGCAGCCTCCACACTGCCCCGGCCAGTGTCTGATCTGGGCTTGCAAGACCTGCAAGAGAAAATCTGCCCCCACTGACCGGCGAAAAGCCGCCACCCTGCGCGAAAGGAGGAGGCTAAAGAAAATCAACGAGGCCTTCGAGGCACTGAAGCGGCGAACTGTGGCCAACCCCAACCAGAGGCTGCCCAAGGTGGAGATTCTGCGGAGCGCCATCAGCTATATTGAGCGGCTGCAGGACCTGCTGCACCGGCTGGATCAGCAGGAGAAGATGCAGGAGCTGGGGGTGGACCCCTTCAGCTACAGACCCAAACAAGAAAATGTAAGCCTAGATGCTGCCGGGGCAGGGAAATGCAAAGGCTGATTAAACGCCTTCCGCGGGGCCTTAACCTCCAGCTGCTTGGTCTTTTTTCCCTTCCCCCTTTCTCGCCCGCCCCTCCCGCTCCGTCTCTAATGAACCCCCAGTGACCCAAGAAGACCGGGTG
Organism: Pan paniscus; assembly: GCF_029289425.2. Taxonomy (NCBI): domain Eukaryota; kingdom Metazoa; phylum Chordata; class Mammalia; order Primates; family Hominidae; genus Pan; species Pan paniscus. Next base: position 88,756,453 of record NC_073259.2, read on the forward strand.
CTTGCAATAGGCAGGAAATGCGTACCCGGCCCGAGGAAGCAGGAAAGCCGCCCCCCACCCCACCCCAACCCCGGAACCGATGTTTCTTTCCTAATCTGCCGCTGCCTTGGTTTTCCCTCCAGCTTGAGGGTGCGGATTTCCTGCGCACCTGCAGCTCCCAGTGGCCAAGTGTTTCCGATCATTCCAGGGGGCTCGTGATAACGGCTAAGGAAGGTAAAGTAAAAGGGCTCTGGGCCGCACCAGAGAAAATCCGGGAGGTGGATAGGATGCTTGGGCCGAGAGGGCTCGAAGCAAGAGCAGGGACGCGCCCTGCGAAAAGGGCGCTCTTTGCGCGCCGGGACCAGGCCTTTCCTCGCTGCCAAAGCGGCCTCGCGCGGGGCGCGGAGCTGCTTCGTGTTCCTTCTTTGGGTGCTATGTTTGTGTGTTTGTTTTTTCGCTCAGGAGGAGCAAGTATTGATTCGTCAGCCTCGAGTAGCCTTCGATGCCTTTCTTCCATCGTGGACAGTATTTCCTCGGAGGAACGCAAACTCCCCTGCGTGGAGGAAGTGGTGGAGAAGTAACTGAGCCTGCGCTTGAGACCTTCTCCACGCAGCAGGAAGATCCCACCGACCCTTCCTGGCCTAATCCTTTAGATTAGGTCACATTACATTAACATTTAGGAACCCAGACCGAAAAGTTGGTGAAAGGGAAGGAGACACATTCACAAAGAAACTTTGCGAAAATTGCGAAAACTGTTGTGCACGCTCAAATGAAAAAGCCTTTCGGCTTTGGGCTTTTATTTTTTTGGAACTGCGAGTGGCTTAGGTCTAGCCTCATTTTGTTTTGGTTGGTTTTATACTATATTAACTTTTATTACGGTGATCCTTTTGTGCCATGTTCAAAAGAAGTTCATTCCTGTCTAAAGTGGGAAAGTTGCATTTAAAGTTAGGGGTATTTAATGTATTTTTGTAAATAGTTTAGCACTTTCTTTTTTTATGTAAACCTAAAATATATTTTAAATGTGGAATGATGTATATAAAATGTGCGAGGATCCTGGTATTGTAATATTAAAAAGAAGTTTCTATATGAACAAAGTTGGTCCTAATTTGATGGAACTGGAAAAATATGTTTGGAGGCATGTGTACAAAAATAAAGAGGAGCCATATTTTAATTTAGACACCACACAAGCCCATTTATTTGGGTGTTTCCTTACATGCCAATTGAAAGGAAATTTGGCTTTCCTTAGTCTGAATTAAACTGGATACTGTTCTCTCTCTCGTAGACCTCACACTTGTCATTGGAAGTGAATAGTGCCCAGAAGAAAAATGTCATTTTTCCTTTTATCAGCATCTTTTTCCGTCTGGTTTTACACTCCTATACCTGGAGATCTGGGTGAGATTTACTTACCCAAAGTTAACAATGGAATTTTCAATCTAGGAAAATATGGTTGCAAGAAATTACCACACCAAAACTGAGCTCATTTCCCAAAAAGATCTTCAGCGGATTTACCCCCAAACGGCCTTCCCTCTTAGCCTTCCCAGGCCGCTCTTGTCCTGAAGTGTGGATCTGGAGTTCCCGGGGCTGCATCCGGCATCCTCAGGGCCGGATCTCGGGCCCCCTCCCCAGTTTTCTTGAACTAGACTGGTCCCTAGCAGACTGGAATATCCTCAAGGCCTCGTTTGGCTTGGGTTTGTTTTCCATATACGAAAGATAAAAGAAATGGGCAATCTGTCTCTGGAGGTGGGGTGGGCTGCTTTGAAGGGAGGGCGGCTTCAAGTGAGGGAAGGTTTCAATGGTTGAGGGCAAAAGACAACAACAACACACATGCAACCTCTTAGCCGGGCCAAACAGCAAAGCCCCAAAGAGGCTAGAAGCCCCAGGAGCTCCTCACCATGCGGATTTTACAACGTGTGCCAGGTTTGTTTATCCTGTAACCTCAGGAAGAAACGACCACCAAGAAACACAGTGGGAAGTGAGGCAGATGAGAGGAGGAAGCCATTTCTTTTGAATTGCGACTTCTCTCTTAGATTCTGTAAGTGGCACCTTCACTCCCTTCCCCCGCCCCTGAACTTCTACCTTTCCTCCTCCTCCCCAACAGCTAGTCTTCAGTTAGCAGATGTGAAAATCAAATCGGATTCAGTATTTCCCAGCCCACCCTTTCCTTCCTAACCCTCCAAAGGCTGGACCTTCTTGTTGCTCACCTAAGTTCCAGATAGCACCACAGACAGTGCCCCCTGGAGGTACAGAGCTGTATCTTGCCCCTTTTTCCTCTCAGAAAGGAAGGCCTCTTCCTGGCGATAATAGTCACTGCGTTTTCTGAGTATATGGGAAATTCAGATTTCTTCTAAAACAAATTTAAAATGCAGAAAGGTTCATAGTGGAAGCTGACATTGACATACAATCTCTTTTAAAGGTTTGGGAGAGGTGGGTGGGAGATTTAGCTGAGCCTGTGTGGGGTTGGCTACCTAGATGGAATCCAGGCTGCCACTGTCTAGGGCTAGTCACTGCTCATTCTTAGTCCCGTTTCCTCCTGAGGTTGTGAAGATTCACTGAGATAACACATGTGAAGTGCTTAGCCAAAATGGCACAAAATAAACACTAGATGCCAGCTCTCTTCTTCCTTAGTCAATTCAAAGACCCTTTTCTTCCATCAAAAGCCATAGTTTCTTCAGCCTTTCCTTGCTCTGGCTGGGGAAAATATTGACAACAATGAGAACAAAAGCAACATAAATGAGCCATTCTTAGTATTTAAATATTAACTCATAATCCTACAACAGATGAGAGAGGTACTGCTATTACTTTGACTTTACAGAAGATCCTTGGAACAGAGTTTCCTGCACTTGGTTAAGTACTGCATAGAGCCAGGATTCAGAGCCAGGCAATTATCAGTGGATTCAAGCCTGTGTTCTTAACCATCATGCTCTGTGAAACAGATGCCTTGGCACATTGGCAATTTCTTTATTTCCTCCTTTTTTTTTTCTTTTTAAGGGGTGATGTGTCCCTGTTGCTCAGGCTTGAACTCCTGGATTCAAGTGATCCTCCAGCCTCAGCCTTTCAGGTAGCTGGGACTACAGGCCCATTCCACTGAGCCCAGCTTGCCTTGGGAAATTAATAAGCAACATTTTATGGTCTGGGGAAAAATTTGGCTCTCCTTGGCGTTTGTTTTCTAAAGGCTCTCTCTCAAGAGTGGCTAGCTACTGAACTCCAAATTAGAGCAGTAACTTAAAAAAATAAGTGGTAAAGCATTTCAAATTATCCAACCAAAACATGTGTGAATATGTCTGGGTAGTGTCTATGCCCATTAATTAATGCTTATTAGATGCCCATCATTTTCTCCCTGAGAATCAATAGGGATTTTCCCCAAATTGTATATATGCACACTTCTATTTTTAAAATTCAAATTTATTATGCAACACAAAATAATGTAACTGATTACGTGAACTCATTTAATTTATAATTTAGCCTATACTTATAGTAAGATCTGTGTTATAAATGGCTCAACAGCAGAATGCTTTTATTAATTCATGGATTTTACTTGTTGATGGATTTTATTCAGTCTTTGCAAGCCAAATCCTCTCTATCTCTCTTAGCTGGGTAACTTGAGAAATTGTTTGGAATAAGTTTGCCTATAGAAGTCTCTTCATTAAATAGAGCAAATATTTCCCAAAGACTTCATGTGACCTCCACTGCTACAGATGACATGTTAGGCTTTCCAGTGAAATCCTTGGTGTGTTTGCAATTAAAATGTTTTTGTTTGATATTAATGATGATAATCTTTACTGAGGCCAAAGCCAAAATAAACAGGGCTGTGGAAGCAGATAATCAAGACATAATAACTTGGTAAAGATAAGCAATTTGGGATTAAATTCAAGCCTCTTTCCAGAGGCAGGTATAAAGTTATCAAGTACAAAATAATGAGTGATTTTCTTTATTATATTACTACAGAAATAATTTGCAGAAAATCAAATGCCAGCTTTCATACTAATTTTAATACCTGGATCACTGAATTCCAAGCCTGAACACTGGAAATCCTCTTAGGTCTAACAGTCTCATTTATTTTTCTTCAAACTCTTGCATTTGTTTTGGGAGCGGAGGGAATGCTGGAATTTAGGGTTTGCAACTAATTCTGAAACTAGCAGAGAAATCTTGAGATGCTGAAAGTGATCTCTATCTTTATTAAGACTTTTTTTTTTTTTACTAAAGTTAGAATTTACCCAGTTGTGTTTTTCTTCTAGTAATATTTTATCCCATTTTGTCATTTCAAAATCGCTCTCCCACAACACCATAGCTGGAATTTTTTTTGACATTTTTGTTTAAGCTTTGAATATCTAATTGCCTAATCCAATGCATTGATAAATTATCAATAACATAGTATTTTCTCAAAGAGCCAAACCACCAAGCTATTTCTCTGACAGGCCCCTCCAGTCACTCCCTTAAACTATTACACTTATAAAAGATGATCCTCCATCATAGAGGTTTCACTCTGAAAAAAGCAATTTTTTTGCAAGCCTAGTTCAGAGTCAGTCTGAGATGGAATGGCTATGCCATGTGCTGGAACAAAGATAACGCTGTAAGAACTGGCTACTTTCTGTACTCTCAAGGCTGCTAAATGTCCTTACTTAGGCCTTTGATCTCTCCTGGAAGTCCTCTAATTCAAGCAGAGGCCAATGTCTTCCTCAGCTGTCTTCACAAATTCTTCCAGCAGCTCTGGCAGGTACTAATGTGTTTACTTAGGTGTGCCTGATTCCCAGAGCTAATAGCAATTTGCAATTGTTGAGCACATTGTGAAGTCATCTATAATATAAAAAATATCAAGAACAACTCCCTTAGTCCAGGAGTTGATAAGGATCTGCAGGCAGGGGCAGAAGTGAATTGGAATGGATGTATCCTTCTATATGTATTTGGTTTCTCCCTCCAAGAAAAGCATAGGGAATTTTCAATAATGCAGAAAGCCTAGGGTGGGCAAAATTTACTAGAAGAAGAAGGTATGAGCATCATTTTGCTGGTGTGGTCTGTCCATCAATATTAGTGTGTTGCCATAATGCTTAAACTAACACAGATTTCACTTAAAAAAAAAGTTGGTGTTACTTAAAGGTCATTGCAATTAGAACCTGGTTATAATTCTAAATTGTAAGAAAATCAAATGTATTTATTTTTCAGAATATAAAATGAAATAAATAAATAAATAAATAAATAAATACTTCACCAGAGCCTTAGTGGGTATCCATGTATAGCACCAGAGGTGACTGGGTTTTCTTCCCCTCATCTACCTATGGTTAGACTTTCCTAGCAGACAGTGTTGGAGTGTCATTTCTAATAACCTGTTTACATATGAAATAAATGTGCGTTTTCTCCGCAAGCAAGAAATCCACTTCTTTGCAGAAATAGTGGAAAACTTATTTTCATTCTTTGTGTGAGGAGCAAAAGCCAATCTAGTCCGACTTTGAGTACAAAAGGGTGCCCTGAGTAGATCTTTTCAGAGCCATTTTTAAAACTTCCCATGCTTCCCTGGCCAACCCACTCAAAAAAAAAAAAAAAAATGCTTTTCTCTATGTTGCTCACCCGGTTCTTTATTTTTCCCCTTCCAGGTCTCCCCTGGGAAAAGAGCAGGGAGACCGCTCCTGAATTGGGACACTGTAGCCATCTTTGTGGTGCTGGCTGCCTACTGTCTTAGCATATTGCCTTTCTCTCTCTCTCTCTCTCTCTCTTTCTTCTCTCGCCCCTGACAGCGTTTTAAAAGTTTTGTCTTATTTCTTTTTACTTTGGTACTCTGAGATCCTATTTTCAGCACTTGCGTCCCAAGGGCTCTCAAGTCCGGACCCTGTTCTCCTGCTAGCAAGGCCCATTAAGCCGCCGGGCGCTTGTGTTTTCTCGGCTTCTTTAGTTCCACTAGCTCGCGGCACTCTGGTAACTTTGTTTTGAGATCACCTTACCAGAGACAGCTCTAACCTCTGAGAACTACCCTTACTGACAGAGGCTCCTGAGTGACGGCGTCTTCCCAGGCACAGGAGCCAGGGAAAGATGTTGAGTAGCCAGCTTTTGCGAGTTTCTGCTCTGGAGCCCTAAGGAAGCGCACGGAGCCTAAATTAATTGAAGAAGAAAACAAACAAAATCACCTCTAGCAGTAGGAACTATAATGACAGGATGCCTAGTTTCCAATCCTGTGTGACCTTGGGGCAAATAACCTAGTCCCTGGAGCTCGAGTTTACTTTCTTTCTACAATGGGCCCAATAATAGCTCCCACAGGGTGGTTTGGAGTATTGATTGTTAAGTTAATCTAAGGAAAGGGTTGAGAACAGTGCGGGGCAAATAGAAAATTCTCAATAATTGTTAGTTAAAAATATTTCACCCTGAGGGGCTTGAGTACAAATCACGTTAAGTGCTTTCAGAAATTAGCTGAAAGATGAGCAGAAGCGTAACCTCTAACTTTCACTCAAACTTTAAAGACCAAGTTTATTTGTGTCCAAAGCACAAGTCCGAGCTAATTTGTGCACTCCACAGCCAAAAAAATAAAAAAGTGGTCATATGGCTGCTAATAGAAACTGTGGGACTTGGCTGAGAATTCCTGGAGGAGGATATCTACCCACTATTTTATTTCAGAGGTAGCAATGTGCTTTGCATTTGCTGTGCATTTGAATGTTTCCACCAGCGTGGATGGCATCTTAGTTTCCACCTGGGTTCTTCTTGAACTTGCCTCTTTTTATCTGGCGTAGCCCTGGATACCGTATTCATTTCAAAGGCGTAGACTTGTTAATAGCCCTAAAAAAGGTGCAGATGGATTTCCCACTGGTCAGATGATTAAGCAGCCCATTGGTATGAGAGGGAACCTGATTTTCAGGAGAGATCTTTTTCTTAGAGATGAAAGGACAGAAGAGAGGAGACAGCAATGGTGTGGCTAGCAAACCTTAGTGACTGACAGTGTCACTATCCCACCTCTGGTTTTCAAGGTCTTCACTTTAGAGAGATCGCACCCTGAAAAGGTTGCTACTTCTCTGGCCCCTGAAGATGCTGGATCAATGAACCAGTGTTGCTTTAAGAAAATAATTCTAAAAAAAAAAAAGTACAAATTTCCATTCACTGAAAGAAATAATAATAATAATAGGAAGGAAAACTCCCTCCTCCTCGCAATAACTTCGGAGCCACTATATTTATTGAGCTGGGTTACCCTAGATTGAGTTGAGAACACTCCTGCTTCTTTCAACGGGGCCACAAGACCTAGTCCAAAACCCCAAGACTAATTGTGTAGACCTTAAGTAATTGCTTTTCCTAAATATAAACAGCACCTCCCCAACCCAAATAACCTGAAAGTGGATTAAGGTTGGAGGAGGATTGGTAAAAGCTGATTAATAGATTCATTCTCACTTAAATGACAACCCTCCCCTCTTGCCTTCTATCCATCGAAGTTCTAAAGACCCTGCTGTGATTGCTTTTCTGGAAGGCTTTTGTCACTGAAGTGTGTGAAGTTACTCCTGGTTTGAGGAGTTGGAAATTTTACACGAGTCAAGGATTGCAGTGGCGGCAGCTGGGACGCATCTGTAACGGTGTTAGTTTGCCTGAAAGCAGAAAATTAGCAACCCCAAAGCCCAGCTTGGCTGTTTAGTCTGTAGAAATGACAGGGCGGAGCAGAAAGAGAGGGAGAAAGGAGACTCACCCCTGGAAAGGGAGTTTGCCGTCGAAAACTGGGCTTCTTCTATTGGAAATCTTAGAGACACTTTCAGTGCAGGTCTTTGGCCTGCTCAGGATCTAGGGAAGGCCTGGCACAAAGGAGAAGGTGCTCAACAAATACGTACAGAAGGGGAAAATGAAGGAAGCAAGAACGGGAGGAATGTTCCTGGTCACCTGGCCCTCCTGTGCCCCACCTCCTTTTAGATGAGCAGACATACAGGGAGAACTCAGAGCAAGCCCAGTCATGGGAAAAGGAACCTCCCTCCCTACCCTCAATAAGGTAGAGCCTAGAATAAATGACAATCTGAGCAAAACTTTACTCATCTGAAGCTATACAAAATAGATTTTGAAAGGCAAACCCTGTATTCACTCCAAGATTGAAAATGCCACTTCAAGTTTTTAGTAACCGTTATTCAATCCAATTGCTGGAAAAAATTTTCGAGATAATTAAAGTTCATGAAAAAGAGAAACAAACACCCCCAAATCAGGTGATTCCTCACGCCCAGGATTGGGAGGGCAGGTCAGCTCTTGGTGCCAGCTGAAAGGGATTTCTATTTATTACCACTATTTTAAAAATGTGTGTCCAATTGCAAAAAGTTGGACTGCCTTCGTCACTTTTGTGTGAAACACTCCTTAAGTGATCCCTTGTTTTAGCTTATCTAGAGAGTGCAAATGAGCAGGTTGGGGACCCACTGCCGCCCCAGCAGAAATGCAGTAAAACCATTAGCGTCAAAAGGGGCAGTACACAGCAGATTGTCTGTAGAGGAAAGGCGGAGGTTTGTCCAGACAGCCCCCGCGGGGGTTGCGGTGCGATATGCTAATAGTGCCTGGCCACAGGGGCCGGCCTCCCTCCCGAAAGAATATATAAAGAACCCCAACCCCAGCTTGTCTACCCAGGCCAACAGGCGTCTGCCCTTGTTAATTACCGGAGCGACAGACTAGGGAGCTCCGCCCGGGATTTGCCCGTCGGCGGAGGCGCCAGGCTCCCGTTTCTCCCCATCCCTCTCGCTGCCGTCCAGGTGCACCGCCTGCCTCTCAGCAGGATGGACGTGATGGATGGCTGCCAGTTCTCACCTTCTGAGTACTTCTACGACGGCTCCTGCATACCGTCCCCCGAAGGTGAATTTGGGGACGAGTTTGTGCCGCGAGTGGCTGCCTTCGGAGCGCACAAAGCAGAGCTTCAGGGCTCAGACGAGGACGAGCACGTGCGAGCGCCTACCGGCCACCACCAGGCTGGTCACTGCCTCATGTGGGCCTGCAAAGCCTGCAAGAGGAAGTCCACCACCATGGATCGGCGGAAGGCAGCCACTATGCGCGAGCGGAGGCGCCTGAAGAAGGTCAACCAGGCTTTCGAAACCCTCAAGAGGTGTACCACGACTAACCCCAACCAGAGGCTGCCCAAGGTGGAGATCCTCAGGAATGCCATCCGCTACATCGAGAGCCTGCAGGAGTTGCTGAGAGAGCAGGTGGAGAACTACTATAGCCTGCCGGGACAGAGCTGCTCGGAGCCCACCAGCCCCACCTCCAACTGCTCTGATGGCATGGTAAGCAATAGATCTGGTACCTGCTAGGCTACCCTAATCTTTTCTAAAGTCCTTACACCTCATTTAACCTGGTGTGGTGGGGAGAGTGGGGTGGAGGCAGATGCTGAGTTGCTTTAAAAGAAGAGAGGGGTCCACATTTAGAAAGACTCCCCAAACCGCTGCTGAACAAGATTTTAGTTTAACTTCCTAGCAGGTTCTAGGTGTACACTGTAATCGAGTGTTGACATGGAAGATGGGTGGCTGTGAATGATCACTCAGATGTTTTCTCCATTCCTGAATTTATTTTCAAAATATGCCATCTGTGGATCATGCCCTACACTAATATCTAAAGGCACCGTTTCTAACTTAATGAGGAAATGGAAAGAAATACCCACACGGCCCCAGTTCCTGCTCCAATGAGGCCTGGCTGAAAGATGTTGATGCATTCTTTTTAGAGGGCGTTTGCTCCAAGGCTGCCAGGTTTTAACGTGTTTTTGCCCTGGGAAAGTGTTCTTTCCCTGAATTAGTGTGGCTTTCTTCTACTCCAATCCATTTTGCATGGTTAACCCGATGCACATTGCTGCTGAATTCCACCCCCTCTTCCCTTTGCTGCTGCTCTCCTCTTCTTCAAGCACAGAGATTGACCTCAGTGCCCTGGGAATTTGGAGAGGGCTAGCCCTTCCTAAATCAAGGCAGTGAAGGTGATTGACAGTGTTCGGTTACAGAGCTGGTGGGCAAGCACAGCCTCACCGTTGGTCAGAACATCTTTTGCCAAGACCTGAAAACAAACTTTGTTGTGTGTCTTGTATTATAGCCCGAATGTAACAGTCCTGTCTGGTCCAGAAAGAGCAGTACTTTTGACAGCATCTACTGTCCTGATGTATCAAATGGTAAGAATTGATAACTTCACAGGAGTTTAAAGACCAGTTCAACCTAACAATTCAGCCTATAAAATTCTGTTCTTCCTGATAGTATTGGGGAAGGGAGAATGGAAGTGATGGTTCTTATAGGGAGGATTTGGTAAAGCAAAATAAACACATCTTCTGCTCCAAATCCCCCTAGCAGACACGCACGCACACATGCATACACACATGCACACACACTGTTGCTTGAAATATTATCAGGGGGCTTCCCCACTCCCCACCTCTACCCCTCAGGAATTGCCAGATATTTGCTGCAAATTTCTATGTTAGGCTTTCTGTGACCACCTGACCTCTGGGTGTCAGAGGAGCTGACCTACAATTTAAGGAGCAACATAAGCAAATCTGTCTATCTTGGGCTAATTATTTTTTAATGCTTTTCTCCTTGTATCCTTAGTATATGCTACAGATAAAATCTCCTTATCCAGCTTGGATTGCTTATCCAACATAGTGGACCGGATCACCTCCTCAGAGCAACCTGGGTTACCTCTCCAGGATCTGGCTTCTCTCTCTCCGGTTGCCAGCACCGATTCACAGCCTGCAACTCCAGGGGCTTCTGGTTCCAGGCTTATCTATCATGTGCTATGAACTAATTTTCTGGTCTATATGACTTCTTCCAGGAGGGCCTAATACACAGGAAGAAGAAGGCTTCAAAAAGTCCCAAACCAAGACAACATGTATATAAAGATTTCTTTTCAGTTGTAAATTTGTAAAGATTACCTTGCCACTTTATAAGAAAGTGTATTTAACTAAAAAGTCATCATTGCAAATAATACTTTCTTCTTCTTTATTATTCTTTGCTTAGATATTAATACATAGTTCCAGTAATACTATTTCTGATAGGGGGCCATTGATTGAGGGTAGCTTGTTGCAATGCTTAACTTATATATACATATATATATATTATAAATATTGCTCATCAAAATGTCTCCGGTGTTTAGAGCTTTATTTTTTTCTTTAAAACATTAAAACAGCTGAGAATCAGTTAAATGGAATTTTAAATATATTTAACTATTTCTTTTCTCTTTAATCCTTTAGTTATATTGTATTAAATAAAAATATAATACTGCCTAATGTATATATTTTGATCTTTTCTTGTAAGAAATGTATCTTTTAAATGTAAGCACAAAATAGTACTTTGTGGATCATTTCAAGATATAAGAAATTTTGGAAATTCCACCATAAATAAAATTTTTTACTACAAGAAATATTTTGGCTCATGATCTTTTAAAATAACACCCCAGTGGAATTACTGTTCATTGACATGAAATCTTTACATGTGAGCTGAAAATACTTAAACAGTTGGCTTTTCAGATAAGTCTGAATATTTACCATTCTCATGTACCCAGTTTAGGTCCTGTTGATGTCACAAATGAAAATGTTATATTTTCATTTTAAATATATTTCAAGTGAACCTGCTAAATGAAACTTTTCCTTTATCTTAGAACTGTACCATATACTATCAAGTCGTTTGTGTGTGAAGGGAAGATAGAGGTTATTCAGGACAGTAACACATGCTTTTTTAAAAAAGACTATACAACATCACATCATTTTAATACCTATAGTACAATAGAAGGCATGAGTTAAGTCATATTTACTTTTACTACCTGCCTGAAAATATCTTGATAATATATACTAATATTGTCAATAAAATATTTAAAGGTATTGGGCTGATTTTTTTTATACTGCTAGAGTGCCAACATAAGAAAACCTACACAAATTATACTGAAGTGAGACAGACTTGAGTTTTCTTCCTTCTTTTTACAGCCTTTTAAACTTTATTGTATTAATCATATCATGTATGCGTGTGTGTGCATGTGTGTATGTAAAACAGACTTGTCTCATATTCATCACCCTAAATCTCCTCTAGAAAGAACTGATATGAAAAAATTGAACAATTAAGTGGAAAATTAGGTTGAGACAATGATTGGGATAATTCTCACAAGTTTACCATTGAGAGAGATTTTAAAAAGAGATCCTTAAAGTATCTAAAGTAGCTATTCACAGAGAACAAATATTGATAATTGTTTAATCCTCTTATATGTACATTGATTTAAAATTCCTAAGGATTTGTGGTTACATACATTAATTTAAAAAAAGCATACAGACTCTTTACTAGAGCTTGGCAATGCTACTGTTCTCAGGAAGGTTTCTCTTTCTCTCTGGTGTGATTTGCTCATGCTTATGCAGTCATGAAGCTTAAAGGAATGGGAATCATTCCATAAGGGAGGGATAAGGGCTGAGTTAAAAAATATTATGGCCACTGTCACTCTGTCAGCATCATGGCCTGACAGGGAACGCTGACTTTTAGCACACAGATATAAGTCTTTACTCATGATTTCAGAGTGTGAGATTTTACATGAAAAGAATTCAAGAGGGCATGATAGAGATTTGTGTATATGTCCAACATAAGTCTGGGTTATCCACTTTTGTTAGAAACTGTGCTAGGTACATTTTCTCCTTTTGATACTTCTATGGAGACATTGGAGATTTGTTTTTAATAGGATCAGACAGGAAAAAAATTCAAATATTGGTTTAGTTTTTTAAACTTCAATTTTTAAACACATTACCATATTTTGTTTCATTTAATATAATTAAGCAGAAAATATGAAATTTTTGGTTCAAATGAATGAAAATTAAACTTTTTCAAATCAAATCTCAATTGCTTTATAACTTTGCAAGCATACCTAATATTCTCAATGAATATGATAATGATAATTCGAAGTAGTTAGAGCCTTTTCAGTGGTCTGGATATAATACAAGGGGTGGTTAATGTACAATTTAAAACAATATTCTCCATGCCATGTTGCTCAATTAATCTCATTTTCAATGTACTAAGATTGAAGGCTGATGTCTGCTCAGCACAACACAGCATTTGCAGTCATACATACTTCTTTTTAGACAAGGGACCTTTGGAAATTGGTTTTCCAGTGGTTCGGATCCAGAAAGGTCTTATTTTCTTTTAAAAAGCAGGGGAAAAAAAGAAATGGAACTCACAAAAAGATCGAAGTAAGGATGGGATTTTGTCATCTATAAATCTTCTGCAGTGAACACTTCGGTTTCTGAGTTTGTATTAGCCCACTTCACCTCAGCTGGTGGAAAACATGCAGCAAACCAACAGTTAGATTTCTAAGAGCAACTAGGACAATATTCCCTTCCCTGTCTGCAAGCGTGATGGGGAAGAGGTTTTCAGGAAGTGAGTCAAAAGAGCCTCCTTTCCTCTCATGGCTGCAAAATGCATGTTCCCTGAGTTATATATGAAAACCGAGTCCAGCGAAGTTATGGAAATTTGTGTGTGTTATGTGGATGCAAGTTGTTATATATATCCAGGTGTGGTGTCTTGATCGTCCTTATTTTCTTCTCCTTTGAAAGATGCAAGTTACGTAAAATTAGTAGCCATATTCTACCCATAAATTCCCCTTTAAGATGGCATTCTTAGGAACACTTAATCTGAGAGTGGTATTTCCTGAAATTCTCTCTTTGGAGTTATAACAGTTACTAGATTAAACTGGTAATTTAATTCTCTGACTTGAAGAAGTGGTATTTCTGGAAATGATATTAGAGTACGGCTATTTGTAACTTCAGAAAAACCCTGCTTGAATGGCAAAGTGCTCCTGAAAATATCACCACTGAATGTTCCTACATTGTCACAAAAAGCACAGGATATCACATTTATTTCCTTTAAGAATTTTAGTTGTATATATTTTAGTTGACTAGTGAGTTGGTTTATGATAAAATCATAAATAGTGAACACCAAAATTATTGTAGGGTCAAAATATTATGAAAATAATCCTTTGTAAAGGGGAAGTTAGCCAAATCTTATCTCTGTTTATGGTACAAATTCACTTCATTACAGATTAATCAGAAAATAGCGATACAGCAGCAACTGGCAAATATTGAGTGCTGTGCTTATCATTATGCAAATAAGAAAACTGAGGTTTAAGGGGTTTAATAATTTGCCCAAGACATAGCTGGCTATTTGGGCTTCTTTACATGTGTTCCAGGAGGCTCAGGCAGAAGTTAGAAGTCTTCTTATGATGTAGCATTGGAAGTGCCAGAACATTATTCCTACTACATTCTTCTGGTCAAGCAAGTTACTAAGGCCAGCCCAGAATCCAAAAGAAGCAAATTAAACTCTATTTATCAGGGAAGGAAATAGCAGTAAATTTGCATACATAGTTAATACTACCACAATGACTACTATATACTTGCTGTCTTTATTTCCTCACCTTTTATCCATTCCACTGACTGTAATCAGGCTTCTGCCTTTATGACTGTCCATGATCACTGGTAACCTTCAAACCAGTGGACTGTTCCAGTCCTGGGTGAAGCTTATCCCTATAGGCGTGATGTCTTTCCTGATCTTCAGTCCTATATATCCAACTGTCTTCTTAAAGTCTCTCATAAGTCTCAATGGCACTTCCAACTCAATGTATTCCAAATTAAACTCATCATCTTTCCCTTCTCTCCCTACTTCTAAACCTGGCTCACTTACGGTGTTGACACTCTCCATGAATGACCTTACCAGTTATTTAAACATGAAATTTAGGACATATTCCTGGTATCTCAATCTCTCTTACTCTCTTGTCTAATTCATTACAAAATCCTATGAGTTTACTCTTTACCCTTAATTCAAACTATGGCTATCTCATTTCAGGGATATCATAAGATCCTGTTAACCTGTCCCTCCATAATTACTTTAAATCTTCCACTTCTGGTGATGGCATCCATATTTTTCTGTGGAGACTGTTCCTTTCCTCTTTTCAGTTCATGTTGTTCAGGTGGGATTCACAGTACCACCTGGCTCTAGAAGAGTGAGCAAGTCATTCTTCTCTTACCATGAGTATATCCTCTTCCTTGACCATAATTATTGTTTCATAGATTCACATGTGACCCAAGTTGTTTAGTAAGTGTCCATCCTGGGATATTTGTTGGAACTACAGAGAAAAGGAGGTTCTCTTTCTGCTGGGGTGATAATATATGAGATTTTTTTATCTTATGTATCAGGCTGCCAGCTGTCATCTCACCCCCAAAAAAGTAGATCCTGCCTAAAAATAAAGCAATACAGTAGAAAGCAGAACTGTGATGCAGATATTCCTGAAAACATCATTGAGCATCCAGATCCCCAAATGCTTGAATATCTGCTCTTGGCTACACTTTACAATTTAGGAGCCGACACATGGTCTTTTTTCTTAAACCAGTATGAGTGGGAATTTTGTTAACTGAAACAGAAATAATCTTGTATAATACCACTCTTTGATCTCTTCTGCCTATTACAGCTAGAGCAATTGTCTCAGAATATTCATCTGATTATGTCAACCATTCTGTTTTCCCTCCCAGCTTATTGCATGCAGGGTAACAAAACAGCAGACTCATTAACATGACCCTCAAAGTTTTGTGTGTCAGTCTCCTATCCACCTCTCTAGCATTATCTCTTTCTTGTCAAGTCTCTACTCTCTCCACTCCAGCCACAGAAGTGACTTTTATCAGTCATCATATTCCCTTTTGCCAAAGAGGCTTTATATATTCCATTATCTCTGTCTGAAACCTCTTCTCCCCTCTACTTCACCTGGTCAATACCCACCCATCTTTTAAACTGCAGCTCAGGCATCAATCTAAGGCAAGTTTTCCCTGAACTCTCATACAGTATCAGGTACTCTTAGTCTATGCTCTCAAAGTACCATGTATCTTTTCTCTGTGTTATGTCTCATCATTGAAATTATGTATTAATTTTTGTGATGATTAACATTTGTTTCCTCCTCTATGAAAGCAACAAGACCTGTTCTTTTCCAACCCTGTTGTCCCCTGGATTATAGTAGGAAATATTTACAGTTATGCATACATACATATAATATATATGTATATGTTATCCTACTATAGTAGGATAGATTGTGTGTGTATATATATGTGTATGTATGTATATATATAAAATAAATGAACTGACATTTCTGAAGCATTTTTTGTTGTGGAATGTACTTTCTTTTTTCAAAAATCTTCATAGGATTCCTTAACATCATTTTCTATTTTTCTACTGGTTCTCTTAGTTTTCTGTTTTATGTTAATTTCTTGCACTGACTTCTCTTACTCTGATTAATTGTTATATGTTTGTTTCTTAGGTTTCTGTTATGTGGACACCTCTCTTTTTGGTCTGCTGTAGTCCTATCAATTCCCATAGCTTCACCTCCTATCTGTCTTTTATTGTAGAGATGTTTCTACTGTTGCCTCATTAATACTCTCTTCTTAAGGAAGCTACCCCACATGCAGCTTCTGTTTGGCCTGACTGGTCTTTTAAATAACAGTTAATCAGTGAAGAATAGGCACCTGACCTGAGGGCAACCAATATATAGACTAAGCAATATTTATGAACTGCATAGTTTAATTCAAATATGTGCTTTGAGATAAACAGACTTTTTCACAGAGAAATAAATCATCGGTTAACAATGAGAATTAAATTGAAAAGTCATGATATGGATGGGCCTAGAGAGATTAGGATGGGTCATATACAGGCTGAAATTACAGGGGAATAGAAGAGGCCAATGGAGAGTAGTGTAAGGTATATTCAGAGACAGAATAGGGCATAGTACCCACTAAGTGCCTACTATTGTCCTACTGAGGACTTGGGTAAAAGCTGAGGTTAAATCCCAGCTTTACCACTAATTAGCTGAGGGAACTTAGGTAAGTTGCTTAAATTCTCAAAAGCTGTTTCTCATTTATAAATGTGGATAATAGAACATAATAGAATATAAATCACAGGAATTGTGAATATTGCATGAGATAAAACATATAAAATGCTTAGCCTAGGGACTAATACATAACAAATATTTATCAAATAGTAATTCAAAAAGGAAAGTATAATGGGTTGAGGCTTAGAATAAAGACTCACAAACTCCTTATGTGGGACTCTTTGGAACTATCTTGATTCTCAAAATATCTTCCAGCTTTAGTAGCTATGGGCTCAAGTGGTTCCTTTTATTACTCCTCATGTCTCCTATATATGAAATAGCTTGAGTGGATCTGCAACTAAAAGAATGACGTTAAAACATCTTCCAAATGCTCATCTGCAGGTTTCTCTACAGAGGGCCATTCATATTTTTAAATGGCCAACTAAACATTTCCCCCTGGGTGTCAATCTCAATATGGACAGAACTGAATTCTTCTTATTATTCTACACATTTTATTTCATCGCGTGGCATCATTTGATGAAAGTTTTGGAATTATTTTAGATTCCTCCCTTTCCTCAAAGCAATTAATTTAGTTTGCTGGGAACATAAGGCAAAAGGGAATTGTAAAGGTAATAGTAATAGTAGCAATAGAAACAAAACTGTATTTCTTCAGGAAGCATGATTTTTCACACTGTAACATTTGTAAAATCAGCCTGGGTTTCATGGATTTTGCCTACATTTAATGAAATAGGACTTCTTTTTTAGGCAAAAAGTTGTTTCAAGTTGAACCTCTTATGATCAATGGGATTTTAGAGTCAAGGAAATGTGGTATTAAGATTAAGAAAAGAAATTTATAAAGGACAGTTATTAAACATTTCTTTTTTTACTAGAAGCTGGGTTTGACATGTATTACTAATGTTGATCACTGGTTGATTAGAAAACTACCTCCATTCATAGAGTGACTACTATGACCTGGAAGTGTTTTTGGGTCTGATATGCATTATATATAAACAAGCCTAAAAACAGCTCAGGTAACTGGGTATTACTGACTCCAGGCTACTGCAGAGTAAGGGGTTACACATAGAGAGTGTGTGTAACATGATCAAATACAAGTGGGGTTCTTATAACACTCCTATTACAGCTCTATGCAGCCACGAAAGTTCAGTGGAAACCTGAGGCAAGGCAAGTATTTTGAGCAAATAACTAAGATTTTGAAAAGGGTGTTTTAGTATTCTGGTATTTTGGAATGAGGAGAGAATAGAGTCAGAAGGACTAATTAAGAGGATTTTGTAGTAGTGCATACATAAGGTGATGTTCTACATCCCTCGCTGAGTTGTACAACACAAGGGGGGTGCTCAATGAAAGTTGATGACTGATTGAACCACTGAGGTTCTGTCTGCCTGATGCCAGACATCTGGATATAAAGATTAAAATCCAGTCATCCAGATGTTAAGGTTACATGATATGTCACCATCAAACATTTAGAAACTTTTAACTGATTGACTGCCTTTTTTACTTTTCATCCAGATAAACAGCATTGAATTAACTCATCTGAGCATGTACCAATTACTATTCTTTTTTTTTCTTTTAACTAGGGAATGGTTAATCAGGTTGGCAATACTGATGAGTCACTAAAAAAGGAATGGTGGCATAACAAACAGGTAAATATGAAAATAAGCAAGAACAAGTAAATAATGAAGAAAGTGAACGCTTCTTCTTATCAGAGATGCATTTTAAAGACTCTTTATTGTGGCTTCTCTTCTTTACAGATAAAAAATTTTCATCGGGTTGAGTGTTTCAACATTACAGCATTATACTTCTCTATGTAACTATTGTGTTTTCACATCAAAGCTAACTCTGAAAATATTTCACAGGCAATTAAATGTTAACACTTTCCTTCTGTTAACACTTTGTGTGCTCAGTTAAAATGTGATATAAAAAGTGAAGAACTGTAATCGCATATTCAGGTCACTAAAAGTAAATATTATTCTACTAAAGAACTATATTGTATGAATGATGTGTTTTAAGAATCCCAATTTTGATAAAACCATAGTGTTATAATCAAGTAATGGTGATAATGTAAAATAAATACATCTTTTTTTTTAATTGAGATGAGGTCTCACCCTGTTGCCCAGGCTGGAGTGCAGTGGCATGATCATGGCTCACTGCAGCCTCCACCTCCTGCACTCAAGCAATCTTCCCACCTCAGCCTCCTGCGTGGCTGAGACCATAGGTCCATGTCACCATGCCCAGCTAATATCTTTGTTTTTGAAAAATGAATCCCCAAATTAAAGTATATATAATTTGAAAATAAGATCATTAATTTATCATTGAAGATAATGCTTTTTATTCAAACCAATTCTATGTCCAGATACTAAACTGACTTGTTAAGTGACAGTTCAAGTAAAACAACTAACTGGTTGTTTTGTATGTACGAGGATAAAGAGATTGACTGTTTGGGGTTGGATATTCTTTTCTTGAAGAAGTTACTGATTTTAAAGTTACTCTTTGTAATCATTTGTTTGTTTTTTTATTATCTGAATAGGGATAATCAGAGCTGGGAAGATGAGCTATCTACACAGGGAAGTGACAAGGAGAATTGAGATGATTTCTTGGGTCACTAAACCCAAAACTCCATTAACTTTAGTTAGTAACACATTTGGGAGGCAGAATTAGTTTGTGGCTAAAGAATATTAAGAGTATGGTTTTATATGTTTGCTTTTTTTTCTATTAGTTTATGCATTCCCTGAATGCAGAACTGGTCCCTCAATCCCTAGTACTTTGTCTTGATTCAGACACAAAAACGGTATAAAATAAATGTTAATTGAATAAATTTTTGTATTGTCATATAAATTTATACACATGAGTAAGATCTCTGTAGGAGGAATTTAAATTTCTTTCCATCTATACATGTAGATCAGAAAAGCCATCCTGTTTTAAATGTTATAATCTCTTTCAGAAAGGCAGGATATACGATATGAGTAGTCCCATACAAATTTAGAATGAATTCAATATTAAAAAATGAATATCTTCTGCAAGGACAGCATCATTACAATCACAGACTTAATAATAGAGTTAGAAATAGTTGCATTAAAAAGTTTGTGAACAATTGAATGGCAGAAGTATTTTTTTAAATAAAGTTACATGAGGAATTTTGAAAGTCTTTCAGGCTTGCTAAGTTGGAGGGATAAATAGTCTTTAACATTGACATATTGCCAACTCAGGGCATCTAAAAGCCCTTTTTAAATTACATATAAACAAAAATCATTTCACCCACCTCTGGGCTGGAATGTGACAGCTGCTTAAAGTAAGCATAGCAACACTACACAACATTGTCAAACAGGATGAATGGCTTAACTAATCAAAAATAGAGCATCAAAGTAAAACTGCTCAAATTAGATTTCTGGCCAGGACAGAAAGGTTAACTGTTCTGTACTGGTATAAAGTCCTTACGATCCTTGATGACTGCAGGATTCATGTCAGTATTGCCAATCAAATTCAAGATGTGATTTGACAACTTAAGAGTTTTTTAATATCACACTGGGGACTTTTTATGGTCTTTTGATCCAATATGAAGAATCTAGAAAGCAATACTAATGATAGCTAAGAGAGTAAGCTTTGAAGAGTGACCCTGGTCAAGTCACAAGTTCTTGTTTTATAAATTAACCAATCTACTTTCCCTCCTGCACGTACAGTCCTCAATACCCACCTTCTCAAGATAGTTTTAGGATGAGTTATATATAATATGTACCATGCTCTGAAATCAGTTCCTAGTACAGAGAATGCACACCATACTTGGATCTGATTGTCTTTAATCTATTAATGATCAGCAGAATTCATATAAAATGCTGAGGGAAGGAGTTGTGAGAAATATTTTCCCATATACTAAATTTTTCTTAACCTAGGGATCTAAAAAATTGTTGGCTCAACTGATAGTCTGGTTTAATTTAAGATGCTTGAGCAATAGTGATAGACTAACTACCATAGCCAGAAGTTGTTCAGGCAGAACTAGAGAAAACATAAACATACTAATTTTCCCTTTTTTTATTCCTGCCTAGCAATAAATACTTAATCAAAATTCAAAAATGAAGTTTCGAACTGTTTAGCAAATGCTAGGATTTCCAAGCAGATATTAATGTTCATATGGAAATTTATAGATTGCTCTATTATAAAAGTTACTTAAATAAATTACCTAAAATCATTATTCATTTTATTTTGGCTAATTTAAAGTTTTAATAAAATCTTATTTTAACAGCAGAGATTATATCTTCTTTACCCCATCTACCTTCTGAAATTTTGTCTTTATTTTTTTAATTATTAACTGAAGATTCTGTAATTTTAAAATGTTTTCACAATAAAAACTTAACTCTGGAATATCAGTAAATATGGGAGCATATAACACCTAAGTATGACTAAAACTATTTTCTAGTGATTCTTAGAGAAAAATATCCCAGTTATATTCTGAAATCATGTACTAGTGACTGGTATAAGTGTTCTACAATCATGGTATTCCTCAATCCATCTAGGTTCAAATGCCTACTCCTGCATAAGTGATAAGATCATTTTTAATTCTTGCTAGAGTGTAGTAGGCAAAGCTATACTTTTTAAAACCAACGCGTAACAAAACAGAGTGCTGTGTCAAGACTTCTCACTCACTGAAGTTATAATACGTAGGATTCTGTTAGTCTAGTCCTCTCCGGAGGTTAATTCTTAAAATTGCAGCTATTAAGTTTCATGTGTTATATTTACTGTGGAACTTGAAAACATTGACAAAGGGTTGAGCATCTCTGGTATGTCCATTCTAGGTTTGCTTAATGAGCCACATCACTTGCTGATAAGTTATGTGAAAGACTTCTATTTTTATGGGGTTTTCTTTGCTACTTTACGTATTTGCTTCCAGTAAATGTTCAGCGAAAAGTAATGACATTCTATAGGATTCTACAAATACTATAATGTACCACTTGTACTATCTATTTCCAGTTACCAACATACAAAGAAAGACAGTATACATTTGGATGAGGGAATTATAGATATATTAATAATTGCCCCACTGTTTTTAATTTTTTTCCAAGTTTTCTAAACGGATATTTTAATAATGGAAACAAAACAGTTTCACAGAAACGTGTATAAACTCTCCTTATATGGACATTTTCCAATCTGTAATTTCCTTTTCAGTTAGTCAACTTTTGAAAGCAGCCCTAATGTTTCATGTGCTGTTTGTGCATGGGTATGTTGAATCTCATTAGATTTGACTGAAAGACAGAAGGATAAGTTGGGGTAGAAGAGAGATATCTAGAGGGTGGACATTGGGATGCTTACCAGTCTTACTAAAACCCCACTGAGATCATACAGAACCCTGGCAAAAAGCTTTGTGAAAGCTAATTGGAGTGTATCTCTTTCCCCAGTGCCCCAGTGATCACTCAGACCACCCCCTACAGATTTGCTCTTCCCCAAAGGTACTATTTATACTCAGGCAATCTCTGACAAAGACCATGCTAATTTAAAGATAGAAAAATATTAATTTCGATCACAGAATTTATTCCAAGTCTATTTTAAGGTCAAGAATAGATACTGATAATTGTGACAATAACTCTGCTTTTCACTAGCCTTGCAATGGAACTATTAGTTTTAGTTTACTGCAGTATAGTAGCTTATTTTAACCCCCTTTCCAGAATTTGTATTAATTTTTGCAATTATACAATGTTTCATTTATATATTCAAAAATCTAGTCAAAATTCAAATGTGGGTTTATTATCTAGTCTTTTTTTTTTCCAGTGAACAGAGACATCTCCTCCTGAAAAAATTAACAGATACTTAAAGTAATTTGGAGAACATGTCAGAAGTTCTAGGAAAAGACTAGTCTTTTCTGAAGGCTAGCAATGAAGCACTTGGAAAGTTTCGTAATACTCACAAAAAAATCTGATATGCACTTCATGTAAATTTTTCTAATAGATTTACAGAAAAATTCTTTCCAATGAAAATGGTAAGGCTGGGCATGGAAACTCATGTCTGTAATCCCAGCACTTTGGGAGGCCGAAGCAGGCAGATCACTTGAGTCCAGGAGTTCAAGACCAGCCTAGGCAATATGGTGAAACCTCATCTCTGCTAAAAAATACAAAAAATTAGCCAGGCATGGTGGCACATACTTGTAGTCCCAGCTACTCAGGAGGTCTTGAGGATCACTTGAGCCTGGACTGTTGAGGCTGGAGTGAGCCAAGGTCATGCCTCTGCACTCCAGCCTGCTGGGTGACAAAGTAAGACCCTGTCTAAGAAAGAAGAAGAAGAAGAAGAGGAAGAGGAAGAGGAAGAGGAAGAGGCTCAAAAAAAGAAGCTCAGTGAATAAAATGTTTTGGTGAGACGCTGCTAAGTTAGAAAATTAGAATATAGGAAATTGTTGGGAATGAGATTTTGTGGCTTCCATAGAAAGTCTGGCCAGAGGAGAAAAAGAGACAGAGAGGTTACCTGGAATACATTTCTCCATTCCTTCCCTCTCCCTCCAAATCCTCTTCTAGGATTTTGCTCTTGTTTTTATTATAGTGGCATATACCTTCATATTTCAAATATCCTCCTAGAGAATTTTGAATCCCAAATAACTGTGAGTAATGCCTGTAATGCTTGCCTTCTGAAGGATTTAACCTAGGCTGCATAGTTTATAGCTGATAAACTGGGAGTCAATCTTTCACTGCAATGATGTATTCGCTGCACTAAGAACCATTTCCATTGTAAATTAATTCTTGAAATGTTGGGACATAAATGTCATCAGTATCATTACCTAGTCCACTCCCAGAAGCAGCGACTCTGTCAGTTTGCTGCAGGTGCTGGCTTCTAAAAGGAAGGTGCTCCAAACAAAACGCATTAAACCATGACTCCATTCTTAAGGGCAACTCCTTTCAAATGCCTTTTTACTTTATGCTGCTTGGCGGAGAGATTAATGGATGCCATTTCTGATATGCAACTGGCTTCAGGGTTTTTCCTGTGCCCTTTCAGAAAGAGATACTCTTGAGTGCCTTTTAACAAATATATTTCCCAAATGTTCCTTCTTTAGAAGGCTACTCTAAATTTAGTCAGAATCCAACTTCTTGTGCCTCTGCTTAGAATCAATGGGCCGAAAATACAACGACTCATCAGTGTGTAGAGAACATACTAGGAATTACGTGAAGGATAAGAATCAACAAAACAGGACAGCCCTTGAGGAACTTAGGGTTCTGTAGGGTGAGAAACAATCCTACCCTGAAGAATCAAGAAAGAAATAATAAGTGAAACCAATTTCAGGTATGAGTTACTTAGGGCACTCCTCACACATTTTGAGATGTTAACTAAAGTTTCCAGTAAGTTTATTCACAGTTTGGTGCTTTCTGGGAAAGAAATGTTCTTGAGGAAATCAGAACAACATGAAAATATACATTCTGAACATGTATTTTCTTGAAGAGTACAAAATTGGAATGTTGATTCCACAATTTCTATGCATAACAGAAAGGAATTTTTAAAGTAGTTCATCTGTTTTTAGATGTTCCCTTATTTTCAGACTTCCCAGATTAATTTAGCAGAGTATGCATGAGATAGCCCTAAAGCTCAGCATGCATCAATCTGGTGAAAAACTTTAGGTTCAGCAAAAGAAAACTGTTGTTTCTATAACCCATCTTCTGATTTTGTAGTCAGGAAAAATTGGAAACAAGTGTCCTGCTCCTTAAAAAAGTCAGTAGGGATATGTGAAAAGCCATTCAACTGGAAGCAGATGTCTCGTAAAATAATTCTAATTGGTGCTCAATTAGTTTAAGGCAGGGGTGAAAAACTGTTGCCCCTCAACTCCTGATATGTATTTATATTCCTAGAGCCAGAAGGACATTAAGTGCACTACCTTGTGTTGATAACAAGTATTTACTGAGCATCTACCTTGAGATAGTCACTGCGATTATCTCTGGACCTGCATCATTTTACAGGTTATGGAAACCAAGGCTCAGATAAATTAGGGAGTCACCACAAATTTCAAATAAGTAGTAAAAAACAGATCATGCCGTTTGGCTACGCTGCAATCATTTTTAATTTCAAATAAAAATGAAAACTTTAAAAATCGATATGTTAAATTTTAAAACTAAAACTACCTGTATAAATAATTTAGGGGGTAAGGCAAAGATTTAAATAGATATTGGAAAACCTTAGAACTGAATGTTTAGTATATCAAAATTTGTAAGATACAAACTGCCGGCCAGGTGAGGTGGCTCATGCCTGTAATCCTAACACTTTGGGAGGCTGAGGTGGGCAGATCAACTGAGGTTGGGAGTTCCAGACCAGCCTGACCAACATGGAGAAACCCCATCTCTACTAAGATTACAAAATTAGCCGGGCGTGGTGGTGCATGCTTGTAATCTCAGCTACTCGGGAGGCTGAGGCAGGAGAATCGCTTGAACCTGGAAGGCGGAGGTTGCAGTGAGCTGAAATCATGCCATTGCACTCCAGATTGGGCAACTAAGAGTGAAACTCTGTCAAAAAAAAAAAAAAAAAAAGATACAAACTGCCAGATATCATATTAGAAATCAATACTAAAATTTAATTAACTATTCGTCCTAATTAAGAAATTATAAAAATAATAAAATAACCAAAAAATTTAAAAATTACAATAGAACAAAAATAATAAAATATAAAATGTAGAATAGATAAGCCTTTATTAATCAAGATAAAATGAAAGTGGTCACAAACATTTTAGGAATGAGAAAGCTGAGAGTTTTGAATGTTATTGTGATTTTAAAAATGAGATTAATATGCAAAAAATCGCATGAAACATAAAATTATATACAATATAGATAATTTCCTAAAACAATATAACTTTTAAAAACAGATAAAAAAGAACTAGAAAACTGTAATAGTCTTATATCTTTAACAAAATTAAATCTATAGTGACAAATATCCTAACAAAGAAAGTACCACATCCAGATAGTTTTAAGGACAAATTCTACTAAACCTTCAGTATTATATATTCTTTTTTTTTTTTTTTTTTTTTTTTTGAGGCGGAGTCTCGCTCAGTCGCCCAGGCTGGAGTGCAGCGGCGCGACCTAGGCTCACTGCAAGCTCCGCCTCCCGGGTTCAAGCGATTCTTCTACCTCAGCCTCCTGAGTAGCTGGGATTACAGGCACCTGCCACCCTGCCCAGCTAATTTTTGTATTTTTTTAGTAGAGATAGGGTTTCGCCATGTTGGCTGGGCTGGTCTTGAATTTCTGATCTCAGATGATCCACCCGCCTCGGCCTCCCAAAGTGCTGGGATTACAGAAGTGAGCCACCGCGCCCGGCTCATATATTCTGTTATTTAACAGCAAAAGGTTGGGCATTCTTAACTTGTCTTATGCAGTTGTGAGATAATAGCAGTACGAGAGGAAAAAAAGATCACAGCAAGCTATTCTTTATGAACATAGAGGCAAAATCCTAAACAAATATTAGCAAACTAAATTCAAGTTGGATTTATCTCAAATAAGCAATATTTTTTACATTTACAATAATTTATCAATATAATTTAATACATAGAGATTAAAGTAGAAGAAATGAAACGATCATTTCAATAGATGGAGAGGAGCATTTTGCATAGAAATGATTTGAAAATTAGCAAAGCAGGCATTAAAAACACCTTCTTTATCCTGATAAAGGTATCTACAAAAAACTCAAGACAGACATCATATTTAATAGTAGATTTTCAGAAGCATTCTTTTTATATTACAAAAGGAAGCTTGTCTACCAGCACTGCTTTTATTCATAGCTGTATTTGATGCGCAGCCATAGAAGCAAGGTAAGGAAAAGAAATGGTACAAGAATTAGAAAGCAAGAAACAAAATGGCCTTTATTTGCAGAAATACAATTGGCTGTGTAGGAAACTTAGATATTAACCAAATTATTAGAGCTAATAAGAATTTAAACAGCTTGTTAAATGTCAGATCTGTATCTGAAAATTAATTGCATTTCTATACGCATACAATAAAAATGTAATGCTCCCATTTACAAGAGGAACAAAAAGTAAAAAAACGCCTAAGAATAAAGCTAATAAAATTATTCCTGACATTTTTGGAGAAAATTAAAAAAAGAAATTCAGGAATATCTAAATAAAAATAAAGCTATACTGTCTCTGCAAATAGAAAAATGTGAGGCTGGGCGCGGTGGCTCATGCTTATAATCCCAGCACTTTGGGAGGCTGAGGCTGGCGGATCACTTGAGATCAGGAGTTCGAGACCAGCCTCACCGACATGGCAAAACCTTGTCTCCAATAAAAATACAAAAATTAGCTGGACATGGTAGCAGGCACCTGTAATCTCAGCTACTCGGGAGGCTGAGGCATGAGAATCACTTGAATCTGGAAGGTGGAGGTTGCAGTGAACCAAGATCATGCCATTACCCTCCAGCCTGGGCAACAGAATAAGACTCTGTTCTTACTGTTTTTTTCTTTTTTCATTTTTTAATCACATTTACTCTATACATTCAATACAACTTCACTAGTGAATATGATGAACCAACTCTAACATTTACAGGAAATAGTAGAATTAGTTCATCATATTCAGAGACAAAAGATGGGGTTCCTTGTTCTACAAGAGTTACTATAAGAGATACAGTAATTAGACAGTTTGACATTGGTTATGTGACAAATAGACAAGTAGGGCAGAAGAAAACAATAGAACACCTCAAAATAAATAGACCCGCCTCTATGTGGACACTTTATTACAATGATGGCATTTGAAGTTCAATAGTAAAATTGTAAGTCTTCAATAAATTACGCCTGTATATTTTATTATTGGAGGAGAAGGGAAGGGAGGAGAAGGGAAAGGAATGGAAAGGAAGGGAAGGGAAGGGAAAGGAGGAAGAAAGGAAAACACAAGAAAAGTTCTACCTCCAAGTGGAATATAAATGTGAGAAACAAAACTTTTAAAAGAAAAAATAGAAGAATATATTTGTGACGTTCAGGTAGTAACAGATTCTTACGTAAGACATAAAGTAGAAAAAAATGATAAATTCTTCCGCATTATAAATTTTAAGTTATGTTCATCAAGAGATGTAATTTTTAAAAGTGAAAATACAAGTGACAAGAAGGAAACAAGAAGATATTTACAATACGTAACCAAAAAAGATTGTATTTTATATATGTTTATTACATGTATATAATCTTTTCAAATCAAAAATAAGAAAGTAAACAAATTAAAAAATAGGTAAAATGTATAACACGGAAAATCACAAAAGAAGAAACTTGAATGGCCAATAAACATGTAAAAAGTTAGTCAATTTTAGCCAGGTATGGTGGCTCAAGTCTGTAATCCCAGCAGCTGGGGAGGCTGAGGTGGGCAGATTGCTTGTGCCCAAGAGTTTGAGACCAGCCTGGGCAACATAGCGAAACCCTGTCTCTATTTACTAAATTTTATAATAATGAAAGAAAAAAAAGAGGAAAGTTTCTCAACCCCATTTGAAATTAAGAAATTACAAATCAAAACTACAATTGGTTATTATTTTATGCATACTAGACTGGCAAAAATTAGTCTGTGACTATTATGCAACATATACATGCAGCAAAATTGCATTTGTATCCCATAAATTTATACAAAAAAGCAACTGACAACCTCAGATGTTGGTAAGGATGTGGACTAATGGAAACTCTGCTACACCGCTATTGGGAGTATGAATTGGCACAACCATTTGAGAGAATAATTTGGCCTTAACTAATAATTTTGATGATGCACATAGCCTATGACAAACCAGTTTTATTCCTAATTATGCAAACCCTTGGGCAGAGGTCTTTAGACTGAGTTGCCTATATATCTCAAAGTACACAAAAGCATTCCAAGTGTATGAAATGACAGTTTTAAATTAATAAATTTTTAGATCTCCAATTTCCACATAGATGGTTTCCTAAATTTGGTATGCACAAGAACATCCCTGGAGAAGCTTTTCATGTGTTCATTTCCATTTCCTCTCTCACAACAATCTTTCTCTTATTTTGTAAGTCAAAGGCGTCTTCTCACACATCCTGAAATTTACTATATAGTACATCAACCCCAGGTGTAAAAATCTCTAGGGTGCCGAATAAAGAAACAACTTTAAATATTGGTAAATACATAAGGAAAGTGAATAACCTTATTAATATATATGTATTTATATTAGGAAAGTGAATAACTTCTATCTAGCTTTGTCATGTCAGAAGGTTTCTAATAATTTGCTTTTATTTAATTTAACAGAGGACTGAATCAAGGTATTTGCTAATAGTTCTTTAAAATGTTTTATCATAAATCACTAAATGATTTTGACATTTAACTCAGAAACAGTTCAATGAATTGAATGATATTAATCCAAAAATCTTCTTCCATTCATATGTACTTAGGAATGTGAATAAGATTTGTTAGTGCTTATTTTTATGGGAAAAAAGCAGAATTGATCTAGACCTTGTCTTATTCTAGCTGTAAGTAATAGTCATCCTTGGATACATGAATTGTCTAAGGAGGCCTCCCCTTTTCCCCCTAAAAAACCCTGTGTATTTTATTGAGAGATATTTCCAATATAAATTTTACTCTCTAAGTTTAAGAATTATCAAAATGTGCAATACATTAGTTGTTTTGATCAATTATATACTACTATTAACTGTAAAACCATAACTTAATTCTGAATAAATTTTTAACACTTAGTATTTTATAGTCAGAGGAAGTTTTCTTTTTAAAATTTAAATTATATGTGTACTTTTTTTTAAGAGACAGGATCTTGCCCTGCTGCCCAGGCTGGAGTATAGTGGTATGATCATGGCTCACTGCAGCCTTGACATTCTGGGCTCAAGTCGTCCTCTTGCCTCAGCCTTCCAAGTAGAAAGGACTACAGGTGTGCACCACTATGAATGGCTGATTTTTAAATTTTTAGTTTGTAGAGATGATGCCTCCCTATGTTGTCCAGGTTGGTCTCAAACTCCTGGGCTCAAGTGATCCTTCCATCTCAGTCTCCCAAAGCGCTGGGATTACAGGCTTGAGCCACTGCGCCCAGCCTATATGTACTTTTGTTGTAGATAGTTATCAGAGTGAGATCAATAAAAGAAGTTGAATCATAAAAATTGATCACATAAGATGATGTGGGTAAAACAAATGGAAATACAGTTTGAGAGATAAAGGATATGTTCTAAAGTTAACGTATTTTGAGTGGAATCAAAATACAAATATCAGGCCATATGATGTGTACTAAGAGTATTATTTCTTAAAAATGTTATTTCAGTTATATACATGTGTGTTTATGTGTGTGAGTATAGGTGGGTCTCTGTATGCATATTGAATCATAATGTAAAAATATGTTTTCGTTTGAGTAGCAGCAAAAATTGCCTTGACCCAGGTGACTCTGATGCAGCAATCCACATTTTGAGAAGCAATTACCTGGGGGTGGTAAGGGTGAAGGAGAAAATATCTAAGACTTTGGCTTCCAAAAACTACATTTTAATGTATATTAATTATATATGTATATATGTATAAAATTATTTAAGAACTTAAAATACATAATAGGGAATCCAGACCTTAATGCCTGAGAAGGAATCAGTAGCAAAGTATACAGTTTTAGGAGGCTGTGCAGTAGAGACCATACTCAATAGCCAGAAGAACACTGAACTTTTAAAATGAACTCCAAGAAAAGAAAAAACATATGCAAATTCCACAGTAGTATGCGTTAGCTTGATGGGGAGAGAATGCCTACCTGCTAAAGCAAATATATCTGGCCCGTACGAAAGCAGAGACAGGAGGGTTGGGGCTGAAACAGGGGAGACTCAGGCTATAAACAACTGACAAAAATCTATCCTTTCACATCTTACATTACGAACTTGGCACCCCTAGAGGTAGAGTCCAAAGTGGGGATTCATATACAAGTGGTTTATTAAAGTGCTCCCAAAAAATCTAATATGGAGGTGAGCAAATCAGAACAGGGAAGGGGAAGAAGCCAAGCAAGGGTGCAATTTCAGACAAAGCTCCAGTGTCAAGCTGATCCCACGGGATCTCTGGAGTGCAAATTACAGTTGACTCTTAAACAATGTAGGGAATAGGGTACCAATCTTCCCACCCCATGAAGTTGAAAATTTGTATAGCTTTCGACTCCTCCAGAACATAACTACTAAAGCCTACTGTTGACTGGAAGCCATATTGATAACATAAACAGTCGATTAACACATATTTTGGATGTTATATTTATGTAGACTATATTCTTACAATAAAATAAGCTAGAGAAAAGAGAATGTTTTTAAGAAAACTATAAAGAAGATAGAATATATTTACTATTCATTAAGTGGAAGTGGGATCATCATAAAGGTCTTCATTCTCATCATCTTCATATTAAGTAGGCTGAAGGGGAGGAGAAGGGAGGGGTTGGTCCTGCTGTCTCAGGGGTGGCAGAGGTGGAGACGGTGGAGAAGGTGGAGAAGGTAGAGGAGGTGGAAGGGGAGGCAGGAGAGACAGGCACACTCTGTGTGACTTCTATTGAAAAAAATCCTCGTGCTGCTCAAAGGTCAGGTGTATATTTCAGAATGTGTTCTTACTAAGGGCAAAGGAACTGGGTTTTCATGCTTGAGCATCAAGCCAAAGTCATTGGCTAAAGGATCCCTTGGGGAGATGTGACCTCCCAGAAATTTCTTGCTCTCTGCACTTGTAGACAAAGTGGCTCTAGCTAAGGTCAGCTTTCTCTGTGTAGAAACAAGGCACACAGACCCTGTGGATGGGCACACAGGAAAAAAAGGATCAAAGGGGTCTGAGGGTACCTGCAGAGAACACAACAGCATCCACTATCCTTTAAAATAGTTTTCTCTCAAGAGGATGTTTTTGCAATAGAAAAAGCCAGTTAGGGTAAAGTGAGCTTGATAGGAAAATTTCCAGGGGCTCCTAGGACATTTAAAAAATAAAATCAGTCCCTTTCACTCAATAAAATTACTTTTTTAAAAAATATAGAGCTAGAACTGGAGCTGAAGTATTTAGGGTTTTATTATTCTAGTTTGCTTCATTTTCTTTCCCAGTATAGGAATAGAATAACTTTGGCATACCAGTGATATTATGTAAGTATAATTTAATTAAATTGTACTTTATTAGCTATTAGGTACAGTTTGGCATAATTCAGAGGGAAGGATATATTTCTTGAATCAAGACTGAGCCCCTGCCATGACGATTCTGCCAGTGTGCCGACTCTATCTCTAGCTACGGAAGAGGAAGACATCCAGGAGAAGTCTTAATAATAGAACACATTGGCACATAGAGGGAAACAACACACACCGGGGCATTTTGGAGGGTGGGAGGAGAGAGAGGATCAGGAAAAATAACTAAAGGGTACTAGATTTAATACCTGGGTGAGGAATAATCTGTACAACAAACCCCCATGACACAAGTTTACCTACATAACAAACCTGCACTTGTACTCCTGAGCTTAAAAGTTAAAAAAAATTAGTTATAAAAATGAAATAAATAAATGCAATAAAGAGGAGGATAAAAGTAATAATGTATATTAAACTAAATAATACTTTGATTAAAAAGTCTTAAACTCATTTTCTTTGGAATCAGCAACTATAAGTTTAATGATAAAAGTTGGTCTTTCCTATCGTGTATCAGCTAGAAATGCTTTCAGTTGAAAGTAACAAAACTCAACCTATAATGGTTAAATAAATACGACATAGTGGTTAAGCATAGATTTTGTAGATTCAGATCTTAGCTAGTAAACTTGAGCAAATTACTGATTTTTTCTTTTTAAATATTCTAATCTAACAAAAATGGAGATCATAATAGTATCTACTTTATATTTAGTTGTGAGAATTACAATTACTACATGTAATGTATCTGAAATGTGCATGTATGTAAAAGAGTGCCTGCATTGTAGTAATATATAAGTAAATAACTTAAAATTTGTTTTAGTTAAGAATGACATAAAAATAATTTTACTGTCCTGAATTTCTGTTAATCTCTAGAAATAGTTGCCAAAGAAGGCAGAATCTGTTTCTCTCCCAAACAACCCAGGATTTATGTGTAGGAGAGTGAGAAATTAATTCTGTGCTTATTCATTTATAGAAGTGGGACACTACACATTTTCTTTATGTTCTGCACCTTGTTTAAAACAAAATGTAGACATCTTTCCACATAAGCATATATAAGCCTCTAAGACTTTTAAAAAATAGTGTAGCATTTCATCATATGACTATACCATCATTTATTTTGCTTGTCCCACAGTGACAAACATATAGTTTATTTACAACCAACACTGCAATGAATATTCTTGTATATGGATCTTTGGATATTTATATGAAAATATTTAGAAGGTAAAATTAAGAGAGAAACCATTTGATGTGGCCGTACTCTATGTAGACCACAACAGTAAAGATTAAGAGATTCAGGAAGATGAAAAAAATGGAGGAAAGTGTTAAAATTAGACATTTAAATATATCCCACATGATTTAGAACACTCCGTAGTTAAATTTAACTAAATGTATGTTAAAAACTGGGATTGAATACTTTTAATTTAAATATTTAAAGTTAAATTTAAATGCACGGGCAGAAATTCACTGTCAACCAGTTCTGCATGTGTATACAGTGCTTTCCATTAGTTTTTTAGAGCTAAGCTCCTAAATATGAGCAGACAAACAAGAATCAGCAGATGCACCATGAAAAAGCCAAAATAAATAGAAAATAAAATTTTGGAGGACATAGCAACTATGCAGAGAGAAAAAGCTTCAAACATGTACAAAAATATTCTCAGATTCAATCAACAAATATTTGACAACCTCCTATGTGTTAGGCACTAGGGATTCATCATTAAGTAGAAGAGACAAAAAAGTTCAGCCCTCGTGATGCTTAGAAATTACTGTATCATAAAAGAAGAAAAAATCCTATGAATAAAGAGATATTTGGAAAGCAAAAAGGAGCTCATGGAAATTAAAAATATGATAACAATGAAATAATCAAAGAAGGATAGAACAATAAAGTTTAAAGAAAATAGAAGAGAGAAAATAGCAGAGAAAAGATCAGACATTTTATTGGACTGGGTCAGGCAGTTTTACATAAACATAATAGCAGTTCTAAAAAAGAAAAACAAACAAAAACAGAGGGAAGGAATAATTCAAAAAGTTCCAAATAATTCTTAAAAATTCCCCAGTAATAAAAATACAGAATTTTTCAGATCAAATCAATCTATTGAATGCCCGTGAATATTGACTCAAACCAGATAACATCAGTATGCAATTTCAGAAAATTAAAAACAAAGAGAAGATTCTAAAATGTCCCAGAGAGAACATAGATTTTATATACCTAATCAACATCAGAAAGACAACAGACATCTCAAGAATAACGCAAAAAGGCAGAAGACAGCAAAGTAACACTCTCAGATTCTGAGTGAAAATTATATTTCCCATCTAGACTTTCTTTCTATTAACTGTGAAGGTGGAATAAGGACATTTTAGATAGATATGTACAATTTCAAAAAATTATATCTGGGCAATCTGTCTTTTAGAAAGTTACTGGAGGATGTGCTTTGTTAGTAGGAAGGGTTTACAAAGAACCAGTTGTAAGATCCATGAAACAGGAAATCAAACACAGGGAAAGCCTTTCTAAATCAAACACAGGAAAGGGAGACTTCAAGGGGATGGCTATTCAGCTGGATAATCTGACTAGAGCAAAAAAAATTCTGCACAAAGAACATCTTCAGGAAGATAAAACTAAAGAATACCTTCTGCTTTTAGATGTATTGAGAAGACATTAACTAAATGTGGGAGAGTTGGGGAAAAATGAATGATGAACAAACACAACATCCACACAACAAACAAAACAAAAATGAATTCTATGGAAAATACTAGGTGCAGGAAAGGAGGAATAATTCACACTCTACGTCATCATTCTGAGTAGGACTTACAGAACTGAAAAACTGGGAGCAATCTGGGGACGGGGCTGACATTATAGGCTAGTTGCTAGATTTTATTTGCTTTTCTTTTTTAACATTTGACTTTGTTTTAGATTAAGGGGGTACATGTGTATGTTTGTTATCTGAGTATATTTTGTACTGCTGGGAGTTGGGCTTCTAAAGTACGCATTACCCAAATAGTAAGCATTGCACCCATAGGTAATTTTTCATCCCTTGCCATGCCTCCCCACATTTTGGAGTCCCCAGTGTCTATTATTTCCAACTTTATGTTCATGTGTCCTCATTGTTTAGCTCCTACTTATAAGTGAGAACATGTGACTCTAGCCAAAGATTTTGTCTTTGAATTTTAATTCAGGTGTTTGAGATTAGTTCTTCTTCTCTCTGATACATTGGAAAGAGCACTGGATTAGGAGTTATGACTTGCTTTGACAAATAAAATGTGGTATAAGTGATATTGTATGTGTTCCTGAACCTAGTACTCAAGAAACCTTGCAGCTGTCATCTTTCCTCCTTGTATCCCTGAGACTATCATGCTATAAAGAAGCTCAACCAAGTTTTCTTGAGGATAAAAGACTATGTAGTCAGAAGGGCTCAGCCATCGCTGCTGCCCCAGCTGGGCACAAGCTCCAGCTGGCAACCAGTAGAAAACAGCCACAGAAAGAAATTCAAGTGAAACCAGCAGAAGAGCTGACCACCAACCTACAGAATTGTGAAAAACAATAAAACTGTTGTAAGCTACTAAAATTTGGTGTATTGAGCTACTACATTTGGGGGCACAATACTATGCAGCAAAAGATGATTGATACCATATATAGCTATTTATTTATCTCTCTCAGTAGCATTCCTTCTCTCCCCAGCACAATTTTATCAATAGTCACTAATATTACTAGCTGCTCCTTTTCTGAAGATGTTTTACGTATTTCCATCAGTAGATCTGGGTTTTTTTCTTTTGGTTTGGTTTCATACACCTTTCTAACAAATATTTATTGCCTATTATGGGTCAAGCTCTTTATACATAAGATCTTGGTCTCTGGCTTCACCTCTTAGCATTACCACATTCCATCCCTAATTGCAATCCTCCAATTGTAACATTTGTCTCACTCCTCCTTGTCTTGAAGACACTATTATCTCTCTGGAACAATATTCCTTCCTTAACTGCCTGACAACTGCTTACCTAGACACATTGCAATTTTGCTATTCCTTACAAAGTTTAAAATTTGCAATGTGGGATCCCAGTCATGAGGTTTAATTATTTCTTATTCAGCACATTCAAAACTCCTTTATTTTCATCTCCCTCTAGAATCTGCTTGATGCTGTGGTTCTGCACTAACTGACAAAGCCTCCATTTTCTCCTGGGCACAAGCATAATGGCTGCTCTTCCTGCTTTTTGTGTATTATTTTTCAGGCTTGTGAAACCAGCATGCTAATGAACGATTTCAAATGTTCTTCACATTTGTTCAGCTGCAGAATCACCTTCGGCAAATTCATGAATTGACACTACTGTTAAATTGAAGCTAGAACTCCAGGACGCAGTGAAGACAATCCCTCTGCCATGTCCCATGTCCCAAAGACTTTGTCTTCCTGAAGGACTTAAATGTTCCAGATCTTTCTTGCTACATATTTGTTATATTCTTTGTTTATTTACCTTTGATATGCTCCTACTCCTTTGAGAAAACTTCAGTCCAACTTGAACATTTTACCTGATTCTTAAGTTGCCCCCTTTCCTACTTCGTACAGATAGAGCTAACAGTATTTGCTGGATTTGAGTGTCTTGTTTTTTCTTTTCCTTTCTGGCTCAGACTTTATATTTATTGCATATTCTTTTAGAGTTTATCTTGTCTGCGTCCATCATAGACAGAAACATCAGTTTTATGGAACTGCTTAAAGATTCCACTATTCAAATAAAAGTCTTCACCTTTATTTCCCCAAGTTGGATAATCTTCCATCAGACAAACATTCAGATCAGGCAGGGCTCTATTATTGCTCTGCCCAGCTTCCCTTAGTATGTCATATCTTGTCCATGCCTTTCCATGCATTCATAATATCAAAACTTCCTGGAACATGTTTTTTCAAGGCATAGGCAATCTGCACAAGCCTGTCAATGGTAACTTTCACCTTGAAAGTTCACCAAGTAATTTTTGAGTTTCTGCATTTATCTTCCTGGCTTTTCTTTCTCAAATAGGTCCAAATTTTCTATATTAAAACAGATTGATATAGCTGTCCTATTCTTCAAAGGTTTTTCCTGTGTGCTCACTTTGACTGCACCTTTCCTTGAACCACCAACTGCATGGTTCAAAGCCAGTAATTTCCTGAATCCTGCTCTTTGTGAAGCAGTAATTTTGACCTGCTCTTTAAGATCTTGCTTCTCTTCCTCTATTAGAAGTTGTTGGACCCTAAATACCCTTTGTGAAAACCCAAATAATTCTTCTGTTTCATATAATCTCTTTAAAAGAAAGGAGACCTGGAAGCATTTCTTTTGCTTTTTAAAAAATATCCACTTATCATGACTTTGAAGATCTAATATCGTTGTCCCTTATATATCTGTCTAGAATGTCTTCTATGATTTTTAAACTTGGATTTTTTCTCTTCTTCAAGTTTAATTAATTGCCCTCCTTTATTTATTTTTATTCTTTCCTTGCTCCTTTCTAAATGTATAACTGAAACCTATTTTTTCAAACCATTCCTTGGTTTCTTGTTAACTGTGATTCCAAGAAACATAAAGAGGTCAGGACAGAGGTCTTTAATTACTTCTGTGACCTTTCATTTTGTAAAAGTCTTATTGAGTTGTTTCTCTACCTCCAACCAATAAGAAGATACACACTTTATTTAGCAAGGGACCATAAAATATTTTTTCATAATTACCAAAATTGACCATTCTAACATGAGTAAAGTCATAGTTTAGGCTTCTAAAATTTAAGTCAAAACTTGTGTAGTAAACAAAGTCATAGCCATTTTGAGACCATGTGGCAATGGTAGTAGGCTGGAGGCAATGGGTACATGTAAGAACATATGGACAAAGCACGTGAGTCAAAGATGTTAGCTATTCCTTTATCAAGAATGCAGCTCAATACTACAAAAAGAAGCATGGAATTTCAGGCAGCTGATCTGGCACCTTCTGTAAACAGTTCCTGGCACTAATAACTTAAAGTTTGAAATACACTAGTGAAGTCCATTTGGAAACACAACAGTCTGTGTAGTTCAAAGTCCCAATCTGAAAGCCTGGCTGAAAAACACAGTGTAAGCAGCAAATATTTTTCTCCCTACCCATGTTCAGAAAGAACGAATCAATTTTTCTGTCTCACTTGCAATGCCACGGCAGAATGCAGCTGACAGTCAAGCTACAGCAGCTTGCATTGCAGAATCCAAGCAGCCGACATCTGCCAAGGCCATTATGGCATTATGGGCCATTTTTGCTGAGATAGAATCAATTGCCTGAAGATAAAGCTACCCTAAGCTGTGGTGACATGCCAGTGTCAAAATCCCTCATAGCTTTGCACTCAACAAAACTCCAAATCCTAAAGCTACTCTCTTAAATCATGCCAGTTTAATGTCAACTACACAACCTTAAAAGCATGCTATGGAGTACAATTTTGACTATCACCTAGGTTTAAAAACTGAGCACTTGGGGCCAGGTGTGGTGGCCCATGTAATCCCAGAACTTTGTGAGGCCAAGCAGGACGATTGCTTGAGGTTGAGTTCAAGACTAGCCTGGACAACATAGGAAGATCCCATCTCTACCAAAATAATAATAATTAATAATAATAATAATAATAATGTTAGCCAGGAGTGGTGGCATGTGCCTGTAGTCCCAGCTACTTTGGAGGCTGCAGTGGGAGAATTGCTTGAGCCTAGGCAATTGAGGCTACCATGAGCCATGATCGTCCAGCCTGGGCAACGGAGTGAGACCCCATCTCTGAAAAAAAAAACCCACTTAATTAATGAGCTGCTACCAAAACGTTAATATATTACAAGTTAATATGTTGCCAGAAGCCTAAGAGTAGACGATAATATATTCTCTGAAGGCAAGCCAATCCCAAAGTAAAGCTGGTATGTGCTAAGCCACTCATGCTCATTTCTTGCCTCCTTCTTATGGAAGGGGAGGTAAGTCACTCCTTCTTTATAAGAGGCCTGGAATTTTAGTCTGGGACAGACACACTATACTACTAGTCCTCAACCAGGGACAATTTTACTCTCCAGGAGACATTTGGCAATGTCTAGAGTAATTTTTGGTTGTCAAAATTGGAGAGGTGTTACTGGATCTAGTGGGCAAGAGACAGGAACGCGGCTAAACATCTGCAATGCACAGGAAAGCAATAGCAGCAAAGAATGATGAGACCCAATATGTAGTAGTGGCAAGGCTGAGAAACATGGCACCATATTGAAATACTGTATGAGTTGGGAAATAGCGTTTCTCCCTAACAGCTAGATTTACCATCTCACCAAAACTACATGCTAGAGGGTAGAGAGGATACTCCATAAGGATATGAGTGCTAACAGGAAGGGAAAGGTGCTAGAAAACAAAATGATCAACGTCCTCTTCAAAATATATGTATATGTGTGTTGTGCCTGTACTTGGAAGTGTTAAGAGTAACTGTTTACATGGCAGCATTTTAGATATTTTGATTCTAATATATATTTTTGTATTTCTATTTTAACTTTTTAACAAGGATTAATATTTCTATAGTGATACATTTAAAAAGTAAATTGCTTTCTTTACTTGAGACTTTCACCCAAGTCAAGGGAAAGAGAATGTATCATAGGAAATGATTCTGAGTCTCAAAGACATCAGGGAGCATGTGTCTCCTGGTTGCCAATATTGTGAAAAGGTATTGTTCAAATTCTGACAGCCCTGTTGAGAATAAAGAAGAATTTCTTACAATTATTGTTATTTTTCAAGAGACAGTAGAATTCTCACTGCTTTGCAGAATATAAAGGAGCATATGACTCTGTAAATTCCTCATCACAAGTTGCCTGGTGGCTGTATTCTCCTCTTTTGTGCAGCATAACAAGGGAAGACAGAGTTGCTTGACTCTTACCATATTATTAACTCTAAGTCACATCTGAAATAGGAGCTCTGCAGGGAGGGTTTAGATAACGACACATCAAAGAAAGAACACAGCCTAAAAATATTTGGTTTAAAATCTCATTCTCGATGTGCCAAGTATTATTTTCTTTGACATACTTTGTTGCCTGCCTTTGCAAAACCATAATTAGAATAACTTCCCACTCATATTCCATGGGGAAGAGAGTGAAGATTTTGTGACCCAGCTGACAAATTACAGAAATTGAGAAAAATCCAGTTCAAAGAACTATGGAATAATAAAATTTTAGAGTAAAAAGATGTGATCATCCATATTAACTTCCCTATTTATAGAAACACAGAAACTGAGACCCCCGAAATTGAGTTATAATCTTTGATGAAGATTAAAAAGCATAGATATCCTGACTCCTGGACCAATTCTTTTCCACTCTGTGATATTGTCTCATCTATTGCACTATCCTTTCATCAAATATTTATTGACTGTCCATTACAGGCCCTTTGGAAATTCAAAAATAAAGCAGTGAACTCTTATCGGTCTAACAGTTTGAATAAAGGGAAAGACTTGTGTATAGATAATTAGAAGAACAGACATTAAGTAATACATGCATTAACAAATAAAATCAGGCCAGACATGGTGGCTAACACCTGTAATCCCAGCACTTTGGGAGACTGTGGTCGGTGGATCACCTGAGATCAGGAGTTTGAGATTAGCCTGGCCAACATGGTGAAACCCCATCTCTACTAAAAATACAAAAATTAGCAGAGCATGGTGGTGCATGCCTGTAGTCCCAGCTACTTGGGAGGCTGAGGCAGGAGAATCACTTGAACCCAGGAGACTGAGATTTCGGTGAGCACGCCACTGCACTCCAGCCTGGGTGACGGAGCGAGATTCCATCTCAAAAACTAACTAAATAAATATAAAATCGGAGGAATGAAACTCAAATTCCTATAGAAACTAGACAGGTAATATAAACAAGTAAAAGAGGCTGTGTGCAATTTTTAAAATTAGTGAGGTTTTGGGGCAAACAAGGAAATCCAAGGAGTGTGCAACGTTAGCTCTGGCTAATTATCACCAGGAAATAATTAGGTTCTTTTTTTTTTTTAACAAGATAAACTGAGAATCCCAATGTATATGTAAAAGAGTCATGTTTTTAAACCTTCCTAATTGTGCATATGTATTGTGGGGAAAGGGAGAAGTTATAAAGAGAAGAGAGAAAAGGGATAGAGTATAATGATGAAAGGCTTTGGGGCTGAGATGAGTGTCAAGGTACAATGTCGAATGTTATGCAGGTTATTGCTGACATTGTCTTGGCAATCCCTCTCCCTGTTATATTCCATGATGGTTTTTACTTTTGTTTTAGTGTGATTTAACTAATGAGCTATCTATTTTGGATGTCTTTTCATTTTCTCAATAACTGGCCTACTTTCTGATGCCCACAGGCTTCCTGAATACCCTGGGTACTAGAACTTGCATTTGTCTTACAGATTGAGATGTGAAACATCTCTGCAGCTTTTGTGCCATCACTTTGAACCTTAGGCAGGCAGTGAATCTCTTTTGTGACAGGCTCATATTGAAACTACAGAACAGATGGGAGTTGGCTGGAAATCATAAAGAACAGAGAGAAATCAGCCATGAATTACGATTGCCAAGAAATCCTCCAAAGTTATTTTGTATTAACTAGCATGGAATATACTGGAAGACACAGAATACTGAAAGAATAATGGAGTTCATTGTCTTCTCCAAGGAGCAGTGAAAGCTTTTTGATAGATTCTGAGCACCTGTTGCTTTCTCCTAAGACAGAAGTAGAAGATGATTTCCATTCAGATATGGAGTGGTTGAGGACAGGGTGGGGAAACGGTTGGTACTCAGGTCCTTTTACCTCCCACAATGAAAGTTGCTGCACCACTAAAACATGAAGTGTTGTGCAGTGGTGGAACTGCATGGAAAACATATCCTTTAATGTAGTAAAAATACAATATGTGTAGGAATAAATGCTATTTCAGCCATCTATCAATGCAACAGGACAGAGAAATTATAATGGTCTTAAATCAAGGTGAGAAAATCAAAGAGTAATTTGTCATGGATGGTTATTCTGTTTATCAATGGAGAAACCATACAACCATGGAGATAAACATGTACTGAGTACTTATTATATACTGAGTGTTGTCCATCTGCTGGGATTTGCCAGGTAAGTAATGTAGTTCCCAGCATATGCCATGCTCTATTTTAGCCTCTCAGCCTTATAAGTGCTATCTCTTCTCTCTAAAAAGTGATTACCTTCTACTCATTCTTCAGATCTCAGCTTAAATTATTTCTTCCCTAAGAAGCTTTTCCTGACCCTGCAAGGCTGGATTAAGAGCTCTTCCTATGTACTCTCATAAAAGCCTGTGCACATCTCTATCATTGTCCTGACCTTCCTGTCTCTTTATCTAGACTGTAACATGAAGGTAGAGTTTTATTCAGTTTTATAGCCTCAATGTTTTGCACAGTGCTTGGCATAGTGCACATACTCAATGAATGTGTGTTGTATGAATGAGTGAATGAATGAATTTATGAATAGAAGGATGAATGAATAAAATATAATCCAGAGTGCAGAGACAATGCACAGAATGGGAGAAAATATTTGCAAACTACCTATGTGATAAGGGATTAATAACTGGAATATATAAGAAGCTCAAACAATCCTATAGGAAAAAAGTCTAATAATCCAAAAATAAAATGGGCAAAAGATTTGAATAGACAGTTTTCAAAAGAAGACATGCAAGTGGAAAACAGGCATATGAAAAGGTGCTCAACATCACTGATCATCAGAGAAATGCAAATCAAAACTGCAATGAGATATCGTCTCACCCCAGTTAAAATATCTTATATCCAAAATACAGGCAATAATAAATCCTGGTGAGGATGTAGAGAAAAGGAACCCTTGTACACTGTTGGTGGAAATGTAAATTAGTACAACCACTTTGAAGAACAGTTTGGAGTTTCCTCAAAAAATCTAAAAATTGAGCTACCATTTGATCCAGCAACCCCACTGCTGGGTATATACCCAAAATAAAGGAAATCAGTATGTGGAAGAGATACCGGCACTCCTATGTTTGTTGCAGCACTGTTTATAATAGCTAAGACTTGGAAGCAACCTGAGTGTCCATCAACAGATTAATGGATGAAGAAAACATGGTATATATACACAATGGAGTACTATTGAGCCATAAAAAAGAATGACATCCAGTCATTTGCAACAACATGGATGGAAATGGAGGTCATTACGTTAAGTGAAATTAGCCAGGCACAGAAAGACAAACATCACATGCTCTCACTACTTGTGGGATTTAAAAATCAAAACAACTTAACTCATGGACATAGAGAATAGAATGGTTACCAGAGGCTAGGAAGGGTAATGAGAGGCTGAGGGGGAGGTAGGAATGATTAATGGGTACATAAAAAATAGAAAGAATGAATAAGACCTACTACTTGATAGCACAATATGGTGACTTTAGTCAATAATAACTTAATTGTACAGTTAAAAATAACTAAAAGACTACAATTGGATTGTTTTTAACACACAGGATAAATGCCTGAGGGAATGAATACCCCATTCTCCATGATGTGCTTATTTCACATTGCATGCCTATATCAAAATATCCCATGCACCCCATAAATATAGACACCTACCATGTACCCACAAAAGTTTTTTAAAAATCTATTAGAATCAGAGTTCAACCCCTTGGATGAAGTCAGTTAGTTCCAGAGATAGAACTGTATGTGTTTCAGGCTGTACTATCAAGACAGTTGTTAGTTTTAGATAGATTAGTTTTGAGAACTAATAAACATTCATTGAAATATTTATATATATAATCCAGAATGGAATATAGAGGGAGTGACTTACTTGCCTAAAGGAATGAGGAAAGACTTCACAGAGAAAATAAAAATATTTGTTGGGATTGTAAAGATTCCTTGAGAGTCCTATCTCCTGCCATATACTTGTCTATGTAGCGGGATTACAGTTCACAAAAAAACCAACAAAGTCTCTGAGTTTACAGAGTAGGGTTAGAGAGCTTATGAACTAATACATATAGACATGCATACATACATAAAGGTATGTATACGTTTTACATCTTAGGTAATGATTAGTGCTGTGATGAAAATGCAACAGTATTATATGAAAGATTATAAATAAAGACAAAAATAGGTACAACTTTTCCAGGGTTTAGTTAAACCAAAACTCTTTAAAATTTTATTAACAGATTCTGATCAACTCTCCAGCTTTCTGCTTACTCAAAGCTGTCCTGTGGAAGGCACATTGCTCAGACTGGGCAAAATCTTGAGTCTTTTGCTGTTCCTTCTCCTCCCCGCTTTGAACTTCCTGCCCTTTTCTACTCCACACTCAAGACTCCTTCCTTCTACTCATTTAGGCCTAAAATAAAACTACAAATTTCTTAGCAAACAGCCTGCATTTTTTTGTCTCCCTAGCCAAATGATCAAATAAATATTTCAGGAAATAAAGAAGAAAGTGGGGTGTTTTGTTTGGACTTAGTGTATAAAGAATTGATTGTTGGTGTGGGGGAATTAGCATACACAGAGGCAAAAATGTCTTTCTCCTGGATGAT
Source organism: Pan paniscus (assembly GCF_029289425.2). Taxonomy (NCBI): domain Eukaryota; kingdom Metazoa; phylum Chordata; class Mammalia; order Primates; family Hominidae; genus Pan; species Pan paniscus. The sequence continues at coordinate 88,800,719 of NC_073259.2, forward strand.
AAACATAACAGTGAGCAAATGCTGTCTACACAGATATTTAATAAGTCATTGGCTAGGCTGAGATGAATGGCAGTCCAAAATTCTGCAAGCCTACATAACCAATAGTCAAGAAATATGAATAGCAGTTAACCTAGAATACACACTGCAATTTTGAAATTTCTAGTGGAAGCACTGAAGTGTCAACAGAATTGCCAAATTTTCTCTTTGATTAAATGTGAGCATATTCAATTCAAGCATTTTATAATTCATGCCCATAGGCATTATGACTATGCTCTATAAAATCCCAAAATTCATTATAAAAACTATGGATGCTTAATGAGTCAAATTCCACTTACATTTATTGCTTAGTAAGCTGTGCTCTTCCAGTTGTAATGTATAGGTTTTAGTTACTCAGACTAACAGCAAATCATATTTGCTGTGTAAAACATCACTGAGCATGAATTATAATATCTATTATTCTAGCTTCTGCATCATTAAGGCAAAAATCCAGTTTCATGGTAAATTTAACCATTAAATGCAGAACTTCTCAATACAACTCGCTGCTTCTAACTTAGAGTTTGTAAGTGAAAAAGTAAGAACTTTAAGAAATCTGCCCTATCCCACTAGAATCCAATGACAAATCCCTTCAATCCTATTCAATTTATTGATTCACTCAATTACACAATTACTATGTAATTACTACGTATTACTATGTAATAAGGCATTGCACTAATTTCTGGGATGCAATGAAATTTACTCTCTAGTTAGAAAGACTTTAGTCAAACAGGAATTATACAAATAGAAGTAAAATTACAAGTGATGCATTGATTATAAAGTGCCTTACAAGCACATGACAGGTGCCCTGATATAGTTGGTGCATTAGGAACGGCTTTCCTGAGGAAGAAATAAATGATCTGAGATTTAAGGGAATTAATTGGGTGGATGGAGGGTAGCTGGAGACTAGGGGTGGAGAAAAGATTTCCTAGCAGAGAGAATTGCATACAAAGTTCCTGCACTGAACATGGGTTCAATCAAAAAGACCAGTGTGGATGAAGGAGGATTGTTCTGAGATGAAACTGGGGAGATGGGTTGAGGCCAAACCTCACAGGATTCAAGTGGTCACTTTAGACATTTTGGTCTTTATAGTGCCAGGAAGTCCTTGAAGAATCTGAAGCAGAGGAATGAAATATAGTTATGCGTAAGTCATATTTCAAATAAGTTTTTGTAAAGGATGCCTCATTTTACATTTTAATAAGAATAAATAAACATCTGTTTTCTGTGCTTAAAAATGGTATACAAGTTTTCCTACCAAATTGTTCTTTGGCTTGTAAACATATTTTTCTCAATAGTTGAAGTTGGGAACATTCTTTCTCCATTTTTGAATAAGCAAGAGGCACCTAACTCAGCAAAGATAAACACCTGCTGTACCTGAAAGACGTAATTATATTTTGAAAAGTAAAGGAGTTCTGGAATATATTCATGAGGAGTAATATAACTCATAAAAACATTATATAATTACAAATATAATGGTTTATGTAACTTTGGGCCTGAACAATAAGAATGAAGTCGATGTGACTAAAAACCAGTAGAATGGGCGATTCCAGAGTACCCAGTTTCCCTAATTATTATATAGGCTCACATTGACTCCCTGCATCCTTGAGAGTGTGTAGAGCTGTTGCAAATCGCCATGTGCAGACCAATAGGCAACTCCTACCCTTGATGAAGACCTTGGCAAAGACATCTGCAAGTAAGACCATGAGACACACTGACTAGTAGTGAGCAGTAGCTGAGCTAGTGAGAGAGACTGTTAATCCCTAGATATGCAGCATGTGCCTTCCACCCCCATCTGAGGCTCTTGCTTACTCACAGATGTCCTCTCGCTTGTTGGTTTGGTTCAGTGTGTGTGTGTGTGTGTGTCCCCTCAAAATAGGTACAGAGCCTTCAGCTTGCTGGGGAAATTGAGAAGTTAAAGCTACTTAACTCATTTCATGTTTATTTAAAAAAAAAAAAAAGTGGGCTGGGTGCAGTGGCTCACGCCTGTAATCCCAGCACTTTGGGAGGCCTAGGTGGGAGGATCACTTGAAGTCAGGAGTTGGAGACCAGCCTGACCAACATGGTGAAACCCCATCTCTATTAAAAATACAAAAATTGGCTGGGTGTGGAGGTGGGTGCCTGTAATCCCAGCTAATAGGGAGGCTGAGGCAAGAGAACTGCTTGGACCCAGGAGGCAGAGGCTGAGCCAAGATCGTGCCACTGCACTCCAGCCTGGGCAAGAGCATGAGACTGTCTCAAAAACAAAGAAAAAAAAAGTGCAGCTACTGCCAGTGCTCATTTAATTTTACATGAACACACGCTTTGAGGCTGAAGCAAATCTAACTGATTTTCAATGTGAAAATAAAACGTAAAAACCATTCTTGGAGTTATTTCTAAACAGAACTTGTCTCTAATCCTAATATAACAGAAATGTATATAGTGATCAGTATTTAATAATTGGAAAAACTTTGAGGGTAAGATTAGGACTGTAATCTGTGAGTTATCTTTAGGTAAATGTTGCAGCTGCAAGGCCTCTGGCAAGTATTCTTGTGGCAAATGGGAAATGTATTTATGTACAACTTGTGTTTATGTACAATTTCTCTTGGCATTGTGGGAAATGTGTTTATGTACTAATTTGTGTTTATGTACAATTTCTCTTGGTATTGTAGGAATTGTGTTTATGTACTAATTTGTGTTTGTGTACAATTTCTCCTGGTATTGCCAACTCATCAACACCCCAGACCTAGGTCCTTGTTTTGACCTAAGGTGTATTTCCATAAACTAAAACAGTCAAGCTTTTAAAAAATCTCTATTAGACTAGATGGAGAATTGAATTTGGACACTTCTACTGTGTTTCCTCATCCACCTGATCTACAAATGTTAGCATGACTCGGGCATCAGTTCTTGGTGCCTTCCCTTATCTTGAATATACTTATTCTCTTAGTGAACTCATTCAATTTCATAGCTTTAAATATTTTCAAATGTTGAATACTTCCAAAGTTATATCTCTGACCTAGATTTCTCCCTCTGAACTCTAGACTCATAAAACCAATGGTCTGGTCAACCACTCTACTTAGAGGTTTAAAAGGCATCTCAAACCACATGGACAAACCTGAATCTTTCTTCTCCAAAACTGCTTCTTTTGCGGTCTCCTCCCATCAGTAGATGACAATTTATTATTTCAGTCGCTCAGAACAAAAACTTCTGAATCTTTTAAAATTCTGTTTATTTCATACTGTTGTGATTTATCAAAAAAATTGCTTGTCTCCACATTCTAAATATATATCTCAAATAAATACATCAAAAGTGAAATAACTTCCTACCACCTCCACTGCTATCACATTGGTTTTAGCTACCATTTTCCCTTACAAGACTGTTGCAAGACTCTCTAAAATAGTCTCCTTACTTCTACCTTGCTTATTTTCAACACAGTAATATGAAAGATCCTGATGAAACGCATATATAATCATGTTATTCCTCTACTCAAATACTTCAATGGTTTCTCATCTAATTCAGTCTGAAAGCTAAATTTCTTCAAGTGATATATTAATACAAAGCCCTAGAAGATGCTTTTCCGTATTACTTCTCTAATCTCACCTATCGTATTCTTTACCTCACTCTACTGTAACCATGTTGGCCTCCTTGCTGTTTCTTGAGCATATGTGTACCCTCTCCCCTTGGGTTTTTAATTTATCCTTTCGTATTTGAGATGCTTTTCCTCCAAATACTCATGTGGCTCACACCCTCATGTCCTTTGGGTCTTAATTTAAATGTCACCTTCTTAGAACACAAGAGTATTCCCTGACCATTCTCAATCCATACACACTTCTTACATTTTTGTCTGCTTAATTTTTTTCCTGTAACTAGTACCATGTAACATAATTTATATTTTGCTTATTTATCTTATTATCTGTTTCTGCCCCTAAAATGTAAATTCCTAAGACATGAATTTGTGTCCATTTTATTTTTCTCTTATTATCTCCATGGCCTATAAAATTGTCTGACAATTAGTTGGTACTCAATAAATACATGTTGAACAAAATAATTCATATTCATGGTAAGATGAATAAAAGTGTAGTGAATACCTAGTGAATAAATAGACAGCAGGTAAAATAAGTAGATATTCAAACAGCATCATAGGCCAATATTAAGATTCAATGTTCAGTGAAATAAAGTAAAATGAAGAGTATAATCTTTGCATAGTAACATATATTCTGTTTTAAAATCCATCATACTGAAGCAAAATCACATTTCTTGCAAGTACATCTAATTATATAAATAAGCAGAGTGAGAGGAGAAAAGAACGTTGATGGGCAGTGCAGGGAAAAAATAATGAGATATAAAGTAAGAGGGAAACATTGCATGGACTGATGAAGATAGAGTGCCATGAGCTGAGAAACATGAGTAATCCAACTCTTAACACCCAGGGTCCCAAAATAACCACACACTCAACCAAGAATCACTCTTGCTGTAGTGTGGAGACTTATAGTAGAGCAAAAGTCAATCTAAAATGACCAGATATTAATCCATTGCAATCATCCAAGTAATGTTTGGGGGTACAATAGTATGAACCTAGAAATTAATAACAGGAGGAATCATGAAATATTAACAAGTATGTGGAAATTAAACAACATGCTCCTGAACAACTATTGGGTCAAAGAAGTAAGTAAAGGGGAAATTTAAAAATATATTGAGATAAATGAAAATGAAAACACAAAATACCAAAACTTATGAGATGCAGCAACAACCATTTTAAGAGAGAAGTTTAATACCAATAAATGCCTGCATCAAAAACAGAGGAAAAAAATAAGAAAGATTTCAAATAAACAACCTAACATTACATGTCAAGGAACTAGACAAATAAGAACAAACTAAGCCTAAAATTAGCAGAAGGAAGAAAATAACAAAGATCAGAACAGAAATAAATGAAATAGAGATTAGAACAATAGAAAAGATAAACAAAACAAAGACTTGATTTTTTGAAAAGCTAAACAAAATGAACGAATTCTTCATTGAATTAAGGAAAAAGAGAGAAGACTCAAATTTGAAAAATCAGAAATGAAAGAAGAGACATTATAACTGATAACACAGAAATACAAAGGATCATAAGAAACTACTATAGGCAATTACATGTAATTAAATTGGACCACCTTGAAGAAATAGTTAAATTCTTAGAAATATGTAACATACCAAGACTGAATCATGAAAAATTTGGAAATCTGAATAGAGCAGTAATGAGTAAGGAGACTGAATCAGTAATTTAAAATCCTCCATCAAAGAAAAGCCCACAACTATATGGCTTTGCAGTTGAATTCTACCAAAGATTTAAAGAAGAACTAATACCAATCCTTTTCATACTCTTCCAAAAATTGAAGAGGAGAGAATACTTTCCAGCTCATTTTACAAGGCTAGTATTAAACTAATACCCCAGACAAAGACCTCACAATAAAAGAGAGAAAAATTAAAGACAAATTACTCTGATGAACATAGCTGAAAAATCCTCAACAAAATATTAGCAAACCATATTCAACAGTACATTAAAAGAGTCATTCACCATGATCAAGTGGGTTTTATTCCTGAGATGGTTGAACAAACCAACAAACCAAGAAAGTTGGTTTAACATACAGAAATCAATAAATACAATTCAATGCATTATGAGAATAAAGGAAAAAGACCACATGATTATCTCAAGTGATGAAGAAGAAGTATTTGACAAGAAAACAAATAACCCTAATTAAAAATGGGCAAAGGACCGGAGTAGACATTTTTCAAAGGAAGACACAGAAATGGCCAACAGACATATTTTTTAAGAGCTCTACATCTCTAGTCGTCAAAGTCATTGTGGCTTTATTTTGCAAAATAAAACCACAATGAGATAAAACCTCAGACTGTTAGATTGGCTATTATAAAGAAGATGAAAGAGAACAAGTGTTGGTGAGCATGTGGATAAGAGGAAGCCCTTATACACTACTGGTGGTATTGTAAATTAGTATAGCCACTTTGAAAAATAGTATGGAAGTTCCTCAAAAATATGAAAAATAGAAATACCATATGGCCAAGCAATCTCACTACTATTCACAATAGCCAAGATATAGAAACAATCTAAATGTCCACCAACAAATGAATGGATTAAAAATGTGATATATACAAATATATATACTCACACACACACACACACAATGGAATACTATTCAGCCTTTTTAAAAAAAAAACACAAAATTTTTTCATTTGTGACAATGTGGATGAACCTAGAGGACATTAAGATAAATGAAATAATCCAAACACGAGAAAAAAACACCACACGGTCTTACTTACATGAGGAATCTAAAAAAGTTGAACTCACAGAAGTAAAGAGTAGAATAATGGTTACTAGACATGGGAGTTTGGGAGTAAATAGGGATAGAGGAGACACTGATAAACAGGTAAGAGGGTACAATTAAACAGAAGGAATAATTTCTGGCATTCTGTTGGATAGTAAGGTGACTACAGTTATTAATAATATATTGTATGTTTCAAAATAGCTGAAAGAATGTTAAATGTTCTCACCATAAGAAATGATAAATATTTGTGTTGATGTATATGCTAATTACTGATTTGATCATTCCACAATGTATATGTATTTTGAAATATCACACTGCATCCCATAAATACATACAATTATTATCTGACAGTTGAAAATAAAATAAAATAGAATTTTACGTTGGAAAAAAAAGATAAGGTAGTAGATTGGATTAGGATAACAGTAAAGAGACCAAGAGATTTATTGGAAAGACTGTGTGATTGATTGACTATTGGATGAGAGGAAGAAAATAAAGGTTTCAAAATAATTCCCAAATTTCTGATTCTAATGTTATGAATAATAAGATTTCAGTGAATAACTGAAATAGGGAATGTTAGTGTAGGAATTTCATCATCATTTTTGTTCTGGTTGTATATTTATAAGTGTGATCATCTAAATGAAATTCGATCAGATAATAGTATTCAGTATTTCAGTAGGTGCAAGAATTGTGTTTTATGGGATCTACACTATATTTTCTGATTAATTTCAACCTTAGATAATAAAATGAATTGAATTGAGTCTTGTTAGCACTTTAGATTATGGGGAATTACTAGATTAAAAATACTCTTTAAAGCTTTAGGGTTCAGGAGTTTGTACTTTTCAAAGCATTGCTTAAACAAACTGAGGTAGTGGGAAATGAAGAGAATAGAGTCTGGTAACATAAAATAAAACTCATAGCAATTTTTTGTTGTTGACCGAGGTCAGTTTAGTTGAACCGTCTTGCAAGAAATAAAAACACATTTAAAATAAAATTCAAAAAAATGAATATCTCAAAGTATTGTAATTAATCTATTCTATTGTTGTTTTATACATTTTTGTACCTTTATTATAGCATTTATCACATTCTACAGAGGATTGTAATTATTGCTGTTACATCTTTGTGTCTCCTACCCAATTATAACCACTTACTGGGCAAAGACAGTGTCTTTTTTATTTTTTCCCACTCGCAACTCACACACTGCTTATATCTCACTCAGTATATGTTTACTGGTCTTTTAAATTATCAGTTTTAACTTCTTCTGAGGCAGTTTTTTAATAGGCTGTATCCAAACCAGTTTTCCTGAGAACTAATACAAATGTGAACTTATATTTGATGAACTAGATTGTTAGACCTTGTAGGGCAAGAAAATAAAACCCTTTTCTTTCCTACACATCTTAGGCTCATTGAATGGAGTCTTGTAAATTAGACCGACGAAAGACAGATTGTCAAGAGAAAAACACATTAATTTATTTACTATAAGTTTCACATGACACAGGAGCCTTCCTAAGGAAATAAAGACCTCAAGAGACTGTTAATCTTGAATGGTTTTATGCTAGGTGTGATGAAGAGTGGAGAGTCTTGGGAAAATTTGATAGTACAAAAAGATATCATAGGAGAAAGGGCTAAGTGTAGTAAAGTGGGGGACATTCAGCAAAGTCTGTTCTTTCAGATTCCTCCTGGTAACTCTCCATCTTCAGAGATCAGGATGCTCCTTTCCTCCAGGTACAGGGAGTGCACCTCTCACATGAGAGTCTCATGACCTGCTTAAGGGGAAGAAGCTCAGAGAGTCCTTCCTGCACCTGCTGTTTCTCAAATTCCTTCTGTTTGAAATTGTCAATATGCCAAGGCAGCATACTCTGGGGTAGTGCTTTCTGAATCCTGTTAACCCTGAAGCATGGGAAAACTACTGACTTACCTCGAAGTGACATTCAAAGAATTTGCCATTTTCTTTTGTACCTATTTATTGTTTCATATTATTCTTATTGTTATTGTTCTGGCCCAGTTATACACAACGGGTGATATGATGGTTGTGTTTCACCATCTACTCCTGGTATTTGAAGAGTAACTTCTAGACAAGAAATTGTGATAGAACCGAGGCTTGCATTTTGTCAATCTTATATAAAAGGGGAAAACAAGTAAGAACAGTGCTCAATAAATCATCTTCAATGTTTCTCAGATCCTCTCTACACATTACTCTTTCCTCCTTCCCACCCATTCAATTATTCAGCAAATATTTATTGAGGTTTTTAGGAAGTGGGGGCACACCGATGAATAAAACAGATTAAAATCTCTGCCTTTGTAAAGTTTTTAATTCAGAAGAGGGAAACAATGAAAAATAAGCAGCACAGAAGAGAGAAAGAGAAGGGCTAGTGCAGGGGGCAGATACAGACACAGATATGCATGTTGGAAGCTAATAAATACTGACGAACAAAGGAAAATATTAAATAAAATAGATAGGGTAGGCCATACTGTGAAAACAAGATCCAAACGAAGTGTTGAAGGATCTGCAGGAATTAGCCCAGCAGTTGTCTCGAAGAAAGTATCCTAAGCAGAGAGAAGGCTAGCTCAAATGTCCTAAGGTAGATATACCCAATGTTCCTGAGAAACAGCTCAGGGACCAATGTGGTTGGAGGGGAGTGAGCTAAGCGGGGCTGGTAGGACATGTGGCAGAGGAGTAAGAGAGAGATAGATCACAAAAAGCCTTAAAGGCTCTTAAAAGAATCTGTTTTTACTCTAAAGGGTTCTAAGCAGAGGAGTGACACAGTCTGACTTATGTTTTTATTAAAGGAGTTGCTTTAAAGACAGCAACTCCTTTTGGAGACCAACTGCTGTGTTGAGGATAGATTGGAGCAGGGCAGGAGCCAGGTGGGGGCTGGGGGACCTGGAATCAGGAAGACCAGCAGGAAGTTATCATGGTGATTCAGGTGGGAGATGATGGCCAGGACTGAAATGATAGCAATGGAAGCAGTGCAAAGGGCGCAGCTACTGTTCATACCTTGAAGGTTGAGTCAACAGAATTTCCTAACAGACTGGATGTGAGTGTGAGAGAACGCGTGAAGTAGGGGAATCACTCCACTATGTATTGCTTAAACAAGGGGCAGGGTGGAGCAGCCACAAATTAAGATGCGGGTACTCCCTGAATGTGGGGGCAGGGTGGTCAGGAGTTCAGTTTTGAGTGTACTGGGTTTGACATGTGTATTCATCATCTGAGATTGTACCTTCATACTTCTTAGTTGAGAAGGAGCTTAGAGACCACAGTAAATATGGTATCTGTCTGCCTAATCAATATTCTTTCTTTACAAATTAAGAAATTCATTTGTAAAAACAATTCAATGAATTGCACAAGGCTACGCAGCATAACAATTGTCATGTACAGTTGTTCTTTTAAAGTACTGTCTGGGCAATAAATCATAGCCAAGTTCAGAATCCTCTGGCCTGTTTAAGTGAAAACCTTCCAGGGTTAATAATTCCAGTCACTAAAGAAGGGGCTTTAAAAAAAAAAAAAACTCCCTTGTGCTGGTGCACGGTGTCTCACAACTATAATCCCAGCACTTTGGGAGGCCAAGGTGGGCTGATCACTTGAGGTCAGGAGTTCGAGACCATCCTGGACAACATGGTGAAACCCTGTCTCTACTAAAAATACAAAAAATTGCCGGGTATGGTAGCTCATGCCTGTAATCCCAGCTACTGGGGAGGCTGAGGCAGGAGAATCACTTGAAGCCAGGAGGTGAAGGTTGCAGTGAGCCAAGATAGTACCACTCTACTCCAGCCTGGGCGACAGAGTGAGACTCTGTTTCAAAAATAATAATTATTATAATTATTTTAAAAAATGAAAAAATTACAAACCTCCCTTGTAAAGAAGACATACAACTAACATTCATTAAGAGGTTATATCATTCCGGACACACTCTCTCACTTAAGGGTCACAACAGCCCTATGAGTTAGGTTCCATAACTGTTTTCCCCATTTTACAAAAGAGGTAAAGAAATTATAGAGAGGTTAAGTGATTTGCTAATTAAGTAGTAAAGCTGAGATTTAAACCCTGCATTCTGAGCCTAAAGTTCTGCACTAGACCTTTACCCTTTCACTTTAGTATTCAAGCTCTATAAAAATGCAGTCAGTGCTTGGAAGGGCAACTTTGAAAGCTGGTCACTATGTCACAATTGTGTTTGTGACAACAGGTGTTAAGAGGAAGAGAGGAGCAAATATATATATGGCACTCCAGGAAGATGAAGGTGGGATTATAGAAGTGTGTAAGAGTTAAAAACTGGGGAATGGAGGTTACTAACACCCAGATTTCAAAGATGAATTTTCTAACTTAAATTTACTGAAGACTCTATCCTCTGGGGAAGGCGTGTTTAAATAAAACCAAGGAAGGTTTTTTATAACATGAAGTGATTCCTTTAAATGAAATTAAGTATATAACATGCTGGTATTGTTCATTAAGAATAATTTGTTTAAAATTGCCTACAATCAAGAATTTTATGCAACCATTTTATTGATTTTATAATTGACAGACTGGCGTTTACTTTAAAATGTGCCAATGAGTAAACTGAGTCTTTATTGACATTTACACACTAAGTTAAACTGAAAACCAACTTCTTTTATTCAGCTTGCTTTGCTGTGACTAAAGAGAACTTGTAAGGAAGCCTGTGTCCATAGATTGTCATGGTAGCTCGCAACCTTTACTTTCTTTACGTGTGTCAAGTAATTCCAGGGAGTAGACGGTAAATTGGCACATCTTTCCATTAAGTAGGACTTGTTTGCCTTCAAAGAGGGGAGACATTGCCTCCTCCAAGTGATAGAGGGATGAGAAAACCTTTAAATATAGTCAGATGGAAATGGTTGAAATGTTTTGTTTTAACATATGCCTTCTGGTATTTTTTATTTTCAAAATAAAAAATGCGTTTTTCATTTCATTTATGGTAATTAACACACTTCATTTGTTTTCCTTTTGTGGTTTTTGACTTTTTCATTTGATTGAAGAGCCTTTCTTTCAAGGCATTTGTCTGCTCCCTGGTGGTCAGATAAAAAATTGCACCTTCAAGTGTTCAAACGGTTTTTTTTTTTTCCCCAACCTTAAAAAAAAAAATCCTTCAAATTGGCATTCAGAAGTGTGTTACCTCACATTTTATCAGCAGATGGATCCCGCATTAAGTTATTGTTTCCTTAATCTAATTGAGGCTCCAAATGTTCCTTTTATTATAACGTATACAGGGAAATTTCAATATGCTTACTTTCTAGTGTATGCAGCTGTAGTCTGGGAGGTCTGATGTTAGGGAAAAAGGAGGAAAGCAAGATTAAAAATCATTCCTGGAAATGCAAGAGCAAATGTGCTGGAGTGGTAAGACCAAAGTTTTCTTCTTCCTCTTTTTTTTTTTTTTTTTTCGCTCTTCACACACACACAAACACCCCACAAGGAAAAAGATAGGTTTGCCTAGAAAACTACTGCTTCAGTTTCTCCTCTCTACTTTTCCTCTCCTGCAAGTTAAGTAAATCTCCAAGCCCATGAAAAATGTATGGACACCTGGTCTGGTGTGTATATCCCAGTACTTTGTGAGGCCTAGGCAGGAGGATTGTCTGAGTCTAGGAGTTCAAGACAAGCCTGGGCAACATAGTGAGACCCTGTTTCTAAAAAAAAAAAAAAAAAAAAAAAAATTTAAAAATTAGCCAGGTGTAGTGGCCCGTGTCTGTATACCCAGTTACTGGAGAGGCTGTAATTGTGTGGTGAAGAATGTGTTAATTAATTTGATTGTGGTAATTATTATACAATGTATGTGTATCTCAAATTATCATGTTGTATACATTAATATAATTTTCATTTGTCAATTATACCTTAATAAAGCTGAGGAGGAAAAATTTTAATGTAATCCTGTCAAGACCATTTTCCACTATGACTGGCTTTCCTTCATACTTTCCCTTAGAATGGCCTTGGGCATTACGACTTTGAAACAAGGGGAAGTTGTGTTGAAGATATTCCATTTTAATTGTAATTTAGAAAAACAGTTTGGAAAATTTCAATAAAATGATAGAGAAATTATAGATTCTTGATGTAGATACATGTGAAGGATATTCTTTTGCCATCTTAAAATGTATTTACTAAATAACCAAAATAATTCAAATTAATGAAATATGAAAAGAAAAACCACAAGAATAAATAATACAATCAATAGAAATTACTCTGATATCAAGAAGTAAATTATAACAACCACAATGAAATCACATCATATCCAAAAGAATAACTCATTAAAAGGAAAAGATAAGTTTGAATGGGAGTAATGAGTAAGTGCTTGGATTGACAATGAAATCAAAAGGAAGAGTTCCACACAGACAAAGTGGAAAAAATGTAAATATCTTGCCGATTTAACAAGAAATACTGGCTGAAGAAAATGTAAAAACTCATAATACATCCCAACTACAGTGAGAACATCAATAGCAAAGTGTTCAAAAAATATCATCAATTCCAAGATAATTCATGGAATTCTCTTAAATTGATAATATTGTGCAAAAATTGCCCTCAGAACCTATGACTCATATGAACAGAACTTAATATGCTAGGCATGGTGGCTCACACCTGTAATCCCAGCACTGTGGGATGCCAAGGCAGGCAGATCCTTTGAGCCCAGGAGTTTGAGACCAGCCTGGACAACATGGCGAAACCCTGTTTCTACAAAAAATACAAAAATTAGCGGGGCATTGTGGTGCATGCCTGTAGTCCCAGCTACTTGGGGTGAGGGCCTGAGGTAGGAGCATGGCTTGAGCTTGGGAGGTCAAGGCTGCACTGAGCTGTTATCGTGCCACTGCACTCCAGCCTGGACAATAGAGTGGGACTCTGTCTCAAAAACAAACAAACAAAAAACTTGACAGAGAGTTTCCCAAATTATCCGCAATCCTAAAAATTTAATTTGACATCCCAAACAATAAGTAACGAAATTATAATAAATTATTCTAAACTACCAAATTAAAAACAAATTTTTGATCAATCTAGAGGAAAGACTGAATTATCTTTCTATTCTCTCCATGGAAAATATTATAAAATCAATGTCATATCAAGAGGCAATTCAGAGTATACAGCAAAAATACATATGTTAGAAAAAAGTATTATGGTGTTTTTAAGGTTGTTAATAAGTGCAAGTGTGCAGTATTTCTGGATTTTTGTATTTGTCAACTTCTGAAAATTTTGAATTTCTTGTGATTTCTTTTCTCATTCTAAATAAATACGTTTGCATCTTCATAAATTTTCTTAAAAATCTTATTTTCTGCCTCTCTCCAGATAAGCTTCATGCCCCCCAAAACAAAAGTCTATTCCTATACACACCTCCACTGTAACTCTTAGCAATTGTGGGTCCCTTCTCAATACTTACAAAGTGTGGTCACAGACATACACATTCACGCACACACACTGCCAGTTGTGATTCAATCTCATCTAAGAATAAAGGCTGTGTAATGCCTTTGCATTTGATTAACTAAAAGGCCACCCTCTTAACATTCCATCTCCAGAATGAATTAATGTCTGTATCTCTAATGTAGCAGACCTGCTTACACCTTTTAAACTTGCTACTCTTCAAGTCTTTACCACAACCATGCTGGAAAGGAAAATAAAAAAACAAAATCTAAACAACCTAAGAGCCTCAGTTTCATCTAAGACCCCTCTCCTCAGTTTTCATTCAATTTACAATGCTTCCTGGGCTGCACTGAAATGGGATGTTAGTATTTCTCAAGATGCAATTATTTCTTGTTAAAATAATAATAATAATCATCATCATCATCTAGGTGCTGTGAGTACCAGGGACACTGGACAAGAAAGATAAGCAAGCCACTGCCGTCTGATTCCTACATAGCAGGTTTGTATTTTGTGACAAAGGTAGCATGTATTATTTTCTGTGCCCAGAAATTTCTAATGGGAATATGTATTATAATGACATCTTTCATACTGTGATGTTGAAACCATCTCCACAAAGTTCACAAGAATTGCATGTTGAGTTCTGGACAGAAATATAGTTATAATTAAGCATTAATCAGGCTGCACTCTGGCCCACTTCCTTGTTGTTAAAACTCATGTAGCACTAGATACTGGTCATTTGCATGCTCATTGTTCCATAGATAGAATTTCTGACATTAGGGTCATAGGCTGTTTAAGAATCGATTTGCATGCCCACTGCTCCCATAGGGAGGATGTCTGACATGAGGGTCATAGACTATTTAAGAAATAATTTGCATCCCCATTGTTCCTACAGACAGGATCTCTGTCATTAGAATCATAATGCTTTTGTTTAAGGCTTTTGTTAAATTTTGTAAAATTTCTCATTTCTTGTGATTTCTATTCTCATTCTAAATAAATACATTTATATCTTTGCAATTTTTCTTTAAGACCTTACTTCTGCTTCACTCAAGATTGTTTTTCAGACCCCTAATTCCAGCAACCAGTTTGAAGACCCCCACAGAAGAGTGAGATCAGCAGGAGAATACACCTCATTCATCTCCCTATTCCATGACTTCACTGTGCACTCTGGGACCAATCAACAATCTCCACACTTCAGTTCACTCCAAAACCCTTAAAAATTTTATCCTCAAATTCTTCAGGGAGATGGATTTGAGGCTCCCTCCCATCTCCTTGTTCAGTGACCCTGCAATTGAATCTCTTTCTCTGCGCCAACTCAGCATCTTGGTGTATTGACTTGCTGTATGCATCAGGCAATAAGCCTATTACAGCTACGGTAGTCTATCCAATATGAAACAAGAAATAAAATTCTGTTAATGCCATGTTGAGTATTATCCTGGCTCTAAAAGTATATTTGAAATGAGAATTGTAAATCCAAAAGCTTGTTTAAGTACAATAGGCAAATTTTACTGGAACATATAAATATGACGGGCCTCTATTTATTGGCCTATCCAGTTTCTTTAAAAGGCTGGAAAAAGTAAACCTTTCCCTTACAGTTTTGTATGCTTCTCTAGGTTCTAAATTAGGTATTTATCTAAATAGTATAGAATTCGTGTTTGTAATTCAGGAGGTAAAGAAGAGTATTAAAGGGACTTGATTTAGTTTTAGACCCAGGAAACCCTGCAAGCACTTTGATGTGCTGGATGTCCTGCAGTTGGTGGCTTGTGTTGATACTGGCAATGAACCATACTACTGACTAGTTTTTCTTGTACAGGCAATGAGAAAGATTAGCATATTGGCTTAATCAATTTTTAATGAAGGAGATATATACTAATGACCAAATATTTGATACTGCTGTTGCAGAAGAGCAAAATTTAAATTTTCAAAAGGACAGAATTATTAGGAGAACTACTTTGGGAACTGGATTTTCTATATAATCGTTTGTTCCCATCTTCTAATTGTCCCCTGGCTTTCTTCTTCAGTCTAGGATATGGATGAATAATTAAACGAAGAAATATTTCAGATTCTTTCCTGTATGGATTTCATACATAGCATTCAAGCACTGCTGATTTACCATGAATTGATTATACTTTACTGTGGGCTCAGTCTTTGATCATTTGCTCTTTTGGCTAACTAGCAAGATTAAGTGATTTGTCCTAAACCATGCTCTAAGAATTAAGACTTCATTAATAATGCACTAAGAATTATATACATGCTACAGAAAGCAATCTTAGAGATCTGTATTTGTCAAGACTCCTGACTGCGTGTGACTTAACATGAATCAGTTTATTGGTCCCCTTAACATGAATCAGTTTATATGGTCCCAATGTGGGAAAGATAGAGTGGAGGGATATAGAGATTCTCTTTATCCACATAAACCAAAGAAATGTAGAATTTAAGACTTTGTGTTTCTAACACTGTAGGAGAGAACAGTTCATTCAGAGCTCTTAATATTTTAGGAACTAGAGATTAATTTAGTAAAAATTACTAGATCATCAATGTCACATTTGTTTGAATTGTGAAAAGTTGCCTCCAGCAGAAGGATTGAAAAAAAAAAAAACAACAAACAAACAAAAAAAACCAAACACTCTCTGGGCAGATGAATTACAAAAGGCATCTCTTTGGGTAAATAAACAATGAAAATCTAAAAAACAAAACACTCTTTTAAACTGATAAACAACCCAAGGCTAACAAACCAGCCTTCCATTTACCCTCTTGGCTGGATGCATTTGTGAAAAGTACAATCTGCAAAATCATACAATTGATTTTGGAGAGTTCATCGGATTTTTCTGACTCTTGAATACAGTATTACACTGGACTCTTTTTTTGGTGTTGGAGGGCAGTATTTGCCAGGCTCACAATGAAGTCATTAATTTTGTTATTACATCTCTTCCACCACCACTTCCCACCCCTGGCAACTACAGTGTACCACATGACCACAAATTCTTGCTCACAGTGGATTGGACACCGGACCTAAGTTGGGCCAATCAGAACTACTTCCCGGCAATTTGCGATTGTCACTGAAAGAAATTGTAATCCTCCTTAGAGGTGCTGCAGTGTGGGCAGCTTCCATGCACAACATGCAACATTTAAAAACCCAGTATAGGCAAAGAAAGAATGAAGCAGACATAGAGGGTAGGGTGGAGAGAAGCTACATAGGGTGGAGATGACCCTCTGCTCTTCTGAAGGCCTTTGGGGTCTGATACAAACCCCTGTGTCCCAATTGTAAATTCTCCTTTTCTTCTTTACCTAGGTTAAAGTGTTGCATTCATAATTCCCACTTCAGGAAGACTGAAAACCAGACTTTATTCTGTTAGATCCCAAGATATCAAGGAAGAGGAAAAGGGAAGAGCCCCAGGCACTATTAAACCACAGCTACAATCACTGCCATTTGAAACTTCCCACCAAACAACTTTACTATTCTGATTTAATTTCAACTCCCAGGGAGAGTTAGTATTAGGAGGAAGTACCTATCATCCATGATAATCCACCAGCTCTGGGGGTTTAGAAGGGAAAGGATGGAGGTCTCAGTGCTTGCGGCTAGGCTGACAGCTGAGCAGGGCTCCAGCTCACCTTAATCTCACTCCTGTGGATACCTGCACTAGGGGCCTGAGCATTCTCGCAGATCTCTGCATAGGAGGCTGCCCTTAGGCATTATTAAGGTGTGAAAGCAGCAAGAAAGAGCAGAATTAAACTGCTTTTCTCTAATGTATCCTTTTACAGCCCAGTGTATTTTGCCCTAGGCTAGCCTTTTCTTCTCCTTTCACCCTCCACATGCCAGTCCGAGACAGCCTTTCTTCTCACAGGAATTATTGTATTATTTCTTAAATTCTTTTTTTCTTCTCCATGGCTTTTCTAGAGGAAACCTAACAGTGTGGGTTTATCAACCATTTTGACAAGACTCTGAATTCCACTGAACAGATTTTTGAATAAAAATTATGAACAAAGAAAGTGTAGTAAATCTGCTAATAGAAAAACTGACTATACCTTGTGGGAAAATTTGTGTGTGTGTGACATTCCATCGTGTACCTGCCAGAGAAGAAAACAACTGGGCCTGTTACTCAAATTGTTCAATTTTTAAGCAGGTCCATTGTTATGATTGGACTTTATTCCAATATAAGCACTTGCAAAAGGATGACATAAAGTGAGAATATAATAGAATGATTATATGTAATGAGTTTACTGAAGAACTTCTACATCTTGGAGTATAAACAATGTTTTGGATTTTTTTGTTTGTTTGTTTTTCTCCCATCATTTTCGGCAGTGTTTTCTTGCATTTCTCCTTGCAAGCCTTTTAAGCAATATCATCTACAATTTTCTGCTTGCTTATGATTATCAAAATTAAACCCAGTTCTATTTATTTAAAACTGCAACATTTTTATATTTGATCTAAAGTTCTTCTTACCCCAAGCATACTTAATCAGTCCTGCTCAGTGTTGCCCATAGAATGTTTTTAGTCTATGAATGATTTGCTAGTGGTCAGAGGCAAATTAAGTATTTAGATATATGTATATTAATTTGACTTTTATGTAACATCCAATCCCATATAAACACCTTCTTAAACTCTGAGGCCCTATCATAAGCACCTTCTTAAACTCTGAGGCCCTATCACATGGACCCAATGGCACTGCTGAGGCCCTCTTCCGTAAATCCTGATAATCACAGGGAATTGGGATGTAGTGGAGATTTGTTCCCATCATCTTCCCAAGCACCACATTTCCTTCAAGCTCTGTTGGTACAGAACCTACAGAAGTCTTCCCTAACTTAGTGTCTTGTCCATGTGCGCCCCCACACCTTGAGGGGCAGATCTCAAAGCTCTCTGAAAAGCCCTCATGACATTCAGCTACAGAAGCAATGGCACTTTTGAAGAACTCAAGATTACTGCAGCTCAGCTTCATCTACCTGGGGAGTCAGTTTCCAGAGATATTTCCTTTTAGTCACCTCTTGTCCTGGTTTATTTTTGTTGCTATAACTGAATACCTGCTACATCTGGTGAGGGGCTTATTGCTGGTGGGGACTCCCTTTAGAGTCTCCTGGCCTTCGATGTAGGGCATCACATGGTGATGAGCATATAAGGGAGAAGCAAAGTGGCTTTGATAATAGACTCAGCTGCATGACAAACCATTAGTCCATTGACCCACTAATTCATTAATTCATGAATGGATTAACCCATTTGCAAAAGCAGGGCCCTCGACCCAATCATCTCTTAAAGGCCTTACCTCTTAATGCTGTTACATTAGGGATTAAGTTTCAACATGAGTTTTGGAGGAGACAAATATTCAAACCATAGCACCCCTACATTTTTAAAAATCATATATATATATATATATATATATATATGTATTTCTTTTTTTCATAGCTTTATAAGGTACATGAGAAATTTTGTTACATGTATCTAATGAATAGTGATCTAATCAGGTTATTCAGGGTGTCCATCACCTGAGTACAATACATTTTTGCTAAGTATGATCATTCTAATGTGCTATCACACATTGAAATTATTCCATCTTACTATATGTTTGTACCATTTAACCTACTTCTCTTCATCCTACCCCTGCCCCCCACCCTTCCTAGTCTCTGTTATCTATTTTTCTGCTCTCTCCCTCCACGTGTTCAAATAATTTATCTCCCACATATAAGTGAGAATATATGATTTTTGTGTTTGTGTGTCTGGCTTATTTTACTTAACATAATGTTCTCCAAGCTCAACCATGTTACCACATTTTTTATGGCTGAATAGTATTCCATTTTGTATATACATCATATTTTCTTTATCCATTAATTTGCTGATGGTTGATTCAATATCTTTGCTATTGTGAATAGCGCTGCAAT
The DNA here is from genome assembly GCF_029289425.2 of Pan paniscus. Lineage (NCBI taxonomy): Eukaryota > Metazoa > Chordata > Mammalia > Primates > Hominidae > Pan > Pan paniscus. The sequence continues at coordinate 88,820,264 of NC_073259.2, forward strand.
AAACATGTGAATGGAGGTATCACTTTGGTGTATTGATTTCTTTTCATTTGGGTAGCCACCCAGTAGTGGAATTGCTGGATCAAATGGTAATTCTAGGCCTGGCACAGTGGCCCATGCCCATAATCCCGGTACTTTTGGAGGCCAAGGAGGGTGGATCATTTGAGTTCAGGAGTTCGAGACCAGCCTGGCCAACATGGTGAAACTCTGTCTCTACTAAAAAAAAAAAAAAAAAAAAAATAGCTGGGTGTTGTGATGCACACCTGTAATCCTGGCTACTCAGGAGGCTGAAGTAGGAGAATCACTTGAACTTGGGAGGTGGAGGTTGCAGTGAGTTGAGATTGCGCCACAGCACTCCAGCCTGGGCAACAGAGCGAGACTCTGTCTCAAAAAAAAAAAAAAGAAAAAAGAAAAAAGAAAAAAAGTTATTCTATTTTTAGTTTTTAAAGAAATTTCCATACTGTTTTTTATAGTGGCTCTACTAGTTTACATTCTTACCAACAGCGTATAAGAGTTCTCTTTTCTATTCATCCTTGCCAACATCTGTTATTTTTGTCTTTTTAATAAAGCCATTCTGACTGGTGTAAGATTATACCTCATTGTGATGCTGATGTACAATTCTCTGATGATTAATCTTATAAATTATTCCTAGCTATTGAAAATGGGGTTGCCATCTTGATTGAGTATTTTTTCATTTACCTGTTGGCTGTATGTATGTCTTCTTTGTAGAAATATCTAGTCATATCCTTTGCCCACTTTCTAATGGGATTGTTTGTTGTTTTCATCTCGAATTGGTTGAGTTCCTTTTATATTCTGGATATTATTCCCTGTCAGATGAACAGTTTGCAGATTTTTCTTCCATTCAACAGGGTGTCTCTTCACTGTGTTTACTATTTCTTTTGCTGTGCAGAATCTTTTTAGTTTGATTAGGTCCCATTTATTTATTTTCTTTTCATTGCCGTGCTTTTGAGGTCTTATAAATTCTTTGCCTGGGCCAGTGTCCATGAGTTCTTCCTAGATTTTCATCTAGTATTTTTATAGTTTCAGATCTTACACATAAGTCTTTAGAACATTTTGAGTTGAATTTTTTTTTTTTTTTTTTTTTTTTTTTGACAGAGTCTCATTCTGTCGTCCAGGCTGGAGTACAATAGTGCAATCTCAGCTTACTGCAGCCTCTGCCTCCTGGGTTCGAGTGATTCTCCTGCCTCAGCCTCCTGAGTAGCTGGGACTACAGGTGCATGCCACCATGCCTGGCTAATTTTTTGTACTTTTAGTAGAGACGGGGTTTCACCCTGCTGGCCAGGCTGGTCTCAAACTCCTGACCTCATGATCCACCCACCTCGGCCTCCCAAAATGCTGGGATTACAGGTTTTATTTATTTTTGTTTTGTTTGTTTTTTGACAGGGTCTAATTTTGTCAACCAGGCTGGAGTGCAGTTGTGTGATCACAACTCACTGCAACCTCTATCTCCCTGAGCTCAAGCAATACTCCTACCTCAGCCTCCTGAGCAGCTGGAACTACAGGCACACCCTGCCATATCAAGCTATTTTATTTTATTTTTTTTGTACTTTTTGTAGAAATGTGGTTTCTTGAACTGGTCTTGAACTCCTGGGTTTAAACAATCCACCTTTCTCAGCCTCCCAAAGTGCTGGGATTCTACTTTTAATTTTTAAAGAAATTTAAAACTAAAATTTTAAATAGGCTGAGAAGAGGTGTGAGCCACCACAGCTGGTGAGGACTTTTATCATGAAGAAATGTTAAATTTTATAAAATGTTTTTTCTGCATCTATTGAGATGATCATATGATGCATCACATTTACTTATTTGCATATTTTAAACCATCGTGGTATAAATCCTAACTAATGGTGGTATATTATCTTTTTGATGGGCTGTTGGATTTGGTTTGCTAGTACTTTGTTGAGAATTTTTGCCTTTATGTTCATCAGGGATAGTAGCCTGATGTTTTCTTTTTTTTTTTTTTGGTTGTGTTCTTGTCTGATTTGGGGATCAGGGTATTGCCTGCCTCATAGAACAAGTTAGGGAGAATTTCTTCCTCTTCAATTTTTTTGTAATAGTTTCAGGAGAATTGATATTACTTTGTCTTTGTATGTTGGATAGAATTCAGCTGTGAATCCCACTGGTCCCGGGCATTTCTTTATTGGGAGACTTTTTATTACTGATTGAGTCTCACTACTTGTTATTGATCTGTTTGGGTTTTCTTTGTCTTTCTGATTCAGTCTTTGTGGGTTGTATGTTTCCAGGGACTTACCCATTTCCCATATGTTTTCTAGTTTTTCAGAATATAGTTATTCATAATACTCTCTGATGACCTTTCATGTATCTGTGGTATCTGTTGTAATGCCTCCTTTTCCATTTCTGATTTGTTTATTTGGGTGTTTTCTTTTCTTTTTTAGTTTGACTAGCAGTTTTTCAGTTTTGTTTATCTTTTCAATGAACTAACTTTTCATTCCACTGATCCTTTGCATTTTTTAAGCCTCTATTTCACTTAGGTCTATTCTGATCTGTGTTACTTCCTTTCTTCTGATAATTTGGGGTTTGGTTAGTTCTTTTCTTTTTCTTTTTTTTTTTTTTTTTTCTTGAGATGGAGTCTCGCACTGTTGCTCAGGCTGGAGTGCAGTGGTGCAATCTCGGCTCACTGCAACCTCTGCCTCCTGGGTTCATATGATTCTCCTTCATCAGACTCCCAATTAGCTGGGATTAAAGGGGCCTGCCACTATACCCAGCTAATTTTTTGTATTTTTAGGAGAGACGGGGTTTCAGTATGTTGGCCAGGCTGGGTCTCAAACTCCTGACCTCATGATCTGCCCACCTCGGCCTCCCAAAGTGCTAGGATTACAGGTGTTAGCCACCATGCCTGGCCTGGTTATATCTTCTGTTTCTAACTCCTTGAGGTGCATTGTTAGATTGTTAGCTTGTAATCTTTCTGCTTTTTTGATGTAGGCATTTATTGTTATAAACTTTCCTCCTAGCACCTCTTTTACTGTATCACACAGGTTCTGGTATGTTGTGTTTCCATATTTATTTCTCTCCAGAAATTTTTTGATTTCCATCTTAATTTCTTTATTGACCCAATTGTCATTCAAAAACTGTTGCTTAATTTTCATGTATGTGTACAGTTTCCAGAGTTCCTCTTGGTATTAATTTCTGGTTTTATTCCGTTGTAGTCTGAGAGGTTACTTGACATGATTTTAAGTTTTTAAATTTGTTGAGACTGATTTTGTAGCCTAACATATGGTCTATCCTGGAGAATGCTCCATGCGCCAAAGAAAAGAATGTATATTCTTCAGTTGTTGGATAGAATGTTCTCTAAACATCTGTTAGGTCCATTTGGTCTAAAGTTTAGTTTAAATCCAATGTTTCTTTGTTGATTTTCTGTCTAGATGCTAATGCTAATGCTGAGAGTGATGTACTGAAGTTTCCCCACTCTAATTATATTCCAATCTATCTCTCTCTCTAGAGCTAGTAATATTTATTATGAATCTGGGTGATCCAGTGTTAACCCTACTAAATTTTTCTCATAGTTTATCTTTAAGCTCCTCTCCTTCACATGGGTTGGGCTGGGCAAGAGTGAAGGTGGACATAGAAAAACCTCTCCCAAAAACATCATTTCTTACACTTTTATTTCTCTGTTGATCTGATATATGGAAGAGGGAGGGTGCTTTGAATTGAATGGGCCCAGTGCTATTATTTTTAGATAGTAAAGGGATGATATGGTTTGACTCTGTGTCCCCACTGAAATCTTATCTCAAATTGTAATCCCCATAATCCCTATGTGTCAAGGACAGGTCCAGGTGGAGGTAATTGGATCATGGGGGTAGTTTCTCCCATGCTGTTCTCATGATAGTGAGTGAGTTCTTGTGAGATCTGATGGTTTTATAAGCATCTGGCATTTCCCCTACACATACTCACTCCACCTTGCTGCCATGTAAAGAAAGTGCCTGCTTCTCTTTTGCCTTCTGCCATGATTGTAAGTTTCCTGAGGCCTCCCCAGCAATCCATAACTATGAGTCAATTAAACCTCTTCCCTTTGTTAATTACCCAGTCTCAAGTATTTCTTCCTAGCCGAGTGAGAACAGACTAATATAATGGCTTTCTTTAGAGTATGGGAATATGCGGTTAATTTCTATTTCATCTTCAAATCTTAGCTATAATTCTGGCCCAATAAAAACATATTACTCTCATATGTAAACAGGAGATCTTATAACATATAATATCATATCATATTTGCCTCAGTAGATTGCAATTGGATTGAAAGAAGAAAGTCAAAACTATTCTATTATTTGTCACATTCTACATAGGCAGCTGGGAACTTAAGCAGTGACTATGCTGGGTAGCTTAACTTCTAATGAGGAGCAACAGCCCAGGGTGCAGGGAATTCCTAACTTTAGACCCAGCTAGGTTTCCTTTACTATTAGTAAACCCTGCCTAAACTTTCATATGCAGGTAGTCTGTTTCTCTGAAATAAAGGATGTCACAATAATTAAAATCTGTTAATATATGTGAAGTTCTTAGAACAGCACTTGACACATAGTAAGTACAAATATAATGAATTCTTATAATTGTATGTTGCTTCAATATCCATTTTGAATGTAAATTCCTTAACTTTCCATATTCAATGAGTTAATAGGTTTGACTTCCTCATACAAGAGGCAGAGCTTAGTCACCCTTGACAGAGTTTTCAGTTCTCCACCTCTTCCCAGTTTTTCAAGGTGTTTCATTCAGATATCTGTCTCATTAACTGCCTCCTGGTGACTACTTCCCTACGAGATAGTTACATTCAACCTACTTTACTTGCTCTACCCACTCCCACATGTGGCATGTGCTTTGTAGATAGGCCACAGTGACCACCTTTCAGTCACTGCAGGACTGCATTGAACTCCTGCCCACTTGCTCTTAAACCCACCAGTTGTAACTCCCCACCGGAAATCTACCTAGGAAATGGCCTGAACCCCAATAAAGGCTTTGGCCCTCAGGTCTCTTACTCTCTCTCTCTTGCTCCCCACTTGACAGTTGAGTGTGTGTCCTGGACTCCCTCCTTCCTGTTGGTCCTGAAAAATGTGCTGCTCTCTTCTCTCTAGGGTATATGTGAGTAATAAAACTGCTTCTATTATTCCATGTGATATAGTTTGGCTGTGTCCCTACCCAAATTTCATCTTGAATTGTAGCTCCCACAATTCCCACATGTTGTAGGAGGGACCCAGTGGGAGGTAATTGAATCTTGGGGGTGGGTCTTTCCTGTGCTGTTCTCGTGATAGTGAATAAGTCTCACGACATCTGATGGTTTTAAAAAGGGGAGTTTCCCTGCACAAGCTCACTCTTTGCCTGCTGTCATCCATGTAAGGCGTGACTTGTTCCTCCTTGCCTTCCATCATAATTGTGAGGCCTCCCATCCATGTGGAACTGTGAGTCCATTAAACATCTACCCTGTATAAGTTACCCAGTCTCTGGTATGTCTTTATTAGCAGTGTGAAAACGGATTAATATACCATGTGTTTTGTTGTGCTGCCTCTTCTGCATCTCACACGACCAACATACCCGAACCTAACTTCTTTTCCAGTCAGGGCTCTCCTACAGAGTGGCTATCTTGGTAGGAATAAACTATTCACAGGTCTGATGAGAGTCACAAGGGCATTTGTCAGTATAAATAAGTTTCCTGTGAGAAGAACAATTGGACATGGGTCAGACACTTTAGCAAGTAAGTATTCTGACAAAAGATAAAGGTCAGGATAAAAATCAAATTAGAGAAAAAAAATACAACAACTCAATAAATGTTAGCTGTTAAGTATAGCTTTGTCTACCCAAAATACTTTTCTAATTATCTTATTTCGGTAAAACACTGCTGTAGATTGCAAAAGCAGCCCAATTTTCTGTTCCTCTGTGTATAAATGCCTTTTACAATGATCAAGAGGTAGAGACTTTTCCCCCAGTTGCTGACTCTGGGCTGGGCTAGTGACTTGTTTTGGCCAATAGAATGTGATAGAAATTACATTTTGCCTGTCTGAGCCTAACTCTCAGAAGGTCTTGTGGACTTTTGCTCTCTCTTGAGATTTTTTCCTCTATTATGAGAACAAGCCCAAACTAGCCTACTGAGGGTAATAGACCATGGGGAAAAAAGCTGAGTCACTTCAATTGGAAATCAGCCAACCCCAGAAACAGAGCTGCTCAGCTGATGGGCAATTGATTACAGGCACATGCGGAGGCCCAGCCAGTCAAACCCAGAACAGCCCGGCTGAGCTCAGCCTAATTCTGTGACTTTCAGGATGAGTAACAAAATAAATGATTCTTATTTTAAGCCAAAATTTTGGAGAGCAATCTTCCTCTTGTCAATGTCTATCTCAGTGCTATTTCAGACTCCTTTCGTACTGTCAAATCTCACTCAACTTTTAGCATCTATTTCAATTGGCATCTCTTCCAAGAAGATTTTTCTAATTTCCTCAAGTGATGTGTTATCTCCCCTATAATTGAACCCCATTTTGATATTTGTGTCCCTTTTTAGTTCTTTTTTTAACTTGTTTTCTATTAGAGGTGTTAGCGTCCTACTCATTTTGCTTCTCCTACAGCTAGTAAGTGGACATCCAGGAGGTACAAGGATATATCCCAGACCTGGCCAGTCATGCTACCATTTCCCATAATAATCTCCTTAAGAAGTGAGCACCAGACCCAAGTCATTCAGAGACTACCTGTAAGATATTGGCACTGAGGGAAAGAGTCTGGTTTTTCTTTTAGATGAAGAGCTATAAGAATGGAATCGAGACTAGGAGAGGAACATCCAAAGGAGAGAAAATGACTGCAGTGGGAGAGAACAAGAGCTATGATCAAAAAGAGGAGAGACAAGCAGCACTGAGGAAGACAGAAGGGTAAGAAGAGGTAAGAATTCTATCAACACTGAGATACTGAGACCTGGATCTGTCCTGCTTTGGAAGTAATTGATTCTCTCTCCTTTTTTTTTTTTTTTTTTTCTTCTCAAGCTCAAGTGAGTTGTGTTTTGGTTAATTGCAAAAAGAAAAGAATCCTAAGCATCTTGTGAACTGAGGCAGGTTAATATGAATGATTCTCCAGTGCTATATCACCTATAGATATGTTGACTACATAATGTATTATCTATATGGGACACTTCTGAGAGCAAAATGGAGTGCTAGTAATAATTATTCTGAAAAACCTAGTGCTAAATGAGACTGTCTCTTTGGGTTTCCCAGAAAAAAATCAGAAAAGCTGGATCTGCAAAGCTGAGGACTAGATGCTGGATTGTTGTGTTACAAAAATCCAGGTCTAGACCTTCTATGGGTCCCCTTCTTTGTAGCAGACAGTCAGCCTCTCACACTTACAACCCTATTATCTACAAAAATACAGCTAATAAACAAAAACTCACAGGAAGCAAAGATTTATGGAACAGGTAGCAATTAAACTCTTTGGAACTACGTTGTGTTTGTGTGGGATAGTTCTGGAATTTGTGTTTGTAATCACTATAACTTAAAGGAAGAAAAAAATTAGGTATTAGTTCTCATGTATGATAATTTTCCTTCAAGATATTATGTTTTCTATCCTTGGTGTGGGGGAGGCAGTAGAAGTAGCAAATTAATATAATGTTTAAGTTAGTTGTTGAATATACATGGTATACAAAAGTTAAAACTCAGATAAAACTTTGTGTTAGCAACACAGATGAACACAATGTGGGCTAAAGCTAGAGAAATGTTTTGATTTCGATGATCACTTTTTATCTTCCTCTATAGGCTATAGCTGAGACAACAGTAATTAATCTCACAATCTCCTGTACCTGATATAATGGCTTAGGGGCAGAGGAGAACTATTGTAGTGTAAGTGGGGCTTGTGTTCTGATGGGCAATGGCAATAGGCAGGACCATTAATACAGACTCAGGCATATGGAAGTAGTATTATTGTGCCCACCTTGCTAATTTAAAACTCACTTTACACTTTAGAATTTCTCCCATGAAATAAGCAACCAAATATGTATCTACAGTAAAGTCATTTGGTGGGGGGATTGGGTATTTAATATTAATATGGTTAATATTTACATTAACCTCTACATTCATCCTGAGGATAAGAATAAGATCAGAACAACCAGGGAATAAGAGATAAGGATGACCACTTTTATCTTTACATTCTTTATCTCCTATTTGTAGAAATAATAATAATAATAATTAAAGCTCTTTTCTTTCTTAGAAGTGTGTGGTGTTGAGTTCTCAACCCAGATGAACTTTGTGAGTGAGCTATAGAGAACTGAGATAGACCCAAAATAATCCAGCAGCCATTCTATAAAGTTGAGAGGTGAAAGAAAATTTCTTTTAAGTAATATTAAGTACCCACTTGGTAGGTAATTACTATAGGAGAAATTAAAATGACAAAGACACAAATGGGTCCACTACAAGACAAGCTAAGAAAAATGCTAAAGAGGGGTTACAGATAACAAATATCACAGTGGGGTTTGATGATGGAATAGATAACATCATGTCTGAAAAAAATTAGAAAAACCTCCTTGGAAAAGAAGCTATTTGAAATGGGCCTTTTATGTTGGGGATTTTTTTCTGAGGAATGAAAGAGGCATTTCAGGAATAATCAAAATCTAAGAAGAAAGAAAGTTTGGGACAGTTTCCAGGAATAGGTAGTGGTCAATTTCGACTGCAAGATTAATAAGGCTAGAAAAGCAGTGCCATTTAGTAGGGAAATACACATTTCAAACCATATTACTCCCTAATGTTAGTTAGCATGTTAGCCTATCATTGAACTTTGCTCAGTCCCTCATCCCCTCATCGCACACACACACACACACACATACACACACACCACATTCTCAGCAAATACTTTGAAATTTGTTGGTCATAATCTGATGTAGTCATGGTAGATATTTTGTACTGTAGAGCTGTGCTAGTTGTTAAGTTTAGCCTAAAGCTGCCTCCTTACATATTTAAAATTCAGCCTAAAGATTTCTCCATACACAGTGAACTGTAACCTAACCTAAATTGACATGTAAACACACTGTAACCTACTCTTATGGCAATCATCAAGTTCCATCTATTAAAACTATGTTCAAATAGGGTAAATGCTGAGCTGTACATGATCTGGCTGTTCCTGTACCTCACTTCCATTTTCTGTAGGTCATTTTCCTTATTCTGCCCCTAAGTCTTCTTCCATCACACAGCTGTGCTGGAGTCTCTCTAAGCCTACTCTTGCTTGGGAGGCTGCTCAATTCCTGAAATATTCTTTGTTCAATTGAACTCTATCAAATTTGATTTGTCTAAGGTTTTTTTCTGTTTACAGATGATGTCAGAAGTGGGATCCAAAGAAAAGCTTCCAGTGACCCCCAGGAGCACTGAGTGACCAAGCAAGGTACCTGCTGGGCCCATTGTATCCATTGTTTTCTTGTTGAAACTGGGGATTATTGGTTAGTTCTCCCTTGAATTCTGAAGCCCCACAGATTTGTGTTTTGAGGCATTCTGAGTTTGAGCAAATTTCTGATCCAAACTGGGTTGGAAGTTGCAGCATAAATTCGGCTGGGCCCAGAATCAGATTGGCACTGTTAATTAACTGAATTGGATCTAGTTAGAGGTCTTAGGTGTCTGACTGGCTCAGAGAGAAACTAGGATTAAATGGTTATACTACAGGGGATGCAAACTTCAGCTTTCATACATTTACAGAGATTTTTGTCAATTTTTCCTGGGCATTTGGGTATGGAAAAATTATTAAGTTGATCAAGGAGATCTGAGAGTCAAAGCCAAGATTCAGAGTAAAAATGGGATCCTTAATTTCTTAAGAACTGAGTAATCTACCTTCCAGCTATGCCTACATTTACACATGAAAAGTATTAGGCCCCAGAAGCAGCAAATGGTTATAGAAATGGCAAAATCTTACTAAAGATAGTTTAAAATTAGAGTGGAACATTCCAAGTGAACAACATTGCACTTTAAGAAGTGCATTTGAAAGTGAGGGCCCCCTAATTAGTCTCATCCACAGAGGAGTCTTTTTTTATTTATTTTTTAAACAAGAAAAGACTTTTGCTTAAAGGCAAATAAAAAGGTCAAGCAACTAATTGAGAAGAAAAATGGAAACTGCTAACATTTTCACTTAGTTACTATGATGGTTAATACTGAGTATCAACTTGATTGGATTGATCCTGGGTATGTCTGTGAGGGTGTTGCCAAAGAAAATTAACATTTGAGTTAGTGAGCTGGGAAAGGCAGACCCACCCTTAATCTGGGTGGGCACCATCTAATCAGCTGCCAGCACGGCTAGAATATAAAGCAGGCAGAAAAAACAAAAAACAAACAAACAAAAAAAACGTGAAAAGACTAGACTGGCCTAGCCTCCCAGCCTACATCTTTCTCCCATGCTGGACCCTTCCTGTCCTTGAACATTGGACTACAAGTTCTTCAGTTTTGGGGACTCAAACTGGCTTTCCTTGCTCCTCAGCTTGCAGACGGCCTGTTGTGTGACCTTGTGATCATGTGAATTAATACTTAGTAAAGTCTCATACACACACACACACACACACATATTCTATTAGTTCTGTCCCTCTAGAGAACCCTGATTAAGGCAGTTACTATTCCATCCCAAAGGTGAAAAGAAAGCTATCCTAGATAATGTCTTTAGAAAAGGAAGATACTCAGTAAAGTAGGCTTGCTTCTTTTTCAGATCTATCCATACTGAGTTCAGGTATAGAGAATGCTTTCTTTGTCCTATTCCTTAATGTACTCCACCCTGAACTCAGTAATTTTAGCTAAGAAAGAGCAGCTGAATTAAAAAGATCATCTATCAAACTAAAACACACCTACCTGGCACTTAACCAGCTATCTTGAAAGACGTTTGTAAAAGCAATTTACATCTATAAAGGAAATCTCCATTTGTAAGAGCTCTGTCTATGTACATTAGAAACTCTTAACCATTGTTTTAGGTATGACAAGACTTTCATGAGCGTCCCTGTGAAGAGACCACCAAACAGGCTTTGTGTGAGCAACATGGCTGTTTATTTCACCTGGGTGCAGGTGGGCTGAGTTCGAAAAGAGAGTCAGCAAAGGGAGAGATAGGGGTGGGGCCGTTTTATAGGATTTGGGTAGGTAAAGGAAAAGGGGGGTTGTTCTCTGGTGGGCAGGAGTGGGGGTCACAAGGTGCTCAGTAGGGGAGCTTTTGAGCCAGGATGAGCCAGGAGAAGGAATTTCACAAGATAATGCCATCTGTTAAGGCAGGAACAGGCCATTTTCACTTCTTTTGTGGTGGAATGTCAACAGTTATGGCAGGAACTGGCCACCTGGATGTGTACGTGCAGGTCACAGGGGATATGATGGCTTAGCTTGGATTCAGAGACCTGACATTCCTGTCTTCTTATATTAATAAGAAAAATAAAATGAAATAGTGGTAAAGTGTTGGGATGGCGAAAAGTTTGGGGGATGGTATGGAGAGATAATGGGCAATGTTTCTCAGGGCTGCTTCGAGTGGGATTAGGGGCTGCGTGGGAACCTAGAGTGGGAGAGATTAAGCTGAAGGAAGATTTTGTGGTAAGGGGTGATATTGTGGGACTGTTAGAAGAAACATTTGTCATTTAGAATTATTGGTGATGGCCTGGATATGGTTTTGTATGAATTGAAAAACTAAACGGAATAAGAGAAGGAGAAAAACAGGTATTAAAGTTCTAAGAATTGGGAGGACCAAGGACATCTGATTAGAGAGTGCCTAAGGAGATTCAGCATAGTCCTGCCAGCAAAGATTATTTATTTACTTCAAGAGTTAAGAGTGGCGGTTTGGGGATAGCACCAGGAGATATCAGCTGTGATGGCTTGGAGAAACAGTGTAAACCGGCAGTGTAAACAAGAGCAGGGCATGTATGAGTAGTTGAGAATGGTGAATAGGAGTATGACTGAAAGAAGATAGTAGGGATGACAAGTTTTTTTGGGGCACAGTCTAAGTTGGTCTGGTGTCTGGAATGAGACTGGGACCTAATAAAAAGGAGCGTCTATACAGGAGCTCAAATGGGCTGTACCTTGTAGCATTCCAAGGACAGGCCTGAATCCTGAGAAGAGAAAGTGGTAAAAGTATTGTCCAGTCTTTTTTAAGTTGGTGGCTGAGCTTGGTGAGGTGTGTTTTTAAAAGAACATTAGTTCATTCTACCTTTCCTGAAGACTGAGGACCGTAAAGGATATAAAGGTTTCACTGAATACCAACAGCCTGAAAAAATGCTTGGCTGATTTGACTAATAAAGGCTGGTCTGTTATCAGACTGTATAGAGGTGGGAAGGCCAAACTGAGGAATTACGTCTGACAGAAGGGAAGAAATGACCACGGTGGCCTTCTCAGACTCTGTATGAAAGGACTCTACCTATCCAGTGAAAGTGTCTACCTAGACTAAGAGGTATTTTAGTTATCTGACTCGGGGCATGTGAGTAAAGTCAATTTGTCAGTCCTGGGCAGGGACAAATCTTCGAGCTTGATGTGTAGGAAAGGGAGGGGACCTGAACAATCCCTGAGGGGTAGAATAGCAGATGGAACACTGAGAAGTGATCTCCTTGAGGATAGATTTCCATGATGGAAAGGAAATAAGAGGTTCTAAGAGACGGGCTAGTGGCTTGTACTATAGCATAGCCTGCCTTTCCTGGTGTGTGGCGATTAGGCCGGGTGGAACTGCCATAAATAAACCAAGTGTGATCAGGGTGAGAAACAGGGAAGAAGGAAATGTGGGGAAATGGGGTGAACGTCAGGTGGATCAGAGAGATACAGTCATGTGGGTCAGGTGTGGTATCAGGAATAACGTGGGAGGCCGGATTGAAGTCCGGGCCAGGAACAATGGTAATTGTGGGACTTAACAAAGAGTGAGTACAGCTGAAGGAGCTGGGGAGCAGAAAGTATATGCATCAGGTATGAGGAAGAAAATAGATTTTGGAAGTTATGAGAAATGTAGAGAGTAAGTTGAGGACAGTTTGTGATTTTGAGGGCCTCTAAAAGTATTAGGGTGGCAGCAGCCGCTGCACAGAGACATGATGGCTAGGCTAAAACAGTAAGGTCAAGTTGTTTGGACAGAAAGGCTACAGGGTGCGGTCCTGGCTCTTGTGTAAGAATTCTGACCGCACTAACCATGCCTAGGAAGGAAACGAGTTGTTGCTTTGTAAGGGATTGAGGTTTGGGAGATTAATCGGACACGATCAGCAGGGACAGCACGTGTGTTTTTATGAGAATTATGCTGAGATAGGTAACAGATAAGGAAGAAATTTAGGCTTGACTGAAGTAATGGGGGCTGTCTGTGAAGCTTTGTGGCAGTACAGCCCAGGTAATTTGCTGAGCCCGATGGGTGTCAGGGTCAGTCCAAGTGAAAGCGAAGAGAGGCTGGGATGATGGGTGCAAAGGAATAGTAAAGAAAGCATGCTTGAGATCCAGAATAGAATAATGGATTGTGGAGGGAGGTATTGAGGATAGGAGAGTATATGGGTTTGGCACCATGGGGTGGATAGGCAAAACAATTTTGTTGATAAGGCATAGATCCTGAACTAACTTGTACGGTTTGTCTGGTTTTAGGACAGGTAAATTGGGGGAATGATAAGGAGAGTTTATAGGCTTTAAAAGGCCATGCTGTAGCAGGCGAGTGATAACAGGCTTTAATCCTTTCAAAGCATGCTGTGGGATGGGATATTGGCATTGAGCGGGGTAAGGGTGATTAGGTTTTAGTGAGATGGTAAGGGGTGCATGATCGGTCGCCAAGGAGGGAATAGAGGTATCTTATACTTGTGGGTTAAGGTGGGGGAGTACAAGAGGAGGACGCAAAGGAGGCTTTGGATTGGGAAGAAGGGCAGCAATGAGATGTAGCTGTAATCCAGGAATAGTCAGGGAAGCAGATAATTTAGCTAAAGTGTCTCGGCCTAATAAGGGAACTGGGCAGGTGGGGATAACTAAAAGGAGTGCCTAAAAGAGTATTGTCTAAGTTGGCACCAGAGTTGGGGAGTTTTAAGAGGTTTAGAAGCCTGGCTGTCAATACCCACAACAGTTATGGAGGCAAGGGAAACAGGCCCTTGAAAATAAGGTAATGGGGAGTGGGTAACCTCCGTATTGATTAAGAAGGGGACGGACTTACCTTGCACTGTGAGAGTTACCCGAAGCTCGGCGTCTGTGATGGTCTAGGGGGCTTCCAAGGCGATCGGGCAGCATCAGTCTTCAGCCGCTAAACCAAGAAGATCTGGGAAGGAGTCAGAGAGCCTTGGGCCAGAGTTCCAGGGGCTCTGGGAGTGGCTGCTAGGTGAGTTGGACAGTCCGATTTCCAGTGGGGTCCCACACAGATGGGACGCGGCTTAGGAGGAATCCTGGGCTGCAGGCATTCCTTGGCCCAGTGGCCAGATTTCCGGCACGTGTAGCAAGCTCCTGGGGGAGGAGGTTCTGGAGGAATGCCTGGCTGCTGTGGTTCAGGCATTTGGAAGTTCTTGTGTGCTGGAGATATGGCTGGGGTTTGTCTCACAGTGGAGGCAAGGAATTGCAACTTTTTTCTATTATTGTGCACCTTGAAGGTGAGGTTAATTAAATCCTGTTGTGGGGTTTGAGGGCTGGAATTTAATTTTTGGAGTTTTATTTAATGTCGGGAGCAGATTGGGTAATAAAATGTATATTGACCATAAGACGGCCTTTTGACCTTTTAGAGTCTAGGGCTGTAAGTGTCTCAGGGCTGCTGCCAAACGAGTCATGAACTGGGCTGGATTTTTATATTTGATGAAAAAGAGCCTAAACGCTATCTGATTTGGGATAAAGAAAAAGGAGCATTAACCTTGACTATGCCTTTAGCTCCAGCCACCTTTTTAAGAGTAAATTGCTGGGCAGGTGGGGGAGGGCTAGTCACGGAACGAAACTGTAAGCCGGAACAGGTGTGAGGAGGGGAGGTGATAAAAAGATTATAGGGTGGAGGAGCGGAGGCTGAGGAAGAATTGGGACCTAGCTCGGCCTGGCGAGGAGCAGCCTGGGGAGGAAGGGAGAGGTCAGATGGGTCTGTAGAAAAGGAAGATTAGAAAGACTCAGTGACGCTTGGGGTTGGGACTGAGGGGACAGGTGGGAGGGAAAGAAGGAAAATTTGAGACGAGTTGCACTAGGCACAGAGACTAGGGAGGGACCGATGTGTAAAAGAATGCCTGGACATCAGGCACCTCAGACCGTTTGCCCATTTTACAAGAATTATTTAGATCTTGCAGGATGGAACAATTGAAAGTGCTGTTTTCTGGCTATTTGGAACTACTGTCGAGTTTGCATCGGGGTCAAGCGGCATTGCAGAAGAAAATAAGATGCTTAGATTTTAGGTCAGGTGAGAGTTGAAGAGGTTTTAAGTTCTTAAGAACACAGGCTAAGGAAGAAGAAGGAGGAATGGAGGGTGGAAGGTTGCCCATAGTGAAGGAGGCAAGTTTAAAGAAAAGGGAGAGTAGAGACACGGAGGGAAGCGGTTCGGGGGTTCTTACCCTCCAGAAAAGTGGGAAAGGGGTTGGGGGCGCAGAGATACGAGATTGAGGTGCGGAAATAAGGGATCAGGGAACAGAGATATAAGAGGTTGGGGAGCGGAAATAAGGGATCGGGGTGCAGAGATATAAGAGGTCAGGGCACGGAAATAAGGGATTGGGGCGCAGAGATAAGAGGTTGGGGTACTTGCCCCTCCTTTAGAAAAGCGGGACTTGCCACTAAGAGTGAAGGAGAAGGGGTTGGGGGTTTCTTGCCCCCCAGAAAGGAGGAGAAGGGGTAGAGACACAGAGAGAAGGGCCTGAGTTACTTGCCCCTACCCCAGAAAAGCGGGACTTGCCGCTAAGGGTGAAGGACCAAGGCAGGCATCCCTGAGTGGTCTGATACCTCCGAAACCTGGGTGAATAATCAGAGAAGCGTCCCTCCAGTGATTAAACACCAAGGGAAGGCTGCCTTCCCTAGTCCGTGACCAGCACCAGAGTTTTGAGTCCATGGATAAAACGTGTCTCCTTTGTCTCTACCAGAAAATGAAAGGAACTGAAATTAAAAGAAGGGAGAAATTGAAGAGCAGAAAGGAGAAAGTGAGGGACAGTGAGAGAGGTTGGAGAAGAGAGTAAAAAGAGGCCACTTACCAGATTTGAAATTGGTGAGATGTTTCTTGGGCTGGTTGGTCTGAGGACCTGAGGTCGTAGGTGGATCTTTCTCATGAAGCAAAGAGCAGGAGGACAGGGGATTGATCTCCCAAGGAAGGTCCCCCAATCCGAGTCACGGCACCAAATTTCATGCGCGTCCGTGTGAAGAGACCACCAAACAGGCTTTGTGTGAGCAACATGGCTGTTTATTTCACCTGGGTGCAGGCGGGCTGAATCCGAAAAGAGAGTCAGCAAAGGGAGATAGGGGTGGGGCCGTTTTATAGGATTTGGGTAGGTAAAGGAAAAGGGGGTTGTTCTTTTGGCAGGCAGGAGTGGGGGGTCACAAGGTGCTCAGTAGGGGAGCTTTTGAGCCAGGATGAGCCAGGAGAAGGAATTTCACAAGATAATGCCATCTGTTAAGGCAGGAACAGGGCATTTTCACTTCTTTTGTGGTGGAATGTCATCAGTTAAGGCAGGAACCGGCCATCTGGATGTGTACGTGCAGGTCACAGGGGATATGATGGCTTAGCTTGGGCTCAGAGGCCTGACAAAGTCATACCTTTGTTTAAGGTGCTTTTCTCACATCTTGTCTTAACTGAACTTTTACTTACACCAGTTTTTCCTTGGTTTGAGCAAATGATACAATATGTAGGCCTAAAGTTTTAGCTCTGTGCTTTTGAAATACAAATCTTGTTTCACGTAAGAATTGTGCCTTTAGAAATACCACTTTGGTGCCTACTTAACAACTGCTTAGAACAATGAAACAGGTAATTGGAAGATTGATAAGCTGAAGGGGAAATCCACTTAGAGTCTGACAAACTAGAATCCTTTATAAAAGCTGTAAGATCTGCTTCTATCTGTGTTTGTATGTCCGTATACATTATGTGTATGTGATAATATTTGGTAAAAAAAAAAAAAAAAAGCAGTTTTAAAAATTGTTGGTAAAATAGGATTGGCTTCAAAATTATCAGTTAAATATAATTCAGTACTTGCTTGATTTGACTGCAAGCTTGTGTTTTTGGTTGAGCCTCTGGATTTCAGAGTCTGAGTAGGTGGTCATTGTGAGGTATGGGGACATGTTCTCAGTACCTAGACCAGCAGCTATAAGACAGAGACAGGCCCACTATGGACCCTTCTTCCTTGACTCAGCTTTGCCTCCTGGCTATTCTGGGAGGGTTTCCATCCTCCAAACATTTTCTCCCTGGCTCTGTCTTTTATCCTGACCTCAATAACTGGTATATAAATACAGGACTCAAGCCCTGCTTTTCATAGTCCTCTTGGGTGCCACGTGGCTATTTGGAACCCAGGATGACTAGGAAAGACATTGGGTAGGGTATTTGTGCTATAGTTTGGAGAGACAGGACTAGCTGGATTTCCTAGGTTGACTAAGAATCCCTAAGTCTAGCTGGGAAGGTGACTGCATCCACCTTTAAACATGGGGCTTGCAACTTAGTTCACACCCAACCAATCAGAGAGCTCACTAAAATGCTAATTAGGCGAAAACAGGAGGTAAAGAAATAGCCAATCATTTATTGCCTGAGAGCCCAGCGGGAGGGACAAGGATCGGGATATAAACCCAGGCATTGCAGCCAGCAACAGCAACCCCCTTTGGGTCCCCTCCTTGTATGGGAGCTCTGTTTTCACTCTATTTCACTCTATTAAATCTTGCAACTGCACTCTTCTGGTCCATGTTTGTTACGGCTCCAGCTGAGCTTTTGAGCTTTCGCTCACCATCCACCACTGCTGTTTTGCCGCTGTCACAGACCCGCTGCTGACTTCCATCCCTCCTGATCCAGCAGGGTGCCCGCTGTGCTCCTGATCCAGCAAGGCGCCCATTACCACTCCTGATTGGGTTAAAGGCTTGCCATTGTTCCTGCATGGCTAAGTGCCTGGGTTCATCCTAATCCAGCTGAACACTAGTCACTGGGTTCCACGGTTCTCTTCCATGACCCACGACTTCTAATAGAGCTATAACACTCACCGCATGGCCCAAGATTCCATTCCTTGGAATCCGTGAGGCCAAGAACCCCAGGTCAGAGAACACGAGTCTTGCCACCATCTTGGAAGTGGCCTGCTGCCATTTTGGAAGTGGCCCACCACCATCTTGGGAGCTCTGGGAGCAAGTACCCCTGGTAACAGTTTCAAAATTATTTTCAGTAATTTAAAATTTTAAAGTCAACTTTTGTTAAATTAATAGTCATAAAATGCCTGAGTCATTTTTAAATAAGGTAAAATACTGAAATATTAGTTATCAGGCATGAGTTTAAGTCTATATACCTTGACATATTATTTTTATGCAGTATAGAAAAGCTAAATATATTTAGATCTGTTAACAATAATTTAGGAAAATGTCTTTCTAAAAAACTATAAACTTGTTTTTATCTATAAATACTGATATAAAACAGTTCAAAATTTCTTCCTAATATTTTCACTAGAAATTAGGGTTACTGAGAGTTAAAATTGGAGTTAATGTAATTAAAACTACTAGATATGAAAAAAACAATTATTTATACAGAATGTATAAACAAAAGCAAGATACGCTTTTGGTGAGGAAAGTTGTAAAGGCATAAAAGTGTGTGTTGACATAAAAATAATTTTGTCTAGTGTAGAAGTTTCTTAAAAATTTCAAATTGAATACGAAATAGGTAAAACTAAATGAATATAGAGAGTTTGGAAGAGCTAGAAAATGTAAAACAAAAAAGGGTGTATGAAAATATTGTGTGGCTATAAGATGACAGATCTGATAGATTTATAAGGTTTTATTAAAATTAGCTTTAGTGTTGATAATATACTAATCCAAAAATAAAATTTGGTTTTCTCTTTTGAACAAAAATTTTATGTAGTGTTATTATGTCAGTAAAATGTTTTTGTTCACCTTTTGAGTAAAAAGCAAAAAATAAGAAACAGTGATGAGAGAGAGACATATTCCATCTCATGCTCTATCTCTCAGGTATTTTGATTGTTTGGGAAACCGGGTCTTCTCTCAAAGAGTAAAGGTTTTTGCTTTTTTTCAAAATCTTTAAATTATTATTTCGGCTACATGGATGATCATTATTTTACAGTGGCCTGTGATTCTATTTTGGTTAAGTGTTTTAAAACACATATTTGACAGGTTTCCTAAAATCAAATTTCATCTTCATAATTAAGTCTTTTTTTTTTGACCTCTAAAGTTAGGATGCTAGAGAAGGTCCCTGCAGCATCCAAAAGCGAGAGAAATAGAATTATTTGATGTGTTAAATTACATGGGAAGCCTTATCAAATAAGAAATGATGTTTAACCTTCTTTGAGTTGTATTTCATAAATATGTTATTAATATATGTTCCAAAATTGTATGGGACTCCTAAAATTCTGATATGTCTGGGTATAGACTATCTATCACTCATAATTATGGTTAATATGTTAAATTATTGTAGGCCACAGAAATAACCAAATTTCCTTGTGGATTGTGTCCTTATGCCTATCTTAAGTCATTTCCACAGTTAATTGCTTAATTCTGATGCAGTTTCTGAAAACTTCACAAGCAAGCAAAATCCTAGAATATTGTGTCTTCAAAGAGGTTTGTGAAAGGATGGAAAGGACACTGATAAACATTCTTGAATATAGGTTTCTGGTAACTACATGACCATATAATTTGAACTGGGTAAAAATTCCCTTTATGATTCATTTTATAATAAACCAGTAAACTAAGTAGGTGTTTTCCTCAGTTTTGTGAGCTGTCCAAGCTGAACCCAAAGAAGGGCTTGTGAGAATCTCAGTCTCCAGCCAGTCAAAGGACAGGTGACAACCTACTACTTGCAATTGGCATCTTAAGTAGGCTAAGTGTTGTGAGACTGAGCCCTCAATCTGTGGAATCTACACCATCTTCAAGTAAATAGTTTCAGAATTGAATTGAATTATAGGATATCCATTTGGTACCTGCTTGGAAAATTGATGGGGTGGGGGCAGTGAGGAAACCTTTACATTTGGTCACAGAAGTGTTCTATGTTGAGTTTGAGACTAGAAAGCAAAAAAAAAATTTGTCTTTTCCTTTACAGAATCTAAGCGCTCAATAGAATGACACCACTGTGTGGTCAAGAATGGAGAAACCCAAGAAACTTAGCATCCCAATATTCAGGTGTCTTCAGTATCTAAAAATTCTTTTACATCCATGCTTTAAAAGAACTTAAAGTCATTTGATAATGAAAACAATACTTCCAGTTTGGTGTCTAATACTTTTACTTCCCAGCAGCATAATACCACTTTGGTCAGGTTGAACCACTGCACAATTTTGCAGCTCTTTCAGAAAAATAATGAAAACAATTGGAAAGACATGATGTACATGCAAATGGTGAGAAAATGATACTATTGTCCAATCCTTCCCCGTAAATGTAAAATATCCTTAGTTCATCTCCAAACTGTGTATTTATTATAAGCCCTTACATCAGGGATTTTGTTTCTTTCAGTTTTTGTAGCACCAAATAGACACAGTGGCTAACAAGAAATAAATCTGAAAAGTCACTGAAATATTTATCACATGTCAGAAATTTTCTGGTCTGTACCTTTAACCATGTTCCTGGCTTCACACATTCTTCTTAAGAGTAAGCTATAACATAAGATTGAGTTCTCACCCTGTGTTTGCTACTGATGTGATTTGTTTACCATGAATAATACTTTGTTAATATCTTTTGTATATTACTTTACAATTTCCAAGTATTTTATATACAGTGACTCACTTAGTGACTCATTCATTTTAATGTAATGGTGTCCCCCAAACCACAGATAATGATTAGACACATGAACTCTTGTGTCAGACTGCGTGGGTTCAAATCCCAGTTCCACCTGCTAGCTGTGTGACCTTGGACAAGTCACATAATATATCTGTGCTTCAGTTTGTTTATCTATAAAATGGAACCTACTGAATAGAGTTGTTGAAGGGATTTAGTGAGATAGTCCATAAAAGCACTCAGCACAGTAGCTAGAAAATAGAGCTGCATAAATGTTAGTTATGAATAAATTACTTACCTACCTCACTGGGGTATAACCGTGGTTTATAGATAAACTAAGCAGCATTTTTGAGCAGTGGTTTTAGAAAAGCAAGCTCACACAAATCTGTGCAGGGAGTATTTCATGACTTCCATGGGGTGAGGAATTTTATTTTTTCTATCAGGTGTGAAGAGGACCCAATGGACAGTAAACTCTCTAGTTATTGCTAGGGTAAATGTTGGAGAGTTTCTCACAGTAAGCTCCAAGAGGGATTGTGTCTGTCTTGTTTGCTGTTGCATTTCCAGAACCTAGCATGCACTAGGTACACAATAAGTATTTGTTAAATGAATAAACACATGGAAACATCTGAGTAAGTATGTGATTAAACTTCAGCTTAGTGTATTCCAGGAATCAAATATGAAAGGATAAATGATCTTTTGAAAATAGGAAGAGATTTAGGGATGGTGTCTCCAATTATTATGAATTTCTTAGAGAACAGTTGTTAATAAATATCAAAGGGGATAATATGCCTGATGATCTTTTTATATAAAAATGAAAATATCTTTTATAAAATTTAAAAATGGGGTTTTATGTTTGAATCATTCCTGCCAGATAATTCAGGAAGCTTGTATAAAGAACTAGAAAGGTTGAGTTCAACTCAGCATAAAAACTCTGTATCCCCAAACATTGTTCCTTATCCACCGTTCAAATGTCCTCAAATCTTTGAAGCCTTTAAAGTAATTAATGAAATTTCAAATTCATACATCTAAAAAGTTTTTATATAGACTCAAAATATGGTTCTAACCATGAAACTTAGAAATCATAGTGACAATCAGTATAATATAAGCTGGTAAAATTTGTGAGATTTTCAGAAGGCAAAATCCATGTTTTTTGTCTATTCACTGATTCAGCCATTTATTCATCCAACAAATACCGAGTGCCTACATTGTGCCAGGCAGCGGTCAAGGCAGTCACAGCCCTTTCTCTATAGTTTTCCAGCTAGAGAGGGATGAGATGGGTCGGACCACCCCATATTTTGGAAGATCTTTTTCTATGGTGGCCTCCCTGAATCTTCAGAGCATTGAGTTCTACGTTGTCTAAAGCTGGTCTTATGAACAGGCTGTGTCTGTATGATAAAAACAAACTAGTTAAAAGATGAGAAATTTAGGCATTATTCACACATCCACACATATCTATAGATGTTTAAAATAATGTAGACAAAATATTCCACCTCTTGGGGTCCTACGGGCACAGTTGAGTAACATGAAATGAGATAAGATCAGTTTGATGTCACAGTTGAAAACTGCATTTGTAAATCTGTGTAATCCATCTCTAGCCAAGTTCTTTGGAGACAGTCTAAAATCCTTAAAAAGCCTCTGCATGCTAGATTTTGCATTTAGATCTAAGTATTGTCTTAAAAGATTGTGATTGTTCACATAACTGGAGAATTCCCTATTGACTACATGATTGAGGAAACACAAAAGTCTGTTATTCTTTCCAAAGTCAATTGTAACTTAAGCTCATTATCTCCCTGCAGATGTTCTATTTCAAATGACAACAGAATCAAAATGTAAATGCTCCAGTGAAAAGGCTTGGAAACTCTTTTACTGAACTGTGCTCTATGTATTTGTCTTCAAAATCATAGCAGGAAAAAGTTTAGAAAAATCTATCCCACCGGCCACTGACCTAAAAAAGGGAAAAAATTAAATTTCACCAGGATTTCTGGTGATATCATAGCAGTTTTTAAAATTATAACGTTTAATACCTAATTTGTTTATTACATTGAATTGAGCTTCATGTCAGAGCAATGCAGGTTTTTATTTTAATATAATTTGGGACATGTCAGTAGCTCTAATATGATCGTTAATAATGAAGATAATTAGTGTAATACAAGTTGTGGTAATTTCCTTCTTCTTCTGGCTTCAGTGAAACTTAAGAGAACCACAGGTGGCTTAAGTCTTAGTGATGGCTACCTCTGATTAAAACTTTAGGAAAAGACTTACATTTCAACCAACAATATTTTACTGAAGGAAAATGGTCATTTGTATATGAGACCACTCTGACGTATAATCCATCCTTAGATGTCCTAGGTGTGATGGATTGCTTCCTTACTTTGACAAACAATCTGGTATGCCTTTATCAGCACTTAACATTAACCAAATGAAGCATAAATACAAAGGCTTCTAGAAAACACAAATGTAAACTATCTTACCGTTTGATAGTTGTTTCTGTAACACTGTGACAATATTTGTATTGATGTGAAACCATATGATAACTTTAATTTTGACCAAACATTTATGACTAAGTGAAAACATACTCACTCACCTTAAGCTCCAAATTTATACAATGTATTGAAATGTGTTGAAATGACCATTTTCTCATGACAAGGGTTCAGTGATTTCCCTTCATGAGAATCCTGTGGCATTGCCTGAATAGCTTTAATATATCTTTGTTAAATGATAACTAAAATATATGTTTTATTAAATTTTTCTTATAAAAATGTGAACTATCTCTTTCAAACTGAATAATACATCGTCTCCATTCATTCCCTTTTATCATGCTTGTCCTTTTTGTAAATCTATTTTACATAACATACAGGGTCCTAACTGCCCCCACCTCACCACCCCCGTTCTCTCTAGTAAAAAATGATATGTATTCAAGGATGGGAATCTGTTATCACAGGGGGGCATTGTTGAAATTAGCAATTGTCCTAGTTTCCTTGCTGTTTTTCCTCTGGTGAGGGATGCATTGTGAAGAGCAGGGAAAACCTGGTATTGACAATACTATCACCCAACAGGGCATAATAAAATGTGCTGGGTAGTTTTGATTGGTTTTGTTTTATTTTCAAGAAGACAGTCTAAACTGAGCTTCATACATTTCTATTTTGGGGGATTATCTGAAGTGTCAAATTGTATTGTATCTTGGGGAATCAATTTCTGTATTTGAGAAAAGGGAACATTCAAATATTTGCCTGTGGTTTCCTGATCTATTTTGAATACTTCAACTAAGCAATTATTCTTTTCTTAGGTTCATTTATGTGCTTAAGGTATTCAAATGCCCAAACAATTATTGCTTCCTATTTATTTCATAAAGTAAAATCAGACTTAGGTGCCTAGATTTACCATAAACCAAAAATTATGACCTGTAAATGTAGTTCTAACAGATTATTTTCCAGTGAATGATATTTTCTGAAAGATGATATCTCATTGTCTATTTACCTATGGGAATATATTAACAAAGTTGGTGATTTTATTTTATTTTTTCTAGAGGAAGCAGCATCTGCCATTCACAATATTGATATCACTGGTTTCCACCTGCCCAATTATAAAAGAAATAATACTTGTTTATCTTAGAGTGCCAAAAATATCTAGCTTATATTTGGGGAAATTGACCTAAACTTTGTGTGACACAAATATTTGAATATATATGCACATATAATTTAGTTTTGCTAAGCTTTAAAATATGAAATAGGCTTCTATGACAGCACATCAGTGTGAGTAGAGTTTAGATTTCTTCAGTGTTTATCAATCAAAAAGTATAAAACTCAACAAAAAATATTGAGAGTGGGTTTATGTATATAACATACGAGAATCTGTTCACGGGGCTAGGTCCTTTGCTAGTATTCTCTTACTAGATTCTTAATACTTGGTAAGAAAAGAACCTAAGTTGTAACAAATGCACTCTGATAATATATATTTTATAGAATAAATATACATTGTACTCTGTTGGAATTAATAGATACAAGCAATAATTAAAAACTACAGTGCTAGAGTTCCTACACTTGCTTCTAACAAACTAAAAGTTGAGCTAAAATTGGTCCATTCTATTAATGCATAATAAAATTCGTGGAAACAAAAGAAAAAGCCGATTGCTTCTAGAACCTGAAGAAAATATAAATATAGTATGATACCTTGCGATTTTCAAGAGGAAAACAGGTTGAACTTGCAATTAACTGGAATTCCAATTCAGACAACTCAGCACTATGGATTGTGGAGCAGGTGAGGGTAAGGAGCAATGTGTAGGTTTCACTTTGAACTGATGCAGTTTGAATTATAGCCTAATGAGGGGTTTGCTAATACCTGGAAAAGCTATGGACCCAAGATTCACTCAATCTTGGCCCTGGTGATTTATTTAAAAGTCATAGACTTTATTCTTCTTACACTGTTTCAGTTTGCAGACTAGAAAACCTCTCCCTCTGCACACTGAGAATTCCCACTGCAGTGAATGGAAGGTCAATGTATGTAAAGCCCACGTGAGCAGTGGCGGTTCAAGCCCAGAGAAAGAAGGTGTCGAGTTGCCTTGGTAAAGAATTTATACACCATGTGTTCACAGCTTCTTGACAGGTATAATTATCAGTGTTGTCTTTTACTATGTGCTGGGATTCTGAAGCACGGTTTCAAATTTGTGACTATCGGATGTTTGATCAAGTAGCTTTCCCTCAAGGGCCTGAAAGAGAAAAAGAGTGAAGAGAAATCAGTGATTAGTATTCATTTGTCAACTACAATATGCTAAAAATATCAAAAGAGCATATGCTATGTGAGAACAGCAAGGATTATTTTGGGTGCTATCATTCATGCACCATCTTCCACATATGAAAAAATTCGTTTGATGTTTGCAAAGGAAGTAATTATCAAATGAGGATGGAAAAGCCACAGTTGTTCCCTAAAATGAAATAAAGAACACCAGTTTGGAAACATTTCAAATGTAAAACATTTCCTTCTTCCATTTCCAGATGATTCTATTTTTCCTCATGAAGGCAAAGAATAACCAACATTTATGTTACGACTCTTAGGGCTTTTAGTAGTGCTTTTGTTGAGGTAGAAGCCAGCAAAACCTCTCTCTGCTAGGCTGGGAGCACCAATATTCCTTCTCTGACGTGGACATTAAATCTGTCTCTCTTCATAAGGTCAGTCTGACACCACATGAAACAGAGTAGGCAATTACCTCTATGGTCAGATTTTGGGGAGCAGTCTTGCCAGATACTACCCCCATACCTGCCACTCTTCCACTATTAGAGGGTCATTTCTTTCAGAGAGAACAGTGATTTTTACATCTTCGTTCTCAAAGCTGCAGATATTTTTATTTCAATGAATGCCAAGCACCATATTGAAAACAGATTTTAACAAAATTGTTCTGTTTACTTTGCATCAACACTCTCCAGCTGTCATGCTTTAAAGAGATGTGCCCAACCTCCCCTGGGGCCTACTGAGTGGATTGAAAACCGTGCATAAAGCCATTGTGTTTCCTCAGGAGTCACCAACGAGATATTATATAACAACACATGAGCATTAACATTTTAACTATTATAATATCATCACTCCAACTACTACTTCTATCACTAATGAAAATTTATTGAGTGCTCACTAAGTGTCACATATTTTGCTAAGAGTTTCACATTTTTTTTCATATTTAATCTCCACAACAGACCATTTTACTGAATCTTAGATTGAATAACTTCCTAAAGGTCATTTAGCTACAAAGTGACCAGAGATCTAGACTGAGTTCTTTTTTTTTTTTTTTTTTTGAGTTGAAGTAAATCTTCACTTCCCAGACTCAAGTGATTCTTCTGCCTCAGCCTCCTGAGTAGCTGGGACTACAGGCATGTGCCACCACCCCCAGCTAATTTTTGTATTTTTAGTAGAGATGGGGTTTCCCCATGTGAGCCAGTCTGGTCTCAAACTCCTGACCGCAGGTAATCTGCCTGCCTTGGCCTCCAAAGTGCTGGGATTACAGGTGTGAGCCACCGTGCCTGGCCTAGAGGCTGAGTTCTTAATGAATTAAATGATAATATAACTACATGTCCTGAAGGAATGGGACTCAGAACAGGGGAATTTTAGTAAGTCTTGGATCTCTTCATCTATCCAGGGCAGGAGTCAGCCTGAGAGAGATCACTGGGCATTCAACATGTGGGCCACTGACATACCTGTTGGGAAGAACCAGCTGCAACAAATGTTAGTATTGCCCTCAGTCATGATTTATAATTTAACTGATTAACAATTTATTTTTAAGAAAAGCTTCTTTTCCATATTAGTGTGTCTTGTTGATCAAATTGCCTACTAACTCTTAAAAGAGCCATTGTGGTAGGCAGAATAGTGCCTCCTCATCCACTAAATGTTAAGTCCACATCCTAATCTCCAGAACCTATAAATATGTTTGATTACATGACAAAGGGCAGTTAAGGTTGTAAATGAAATTAAGATTGCTAAGAAGCCTATGTTAAAATAGGGAAATAACCCTGGATTATTTAGTTCAATCCAATGTAATTAAAAGTGGAAGAAGGATGAGTCAAAGAAAAAAAATCACAAGAGAAATTTAAAGAATATTTTGAACCAAGTAAAAATAAAAAATAAAAATGTTTTGATAAGTTGTGGGAACCAAAAAATCAATCATCTATGCTTCTTCCTTAGGAAACTAGAAAAAGGGCAAATTAAATCCAAAGTAAGCAGAAGAAAACAAATAATAAACATTAATGCAGATTAATTTTTCATTAATAAAAATTAATGTGGAAGAAATCAATGAAATTGAAAATAGGAAATTAATAGAGAAAATCAATGAAATCAAAAGCTGATTATTTAAAATGATCAATAAAAACCAAGCACTGTAGTCCCAGCTACTCAGGAGACTGAGATGGAAGAACTATGTGAGCCCAGGAATTTAAGTCCAGCCTAGGCAACATAGCAAGACCCTTCATCTCCAAAAAAATAAAAAGACGGATAAAATCAATAAACTTCTAGCCAAGCTAACAAAAAGGAAGAGAAGACACAAATTATTACCTCTATTAGAAATGAAAGCAGTCACATCACTACAAATACCATGGACATTAAAAGCATAGTAAAAAAAATACTATGAACAACTTTATATCCACCATTTTGATAACCTAGATGAAATGGACAATTCCTTGAAAGACACAGTCTGGGCTGGGTGCGGTGGCTCACACCTGTAATCCCAGCATTTTGGGAGGCCGAGGCTGGCGGATCACCTGAGGTCGGGAGTTTGAGACCAGTCTGACCAACATGGAGAAAACTGGTCTCTACTAAAAATACAAAATTAGCTGGGCATGGTGGCGCATGCCTCTAATCCCAACTACTCGGAAGGCTGAGGCAGGAGAATTGCTTGAACCCAGGAGGTGGAGGTTGCAGTGAGCTGCGATCGCGCCATTGCACTCCAGCCTGGGCAGCAAGAGTGAAACTCTGTCTCAAAAAAAAAAAAAAAAAAGACACAATCTGCCAAAACTCACATGAGAAGAAATAGACAATTTGAATAGGTCTATATTTATAAAAGAAATCGAATCAATAATTAGTAGCCTTCCAAAGCAGGAAGCACCAGACCCTGATAGGTTCACTGGAGAATTCTACCAAAATTTAAGAAATAAGTTATACCAATTGTCTATAATTGCTTTCAGCATATCAAATAGAAGCAGAGCGAATATTTCCTAACTCATTCTATATGGCCAGCATTACATTAATACCAAAGCCAGACGAAGACACTGGAAGAAAAAAAAACCAACTACAGACCAATATCTCTCAAGAACATAAATTTAAAAACCCTCAACAAAAGTTAGCAAATCAAATCCAACAAGATTTAAAAATGTTAATGACCTTAATGTCCATTCAGAAGAGATTGATTATTGTATACCTAGAAATTAAAACTTTACACAGATATTTAAAATGTAGACCTAAGTCTACTAATGTTAACCATATTGTTTAATTTTTAAAAATCAGGTTATAATTTAGCACATAAAATATGAGTGAAAATAAGCATATATATATATAAACACATACATATAAACATACATATATAGAAATAACATTTCTGGAGAAAAACAATGTGTATTAAAATGAAGTGAGATTATAGCTGAAAAGTTAATTTATTCTTTATACTTCTCTACTGTCTAAAAATTTTGCAATGAAAAAGTGTCACTTTCATACACAAACATCAAATGTAAATCAATAGAAATAAATTAACAGTTTTACAAGCACCAAGACAACAACGAAAGTGAAAGAGGGGGACAGAAAACAGCGTTGTGATGAAGGCAGAGGTCAGAGAAATGCAATGTGAGAAGGATTCCACTACCGCTACTCGTTTTGAAGATGGAGGAAGGGCCCAGGAAGCAATGAATTTTCCCTCAGAGCCTCCTAAAGCCCAGTAAAACTGTGTTGGACTTCTATCCTACAGAATTACAAGATATATTTTTTAAATTGTATATTCAATTGGCAAATAATAATTGTATACATTTGTGATGTACAAATAAATTTGTGATGTATAAATATATTGAATTGATGTTTTGATATGTTTAAAATGTGAAATGATTAAACCAGATAAAATAATTAACACATTTTATCACCACACATACTTATTTTTTGTGGTGGAAATATTTAAAAGCTATCCTTTTAACAATTTTGAAATAGATATTATTATTTAACTCATCATTCTGTGCAATAGATCACTAAAGCTTATTCCTCCTGTCTAACTGAAACTTTATACCCTTTGGTCAACTTCTCCCCTTTCTTTCCCTGATCACCCTTCTCCTCTACCTCTGATAATCACTATTCTACTCTCTACTTCTATGAGTCTAACTTTTTTTTTTTTTTTTTTTTTTTGAGACAGAGTCTTCCTCCGTCGCCCAAGCTGGAGTGCAGTGGTGCGATCTCGGCTCACTGCAACCTCCACCTCCCGGGTTCAATCTATTCTTTTGCCTCAGCCTCCTGAGTAGCTGGGATTAGAGGTGCACCACCACACCTGGCTAATTTTTGTATTTTTAGTAGAGACAGGGTTTCACCATATTGGCCAGGCTGGTCTCAAACTCCTGACCTCGTGATCCACCCACTTCGGCCTCCCAAAATGCTGGTATTACAGGTGTGAGCCACCGCACCTGGCCGAGTCTAACTTTTTAAGATTCCGCTTATAAGTGAGACATGTGGTATTTGTTCTTCTGTGCCTGGCTTATTTCACTTAGCACAATGTCTTCCAGGTTCATCCATGTTGTTGCAAATGAAGGATTTCCCTCCCTTTTAAGGCTGAATAGTATTCTGTTATGTATATCCATTTAGCTGAAGCTGGACACTTACGTTGCTCCCTTATCTTAGCTATTGTGAACAATGCTGCAATCTACATGTACTGCAGGTATCCTTTTAACATGCTAATTTCAATTCATTTGGATATATCCCCAGAAGTGAGATTGCTGGATCATATGGTGGTTCTAATTTTAGTTTTTGAGGACCCTCCTCCATATCATTTTCCAAAATGGCTGTATTAATTTACATTCCCACCACTGGTGCACAAGGATTCCTCTTACTCCATCCCTTGCAAACACTTGTTATATTTTTTCTTTTTTAAAATTTAAAATTTTACTTTTTTTTTTTTTTTCAGAGATGGGGGTCTCACTGTGTTGCCTAGGGTGGACTCAAATTCCTGGACTCAGGCAATCCTCCTGCCTCACCCTCCTCCTCCTGTGTAGCCAGGACTACAGGTGCTTGCTACCACATCTGGCTTTGTCTTTTTTTGACAACAGCCATTCTAACTGGTGTGAGGTGAAACCTCACTGTGGTTTTAATTTGCATTACCCTGATTATTAGTGACAATGAGCATTTTTCATGCATCTGTTGGCTATACCTTAGGCTTCTTTTGAGAAATGTCTATTAAGTCATTTCCCCATTTTTGATTAGGTTATTTGTTTTCTTGCTACTGAGTTGTTTAAGTTCCATACATATTTTGGATATTAGTCCTTTATCAGATGTATGGTTTGCAAATATTTTCTTCTAATCCATGGGTTATTTCTTCAATCTGTTAATTGTTTCCTTTGCTGTGAAGAAGCTGCTTAGTTGGGTAGAATCCTGTATGTCTATTTTTACTTTTGTTGCCTGTGATTTTGGGAAGGTATCCAATAAATCTTTGCCCAAACCAATGTTGTGGAGCGTTTCTTTCATTTTCGTCTAGTAGTTTCACAGTTTCAAGTCTTACAGTTAAGTTTCCAATCACTTTAAGTTGGTTTTGTTATGGGGTGAGATAAGGGTCCAATTTCATTCTTCTGCTTTGGATATCCAGTTTTCCCAACACCATTGATTGAAGAGATTGTCCTTTATCCATTGCATGTTTTTGATACCTTTGTCAAACATCAATTAACTGTAAATATGTGGATTTATTTCTGGGTTCTCTAGCTTGTTCCATTGGTCTATGTGTCTGTCTTTATGTCAATAGCATGTTGTTTTGATTACCATAGCTTTGTAATAGACCCTGAGGTCAGGTAGTGTGAAGCCTTCAGTCTGGTTCTTTATGCTCAAAGTTGATTTGGCTATTTCATGTCTTTTGTGGTTCCATGCAAATTTTGGGATTTTTTTTTCCTACTTCTGTGAAAAATGACATTGGAATTTTGATAGTAAGAGCATTGAATTCTACAGCATTATAGGAAACAATAAATTTGTGTTATTTTAAGCTACTATATTTGTGGTAATTTTTATGGTAGCCATGGAAAGCTAATGCATCTTTGAGGATGAAGTAATTTGAAGTATGGGGTACTATTTTAAAGGTAATCGATAAGGGTGATTTGGATAACTGCATAAGACTGAATCCCCAGACAGTTCACAAATATGTCTGTGAAGTGGGATCAGGAAAAGTAAGGGTGGCAACATGAATAAGAGCAAGAGGCTTTAAAGCCCATGTTCCTGGGTTTGAATCATGGCCCTATTACTTGTTATAATAGCTGTGAAATGTTAGGTACATTGAAAAAACTCCTATATGCTTCAGTTTCCTACTTTATTTTTAAATTTTTTTAATTTTTAATTTTTGTGTGTACATGATGTATATATTTATGGGGTCTATGAGATGTTTTGATACAGACATGCAATGTGTAATAATCACATCATGGAAAGTGGGGTATGCATCCTCTTAAGTATTTATCCTTTGTGTTACAAACAATCCAGTTGTACTCATTTAGTTATTTTTAAGGGTATAGCTAAATTATTATTGACTATAGTCACCCTGTTGTGCTGTCAAATACTAGGCCTTATGCATTCATTGTGTTTTTGTACCTGTTAACCATCCCCACCTCCCTCCCCACTCCTCCACTATCCTTCCCAGCCTCTGGTAACCATCCTTCTACCCTCTATCTCCATGGGCTCAATTGCTTTGATTTTTAGTTCCCACAAATAAGTGAGAATATGTGATGTTTGTCTTTCTGTGCTTGGCTTATTTCACTGAAAATAATGATCTCCATGTTATTGCAAATTTCTGATTTTTTTTTTTTTTTTTCTGAGACAGAGTCTTGATCTGCCATCAAGGCTGGAGTGCAGTGACATGAACTTGGCTCACTGCAACCTCCAGCTCCTGTGTTCAAATGATTCTTG
Source organism: Pan paniscus (assembly GCF_029289425.2). Lineage (NCBI taxonomy): Eukaryota > Metazoa > Chordata > Mammalia > Primates > Hominidae > Pan > Pan paniscus. The sequence continues at coordinate 88,852,640 of NC_073259.2, forward strand.
TGCCTTAGCCTCCAAAGTAGCTGGGATTATAGGCATGTGTCACCAGCTCTGGCTAATTTTTTTTTCCTTTTTTTTGTATTTTTACTAGAGATGGGGTTTTGCCATGTTGGCCAGGCTGGTCTCAAACTCCTGGCCTCAAGTGATCCAGCCGCTTTGGCCTCCCAAAGTATTGGGATTACAGGTGTGAGCCACCGTGCCTGGCATGAATCTCATTCTCTTTTATTGCTGAATAGTACTCCATTGTGTATAAGTACCACATTTTCTTTATCCATTCATCTGTTGATGGACACTTAGGTTGCTTCTAAATCTTGGCTAATGTGAACAGAGCTGCAGCAAACATGGGAGTGCAGATATCTGCAGTGGGAACCTCCAAACTGTTCTCCATAGTGGTTGTACTAATTAGTTTACTCTTTAAAACAAGATTAAACATAGTACCTAATCTACATAAGGCTATTGTAAAGATTAAGTAATTTAATATATATGAAGCACTTAAAAGAGTTCTTGGCACACACTAATTGTTTAATAAGTGTTAGTCAGCTTTATGATTATTTCTGTCCGGTGTTCTGCTTGGAAACTCTGGGTTCCTTGCATTCGATTTTATTGGAGTCATCCCCTGGAACTTGGTTTTCTCAGTGACTAGGCTGATAGTTTTGGTAATAATTCCCTGGATTAGATCATCAGGATCATGCATGTGGTAATGCTAGAAGAAGGTAGAGAAGGGTTTTAAAGGCAGGCAAAATAAAGAAAATGGGGGGTCTTTAGAGTAGGAGGAAAAAGAGATTTGGTGAGGCCACTGGCAAATGCCAGCAACTTTGTAAATTTAATAAGATACAGGCTGGTTTTGACTGGAATGAATTCTCCACCCTAGATCCAGCCATGGAGGTCAGGGACACGATTTTGGTCTTGACTTCCTCAGAATGTTGATATCTCCAGAGATATTCCTCTTTCTTCTTATTTTTATTTTTTGAGAATCTGGGTGAAATATTATATACATGGAGTCACAATAAAAAACTGAGGTGCTTCAAGCTGAATAAATATAACACTCTGACATGGTTTGACTGTGTCCCCACCCAAATCTCAACTTGAATTGTATCTCCCAGAATTCCCATGTTGTGGAAGGGACCCAGGGGGAGGTAATTGAATCATGGTGGCTGGTCTTTCCTGTGCTGTTCTTGTGATAGTGAATAAGTCTCACGAGATCTGATGGGTTTATCAGGGGTTTCTGCTTGTGTTTATTCCGCATTTTTCTCTTGCCGAGACCATGTAAGACGTGCCTTTCAGTCTGGGCATGGTGGCTCACATCTGTAATCCCAGCACTTTGGGAGGCTGAGGTGGGTGGATCACCTGAGGTCAGGAGTTCGAGACCAGCCTGACCAGTATGGTGAAACCCTGTCTCTACTAAAAATACAAAAATTAGCCAGCCATGGTGGCAGGCACCTGTAATCCCAGCTACTTGGGAGGCTGAGGTAGGAGAATCGCTTGAACCCAGGAGGCAGAGGTTGCAGTGAGCTGAGATCGCACCACGGCACTGTAGCCTGGGTGACAGAGAGAGACTCTGTATTAAAAAAACAAAAAACAAACAAAAAATAGTGCCTTTCCCCTCCAGCCATGATTCTGTGGCCACGTGGAACTGTAAGTCCAATTAAGTCTCTTTTTGTTCCCGGTTTTGGGTACATTTTTATCGGCAGCGTGAAAATGAACTAATACAACTCTTTCTCAAAAAAAGTGGGTATAGCATGAATAAAACCCGAATTCATATTCTCTGTTAACATTTCTAGCATATTATTGTACAACAATAATTTTTTTACATTTTAGAAAATGTAATGTGTATCCTTCAATATTATCAAATATAGAAGTTAGGGGAAAAGACGATTGATTTTTACTTTAAGAGAGTTTACAATTAAAAGTAAGCATAAGAGACAAATTTCCTGCACAGTACTTGCATTAAATCTTTTTTCCACTTGTATTCACAATTTACCATTGCTAGTTGCTTTATAACTTTTACCATCTCAGATAAAAAAAAACATATTATTTCTAATTTCAGAGTAGAAATTGCATTTCATTTGATAAACAATAAGATAATATCAGACAAGTATTTTGATTTTACTTGGTTTTTGCTTGACTGGTTAAATTTTATAAAAACCTGAGATGCTTAAAGTCTAATAGTTCAAATTAGCTTCAAACTTTTCTCAGAAGCAACTTAGTAAGAATTAGCAAGTGTGACAATCCCATTTAGTCCTTAAAAATCAAATTAATTAAAATGTAATTAAGAGCTAATGTAAGTCTCTTTGACTGAAGTCACCATAAAATCCATGAATGACATGACTTGGATGTATTTTATTTGTACCTGAAATGGTCACTACAGTTTTATCTCAATGTGTGTGTATTGCAAGTGCCATCTTGGCAGGCACAAATAAAAATTTCATGTTCACTTAAATCGAACTCTACTATATCTCATGCCAGAAATAACATAGTTTGTATAATAAATGCTTTTTACTAAAAATACTAGTCTGTGGTGGTGAAACCATAGGAAATTTAATGAAGATGGAGTTTTTTTTTTTTTTTTTTTTTTTTTTGACGGAGTCTCGCTCTGTCACCCAGGCTGGAGTGCAGTGGTGCGATCTTGGCTCACTGCAAGCTCCGCCTCTTGGGTTCACACCATTCTCCTGCCTCAGCCTCCTGAGTAGCTGGGACTACAGGCGCCCGCCACCACGCCCAGCTATTTTTTTTTTTATTTTTAGTAGAGACGGGGTTTCACCGAATTAGCCAGGATGGTCTCGATCTCCTGACCTTGTGATCCACCCACCTTGGCCTCCCAAAGTGCTGGGATTACAGGCATGAGCCACCGCACCTGGCCCGAAGAAGGAGATTTAATTAAGATGGATGGAACTGAGAAATGGAATTGAGTAATATGGCTGAGCAAATAATTCTGGCCAAGTCGCATACTTTTAAAGATGATTGAATTAGCATAATATTGGAAGTCTTTAGTAAGACCTCAGAAATCTGAATGGGAACATATTTCTTTCAAAATACTTGCGCAATTTTACTATGGACCAATGTGGCAAATCAATTAGGAGAATTGGTATAAGTCTATATTATCAAGGATGAGAGACAAATGAGTTAGCAAAAAGAGTGTAAATGTTTAACTAAGGAATAATGCGTTGTCATTACCACAAAAGAGATCTTTAAGAGTTCTAAAAGTACAAATGTAAAGTGGCTTTACATTTGGAATGGATAACAGAGAAGAAGGATGTGGACAAAATGACTCGTCCTTGTCTGTCTATAGACTTCTGTCTCAACTACATCATCCTAGACCAAGTCACCATATTTCCTGCCTGGACTACTATACATTAGCCTCCTAATTGGTCTCTGCTTCCACTCTCAGTCTGCAATAATCTATTCTCACAGCAGCCAGAGCAATCTTTTTAATAAATCCAACCATGTCTCTCCTGTGCTTAAAAACCTTTAGTGGCTTCCAGTGCAATAAAATCTAACTTCCCTCAGTGGCTCACAAAGCTCTCTGTGACCTGGTCCCCAGCTATCCTATTGACCCCATAGCCACCACCACTGTTCTTCTGACTCACTATTCTCTAACTACTCGGGCTTTCTTTCTGTTCCTCAAACATGCCTGTCATAGAGCTACTGCATTGGCTATTTCTTTCTCTTTTTAGTCTCTTTTCCTGGCTTCTTGTGATTCAGTCTCATCTGCAATGTTACCTCCTTTGAGAGATCTTCCCTGATCACACAGTCAAGTTGCTACCAAGCAGTTCTCTATTTAAACCCCCTATTTTTACTCTGCAAAGTACTGGTCCCAATAGGATATTTTTATTTACTTGTTTATTTGTTTATTAACTATCTCATGCAACCAGAATGTAGGCATGAGGGCAAAAACTTTGCATTATTCATGCCATTTTTGCAGCTCATGAAACAGTGCCTCGCTTGTAACAGTGTCAAATAAATAATGTGCAATAAATGTATTTCTTTTTTTTTTTTTTTTTTTTTTTGAGACAGAGTCTCGCTCTGTCACCCAGGCTGGAGTGCAGTGACGCGATCTCCGCTTACTGCCAGCTCCGCCTTCCAGGTTCACGCCATTCTCCTGCCTCAGCCTCCTGAGTAGCTGGGACTACAGGCGCCCGCCACCATGCCTGGCTAATTTTTTGTATTTTTAGTAGAGACGAGGTTTCACCATGTTAGCCAGGATGGTCTTGATCTCCTGATCTCGTGATCCACCTGCCTCGGCCTCCCAAAGTGCTGGGATTACAGGCATGAGCCACCACGCTTGGCTCCCAATAAATGTATTTCTTAGGATAGAATGCAATTTTAGATAAAGATACTAAAATATGGTACATATAATAAAAAATAGCAGCCTATGAAAGATAGATAGATTGTTGAATTCCCAGGATTGTTGTAGGACAAATCCCTATCTTTTCCCCCTTTTTCTGTGTAGCTTCTTCTTTTCATTTTTTTTTGTGGTTTTTGGAGACAGAGTTTCACTCTTGTTGCTCAGGCTGGAGTGCAATGGCTCGATCTTGGCTTACTGCAATCTCCATCTCCCAGGTTCAAGCAATTCTCCTGCCTCAGCCTCCCAAGTAGCTGGGACTACAGGAGCTAATTTTTGAATTTTAATAGAGACGGGATTTGACGATGTTGGTCAGGCTGGTCTCAAACTACTGACCTCGTCATCTACCCACCTCAGCTTCCCAAAGTGCTGGGATTACAAGCATAAGACACTGCTCCCAGCCTGTAGCTTCTTCTTTTCACAAGTGTCACAAACAATTAAAAGCCTCATGTTATATCCAATATTTCTGTTTGTGCAAATAGTAATCTGATGTTGAATGACCTAAAACCACTATTACCCACAATCATTTTTCCAAGAATATTTGAAGTTCACTTCAAATACACATTCACAGACATCATAGTGTAAAGGTAGCTAACAATATGAACTGTCTTCTTCAAAGGATAGCAAGGAAAATTTATATAACTCCAGAATATCTGATGTTGGCAGATGAAAACCTGATAGAGTAAAAAGGGAAAGAATTCTATGTTTCTGTAAATGCCGTCATGGGAAATCCACTGAAGCTATTTTAGCTTCATATTTTCATCTAAAAAACTTTTTATTGATACTTGCCTTGAAGGTTTTTTTCTGAGGATTAGGGATAAAATGTGATAAGGGCATAGGGCATAGTAGGAACTTCTAAGATGGGGTCTCTTAACATTTTTTCTTCCATTTTCTTGATAATATACAGCAAAACCTGATTTAGTGTTCTTTGTTACAAAGTGGAATTTAGAAAAAGGCAGGAGAATCTTAGACACATTTTATTTCAACTTTACAACTTTTTCAAAACTCTTAAAGTTTTATTTTTCATTGACAAGTAATAATTTTATATATTTATGGATTATAATGCGATATTTCAATGCATGTATACATTGTGGAATGATCAAATCAGGCTACCAAAGTTGTCACCACAAATACTTATTGTTTCTTTGTGGTGAGAATATTTACAGTCCATTCTCTCAGCTATTTTGAAATATGCAATATAGTATTATTAACTATAGTTACCAAGTTGTATAATAGATCATCTTAACTTATTCCCCTTCTACCTAACTGAAACTTGTAACCTTTAGCTAAGACCTTTTCCCTTTTCTCTGTCTACCCTCCTCCCCCAGCCTCCCAGCCTCTGGAAACCACATTCTACTCTCTACTTCTATGAATTAAAGTTTTTCAGATTCCACACATAGGTGAGATCATGTGGTATTTGCCTGCCCATGCTTGGCTTATTTCACTTAGCATGATGTTCTCTAGGCCCATCCACGCTGACAAAAATGACATTTCCTGCTTTTTAAAGGCTAAATATTAAATGGTATATGTCTGTGTGTGTGTGTGTGTGTGTGTGTGTGTGTGTGTAGGTAGATATAGATATCTATCACATACTTACCACATTTAAAAAATGTATTCATCCCTTGATAGCACTTCAGTTGTTTTCATATCTTGGCTGTTGTAATAATGCTGTATTGAACATGGGAGTGCAAACATCTCTTTGACATATTGATTTCAATTCCTTTGAATATCTCCCCAGAAGCAGAATTGCTGGATCATATGGAATTCTATGAACTTTTTTGAGGAACCTCCGTACTGTCTGTCAAATTGGCTGTAGCAATTTATATTCCCACCAAGAGTGTACAAGGGTTCCCTTTTCTTCATATCCTCATAGCACTTGTTATCTTTCCTCTTTTTGATAATAGCCAAATTAAAAGGTATGAGGTGATATCTCATTGTGGTTTTAATTTGCATTTCTCTGATGATTAGAGATGTTGAGCATTTTTTCATATAGCTGTTGGCCATTTGTATGTTAGACACACTTTAAAGGAGCATCCGCAGAGAACTTCAGAATCTCTTACAGCATAGACAGTGGCAGGTCTCAGCTTCATTCTTTTCGGTGGGGCACTTTTCCAATAAATTGCATCTCAGTATTCTAAAGGAGATCTTTCCAGGGTCAGCACTATAAGGTTGTGCAGTTAATACACTGTGTAAAGGCAACTGGCCAACAGGGTGAGTGAGGCCTGGAATCCAGCCCACACTCTTCTCCTTAGGATCTGGGTTTGCACAGAGGCTGCATTTTCTTAATTTGTATAAAAGCATCCTAGAGCCTGTACTTGCCCCTTTCAAAGTATATCATTTTCCAAATTATCTTATATTTGTGGAGAATATAACTGAATGGCACATAAACTATCTTGCTTATATACTTTTAGATAACTGTCTTTTGTTTGATTGATTTTGTTTGGATTATTTAAATCTAATGATTTTGTTTCAGCTAAGAAAATATATTTTAGAACATATCTAAAATATATTTTAAATATATTCATATATACATATATAAATACATATACATATGTGTGTGTGTATATATATATACTCCTTGTATAGAATAAGTCACTTCTCACCTATGACATGTGGTTTTGTTGTGTTTGTTGCTGCTGCTGCTGTTGCTGCTGCTGAATTAGCAATTGCTGCTGCTGCCGACGCCTGGCTGTTCGTAGCTTTTCAAAGCGAGCCTCCATTTCTTCCAGAACTTTTGGGGTGTATCGCACCACCAGCTTGACGCTGTCTTTAGCAGCCTTGAGTAGTTCCACAGCTTTCTCATGGTGTTCTCCTTCCACACTCTGAAAATACAATGACACTTCTTAAAGGGAGGAGGTTCAATGTTCTTTTCCCTGGAGACAAATCTGAAATTAATATCACATTAAGAACCCAAAATTTAAAATTTTAAGAAAACATGGCAAATGAGTTATCTTACCATCATCGTTATTATTTATTACATTGTGGTTAAACTATAAGCAGGTTAGGCTGCACTGGGTCACAGAATGGACTGCATGGGGATTCAGGTCATGAGGGTGAAAAGCAATGAAGACCTAAATTATAATGCTGACATTAGGAATGAAATTTCCAAATTTTATCTGGAAGAGTAAATGCACTAGTCAACAAAATTTTGAAAAAAATTAAAACATAGTAACAAAGAGGAAATTTCTCTATCAGATATTAAAATTTATTAAGAATCTACAATGATTAAAGTGGAGTCTTATTGTGTGTATAAAAGAGATAGTAGAACATAGCACAGAGTCCAGAAGGAGAGTCATCACATGGAAAGCTTTATTTATTATTAATGTGGACTTTAGACCAAAGGAGAAAAGGACTATTAACTAAATTAAATAATACAAAATAATGGAGACCCAATCTCATACGCTAGGCTAAATATAACAGATTAATTAAAATTTAAATGTAAAATAAAAACATAAAGTAACTAAAATAAAAGAAAGGTGAACATTAATCATCTTTCAATAGAAAAGGAATTCTTAATTTAAAATGCCACAGGAAAAATAACCACAAAATCAGATGTGCACAGTGTAAGTTTCTATGTCTCAAACACTGTAAAAAAAAAAAAAAAAAAGGCAAATAAACCAGAAAAACAGTTTCAGTATATGACTGTCATATACTTAGTGCAAAAGGGTTTTTTTTTCTGGTTTATTTGCCCTTTTTTGTTTTTTTTGAGACACAGTTTCACTCTTGTTGGCCAGGCTGGTGTGCAATGGCCCGATCTGGGCTCACCGCCATTTCCGCCTCCTGGGTTCAAGAGATTCTCCTGCCTCAGCCTCTCGAGTAGCTGGGATTAAAGGGGTGCAACACCACACCCGACTAATTTTATATTTTTAGTAGAGATGGCGTTTCACCATGTTGGCCAGGCTGGTCTTGAACTCCTGACCTCAAGCGATCCACCTCCCTCAGCCTCTCAAGCTGCTGGGAGTACAGGCATGAGCCACCGCACCCAGCCTGCCCTTCATTCTTCTAACAAGTCAATAAAGATCTAAGCAGAATGAGCAGTTGACATGCATGGACAAAAAATAAAAAATATAAATGGACAATAGACCTCAGAAAAGATATTCAAACTCCCTAGTAATCAAAGAAGTATAGACCAATATAAAAATAAATATATAGATTTTTTTTTTTTTTGAGATGGAGTCTTGCTCTGTTGCCCAGGCTAGAGTGCAATGGCGCGATCTTGGCTCACTGCAAGCTCCGCCTCCCGGTTTTATGTCATTCTCCTGCCTCAGCCTCCCGAGTAGCTGGACTACAGGTGCCCGCCACCACGCCCAGCTAATTTTTTTCTATTTTTAGTAAAGACAGGGTTTCACCATGTTAGCCAGGATGGTCTCGATCTCCTGACCTTGTGATCCGCCCACGTTGGCCTCCCAAAGTGCTGGGATTACAGGCGTAAGCCACCGTGCCTGGTCAATATTTCATTTTTAACTTAAAAATGATAAATATATATTTTAAAATTTGGTGTACAGACAAGGATGTAGGAAAATTGGACTCAGACTGCTAATAACTTAACAAAAACTGGTGAAATTTTTCTGGAGGGCACTATCGTTATGCATTGAATAAGCCCTTATTATAAGTGAATAATTTTATATTAAGAAAAATCTATTCAGGATACAATCAAATAGGCACACATACTTATAAGATAGATATAGAAAACAAAAAACAAATCAATTCTTGGCTTTTGAGTTTCAAAACAGTCTTTTGAACATCATGGCATAGACAATACTTGGAGAAACTATGCTTCCTCTAAGTAAACACAATGCTGCTTTTTTCCCAATCTTCTGAAGATTCTCCAGGTTAGGATGATGGAGAAGCAAAAAGAAGAAAGTTGTAATTAGACTTTGTAGGACCCTACATAAGGAAACCCTGGCTCCTGCCCCTCCGAGCGGATCACCAGGGCAGATGACAGAACCCTTAATTTACAGGATTGAACTGCCAAGGCCTTTTTGCCTTGCTTCTTGGGTAAAGTACAGAGAAAAAAAATCACTGTGCAGTGTGATAGATGGAGACTGAGATAAGATTAAAGAGTGTCAGACCACCTAGGAGTCACACTGAAGAGGCAGAGAAGGCCACCTTCAATTGTTTGACATTACATTTTCACAATCCAAGCAGAAGGGAAACTCAAAAAGATACTAAATTGAGTTACAGAAAAATAAAGGAAGTGAAATCTTAAGCACCCTTGAATTATACCTTCAGATTCATAATTTCTACTGCAGATTTGGAGACTTAAGGGATCATTTGATCATTGGCTTAGCCACTCAACTAATATGTTTATTAAGCATTTATTCTATGAATTATAGTCTACTATGTTTCTTGAGAAAACATGAAAGGAAGGTAAACTTTGACAGCATCGTGCAATATAAACCCTATTTTCAGTATGTTTGTAATTTCTTTATAACTGGTCCCACGATGATTTGTTAATGCATATAATTTTCCTTTGAAAGGAAAACTTGGTGATTTGGTTGTCTACATACCCTTCTCTAATTTCTTTTTTAATATTAAAACTTACATGTTTATGTTTTAATAATAATGGTTCACCCATTTTCTAGGCCAGATCATCAGTCTGTAGACTTCTTCGTGGCTTTTGTTCTATTTGCTTTTATTTAATAGGGTTGGAGATTCTAGGCCAGACCTTTAGAGGCCCATTATCTCTGTTTTGGCACTGTGTCTGCGATTCAGTTGCTACAGGAGGGCTGTGGTACTAATGTGTGTGGGCCATTAGGCTCTCACGGTGGTGGTGAAGAGTTGAGAGAAATACGGCTGGCTGGTGCACCACACACCAGGCCCTGCAAAACCATCAAGGTTATCCACTTCCAGTCTCTGCTCTGCCCTCTCCCACACAGTTAACAATGTATCAAAAGCAGACTCCACAGTTTTCAATTCCAGAAATTTTGCCTTCATGCTTTATCTTCAGTTTAGACAAGGACTCAGATTCTCTTTAAGGCTCAACAGAGTCAACAGGTCTCTTTGTTTGGCTCTACTGTCTTTCCCACCAGGACACAGAGCCACTATGAGAGATCTGGGCAGTGTCACAGTTCCTCATTTGTACTACTGAAATGCTTTACTAACATCCTACAAATTATATAATTAAGCAGCTAAGAAGTGAATTTTAGAAAGATATTAAGAAATATAAGCATACTTGAAAAATTTTTATTTCAAACACTCCTCAACTTTGCTTTTTAATTGTTTTCAGAAGCATATCTTAATTCTTGTCTTAAAGATTATTTTTGTGGCCTTTTTTTCCCCACTAGCTTTGCCTACTTTGTAAATACTTTTGAGTACATATGCTTGTCTCCTTAACCTATTATTTATCTCTGGAGTGCTTTTAGTCCGTCAGTATAACTTTGTAATAAGAATAAGGCAGTTTTCTCTTCTTCTTTCTTTCCCTTTTAAGGTAAGAACAAGAAATCAAACCATCTTGCCACAGAAGTCTTGTTGCATGAATAAAAAGAAGCCAAAAGATCTACTCAGTTAGGGTATAAATGTTGATGTGCAAGCCCTTCACAGGTATTCCTTGAGCCCTGAAAGTTCAGCATCTATTCTTGCTTTTGACTTAGTCTGTGTCTCACTCTTAATGAAAGTATGCATCATTTCTAGCTAAATATTTAAGACATATTTTGAAATGTGATAGGTTATTTATAAACAGTTAAGCTATTTTTATCAAAGCTGTATATACAAGCACTCCTGATTCAGAGTTGTCTTTTATAAGAACCAGTGTAAGTTTGAGCAATCACTGAAAACTTGTAGCACCAGCTTCCTACATAGGCTGAGAAGGTGGTTCTTATATGACTTTAAGAGCTCTAAAAAGACTTCTTATTTTAAAGTGAAACCCCCTCCTCCATTTAAAACCTGAAATTCTATATTTTTAAGTTTTATCCCCTTGCTTTAAGAGTTTTGTTGTACCTATTGCATTAGCATAAATTAATTTAACAAGGCCTTGCAATGGACATCTGGTAAAATTGGATTTTATTAAGAAGGTGAGTAGTGATGAGAACAGCCTGAGAGTATATGGTAGGTACCCAGGAAATATTTTGACCAAAGAGAAGTATAGCCTAAAACAGAAAAACCCCTAAAAAGAAATGTTACCTACCCCACAATTATGCCTAGGCTGGCCATGAGCATACATGAAATGAATTAAAATGCACTATGAAGACTGTACTTTCCTATCCTGAAAATGCTTCTATCTTTAGCTGATAAATCTTTTAACAATAAACATAAAGATTAATATGAGGTCAAGCACAGTGGCTCTTGCCTGTAATCCCAGCCATTTGGGAGGCTGAGGCAGGAAGGAAGATTGCCTGAGCCTAGGAGTTCAAGACCAACCTGAGCAACATGGCAATACCCCATCTCTACAAAGAATTTTTATTTTTTAAATAGCTGGGGCGAGTGGCACGTGCCTGTGGTCCCAACTACTTGGGATGCTGAACCAAGAGAATAGCTTGAACCCAGGAGGTCGGGGCTGTGGGGAGCCATGTTTGCATCACTGCACTCTAGCCTAGGCAGCAGAGCAAGACTCTGTCTCAAAAAAAGAAAAAGTATACACACACACACACACACACACACACTATTATATACATTAGTTATTATATACAATAGTTATATATATATGGAGCCTTCAAAAAGTTGTATTACAATAAATACAAGCTAATAAAATACTAAACTGATATAAAAACCATACAAACTGGATCTCCTATAATATTGATATACAAAGAAATATATTTTCATTTAGGAAGCTGGGAAAAAAATAGCTCAGTAGATAACCAAAGGCATACTTGTTTCATCAGCAATCTCATACAGCAGTAAGCTCTAGGCAGCTTTCAAATTAGTTAATTTGATTGAAGTTTAGCAAATCAATGGCTGGTAAATGAACCAAGGTTTTCTTTGCTTCGTTTTGTTTTGAGATGAAGTCTTACTCTGTCACCCAGGCTGGAGTGCAATGGCACGATCTTGGCTTACTGCAACCTCCATCTCCCAGGTTCAAGCAACTCTTGTGCCTCAGCCTCCCGAGTAGCTGGGACTATAGGTGCCTGCCACCATGCCCAGCTACTTTTTGTATTTTTAGTAAAGACAGGGTTTGCCACATTGGCCAGGCTGATCTCGAACTCCTGGGCTCAAATGATGTGCCTGCTTCAGCCTCGCAAAGTGCTGGGTTTACAGGAATGAGCCACCGTGCCCAGATTCAACCAAGTTTTAAACATGGCTGCATTCTGTTCATTCAATAGTTTTTCTATTCGTATACACTGTGAGATATTAAAATGGCAGCTTATTTCTGGTATGCTCGTATTTCTGGTATGCTCAACTTCCTGGTTGATTAAGGATCATCCCTTATAAGAGAGAATTTGAATTGCACTACATACATGAATTTGCTCATGACATGTGCTCTCTCTCTCCCGCTTCCATAGAGGGTTAAATTTTGACCCTGGCTAGATCTCAGATGGAAGCAATGCCTGCCCTGGGAAGCAATCATGCGATCTGTGCACCATCAGTCATCAACTGGCTAAGTTTTTAGGCAGGTTTTTCTCTGTGGGAATTACATAGATATCATCTTGATCCAGTTTTCTGATGTGTAAGTTACTTAAACACTTTGTTGGACAACAAGAGTTGGCTAGACCTTGTAGTTATTCAAGGCATACCTACAGCCAGGTTTATGCATAGATTCCTAAATAACATCAGTCATTCCTTTAGATTAAAGGCCAAATGATGTTATCATCATTTGGAGTAAAGGACATCAAGGGTATTAGGTAATTATACCTTAGTGAATTAGATAGCTCAGAAACACAGAACATTATACCTAAAAAGACCTTTAGAAATAATCTCATTTATGTCCTTATATCTTAATACTTAAGGAAACAGACACCTAGACTGGCTATGACTTACTCCATTTTATAAGTCCGTTAGTTGTAGGTCTGGGTTAGAACTCATTTTTCTTGATGACTGCTCTTTCAACAACCCTATGCTAATTTTCTAGCTTAACTAATCCCGAAATGAAATACATGGAGTGTCATTTTTGTGTGATGCAAAAGGATAGGAACTAATGGCAAGAAAAAGATCTGGCAACTCCTAGCTCAAACGTGTGAGCTGGAGTGAAGGAACAGCATGGGGCTACCTGAAGGACTCACTACTACTAGGATTAGGGGGTTATGATTCTCAACTTTGAAAAGGCCCAGTATAACCAAGCAAAGACCTATTCCTTTCCCACAAAGATAACAGTGATTATTTTTTTCTTATGATAGTTTTACTTTTGTTCCATGAAGTTCTTTTGTTTGTTTGTTTGTTTGTTTTCTTTTTGAGATGGAGTCTCGCTCTGTCGCCCAGGCTGGAGTGCAGTGGCCGGATCTCGGCTCACTGCAAGCTCCGCCTCCCCATGAAGTTCTTTTACTATCATTTTATTTTAAGAGTGTGTGTGTTCATACATATAAATGTGTGTAAACATGCTTGTGTGTATATGCATACTGTAGTTTTTATTGACCATTTATTAAGTAAAAGGCTGTTTTCTGTGCATTTTATCTAATCCTTGCAACATATCTGTTAAAAAGGTAATGAAAAGGTTAAGAAATGTGTCCTAGGTCACCAGCTAGTAAGTCGAACAGATCAACCTGAAATGAGCTTTATTTGTTTCTAGAGTCGAGGCTCTTACCTACCAATCCTTAATCTTAAATAAAATAATAAAGAAAAAGTAAGTATCACATTGGCAGTTTTGCTTACTCATAGAGATGTTTAGGCCAGTCATTCTTAAACCTTGACATACATAGAAGTCAACTGAAGAACTTTTTAAATATAGAGACCTAGGCTCTTCCCAGCCTTGCCATATTAAGATCTGTAGCAATATGACCTAGGAATATATAAATACAAAACTCTGGTCCAGCCAGTCAGTCTCTGACATGTAGATTTGTGTTTGGACACACTACTCTAAACCCAAATAGAACTAATCAAAATAGTAAAAGTCATCTTAAGGGTTTCTCTACAACCTTACTACAGAAAAAAGTGTTGGTTAGATGAGGGAAATCTTATGATTTTGCCTTGATGTAGCTCTATAGTTGGCATTTTTGATCATTAAAGAAAAACAATGTTGATTGGGTATTTAATTAAGAAAGAAATATCTTTGAATAAGCTACAGGATATAAAATAATGCCTCCTTATGCACAGTTTCAGTTACCCAGGGTCAATCAATGTCCAAAAATAGGTGAGTACAGCACAATGGGATATTTTGAGAGAGAGAATGAGACATCACATTCACATAACTTTGATTGCAGTACATTGTTATAATTGTTCTATTATTGTTAATCTCTTACTGTGCCTCATTTATAAATTAAACCATCCTAAATATGTATGCACAGTAAAGGAAAAAATGTAGTATACATTATTCATAAAAGAATTTTATGATGTTTCATCTTTCCCTTTTTTCAAATGTGTTAATTTTCCTGTTCTAAATGTAGTCTTTTTTGATTAAGAAAAGTGGAAAATGTATTAAAAGTATCACATTTATCTCTTGGAAAAATATGCTAATGATCTCCCATAGTACTTTGTTCTTGCTTTATGCTAATATCTATCACAAGTGCACTATAATTTATCAGTTCACCATCATTCTGTTGCCACCAGACTGTCCAAGAGCAGGATGAGTCTAATTTATTTATCTGTGTGTCCAGCATTTATTATGAACTCAATAAATAGTCAATGAATATAACATCAATATAAAATATAAAGTCTTACAGGCTAAGGAACCAGTATTGCCTGGGTTTGAATCTGAGCTTCTTCCCTTACCAGCTCTGTGAACACAGACAAGCTGCTTAATATTTCAAAGCTTCACTTTCCTTGTCTGTAAATTGGGCATCATAGTGTACTTAGTTTATAGGATTATTATGAGCATTAAGTTTAACATACATAAAGCACTTGGAACAGTGCCTAGGATTTACAAAGCGTCCAACAAACGTTAGTTCTTTGTTGAACTATTTTCTTGTTGATGGTGTTGCTTAGGGCTTTAGATGTTTACAGACAGCAGCAACAAAATATGATTTTGCCTTTGGTGTAAGTAGAAGTTTTCTTTATATTATTTGGGAAGCAAAAGTTTACCAAGTAAATTAATAGTGTATGGGGCTTGTTAGAAGAATGTTTAAAACTATCTAGGTGAATCCACTGCTGTTAATCATCCTCAAGTAATTTAGTGGCATCATTTCCATTCATACAATTGATATGCTAATTACAAATGATCATTAGTTATTCATTAAAACTGTTCCTCTCAGTCCCTCAACAATGTCATGCTCTGTTAGGTAAAGAAGGAACGTGCAGGAGATTTACCTGATAGGAGCATGCATAATGTGAGGGAACTTGAGAGGGGAAAATCATCAAATAACTAAACACCACAAAAGAGCAAGGAGGTTAATGGGAAAAAAAAGTGTATATAATTATACATATTCTTATCCTGTGAGAGCAGTTAGAAATAGAATTTTTGAACCATGAAAGTGGAGAATGCAGAGCATTATCAGTAAGCCTGGGGGCAGAAAACTGAAAACGAGCAAAAAAGCTTTAGAAAAAGATCAGTGCCTTCTAGAAATCAGATATTCACAAATCTAACATTTGGTTGACCTCAGCCCACCTTTCAGATCTGGAGACTAAAACTGGAAACAATTGCAGCTACTACATCCCGGTGGTAATGCTTTATAGTAACTGCTTGATCCTTGATGTCTGCACCAAAAGGGGGGAAAAGTCCTGATGGTTGTTGGAATGAAGATTAAATACACACACGCACACACACACACACACACACACACACCTTCAGGAGTATAAACATGAGCTTTAGAGGTCTGAAAACAGAACAAAGCTGCCTGGGAAAATATTCCTCGAAAATGATACCTTTAAATCAGTCTACTAATTCTTGAGTGGTGGGTTTCACCCAGGAAGCAGGGATAATAGAGAACACTTACCAACTGTGATTCACACTGGTTTATCTCTGAGATGCAGGCTGTGCACCCCCGTGCTCTCCTAACCCATGACACTCTGTGACACTACACCCCCAATGAGCAAAGGCTTAGAAATGTACATATTCCTAAGCAGAGTGTTGTGACCGCCAGTTCTCATTGTTTGCCTCCAGGTCTGCAAAGGGTTATGGAAGTGGTGATCACCACCATCCCCTACATATCCGCCAAGAACTACCTCCTCCATACTCACCCCATTACAGCTCCACTTACAAAATGCAAATACATCTTAGCCACTAAAATTCACTGTGACTTCTTAAACCACCAAAGCCTTAGCAGAGCCAGGGTGCCAGGGCAGAAAGGCCAGGGATTGGGGTCAGGAGGATCTGGATTTGAATCTTAGACAAGTTGCTTATTAACAGTGTGACCTCTCCCCTCTCAGATAGGGACTGTTCCAGTTTTAGCACTGAAAGTCCCAGGAAATGCATCAGGCCTGGGCAAACTAAGATAATAAGTCACCCAAGACACAAGATGTTGCACATGTGCACAGTGCATAGTAGTGCCTGGTAAATTTTCCTTTTTTTTTTAAATTAAAAATACTTTATTGTTAGCAATGCTAATGATCATCTGAGCCTTCAGTAAATCATAATCTTTTTGCTGATGGAGGGTTTTGTCTTTATATGGATGGCTGTTGACTGATCACAGTAGTGGTTGCTAAAGATTGGGGTGGCTGTGGTAATTTCTTAAAATAAGACAACAATGCAAATACATGTGATGGCAGCTGCAGCCAGTCTGGAGTGGACACTGTGAAGACACCAGCTACAGTGGGGGAGGTGCTGCAGGGCTGTGGGCTTTAGGGAGCCAGTGGGAGCCAGCAACAGGCGGAAACCCCACCCCTTCCAAATTGGAGGGGTGAGAGCCCCACCCTCTTGGGCTCAGCTGCAGTTGCCCAGCTGCAGGTGCAGACCCAGGCATCTCTGCATTCTCAGGGACCCATGAAACCCCTCTCCCCTTGCAGGCTCAGAAGTGCCTGCTCCTGCTGCCTGGCCTCTCCCAGCTGCCTGTGCCGGCTGAGATTTCAGAGCAAAGTTGATACCAAGTGCAGGCACTGTTGCAACCAGGCCAGACGTGTGTGCACTCAGGGGAGCACTGACAAGCCAACCCCCTGACACCTCAGCACTCTGTGGACTTTGGGCACTGATGAGCCCAAAGTATTAGTCCGTTTTTACACTGCTAATAAAGAGACACTTGAGACTGGGTAGTTTATAAAGGAAAGCGGTTTAATTGACTCACAGTTCCACATAGCTGGGGAGGCCTCACAATCATGGCAGAAAGCAAGAAGGCGCAAAGCTACATGGCAGCAGGCAAAGAGGGAATGAGAGCCAAGTGAAATGGGAAACTGCTTATAAAACCATCAGATCTTGTGAGACTTATTCACTACCACAAGAACAATATGGGGGCACTGTGTGCAGTGGCTTGTGTCTGTAATCCTAGCACTTTGGGAGGCTGAGGTGGGTGGATCACCTGAGGTCAGGAGTTTGCGACCAGACTGGCCAACATGGTGAAACCCCATTTCTACTAAAAGTACAAAAATTAGCTGGGTGTGGTGGCAGGCGCCTGGAATTCCAGCTACTCAGGAGGCTGAGGCAGGAGAATTGCTTGAACCCAGGGGGTGGAAGTTGCAGTGAGCCAAGATCACGCCACTTCACTCCAGCCTGGGTGAAAGAGTGAAACTCTATCACACACGCACACAAAATAAAAATAAAAGGGGTAACTGCCCCAGTGATTTAGTTATCTCCCACTGAGACCCTTCCACAACACATGGGCATTATGGGAGCTACAATTCAAGATGAGATTTGGGTGGGGACACAGTCAAACCATATCAGGAAGGAAAGCCGAGGGGGCCTAAGGGTGGCTCGGCACAGGACTGTAGGTGTCTCTCAGCACAAAGAGCCGGGGTGCCACGGGCATCAAGGATGGCAGGTTAATGGTGGCAGGAGGCAGGCAGACTCCTGGGTGGAAAGGGGTGGATTGCTGGTGAAGCCCCACCTTCAAGCCAGGGACAGCCTGAAGCCCGGGGGCTGGGCTGCCTGTTCAACGGACCAGAGTGAGAACTTATGGTGCTTTCTCTTGGTCTGCCTATGGACCAATCAGCATGCACCTACTCCCTTCTGAAGCCCATAAAAACCCCAGATTCAGCCAGACTCATGCAGATGATGGGTCAACCAGTCTACAGAGAGGAGCTACCCACTGTGGGTCTCCTCTCTGCTGAGAGCTGAGCAGATGGTGGGACAACCTACCTGCAAAGAGGAGCTACCTGCCGTGGGTCTCTTCTGAGCTGTTCTGTTGCTCAATAAAGCACCTCCTCGCTTTGCTCACTCTCTACTTGTTTACATACCTCATTCTTCCTGGACATAGGACAAGAACTTGGGACCTGCCAAATGGCAGGGCTGAAAGACCTGTAACACAAACAGGGCTCAAACATGCCCCTTGCTCATAACGTTGTGGGTGATGAGAAGGAGAGAAGAGCTACGGCCTTTTGGGGAGCCCAGACCTAAGAGCTCCCCGAGCCAGGGTTGTGACACCCTCTTTGGGGCTTTGCAGTTCCTGGCTACTCCAAGCTTCCAGG
The DNA here is from genome assembly GCF_029289425.2 of Pan paniscus. Classification (NCBI taxonomy): domain Eukaryota; kingdom Metazoa; phylum Chordata; class Mammalia; order Primates; family Hominidae; genus Pan; species Pan paniscus. The sequence continues at coordinate 88,871,556 of NC_073259.2, forward strand.
CACCACTGCAGTCCCTGGTGCCAGGCATGGAAGCTGTTTGTGGTACACCTGGTCCAGCCACAGCCTTCTAGGGAGCCAGCCCCTGTGCCAGCGCCTAGGGCTGCCCACCCTGCCGCAGCCAGCATGCCTGACTCTGTGCAGTGGCCGGACTCCATGCTCACTTGCTCACACACTCCTCACCACTCTGCATCTGGCTTGCTCCTGGTAGGCATAGGATCCAGGCGAGTAGCAGAAGCTGGGCACAACTTGCCAGGCTGAATGTGTGGAATGAGCCCAGCAGGCCCGAGCAAAATTTGGGCAAAGGCGACAATGGACACAGAGGCTTCCAGCCAGAAATGTGACACCCCAAGGATTCTGTGACACATGGAAATTAAATAATCTGCTCCTGAATGATTGTTGGGTCAACAATGAAATCAAGATGGAAATTTACAAATCTTTGAACTGAATAATAATAGTGACACAACCTATCAAAACCTCTGGGATACAACAAAAGTGGAGCTAAGAAGAAACTTCATAGCATTAAATGCCTACATCAAAAAGTCTGAAAGAGCACAAATAGACAATCTAAGGTCAGACCTCACAAAACTAGAGAAACAAGAACAATCCAAACCCAAACCCAGTAGAAGAAAAGAAATAACTAAGATCAGGGCAGAACTAAATGAAATGAAACAAAATATACAAAAGATAAATGAAACAAGAAGCTGATTCTTTGAAAAGACAAATAAAATTGATAGTCAATTAGTGAGATTAACCAAAAAGAGAGAAAATCCAAATAAGCTTAATTAGAAATGAAACAGGAGATATTACAACTGATACCACAGAAATACAAAAGATTATTCAAGGCTACTGTGAACACCTTTATACACATAGACTAGAAAACCTAGAGGAGATGGATAAATTCCTGGAAATGTACAACTTTCCTAGATTAAACCAGGAAAATATAGAATCTCTGAACAGACCAATAACAAGCAGTGAGACAGAAATGGTAATAAAAAACATTGCCAACAAAAAAAAAGTCCAGGACCAGATGGATTCACAGCTGAATTCTATCAGACATTCAAAGAAGAATTGGTACCAATCTTATTAACACTATTCCACAAGATAGAGAAAGAGGAAATCCTTCCTAAATCATTCTATGAAGCCAGTATCACCTTAATACCAAAACCAGGAAAGGACATAACAAAAAATTAAAACTACAGACCAATATCCTTGATGAACATAGATGCAGAAATCCTTAACAAAATACTAGCTAACCAAATCCAACAACATATCAAAAAGATAATCCACCATGATCAGGTGGGTTTCTTATCAGGGATGCAGGGATGGTTTAACATACATAAGTCAATAAATGTGCTACACCACATAAACAGAATTAAAAACAAAAATCACATGATCATCTCAATAGATGCAGAAAAAGCTTTTGACAAAATCCAGCATCCTTTATGATTAAAACCCTCAGCAAAATAGGCATAGAAGGGACATACCTTAAGGTAATAAAAACCATCGACAACAAACCACCAGCCAACATTATACTGAATGGGAAAAAGTAGAAAGCATTTCCTCTGAGAACTGCAACAAGACAAGGATGCCTACTTTCAGCACTTCTATTCAACATAGTACTGGAAGTCCTCGCCAGAGCAATCAAACGAGAAAGAAAGGGCATCCAAATCAGTCAAGAGGAGCTCAAACTGCTGCGATTTGCTGATAATATGATTGTATACCTAGAAACCCTAAATGTTATTTCTTTATAAATTTTTTTAAAAAATCAATAGCCAGGAAGGGAAGGGGTTTTATCAGAGAATGCGTCATTGCCAGCATGAAGAAGGGGAAAGGAAGGAGAGATCTGAGTGATAAGAAAAGTTTGAAACAGTTAGGTTCGAGGGCAGTTAAGTCATTTTTGCCCACTCTGCAATTCTGCCAAGACCCTAAGGGCAGACCTAGTGCCATGGGGCATTATCTCCTTCTGCCACTGCAAAATCCCAGGGATGATACAGCCTGGTTTAAAATGTGAAACTAGCTTAGAAAGAGTACCCAGAATCAGATGAAGACTTTAAAATGTTTATGAAGCAGTGTTGTGTACCGGGATACTGATTGAGATCCCTCAGAATAAGTAACAAGGCCTACCCTTCAAATTGTTTTCCCTGACTTTTATGACAGGTGGGCTGTTACAGTGATGGAAATAGGGCTGAAGCTTGGGAGTTCTATAAAAGATTTGCAACCTAGAAAAAGGCTTAGCCTATAGGAAGTTTTTGAGAAATCTTATTTCCCTAAGCAAGGAATACATCATCCTATCTCCTCTTCCAAGATGACAGCAAGTATCATGGGCAATGACATCTCCTAGAATTCCGTCAATCAGAATAGATTTTTTTTTTCTGTAAGTATCCTACTCTAGCGAGCTCACAGAGATCATAGTTTTTCAAGTGGTGTCATAAGACAACAATAGATTGCTGAAATTATTCAACCAAACCCTTCAAAAGATACACTTTAAATATCTAGCCTGTTTTATAATCCTAGAAGCCCAGGCAATTTAATATAAAACATCAGGGGGAAATACAGAAAATCTGGGCAGAAGTTGTCTGAGCCTGGCACTGTCAAATGTGTTTCCTATAAAGTGTAAAATGGCATGGACATTTATGTTGATGTGTACCATGAATAATAAAACATTAATAATAGCTATAACATTTAATTTAATTGGAGAGATTCAACATTGCAGATGCTTTCTTGCAGGAGAAGTCAAAATTTAAAGGCTATTTCAGGTTTATTGTCCAATATCTCTGTAGCTGTGCATATAAATGTCTTTTCCAATTAAATGTACACCCACAGAATATCCTTTGCTTTTGTCACCATTGATTTATACTAAGATCTTTTGCTTATTTTAAATGCTCTAACTGGCTCTAACCTCCAAAGATTCTTTTCAACCCTCTTCTCTAGTTCCTGCTATCACTAGTCATGCAGCCACCCAAGTTGGACCCTCCTGGGGACATCTTCCCTCAACCCACATCCAATTAACCACCAATACTGGCTGATATTAAAGCATCAATTACCACAATTGCATCTCATCCTCTCCTCCCTCTTATTTCTTATGATTTCTTGCCTGGATTTCCTCCAGCTTCTCTCTTGTCTAAATGCTTCTACCTATTCCAGCCAGAGTTACTTTACTCCTTTTTTTTTTTAGATGGAGTCTTTCTCTGTTGCTCAGCCTAGAGTGCAGTGGCATGGTCTTGGCTCACTGCAACTTTCCCCTCCTGAGTTCAAGCTATTCTCCTGCCTCTGCCTCCCGAGTAGCTGGGACTATAGGAATGTGCCACCATGCCTGGCTAATTTTTGTATTTTTAGTAGAGACGGGATTTCACCATGTTGGCCAGGTTGGTCTCGAACTCCTGACCTCAAGTGATCCTACTGTCTCAGCCTCCCAAAGTGCTGGGATTACAGGCGTGAGCCACCACCCCTGGCTGAGTTGCTTGGTTTTTGCATGTCCTTGCTTAAAATCTATTGATGAGTAGAAAGAGCACAACTATGATAGGCACTGTCCTTGAGGGCAGGGACCTTGCTTCATTGATGGTTTATCCCTGATACCTAGCACAGTGCACAGTACTCATCCAATGTTTGTTTAGCTAATCTGAAGAGGGCTGACTTTAAAGCTTAGGTCAAAGATTACTGCTGTAAGAAGGTTATTTCATTTCCCTGAGCCTCTCAGTTCCCATATATGCAAAATGGCATTAATAACATCTCCTTCAGGGCTGGCACAGTGGCTCAGGCCTGTAATCCCAGCACTTTGAGAGGCCAAGGTGAGCAGATCACGAGGTCAGGAGATTTAGACCATTCTGGCTAACACGGTGAAACCCCATCTCTACTAAAAATACAAAAAATTAGCTGGGTGTGGTGGTGGGTGCCTGTAGTCCCAGCTACTCGGGAGGCTGAGGCAGGAGAATGGCGTGAACCCGGGAGGCGGAGCTTGCAGTGAGCTGAGATCCTGCCACTGCACTCCACCCTGGGTGACAGAGTGAGACTCTGTCACAAACAAAGAAAGAAACAAACAAAACATTTCCTTCACAGAAGTCATTTAGGTTTATATGGACTACCTGTGTAAAGTGCCAAGTACTAAACCTGGCTCACAGAATGTACCCAATAAATGCATTACCCCATACATATTTTTCAATTTTCTAGAAATGAAAATGAAAACATCCTGTATCGTGCAAAGCACTTCCCATGTACAGGCAGGTCCAATTCTATTTCCTAATATTAATCTTCAACATAGAAGCAACACTATGCTTTTGATTTCAGCATGTGTTTTCATGTTTCTATAATCTCTCAGTTTTATTCCCTCAGTGTAGAATGTCCTTCCTCCACTCTGTTTTAATAACCCCCCACCCATCATTCAAAGCCCATCCCAAACAGTACTTATTCTCTATTATGTCACTTTCTTGCTCAAAATAAATAGCAAACACTTTATGATGGTTTACAAGGACCTTCACTCTTCACTCCCAGCTGGCCTCTATAACCTTATGTCTAATACTCTCCCCATCATTCATATTCAAATCATTCTGGGCGTTTTTTTGTTCTTGCTTATACCTAGTTCATTCCTGCCAGAATTTTGTATGACTAGCTTCTTCACATAAAGTTCTCAGCTACAAGATGCTCAACTCTACTATCAGTTAGGGAGATGCAGATTAAATCTAAAATGAGATCAAAATCATTCACATGCTTAAAAAAAGAATGTATCCCCAAGGATTTGGTGAAATTTATATCTTCATAAAACATAGAAGTATAAATTGATATAGGCCTTTTGAGTCAATTTGGCAATATCTATTAAAATAAAGTATATCCATATCTTCCTATCCTGGCTTGCATATATTAGGATCTACCTGAGAAAAATAGTTACTCATATACATAAAGATTTTCATTCAAGCAGTACTCAAAATAGCGAAACAAAATTAAACAAAAAACCATTTGGTTAACAAACTAAATGTCCATCAACAGGGGAATAGTTAAATGCACCATATATAGAATATTATATAGAAGATTTAAAAAGGTCTATGTACAGATGAGGCAAAATCTCCAAGACATTATTAACCAAGAAAGCAAGTCATAGATAATACGTATATGTAAAAATAGCAGTGCATTTAAGAAAATTACATATAATAATAATAATAATAGTAGCTTATATTCATTGAGTATTTACTATCAGGTACTGTTTCAAGGGCTTTAAATGTAGCAAAATAGTGACTTCTCATAACAACACTGCAAGTTATGTAATGTTATCATCCCAATTTCATATATGAGGAAACTGAGACACAGAAAGGTTAAGTAAGTTTCCATGGCCACACCGTTAATGGGTAACAAATCATTGTCTGGAGGCTGACCTCTTAATCACAGCCCTGCATTGTCTCATATGTTTGTATTTAAAAATAAATAAATAAGTAAATAAATGTGGTGTGTGTGTGTGTGTGTGTGTGTGTGGTGTATGTGTGTGCTTGAATACAAAAAGAAACGTTCAGATGTATGCTCACTACAATGGTGTTTCTACGCGTGGAGAGAGAGAGGAGCTGGAACGGATTGAGGAAAACAGTTAAAGGGACTCTTTAAAAAATCTGATTTTAGTCTTTCCATACTGAATTATTTAAAAATTTGCTAAGAATGCATTTACATATTTATTGTATATTTTTAAATACAATAGCCCAGTATCATCCCATAAGGATCATGGGAGGAAAGGTCATTCTAGAACAAACCAAAGAAGGTGGGACAAAGGATAATTTTGTTTAAATAGTACTTTCAGGCAGAGCTTTCAAGTAGTTTGGGCAAAATAAGTCCCCCAAAACAAAAGCAAAAATCCCTACAACTATAATTCTATAATTGCCTGGGTAACTCAGGTGAAATGAAGGGATTTTAGCAAAGTTACCTCAAAATTTACAGATGTAGAAGTATAGTCTGTGGGAGCTTCAAAACCTCAGTCACAATGTAATGCCAATGATATTCTGTTTGAACTTTCATGACTGAATGGTTTTTCTCCTGACATTGTTAATTTGCTGAAACCAAAGTTTTCCTTTCCTATATTTCCTCTCAGTTGTTTATTTGTCGGGGCCAGCATATCACTTATACGGCATGGCAGATCATTCATGGTTCAATATATAGGCTATAAATCCATGTTTTCAAGGAATAATGTTCAATGGAAAAATCATAAGGAAGGATTATGAAATACTTCATGTTTAAAATTTTGCTTTTCATCTAATGGCTCCTGAGATTAAAAACAAACAAACAAACTTGCAGTGATCTCAATCTTGATAGATGTGAGATTCCACAGAGAGTAATCAGTTGACCTAGGAATTTTTCTGAAAATGAAATGAGTTGGCTTTGTCTTTCTTCTTTGGTACAATTACTGTTGATCTTATCCCCCTTCCCCAAATAATAATGTGTCATAACAAAGAAACATCAATATTCTCTACATAATAGATCATAATGAGATAGATAATAATGAGATCTGTGTTTCTCTCACTAAATATTAACTTACATCCACATCTGGTGGCCCTGCCTTTAATTCTGGCCACTTCTAAACCACTCTTCACATTGCAATCATAGTAATCATTCCAAAATGCACTCTCGTGCTTAAAATAATTACATGTGCCTGTATTGCAGATACAGGCCGAAGTCTTTCAGCCTAGTGTACCTCACCCTTTGTGATCTGGCCCCTGTGTATATTTTCACCCTCATTTGCTAATCCATGAAGGTCCAAACAGGAGAACATGCAATTTTTTCTTGTCTCTGGGCCCTTCCTTGTGATGTCTCTTTCACCTTCCTCACTGCCTCCGTTCACCCGCTTGCTTAAATCAATGGCTTGCTGCCTTGATTATAAACTGGCAATGATTATAAGCACTAACATTTATTTAGTACTTACTACATGTTCAGGAACTGTGTTATGCCATTTAAACACTAAAATAGAAAAACTAAGTCGCTTCTTATATTATCATCTTTTAGCAATGAGAAAACTAAGGTTCAGATAAGTTAGCAAATTATTCACCAAACTCCACCAATGACATTGAGTTTGTGCCCTATAGGGATTTACTGAGAACTAAAGGGCCCAGTGCATTTAGAGTGCTCTGCAGACGCTTGGCTTAGAAGCCCTGGAAGGAAGTATTTTCCATTACTTTTGTTACCAATGTTGTTACTACATTTGGGGGTGCTTGCTTTATTTCTAAACTTAGTGTCTCGGGATTTAAAAATTACCATTTTAACACAATGGCACATATAATTGAGTAGAAGATATATTTTTTAAAAGTTGATTTTTTTTAATTAGAAAAAAACTAAAAATTGAAAATGAAAGTGAATTACTAACACTGAACTCATTTCCTCCTCCCCTCTACTCCAATCCACTCCAGTTTCACTGGTTTTTCGTTGCTTCTCTCGAATGCCAGTGCCCTTCAAACCTTAAAGACTTGGTGTTGACGCTTTCCTCTGATGGTCACAGGAGAATGATCTGAATGTTCTTCCCTAGGTGTGGCTCACTCCCTTATCTCCTTTGACCTCCACCTTGAATATCACCCCCTAACTGAGGCTACTCTGACCGGCACCACACTCTCCCTGCCATGGCATCCCCTAGCCTCCTTACACTGTACTGATTAATTTTCTTGGCACTTGCCATCTCTAACACTATATGGATTTCCTTATTTATTTTGTTTATTGCTTATCTGCCATACTAGAATGTGAACTCCACAAAGGTAAGGACTTTTCTGTCTCTTTTTTTTTTCATTAAAGAATCTTGACTGCTTCAAATTGTACAATGTAGATGCCTAATAAATGCTTATTGAGTGACTGAGTGAATGACTATTGAAACTGGCCAAGCAATGTTATATAGCCTTGTTTGGCTACACAGGTGCTTTAGATACAAGTTCATGTATATTTTGTCGATTTATTGCCCCATCTAACATCTCTCAAACTAAGGCTTTGGTGGAGTCACTGAGCAGTTAATATATTACTGAAAGCAGATGAATGTGCTTGGATCTAGGCAGAGTAACAAAACAAAGACAGCTAAAGTTAAAAGTCTGACCCAAGGTCTCACATTCCTATAAATAATTGATAATGCATCAGGGGAATTTTAATGAATATATTTGATTTGTTTTATTTACAAAATAGACATACTAAAAGTTGCACATAATTATTAATCCTTTTCTAGAAAAGTAAACAAATTTATTAGAGACCAAGCAGACTGAAAGTGATTGGGCTTCTTTGTGAAACACTGCCAATATACGCAAAACTATATCCAATACAACTGAAGGAAAATATATTTGAAGCAATTACAAATCCTGTCCCATAACATGATGTGTGGTGTGATAACCAACATCATACAACTTTGCATTATCCCTCCTGCCAATTTCATCTAATAAAACACGACTCATGTGAAATGGTGTGTGCCCTAGGTTCCTATGGTAATTAGCTCTGTCTAAATTGCTATAACATGGGCAATGATATTTAAAGTTGCTCTTACATTGCCTAAGAGTGCATAGCAAAATAATAATTATCATGTAATTTAGATTTGCAAAATGTAAACAGATCATGGCCACAAAAATAAGGGGAATTTCAGGATGAGTGGCTGTGCACTGTCTAGCCTGGTGGCCAGTCTCATTTCAGATCCATTGTAAAACTGAGAGACAGACAGCATTCAGGTACCCTGCATGTTTTGGTTACAGACTTTACTGAGTGGTCAAATAGATACTGTGTCTTCTAGATTTAGGCAAAAAAGAAGAGTGGTGAGGCTTTGGCATATTTCTGTTCATGACATATTGGCACAATATTTCTACAAATCACTCAAAGCTAAAGCTAAGGCAATTAGGAGTAGTGCATCCATTTCTACTTATGAAAAACTTAACTTGGTGTTTCTAGGATAATTAGATCAAAGTAAGCTCCCTTAGGGTATGATCTATGTTTTCTTTAAACTGTTCCTTTCCCAGTGCCAGACATGGTACCATGGTTAATAAATCTTATTAGCAGTCTGACTGAAGATTTTAAAGTGATATTCTTACAATAATGTTTGCCTGTAGAGACAGATTCAATACCAAATTTAATAATGGCAAGCTGTCAATTGCTTTGCCTTTGTCATCCATGGTAATTGGGATCAACTCTGGTGCTCCTCCACACAGAACATTCGATTGAGATCAAGCCTTGGATGAAATCTCTTTTCCAGAATGCTCCTCATTTATTGAATCAGAAGGAGCCTGGACTTACCATTTGAAGGTGGTAGGAAATGGCCACCTTCAAATGGGAAGTCTAGGCTCCTTATGATGGCTCACGGTAGCTTCTGTGACATGGCTCCAGCCCATCCCTTCAACTCTACTCTTTAGCTACAAACATGTTGATGCTATGACTTGGTAGAAGTCCATTCTATTCATATTTATGGCATAGTGTACAATGTGTGCATTTTTCAGATTTTAATATTGTAGCTACTATATGATTTGGAACTGTTTTCATGAAAATGAACTAATTTAGTTTAAGATAGTGATTCTCAACCAAGGATGATTTTGCTTGTTAGGGGACAGTTCACAAGGTCTGGGGACATTTTTTATTGTGGTGACTGGATGGGGAGGGTGTTACTGGCCAGGATAAACATTCTACAATGCACAGAATGGCCTCCCCCAGAAAGAATTATCCCATTCAAAATATCAGCAATTTCAAGGGTGAGAAATCCTGGTTGACAAATGTAATTGAGTGAAAAGTTTACATAATATAATTTTTAAGTGTTCTACTTTGAAATGCTGTCAGTTAGATAGAGCTCAGTTAATTAAATTTACATCTTGGAAAAGGCAAAACTAAATTAAAACCTATGCCCTTGTTTATGTTCATATGGCTGAGCCACAGACAACACAACCTCCAAGTACTCAGCTGCTCACTCTCACCTGAACCATCTTTTCTGCTGTGTCAACAAGAGGCAAGATCCTTGTCAGAAACCCAAGAGTTCTTGGTAACTTCCTATTCTTCACCTTGCATATCCAGTCAATCACCAGTTCTTGTTTATAGTCCCGTTACATCCAAAGTCATTTTCAAATCTTTTCCTTTCTCTCCAAATTGCCCCTCTTCCAGTTAAGACCTCCACCATGTCCCTCCAGAACTTCTAAGAGTGTCCTGGTTGATCTTCCACCTCCAGCTTTTCCTCCATGCCTTCACACACCCTATGCCCACATGTTGGCAATTGCCAGAATAACCTATAAAAATTCATGTCATTTTGGCAATTTCCTACCACTTTCAAATGTTAAGTCCAGGCTTCTTGTGATGGCTTATGGTGTCTTCCATGACGTGGCTCAAGCCCATCCCTTCAACCCTACTCTTTAGCTACAAATATGTTGTTTCTTATATGTTTCTGTAGATGTTGTCCCTCTGTCTAGAATGCCCTCCATCAACCTATTCATTCTAACATTCCATAGATAACTACTATTTATCCTTTAAAATGCTTCTTATTATATACCATTTCCTCTACAAAGGCAGAAGTTGTTGTTTGCTTATTTTTAAATTCTGAATTATCGCTACACTGTCCACAGTACCAAATGGCAATAACCGGCTAGAATTGTAATAGGGCATTTCTCCTCTAGATTGCCATCTTTCCCTCTTGATTATCTCTGCTCACTTATCTAATCTCCTTCTGGACCCTAAAATAGTCAAATTTAACCACTCCTACTTCCTGGATAGCCTTTTGCAAAACCAAATCTAGTACAATGTCATGTTCCCTTGACTTTCAGAGGTAGAAGCTCAGAGACTGCCCAGAATCCTCAACTCTTCTGATGTCACATTTTACTTGATTTTTAAGTATGTAAGGACTACCGCATATATAGTGATTAGTTCAGAATGAAAAATCTATGTTGAAATGGTAGTGCTGGGTGATAAGATAGGTTCAGGCTGATGCTAGATTAAATCTTATATACTACATATACAGATTTTGACTTCAGGATCTAAAGTCTTATGCTTTGGTTCTTATTCAAATTTATATTCTTAAAGCTTAAGATATGCTATATATTTACACAGTTGTTGGTGATAATAGGCACCTCTGTAAATAGAAAACATGACTTCTCTTGAGAAGTGATTTGGTGTCACTGAAGGGCAAGGTCAATAATTTACATTTCAGAGTAAGGTTGGCTGTGATAAAATTAGCAACTAATGATTTTGTATCTATGAGAGTAGAGAAAGAAACCCAAGTAGGAAAGGCCTATGATCAAATGTGATTCATTTGCAAATTTATTGAAACAGCCCATACCTCCTCGCTGAACTTAGAAAGATGTAGTTCTAATACCACAGTTGCTGATACTCATTTCCCATATCTGAGACTCAGCAACCAACATTTGAGTTAAAGTTTGGTTATCTCACATGAACCTGTCAGCAATCACATGTGGTTTGTGACATGTCATCTGATTGCCATATGTATCAGTGTCTTCTGTTTTTGAGAATATAATTAAAAACAGAACAAGATATAAATCCATTATGGAAAATTATATAAACCCTTAGACTTACACTTGGCTTGCATTTCACTAGGTATACTCATGTAGCTGTGGCATATTAACATTCCAACCTTGCTTTAGGCTAGTGCCAACAGTCTGTAGACCAGCATAAATAAGTTAGAAGAATGTTCCTCCCAAGTTAGGCTTAAATTGAATCATTGGCTTTTCACTAATGTTTAAAGCAATCACTGGTAATTGGGCTTGGTGAGTTCCACAAAATATAAATGATGCTTTTTTGGACCAGCACAGGATTTCAAGACAAATATTCTATTCATTTGAGATAAACCACACATTTCTCAGCTAGAACAGAAGAAGGATCATTACTTGGTTTACATATTCTGTTTTTGTAAATTAAGGAAAAATGTTGCAATAGGAAACATGGAGAGATGCATCTGGAAGTTTGGTGAAAGGCTGTTTAATAATAATATACAGCAACAATGCTGTGTAATTGTGGAAGCATAAGTCTTATCTTTTAATGCTGTATTCATCATTTCTCTTTTTTATCCTAATTACTATTAGGAAAGGTAGACAGGACAGGTGTTGTTACATCAGTCCTGCAGATATAAAGACACCAAAAATTCCAATGACTTGCCCATAATCAACCCACCAATGACAAGGATCCAATTGCCTCTGAAATTAGAGTATTTAATGGGGGACTTTTATTGTCTCTTGAAGATAAACAAAAAGCAGAGGAGATGACTTAAACTGGGTGGAGAGTCTAACTCTATAGGGAGATAAAATTATAAGAAAGAAAAGACTATTATCTGATTTAAAAGAAAAAATTTATAGTTACTGGGTATTTAAAAGGTATCCAGCATAATGCCAGACACTCTTACATACTTTCTCTTATTTAATCTTTGGATTAAACCTGTGAGAAAGATATTGCTATTTTTGCTTTACGTATGACAAAATAGAGTCTCAAAGAGTAAATAAACATATTATGGTTAGAATAACCTTAACTCCTGAGAAACCATAAGAACTTGAATTTGAATGAGTCCCTTTTGAAATGTTGAAAATATCAATTTACAATAAAGTAAAAGTTTGTAATTTTTCATTAAATATGATGACAGAAAAAAAGGGAAAATTGCTCTTAAGTTGTTATCATATGCAATATCCTAGTCAAGTGATTTAAGGATATAGAAAGAAAATTTCAATACAAAAAATAATAATAAGCTAACAGAAAAAAAAAGTAGAATACATTTCATTTCGTAATGAACAGCCTCAGGATGTATTAGAGACTCTTGGCATATCATCAGATTTCAGAATGGATTTCAGATTCCTAATGCACTTAGAGTAAAATGAAAACTTTTGGGTACCAACCTGAAAACTCCATTGGTTGGCTCCCAATCAGTTCTTCAGCCTCATCTTATCCCACTATGTATACTTTAGTCACTTTGTTCTTTCAGCTGCTCCTACATGGCAAATCATGGACTTCCTTATCTCAAGACCTTCATACAAGCTCTTTCTTATGAAAACAGACTCTTCTCCTTAATCTCAGTTTAAATGTCACCCTTCAAAGAGGCCATTTCTAACACTATTAAAAGTAGCTCCTGGCATGGTGGCTCAACATCTGTAATCCCAGCACTTTGGAAGGCCAAGGCTGGTGGATTGCTCGAGCTCAGGAGTTTGAGACCAGTTTGGGCAACATAGTGAAAGCCTGTTTCTATCAAAAATACAAAAACTAGCTGGCATGGTGGCATGTGCCTGTGGTCCCAGCCACTCAGGAGGCTGAGGTGGGAGGATTGCTTAGTCTGGGAGGCAGAGTTTGCACTGAGCCAAGATCACGCCACTGCACTCCAGCCTGGGCCACAGAATGAGACCCTGTCTCAAAAAATAAATAAATAAATATGTATATATATATTTTAAAAGTAGCTTCTCTTGTTCCATTACATGGCTCCTTGTTTTCTTCTTTCCCCTCTGTAACACTTATCACAGTGTTTAATTATGAGGCCATGTTATATTCTGAAGTATTAATTCGTGTTCTTTGTGAATTTCCCCTCCCATTCTGCTTCCTTCAGCCCACACCTTAGGAGTAAAAAAGGACTGAAAAATATCTGAAGGTCTTTGCTGTGCAGCAGAATGTTTTGGCTGCATGTTTTCACGTACATTTTTTTTTTTTCTCATCAAAGACCAGGCAAGATGGGGGGCGGGGAAAGAAGGAAGAGGAGTCTGAATGGCTTTATTGACTGGATAGGCAGAAGTAGAAGGAGAAAAGTCTGAAAGTGAAAAGGGAAGAAACAACTTGCATTGTCAGAACTAGGAGTAGAGTGGAAAATATTCAGTGTGTGCTGTTTTGAGACTAGAAAACCATTGTGCCCATGCTCTGTGGACAACTGGTCCCATTCCATAGCTCTATACACTTGTAAGCACTCTAGATTTAGGATATTTACACATTGTAGAGGACTGGATAATTTCTCAAAGATATTAATATCAGGTCCTATTCCCCAGAACCTGTAAATATTACCTTTTATAGAAAAAAAAAAAAGGTCTTTTCAGATACAATTAGGTTAAGGATCTTGAGATGAGGCGATTACCCTGCATTATCTCAGTGGGCCCTAAGAACTCACAAGTATCCTCATAGAGGGAGGTGGGAGATTTGGCGCAGAGAAGAAGGTAATAATGTTACCATGGAGATAGAGATTGGAATGAGGTGGCCACAAATCAAAGAATGCTGCAGTCACCAGAAGCTGAAGGGAGCAAGGAACAGATTCCCCAATAGCACCTCTAGAGGGAGCACAGCCCTGTTGATGCCTTGGTTTGGAGCTAGTGAAACTGATTTGGGATTTTTGGCTTCCAGGGCTGTGAGATAATACATTTCTGTTGTTTAAAAACCACCGTGTGTGGTAATTTGTTATAGCAGCCATAGGAAACTAATATACACATAATGGAGTTAAAAAATCCTGTTACTGTGACCAGTGTGAACCTGAACAAAATCATTGGGAGCATTTCCCTTAGGCTGGGATAACTGATGGATATGTTACATTTATATGTATGTATTTATCATCATCATCATCCTCATCATCATCATCATAATGTTCTTACTCTCTACCAGATTATAACCCTTTTTTTTTTTGTTTACCACTCCATATCCAAGACTTAGCTCAGTAGCTGGCACATAATAATTTCTCTACAAATAATTGTTGAATGAAAGAAAAGCATTGCTAAAATAACAGTACAAATAGAAGGAAAACACAAACAATAAATGGTAAAAATAACTATGAGAAAGACTGCACCAGTAACTAAACTGAATAGTCAAATACCCATTACCAGCAATCTAAATAGAGATTTAGGTCAGTCTGATCCCATGTGTGGGAATGCTTCCCTCATTTAGAGACTTGCCCTTTAGCACCAACTAACTGTGAGTGTGTTCTGGCACTGGTACACTATCAGCACAATCTCGTGTATGCTCAAAGCTCAAGTTGGTGTATGAAGGAATGAGAGACCTGGTGCCCATTCTTGCAGGCTGAAATCACAGGGTGGGAATGTAGTTGTTCTAACCTGTGAACTATAGTTACCTGTGCTATTGAGAGAGCATGATATTTCCCTGTTCTGCTTTTTAAATTAAAAGATCTCTTATTGTGAGCCAACTCAGAATGAAGGGGGGTAGAATACTGCCTGCTCAGTGTTGCAAAATATACCAGATCATGCTGCATTGTTTGTGCTCTTCTGAAAGTGACTGGGATAAAACAACATAAATGTACTTCTCTTGGCTTCTTCATAAATGTGAGTGAAGTGTCACATGATGTCATGCCGAGAATAAAAATTTTCAGCACTTAGAACTGAAATTTCAGCTTGCACTCCTATTTAATTATAACCTAAACAGTCCCCCACTCAGCTTCTGAGAAAGGTAAAGCATCTGCTAACGACTTCTAGGAATAGAGAGATTGTGAGAATAGCTTTACTTGAGGTCTCTTAGCTGGAATTAAGCTGGGGATCTGTGTGCCAGGCCTATAGGGGAACTGAAGACTGAGCTTCTGTCTTTCCCCTCTTCATGCAAGCACCTGCTCCCCTCTAAGGGCCAAGTGGCTTTAGAGAGTGCTTGTGGACCAGGGCTGTTCAGTTAGCCGGGAATGCAAAGTGCCTGGTGCAAACTGGAATAATGCAGATATGGAACAATTCAAACACATTCAAACCAAACTCTTCACACATCTGCAGTGGTGAATTAGAGTACTGAGCCATTTGAATCAGAGTAAATTCCTTTTCAAAACCTTACTATCTTTAGAAGTGGTTTTTAACTTTTTAAAGGTCAAAGTCTCTTATGAGTAGTTAAGAAAAACAACTGATCTCTCTCCACCAAAAATTTACTTATGCAAACCCATAAAGGCTAAGAAAACTTGATCTTTTCTACATTGTACATGAAAGTACTAATTTATTAATGGCTAAGATATTTATTTACCTTAAATTATGATTAATAAGGCTAGACTGCCTGAGTTAGAATCTCCAGTTCTGCCATTCAGTAGCTGTAGGAGATTGGGCAAGTTGCTTGATCTCTCTCTTCCTCAGTTTCTTCATTTGTAAAATGGGACTGATAATAATAACACCTACCACTGAGGATCATTACGGGTAAATAATGAATTCATTATGTAAAGTGCTTACAGCAGCGTCTGGCATTCAACAAATATATATAGAGCTTTGACCAAATACAGGGACTGTTCTAAGAATTGGGATAAGGCAATGAATACAAATTACTGCCATCATCGGAACATGCATTTTATTGTGGAACTTAAATCTTGCAGTGTAGTTCATAGCAATTAAAAAAACTTTTTGTTTATGTTTTCTCTTTGTTCCGACACAGATAAATAAGATCTTAATACAGATTTCCCCTCTGGGATGCTGTAGCTTCACAGAGCTCGAATCTACAGTTCTAATTTTTATTTCATCTTCATCCCACACCTGACAGCCATTCTGCATAAGTAATTTGGGCTGTGAGTACTTACTTTCAACTTGATATAGGTATTTATAAAATGTAAAAAAAGCCGATGGCAGGAAAACAATTTATTCTGTCCCATCCCTAAACTTTTATTCACTCATCTGTTATGCTTAAAAATCAATTAGCAATCTGTATACACTGTATAGACAATTTTATTTAGTTTTAACTGTAAAGCTAGGTAAATTCAGCTGCAATTTCCCACCAATGGTGCTCTAAGACAATGTTTGCATTTCAGAAGCAAATGAGGGCTTCTTTTCAGTATGCCATATTTTTTTTAAGTCCTCATGCTTATATTTTATCTTTCTATCCTTTTCTTTCCTGTTCCTCACCTGCCTCTCTCCCATCAGTACCAGTAGAATATCACCTTTTGGACTTTCTTGCTTTATAAAAATAAATAAATAATTATAGATTTAAGAGAAGTTGAAAAGTAATGTACAGGGACATCACATGCATCCTTTACCCAGCTTTCCCCAATATTAACATCTTACAAAATCATATTAAACCAGCGAATTGGAACTGGTACAATTCAGAGAGCTGACTCAGATTTCAGCGGGATTTGTTTTTAACATAACCAGTTATTACATTTGGTAAGCATCAGTTATGATTGCAGTAAAGGTTGAAATCCACTTTCTCACCTGCGTGCACGTGTGCACGTGTGTATTTGGATGTGAGTTCATGTGTGCTTTTGTGTGTATCCATTGGGTTGTGTGTGTGACAGAGGGACAGAGAGAGAGAGGGAGGAAACACTCCTGGCCCTACTCTTTCATGAGACTGTGTTTCTGAGGAACAAATGAGAGAACATAATGTAAATACTGTTAAAAAAAAACTATAAAATACTAAATAAATAAAACATATATTGTGTTAGATTTCTCATCTTTCCATTCAGAAAAAAATGTCTTATGAATAGGGTACACAGAGCATAGGTAGAGCCTACTCATCTGCCTCAGAGTGTAAGGCAGCATGTGTGTGTTGGTCAGGGGAGGGTTATATGGTACTCTCAGCAAAATCCCATTGGAAGACATAGAATCACATAGTTACAGACTTAGAAGGGACTTTGGGGCCAACCATTCCAACTCTGTACATGGTACTCATATTTTGAAATACTCTGATCAGGTGGTCTCCTAATCTCTGATTAAAACTTCAAATGATGAGCAAATTCTGCCTTATGATTTAGTCACTCTCCATTTAGAGAGCTTTAAGTGTTTAAAAGCTCTTTATTATAATAAGATGACTACCCCATGACTTTTACACACTGGTCTTGGTTCTGCCATCTGGTGCCCCATACAATGGATGATAGCTGAAGACAGTCATCATTCCCCTAAATATTCTCTTCTCCACTATAAACAATTCAAGTCATTCTTTAACATGTTCCTCATATACAAGGTTGCTCTTCTCTGGGTGAGCTTATTTTTCTTTGCAAGGATGGAATGAGCACAATAGGGTGTGAGCTTAAGCCCAGGAGGCAGAGGTTGCAGTGAGCTGAGATCATACCACTGCACTCCAGCCTGGGCGACAGAGTGAGAACATGAGAAAGAAAGAAAGAAAAAAGAAAAGAAAAGAAAGAGGGAGGGAGGGAAGGAAGGAAGGAAGGAGGGAAAGAAAGTACGAACAGCACCCTCAAGAGCTGGACCAATCTCTTTCTGTGTTCTATACAAGATATTTATATCAGAGCCCCTACAATCACATTATGCTTTGTCCCCCTCCCTCAACTTGCTTTATATTCCTCTTGAAATCAACATTAAAATTCCCCAAAATTTTTTTCCCCAGGCTTTGATATTTAGTTGTTCCTCCCTGATTCTGCATATATGTAGCTAGTTTTTTTGGGCACAGGAGCAGGACTTCATGAAGATTCTTATTAAAATAGGCCTATTGTACCATTCTATTGAGACTTTTTATATCCTGACTCTATCACTAAGTATATTTACGGTTGCCGCTGGCTCCACATTGGCTGCAACCCTTATAAATAGTCCTTGAGTTCTCTCTTAAAATTGCGGAGAAAACACTTGAGCATAAAAGGGTGAAAAGGAGATCATTAGAAAGCTATAAATTCTTACTGTAACATTTTGACCTCCTATTAATGTTAAATTTTAATTCAGCATTCAGTTGTAAGGTTTCACTGAGGATTGATATAAGAAGTAGCCATACACCAAAGGCCTCTGTATTTTCTATGGAATTGTATTAGGCAGTTCAATGTCTCATTTGTAACATTCCCATGGGAAATTTCTCTTGGTGCCTAGGGATAGAAAAAATTTTCTGTCCCAATGATTGCTGAGCTGACATGAGTTTCCATCTGTTTTTGACTTCTAAGAAGCTAGGAGGAAAAAATCAATTGTTCAATTACTGTATTTTGTCTTTATTTTTATTTATTGATTCCCCCCCCTTTCCATCACACTTTATAACCTAACATTCCATGTTAATAGTTCTGTGTGTGTATATATATATTTCTGTCCTATTTAAAAAGTAAAGAAATTATTCCATGGACATTTAAACATCTGAAAAGACATCTGATGTGTTGTCCTGCTTATCTTTGATTGTTTGTCTAGTTTTATATTTTGCCTGCATTTAGAAAAAGGATATGTCATGGATCTGCCTAAATATATATATAATCTAAAGTTCAGAGAACTTATACTAAAGTAGTTAAGGTTTGTTTTAGCCCTCCAAAGCACTTCCTTTCATAATTTCTCAGTTTAGAATGGCATGTTCTGAAAATCTTCCATATTTAATCTCCTGAAATGGTACCTTATTTAAAGCCAAAAATATAAATCATTCAATCATTTGCTAATCTTTTCTTTTTTGGCCTTTCCATTACAGAATTTTTTTTCATTAAATATTGTTACCTGCCTAGAATTATTTACACTGATAAAACCTCTGGGCTCAGTGTTTGTTAGAAGCCCAGAGTTCTAGAATTGGATTAACTATTATTTGTGTGACTATGAACAAGTCACTGGGTCATGAAGTCTCTTATTTACAGAAAACTGCTTTTTGATGAACACCTGGTCAATATTAGGCATTGTTAAAGAGCACATAACTTACTTTTAAACAGTTTAAAATAGGTAGTTTATAATATATAGTTTGACTATATGAATGTGTAATACTTTAACCTTCAACTTTAGGAGCTTAATAAACCAGTCTAAGGTAGTTAGCCAGCATTATATTGGAAAGGTAATACTCTAGAGGTGGCTACTATATGAGTAGCTGTTTCACCTACTTCAATGAAAAAATGATGCTTTACTTATTAGCAAGAATATGTCAGAAATGGATTTTCTTTGGTGAAATTAGTAGCCCATTAACTAGCAAAATAAATGTTATAAATGGAACTTAATTGGTAAAATGAGAGGTTTAAATATATGTGGGATATTACAATCTTGGAGACATTCCTCACCTTTGCATGAAGAGGATATAAAAATCTTAGGGAGGCCCATGGCCTATACCATAGGATTAATGACCAAAGTTTGATCACTAAACTACCCTATTTTCAGCTGTCAATCTAATAGGATTTCTGATTGTCTGATGCTGAATATAAGGGTAACAAAGTTGTCTCATCTGCCTCACGTGAACCTTTTTCTAAGGTTATGATTAGAACACCTAAATGGACAGAGACCTGGGGTTGTATCAAATTTATGGAAGGGGTTGTGAGTCGAACACTGCCTTCTTGCTAATTAACGTTTGCTAACATATGCTTATATATGTAGCAGAGTTTGCCATAAGACTTACTTTTAACCTAACTAGCAAAAGCAGTACCACTGGGAGGTTGTTAATCCTCACCAACCTCAACCTTCACCAGTAGCCACATTTACCTGTCAAAGGTTTGTATGACCAAATTAACACAGGATAGCTCTCAACAAACATTTTGCCTCGTTTTATTCTTCATCAGAGCCCTTCAAATTAGTTACTATTCCCTTTTTTCAGATAAGGGGATTAAAGTTTAGGGGATACTAATCCATAATCATATGAATATTGAGTGGTAGAACCTTATGTGTTTGATTCCAGATAAGGTAACTGCCACCTCCCAGGTATATCAAAACATCATTGCAAGGAATGGGTAAGTAATTATGAAATGCGTACAGTGTGTTCCCTGCAAATGTTTATGCTAAACAAAGTCTGTTTAGCTCCCTTATAAGAAAGTTCAAAGTCAACCACGTATTAAATTTATTATATATATATATATTCTTACTTTACACAATTATAATTACTGTTAATATACTTTGAATTTTTTTAAACTTTTCATACTGTTCTTAAATCTATACCTTATTTGATTTATATAATATATTCAGAGAAATTGCAAGTTCATACTCTGGGGCATAAGCCTCTACGTGACACAATTGTGTGACCTAGCTCTAGAGTCCTCTACCAGAAAGTTAGACTCTGAAATTATCACTTGAAACATGCTTTGAAAAAGTCACAGTTATCTAAAGGTCAATAAAAAGCTTATCTCAAAACATTATTACATAGAAAAAAGTAAATAGTAATTGGAATGCTGAAGTTATATAAAATATTAATGGGTTGAGAATTTTGACATACATTAGAGGACAGCAGAGTTGAAGGAATAGTTTTGGGTTCTATGAAACTACTAGTCAGTCTAAAAATAAGAAACATGAATAAAATTCAAGATATGAATACAGAAGAATTTCATTCCACAGTTACCAATAAAATATCATGTTCCAATTACATTTGATTTTGGATATTGTGTCCCAAGCATAAATCAATCTGGCCACAAATAACTGAAATTGAGTTTATATATTAAAATCCTTAAGTTCTTAGAAAAAAGATCTTAGGTTAATCGAAAGGTAACATTGATAAGTTTCTGTTTATATTTCTGAAATGTATGCTTTTAGGTAATTTATGTCTAATATAAGTGGATGTTATAGGGAGAAAATGTTTGTTTCATAGGAAACAATTTCTTTAGCAACTCCTTATTACAAGTGGAAGTGGTGGCATCCAGAGAATATAAGTTATGAGAAAATGTATATTCATACTTTTACTTTAAAATGTTACATATTTTAATTTACTCTAATTTCATTTAAAAACGAAAGCATATATTATGAATAGGTAATTTAATCAAACTCTTTTTTGGAGGAAGGCTAATATGTTTTTATTATACTATAGCTGTAGATCTGGCTTCAAGAATTTTGAGGCTGGGCGCGATGGTTCACGCCTGTAATCCCAGCACTTTGGGAGGCCGAGGCGGGCGGATCACGAGATCAGGAGATTGATACCATCCTGGCTAACACGGTGAAACGTCGTCTCTACTAAAAATACAAAAATTAACCGGGCTTGCTGGCGGGCGCCTGTAGTCCCAGCTACTTGGGAGGCTGAGGCAGGAGAATGGTGCGAACCTGGGAGGCGGAGCTTGCAGTGAGCTGAGATGGCGCCACTGCACTCCAGCCTAGGGGACAGTGTGAGATTCCATCTCAAAAAAAAAAAAAAAAAAAAAAGAATTTTGAGTGCATTAGCCTTTTCATATGTGTTATTATTATATAAACATTAAAATTACCCTTCCTCTGTAATTAAAATGAAAAACCCACACACATTACAAAGTAAGGAGCTATATCTTTATTCTTAAAATGTATGTATTTGCTTATAGTAACTTAGGATAAAAAGTATCTTGAAATTACTGTATTCTTGTAAATGTTACTTGGAGTATTATGGGAAGAAAGTTAGCTAGTTGGATTAATTTCCTGGGATGTTTTTTCAACTCACTGATATTTATCATAACTGAACATAATGATATGAGACATAAAAATTAGATCGCAGCTTTTATAGGTTTAATATCCATCAATGCTTAGAAAGCTGGTTAGACATAAAATGAATATTTGTTCTAGGATTTCAACCTTGACTTCAGTAATAGCAGGGGGCAAACAAAAGAATGTGCTTAAGGAGAAAATCTCTGGTTATTTTATAAACATACCACTCCGTTCACTGATAGCAGCTGGTCTCCTCTTTTGAGGCCTCCGTGTCTTTCAGCCACCCCTCCAGGAATTATGCGAGAGATATAAATGGGGGAATTTTGCTCCTTTCCTCCCATCACATTAAAACCAAGGCCTTCATCAGTCTTTGGCAGTTCAACTACTCGAGGGTGGGAGTGGCCTTCACTAGCTGCAAAAGCTGCAACTGTTGCCTGAAAAAAAAAAAAGATGGTCTTTTGGTAATAAAATGAGGGAAATAAAGGCTAATCATATGCTTTGCAGTGGGTAGCTCAGGCAACTTCTCATATTTTTATAGTATTCTCCTGTGAAAGAAAGAACACAAAAAGCAGAGGACTTTTTTCATTTAGATGCCATCTAGGATTTCTTTCTTTGGTAAAGTCCCACTCATCTATTTCCAGCTTCCTAGGGCTTATCTGGTATGACAGAATTTTCCTGTCTTCATAAAAATCCTTTCCAGTTACCTTGGTTAGCTGCAATTCTTCCTATTCCTGGAGTCCAAATAACTTTGTTATATGTACTATCTGCTATTATAATTATTTTATACATGTGTTGACTATGAGCACCTTAAGAGCAGAGATGGCGTCTTGCACTCTTTTGTATGACACAGAGTCTAATCTGGTGCTTGCACATAAAAGTTCATAAGTATTTTTTTAATAAATTGAAGAGCACTTGTATGTATACATACTTTTGAATACATACGTAATCTTGCTATTGCCAACCCAAAAGCTTAGCAAATTTAACTTTTTTAAAAAATTAAGGATGCCTTAAAGAGAATGAAAACTAAAATAAAATAATAGATTCAAACAGATTATTGTTAGCTTATACCAATATTCCATATTATTATTCCATACTGAGAAATCTTATCTGGAACAGGATTTTTCTTCCTATATTATACATTAATATTTCAATTATTATAACAAAATAGGCAATATGAAGTCAATGATTTTATACCTAGATATACAAAACATCATTTAATATGGACATAATTTGTTTTAAAATTCATGTACTGATTTCATTAAATGAGTTCAAGAAAACAACTTACCATTAGTTCCCACTAACCCCATAGAAATAAAATAACAGCACTTAGGTAGTTTCTATCAAGAAATGATTCTGTGCCTGCTTATTTTTCACTTTTATTAATTCACCTTGATCACAGTTGATTAGATGCCTGCTATAAAGTGACTTACTCAACACTGTGAAAATATTTATTCCCAACGACTGTACCTTCTTTTCCACACACAGCATTATCACATCAATTTAGCATTATGCTACTGTCTGCATTTAGTGAAAGGTAGTGAATGACATGAAAACAATGGCTTGTTTTTAGCTACATGCATTTGCTCATGCAAACCTCGTTGTCATGCATAGATTTTAATGGCTGACATGGATGCAATGCAGACAGCCCAGAAACAACCAGAAAATACTGTGCTATTGCAACATTATGCTGCTATCCTGCTGTTCTACATGAATAAGAAATGAGAATGGTAAAACACTACACAATTCACTTTCCCCTTAATTAAACCACGTAGGGATCATTTTTCTGTGTGTGTTCCACTTCAGTACAAGCAAAGCATGACATAATGATAATAACACCCTCTTTTTTTCCCTGAGTTTAAACAAAACAAAACAAAACAAAAAAACCTTACAAATCTACAGTGTTCAGTTACAGAGTAAAAACTAAAAAATCAAGAGAGAAACTAAACAAGCGTTGATGTAACACAAAATAATTAAATGGAAAATTCTACTCATTTTCAATGGTTATTTCTTATACATTATTAGAAAAATAAAGTATTTTTAAAAGCAAGTCATGTTTCTATTATAACATTTGTGTGTTTGTAAAAGAAGAGCTGCATCAGTGATTTTAGTTTAAAATTGGTATTTCCTAATGGCCTATTTTCCTGATAATTTCCTGATCTTATCGGTATAACATTTCCATTAGTAGGGTCTCTACAGTCTCTGGATTTGAGTCTTTAAAGGGCAGATGTGGTCACTACTGCAAAAGGTGACAGGCGTTTTCTATAAGGTCTATGCCACATCCTTTCAGCAAGTTACCCACTGCTCAGCTGAATACACAGAAGTATCCTAGATCAGTGGGTGTCAGGTGAATTCTTTTCCTGTCTATTTGAAATCAAATCTTTAGACCGGTGCAAATAAATCTTCATGCACTGAATATGACACAGGTTCTTTCGGATCAGAAGAATGTGTCTGAAAATCATATAGTATTTCACACAATGAACCAGTAGATTTGCTTGTGCCAAATGGACATTAAGTGAGTTTAATGAAATCATTCTCCTTTCTTAAGCTACAGAAGCAGCAGAAACGTTCAATTTTCCATTAGGATTTTTACCTGAGAAGTAGTACTGGTTCTAGACTCTGGGCTGCCACTGATGTCTAAATTCTCTTACAGTGTACACACGAGAATACCTGAAACACACACGCGCACAATCAATTACTAGATAACTGGGGTCAAGTATATTTTTAAAGTTACTCAAGCCTTACCTTTGCTGTTGCCCTCGCACGGAATTCGGGACAGCCATTAACAGTTATCGTTTCATGCATATATTGATACACCTAAAATGTTCACATAAAAAGAAGAATGTGTAAGAACATGAAGAATAATAATTCTTTTATTGCAGAAAGAAAATTATATTTTCACTGTAGGAAAAAAATTCTTTATTGCAAAATAACATAGGTCTGATGTTTGGGAATGTACCTGATAGCACTCCTTAAACAGCAGATATTATTACTCATTGTGATTTTAGATACAATTACAGAAATCATTAAAATGTAGTAGAAAAAAATTGTTTCTTATAAACTTCCAGGGATGGGATTATAAAATCTTTGTATCTATGGTAAAATAAATAGCTTAATCTTAAACTAAAGTACAGAAAAAAAAAAACTTAAAGGATGCCTTGAGGAAGATGTTTGGAAAAAAGTAACAAGGTTAAATGTGTTGGACTATATGTTCATTTTGGATTTAAATAGTATACGTAAAAATTTATTGCATAATGCATAGCAATAAAAGTCCATTTGGTACTAGGCTAGAGTATTTTTGGGGAGTGATCCATTAGCTATTTCAGTAAAAAAGGAAAGGGAAAAACGGCAATCGAAGGTTGAAAGGTTTTTTTCTTCCTTTATATTAATCTTATTTTACATGCTTAACTCAAAAATTAAATAAGTGAATCCAACATTTGATTAATTCACCCATTCAACAACTATTTGTTGAGTGTCTGGGACTAATCTCTTCCCTACATTTTTGACTGGCTCATAATTTCTCAAATACATTTGGTTGAATCTCCACTAACGCTGACTCATCTTTCCCAGGTGACATGGTTAGAAGGAAATTGACAAAGTAGTCTGTACTAAAAAGGCAACAGTGGAATTCAGAATCTAACTTTTAGCTCTGAATCTCCACTTAACAATTATGAGGTGTTCAATTTCTATGGGAAATCTGAATGGAGACAGGAACAAGTTTCCAGAAGATCATTTATGGAATCTGAGATATGTTACTGCAAATTCTCCAGGTTACCTGAACAGCTGCTAAACGTACTTCCAGATTATTTCCTTGGAAATGCATTATTTTGTTTCATAGAGACAGCCTTTCCAAAAATAAATTATACTATTTGCTCTAATAGCCCATTTCAGAGGAGGATTTTCCCTGCCCTGCTTCTCTTGTAATAAACTCTCTCAAATCTGACCCTTCATTCCACCCTAGCTCATTATCTCTTGCTGCAAGCATTGCATTAGTGACTTAATTGGGTCTCCCTGCCATCAAACAATATACACTTTGGTGATCATCAAGTACCTACCTGACCATGTCCCTGCTGTGCTCTTGGCTGTCTGCTGCCCTTACTGCAAAGGTGATAAGGGCAAATACCTACAGGAGTCAAGCCACAGATAATAATGCCGAACTCAGCCTTCTCTCTAGTTTTATTTTCCTGTTTTCTTTTCTCCACCCCCACCATTCCTCAAACATATTGAACTCTCCAAGTTACCTAGGTCTCTGCACATGCCGTTTACTCTGCTAGGAATGCCCTTCCACCTGGCAGATTCTTATTCATCCAAATTTGATATGATGATAAAAGGTCAAATTCAAATATTGTCTCCTCTATTAAATGTTTTCTGCCTCCCTCAAGCAAAGTGAGTCTCTCCACAGTTCCTGGTCATCTGAATTTGTTTGAAGTTATTTTGGTTAACATTGCCAGGGAAAGTGACTTTGCCTGCATCCAAGGATGTTTATGAAGACAATCATTTAGCAAATAATTGGAATATTGTCATCAATTGAATAAAACAAAAGGTGATTTTGTAAGTGCTGGAGATAAATACCTGTACCTAATAAATATCACAAATTAAGAATAATTAGCCTTAAGACCCCAAATTGATTTTGAATTAGAAAGTGGGATATTCAAGGAGCAATACTGTGTAGTAGATAATTTCACAGACTCTGAAGATGGCTTGGAAGCAAACCGTAGCTGTACCATTTAATTGTATGATGTTTGTCAGTCACTTGATTTCTCTGATCCTCAATTTCCTCATTTTAAAAATGTGCCTTAAAATAGTAAGTAACTTCTAGGTCTGTTATGAGGATTAAATAAGATAAGAACAGTCTGCCATGTTTAGTATGTTTCCAAAAGTTAGCTATCATTGTTATGCTGTTGCTGGCATTTGATGTTTCTCATCTTATTTGACCATGGATCTTTTGGGGAAAATCTCCTAAGATGAGCAGTTCATGAACACTGTTTACATAGAATTGATCAAGGGCTGTAGTTATCAACTGGGGACAATGTTGCCCTTCAGGAGACATTTGGCAATGTCTGGAGGCATTTTTGGCTGTCATAAATGGGATGCTACTGCATCTAGCATGTGGTGGCCAGGGATGCTGCTAAATTCCTACAATGCACAGTGAAGCCTCACAGAACAAAGAATTATCTGCCAAAATATCAATAGGGCTGAGATTGAGAAATCCTGATCTAAGGAATTAAGCTATACCTTTTCTTCTTACATGCAATGATTGGTAAGCTGTAAAAACAGACTTGGATAGCACTGAGTAAAGGCTCTTGTAAAACATTCAATAAATATTTGTTGGAGTAAATTACCATAATTCTGGTATATATTTAATGAGAAATCACCATGGGCCAAATGTAATGCTAACCATTTTATATCCATGAGCTCGGTTAATTATCCTAACTTCTTATTTAGGCACTCTACACACAAAGACACTGAGTCACAGAGGTAGGAACATACCGATGACCACACAGCTAATTTGTTGCAGATTTGGTACAGCAACTCATCTCTATCTCCCTTCAAAATCTTTCCTCTTTCAACCATATCAGACTTTCTTATATTAAAATAGCATCAGATCATTACTATTTTGGCAGTATCAGTGTGAACAAAAACTTGCAGGTGTTATGAGCATTTCTTTATATTTTGAATAAAGGAATCTAGGTTTTATACAGTGGCTACCATTAAACAAGTGAGGGCTGCAAATATACAATGCAACAATTCTGAAACCAATAAATTCATTAGTCCAGAGTGAAATATCATTTTAATCTTCCTTATGATTATAATATATGAAGATTTAGTGGAATGAATCCAATATAATTGCTAGTCTTTTTTTTTTTTTGTCTACAAAACACAATAGATTCTGATTAGCTGGTTTTCAAAAGTGAGCTGAAGAGGACATGATCTGGTTGTAGAGTCAGGTCAAATCCTGGAGATATTAATTCTATTTCTATTAGCTGTGTCACCTTATGAACTTCCTTAGCCTCTCATTTCCTAAGGCGCAAAATATATCCATGCCTATCTTACTTTTCAAGGACAATTTTTAAAGTATTTGTAAAAATCTGAAGCAAGTTTTCATGGAAAGCCAAAGTATTTTACCAGATACCCTGAGAGAGTTCTTAAAGGGAAAATAGAAAATAGTTGTATGTGCTTTAATGAGGGGCTTATACGTGGGGCTTACAGACTCCTGAATTATTTGGGTCCCAGAATGTATGACAAACTTCAGCTACAGCATTTGTAAGTACATTTCATTGGTAAAATGGGTTTAGTTCCTAGTGTAAGTCAAATAATTCATAGAAACTCATAGGGGTTTTACCTTATATCTCAGTATTATTAATTTCCTAACCTTGAATAAATTGCACAGATTCAATAGCATTTTGCATGTTTAGAACTTATTCCAAGCTACTGAAAATTGAAAAAGATTAACTTAAAAAAGCAACAAAATTATAGTGAGTTGGTTCAGAAAGTTCATTTATTCATTTGTTCAGCTAACATTTATTTAGGAGCAATTCTAGTCAATGTATTAGGCATCTGGGCTAAATTATGAAAATAAAAAATAATGGTTGTTTTTAATTAATGTTTGAAACAAAATTTTCACTATAGAAGGGCTGTTTTCAGTTTTTTAAGTGAAAAATTTCCATTTTATTTTTCTTTATATTTAAATGAAAATAGTATACTTTTTCTGGATGGAAATTTTATCCCTGAGAGAATAACAAGTATAAATGAAGTACAAGCTTCACTTTAATTTATTTACCAAGTTTACATACACAGGTCATGCAAACATTATCACAATATAAACTTTACATTGCATAGTTCCTCTTGATCTTGAAAACCCTAATTGGTACAGAAAGCTAGGTAAGGGATGACAAACCTTTATTGTGAGTTTCTCATTCTGGATCTCTTTTCTACATGACTTCAAGTAACCTACTATCTGTGTACCTTAGTTGTCTATTATGTAAAAGCCTATATTCAAAGAGGCAATCAAAGAAGATAAAGTATGTGACTTCATAAACCATAACCCATTATTCTTATTATGCTTTTATTCTAATAGCTGCTATTATTTCTATTATTACTATTATATATATATATATATACACAAGATGCAATTGGAAAAGTGCCTTTAGAATTTAGTTGCTTAGCCAGCAGCAAGTTTGAAAAAACTTTGAATTTAAAGCTAGATTTTGATTGTTCTCTCTTCTACTTTTATAGTAGAGGTTTATTGCCTTTTGTATTTTGATGTTATTTAAAACTTTCTGCTGAGGCAGACACTAGACAGACTCATCTCACACAATCCCCAGTTTCAATCCCCTTCTCCCAGTATTGTCTGACCATATGACCCAGTTCTGTCCAATGACAATTCAATCGGAAGCAGGTGAGAAGCTGCTGGGAAAGCATTGCTCTCGTGGTGCAAGTGCTGTCTTTTCCCTGTCTTCTACTTCTTGTCTTGTGTGTGGATATTATCAGCTGTAGTGGCAACCTTCAACTTCACAGAGAAGGACCAAGGAAGTGTACAGATGTCAGTTCTGATTACATGGAACTTCTAAGTGCATGCAAAACACCTGCCTATCTCTGAATTTGTTATAACGAAGAAAAGCATTCTTGTTTAAGCCACTACAGCTGGACTTTCTGCTACTTTCAGCCAAAAAAGTTCCTGATTGCTATATTCCTCAAGTAAATGTTATATAGAACTATGCTATCTTTAGGGTCTCTTTTCTTCTGTTCCTTCCAATTCTGAAACTTATAATTTTGTCCATCAGAAATTAGTGCAAATTTGTTAATATGAGGGCCTACAAACCAAAAAGATAGCCTAAAATAATAGTTAAAAAAAAAAAGAAACTCTTTGAAAAACACTGTTAAAAAAATGAAAAGACAAGCCAACTGGCAGAAAATGTTTGCAAAACATATATCTGATAAAGGCTTCATATCCAGAATCTATAAAGAACTGTCAAAAGCCAAAAAGTAAACAACACAGTTAAAAATGGGTTAAGTATTTGAACAGGTACATTATCATGGAAGATATATGGGTAGCAAATATGAAAAGATACTCAACATCATTAGTCACTTGGGAAAATTCAAATTGAAACCATACTTAGATACACCTACACACTTATTAGAATGTGTAGGTTAAAAAAAAACATACTGACGATATCTAGTGTAGGTGAGAATGTTGGAGAACTAGAATTCTTTTTCTTTTTTTGAGACGGAGTCTCACTCTGTCACCCAGGCTGGAATGCAGTGGCACTATCTCGTCTCACTGTAATCTCTGCCTCCCAGATTCAAGCGATTCTGCTGCCTCAGCCTCCTGAGTAGCTTACAGCCGTCCACCACCACGCCCAGCTAATTTTTTTGTATTTTTAATAGAGACGGGGTTTCACTATATTGTTCAGGCTGGTCTCGAACTCCTGACCTCAAGTGATCCGACGGCCTCGGCTTCCCAAAGTTCTGGGATTACAGGCATGAGCCACTGTGCCCTGCTGAAGAACTAGAAATCTTGAACATTGCTAGTGGAAATACAAAATGGTACAGCCATTTGAGAAAACAGAGTAACAGTTTCCTGCAAGATTTAATGTAAGATCCACTCATCTGCTTCTAGCTATTTATCCAAGATAAAGAAAAAGTTATATTCATACAAAAACAATATGGAAATACTTATAGCAACTTTATTCATAATTGGCACAAACTGGAAACAACCCAAATAGCCTTCAGGTGTGAATGAATAATTAACTGGTGGTATAGCCATACAATGGACTACTTGGCATTAAAAAGGAACAACTGGCTGGGCACAGTGGCTCACATCTGTAATCTCAGCACCTTGGGAGCCTGAGGCAGGAGGATCACTTGAGCGCAGGTATTCTAGACAAGACTTGGCAGCATAGTGAGACCCCATCTCTACAAAATTTATTCAGAAAGGAACAACTACTCATATATACAGCAGTGTAGATGAATCTGAAATGCATGTTGCTAAGCAAAAAAAAAAAAAAAAAAAAAAGGCCAGACGTTATAATGATCTTATGTGACACTTTGAAAAAGACAAAACAATACGGATAGAAAGCAGATCAAAGGCTGCCAGAGGCTAAGGGTGGGGACCAACAGATTAGACCAAGTATGATGAAATTTTTGGGAATGTTGGAACTGTTCTATATATTCATAATCATGTAATGATTACATGATTGTATGTGATTATTACAGCTCTTAGAACAACACACTAAAAGGTAGAACTATTACTGTCTAAATTATACTTCGAAAGACTGACTTTTTAAAAAGCAAAAAATATTTTTTAAGACATAGGAAAGCAGAAAATATTTTAAAGAGACGAAAATATTCAGAAACTTAATCATGATTTCAGAAGCTAAAAGTAAGGGTTTGAAACATAAAGACATATATATCTAAGAATATATTTCATATAATAATAACATGACATTCATCCTCATTCCACAAAGTTTATCAGCATGGAAAACAGTAGATATATTTAATGGATAAGAACATCTCTTTAAAACATAGGATGCTCCAGAGATTTTGTAGTGCCTCGTTATAGATGGGTTGGCTACTAAAATGTCAATAGAATTACAATTAGCATCATATAAACCCCTCTCTATCAATGACTGGAGAAAAAAAAAGTAAATGCTTCAACAACAAAGTGACATTAGACCAAGTTATCTCAAGAGGGAAAAAAGTGAAAAGACATATAATAGGTATTATCAGAGCAAATGAAAGGACACATGGGAAAATGATGAGGTCTAAATCTCAGCACATTATAGTGTGCATTAAGCCTTGTTAAGTGTATGGCTTTTCTTAAAAAGGAAGTAAGAATGGTTTTTTAATAAGAAAAACTGTAAAAATTAAGATTAATATCTATACCTATTTACACTTTTTAAATGGATTTCTTGATTTTTCTGATTGGGAAACTCAGATAAGAGTTGAATAAAGAAAAATTATTTGATGTGGTATCTGACTTTAAAATATTTTAAAATCTTCATTACATTAAAAATAAAAATTTAGCTCCCCACACTCTTTTACAATTATAGGCCACCTGGGTAGTTGGACAACATTCATAATATTAAGCCATAATGTATTTATCATAATATAATAATACTGCAGGCTTCTTGAAAGAAGATTTTAGGCCAAGGGAGGTATCTAAAATAAATTTGGGGATCATTTGAGGCTCTAAGTTTAATTGCATTCAGTGGAATGGAGTCCATGCCTGCAAAATTAAGTGCCCTGATGTAAATGTACATACTGTACTTGATATGACTAGAATAAAATAGAAATAGAACTTAAGTCACCAACAATTTGGTCTGCTTGTTTTAGGAAGTTTTGTGAAAATAACTGATTCATCTACTAAGGAAGAGATGTTTTAAAAAATCTATTTATTGTCTTTTATCCTTTCATTTTGAAAACCTGGCAGCCACATATAAATTTTATATATTTTAAGCTATAGCTATCCATATAGCTTTCATATATCTTTTCTATATGCTTTTGTAACTGTGGAAAATATTGTTTAAAACTGTAGTGTTAGAATTCCTATAAACTAAAAAATTTAGGTTATGGAATTCGCTGCCTGCGGCCAGCCATTTTTTGCAAAAAAAGAAAAAAGAAAAATTAAATGGCAATCGTACAGACTGTATACAAGTCATGTCTACTACAGTAAGATCATCAAGGCTCAAATCGACCCAGTGAAAATCCAAGAAGGATAGAATTTCCAGAGTACTATCTTTCTACATTTCTCTGCAGCCATCAACTTCGATGAAAACATGTCACCCGTCGGACAAGAAAAAATACTGACAGGTATAAAGAAGCAAAGGACAACATCTTTGTTAGGTCGAAATGAGTTATAAAAGAGGGCTCCACCATTAAAGCAGATATTTGGTAGTATTACTGGTAAAATAAATGTGGCAAATTGGTTTTACCAGTTGACAAACTCTAGGAATAGGTCAAGGTCTTGGAGAGGAAGCATTCCTCCTAGGTTCAGTGGGAACTGTGCCATGTGACATACTCTTTATGTCCTCAAACAAGGACGAAAAACAAATGAACTCTCCAGTTTTTAGTCACAAAGGACATACAAGACCTTCGTGTAGGCTATTAGCTCCATTACTTTCATTGGTATTTTAAACCATGCTGATGCAGTGTAAAGTGCCTTTGGCTACAAAGTGCTTCCTTTCAGCACTGAAGAAGAAACTTCAGTTAACACTCATTAATATATCACTATTGTCTTCAAGAAACAAAATCAGCCTACCTCTAGAGCCTACTACTTCAGTCGTATCCTGACAAGATGTATCTGACAGCCAAGTTATTAATAGGATGGCAATACTTATAACTAAAAACAAAACAAAACAAAACAAAAACTCCACTGAATTTGACGATTGAAAACAAATGTGATGCAAACGTGATACTTTGGGATTAAAAACTTCCTGCCCATTGGCACACAATTTAGCCTCTGCACACCTGTTTATTAGTTGCCCCAATATCCTTATGGAAGGAAGATCTGCCCGTGTGGTTGATCAGCATGCAGGAACTGTACAAGGTCATGGCTTTACTAGTGGTATTGATAGTGTCTCTCAAAGGTTGGCTCTGTGAGATACACCTTCTTCTCTTTCTGCATCCATGTCACAAGAACTTAGGTGGGGGTACCTGCTTGCAGCCGACATAGCTAGTCTTCTCATTTTATATTCCACCTTCTAGGCCAAGCCAGATATCTTAGATTCAGAGTGGAGTAAAACAGATAGTTTACTTAGGCATCTGGGCCCAGTCTTCATTTTCCAATCTATATTTTATCAGAAAAAGCATCACTAGAGAAGATCTTGGTGCTTTCCATGCTGATAGCAAAGTGGTACTTTGTTTCCCATTTGGTTATGGCCCTTGTATCTGGCTTCCTTTGGTAGTAATCCCTGAGAAGGAAGGACAGAATGTGGAAGAGGATTTGAGCACTACTGGGCGCCTGGATAGAATACCATCTTAATAGCACTGAAACCTCATGTTTACTTCTTACAGCCCACAAGCATATTTCTGAGCTCAACTACATGACTCAGACATTTTGCTTCAATGTGATACATGCCATTTATGATTTGCTTTAAAGGACATTAACTAGACTGCAGATATAGAAAAGTCAAATTGAAATTATTCATAATTTATGACCAATCTCATGTCTTAAAGCCAATTTCTGTGAAAATGGTTTTACCAGATTGAAGAAAAATGTAGTCTCAAGTTGCAAGTCATCTCCAATGCTCAGATTAGATGAAGATGAGAAGGATTTTGGACACAGTGATGGCCTTAAATATCTAACCATCTGCCTAGCCAATTTACAAAGAAACTGGGCCTTTTTCTGAAATGATGTTTATAGATTAAGTTTAACGAGAAGGACACATGAGAAACGTCTCCAGCACTCTACCTCTTAAATGATGAGTAAAGGATGGGGAGACCCTCTAGGATGGTATTCTAGAAACACTTAACAGAGATGATTAAATGTCTCCTTGTGCCTGACAGTAAATGGCACATCCTTTTATTTGATTCTGGCTTTGTGGGAGCTCAGTAGGGAGGCATCAGGACTATAGGTACATAATATAGCACAGTCTTCAAAAGTGTCTACCAATTTTCAAATGTCCAGAAGCTATTTATATCACTTGTTTTAGGTGAATTAAAATGACCATGCCACACACTTAATTTTCCAAAGTAAATAGAATATACTTTGCTCAAATTTATAGTTTCAGAACTAATTATTCTATTACATAAAAGCAGAATAATTAGTTGTGAAACTATAAAACTGAAGAATGACTATAATTTTAAAGCTATGCTATTAATCTTAATTTCCCTACTTATTTTTATAATTGGTTTATATTTCCTAGTGGCTCTTAACATATATAACTTTAATAAAGTAGTTCACATTAAATAACTTGTACAAATCATTTAATAACTTCAAGGAAAAAATGAGATCACAAATAACAGGGTGTTTCTACTCTACATGGCAGGTGGCCAAGCCACCAAGAAGAAATTTTTTTTTTTTTTTTTTAAGTTGTTCAAAAAAGAATTCCCTTAAGGCAGCTGTTCCCTGTCTTGTCCTTGTTACACAGTCAGAATCCTCTGTGACAGGAAATGCCTGAGCAAAATTTTGGGAAGATGTCATTTTCAATTAGCATAGCACCATTAAAAGTGACTGAATTATCTTTATTTGCTTATTTTCGGTAAAATTCAAACAAGGTTTGGGGCTTCAAATATGCCTTAATTTTCACTGTTTGGATTACGTTGATGTGAAATTTTATGAAGGATTGTGAAGTGCTTAGATATTGGCTCAGCAGACTTGAAATTTACTAGTGTACTTAAAAGTTTGCTATTGTGAATAATGCCGCAATAAACATACGTGTGCATGTGTCTTTATAGCAGCATGATTTATAGCCATTTGGGTATATACCCAGTAATGGGATGGCTGGGTCAAGTGGTATTTCTAGTTCTAGATCCCTGAGGAATCGCCACACTGACTTCCACAATGGTTGAACTAGTTTACAGTCCCACCAACAGTGTAAAAGTGTTCCTATTTCTCCATATCCTCTCCAGCACCTGTTGTTTCCTGACTTTTGATTAAGAAAATGTGGCACATATACACCATGGAATACTATGCAGCCATAAAAAATGATGAGTTCATATCCTTTGTAGGGACATGGATGAAATTGGAAACCATCATTCTCAGTAAACTATCGCAAGAACAAAAAACCAAACACCGCATATTCTCACTCATAGGTGGGAATTGAACAATGAGATCACATGGACACAGGAAGGGGAATACCATACTCTGGGGACTGTGGTGGGGAGGGGGGAGGGGGGAGGGATAGCATTGGGAGATATACCTAATGCTAGATGACGAGTTAGTGGGTGCAGCGCACCAGCATGGCACATGTATACGTATGTAACTAACCTGCACAATGTGCACATGTACCCTAAAACTTAAAGTATAATAAAAAAAAAAAAAAAAAAGAAAAAAGTTTGCAAGGGTTGTAAAGTAAGGTTTACTTTTTAAAATACGTCTTTATCAGGTGAATATATTATCTAGGAACAATTAGGGATACATTGTCATTGTCACAGGAGTCATATCAGCTAATCAAATGAATGCTGAGGAAAAAATTTAACTCAGTGAATAAGAGCCAACCTGATTATTCAGTTGATTGAATTAAAATTATTATAGCTAATAATAAGGTTGCCAGATGTAGCAATAAAAATATTGGATGCCGATTAAATTAGAATTTCAGATAAACAATGAACAAATTTCTAGCTTAAGTGTGTTCCATATAATATTTGACACACAGTTAATACTGCATCATAAATGAATTAAGGTTAAAAACAAGACTTATAGTTTGGGAGGTGAGAGATGTTAACAACAGTGAGTATAATTAGGGAGCAAACAATGTAATTTGATGATGGTAGGCTCAGGTTGCAAAAGGTAGAAGAGGTCCAGTTTGATGTCATGGTAAAAGATGTGGGTTAATAAGTTTGATTTCAGACAATGTTGTTTGAGTCATTTTGTGATCTCTAGAAGGAGATGTTCAGTAGACAGCTGAATATGCAGGTCTAAAGCTCAGAGGGAAAATGTACGCTATAAAATATAATTTGTGAGTTATTTCTTTGTCAGAAGAAGCTTTGTGTATACTTTACCCTCTAGGAGAGATTGAGAATGAGAAAATGAGAGAATTTTGAGGGGCTCCAACATCTATTTATGTCATTTATAAGCCCAGCCTTAATCATATTGAACCTATTGAGCCAAGACATCTTTTTAAAAAAATTAAATAACTCACATGTACTCCTTTTTAAATGGATTATATTTAGGGGAAAACGAATACAATAAAACCCCAAATTTTTAAGAAATGATTTTAAAGTAAAAGTAATTCCTACACGCTATAGAAAATATGTACAATATAGATACATATAAGCAAGAAATTAAAATGATTTATAATTCCATGCCAAAGGACAACCACTATTAACAATCTATCATACTTACTTTTAATCTGTTTATTAGTTTTTCAAATCAAGCCAATCATTACATACTTTTTATAATCTAATATTTTGTTTTCTTTATTTTTTACACTATTTGGAAATTATGACATGTGAGTACATATTAATGCTTATTCTACTTAAAGCTTCATATTAGTCCAATTTGGATGCATCATAATTCATTTAATCAATCCTCTAATGAGGTGTTTTTTTTTCTTACAATCTGTAGAGCAAGAAATAACCTTGAATATCTGTGTTTTGTAAGTGTGAGAACATCTCTTTATGATAAATTCACTGAAGTAGATTACTGAGTCAAAAGTATATGCATTTCCAGTGTTGATAGATATTGGTATATTGCCCCTTTGGTAGAGTTTTGGCAGCCCAGTGTGTGCCAATAATAATTATTGCATCTGTTACCGCACAGACTGCAAGAAGTTTAGAATCATGTTCAATACTGAAATAAAGCTTAGTATTTCAGAAAAATTGACATCAATGAAAGAATGGATGTGAGACAAGTCATTCAAATTGCAACACAAAATGTTGCCAAACTCATAGTCCGGATAGATGCCAACTACTCTGGCCTTTTCCTTTAGCAGAAGGATGACTAAAATAGTGCCTCAAGCAACAGAGTTACCATTCTGTAGCTCCGTTGTCCAGCATCTGTCTGTTCTGATAGAGATCACTTTCCTTTCCTGAAGAGGGAGTCTTTACAGCCCTCAAGAGTTAATTCAGGGTGGTGAATGGACCACTTCAGCCTCTCAGTAATGCTGGCAGGAATCAAAGTCTTCAGAACCCAGAACAACAGGATAAACTACATCATTCTGGAACCCAGAGCAACTGGATAAACTGCACAGGAGTGAATAGAGAGCTGAAGTTTTCAGGTGTTCATGCCTGTTGCAGATACTCTTGATGCCCAGCAGCACTTTCATTTCTGACATGACACTCTTTTCTGCCACCTCCTTTAATAGATCTTTGATTGTGGAAATGTCATCTGAAAATGCTATGTTTGCATTAAGTTTCTTTTGAATGTTCTTCTCTTCATCAACTAACCTTGAGAGAACTGCCTCTTGCTCATGATCCACAAATATGTTCAGGTGCTCACATTTAGAGAAAGATGTCTGTATCTGGTTTTTCACCCTATTTCTCAGTTGTAAAGGTTTTCTATCTTGAGTGGCTACTAATTTTGCACTGTCTACAACTTTCCTTTCCAGAGACTTAATGTAACTGCTGAGCCTCTTCTGGTGATGAGAGGCAGCTTTCTCTCTGGGCCTCAAGTGGTGACTGACCCTGGTGGTCAGAGGGCTGAGTACACAGGAGACGTCGCACCTCTAGGTCTTCCTCACAGAAAAGGGTCAGGATCCGATAGTGCTCCTTGCACAACACGTTGGTGCCTGCCTCTTCATTTTGTTCCCGGTGATGTGGAGTATCTCGGGAGTTTCAGTCGTCCTTCCCTGCAGGGTGTTGCTCCTGCAGTGGCCCTCTTGGCACTGGTGACACCGGACAGGCAAGGGAAGCTGTCCTATAAATCCACCCAGCGCTGCTTGATGGAGGAGTGACAGAAGTTGTGCCCACATTTGATGGTGATGGGGTCACTCATGTAATCCCGACAGATGGGGCAGTTGGCTTCTGCCTGGAGTCCAGGCCTGCTACAACCACCACTGGGCCATGAATGAAGATCTGGACTAAAGTGAGTTTTCTTCAGGAAGGTTTAGTTGTGCAGATACTCTGCAGTGAGAAGCAGATACACCCTGAGATGCCACTGCCTTTACTGTCCTGACTGTCTGCTTGTCTTAATTAGTCAACACTGATGTCCCAGGGAGCCACTGATCCTTGGTTGCAAAGCGAGGTGCCCAGAGGAGCTCTGCTCATAACCTGCAGACAATCTCACATTTCCTGGGCAACTAGCTGCCCTTGGCAGCCCAGAGGATATAAAACCAATCTAAGCAATTATCTTGGTCAGAAAACAGACATGACTTAAAGATGACTAGTTCCTGGAGCAGGCAGCTCTGTGAGGCAGGTTTTTGAGAGTTGTCTCTGAAGCCAGTCTTGCACCAGATTGTATGTAACCTGATTTTTCACTTAAAATATTGTGAACACTTTCCCCACTAATTAAATATTCTTTTACATTATTTTAAAGGAGCCATCATCAATGTGATGGTATTAGAATCATTTGAAGACTTTTAAGATAATAGTTGTGTGACCCTCAAAATATATCTCAAAATAGAGAAATAGATGACTTGGTTATTTTCCAAAGAACTTACCAGATAGTTGAGGTTATAACTGTCTCAACTATCACCAAGTCCTTCAGCTTATACTAACCCAACAGAGAGTGAGTCACAATTTGGTAATCTGTAAAGCCTGCAAAAAGAGTTTCATCATATTTCACAATTTCCAGGAATCCTTTAAAATTATGGATCTTAACCTTTTATGTGATACAACTGTATACCTAGGTCTGACCTCTTTTCTTCAATTGATTATATTGAAAATAAGGACTACCACTGATTCTTTTTATTTGCAGGAATGTTGTATAAAGTCCCTGCAAAGACTAAATTAGCAAATTCTGAACCACTGTTTCTAGAGAAAATACATGGTTAGGTTTCTCTGAATCTCTGGTTACATTTTCACCAACAATCAATTCATAACAGTTTTATGAATGTTTTTTGTTTAAAGACATCTTATTTAATACATATTGTTGATTTGCTAACATTGAACTCAAGGCCAACAGCGCTATAATGCATGTCTGAACAAAGCTTATCTAACACATATTTTCTCTCTAAGGCACATCATCAACTTCGTGTACTGACAAACAGTAGATAGCACTTCAGCACTATGATGAGGGGCCATTTGAAACAGCAAAATCACCAAGAAAAGGCACAACAATGTGATGAATAAGGCACTAAATAGATGGCAAAAAGCCCACTTCATTACAAGTTGTTGTAACAGGAAGGCAGAGCATTGCCTTGTTCATCCTCAGCTGGGAACTTGAGTGCATACATTAGATGACTCAAATTTTTCTACAGAAAAAGAAGGTACAGAATTAAAGATTCCAGATTGGGCTTACCTTTACTAACACCATCCTGACTCACTGTTACCAAAATGCCAGACTATACTCTTCACAGAGAGGAGTTTTCCATTACATCTTTTCTCATGTGTTCTGTTACATTCAAGTTATGGTAAATGCACCACGCTTGGCTCTGTATAATTAATTTCACAAGATGGATGTCAAGACTATAAAACAATCACTAGGTTCTGATTTGTAGCCTAAGATGGGCTCTAGCTCTCACGCATGTGCAGCTTTGATAGAAAGAAAGAGGAAGGAAAGGAAGAAGATATTAAGGATGCTGACTTAAGGCTGATTTCTATTAGAGTTCTATTTCAAGTTCATTATTTCAACGACTGAATAGACTCTCACAAATAATGATTTAGTTCTCTGCTTTCTTGTAGATTAAACTAGATAATTGATATAGAGGCAGTAAATATGCATAATTAAACATACTTTGTTTATAGAGGTAGAGTCTAAATCAAGTTCTAAGGTTTGATCTACAAAAAGACAGTCAATGTGTCGGCTTAAAGAAGGGAGAAAGAGAGCACATAATCACCTATCCAAAGGTGCACATAAACTTAGCCAAGCCGCAATTAACCATAGCTTTTATTTGGCTTGAATTATCCAGATTTCCCAGGCCCTTTGACCTTCTATTCTGATGAGTGTTTAATTATATGTCCTAATGACCATAATGGCACTGTCACCCAAGGAAGAGAGAAAGAAGACTCATAATGACCTCATTGGTAGCAACATGTGAAAACATATCTTGATGTAGTCTATATGATGTGGCATTTTGACATAGTCCTCTTAACATAGAAAAATTACTTTAAAGCATTTTTTTAATGATCAAGTTATAGACACAACAGACATCTCTGGTCCTCACCCTATCCTATACCCCATCTGGTGGTATGGGTTATGATGCTTAACCATAGGGTAAGGACATTTCTTTTGCATATAAGCTGGAAACTCTTTTTTAACAGCTAACTAATGAATGATGAAAGGCTTGTTTGTTTGTTTGTTTTTTAACAACATTAAAATGTTCCTTTGAAGAAAAGGCAGCACCAAATATTTACTCAACCCTCAAAATGTATCTGGAATTTTGTTTTTGCAGAAACCTCACTGAATTGAGTGAAATTTCATGTAATTTTTAAAATAAAAAGATTTGTTAAAACATGATTTATACAGATCTTTTTTCATTATTTATATCTATAGAAGTCTCAAAAGACAAAGTTACACTCATAAGTTTAAGGGCATAATACTTGCAGCAACTGTTATTATTTCTGTGTTGAAATGAAATCAGCTGACCCAGACATAAGGCTTAAGATGACATGGCAAATCAACTCCAAGACTCAATACGCAAGGCTTGACCCCACTGCTCTAACCATCTCCACTTCACTTGGGATCTGCATAAGATTTTGTTAAAGTTGTTTCCACATCAAGATGAGAAAAAAAAAGAAATGAATCACTTTATTGCTGAAAAAAAAAAACAGCAAAAATGATGTGGAGAAAATAATGGCTGTTTACATTTGCCATTTTAGGATGAAAGCATTTGAATTTTTTGTTTTGAAAAATGATTTTTTTTATTTTCCAGGAAGTAGACATGTGTTTTCATTAGGAACATTGTTGGAAAAT
This sequence comes from Pan paniscus, assembly GCF_029289425.2. Classification (NCBI taxonomy): domain Eukaryota; kingdom Metazoa; phylum Chordata; class Mammalia; order Primates; family Hominidae; genus Pan; species Pan paniscus. The sequence goes on from NC_073259.2 coordinate 88,913,316, forward strand.
CCCTGCAAAGAGGAACATCTGCATCATTATCACTACTGTCAGAAAAATTCCCTGGCATGCAAAGCACTGAATGCGGCTTGTCTCAAGTAGCAGAGATGCTAACTCATTAAAAAGCCCAGACCTGAAAATGAACTAAACTTCATTTAACTTTTGGAAGTGATATGCCAGGTTCAATTATAGTATGGAAAAAGGCATCAAAACGCAACATTTTTTAATGTGAATAATATTTCATAAGACATTTTCTCTCTAAAAGAGAAAGTAGGTCAGTTTTATCAAAGTGAAAAAAGATGTGAATTTGAATACATTATTAACCTGTCTTTGGGGATGGCAAAAATCTGCCTTTGTATTTCCATCACCTTCAAATTAAATCCTATAAAAATCTAAGTTAGTTTGTAAAGGGGGAAAGGAAAGCTCAGAAAGTTTTAATTAGGTTGAAGTGCTTCATTAGTACTTACCCTCCATCTGGTATATGCTATCAATTCATGTAAATGCAAAGAATCTCTCAGACACTGATTATTCCTCTCACATTGCTCATTCATTTTTATTGGAGATAATTGTCAGCATAGCTCAGCATTAAAGAAAAACAACCTTCTGATTCCATGCCTGTTTCAAAGTTTATGGTGTCTTCTTTATGTTCTTACTGCCTATCTAAATGCATATTTTAAAAAGTCTTTCACCTGAATGAAAAGATTGTGTAGTCATATTTCTCATCTGTTAAGCAAGTTATCTCTGTGTATTACAAAATTAAAGAAATTCTACACTGATATGACCTATGAAATGCAAAGCACATTCATCTGTCATTTTAAAAAACAGGTTTGTTTTTTAAACTGAGTGGCCTATCCTGCTGTTGGATAAGAATAAGGATGCCTGCTTATATAATATCTACCCAGTTTTTATCATCTTACTTAAAGATGAAGTAGGAAATCAAGGCCTACATCTAACAACTGAGCAATGGAGAAGAGGATGAGATTAACAATAGCTGTGAGAAATCAAGGAGGTCTTCCTTGAAACTGGTAGTTTAGCAGCTGTCATATTAGATAACAATGTAGTGTGATCACAAACATGGTCAGGAGTTACAGTGCTGAAATGTCCACTTTGGGGCTGAAAGGTGACACAGATTCTCTGCAAGATGATGGATCCAGTGCATAGTGTTTTATGTGAGAAAGGACAGGCAGCTTCCCTCTGTATCTCAGATAAGGGAAAGGATTTAAGACATCGCTATGTGATCTGGAGAGGTAGATGATGATAAGCTCCCCTCCTCAAAATAAGTGACATACAGCCTTTCAGAGGATAGAGAATGTTTCTTCTGTAAATTGGGTGAGTCAAAGAATTGTTACCAGGATTCACAATAAGCTGTCAGGTTTGTGGCCTATGTCTCCCATGTGGAGTTTAAATCACTATGGGCCATTTCTTAGTTAGTTTCCTAAATTATAATTCGTGGGTCAGACAAGAGGTAAGGTATTAAAGGGCCTTAATCAAGGATTCAGCAGTGGTGTTTTAAAAAGGGTGTGCATGTGTTGTGTGCAGGTGGGGGGATTTGTAACAAGTGACAAAGATAACTAATCTTCCTCTCTTGAAATTAGATATAATAGAATCTAATATTTGTTTCTGTTATGTAGACATATTCTTCAAAGACTAAATTTAATAAAGGTGAAAGGAGTCTCTCACTTTTAATTATTTTACATAAATTATACTACAGGATATTTAATGGATACAAAGCTTTATCAAAGGAAATAAGCAGTGAGACTACTCCATCAAAAGTAGTAGGTACTTGATTACATTTGAATATGGTTCAAACTGATCTCTAAGTAATTGACTTGGAGTCCCTTTTGAAAACTATGAAAGCATTTTGTTGACTCTATTTTACTCTTCTTAATTTTTTTTTCTGTCTTATTATCCAGTGAACCTACTGGCACAAATAATGTTTTCAGTCTGGATTTTCTTTTTTAGTTTTTGTTGTTTCAGTTATGAAAATCTCAGATAGAAATGAAAGATATAATTCAAAATTGCTCAAACCATATGGTTTCCAAATGTTGCTGCATAATGGAATCACCTGGGGATTCTTAAAACATAGTGATGTCTGGCTCCCACCCCAACATTCTGATCAAATTGCAATGGGCTGAGAGCTGGGCATTGAGACTTTCAAAAGCACTCTATGTGATTCCCATGTGCAGCACAGTTTGGGAACCACTGGCTCAAACACTGAGAAAAACTAATAACATGAAAGTTCAAGGTAAAGAAAATCTAAGGAATTAGTTCAGAGACCATTTTTTCATGAAGAACACTAGGTTTTTACACCTCTGGAATTCTTAGAATGCCAGCTGTGTCTTTGGAGGCTTGTTCTCCTCACCATCTTCCAAAGGCTGCTGCAGTTCCAAAAATCACATGCAGAAAAGACAACACCCAGTGGAAAAGAGGGCATTACTGGTTCCCATGTCTCTCTTTTTTTTAATTTTTATTTTAGAGACAGAATCTCGTTTTGTCACCCAGGCAGTGATGCTGTCATAGCTCACTGCAGCTTCCAAATCCTGGCTCAAGGCATCCTCTTGCCTCGCCCCCCAAGTAGCTGGGGTTACAGGTATGTACCACTGTGCCCAGCTAAGTTTCACATTTTTTGTAGAGACAGGGTCTTGCCATGTTGACCAGTCTTGAGCTCCTGGCCTCAAGCGATCCTGCCACCTCAGCCTCCCAAACTGTTGGGATTATAGATGGGAGCCACCATGCCTAGTCCCATGTCTCTTTTAATAGCCATCATATCTTTGTCAGAAAGTCACCCTTGGACTTCCACTCATGCCCCATTGGCTGGATCAGCTTCACACCCTCACTCCTGACAAGGGAAATTAGACCATGACCCCTGCCTTAGATTAATCCAGTCAGATTGACCCACCTAGCCGAGGATAGAGTCACCCCTTCCCTGAGTCAGACAGGGGCTAAGAGGTGGGGGTATAAACCTGAACAAAATCATTATACCAGTTAGAGAGAGGTGAAAGAGACTGTTGATAGCAGCTCTGGAGTATCTGCTGTATTCCTTTTTTTTCATGATCTAACAGATAGCTTTCAATCTACTTGGATAAGTTTTCTCTTATGCAAATCTTCTATGAGTTTTCTTTTGACACGCTTTCTGTATGAACATTATGCTCCATAATAATGAGACATCATGAAGATGACAGGGTTCAGAGAAATATCAACCATAAATAACCCCATTCCTAGAGCGGGATGTAACGTCTTATAGTAAATTTCAATTGTTTACTTTAAAAAATGTTTTTCCCTCTTAAAAAAATTTATTGTGGTAAGAGCCCAATATCACTAAACATCAAGTATTTTCAATTTGTGCCTCGCTAGTAGTACTTCAACCCATCTCCTTAATACACAGAAATGTATTAAAAAACTGCTACATTTATTATATCTTGTCAATTTAACACAGTAGTATTTCAATTTTCATTTAAGTATAGTTAAGGTTTAGAGTCCACATAAAAATACTTATCCCTGAAATGTTACTACACTGACAGCAAAGCAAAGTGAAAGCTGGAAGCAGCTATTTCAGCTTCCTATAGTGAAATAACGGATGATTAGCAACTTGACTGCACCTTGGTAGCACTTCTTTTACTGATAATGTTTAAGTTGCCTCCCACAAGAGTGTAATAATCATTATGAGAGGCCATCTGCCTAGTACCAAGGTAATCATTCACAAAGTTCTTCCAGCATGTCACTGTTTGCATGCCCAAGGATAAAGAGACATCTGTCCTGCTGGTAAAAGAGGAAATCAACTGGCCGGGAACGGTGGCTCACACCTGTAATCTCAGCACTTTGGGAGGCCAAGGCGGGCAGATCACCTGAGGTGGGGAGTTCGAGACCAGCCTGACCAAAATGGAGAAACCCCATCTCTACTAAAAATATAAAATTTGCTAGGTGTGATGGCGCATGCCTGTGGTCCCAGCTACTTGGGAGGCTGAGTGGGGAGAATTGTTTGAACCTGGGAGGTGGAGGTTGCAGTGGGCCGAGATTGCGCCATTGCACTCCAGCCTGGGCAACAAGAGTAAAATTCTGTTTCAAAAAATCAATCAAACAAACAGATAACAACAACAACAACAAAAAACAGGAAAGAAACTGCAGGACTTACCTCTTTTCTTCATAGCCATGTGTTACGTGTCTTTTGATGTAATTCAGGTCAAAGTTTTCAGGAAGTAATTAATTCAGAAACCAGGAATGTTACCTGCCCAGCTGCCCAGCAGAGACCATTGCTAAGCTTTAATTAACTGAAGATAAACTATGTAGCAGATAAGATCACTAAAGACCAGTACTTGCCTCTGGGCTGGTTTCAGGCTGGGGGGCCCATATCAGATATGACTACTCTCAGGTAGCAAAACAGGATCACCCTCACAGAAATCCTAGAGCAGAGACTTTTCCAGTGTTAAAAGCTGGACCCACTGCATCTCAACTGCTCTGCACTTGACACTTAAGAAAGATGGATAAGAAGGCAATATGTAATCTAAACCATGACATGATTGCCAGCAAGAAGTTGCAAAGTGATGTAGAAGGTGAAGCTAAGGTGGCCTAAGTTTTGGCTAGGTGGAGAAAAGGCATTGGCATGTAGCACTTTAAACCAAAGTATCTAATATATACATATATATATATATTTATTTATGTGTGTGTATATATATATACATAAAAGGTTGTGTGGTATAGTTCATGAAACAAATGAACAGAATTCTAGGCAGCTCAAGTGAACACTTTGTGGGAACTCATGTTGACAGTTTAAGATGCATATGTTTTCTGGTCACACAAAAATATAGCATTTCTATCTGACTTGAGAAGATTCTGTAGTGGGGGGAGTTCTGTGGACCCATGAACATGTTCTATCACACTTCTAACCAGCTCAAACTGCCTGGTTGGATTGCTTAGTTGGCTGGGGGTGGATTCATCTTCAGGCAGAAGGCACTGCACTCCATCTGAGCACCACAGGAGAGGCTTGGCAAAGATCTGCAGAAGTGTGGGCAGAAAACCACGTCCATTGGCACCCTCTGACTTCTTTTTATCACACCTCAGGAGACCTCAGAATAGACATATACTTAATTTAAAAACTGTTGGGAATCATTTCATGGAATAACATGTATTTTTGAGGATTCTAAGAAATAGATGTCCAAAAATAGTATAGGTATTGTCAGAGATTTAAATGTCTATATAACTACTAAAAGCATAACTCAACCACATTACGCCAATGGTTTTTTTTTTTTTCTTTTTTTGCAAATAGTCTTCTTTTTAGTTTAAGAGAAGGCAACACTTGAATGCTCTCAACTCTGGCTCAACAATTGGGTAACTGAACATGACTTACCCTAACAGTGTTGCATGGAAACCTATCATACAAAATATACAATTATTGAGTCAGATACTTCCAAGAAGAATTTCTCATGAATTTTGGAGATCATGGAGAGAAAGCTAGCCAGATGTTTTAAAGGATTGGAAACCATGACATATGAGGAAAGTTAAAAGAAAGATACGGTATATTTAACTTAAGGAGAAAAAACTTGCCAGTTGCAAGGCTCTGGAAACTTCCCTAATTCCTAATACAGTGGGGCTTCTCCTAGGATCTCAATGCACATGGTATGTCCTCCCTGTGATAAAGGCACAACATAACAAAGAATATGTTAGGGAAAATCTTGTTCCATCATTATCACAATTAGTGCATCCATGCATATTATAAAAAGCTGGTCCTTCCTTAAAACACTGCCATTTGCCAGGGAATTTAATAATAAATATTTAAATCTTGGATGAATACAAAATGAACGACTCCCCTAAAGTGTGGATTAAATAATATTACTTGGTATCCTTGAGAATTTTCAGAGTTATTACTAATGTAAGTATACTCTCTCTTTCAATAAGAAGAAAGGTGAATTGTGCAAGTCCACATGATTGGAACTGATAGACATACAAATACTGGGCATGTCCTGGGCAAAGCATGGAGAACAAGAAGTTGTAAGATGAACAGAAGTGGGGAGCACAGAGGTCTCATCACTTCCGTTCTTCTTATAAAAACATGGAGGACTGAATAAATGTTCCAAAGATACACTAAATCATAACTTCCATCACAAATACCTTCTATATGTTTGGTACCCTCATCTACAGATTACTGGGAGACCACAAAGGGGTAGACAAAGTCTCTTGTAACCAGAAATTATGAACAGGAGAAAACTGTTGAGCCAAGACTATGGCCAGACTATATATAGTGGAGTCAAGAACATCAGATTGCTCCTCCAGGTGCTAGCTCCAAGTTGAAAGTTAATATTTCTTTGCATAGGGAAAGATATTTTGTTGTACTATGGTAGGTACATTCACATTCACAAATTTTGGGCCAAATTTACCTTTGTATGTGAAAACTTCAAATGTAATATGTTCATATTATTTAAACAGCAAAGATGCTAAGGAATTATTTGTATACCTCAGGGAAAGGTCAATGCAAAATTCTGCTGTAAATGTAAAAAGCATTCAAATAGAAATGATCTAAGCCCCAAGGTCATAAAAGTAGTAACTGCTACATTTTGGAAGGAGTCAGTGTTTGTTAGACAAAATTAAGACATCTCAGGCTGAAAATAGTGCGGGAAATATACCCATCAAATTCAGCTTTTTTTCCTCTTCCTGCCACATTAGAGGATAAAGAATGGGATGAGAGGTAGAAAAGAGAATATATCTGTGGTTATTTTGTTTTAAAAGACCAAGTCAAAGGTGAGGTAATGGAAAAGAATGGGTAATAGGAAATGTCCCTTGGAGTTAACACACAACATATACTGAGTGTATTTCCTAAATAACTTGTTACATTAAAATGAAATTATGTATATTGAATTGCAGTGTCTGAAATAGTATCTGTAAAAGGTATTTCTCTATTAGGAAAGCAAGTCAACAAGCTTAATTATATTGCAACTGCTTTTAAATCCAATTAAATAGTTTTATATATTCAAATTAGCTATTGCATTGAGGAAACCTACTCATCTTACTTTTTTTTTAGTTGTCATTATGTATATCAATCCCAAACACACTGAAATATACTTCAATAAGTATGTTTTTCTAACCATTATAAATATTGCTTTATCAAAAGAAAACCAATACTTTTAAATATCAGAATATTTGGCATTGAATAAACAAAATAGCCAGATAGAGACTAATTCATAAATATTTTGCTTGTAAACTCGTTTTGAATTAAGCATTTATTGTAAAGCAACTTTCACAACTAAATATAAGTATTGATGGTAAAAATATTTCTAGAATCTTGTAATAGACAAATGTAAACCTTTTTATCACTAGGATTTCAATGAGGAAAACATTTTTTAACTTCTACAACATAGAAATATTTTATAAAATATAAGAATATCAGTTGATATTTAAAGTATTTTTCTCACTGTTAGCTCATTATGCCTATTTAGCCAACTAAAGATAGCATAACTGTTTTGACAATTTTTTAAAGCTGTAGCTTAACAGAGTTAAATTTTCATTACATAGAAATTCAAGTTGAAGAAAATATGTTTGTATAGTTATATCTTAAAATACTGGACACTTCAATTTTTTTTCTTTGCACCTGGCAATAAAAGCATTATAAAGCCATAATTGGAACAATAATCAATTTCATTTATTTTTATGCCATTGTGATTAAATCAACATTTTAAGTCAACTCTTTATTACCCAAGTTTATCATTTCTAAGATGAAAATTTGAATATAAAGCATGACTCAGCAATTCTATTACTTGCAGTCCTTAAGTCATGGAGATCTTGAAAAAGTCCTCCCTCAGCTATAATGATGAGCCAAAATTAATTAAGGCAAATGAATATTCTAAATGAATCTCTTCCTCTTAACTATTGTTTAAATAATTGCTTATGCTTGACAAGATATTTTTCATGAACTATCAACAATGTGATTTGAATCACACTCATAATTACAAACTCCTCAACCATAGTAATTTATAAATTACTGCCCTCTCATGGGACTGTCTTCAAACATTTAAAACATTTATTATTGAGAAGTTCTGTTGAGCTATTATAGTGTATTCATAATTTTCTAAGACCTTAAATTTCTTCCAACCTTGTCATCTGGCTATTTTTTTTTTTATTATACTTTTAAGTTTTAGGGTACATGCATCATCTGGCTATTTTAATTTTTAGTTTTCATTGAAATATACTTGACAAAATTCTTTGTCACATTTGGAGGAAAGACATATTTTATAGCTTGTTTAGAAAAATCTAATTTACTCAGTTAATGTCTAGCATTCTCAATTCTCTCAACATGCGGCAGTAGTTGGCTCTGTCCTGGAGACAAAATAATTACTGTCCCATATATGAGGAGATCAAATTATTTTCAAAGAAATTTTTATAGAATCCAGTTGCAATTCACTTTCTAAAATACGGAGTCAACAATAACTGACAGCTAAGCAGGTGGTCACAGAGGAAAATTAACAGAATATCGTTTTGATCAGATGCACTGTAAGGTAGAATTCCTTAATTTTGCTTGACTGCCAGTAAACTTCTCCACATTGTATCCATATGGGCTTATATTCCTCAGAACAGTTAGCCCTGAGTATTCTTTAGAAAGATGTGTGTGGCACTGTTCTCTTTTTATGGCTGCTGTGCCTGTTGAGAGCACCAGGTTGGTAAGACCTGAAAATTGTGTAGGAAGAGGTGTGAAGCAATCGTTAGGGAAATCAGTGAAAGAAAAATAACCTAATCTATTTGGTGTTCCAGAAAGGCTAATCCCCTCTCTCCTTTCCTGACCTTAAAACAGAGGAACAGGTCAAGCACAGTGGCTCACACCTGTAATCCCAGTACTTTGGGAGGTAGAGCCGGGTGGGTCACTTGAGCCCAGGAGTTCAAGACCAGCCTGGGCAACATATCAAGACCTTGTCTCCACAAACAATTTTTAAAAATTAAGCGGGGCATGATTGCACAAGCCTGTAGTTCTAACTACTCAGGAGGCTGAGGTAGGAGGACTGCTTGAGCCCAGGAGTTTGAGGCTGAAGTGAGTTATGATGACACCACTGCACTCCAGCCTGGGCAATAGAGCAAGACCCTGTCTCTAAAAAAAAAAAAAAAAAGAAAGAAAGAAAGTAAAAATAAAACATTCTGATTTGAAATAAGAGAGGAATATCTTTGCATTTAACATGAAAAATGTACACCTGTGCATTGTCAACAAGGTTATGCTTTTGTTGGCTATCTAGACCTCAATGATTTATCTGTCATTAATGCCACTGGTCACTGGCCCATGTTTCCAGAAGCAAGATTGAAAAGAGGAAGAGGTATGTTACTGGGGTGTCTCTAATCCCTCACCTGGACTATTCTAAGGTAAATGGTATCTTATTTTTTTTTTTATTGTTTGGATGGTTACTTGTTTATCTGATTTTTATGTTTGCTTTTTTTTTTTTTTCACAGTCCCTGAAACACTGGGAAAGATGCCTCTTAAATTACTGCTATTTTGCCCTACAACTGGTAGGGCTGGGTTCTGTAGCTGCATTTCTAGGTGCTAGCAAATAGGGAATAGGCAGCAAAGTACTCTTGGGCTGGACTTTAGGCAGTAGGATACGTCTGAGATGTCCTACTGTTGATCTGGGAAATAGAAAATGTAGTTCAAAAGTTTCCAAGTATCAGGCTTAATAAAGCCTAGGAGTCACTTATTATATGGTGAACAGGTTGACATGGGAAAAACAAGGTAGTTTGGGATAACAAGATTACATGTCACAGATTTCTTTTCTCTCTATTTAAGAAAATAGGCTTTCTTCCTAACTCTGTGGCTATTGGTTGAAAATGGTTTTTCTGCCTTTAGTGCTAACTTACTAAGAAAAGAACTATGGGCACATTTAAATAGACATGCATATTTGTGGTAGATCCAGAAATACATTTGCTAAAGTTTGGACTTAAAAATACTAAATTATTCCAGAAAGGGCTGAAATTTTCTGAAAATGTCATAACTGTTTTGATGAAATAATGCCAATTATACAATGATTAGTAACTAAATTTTTTACATTGTTTCTTGAAAACTTGAATAACAAATATATGAGAAAATAGAATACCAAAAGACAATACATTGTGTTGTGTTAACTGAGGCAAAGAAAGGACAAAGAGGCATATATTTTAAAAATCATTGTTGTTGGTACAAATGGAACATATATGAATAGGTATTGTGGAGATGGGAATTATGGTGCAATTTTCCTATTTTAACTCATTACTGACAAGCATTAAAATAATGTTTCGGCTGGCCGCGGTGGCTCACGCCTGTAATCCCAGCACTTTGGGAGACCGAGGCAGTCAGATTATGGGGTCAGGAGATCGAGATCATCCTGGCTAACACGGTGAAGCCCCGTCTCTACTAAAAAATAGAAAAAATTAGCCGGGCATGGTGGCGGGCGCCTGTAGTCCCAGCTACTCGGGAGGCTGAGGCAGGAGAATGGCATGAACCTGTGAGGCAGAGCTTGCAGTGAGCCGAGATGGCGCCACTGCACTCCAGCCTGGGTGACAGAGCGAGACTCTGTCTCAAAACAAACAAACGAAACAAAAACAAAATACTGTTTCATTATTCCCACATTCCAGAATGTTCTGTTGTAGCTATTACCCATAACAAGTAAAACTAGAACTAGACTGGGACCTGGGATACTTTGGTTCTGGTGCTAACTCAGGCACTAACTAGGTTGAAAGACCACTTAAACTTTCTGTATCTTATTTTCTCATCCATAAAATTACATTTACAGTAGGTGAAGGTACCAAATGGATCAGTCTCAGATTTACCAACCCCCTGAATTTTTAATGAAAATATTTGCACATGTACATTTTTTCTGGAAAAAAAAGCCCATAATTTTACCTGATTCACAAAGAAGTTTATGATTTCCCAAAGACAAAGAAAGCATAGCACTAGGTGCTTTCTGTGGTTCCTTTTGACCCTGTATACATTACCAACTTTTATACACTTACTACACAAAACTCATGTGTTACATATCTGCACATTCATAAGAACGTACATATTTATGCAAATACATAAAGAACCCTGAAAATTTGGCTCTAATTACAGATCACTTTTCAAGGGTGGAAGCCATTTTAATGTAAGACGTTATTCTGAACTAGAAATGTTAGCATGTTTTGTCTGCGATTTCTATGAGCTCAGAGTCCCATTTGATAATACAAGATTGATGAAAATCAAAGATATGTTTGCCTACTAATAAAAATGAGTCATCTTAAGGAATTCTTCCATGGACCCAACAAATATTTATTAAATGCTTATTATTTGGCTGATATCATGCTAGGTACTAATTTTCTGTTATGATTAAAATAGACATTTTCTACCTTCAGTCTAATAAGGTAGATGACTATTACTTAAATCTTTAATTAACTTTAATAAGATAGATAGAGATCCACAAATTATAGATTTGAAACTGTTCTGTTTTGAGAGCAGTAGGCTGTATTCTATTACATTTTTGCCCCCTTTGGATCTCATGTGCAAAGAACAGAATTGGAATCAACATGACCTTTAGTTTATGGCACATACTCATCATTATACATTTATCCGTGAGTTCCTTGGTTTTATTATTTTTATACACACACACACACACACAGAGAGAGAGAAAGAGAGAGACAGACAGAGAGAGAGAGTGACAGAAACAAATTGAAATCTCCCACTGAGACAAAAGCTGGGATCACAAGTAGCTAGGATCAAAACTATGTGCCACCCCTGTTCCCCAAACTCATTCCCTTGGCTCTCACAGATGAGTTAAATAGTAATGAAGGGATCAGAACCTAGAAACAGATTCCTATGTGGAGACTATGATGGATAGTAAGGAGACAGACTAGGAAAACTTCAGTACGCAATAAAGGTAAATATCTTTCAGACACTGGGGTAGGGAAAGATTTCTGAAGTGAGATACCCAAAAAGCATATTTTAAACAAGAGCAATGTGAGCATTTAAAATTGAGAATTTTATTCATGAAAGATACCTTGAAGACAAGTTACAAAGGAAGAGAATATATTCACTATATAAACCACCCCAAAAAAACTACAAATAAGACTACATAAGAATATGTAAAAGCCCAAGTTAGTAGAAAAACACATGAAAGGATGTTTCACAGAAAAAGAAACACATATGGCCAAAAGGATATATTCAACAATCGACTGATCAAGTAAACACCAATGATAACTGTAATAAGACCCCATTGCATTGTACATTCCATTGGTGAAAATTTAAATGTCTCATATACAAGTGTTGGAGGTAATATGGATCCACAATTATACATTGTTTGACTGTGTATAAATTGGACTAATCAAGTTTGAAAACTGTTTGACATAGTCTCTTAAAGTTGAATATTCTTGGCCGGGCGCGGTGGCTCATGCCTGTAATCCCAGCACTTTGGGAGGCCGAGGCGGGCGGATTACCTGAGGTCAGGAGTTCGAGACTACCCTGGCCAACATGATGAAACCCCGTCTCTACTAAAAATACAAAAACTAGCTGGGCATGGTGGCACATGCCTGTAATCCCAGCTACTGGGGAGGCTAAGGTAGGAGAATTACTTGAGCCCAGGAGGCAGAGGTTGCAGTGAGTCGAGATCATGCCACTGCACTCCAGCCTGGCCAACAGAGAGAGACTCTGTCTCAAAAAAAAAAAAAAAGTTAAATATTCTTATACTTCATGACCCAGAAATTCCACATGTACACAAATACCCCAGAGAAGCCTTGGTCATCTAACCAGAGACACATGTATGTTAATAGTAGTACCAACCAAGATAGTGATAACCTGGAAATAACTCAAATGTCCATCTATAAGAGACAGTGATTTTATAAACTGTGATATCTTCACACAATGGAATATCACACAGCAGCCAAAGCGAATGAACCACAATGCAAAAATTATGGAATCTTAGCAGCATTATAGTAAGTGAAAGAGAACATTCCCCAAATATTTCAACAGTATGGTTATCTCTTTATAACATTTTAAACAAATAAAATTAAAATAAATATATTTTAGGAAAAAATACTGCAATCAGACTATATACAAATAAAGCAAGGAAATAATGAAAAAAGCTGGGATCAGTTTTCAGCCCTAAATCTATATTTCCCTATGAGACAAAAAAAGGAAGAAAGGAAGGAAGAGAGGGAAGAAGAAAGGAAGAGAGTAAGCTAGTAATCGCCTTACATATATTTGAATTATGAATGATACTAAGTTCATTTCTTTTTACATGCAAATTACCCCCAGGGAATAACAGCAAACTGGCTTAAAAATGTCTATTTGTAACTTAACATTCATTTTAGATGGCTTGTACAAATGAACTTCTTTCTCTCCATTTTTGGTGGCAACATTCAAGCAAGAAAAGGTTAAATGACTTGTGCACTGGGAAGAAAAAAAAAAAAACAGTTGTCATCCGTGGTGCCAAAAATAGAAGTTCTGATTTCCAGTCCTGTGATCTCAACAGAATGTTCACTCTATCTGACTGATATAAAATACAACTTCTCCAAGGACTCTATTATTTTAAACTACTGTGTAAGTACATGTAATTATAAGCTTCTGGAAATACGCACTGTTTATCATTTGTAATAGCAAATAGAAAGGCTTGGGCTGAGCATTTACCCAATAATGACACTAACAGCCTTCAGAGTCATTATAGACGATTTTTAAGAGTCTGTTTAGATATCCTTAAGATCACTGACCCATTAGTGCAATTATAGTTTAAGATGGTTCCTGTACTTGCTGCCAGAAAGTGACAAGTTGATGTTACAAACACTCTCTACACATCATTAAAAATGTGTCTTTACTCAGAGAAAGCTGCAGAAATAGAACTATAACTATACTTTAAAATTCTGTTCCCCATGGGTGATGTAGTCATTCTCTTTTTGTAATTCCTCTGATAAAATGATAAATTATATTCTCAGAAAATTGAATAAAACAAGTGTGTCTGGAGTTTGTTCCTGCTGGTGGGTTTGTGGTCTCGCTGACTTCAAGAATGAAGCCATGGACCTTTGCGGTGAGTGTTACAGCTCTTAAAGGTGGCACAGACCCAAAGAGTGAGCAGCAGCAAGATTTATTCTGAAAAGAGAAAGAACAACACTTCCACAATACGGAAAGAGATCTGAGTGGGTTGCTGCTGTTGGCGGACGTGGCCAGCTTTTATTCCCTTATTTGTCCCCGCCCATGTCCTGCTGATTGGTCCATTTTACAGAGTTCTGATTGGTCCATTTTACAGTGTGCTGATTGGTCCATTTTACAGAGCACGGATTGGTCCATTTTACAAACCTCTAGCCACAGAGAGCTGATTGGTGAGTTTTTACAGAGTGCTGAATGGTGCATTTTACAAACCTCTAGCTAGCCACCCAGCACTGATTGGTGTGTTTTACAATCCTAGCTACAGAGCACCGATTGGTGCATTTTACAATCCTCTTGTAAGACAGAAGAGTTCTCCAAGTCCCCACACGATCCAAAAGTCCAGCTGGCTTCACCTCTCACAAGTACATTTATTCTGTAGCATTATTTTTATCAATTTAAAAATCTTCATAGTACTTGTCTTTCTTACCCCATTCACACAGTCTCACACAGTTACATATTCCAAGTATCCATACATGTTCAGCCTTTCATGTAGATGCAATCTATGTGAAGAAAAACATAGATTGCTTGCTATGTAACTATAGATTCACAGAACCGGAAGGATCACAGGAGACTGACTACCTAGTGGAGCAGTGTTTCTCAACTGATATTATAGTCCCTTATTAATTAGTCTTTATTTGGGGGTAGGAGGGGGTGGGAGAGAGAGGAGATATCATGGACGCTAGAAAATCTAATGAAGTTTGTGAAGTTATCCCAAGAAAAATCCACTCATGTGTGTAAATGTTCATGTCATTTATTTATTTGTTTGCATTTGACATTGAGTTATTTCACATTTTACAAATAATTATGTGACTCATTTTTCTTGTAAAAATTGACCTCTTTCTAAATAAAACATAAATGCAAATTACTAACCAAATCATATAAAAAAAGAAAACATAGATTCTGCTTAAAATAGTTTTCAATGAGAAGGCTGTTTTATTTGGCTTAGTAAGAAGTTAAAATTTAGGCTACTCTGGAACACTTTGCCTATGGGATAGCCCTGCTGTGTCTATGGAGCAGCCCCCCCAAAAAAAAAAAAAAAAGGAAGAAGTTAAAATTTAGACTGAGCCTTCCTTTATAGGAAAATATCGGTGTTATTTTTAGTATCCAAACAATTTTTTATCTGTTTTAATAGCACTATGTGCTCAAAGTTGCAGCTCACACAGCTTTCAGTATCAAACAGAATTAAATTCCCTATCAGTCGGAGCAGAGCAGACTTTTATCAAGACACCTGAGCTTTCTCCAAGCTACTTCAGGGTGAATTCAGGTTCTATGAAACCCTTTGTCCTCAAGTCAAATGAAATTATTTTTGGAAAGCTAGTGTCAACAATGCAGCCTTTGTCAGCAAGGGAAGATGTTTGAATGCTTTCAATTTTATGTAGTCTAAGCAGAAATAACCTTTAAAAGAGTTTTGTAGTCTTTACAGATGTTTGTAGATCTTCTCCATGGATAAACTGACATGTCTTTCTCATTTTCAACTCCCTTGCCCTCACTAAAGTCTTTCTTTCAGCACTTTCATGTCAATGGAAAGGTCACAAGATTTTACCTCTAATTTCTTCCTCCAAAATGACAGTTGTTTCCAGAGCCACCCTACTAGACCAGAAAATCTGAAATTGAATGACTAGCCTCATTTTTTTTTGACCTAACATCTACAAGGAAGTCCATCCATGAATAAACCTCTCTTGTCAAATTGTTTTAAGATTCAGCTCTCTTTTACTTAAAAAATAGATAAAATGAAATTTCTGACCCAAGTTCAGCCAAGTGCATTAACATTTATTCATTGGAAAGCCAAAAAACTTCTGATAGTAAAAATAATACATTTTGCTTCATTCCCAAATAAAAACTTTTGAAACTCTAGATTTCTGGCTATGTCTGTGAAATTATTTTAACAGAGCAGGCAAAGCATCTTTTTAGAATAATTATCAGTGTCTTTCACACGAATGCATGCTGATGGTGAGGGCAATATGTCTCTATGAAAAGTGGAACCTCTGTCTTCACCAGATTAATTACGCTGGATGTTGCATAAAGAAACTCCATATGTACTCCATATGTACTTGCAGTATCAAGATTTTTGTTCCATTAGGAGTTTTGCTTGATAGACTCTGTTGGGAGGAGACAACACACACACACACACACACATACACACACACAGACACACACACACACACATCGACATTCAGGTGAGAGATAAAAATCAGAGTTTTACTGAAACAATCATAGTTTTCACTCAGTTGCATGCCAAATGGGAATGCCACAGCTGTTATTTTCACTATAACTGGCTTTGAAATATTGGCAAAATACCAGAGTTCAAGAGTAGGTTCTATCAAGTGAACAGAGGTGCTATTAATTTTTTTTTATTCTAACCAACCAACCAGCTCAAGCATTTCTAGAGTACTTGAAATGATAAAGCTTTCTCCAGTTATTTATGGTTTCTTTTGATTGGAAACATGTCAAAAGTTTCATGTTAGTGCAAATATAAGTTTTGGTAAATTTCCATCCTTTTAAAACTGAACTTCTTCTCCAGGGGAAAAAAATCTATATTGTGTGATTTATTTTCAGGATGCTCAGAAATAAGCTTCCTTGACTTCATCCTATCATTGGCAGGAAACTTATCACACAAGAAACAGTCTGGCTTTTGTGTCCCATCACATTTAGCAATGCAAATAAAATCAAAGGATATGTAGGAGCCATCAGCTTTCTTTTCTCTGACATTTGCCAACTTAAGCTAAGTTTAATGTGAACAGAAAGAGATATGCACAAACATAATGTCAGATGCATTTTCATTAATTCTGATGAATGCAATGCCATTCCAGATGTCATTGTGCAAGGATAGTAACTTTATGTGAAAAAATACATGCTACTCTGTCCATGTTTAAAGGAAAACATTAAAATATTTTAAAACAATAAAAATATTAAAACAATAAATACATTAAAAAATATTTTACCATAAACAATTTTTTTGCACAAAAAGCAAAGAAAACAAAATAAAGCTAAGTTATATATATATATGTACACACACACATATATATATATATGTTTGCTCTTACTTAACCTACAACATAAAGTCTGTATATGATCTTTAACTAAAATATCCCTTTTATAACGTGATCTGAAATACAGCGTCTAATCTCTGCTGTTGTTATATAGGAAGTTTCCTGTATTACAAATGAGCCCATTTGTAATAGTTATGTATTTCTAGTTATCCTTGGTTATCTGGTCATCCTTGGTTATTCTTCCATTTTTCATCCAGTGTTCTGGCATGGTTAATTCTCTTGCCCTTTATCCCATCAACTATTGGGTGGTAAATCTTATGTTACGCATTACTTTTCTCTTTATGTGGCTGAATATCACCAAGTTCTTAACTTCTTGTCATCTAACAAGGTATCCAGATCTCTTTCTATGCTGGTTGCCTTTTCCTACAACCACTACAATGTGTTAACATCTATCTGAAAATTTGGAGCCATCCATTTAAAAATATTGCATTTTTTGAATGATCAAGAATTACATACATAGGTATATATTTTATTGAATATATAGGAGTGAAATTATATAAAGAAATGCAATGCTAATGGTTTCTCTAAATATTCTTTTGGATTTTATACATATATGATCATATCATCTGTGAGTAATAACAGTACTATCATTTTTCTTTCATTCTAATACTTATACCTATTTTATGTTTTTCTTGACTTATTTTAGTAGCTAGGCCATTCAGAATAATAGTCAATGACAATGGTGATTCTTAACTATTATTTCTAATTTTAGCTTTTTATCACTTAATCCATCAAAATTTTTACAATAGCTACAATTTCTTAATTGTCAACTCTTTAAGCTAGGCACTGTATTAGTCAAGGTATGTAATCCGCTATCTCATTTTATTTAATCTTTCTGACAATCCTATGTAGTTATTATTGTCTTATTTTATCTTAAGAAAGAGAATAAGCAAAACCAAGATCGCAGAAATTAAGTAACTTGGCACTAGATTACAAAATGATGTGGTCAAGCAAGGATGTGAATCCAGATTTGTCACCATCCATTGCCAATATTCTTTCTGCACTTTTCTATTATATTACAATAAGCTATGATTCAGTATCAGCTTTACTTCCCCCCCTCCCTCCTTCCTTCTTTCCTTCTTTCTTCTCTCTCTTTCTGTTTTTCTCTTCTTTTTCCTTCTTCTGTTTTTCTTCCCTACCTCTCTCCTTCGCATCCTTCACTCTCTCCCATTCTTTCTTCCTCCAAATTCCTCTTTCTCCTATTATCCTTATTTTATCTCATATTGTCACTAATGAGCCAAGTATGTATTTTCTTAGGGTAATTCTGAATCTAAGTTGTATCACCCAACCAAACATTGACTCTCTCATAAAGCTGATTAAGTTTTCCTTCTATGTTTTCATCCACACAGTAGATTAAGACATTAATAGGCATTAATTTGAAAAGCATCAAGAACAAAAACTTGTGTCGTAATGCTACTTCTCATATGGTTGTGGAATTAGGGTGCAATAGCTCAATTTATTTTAATTATTGATGGTGGGGTAATGAATATAAATATACCAGTCTTGTGTGTTTTCTTCGATTCAGCTTATGGAAACCACCATGTCTCTTCCTATCTGTTATTCATTCCCTAACTTATCAAAACACCATACTTAGGGATACTGTGGGATCCTACTCTTTAATAATGATAAAATCCATTGATTGTGTAATTATTGGCTACCACACACTGTACTAGGTAGCTGCACATACATGATATTTAATTAGCAGGATCAGTGCAAGACTGGTGGTATTAGTCCATTATTTTAAACTAAAAAATACAATTTTAGAGAAGGGAAAAATAGGTAACCAAGTTGGGATTCAAACTTTGGTCAATTTGACCACAACACTACTCTAGGAACTTAGCTTCTGTCTCTGATCTGACAGAATGTCTCACAGTGACCTTTCCCACATAGCCCTCTTGGGAGGCATTGTGGTGAAAATTCCCATTCCCTTCAAAAAATAATTCTCATTGGGGACCAGGAGCACTTGAACAGTAGACGGATAAACTCCAAATATTTCTCCTATCTTGATTATATCTTTAAGTTCATAAGACAAAAAAAAATCTCTTTATAAAGATAATAATGAAAGTAGGAGAAAATGAGAGATAATCAAGAAGCAAATAAAATTTGTGACCTAAGTTTCTCAAAATTTTAAAAATTGTGAACCGTCTAATGGCTATAGGTACTTATATTGGTTACAAATTTCATATAAGTTTTCAAAGATGTATCACAGTTTATACAACATAGTTTTAAAACATTTTGTTTTACAGCAATTAAAGGATTGATACTGCTTATAACCTTTTGCCAAAGTAAATTTGGTTTGATCATTGTGTATCAATGTGTGTCAGGAGAGCCTGGGTAATGCTGATGTACACTAATCTCTAAGTCTTGGAGATTTAGAGTAACAAAGATTTATTTCTTGCTCAGACTACATGTTCATAAAAGGTTATCTAGAGTCTCTATTTTTTATTTTCTCGTTCTTAAACCAGACTGATTGATAATTTATCATATAAAACATTACTAGTCGTCTAGCAAAAGGAAGAGAACATGGCAAATTATTTACTTATTCATAGGCTCCCATGAAGAAGTGGAACATATAGCTTCTTCCACTCACATGTGATTGGCTAACGCAGTTATCATAACCATAGATAGCTTTAGAGAGGACGGAGAAATTCAACTGTAGCATGCACCAAGAAGTAGAGAACTGGCCCAGTTTTGAAATCCTATTATCACAAAATGACAGTCATTCCATATAGGGTTGATTTATTTTCTTATTCTATACTTCTACTACTTTAGAAAATACTAACATTCAATTTGGTGATTAGCCAAAGAAGGCAGTTCTTGGTGATTATGACATTGTGTTCTGCGTTTTTGCTTCAAACCTGCAAATAGCAGTTATAAATGTGAGAGTAAGTCCTTACAACAGACCACTGTTAGCAGCACATCATCCTCCAGGTCAATGAGCGCATCATCCTGAAAAGCAGGAGCATGAATATTTTACAACTTGGAAGATGATGATAGTACATAGATTTTTAATTTTTTTATTACTTTGGTTGCCACAAGAATTCCTTTGTACTCTGTATTCTTTGTATTGTTTGTATTAGATGTCTTCTTAAAATATGATCACTTATACATTTATTGATTTCTTTCTCTGAGGTGCAAAGAACATGAAGTTTTGGGGCAAAGTCTAATTCTTGACAATTGAGCTATTTGCACTGCAATTCAGTTGTCTTCGGGAATTCTCTTATTAAAAAATCAACATTTCATAATCGTCATATTTCAAGTCTATTAATAAGTTTAGGCTAATCTAGCTAATTAATACAGCATGAAGCTAAAACTTGAAGTCACTTGAAATCAGGGAAATGATCTTTACTGAGAATATCGGTACCATAAAATATTTATTTCATCTCTCATTCAAAAACTTGTGTAAATGTGCTCTTATCAGCCAGCACATCTCATTATAGAAAAGTAGTATCATGTGTCAGCCCATTTCTCTGCCATGTTCTTTAAAATCACTTGCACTGATTAGAAGCAATTTAAATATTGATCAGGGGTCTTTAGAGATCCTTCAGCAATAAAACATGACTAAGAAAAGTGTTGCTTACCACTATCTGTATTCTGTGAATGAAGATGTGTGAGGATTTGCATTCAAGTGTAAGTTATTTCTTGATAGAGGAATGCCTTTCTTAGTTGTGTATGTAGATGGTCTTCCTTCAGTACTGATCTCAGCATATATTTTCATGCTTCTTACAGGTTATAGAAAAAAATAGTTAAGGGAGCTTCGAATCTCTTTTAAGGCCATCTATTTCTAGTTAAAAAAATAAAATTTTTATCAAACTATTCTCTTCATACAGGTGCTGCACATATGCCAGGAGCTGATTCAGTGGTTTCATCCAAATGTAAAGCAAAATATGGAATTATTTCAACATATAATAATAACTACTGTTACACTTATGTAAGGCAATAAAAATATTTTTGGCAAAAGCTTGTCCTGCTTTCTTTTTTGAGCATAATTTATGTTTTACAATCTTGTTGGCAAAAGTGTGACCTGTGTCTGTTTTTGCTCTGGTGAGTGCAACTAAGAATGATGCCACTGTCATTTTTGTTCTTTTCTCTGTTTTGCATGACAACATTAATAACTTTCACAAGGAAAAGTATTAACTAGCAAATATTTCTGAAAAACTCAGATAACCACAAAGATTCTGAACATTATTTGAATAAAAAACTAAAACTTCAAAGTTTTTTTTTTTGCCAGTATTACAATCAGTACCCAAGACACCAGAAGAGGAAGTATTCTAGGCTCACTGTAATGCAACTTTGAGACATTTATTATCATACTTTATAGCTGCAATTTTCTTTACTGGCATTTGGTTTCACCTGCCTGGCAACATGCATTCATATTTTATATTTTAATTGAAGAACTTTTCACTAGAAAGATTCATAATATTATTCAGAATTGTTGTTTATATATTGCTACTATTATTATTTCCCACAGTAAATGTAAATCAACACAATAAGAATAATAAAGAAAATTCCAAACTTAGTTGAATGGTCCATCCCACCACAAGTCAATACAAAATTCAAATAGTCATTTCAACATACTTGTTTCACCTTAGTCTTCTTGAAACCATTAGTCAAGAAAGGATTACAATGCAGATTTGCTAGAAAGGCATACCAGCCTATCTGTATATTTTCCATTGCCTTAGACAGTAATGTTTAGTCAGTAGGAGGTTGCTACTTCAGATTTACCTGGGAGAGAATTAGTTAGATGTTCTTTTTAGACAAACTCAGCCCCCATTAATGATAACTATTTCTACCTGAATTTCTAGGTGGCTTCATGTGACCACTAAATAGCATAGACTACATGCAACAGTCACCTGTTAGGCAGTCCCTTCATTGGTACCAGAAGATCAACATTTCGTTTTATATGAATGATAAATCCTGGCTGGATCTAATTTAGCAGGCTAAATTATATTTTATCATCTGTCCAAGTAGCTAAAAACAGAAAATTAAAATGTAGTTCCAATCTTAACAATTTCAACTGTTTGTGTAGAGAAGACATGTTTTCTATGAAGAAGACATATGGCTGAATTTAGTTATTAAAATTTTAGTGCCATACCTCTCGAATAGCTGTACAAAACTCACTCTGAAGCACTTTTTTGAGGGATTGTAGCTTGTGCACTGGTACTTCTCCAGATTCCTGTAGTTTTTCCAGTAATTCAATTGCTCTTGCAACATCTGAATGAAAAAAAAAATGAAAATAGAGAAACCTAGAATAAATTGTATCTCATCAGCTCAAAGTACTATTATTCCAGTTGGATTATGGCATTGAAAAGCAAGTGGAATTAAACTGCATAATCAGAACTTATATTCATAGCTTTTTGGTCTCATCTTTTGGTAAAAGGTCATTTTAATTTGTTCCACACATTTGTCACTTCATACATTTTCTTTGATGGGATTTCATGTAATTTGTGTCATACAAATTAATTTGAATATTATGTCAGTAAAGAGTTGGACACGTCTATTATTTATTCTGATACTCCAATAACAAAACTAATTCATCAATTTTGCCTCTGAGGTGCTTCCTTTCAGTTCAACTTTTCCTTTCCCATTTCAGTTTGTCATAGCTACAACGTTACATGTATTACTATGATGAATGGATTGCTGTGTATCTCCGCAGTTTGTCTATAAACTTCTTGAGGGTGGGAACTTGTCTGGTTTGGTTACCATTGTATCCTCAGGGTATGGTATATTATAGTGATTAAAATTAATGCACTTTTTCCATTTCACTGCCATTGCATTATTTCAGACCCTCATCATCTCCCCTCTGTCCAATTGGAATTATTTCTTCTCCTCCAGCCTCTTCAAATAGTCCACACAGTTATTTTCCTAAAATAAAAGTCTGATCATGTGCCAATCTACCAGCCTTTAGAACAGTACTAAGCAAGAGTTTTCAATAACAATTATTTTAAATGCTTCTCTTTCACTTAACAATATCAAAGGTTAATGTATCAAGAAACATGTAGTCTTTTATAGACATAAAATTTAAAATTCCCTGGATTATTTCATATTGCCAAGAGAAAATAATTCAATAAAGAGTCATTTAAAAATACTTATGGGTGATCTCTTCTACCCTTGTCGCTACAGTAAATAACTCACTGAAAAGCCACTTAGGCATTTATGTTATAGGACATGAGGTTTTCGATTCCTAAGTGCCTAGCTCCAGAAAGCGTCCCACATCCCTGCCATCAGCTTATAAATTTATCCATTCACTCATCCATCCAGTATTTTGAGTTTCTGTTATCAATGCTTGGTGCCAGCTTAACAAGAGTATGATACTCCCTTTCAAAGCTCACAATCTAATGAGAAAGAAATATAATAGCACAGCCACCTTCAATAAAATTGTTAGCACCTCAGAATCTGGGTGGGGTTAGCATAGGTGTAAGTATCTAACTGAATAAAATAACAAAAAGTGACTTGGATGGGGACTGTCTTTGAAGTAGTAATTTTGACTGCCAATCGTGGGCCAAAGTAGCACAAATCATTAAATCAATGTGACACTGCCAGTTTCCAAAGTCTGTCTTTTAGTACATAAACAGGAAGTCTACATAGTCAACCGGACAAAACCAGACACTTCCGTAATCAATAAGGTACCAAGCTGAGATTTTATGCATTTCTAACTGCAAAAGATACTCTACCTAGGCTGCAGTAAGCCATGATTGCACCACTGGACTCCAGCCTAGGAGACAGAGTGAGACCCTATCTCTAAAACAACAACAGAGACAAAAATTCTACCTAGATGCCCATGGATGCATGGAACTCTCAGAGCTCTTTTTTTTTTTTTTTCCCTAAAACTCGCTCTTCATTTCCTTGGTTCCATATTTCTAAAAATTTCTTCCCCCAAACAAGCCGTCCTCTCAAGCAAAACTATGGTGTTTTTCACACTCCCCTTGCATACAGATAGTCGGCAAGTGCGGTAGATTCTATCTTGGAATTGCCTTTTGTAAAGAGCCCTATCACTCTCATGGAAGTCTTCATCATTTCTCACTTGCAGTACTGGAACATCTCCTAACTGATCTCCTTTAAATTAGCCTTCTTTTTTCAGTCCATCTGCCACATTGCTTCCATAGTAATTATCCTGAATGGTAAACCTAATTATTATTCTCCTGCACATCAAACCTTCCCTGGCTTCCCATTCCCTACAGAGTAAAGTTCAGAGCACTTAGGGTTACATATAAGGCCCTTAACAGCCGACTTCTTCTTGCTCATCTCAGAACACCTCCTCCTGTCCATCCTACAGTGGGGCCATCCCAAATTTTTGCTATTTCTAGGACATGCCACAGAATTCCACACCTATGTTTCGGCACATGTCATCACCTGTTCCTGAAATGCAATTCATTCATTTACACAGTAGTGCTAGCCCTGGGCTGTGCACAGGAGACAGTGGTGAAGGAGATAGCCCCTTTCTCTTGCTTTCACGGAACTCACAGGCTTGAGGAGCAGGGGTCACAGACATGCAATAAAGTGGGTGTGTTCTATAAATGAAGCACTACAGGCTTGTCCATGGAGGTATAACAAAGACATTTATCATCATCAAAGAAGTCAGGGAGGATCTATTTGTGGAAATAACTGCTAAGCAGAGTCCTAGGTAGGAGGTGTAAGTGGAGAAGGAGGGAAGAATGTTCAAGACAAAGGGAATAAATGCAGATCAAAGGCTTGTTAAGAGAGTGTGGGATATTCAAAGAAATAAAAGGCGTTTATTATAGCTAAAGCTGAAAACAGGGTGAGAGTAGAAAGAGATGAGTGGCGAGAGATGAGGTAGACAGAAATCACATCATGGTGGGTGTTCAAGGCCATATAAGGGCAGACTTGGCTTAAAAACTATCTCCTCAACAATGTCTTCCCTGACTCTCTGAAGCAGCTTCAGTTGCTATCATGTCTGCATTTCCACAGTTCTTTGTTCACTCATCTATTATAATAATTACTACCCTCTGTTTGCACGTACATCTCCCTCCTTTATCTCTGTGAATGTATACACTTCTTCAGATGTCAGAAACAAAATATCTCATTCATTGCATCCACAGAATTCCACATCCCTGTGTCTTGGCACATATCATCCCATGTTCCTAAAATGCAGAATACCTAACAAATATCAAGTGTTCAATGCATATTCGTTGAATGAATGAGGGATTAATTGAAGAGACTGGCTCAGGAAGGCAGGTGTTAGAGGTCTATGTCTGTGTGAACCTGTAACTTCTCATGAATCTAGAACTCCAGATTATTATCAGCCTTGGTTAAGCCTTGCTTGGATCTGGACTAGGAGAAAAAGGCAAGCCTAAATCTGCAGGCTGAAGAGAATTAGAGACTACACTGGGTGAAGTCCAGCAAAATTGAAAATGATACTATCCTGAATATTTTTAGTAGTTCTCAACCTGGGCTGTGCATTGAAATTATCTAGGGTGCATTTAGAAGTTATTAATGCCTGAGACCTATGCCAAACAAATTAAACCAGAATCTCCAGAACAGTGGTTTTCAACCTTAACTGCACATTAAAATCAACCAGAGAGGCTTTAAAAAAACACAAATGCCTGGGTCGGTCCCACCTGGAGAATTTCTGATGTGATTGGCACAGAGTGGGGGGCTGGGCATGGGGCTTTTTAAAGCCCTTCAGGCGATGCTAAAGTGCAGCCAAGGTTGAGACCACTGCTCTAGTTCGCATGGGTAATTTTAAAGCCCCTGTGTGATTCGAATATGCAGCCAGGGTTGAGAACCTCTGACACATATTATTGGTTCTAAACACGAATGTGTTTAAGAATCACCCAGAAAAGATTATTGAAATGCAGATGCCTAATCCTTACCCCATTTGAGAGATGTTGATTCAGAAGGTGTGAGGATAAGACCCCAGAATATGCCTTTTAAGCACAAGTTCAAAGTGATCCTTAGTGATTGTTAGTTTACAGACCCCAGAGAGAGAAAAGTGAACGAAATGATTTTTTTAGGTTTCTTTCATTCCAGAATTCCAGAAACCCTTGTACTCTCTATTATTCTTTAATACAGTGTGTAACATGGTGCTGAATGGGATTCTTTGAGGAGTTTCAGAATGATTCATAAAAGCCCACAGATGACAGCAATTAGTGCTAAGGAGGTCGTTAGCAAAGGCTGCTCATTGGAATCACCCGTGAAGTTTTTCAACCTGACCTACTACCACAGACCAATTAAACCAAAATCTCTAGGAGTGGAATCTACTAAACAAGTTGTTGTTTTTTTAATTTTTGTTTTTTAGCTTCCATATGATTTCTAAGACCATCAAAAGCTGAGAAAAATATTGTTCAAAAAAGAGCCATCAAGGAAACCAGACATGTCTCCATTAAGACTTATAAAAGCTGAGCCAACCCTTTTTTATTACACCACAGGCCTTTCCCAGTCCTCATAAGAGGTCATTGGGAGATAAGAGAAAATTCAAGAATTGTTAAATCATTAATTTGACACAGTACTGGGTCTTTTGCTTCTCTTCCAACAACTAAGTAAGGAAGGCTCTGACAGAAACAGTTGTAGCTAGTGGGCATGCCTGAAAGAAGGGAGGCTAGCATCTCTTTCCTCGTGGCATAGGCAATGAACTTGGTGACCCGCTTGCCCTCTCTGTCTGAGCAGAGGGAGACAGCTAAAAAGCAGTGCCCAATGGAGCCTAAACCATCTTGGGGTACCCCTTAAGCCATCTAGTGGGTACCCCTCCAAGGGAGTCTTGTAGTATAATGTCAGGGATACACAGCAAGTGGTAAAAGCCAACGGAAGTCTGAAAACCAGAAGTGGGAGAGATCAAGTTCCTCCAGCCAGGCCTAGCCGTTTTGGAAACAAATAGGTGGGAGTGATAAACGGATGTGAGGCTGGAGTTTTAAACAGAATTCTGATTCCCTTAAGTTCTATAAGAATATCAGAAACCTGCAAGGCTAGGTTCCAGAAGGAAGCAAAAGAAGGCTTCGAGTCAGCAACATACTTTTATTCTTAAATCCATTGGAATAAAGTGTGTGTGGTTTATTTATAACAGTTCCCTTAGGTTCTTGTTCAGAACCTCCTGATGCTTGTTTTATGAAACTCTTCTATTGATTAGTAACAAGAAGTTTGCGTTTACTGGTATAACTGGTATAACTGGTATAACTCAGATCAAGAGGAATATTAGATAAGAATTGGGGAGGCTGCCAGGTAAGCACAACGAAAGCAAGAAGGATTATTTTCCTAGAACCTACTCCTCCTATTGTCTGCCACCTCTGATGAATACCACTCTCCCAATGCATGAGGCAAATACTTGCATATTACACTTGCCCCTTTGCTCTCCCTCACACTCCCTCACACTTTCATCACACTTCTCAGAATGGTGCACAATTTAAAATTTATGCATTGCTTATTTCTAGAATTTTCGATTTAATAATTTTGGATTGCGATTGACTGAGGGTAACTGAAATTTTGGAAAGTGAAACCACAGAAAGCAAAACTACAGATAAGGGGATATTAAAAATTGAGATTAAAAAAAGAGAGGGAGAGGTGGAGCCTTAAAATCTGTTCTTTTAGTACTCATCTCAGATGATTCTGATGGAGGAAGTGGTTCACAAATGCACTCTACAGATCACTGAGTTTAATACATGGTCCAGAACAAAATGAGTTAATGGCCATCATTTAGTCAGTGCTTACTTGTCTTACTTAGATCACCATGTAAAATCCTTACTATTATATCAAGAGATTACTATTATTTATACTGCACAGTTAAAGAAAAATAAAAACAACTAAGGCTCAGAAAGGTGAATCATCTGGCCCAAAGCTATACACCTAACAAATGGAGAGGCCAGAATCCAAAACCAGCTGTGTCTGACTCCAGTGCCTGTGCTCTTGTTTATTCCTCTACCCTGCCACAGAAAAGGGATTCAAAATAAAATAATAAAGATATGGCAAATTCATTTTTTAGATACTGCAACATGGACCATTGTGAGCTTGGGCAAACAGTTATAACACTGCCGAAAGCCTCATAATACATAGTATTACCAATGTGTTTATAGTGATAACAGTGGATCATTGAAAGATGATCACATCATCATCAACTGCCTGATAGTAAAGTGCCACACTGTCAAAAGACTTCCTTCAAAATAGCTGGAACATTATAAACAAAACAAAAACAAGAATAAAATATTGGAACTTAAAAATATTAGAATTTAAAAGGGATGAGCTTACAGTGATCTAAAAGAGTTCAATTATTTTTTCATTCTCTTTTTTTTTATTTTACTTTAAGTTTTAGGGTACATGTGCACATTGTGCAGGTTAGTTACATATGTATACATGTGCCATGCTGGTGCACTGCACCCACTAACTCGTCATCTAGCATTAGGTATATCTCCCAATGCTATCCCTCCCCCCTCCCCCCACCCCACAACAGTCCCCAGAGTGTGATATTCCCCAGTTAGAATGGTAATCATTAAAAAGTCAGGAAACAACAGGTGCTGGAGAGGATGTGGAGAAATAGGAACACTTTTACACTGTTGGTGGGACTGTAAACTAGTTCAACCATTGTGGAAGTCAGTGTGGCGATTCCTCAGGGATCTAGAACTAGAAATACCATTTGACCCAGCCATCCCATTACTGGGTATATACCCAAAGGACTATAAATCATGCTGCTATAAAGACACATGAACACGTATGTTTATTGCGGCATTATTCACAATAGCAAAGACTTGGAACCAACCCAAATGTCCAACAATGATAGACCGGATTAAGAAAATGTGGCACATATACACCATGGAATACTATGCAGCCATAAAAAATGATGAGTTCATGTCCTTTGTAGGGACATGGATGAAATTGGAAAACATCATTCTCAGTAAACTATCACAAGAACAAAAAACCAAACACCGCATATTCTCACTCATAGGTGGGAATTGAACAATGAGATCTCATGGACACAGGAAGGGTATTTTTTCATTCTCTAATGATGAGTTTTCATGAACTCGATTGACATTTAGACTGTGGAATTTGACTTATGACTCATCCAAAGCTGGAACATGGATAATGATGCAGCTGGGTCATTTAAAGTTACTGTTCACTAATTCCACAAAATGTGTTGAGCACTCAAGCTAACAATATGAATTATCTATCCCAAAGCCATCCACAACCCTCTAATCGCTTGCCATCTTCTACTACAGAAACTGAAAAGAGAATGCACTTCTTTTTCCAGACTCTACTGCAATTTTGCAAAGTTGTTTTAAGTGTAAAGTCACTGGGTATGGCTTCCAGGAAGGCCTTTGAAATGTACAAACTTCTGGCATAAGCTTTCAACATTTTCATCTTTGCACCCTTCCTCTTTCCCCTTTCTTTTGACAGATATAATGCCTTGAAGTGCCTTGGAGGTAAAACTCCCATTTTGTGATCACGAAGATAACTGCCATGTGCTAAGGATGGTGGAGTAGGAAGAAGGAAAGGACACAGGCCTAATGTCCTCGCTGAGCTGTTGTACTAGCCCTGAACTGTCCAACCCCATGATTCTTGTCTGTGAGAAAAAATATATGCTTCACTATTTGGTTATCTGTGGCTTTCAACCAAATACAAGCTAGCTGCCAGGGGAGCAGGTGACTTTAAAGGTGCTTTTCTAGGTTTCCGGGATAATATTGATGCTATAGAGACACTGGAACAACCTACAGTGGTCTTTTGATTAAGATCGTCATGGAAGCCAATCTGGGAAAGGTCTGGAAAATGACCTTTGGACTGAGACTGGAAATGTCAGCCATGTAAAGATCCAAAGAAGGAGCATCCAGACAGGAGGACAGAAAGGGCAGAGATGCTAAAGTGAGGGAGTAAGCCTACATGTGGAAGGTCAGACAAAACCAGTGTTGGTGGAACACTGTAATCAAGGCGACAAGCGATAGTAACAGTGATGTTCTGGCAAATAAATAACACTGGCTACTGACTTATTACTAGTTTTTTGAGGTGCCTAAAATTTTTACCAAATAATGTTCAGTTTAAAAATCTAATACAACGACAGCACATGTGTACCAACAACATAAAATAAATGGTAAATAATGCTTTGTACTTCTATCACTGTGACATGAAAGGAAACTGTCAATTTAGAAGTTACTAATGAGACATGACAATCGATGTGTCCTACTCATCTGACCCTCATCTCTGCTTTAATCTGCCAACAAGTTGCCGTGTTCCTCAAATGCAGACTAATTGGCAAACCCAGAGAAGAACTGGTTCAAGTTAAATGTGTTCAAATTTTAAAAATTTACTCAGTATGCTATTGAAAATACCCAACTTTATATTTGTTATCAAAAACTAAATGATCATGGGATTTGGGACAACACTGAAGTGTATCACAATAAAAGTCTGACAATACTAGAGTCATGAATTTATATAACGACAAAATCCTGGCATTGACTGCTCAAAGTGTTTGTCAGACCTACTGCAACAAACAATATATGATACAAAATGAAAAACTATAGTTCTTAAGAGATTCTCTGGAGGTACTTATTTCATTTGAAATTGATTACCTACCCAATAAGCAAATCTTTAGGTGTACAAAGCTTAAGATGCAGCCTTCTTTGTTAAACAATTGCTGTTATGTGGTTAAAGTCAGTAATGCATTCCCAGTTTTCCTAGGAACTATATTTAGCATTTTTTTCTGTTTCTTCTTTCCTGTTTTTTTTAAAATCCTTCTTATTTTCTTTCCTAAACAGCTAAAACTGAAGTTTGATTTGCCTACTACTACCCGAGACATCATGAAATCAAGTTTTACCTTCCTTTCTGTTTCAGCTTTCATTTTTTCTTATTATATTTGATGTCTTTCCTTTTTTCTGTATTTTTACCTCACTTTTGTATTTAATCTTGTACATATGTTTTTACATCCTTACAGCCAACTATAGCCTTATTCCTAATCCCAGTGAAATTAGCTTATTTTATTTTTTCTTGTTCCCAAAAATGTAATCTGTTTTTACACATCTGAAGGAAGTTGAACAATCTACTGCCTGCCCTTGTTAGGCTAAATACTAGAACACCTGTTTCCTATCAATTTTGGTGTCCAGCATAGAATCGTGACAATTGCAGACACCTGAAAATTGTTTGTTGGGGCCAGATGCGTAATCCTGTAATCCCAGCACTTTGAGAGGCTGAGGTGGGTGGATCACTTGAGCCCAGGAGTTTGAGAACAGCCTGGCCAACATGACAAAACCCCATCTCTACTAAAAATAGAAAAATTAGCCGGCGTGGTGGTGGGCACTTGTAATCCCAGCTACTCGGGAGACTGAGGAGGAAGAATCACCTGAACCTGGGAGGCGGAGGTTGCAGTTAGCCAAGATCGTGCCACTGCATTCCAGCCTGGGCGACAGAGTAAGACTGTCTCAAAAAAATTTAAAAAATTGTTTCTTGAATATAATTGATTGCATTAAGTCAAATATTAAATATTGATTTATTATTTGCAAAATCAAAATATTGCCAATATTTTCTCTGATTCTGTAAGTTGTTTGTTTACTGTGTTGATAGTTTCTTTTGCTGTGCTGAAGTTTTTTAAGTTAATTAGGTCCCATTTATTAGGTTTTGGTTTTGTTGCAATTGCTTTTGATATCTTTATTATGAAGTCTTTGCTGAAACTATGTCTAGAATGTTATTTCCTAGATCACCTTTCAGGGTTTTTAAAATTTTAGGTTTTATATCTAAGTATTTAGTCCATCTTGAGTTGATTTTTGTATGTGGTATAAGGAAGGGGTTCAGTTGCAATCTTCTGCATATGGCTAGCCAGTTATAACAGCACCATTTATTGAATACAAAGCCTTCTCCATTGCTTGTTTTTGTCAACTTTGTTGAAGATCAGATGGTTGTTGGTGTGCAACATTATTTCTGGGCTCTCTATTCTGTTCTATTGGTCTCTGTGTCTGTTTTTGTACCACTATCATGCTGTTTTGGTTTCTATAGCCTTATAGTATAGTTTGAAATTAGGAACTGTGATGCCTCCAGCTCTGTGGCTTTTTTGTTTTTGGTTTTGCTTAGCATTGCCTTGGCTATTTGGGCTCTTTTGTGGTTCCATGTGAATTTTAAAATAGTTTTTTTTTTCTAATTCTGTGAAGAATTGTAGTTTGATAGGAATATAATTGAATCTGTAAATGGCTTTGGGCAGTATGTCCATTTTAATAATATTGATTCTTCCTATCCATGAGCAGAGATTGTTTTTCCATTTGTTTGTGTCATCTCTGATTTCTTTGAGAAGTGTTTTGTAATTCTGATTGTAAAGATCTTTTTGCCTCCCTAGTTAGCTGTATTTCTAGGTATTTTATTATTTTTGTGGCAGTTGTGAATGAGATTGCATTCTTGATGTGGCTCTCAGCTTGAATGTTGTTGGTGTATGGAAATGCCACTGATTTTTGCGCATTGATTTTGTATCCTGAAATTTTGCTGAAGTTCTTTATCAGATCAAAGAGCTTTTGCACACAGTCTATGGGGTTTTCTAGAATTATAGAATTATATAGTCTGTAAACAGGGATAGTTTGACTTCCTCTCTTCCTAATTTGGATGCCTTTTCTTTCTTTCTCTTTCCTCATTGCTCTGGCTAATCCAGTACTATGTCAAGTAGGAGTGGTGATAAGGCATCCTTGTCTTTTTCTCATTTTCAAGAGGAATGCTTCCAGCTTTTTCCCATTCAGTATGATGTTGGCTGTGGGTTTTTCATAGATGGCTCTTATTATTTTGAAGTACGTTTCCTCAATGCCCAGTTTGTTGGAGGTTTTTAGCATGATGTGATGTTTAATTTTATCAAAAGCCTTCTCTACATCTATTGACATGATCATATGGGTTTTGTTTTTAGTTCTGTTTATGTGTTGAATCACATTTATTGATTTGTGTACATTTGAACCAACCTTGCATCCCAAGTATAAACCTTTTTCGATCGTGATGGATTAACTTTTTGATGTGATGCTGGAGTTAGTTTGTTTACATTTTGTTGAGGATTTTTGCATTTATGTGTATCAAGGGTGTTGGCTTGAAGTTTTCTTTTCTGTTGTTGTGTTTCTGCCAGGTTTTGGTATCAGAATGATGCTGGCCTCATATAATGAGTTAGGGAGGAGTCCCTCCTTTTCAATTTTTTTGGAATACTTTCAGTAGGAATGGTACCAGTTCTTCTTTATGTATCTGGGAAAATTTGGTCATGAATCCATCTGATCTTGGGCTTTTTCTGGTTGGTATGCTGTGTATTACTGATTGAATTTCAGAACTTCCTATTGGTCTGTTCTGGGATTCAATTTCTTCCTGGCTCAATCTTGGGAGGTTGTATATTTCTAGGAATTTATCCATTTCCTCTAGGTTTTCTTTTCTTTTCTTTTTTTTTTTTTTGAAATCGAGTCTCGCTCTGTTGCCCAGGCTGGAGTGCAGTGGTGCGATCTCCACTCACTGCAAGCTCCGCCCCCAGGTTCACGCCATTCTCCTGCCTCAGCCTCCCGAGTAGCTGGGACTACAGGCGCCCGCCACCATGCCGGGCTAATTTTTTGTATTTTTAGTAGAGACGGGGTTTCACCGTGTTAGTCAGGATGGTCTCCATCTCCTGACTTCGTGATCTGCCCGCCTCGGCCTCCCTCCTCTAGGTTTTCTAGTTTGTGTGCATAGAGCTATTCATAGTACTCTCTGACGGGTTTTTGTATTCCTGTGGAGATGGTGGTAACATCCCCTTTGTCATTTCTAATTGTGTTTATTTGGATCTTCTCTTTTTTTTATTTATTGGTCTAGGTAGCACGCTTTCCATCTTATTCTTTCAAAAAACAAGCTCCTGAATTTGTTGATCTTTTGTCTGTTTTTTCATGCCTGAATTTCCTTCAGTTCAGCTCTGATTTTGGTTATGTTTTGTCTTCTGCTAGCTTTGGGATTGGTTTGCTCTGGTTTCTCTAGTTACTCTAGGTGTGATGTTAGGCTGTTAATTTGAGATCTTTCTAACATTTTGATGTGGGCATTTAGCCCTATAAAATTCCCTCTTAACACTGCTTTAGCTGTGTCATAGAAATTCTGGTATGTTATATCTTTGTTCTCATCAATTTCAAAGAATTTCTTGATTTCTGCCTTAATTTCATAGTTTATCCAAAAGTCATTCAGGAGCAGGTTAATTTCCATGTCGTATGGTTTTGAACAATTTTCTTAGTATTGATTTCTATTTTTATTGTTCTGTGGTCTGAGAATGTGGTTGATATGATGTTGGTTTTTTAATTTGCTGAGGATTCTTTTATGGCAGATTGTGTAGTTGATTTTAGAGTATGTGTTATGTCTGGCAAGATTGTTTGTTGAATAGAATTGATTGTATTAAATCAAAATTTCATATTCTATTTATGTAAGTATTTGTATTCACTAGTTAACAATGATACCATGTCAAACTCTATTTAACAACATTTAGAATTCTTACAAATATGAATTCTAAGAAGATGAGGATTTAGGAACTGGACTCCATCTTTTTATAATGATTAAATATAATTGTCTAAGTGAAGCAGAAAAGAACCGAAGGGTATGACTTGAAAATAGATTGGAGTTCATTTTATTAGCACTTATGAAAATTTTTAGGGAAGTAATTTTTTAAGCTTTCTGGGGAAGATATTTTAAAGTACATTATCCAAACTACAACAGTTTACATGCAGACAAACTTTTTTAGAAAATGAATATGATGGGCACTTAGGCACTACCTAATTAAGTACACTAGAAGTACAGCTGTAGGAATAAAATAAAACCACTATGTAACAGATTAGCAATATGATATAACTCAACAGTGCACTGCTGGCTTCCCATCCTGTCCATCCACACTATTCCTTATTTACATTCCATCTATGACCTCAATTGATTTTAGATGCAGCTAGGTGGAAAAACAGAACACCTTTCACAGAGCTTCAAGTTTAATTTAATTCGAAGTCTATGTATTTTACCTTTTCTTCCCTAATTTCTTATCGGTCTAATGATCTCTCAATAAGTTAAATAATTATTGCTGGCATGTTAAAATGCAAGCCACAAATATATACCAGTTGTAATATTTCCCTAACTTAGTACATAAAAAACAAACTACCTTTTATATTGGTAGTGTTCCATCTGTGCGCATTGTAAAACTTGAGAGATTTTTTTCCCTGTAATTATTATCAGTAAATCCCAGTACCCTTTTTTAGTGTTCAGGGAATTGGAAGAGAAAACCTATCAGGAAATTGCTGAAGAGACACCCCATCAATTGGGGTGTTTTTGGAGAGTTTGTTATAAAGAAACTACAAATTTAACTTTTCCTGTCCTCAAATACATCCTATACTAGCAAATGGATGAATATTTTTATCTAAACTGACACTTTGATATATAATTCTGCTGTAAAGCTCCTTAATAATGTTTCCTCTTTTACCTTATCATTACTATATCATACTGTCATCCGTTTTCTTCATTACTTTGAGAGTTGTATGATGAGGTTAGTGTGGTGCTATCTACATCTTTAAGAGGTAATTAGAGGGCAAAGTAAAGCTTGATGTTTGCAGAAGTTGTTACGGTGAATAGTACATCTATTTTGTTGAGAACATTATCACTACAGGGCAGTATAAAAGATTATTTATAGTTATTTTTTGTATATAGTGAAAGGCAGGGGTCCAGCTTCAATCTTCTGCATATGACTACCCTGTTATACCCAGGACCATTTATTGAAGAGAGTGTCTTTCCCCCATTGCTTGTTTTTGCCAGCCTTTTTGAAGATCAGACGATTGTAGGTGTGTGGCTTTTTTTCTGAGTTTTCTATTCTGTTCCATTGGTCTATGTGTCTTTTTTTTTTTTTTTTTTTTTTTTTTTTTTTTGGACCAGTACCAAAATGTTTTGTTTAATGTGGCTTTATGGTATAGTTCAAAGTCAGGTAGTGTGATGCCTCCAGCTTTGTTCTTTTTGTTTAGGATTGCTTTGGCTATTTGGGCTCTTTTTTGGTTCCGTTTGAAGTTTAGAATAGTTTTTTTCTAATTCTGTGAAGAATGTCATTAGTAGTTTGAGACGAATAGAAATGAATGTGTAAATTGCTTTGGACATTATGGCTATTTTTATGATATTGATTCTTCCAATCTACAAGTACGGGATGTTTTTCCATTTATTAGTGCCATCTCTGATTTCTTTCAGCAGTGGTTTGTAGTTCTCCTTGTTGAGATCTTTTGCTTCCTTGGTTAGCTGTATTCCTAGGTATTTCATTTTCTTTGTGGCTACGGTAAGTGGGATTGTGTTTTTGATTTCACTCTCAGTCTGGACATTGTTGGTGTATAGAAAGGCTACTGGTTTTTGTACATTGACTTTGTATCCTGAAACTTCACTTAAGTCATTTATGAGCTCTAGGAGACTTTTGGCAGAGTCTTTAGGATTTTCTAGGTATAGACTCATATTGTCACTGAAGATATATAGTTTGACTTCTTCTTTTACTATTTGGATCCCTTTTATTTCTTTCTTTTGCCTGTTGCTCTGGCTAGGACTTCCAGTACTATGTTGAGTAGGAGCAGTAAGAGTGGGTGTTGTTATCTTGTTCCAGTTCTCAAGAATGGTTTGACCTCTTGCCCATTCAGCATGATGTTTTTTGTGGGTTTGTCATAAATAGCTTTTATTATTTTGAGGTATGTTTCTTCAATGTCTAGTCAACAAACATTGAAGAAACATACCTCAAAATAATAAAAGCTATCTATGACAAACAGACTAGCCATCAAAGAAATGTACTGCTTTAATATTTAAACATTATCAAAACATTAAAACATTAAAAACCAAGTGGAGTACTTTATTTTATAATAATAAAATAAATTAACAACTGAGAGATAAAAAATTAAATGTAAGGGGCACAAGTGCAATTTTATTACATGGATATATTGAATAGTGGTGATGCCTGGGGTTTTAGTGTAGCTATTATTGTCTGATTGATGTATGTTGTACCCATTAAGTAATTTTTCATCACCCACCCTCCTATCCTTTCAAGTCTCCAGTGTCTGTTATTCCACACTCTATGTCCATGGGTACACATTATTTTAACTCCCACTTATAAGTGAGAACATGTGGTATTGACTTTGTTTCTTAGTTGTTTCACTTAATGGCCTCCAGTTCCATTCATGTTGCTGCAAAAGACATGATTTCATGATTTTTTATGACTGAATAGTATTGCATGGTGTATATATACCCCATTATCTTTACCCAATTATTCACTGATAGACACTTAGGTTGATCTTTGCTATTGTGTGATAAACATATAATTGCAGGTATCTTTTTGTTATAAAGATTTTTTTTTCCTTTTTGTAGATAACCAGTAGTGGGATTGCTGGATCAAATAGTAGTAGAGTTCCATTTTTGGTTCTTTGAGGAATCTCTATACTGTTTTCCATAGAAGCTGTAGTAAGTTACAGTCCTATCAACAATGTATAAATGTTCTGTTTTCTCTGCAGCCTCATCAACATCTGTTATATTTATTGACTTTTTAATAGTAGCCATTCTGACTGATGTATGATATATCTTACTGTGGCTTTAATATGTATTTATCTGATGATTAGTGATTTTGAGCGTTTTGGGATTTTATAGAGTAAGTATAAATCCTAGTCCTAGACTTTAGATATTTTTCTATGTTTATAACAATCTTTTAAACTTTTTTCTATGTGGGCAAGACCATCACTAAGCTTTTGTTTTTCTAAAATTAAAACGAAAACTTATGAAAATAACTCAAAATAATATAACTAAATTAATAATTTTAGCTTAAATAAGAGCATATAGTTGTAAAATTTATTTATTTTTAATCAACAAAAAAATTGCACACACATTATATACAACGTGATGTTATGAAGCATGCACATACTATGGAATGGCCAAACTGTGCCAATCCACATATGCATCAACTCACATGCTAGTCATGTTTTTGTGGTGAGAACACTTAAAATCTACTCTCCTAGTGATTTTCAAGAACACTATACAATGTTACTAATTAAAGTCACCACATTTAACGATAAATTTCTTAAAGTTATTTTTTCAATCTGAAATTTTGTATCCTTTGACCTAAATCTCCCTAGCCCCCACCTTCTAGTAACTACCATGATAGTCCCTGTTACTATGAGACGAATTTTATTGTACACATAAATGAGATCATGCAGTATTTGTTTTCCTGTGTAGCTTGTTTCCCTTAACATCATGTCTTTCAGATCCATCATGTTGTTGCAGGTGACAGGATTTTCTTATTTTTCAAGACTGAATAACACATGAAAATGTGGTATACATACACAATTGAATATAGGTTGAATATCCCTAATCCAAAATTCTTGTGACTAGAGGTGTTTCAGATTTTGGATATTTTTGATTTTGGAATATTTATATATACATAATGAGATGTCTTGGTGGTGGAACCCAATTTTAATCATGAATTTTTTTATGCTTCATATATACCTATACATGTAGCTGAAGGTAATTTTATGCAATATTTTTAATAGTTTTGTGCATGAAACAAAGCTTGTGTACATGAGATCAGGTGTGGAAATTTTTATTCACATTTTTTTTTCAAAGATTCAGCAATTAGTTTTGTGAAACATCTTTTGCTCCATGATCATTTACTTATTATTACTTGCTTTTATCTGTATTTTTTCTTTATAGTTTGACTAGCTGAGTGTGTGTGTGTGTGCGTGTGTCTTTTAATGATCCTACATTTTTCACAATTCCAATCTAGTGACATCTTGCTTCTTTTCATATAGATATCATTTCTTTCTACCACTTAATTTTGATATCTTCTTTAAAGTAAGTGTTGTTTATAATTTTAAAATTTCCAAGGATTTTTTTTTCTTTTGAGGCAGAGTGTGGCTCTGTCACCCAGGCTGGAGTGCAGTGGCGTGATCTCAGCTCACTGCAACCTCCGCCTCCCGCGTTCAAGCAATTCTCCTGTCTCAGCCTCCCAAAGGATATGGTTTTAAGAAGATTATACTTCTGCATTTTATATTTTAATTTTGTTATACATTGGTCAGAGAAAATTACCAGTGTTATTTCTCATTTTGGATTTTAATAGCATTTTTGGAGTTACATATGGTAAATCATCCACAGATGTTTAAAAATAATAGATAATACAGACACAAACATATATAATATATATGCTAAAGTTTGTTAAATGATTTAATGAAGTCTCAAATAGCCTTATTTTATTTTATCTCCTTGAGCTGGCAATCTTTGAGAAACTGGTTGAATTGCTAATTTTTCCCACTAACAGTTTTTGCCTCATACACATGTATTTCAAAGCTATGGGGCTAGGTACATAGTTGGCTCTAGGTTTAGGATGCTAATGGCATCTTGGTAACATTTCTCTAAGTTAAATATCACTCTTTCACATTTAATTTTGGCTTGAATTCTATTTTGACTGATATTTTAATATTATATTGCTGTATTTTTGTGTTAACTTTTTCCTAGTATTTCATTTTCTATTTCTTTATTTTCAAACTTTCTTTTTATGATTGTCTCTTTTTCATAGCAGCTTATTATTTTCTTGGTTGTCTCTGGTATTTATTTTCTAAAGCATATAATCAAATCATTCCATTAATTTTATATTCTTGGGGATAATTTATTTTAGATAAGTTCTTTCATAAAGATTGGAAGTCCTCAAAGAGCTAGTATTTTTTTGTTTTTATTTAATATTTGTACTTAAAGATTTAGATTAAATTGTATACCTCCATAATAAAATTGGTATTTTCATTCTCTTGTCAGTAGATACAGTTTCTAATAATAAGAACCTGTTTCTAGGGCTAGGTGTGCAGGTGTCTAAAGAATGGAGTGTTCTGCAAGGAAAAATGAAGAGCTGGTTTGTCACTGGGTGTGACAGTACAGTCACTCCAGGTCTTTGAAAATTGTCTGAGAATATTGCTATGCCTCTTTTCCTATCTCAGCTCTCACTCTACTATTTGCATGTCATACTTCAGAGAAAAAGCTGGGGCTTTAACTAGCAGCAAGTGCTGCTGTTTCTCAGTGTAAAGAAGTGAGAGACGATAGAGTGGATTCACCTAGTGATTCCAATTCAGTTATCAAGTGTTTGATCCAGGACTCTCTTTCACCTGTTGTCTTTGAGTTTATGGTTTTTCTTGCTTTCGTCGGGAGTTGGGGGGTTTGCCTTGCACTTGCTTTCTCAGGTTCATGCTTTGGGGTTCCTTTTTCTAAGAACCACACTTTGTGTCTGGCTCCTGTCTAATCACTATGGCATCCTGACACAGTGATTAGAAAGGAGCCAGACGCAAAGAAGGGAACATTAGACACCATGGCCTTCCTGAGGGTGCAGGGTGGGAGGAGGTGAGGATTGAAAAACCACCTATCAGGTACTATGCTGATTACCTGGGTGACAAAGTTATCTGTAAATGAAACCCCAACGACACGCAACGTAGCCATGTAACAAACCTGCATATGCATCCCTTGAACCTAAAATGAAAATCGGGAAAAAAAACAAAGCAAAACAAAAAAGAACGGAGCTAGGAACTAGAAAGGTGGGGAAGCTAAGTTTTCAGGACAGATAATTAGGAGGGTGTCTCAAAGATCAGACTTCCTGGCTCCAATCTCAATTCAGTATTTGCAAATTGTGTCTTTTCAGACAATTCAACCAACCTAAGTTTTATTTTCAGTGAAACAATGATCATAATAGAACATACCTCAGAGTGCGTGCTCTGTGTGTGTGTGTGTATGTGTGTGTGTGTGTTGAGGATTAAATAAGAGAATACATGAAAATACTTAGCATTGTGCCTGGCACACAGTGAATGCTTAATTCATTTTACTGTGGGTGATAATTGCCATTATTTTCACTCATCAGTCTGATTTTATTGTGTGCTATCTTTCAGGAATTCTTCAAAATGTCTTGTGTGCAGTAACACCCTTTTTATCTCCAGTGCCTTTTAACATTTATTATTTGCTTTATATCTTTTTGACAGCTATGATGTTTGGAATGGGAGGCAATAAGGACATATGTGCTTAACCTACTATCTTGATTCAAATCTTCCTTTCATTGGCATCCACTTACTTGGAAAATGCATTATAACATTAAGGAAAGAACAATGGACTTGGAAGTCAACAGTCCTTGTTTCTAGTCCTAAAATTGTAACTGAAATTTTTGAAATTTGTTTAATTTATCTCAGCTTCAGCATCTTTATCTATAAAATGAGTATTTGGACTAGTTTATCTTTTCTGGCTCTAAAGAATAAATGCTCTGCCTAAAAGGATTGTTCATTTATCAAGAGAGCTATTAAATTAATAGAACACAAAAAAAGGCTATGAAAAAAAGTGATAGAGGGCAATGTGAGTTCTAGAGAGAATGGATTCCATAGAGTGTTACACCAACCTGGCTTTTTAGAGGAGAATGGAAAATGAAGAATGCTTAAAGAGTAGGAAGAAATAAAGAGGATCCCTGTTTCAAGGGAAACTAGTAATAAATATAAGAAGGTAAAAGAAAAAGAATTATTTAAAAGTGTTCCAGATATACAGCCAAATTTAAATTCTTCTGTGTGCTTGATATTAATCAATCTGTATAGAATAGACAATTCAAATTGAAGCTACCCCAATGATAATCAAATCAGTACTCATAAATTTATAGATAAGCAAACCAAAACCAAGTAAGATAAAGTTATTGCCCATGACCTAAAAGTTGAGCATTTCTAAGTACTTAGCCTGAGATATCAGTGATGAAGTTAAAACCAGTACAAAGATACTCTGAATCCCAGGTCAGATCTTTTCCCCACTGTACTACTCAATATTTAATTAAAATTTTCCAGACTTGCTTTTTCCATTTTGTCTTAAATATAGATTTGTTTAGTTAAGATTTAAGAAATATAGACTTAGATTTAGTCTTAAAAATAGATTGCTATATATACAAACATGTACCAACCATGAGAATGATTCCAACATTTTCTAAATCAATACTCACATATCTACTATATCGATGTTAAAGGGTTATGAAATTCATATGTATAAGTAATACGAGTTGTAATAAAATTTGACCCAGGGGAAAGAGTCATTAAAATGACCTAAATAAATGCTACATTTTAATATATATAATTATATGGGAAGTATGTCTTATCAGAGTTAAATATCTATACACATATATGAGAATTTATTATCAAGTAAAATATAATTACTGGAGAGAGATGACTTAAGGTATTAAGACTAATAAGAGAGCTTACTGATGCAAGAAGAGCCATTTCTATACTTTTCTGCACTTGAGACAATAATGATAGATAATAAAGTTTACCTTTTTAAAGCTCATACACAAAAGGTGATATTTTAAAAAACAACATTCTAATAGAATGATCTCAGTGTAGTTTCAATTTGCTTTTTTCTTCTAAATACTAATGATGTTGACTATCTTTTCATATGCTTATTTGCCACCTGTATATCTTCTTTAGTGAAGTATCTATACAAATCTTTCATTTGTTTTTTTTTAATTGGTTATTTTCTTTTATTGTTGAGTTTTAGAAGTTATTTATATATTTTGAATACAAATACTTTATCGACATGTTTTGCAAATATTTTCTCCTAATCTCCTTGTCTTTTAATTTTCTTAATGTTATCTTTTAAAGACTAATACTTTTTAATTTATCATCCTTTTCTATTATGATACGTGCTTTTTATATTTAACCTAGGCAGTTTTGGACTAACTCAAGGCCTCAAAGATTTTCTTATACTCTCTATTGTAAAATAATATTGGTTTAGGTCTTACATTTACATTTTTGGCCCATTTTGAGTTAATTTTTGATTATAGTGTAAAGGATTGAGGTTCAATTTTTTGCATTTGGTTACCCAATTTTTACAGTACCATTATTGAAGAAAGCTAGCTTTTCCCCAGTGAGTTCCCCTGGTACAGTTGTTCAGTATCAATTAAGCACATATTTGTGGGCCTGTTTCTGGACCGTATTCTATTTCATTGATCCTACATATCAATACTTATACCAAAAATCACACTATATCTTAATTACTGTATCTCAATAGTAAGTTTTGAAATAAAGCAGTAGTGTGAACCTTCTCTGTCTTAGTCCATTGAGGCTGCTATTGAAAATACCATAGGCTGGATAATTTATAAATCATAAAATTATTTCTCTCAGTTCTGGAGGCTGGGATGTCAAAGATTAAGGTGCTGGGAGATTCAGTGTCTGGCGAGGGTCCACTTTCTCACAGATGGCATCTTTTGCTGTGTCCTCGCGTGGCAGAAGGGGCAATGAAGCTACTTGGGACCTTTTTTATAAGAGCATTAATCCCATTCATGAGGGCCCCACCCTCATAACTTAATCGCATCCCCAAAGGCCCCACCTCCTAATAGTACGGCCTTGGAAGTTATTATTTCAACATACGAATTTTGAGTGAACACAAATATTTTTACCATAACACCTTTCAAATTTGCTCTTGCTTTTCAATTCTGTTATTCTATGTCCTCTGCATTTTTGTAAATTTTACATCTAATGACAATTTTTACCAAAAAAAAAAAAACCCTAAAAACACCTGTTGGCATTTTAATTGAGATTGTCTTACATCTGTGTATTAGGTTACTGTGAAAGTAGTTGCAGTTTTTGCCATTACTTTTAATAATGATTTGGGAAAAATTGACATCTCTACAATATTCAGTTTTCCAATCCCTTGAACAATGGTATATTATTTCATTTGTTCAAGTCTTTAATTTCTGTCAACAATGTTTTGTACTTTTAGTAAACAATTTTTGCACATATTGTGTTAAATCTGACTCAGTACTTTCCTGTTTTGATGATATTGTAAATATTACCTTTTAAATTTAGTTTCTAATTGTTTATTGCTATTATACAGAAATACAACTGATATTTTTAAGATAACCTTATATTTTCTTCCATTACTAAAGTCACCTATTAATTTTAGTAGCTTTTTTGGCAGATCCCACCGGATTTTCTCCATAGACAATCATATTGTTGGTGAATAAAGACAGTTTACTCCTTCCATTCAAATCTATATTACATATGTATTTCTTTTGTTTACCTTATTGTACTGACTAGGACACCTCATAAAATGCTAAGTAGAAGTGATGAGGGCAAACATCTTTGCCTTGTTCTCAATCTTAAGAGTAAAGAATTCAGCCTTTTACCATTAAGTATGATATCTACTATAGGTTTCTTGCAGAAACCCTTTATTGAGATAGCTTTCTTTTATTTTTACTTTGCTAGGTGTTTTAAAATCATGAATAGATATGGAATTATTCAAATGCTTTTTCTACACCTATTGAGATGATGATATGATTTTTGTTATGGTAAATTATTTGGATTGATTTAAAATATGT
This sequence comes from Pan paniscus, assembly GCF_029289425.2. NCBI lineage: Eukaryota > Metazoa > Chordata > Mammalia > Primates > Hominidae > Pan > Pan paniscus. Next base: position 88,957,705 of record NC_073259.2, read on the forward strand.
TAAACCATACTTATCTTCTTGGAATAAACTCCACTTGATCAGAATACATTATCTTTTGTATGTGTATCCTTTTTGTGTATCTTCTGCTGGATTTGAGATGTTAAGATTGTGTTAGCCATTTGTACATTCATATCCATGAGAAATATTTATCTTAGATTTATTTTCCTATATTGTGTTTGTCTGGTTTGGGTATTTGTTAGGGTAATTTTGTACAACTAAAATGAGAAAAGTGATCCCTTTCTAGTATTTTCTGAAAAAGTTTGTGTTGAACTGATAGTATTTCTTTGTTATATGCTTGGCAGAATTCACCAATGAAACCGTCAAAGCAGGAATTATTCTCTGTGAAAATATTTTTAACTACAAATTAATTTTTAAAAACAGATTCTATTTATTCCTTTGTTGAGTTAAAACACCTGTCCAGAAGATGGAGGAAATATTTTGGGGAAAGTTTGCCTTGCTCAGTGCTATTCAGTACATATGTTCACTGACTCTATAATCAAAATTCAATCTTTACATACATGAAAATGTGTCAGAAAAATTTCAAATGTGATTTTAAGGAGGTTCTAGAGGGTGGAAGTTTGTCTATTTTTTTTTTTTTTTTTTTTTGGTGGGGAGAAGATGAGGTCTCACTATGTTGCCCAGGCTAGACATGAGCTCCTAGGCTAAAGAGATCCTCCCACTTCAGGCTTCTGGCAGCTGGGAATACAGGTAGATGCCACTGGGTCTGGCTTGGAAATGCAAGCTTGGAGGCTGGGTTGTAGACTCTAAGCATAAGGGATTAATTTTAAAATTTATAAACAAGACATTTAATCATATGGAAAGGGATATAACACCTTAATATTTGACCAAATAACATAGTATTTACTTGCCAAATGAAAACAAATATAATCTTAGACCACTAGATTTCCTGAAAATTATTCTTGTACCTTTTCTAGTTGGAGAGTCATTAGGATCTAATTGACTCAAAATAAACAAGCAAATGCAATAAATTTGAAATGGCTCATTCAACAAGATTTTGAATTTATAGTAAATAGCTTGGTATTGTTCCATTTGAGAGAAGATTAAATAAGCTTAGCTTTGTTTTATCTTTTGAACAAGATAAGATCCCAGTACTTAATTCACATTTTTTTAATGCAAGACAAATTACTCATACATAAACAAGTTTATTTGGAAGGCACTATTTTTCAAGTGGTATTAACATGAACTATTCCTGTCATAATTTACTGAGTATTTCTATCTTATCTTTAATAATACATACGTTGAATACGTTAACTCAGGTGCAAGTACTTCATCACATTTTATTAATGCTTTAAACATATTTATTTTTCTATTTATTAACAGATAAGAAAAAATTTAATAAGCCTTAGGAATTCCTTCTCTTATATGTGCATCTCAATGTCAACACTTACTAATGCATATACACAATGCAAATGAAACAGGAAATTAGTATGCTGGTTTATCAAGCACCAATTCAGGGCAGCCTTACTATCTTTATCTGACATTTCCATAATGGAATGCAAATTCAAATGCCAAAGAAGTTTGAAAGCAGTGACTGAGAAAAACACATTGTTTACCTGAAAATCATTAGTTATATAAAAGGCATTATGTTCTTCTCATGTATGGGGGTTGGGGGGGATATATAATACCTAATATAATAATTACATTCAAGAAACATTTGTAACTGAATTAGATATAAAATCAGTGTGGCTATTCTTATCATTAATCATAGATCTCCTTTTAAAAATAGACTCTAGGCCGGGCATGGTGGCTCACACCTGTATTCCCAACAATTTGGGAGGCTGAGGTGGGCAGATCACCTGAGGTAGGAGTTTGAGACCAGCCTGGCCAACATGGTGAAACCTCGTCTCTACAAAAAATACAAAAATTAGCTGGGTGTGATGGCTCACACCTGTAATCCCAGCTACTCAGGAGGCTGAGGCAGGAGAATCCCTTGAATCCCAGAGGCAGAGGTTGCAGTGACCCGAGATCGCGTCACTGCACTCCAGCCTGGGTGACAGACTGAGACTTGTCTCAAAAAAAAAAAAAAAAAAAAAGAAAGAAAAGAAAAAGAAAACACTCTATAGAAAATATATGTTATACGTATGTTAAAATGGAAAAGATCTTAAAGGTTACCCACGCCAGTCTCCAGAAAAATGCAAAAAGAAATCCTGTATGTGAGCTCACCTCCATACCTGCATAAGCATTTTAGAAATTCTAAAACATTAATTTCATTCATATTAAAAATAAGGACAAAACACTCATGTTTCTTATTAAAAATGTTCAGAATTTATTGTTTTTATTTGCAATTAAAATGTCAAATGCAAGAATTCACATGGCAGAGAGTGAGTTGAAGAAAACACAGGTGCCTAATTCACAAGCTACAAAAAACAGTATAAAGGTGACCATCTGGGGAAAGCTGGCTGACTTAATTTTCCTATGAGCTTACCGTCTGTTCCTTATTTCTCTTCCAGACTCCATATTCTGACCTTGAAAATGCATCTACATATTTTGCTACATGCATTTCCTTCTAACCATAAATTAACAGGTATTAAATAGATCTAATTATGCAAAGGATATAATACAACAAAGGACATATTGTGTTGCCTTTTTCGTAATCTCAGTTTAAAAAGGTTTTGTTTCTGGTGATGACGCTTTTCAGCCTTTTAGCCATTCTATAAATTCCTACACTTTCCATGATACGCCTGCAAGTGCAGACAAGCACAGTTCTAAGAAACAAATGCTGCTTCTAGGAGGGTGGTTTACAAGGTGTAGAAAAAAGTTATATGTCTGAGAATGTGGAGACGAGGAAACGGGAGCCTGGGATTGTGATCTTGATGTGTTCGCAATGAATTATGAGGCAATACCAGCCGGAGAAAAGAGAAGGCTAAAACAGGGAGGAATTCCTGGCTTATCAAAAATCACCGACTGCTCAAGTACCCCGAGTATGCCAGGATTTCAGAAGGAAGCATCACACTTTACTGCCATAGCGAATACATATGCTGTGTTTATTAGGTTTTCTTTTTATGTCTCAGTCTGAACACTGACAATGATGCTAGTCAAATAAAACATACTTACTTTCAACTATTTGTTGCCACAGCTTTTCTTCAAGTAGTCTTTTGTTCTATTCTGCATTATTTTCTGAAAAAAATCTATAGCTATTACTTCTGTAATGTTGCTAATTCATGCTCTACTTACTTTGAGATTATTCTCTATCATTATATATTATTTGGCGTCTATGCTTCTGAAACTTGCCTCTAACTTAGAACACTTTTCATATATCAGAGTCCCAATTTATGCTTGGTTGTTTCCCCCACATCTTAAAGCTCATTAAGTGCTGAGCTAAACTCATCAACTTCATGGACCAACATGTTTCCTCTTTGACTTTTTCCTTTTCCTCATTTTCACCTCATATTAGTCAATAAAGCATGCCATCAAGATCTCTTTCTTCCTTTCATTCCCATTACTCCTCCTCAAGTTAAGATCAGATCATCCAGATTACTATAATAATAGAGTCCAATATCCTCAAACTATTCCAAAGAATGATCGGGTTCCATGAACAGAGTTTCATCGTCTGCATATTATGTACCATTTGGAGATTCACAAAGTATATTGTAGCCTACAGTAAAGAAACACCTTCAATTTTGTTTAACCCAGTGTTTGGGAAACCCATTATTTTCTAATTTATTTTACCATGAAACTTTTGTTCAAGGACCATCCAATAAACTCTCTCAGAGTACTGTTTATAAAGCACGAATCTTCCCCATACATTCAATCCCGCAACCAATTTTCACATTAGTTAATAAATACACCAGTCAGATTAGTTCACTTCCTTACTCAGAATTTTCAAACACTCTCAATCAAACACTCCCATCAAAAGAAGCTTATTAATCTGCAACCTGCATGTTTCACGTTATCTTTCATGACTTTCTTCATATTGATAGCTGCCCAGATGTTAAGCTTAGCATCCATTGTACTAAAACTGCCCACAGTCATATCAAATAAATAGGTACCATCACTTGGCAATGAATTAACTTTTCACACAGAACTGTGAGACTATGGGCAACCTCTATTAATAGTTTCTAATGGTCAGGATTGTGGCTCATGCCTGTAATCTCAGCATATTGGGAGGCTGAGGTAAGAGGATCTCTTGAACCCAGAAGCTTAAGACCAGCCTAGGCAACATAGTGAGAATCTGACTCTACAAAAAATAAATATTTTTAAAATTAGCTGGGTGCGGTGGTGGGCGCTTGTGGTCCTAGCTAGTCAGGAGGCTAAGGTGGGAGGATCACTTGAGCCTATTGCAACAAAAACAAAAATTGACAAGTGGAATCTAATTAAACTCAAGAGCTTCTACACAGCAAGAGAAACCATCAAGGGAATAAACAGACAACTTACAGAATGGGAGAAAATATTCACAAACTATATATCTGGCAAAGGTCTAATATCCAGAATCTACAAGTAACTTAAATCAACAAGCAAAAAAAAAAAAAAAAAAAAAAAAAAATTAACCCCATTAAAAACTGGGTTAAAAGACATGAACAGACACTTCTCAGAAGAAGACATACAAGTGACTAATGAACATGAAAAAATGCTCATCATCACTAATCATCAGAAAATGCAAATCAAAACTACAATGAGATACCATCTCACACCAGTGAGAATGGTGTTTGTTAAAAAGTCAAAAAAATAACAGACATTGGCAAGGCAAGGCTACAGAGAAAAGGGAACATTTATACACTGTTGGTGGAAATGTAAAACAGTCCAGCCATTCTGGAGATAGTTTGGGGGCTTCTCAAAGAACTAAGAGTTGAGTTACCATTCAACACGGAAACTCCATTACTGGATATATATCCAAGAGAAAATAATTCAACCTACCAAAAAGACACATGAACTCTTATGTTCATCACAGCACTATTCACAATAGCAGACACATGGAATCAACCTAGTTGCCCATTGATGGTGGATTGGATAAAGAATATACGGTACATAGACACTATGGAACACTATGCAGCCATAAAAAAAAAACAAAATCATGTGCTTTGCAGCAACTGGATGGATGCAGCTGATTAAGCTATTATCCTAAGCAAACTAATGCAGAAACAGAAAACAAAATACCACACGTTCTCACTTATAAGTGAGAGCTAAACATTGAGTACACATGGACATAAAGATGAGAACAACAGACAATGAGGAATACAAGAGCGGGGAGGGAGAGAGAGGGGCAAGAATTGAGACTGCCTATTGGGTACTATGCTCACTGCCTGGGTGATGGATTCATTCATATTCCAAATCTCAGCAACATGTAATATATCTTTCTAACAAACCTGCACATGTTCTCCCTGATTCTAAAATAAATGTTGAGGGGGAAAAAATCCTGTTTACTAAGGCTTCCAAAGGCAACCAGAATTTGATCACTTGTCATTATCTTTTCTGCTACTAGCCTGATCCCAACCACCACCATCTCTGACCTGAATTTTTTCAATAACTTTCTTACTAATCTGTCTGTCTACTCTTTACATTCTATGATCAATATAGCTGAGTGAGTTTATTCAAACAGAAGTTGGATCATGTCACTAATCCACAAAATCCCTCCTGTGGCTTAGTATTTTAGAGTAAAAGCCAAAGTCTTTAAAATAGTAACCCTGAGCCTCATGCACCCCCTGCTTTCTCTCTTTCTCCTTCTCTCTCTCTCTCTCTGTTTGACTTCATTTCTTACTGTCCTTTGCCTTGTTCCCTCTGCTCCAGCTCTACTGAGCTCATTGCTGTTTGTCCAACACTTTAGAACATTACTGCCTCAGGGCATTTACACTCACTGTTTCCTCTGACTGGGCCATGCTTCTCCAATTATCCTGCTTGTTTGCCCCTTGTCCCCACCTCACTAGAATAGAAGCTTCCTGAGAGTTGAGACTGTGTCTGTTGTATTCACTGCTGCAGTCCCAAAACCTAGAAGAGAGGTTGAAATATATTGGGCCCTCAATAAGAATTTGTTGAGTGATAAGTGAATGCATTTACAAAAGAGTATACAAGTGCTTTGGAAGTAAAAGCAGAAGGATATAACCTAGGTTGCAGGAATAGGAAAAGATTTCATGAGGATTTGGAAACTGAGTGCCAAGAAGACAAGTAGGCATTTGCCAGATAAAGACAAGAAGAAGAAGGGAAGAGCTTTCCCGCAGAGAGAGAAACACACCAAGACTCTGAGGTAATTCTTATTTATTCAACAAATATTTGATAAAAACCTACAATGTACCAGGCTGTGTTCTAGCATTTGGGACATCTTAAGTAGAGGAGGAAGGCTATACACAAATAAACATTGGCATATGGTCAGTTAATAAGAATGTTATAAAAACAAATTAAGCTGGGATACAGAATGAAGAATGATGGGAGTAGGGAAAAGACAAATTAGATATGGTGGATAATACTTCTAGGGAGGTGACATTTGGGTAGAGACTGAATGAAGCTCAGGGTAAGTTATTATCTGAGGAAAAAGCATTTCTGGGCAAGGCAACAGCAAATTCAAGAGGAGAAGGGTATGCTTATAAATGTGAAAAATTAAAAAATACTTAAAAAGTGGTGAAAGGGCAAACTGGAAAAGAAACCATGGACCCAATTCCATAAAACCCAGCAGGCCAGCCATATTAAGAATATTAGACAATGGGAAGCCACTGAAGATTTGAATGCAAAGGATGACCAGATCAATGTCTCAGGAAATAAAAGCCAAACATAAACTGGCTGTTTTAATACTTAACTCACAATAGCTTCCTTTTAAGTTCAAAAGTCATTTCAGAAATAAGGCTATAGCATCAGTTTAAATGAAAATGGTGCTATTTTTTTCTGTGATACATAAAAATGGTATTATAATTTAAAATGTTTGTTTTTTTAAACTTTAATATAAAATTTGATGCCATTTTATTTGTAAAAGTATCTTTCTTCAGTATTCTTATATTTTTAAATAATCTTTTTTCAAATTTACCTATTATTATTTCAGTGTTATGCTCTTACTTTATAGTTTCTATTCTTTCACAATACATACTTTTAATAATTATAAATATGCTTATTTTATAGTCTCTGACTTTTGTGTCGAGATCTCTCCACTCTTCAAACATAACCTTTTCCCTCCAGATTTCTGTTCCCTTGGCCTGAAACACAGGCCTCATTCACGTGTTGGTTTGTTGTGTACACTGATTCACCCCATATTCTGGCTCCTCCTCATGTGTTTTTAATGTTTAATTGTGAGCACACTTTTGGAAGGGACTGTTTCTTCTATGGGAAACCAGTGTAAATAAATGTTTAAGAGTGCTATCTTTCATTTTACCATCTCCAGTATGCCTTGGCCTACGATTCATTTTACGTACATTTCTTTCTTTCATTGTTTTTCTTTTCTTTTTCTTTTTTTTCTGAGACATCATCTCCCTGTGTCATCCAGGCTGAAGTGCAGTGGCACAATCACTGCTTATTGCAGCCTTGATCTCCCAGACTCAAGTGATCCTCCCACCTCAGCCTCCCTAGTAGCTGGGACTACAGGCATGCACCACCAGGTCTGGCTGATATTTTATTTATTTATTTTTCAATTTTTTTTGTAGTGATGAGGCTGGTCTCAAACTCCTGAGCTCAAGCAATCCTACCCATGTTGGCCTCCCACAGTACTGGGATTACAGGCATGAGCCACCGTGCCTGGCCTTATGTATATTCCTTGAAAGGTGGATTCCTGAACCAAGTAGGTGGCATATATTTAGATCCCAAACTAGGTAATGCAGTTTGGCTTATGGGCATAATGCAACTCTAATGTCTCACCTCCAGTTCTGTATTGACCTCAGGCATAGGGCTGTCTGGGACCCCTTGCTCCCTTTTCATCTCCCTTCATCTACTTTTACTAAAGTATCAGCTCACACCTCTCCATTCCAGCTTTCACTTTCCCTTTAATTTCAGACACTTGGAGATTCTACTCCCTCATTTTCAATCTAAGCTATAGTTTTTTAATTGTTAAATTTTATCTGGCACGTCTTGATATTTGTAATGGAAGAGTTTCTGTGTTGGCTCAGTCTACCATATTAGAGACTCACTTAAAATTCATCTCTAAATTGGATTTTAATTTGAAATATGAGCAACAACAGAAAAATAGTTTGCATAAGCAAATACAGTCATGGACTACATAACAACATTTCAGTCAATGAGGAGCTGCATATATGATAATGATCTCATAAGATTATGATACTGTATTTGCACTGTACCTTTTCTATATTCAGATACACAAACACTTATAATTGTGTTACAACTGCCCACAGTATTCTGTGCAGTCACAGCCTGTACAGGTTTGTAACCTAGGAGCAATAGGCTATACCAAACAGCCTAGGTGTGTAGTAGGCTATACTATCTAGGTTTTTATAAGTACACTCCATGACATTCCCACAATAAAATCACCTAATGCTTCTTTTCTCTTAGAATGTATTTCCATCGTTAAGGAATGCATGCCGGTAGTTGCTGAGATGTACAAATAAGCACCAAAAATTAACCATGCTACAAAAGTGCTTTCTAAGTCTGTCTTCCCATCTGGGAACACAGTTTCTTACTCTGCTAGGTGAGAATAACTTATAGTTCATATTGTATGAGTTAACATTGCAAAACAGTAGTAGTAAAAGGGTGTAAAACCCCTCTAAGAGGAGTTGGAAAGGGAACACAGGCTCCCTGACCTGTGGGAGAGCTGGGAAGAAGAGACAGTGAGTACTATTCCAAATAAGTGAGAAAAATCCAGCTAAAATGTTTAACAAATTCAGGAAGGGCCAACTGTGAGCAGGGATGAGTATATAACCTTTGAGAGTGGCAAGCACTCACAGATTTTTTTCCACAAACTTCCACCGGGTGCTTCCTAGAAAGAACAGATCAGGGTGGAAAACAAGAGGTGAAGACCCATTACAACGGGGAGAAGGATAAAAGCCAAAAACCCTCTATCCCAGGAATGGGGTGGGAAAGAGAGGGCAGGAAACAGTCCTAGTCCTAAAATCCTTTGATAGTATATGTATATTATTATAGATTTCCTACCACTGGAAAGGGGCAGGGAACTCTCCCACATAAGACTCTCCATAGACAGAAGGCTGAATTTAGTCTGGCAGACCAAAGAAAGGCAGGATCCTGAGAAAGCCCTATGCTTGAGACCCAGACACACAGGGGCTTCCTAAGACTGAGGCTGGACCAGGACAACAGAGAAACACCTTCGTCTCCACCACCAAGCTCGTTCACTATCAAGTCACAAGCAATTGCAGTCTACCCCTGGGGGGAAGGTAGAGGGCAAAGAGACAGAATCTCTCGGTGACACAGGTGCACAGTGGAGCACCTCAAATGGTTAAGTTGAAAGTCAATATAAAATAGAACTTCTCTTTTTATTTTTCTTCAAGGCTTTATAAGCAGAGGTTGAAAAGTATTAGGCACATATAGTAAATAGTTCACAGACCAGTCTCCGTCCCAACTATTCAACTCTGCAGCTGTAGCAGGAAAGCAGCCAGTAGACAATTTGTGAGTAAATGAGCATGGCGGTGCTCCAATAAACTTCACTTATGGATGCTGAAATTTGAATTTAATATGATTTCCATGTGTCAAAATATATTCTTCTTTCATGTTTTTCAACTATTTAAATATGTAAAAGCCATTTTTAAGTCTCAAGATATATTTGATATCAGGACTGTAGTTTGTGACCTCTGGGTTAAGGTAAAATTGGTAGCAATAATTATGGGTTTATAGATACAACAATAGCACCGAAGATGGAAGGGAGCAATGGGAGGTATATTGTAGGTTATAAGTGATATTATTAAGAAAGACTGTGTTAAATTAAGGATATATACTCTAAACCCTAGGGCCACCATTACAAACAATACAAAAAAGACAGAGCAAAATAGGCAAAGGCTCACATCAACATTAGATCATTAAAGTATTATTTGAATATAAGCCAATTGATTAGAGCTCCATCACATTTGGAAAATTTACAGTTTACAAAGAGAAAATCTCATCTTTAAACATATTCAGGAGAAACTTAAAAAATATGCATAATTAAATTATATTCTTTAAAGCTCTGAAAATAATGGAGAGTGATCCAAGAGAAGTTTTGAAAACTTGTTAGTACATGAAAGACAGAGATTTCTAAATGCAGAGACGAAAAAATAAATAAAACTAAGCAAAAAAACAGGAATACCTTAATATGTACAATATTAAGTTGTAATATTGGCCAGATAATGCTATCTAGTTCTAATATCCATGTACATCTATCTGGCCTATGGCTAAACTGTTCAGCTACTTAAGACAGAGGATTGCTGAGGCCAAGATCATGTAATGATTGCTACACTCTCTTAGCTCCAGCTGTGGTACGGCCTGAATGTGTCCCTCCAAAATGCCTATGCTGAAGCCTAATCACCAATGTGATAGTGTTAGAAGGTAAGGACTTTGAGATATGATTAAGTCAAGAGGGCTCTGGAGATTAGGCCTCAGAGAGCTGCCTTGCCCCTTCTACCACATGAGGACACAGCAAGAAGGTGTCCTCTAAGAACCAGGAAAAACAGGCCCTAAACAGACATGGAATATGCTGGTACCTTGATTTTGGAATTCCCAGACTCCAGAACCATAAGAAATATATATCTGTAGTTTATAAGTGACCTAGTCTATGGTATTTTATTATAGTAGCCCAAATAGACTAAAGCAGACTGCTGTAACCAAATGCCATACACTGAGTGGCTTAAGCAACTGATGTTTATTTCTCATAGTTTTGGAGGCTGGCACTTCCAAGATCAGAGTGCCAGCAGATTCTACCTGACGAGGGCCTTCTTCTGGTTATGAACAGCAGCCTTCTGGATCTGTCTTCACAAGTCAGAAGTGAGAGGGAGATCAAGTGAGCACGAAGGCGTTGGGGAGGGTGGGAGGGAGCATGCTCTGCTCTCCTCTTCTTAGAAGGCTAATAATCCCATCAGGGAGGCCCCACCCTTCTGACTTAATGGAAACCTAATTACCTCCTAAAAGCCCACCTCAAATACCATCACATTAGGGGCTAGGGCTTCAACATATGCATTTCCGGGGAACAGAAATATTCAGCCTATAACATACACCCATCTTAACATTTTCCTATTGGTAGTTACCATGTGATGCCAAACTGGCAATATTTGAAAAATGTGTGACATCAGAAGAAATTAATGTCTGCCTGGTCACAGAATATCTCATTCATCCAGAGGCATGTATCTGTCAAACTCAGCTAAGTAGGATAGGTCTGAGAAGCCAGAAGGACGCAAATATTCCCTTTGAGTTCACAAAATAAGCATCTCAGCATTCCTTCAGTAATGTGCATTAAATTCTACTGCCTTATTTGTTTTATCTTCCACTGTTTACAAAAAGCCCATTTGCTAGAAAACATACGCTGTAATGAAATAGGAAAGGAAATAAATCCTATGCTTAGGTTAAAAATGGTTAAAAATAAAAGTTTTGGCCTACAGGAGTAAACATCTGTTATCTGTAAGTTTACTTAGGTAGAACATCTTTTCCAGATCGAGTGCTAGAAAAATATAGCATTACTTGGTCCACTTAAAATCCATATTAAAACCTCAAGGCATGTATTTTAATGATGATGGATAAGAACAGTCTATGTCTTTTAGGACATTCACAAGTAACATTAAAGGGATGTCACGATTCTCTCTTCATGACCGAAATTCAGGGCCTGCTACATTCCCAAATGCCTTTCTCTCCTTTCACTAGGGGGCCTGCTACATTCCCAAATGCCTTTCTCTCCTTTCACTAGGAGGCAAAGACTATCAGGAAAGAAGACTTGGGGCACTATTACCACTTTTCACTCACTTTTGTGAGCCTGTCAAAATTCCAGGTCCATATAAAGAAGTTTTGTCTGTGTATTACAGGCCACTGAAAGGTAACCTGAATGTCACAGTCATGATCTCTTGGTTCACTAGCACAGCCTGGGAAGAAGGATCAGAATATGCTGGTACTTTCTTATAATTTAATCTGAGATAGTTAATTTTAAGTGTCAATTTGACTGAATTAAAAGATACCCAGATACAGTAATCCCCCCTTATCCTCAGTTTCGATTTCTGTGGTTTGGGTTACCTGCAGTCAATCTCTGTCCAAAAATATTAAACGGAAAATTCTAGAAATGAATGATTCATCTATTTTAAATTGTGCTTTGCTCTGAGTAGCACAATGAAACCCCTTGCCTTCCATCTCTGTCCGGGACATGAATCATCCCTTTGTCCTGTATACACTACCTGCCCATTACTGTATAAGAAAAACAGTATACAGAGGGTTCACTACTAACCTTGGCTTCAGGCAGCCCCCGGGGGTCTTGGCACATACCCCCTTGCAGAAGGGGGGGCACTACTGTAGTTGGTAAATCACTATTTCTTGTTATGTCTGTGAGGGTGTTTCTGGAAGAGACTGGAATTTGAGTCAGTGAACTGAGTAAAGAAGATCCACCCTCACCTAATGTGGGCGGGCACCCTAGCTCAGATAAAACAAAAAGGCAGAAGAAAGGTGAACTTGCACTCTTTCTACCGGAGCTGGAAAACCTTTCTACTTTTGTCCTTGGACGTCAGAACTGCAGTTTCTCTGGTTTCTGGACTCTGGGATTTATACCAGCAACCCATTGGGGTTCTCAGGCTTTCTGTCTCAAACTGAGAGTTACACCGCTGTCTTTCCTGGTTCTGAGGGGCCTGTGGGTCTTCTCAGCCTCCATAATTGTGTGAGCCAATTCCTCTGATAAATCCTCTCTCTTAAATGTATAGCTGTATATCTTGCTGGCTCTGTGTCTCTGAAAAACCCTGCCTAATACACTGTCTATGAGTATTTTTGCCTTTTGTACTAAGAAATTAATAACCACTATTAATAAGCACAATCATTTATTTAACATCTGCTATTTTTCAATAATTGTGCTGGACCTTAAAAATATATTACATTTTTAAATTGCTTTACCAACATTGCTACGTAAGTTCCTTTTGTAAGAACTGTACAAAGTTCCGTCCTTTTTTTCTCATACAACATACTCTCCTGGTGTGCCTTCTACCTGTCTGTTCTTTGAAGTCTTTGCAAGCACCTGTGCCTCAATTGTTCCTTGCAAGTTCATGTTCCTCAGAGCTTGCTATAGATTCTATTACTGACCTATGCACTTGCTGTTGATAGTATAGTCTAGTGGTTAAGCTTAAGTTCTCAAGAATCAACCAGACTGAGCTCCATTCCTCCTTGTTTAGCCTCTTTATGCCTCAATTCTCAATTCTTCAAAATACAAATAATGTTTTGTATTTTGTTTGTTGTGAAGATTAATTGAAATGAAAGTTTGTTGTGAGGCTTGTTGCCTTATAAGTTTATTGTGAATATTAATTAAAATGAAACATGAAAAGTGCTAAGCACTATGTCTGTCATGTAGTAAATATTCAGTGTATGTGAGCTGTTGTTATCCTACTCAAAATATGTTATTCTAAATTATCTGCATAATAACTGTCTTCTTCCCTAGAATATTAGCTCTTTCCCTACCCCTGCCTTGGTACTGGGCACTCATTAGGCTATCATTTACTTTACATTGAATGGCTAAGCAAAGGAAATAATAATCAAAGGACTGTGTCACCATGCAAACTGGGTGTCATAATTCCTATATTAAAGATGAAAGAAATACAGTGTGGAGAGGGTAGCAATATTCAAAGCTTTCATAGATGGTAAGTGGCAGAACTGCAATTCAAATCCATATGTATCTAAATCTGAAGCCCATGCATTCTTTCATTTATTGCATTGGGGAAAATGCACCCCTGGGGAGAAGAAGTGGAGAATAAAATAATTGTTGAGCACTTACTATGGACTTGGTCGTGTTCTAAGCACTTGCATGTGTTTTCTCATTAGATATTTACAGCAACCTTATATGGCAGAGACTATAATTATTTTCAGTTTTACAGAGGAAAACTAAAGTACAGAAAGGATAGTAGCAGGTCAAGGTTATATGGCTAGGATGAAGCAGGGATAGACAGGACTGGGACTCAGCCATCTGGATCCAAATCTCACACCCCTAAAGCCATGTTTGCCTGTCTCAGCATTATGTGATGCATTGCAATTAAATAGAACTAAAAAGAAAGTTAAAAGTCACTCTTGGTTATATTTACCCCAGTCAGTTACTTAGTACACATTTGATATCTGTATATGATTAGCTTATCTTAGAAAAATAAAATAAGACAGCTGAACATCTACATAAACTCTAACTCCTGTCCTGAACTATCACTGAATCTCAAAGTCCATCTGTAACAACTTTTACGAATTGTTATTGAATTTTGTCTGTCCATTTCCACTAATATGATGTTCATTAATTCCCAGAAGGCACTGCCTGAGTCTAATTTTAAAGAGAATAAATGTAGGAAATTTTTTTCTTGAATAAAAAATGTCAGTTTATATCCTTCGCTCATTTACCTAGTTTTACCCTCTAAAACTATGCAATATTTGAAGACAAACCACTAATTTACTCAGCAAATGTTTGAGCACATATCTTTCAAGCACTGTGATAGGCAATGAGTACGGAAAGATATATATTAAAACATATTTTTAGGGTGACAGCCATATAGAAGAAAATTTCAACCTCATGTGGTAAGTGTTCTAATAGAATTATTTAAAACGTGTTAATTGAAACATCAAGAAGTATGTGATTTGGGGCAACAGCAGGATGGCAAATTAGGTGAGTATACAGGGCAATTTTTATTTGAACCTCCAGGCATCTCCAAGTGCTTCCTGCTTCTGGAGATACCAAAATAAACTGAGCCCTTGTCTCTTCATATAGCCTGAAGGCAGCAAACATTCTCTGTCCTTGTCTGTTGGCAGGAGGGTGGAAGCACATGATATCCAGGACTCAGCAAAGAAATAATTATCATTGTTGGGTAGTTACTATATGTCAGGCCTGTTCTATGTGCTTTATACACATTAACTCATTTAAAACCAACAATTTTATCGGGTCAGTGCTATTATTACTATTTTCCATTTTACAGATAAGAAAACTGAGACTTATTCAAGTAACTTTGAGGGAAATTGGAGAGCTATTAAGTAGAAAAGCCATGATTCAAACCCAGGCAGGATGGGCTCTGGAGTGTATGTTTTTAAATACAGAAAGATGTGACTTCCCAAACAATACAATACTCCAGAAATGAATTCTAGTGCAATAGAAACTTGAAGAAAATAGTATTAAAATGTCACTTTACAGTTTGCACAGTATTTTGCTGTCCATTATCTCATTTAATCCTCACGACAATCTTGTAAAATAGGCATTAATACCTGACTACCACCCTCTATCCATCTGTTCCATTCTCCTCTTTATTTTCTTTCTTCTAGTTACTGCTTGCTATTGCTTGCACCCTCCAAGATGATGATCATTGCACTAGCTCTTTCCTCTTCTCAAAGTGTTCTTCCAGATCGTCGCATGGTTGTTTCTGCTGTAATGTCACCTCCTTGGAGAGCCCTTCCAGAATCTCATGGTGTAGCTTTCAGTCCTATTCCACTGTTAACTTTTCTTCTCTGCACTTTGCTCTCTGGAATCATACTATTTGTTTACTTATTTAAATATTTTATCTGTTGACTTAACTAGAACATAAGCACAATCACTAACAGAGAATCTATCTTGTTTATTTCTGTATCTCCCTCCCTAAACATAGAGTAAACGTGACATACAGAAGGCATTCAAAAATATAATTTTAGCTTTTTTTGTTCCTATTTTCATTCCTATTTTTAAAATTCCTTCTTTATTATAAATTACTTTTCCATCAATTTTTAACTTATTATTTGAATATAAGGGATTGATTTTTTTTGGACACTATTTAGAAATAGGATCATTGATTTGTGCATATGAAAGGTTGTATAACCTTAGCAAATTCACTAATATTATCTAATAGCTTTGTAGTTGACAATCAATCTGGAAATAATTACTTTGACAGTTTCTATTTAATATTTTGTTATTTATTGTTTTATAACATTGGTTAAATCATTTTTGTGCTTTGTTTGATGTGATGTAAACAGAAATGTTCACTCTCTCACCTATAAATATAATATTTGACAATCCCAGCACTTTGGGAGGCCGAGGCAGGTGGATCACGAGGTCAGGAGATCAAGACCATGGTGGCTAACACGGTGAAACACCGTCTCTACTAAAAATACAAGAAATTAGCCGGGCATGGTGGTGGGAGCCTGTAATCCCACCTACCGGGAGGCCGAGGCAGGAGAATGGGTGAACCCGGGAGGCGGAGCTTACAGTAAGCCGAGATCGCACCACAGCGCTCCAGCCTGGGCAACAGAGCGAGACTCCATCTCAAAAAAAAAAAAAAATTGACATTGGCGGCATTTCATGCCTAGTGTTTGTCAAGTTAAGGAAGTCCTCTACTTAGAGATTACTAAAAGTTGTTTTTTAATCAGATATTAATGTTATCTTTCATCACATGCCTTTATCAATATATACTAAAATGATATGGTTTTTCTCCTTTAATCTGTTAGTGTAAAGAGTTACAGTAAACTATTTTCTTTTCTTTCTTTTCTTTTTTTTTTTTTTTTTTTTTGAGACGGAGTCTCGCTCTGTCACCCAGGCTGGAGTGCAGTGGCGTGATCTCGGCTCACAGCAAGCTCCGCCTTCCGGGTTCAGGCCATTCACCTGCCTCAGCCTCCCAAGTAGCTGGGACTACAGGCGCCCGCCACCACGCCCAGCTAATTTTTTGTATTTTTAGCAGAGACCGGGTTTCACCGTGGTCTGGAGCTCCTGACCTCGTGATCTGCCTGCCTTGGCCTCCCAAAGTGCTGGGATTGCAGGCGTGAGCCACCACGCCCGGCCACAGTAAATTATTTTCTAATGTTGAACTATCCTACTTTTTTGGACACTGATGGTTCTCAACTAGATGGGATAGAACTGCCTTTAAAAAGGGAATGTGGAAATTCATTGGGTATTTTCAGTTAACACAGTGTGATTCAAGCTGGCATTTAGCTCCTGGGAACTAAGGATACTAAACCTCTTATATGACAAATAAACTTAGCGCCCTAACTACCAATGGTGTCTCAGTTGAGAAAAACTGCTAACTGTGAATTTGTTTTTCATCATTTTTTTAAAATTATACTTTAAGTTCTAGGGTACATGTGCACAATGTGCAGGTTTGTTACATAGGCATATATGTGCCATGTTGGTTTGCTGCACCCGTCAACTCGTCATTTACATTAGGTATTTCTCCTCAAGCTATCCCTCCCCATCCCCCCACCTCCCGACAGGCCTGGCTGTGTGATGTTCCCCACCCTGTGTCCATGTGTTCTCATTGTTCGGTTCCCATCTATGAGTGAGAATATGTAGTGTTCGGTTTTCTGTCCTTGTGATAGTTTGCTGAGAATGATGGTTTCCAGCTTCATCCATGTCCCTGCAAAGGACATCAACTCATCCTTTTTTATGGCTGCATAGTATTCCATGGTGTATATGTGCCACATTTTCTTAATCCAGTCTATCATTGATGGACATTTGGGTTGGTTCCAAGTCTTTGCTGTTGTGAATAGTGCTGCAATAAACATACATGTGCATGTGTCTTTATAGTAGCATGATTTATAATCCTTTGGATATATACCCAGTAATGGGATCGCTGGGTCAAATAGCATTTCTAGTTCTAGATCCTTGAGGAATCGCCACACTGTCTTCCACAATGGTTGAACTAATTTACACTCCCACCAAGAGTGTAAAAGTGTTCCTATTTCTCCACATCCTCTCCCACATCTGTTTCCTGACTTTTTAATGATCGCCATTCTAACTGGTGTGAGGTGGCATCCCATTGTGGATTTGATTTGCATTTCTCTGATGACCAGTGATGACATTCACGTGTCTGTTGGCTGCATAAATGTCTTCTTTTGAGGAATGTCTGTTCATATCTTTTGCCCATTTTTTGATGGGGTTGTTTGTTTTTTTCTTGTAAATTTGTTTATTTGTAGATTCTGGATATTAGTCTTTTGTCAGATGGGTAGATTGCAAAAATTTTCTCCCATTCTGTAGGTTGCCTATTCTCTCTGATGATAGTTTCTTTTGCTGTTCAGAAGCTCTTTAGTTTAATTAGATCCCATTTGTCTATTTTGGCTTTTGTTGCCATTTGCTTTTGGTGTTTTAGTCATGAAGTCTTTGCCCATGCCTATGCCCTGAATGGTATTGCCTAGGTTTTCTTCTAGGGTTTTTTATGATTTTAGGTCTTACATTTAAGTCTTTAATCCATCTTGAGTTAATTTTTGTATTGTATTGAGTTTAATTTTCATCATGTTGTAAAACTTATTATTAACATGATTAATATACCAATACAGCTATTCTAATATCTTTTAAATAATCCCTGCTAGGGTATGCTGTATTAGTGTTTTTCTACATTATTAATATTAACTAGTTTTATATTTAATTTTCCAGAGAGTTTTTATAATATTTTGATAATTTAATCACACTGCTCATGGTGAATTTATTATTATGTTGGTGCAAAAGTAATTGCAATCTTTGATATTACCTTCAATGGCAAAAACCTCAATTACTTTTGCACCAACCTGATAAATAAAGTCCTCAATCTTTTCCAAATAAAATACTCTTAAACCAGATTATTCCAGTCAGACACCAGTACAATCAATATGCAATCAGCATTCTAATTTGATTCAATCTAATAAATGAAGGCTACATTCATTTCCTCTAAATTTTATCTCTTTTATTGTAACCTGCCATTCAAGCTAGGAATAATTTTAGGATATTGGCAGGGTTGGCCAAATTATTTGTTATTCCTCCTAGCTTAGTCACCTGTAAAGTTTGTTAAAATATATTCTGTGGTGCTCATTCAAAATATTGGTAACAGTGCCGAACAAGACCATGAACCAAACTTCCTTGGAGAAGTGTTTCTACTAGAAATCCAACAATGCAATCATCCACTTTATGTATTTCCACATTTTCCACAAGGTGTCTGTGAGAGTTGTGGGGTCATGAATATATAATGACACTATGGTATATGTCTGAACTTCTGCAAGGTCTACTCTTAGTGATTTTCCACGTAGCCTCTGGGATCACCACTTTCTTTTCTAAGTGCCAATATCTCATTCTTTTAAATATATATATGTATACACACACACACATTTTATATATATTTTAAAATATATATATGGGCCAAGAGGCAACAAATAGATTGCCCTATAGTTTCCCAAAACACCTTTGTCATCTTTTTGGAAGCCAGGTTATTTGTCCATCAGCAATTACTGCTCTTCTCCAATTTTTCTCAAAAATCACTTTCAGCAGTCCCTCAACTACATTCCCCATTTTTTCTTCATTATTGTTAAATAGACCCAGCTGTGATTTCATGCTATGTTTCTCCATCTATCTTATGGGTTTAAATCTTATAGCCATGTTGTGACTCCCATTATTCTATCTTTTTTTAGTTAAAGGTAATCCTTTAATTAATTTAAAAACAAAAGATCTTATATTTAAATATAACTATCTCCACACTGGGCAAGTAAACAAAAGTTGCACAAACAGACTTGGACTAGCTTTATTGTTTCTAAGGAAAATTACCATCAATGGAAATTAGACACCCTAGCTTTATGTCCAAGATAGGTAGATACTTGAATATAACTACAAAATAAGTTTCAATCCCTCATGATTTTTTTCAAGTGGTTTTCAGGCATATTTATTTTTATTGGACAAGTGTTTGAATTCAGTTAGTATATTACTTAGCAAAATTCAATCTTTTTTTTAAAAGATCTCAATTGAATAAACCAGAACTAAAGCATGGATGAAATTAATACAATTTTTAAGGTTAAGTTCACATTTGGTAGTGCAGAGTGAGTTCAAGTTAAATCCATTTTAATTTGTTTATTAGGACATAGTTCTGACATTCATGTATTTATGGTTAAAAAAATTGAAAAGCGTAGCTTATATATATGTGTGTGGAGGGGGGCAATTCTATAGCAACTCCACCCATTTAAAAAACCTTTTCAGTTGTATTCTGACATTAGCTTGTGCGATTCAATTCATAAGTTAAAACAGCAGGGTAAATGCAGACAACTGAAACAGGGCTATGACTATCAAAACCAACACCTCACATTCTTTCTTGGCCCTGGAGAGCACTACACTTTTAGGAGCCAGCTACATACACAGAGAGGCAAAGTGACATCCTAAGGTAGCCATTACTTTTGCATTATTTTAGGTTAGAAGGCTTTTGTTTTGTTTTGTTTTGTTGCATTAAGAATAATCCATGACAGCTAAGTCTTGCTAAGCCAATTTTATTCATTCATTCACTCATTCAATCAACAAATATAAAGAGCGTGCCAACTATGTGCCACACAATGTGCTGGGTTCTACATAAACAAACCCGACATGGTCTCTGACCTGATGGAAAGTATATCCTAACAGGCAAATGTCATGACTTTAAGAAAAGAACTCAAAGAGATACTGGCATTGTGCATATAACACCATCTCTAATACCCAGGACAACTTCCTATTTGATAGTACTCCCTAGATGTTTTCTTTCCTCTACTTAAGAGCTAGGCCTTAGTTGTGATCCCTGAAAAACAACACTCATAAGCAAGAGCATTAATTTCATAACTGACAGGAGCACACCAAATACATTTCAGGGCTCGGATGAATGACACACCAAACTAGAAAGGATTCACCAAATTTCTTATTTTTGTAACCAAAATGCTTTAGAGATTTGAGTCATTCTCTTTGTAACTTTTAATTATCAAATAAAAAACAGGCTGGGTGCAGTGGCTCTTGCCTGTAATTCCAGCACTTTGGGAGGCTGAGGCACGCGCATCACCTGAGGTCAGGAGTTCCAGACCAGCCTGGCCAACATGGCAAAAACCCGTCTCTATTAAAAAATACAAAAACATCAGCTGGGCCTGGTGGTGTTGCCTGTTGCCTCCTCGGGAGGCTGAGGCCAGAGAATCACTTAAACCCAAAAGGCTGAGGTTGCAGTGAGCCGAGATCACACCACCACACTCCTGCCTGGGCAACAGAGAAAGACTCTGTCAAAAAGAAAAAAAAAAAAAAAAATGGAAAACTCCTGGAGTGTTTTGTAACTATATAGTGTGAAAGGAAACACTCATTGATTTACAAAGAAATAAAAAAGTTCAGTTCAATTTTTTAATATTTGCTGGAGCCCAGAGAAAATATGAGAGAGCAAGCAAGCGCTTACTTGTTTGTACACTAAAACACATGCGGCTGCTGCTATGGGAAGGATTTAGGACAAGAGACATAAAATATAGTCAGCCCTCCTCTTTTCTACCCCTGATCAAAACACCAGGGCATACATCTTGAAAACGACATAAAGACTAACCTAATTTTTATTTTCCTTCTTCCTTAATCTTTCTCCGTGTCAAATTAAAACAAACAAACAAACTAGGAGTAAGAGAAGGGGCAAACCCCTCTGGAGTGTAAGCAAAAGCAATTTTCTGGCAAATACAGATTTTATAAAAACCGGTGAATAAAGCTGATTAGAAAACCTATAGGCTTCCCAGGGCTTGAATCGGAAGACGCATGAAGTAATAAGCTCTGCCTGCCTTGAAAAGTGAAAAGGGAAAAGAGAAAAACTGTAATGTATCACAAATTCTATGACAAGTGTGGCACCCATGGGATAGTTATTTGCATTCAATTTTTGTTCTTATGCTTGTTTTCCATAAGGTTGAAATCCACAAAATAAAAGTTCTTGGTTTTATAGCAGATTTTTTAAAGGACAAAAGTTTGATTTGTCTTAAATGAAAAGCACACTAGGATTTGTTTAATCAATATTTTAAATTACGACTTATTTTAGAAGCCAAGAAATAAAGATTTCCATTTTCATTTTTGCAACTTGTCCAAAATGAATTTAACTCACGGAAAAGTTAGATGATAGTAATACCAACCTTGTATCTTATGTAAGCATTTAAATGCAGATTGGAAGCTACTAATCATGTCATAAGGAAAGTATTAGAAATGTTTTAATTATTCATTTTTCTCCAAGAGTTGGTTTTGTATTATTCCTTCATAAGCCATGAGTATTCAAGAGCCATTTGGCTTAAAAATTAAGGGAACAGAGTAAGCAAAAGTAAAATTTGAAGAGTTATTTTGTATTATCTTCTCTGACCTTGAGATGAAAAGTGAAGGAGAATTGGAGCTACCATACTTTAGAAAGTCCCTAAATCCATGCGGTCTTTAATTCCTGAAGCATTTCTATGTTCTTTAATATCCACGTGTTAAGTATTAAGGATTGCATTCTGCTTTGTTCCCTTGAGTTTAGCTGAAGGTCATTCCTGGTTTTAAAGATTAAAATCTGAGCAAACTAACCTCTGATGTAGAGAAGAGTTGCTATGAACATTTTAAGGTCTGGAAGAGAAGAATTCCACACTAATCTCCTTATCAGTATCTTCTCTTTGTTACAAGGGTAAATGACATGTACTACTTTCTATACCACTGTCTAACATAAAATATTGGACTAAAATTGAATATATCTCCTCTTATGACCACTTGGATTCAACATGTAGATTTATGCATAGTGACATGTAAATTACAGTGCTCAGTATATTTCTAAAAATCGAATTATAATATATGATGTTTTAGCCTTGTAATACAAAGAAGCAAAAAGCTGATCTATAGATTTTCTTGGCATATATAATTAAATTTCTACCCCAGGATGCATAATTAATGCGTTATTATTTCTTGGTAATTTCAGTTTTTGATCATTTTCTTGGTTATAAATGTAAAAACTGAAAGACAGATAAGTTGTGACTGTGGACCTGCTTTTATGTATACTCTTCACTCTCTCCAGAATGCTTTTCCTAAGGATCTTATTAATCTAATACACCAAAACATAGTTTAAATTTTGCTTTCTCAGCGAGCCTTCCTCGACCAATGCTAACCAAACAGGCCCTTCTCTGTTATTCTCTATTCCAACCACATGTTTATTTTCTTCAGAGCACTTCAAATTTCAACTAATCTGAAATTCTAATTATGAGTTACATCATCTGACCCCCGGCTACCAACTTTACACATCCCATTTTTCATATTCTTCCCTCTCTCACTTTTTCACACTGACCTTCCTGGGTGTTCCCAGTATGCACAGGAGTTCCCCCTCCTGAAGACATTTCCCCAGGTATCTGCAACTTTGCCTCCTCACTTTCTACAGGACTCTTCTCAAATGTCACTGATTCAGGAGGGTGTTCCTTTACTAACACATCTAAAACAGCAGCCCCCATTTATAGCACTCTCCTTTACCCAGTTTTATTTCTTCTCCTTGGCACTTGTAGTTGTATATGTATGTGTTCATTGTGTGACTCTCATTAGCATGCAAATGCCATTAGATTTTATTTATTTTGTTCATTAGCACTGGCACAGTGTATAAAACAATGTTTGGCATAAGTCTGGTGCACAATATTTATTTGTTAAATTAATTAATTAAGCCCTTACTTATCATCCGTCTCTGCCATTAGACTCGTAAGGACCACAAAAGCAGAAACTTTTGTTTCTGGTATTCCTCCAGCATCTTGCATATAGTAGGTGATAAATGAATATTGAATGAATTAATATTTGCCTCTGTGTGTATTTTAATCTCCCTCTCCTAGTAGGTTCTAATTACCACAAAAAGTAGAATTATGTCTCTTTATCACACCAGTGTGTACCAATCCCACAACAGGGTCTGGCTTATGATAGGTACTCATTAAGTGAAGGATATCAAGGACTGGGACCAAAGCCAATAAGAACTTACAATGACCATAGCCACCCAGAGGCCTTTACAGGGTTGATCTCAGGTCTTAATGGCAGATCAAAAAGAGTTTTGGATAGGCACAGGGCCATGAAAATCTGAAATCACCTTGTTCATCCTTTTGGGGCCCAGCCTAGACCTTGAAAAAGCTTACTTCCCAGAGCAGACCCAAGAAGCTAGGTGCAGACTTCTGAGTTTCTTACTTTCAGATATATCTTTCAAATTTGGAAAGCAGTAAATCTAAATTTCGATCCCTAGCTTTGATTTGTTTGCTTAAAACATTTGCCCTGAAGACTATATCCATGTATGATGTCAAAAGGTAGCAAGCAAAAATAATTCAATTGTAATATAAAAATCTCCACTAAATAGTAGAGCAACTTGAAAATATCTCTTATCATCACTTTTTCATGCTTTTTCATTTGTAAAATGAAGATACCAAAAAAGAACTATCAGCTCTAAAATTGTGGATTATATATTCAGATTTGCTGGGATGCCCTTGGGAGGCTTTGTCAAGCACCTTCTTCCCTTCCTCTCCTTTGCCCACCTGCCACAATTCCTCTTGGTTAAACATCACAGTTTTAGTGAGCTATTGTTACTGACGGCAATCCATCAAGTGTATAGGGGAAAGCTAGGTTGAGAATCTCTGGCCTATGTTATCACTATCATCCTTTCCATGGTTAAAATACTGTGAATCTATGAAATGCACCTCAGTTCACTAGGAAATCACTATATTTTAACATTGCTTAAGTTACTGCTATCCTGAGTTTACTTACACCAACTTAACATTATTTTTTTATTGTACTGTGAGTCAGGGACTATAGCAGACACTGAGAATTCAAAGATGAATTTAGAAATGGTCTCTTCCCTCACGGAGTTCTATCCAATAGGGATAGACAAATGCAACAGAGTGTGATAAATGCTTTAATGGGGCCAAAGCAGCAAGTCAATTTAGAGCGCATCAAAGGGTACCAAAGCAGCCTGGGAGAGAGGTGATCTGGAAAATCTCCCAGTAGGTGACCAAAAACTGAGTCCTAACTCTAATTAATTGAATTATAGACTGCTAAAGCTGCACAGTGTTAGAATCATCTAATTCAAACTCCTGATGTGGCACAGAGAGAATCTGATGTCCAGAGAGGCTGATGTATGCAGAGTGAGTATCAGAGTTGCAGCTAGGACCCAGATATGTAATACTGGGTTGCCTCTTTAAAAATGCACCTTTTTTGAAGGGAAATTTTTAGAAACTTTTCCTTCATCAGTTTAATAATGAAAGTAATTAATCATATTTGAATAAGATACAGAGAACAATATTTATATATATTGACTTTATGCTCAGTGGTGATGCCAATAACCCATCATCTCTTGGTTATAGATTTTCCATGAGCTGCTGATGAATTTTTTTCAGACTCATCCACAGGGTAACCCTGCTTGTCTCCTGAGCTACTGCATGTACGTAATTACACTCAGAAGGACAAGTAGAGTTTGGCTGTGAACAAGAGCAAACTTTAAAAATAAATCTTAGTCCGATTAGCACCTCCTCTCATCAACTGACTGAGGCATCTAAGGGCTAAGGTAAAACCCAACATTGAAATATTTGTATTATTAGTAGTAGTGGTAGTATATAAAATGACTCAGGTATGCAATCTTCTTGGAGTTTTTGCTCCTAACATAGTCACTTGATTTGGGATGTTTAACGACTGTGATTTTGTAATGGGACAATATAAGAAGAGCTCATTACATTAAAACATAAACACTTGGGAAGCTCATAGTTTCTGATAGCTTGCCATCTGTTTGGTTCTTACCGGCAATGGATTTATCCTGCTTAGTGCAGATGATGATATTGTGGGTAAAATCATGGATTATACAATGGATTTCTGAGGTCTTTAACTACTGTTATTAATTTTGCCAGCTTACAAATCAACATCTTCTAATATAAAATCAATTACATTTTATTTTTCAACTCTTACCCTAAGAAAGGTTGCTATGGGCACCACATAACATCTGTTCTGGCGCCAACAGATTGCGTTAAAGTCACCCACAGTCTCTCCAAATTAAAAACCTCAAACTGAGTTCACTGGCTTTGTTACTGTACTCTCAGCAGGATGCTCTTTTGCCTTGCCCATCGTTCAGTTTAATCCTCTAGAAAGAAAATTTTTAGAGGTACATCGGACTAAATCATTTTCTTCTGAGTACACCATTTCCAAATGGCCGCCCAGGGTCCTAAATCCGGCGGCTGCGGAGAGGGACTAGAGGGTGTCCTCCTCTGCAGAGCCGTAGGACTCGAGCGCCTTCATCACTGGACGCTGGAAGCCAGGAAGGAAACCCACACACTCAGGGACAGGTATAACCCCACAGGGGTGCACCAGTGAGGCCCCGATCGCAGCAGAGGACTCCATCCCTGAGCTTGGTGGGGGCGTCCTGGGGAGGAAGCGAACACTTTCCCCGTTCAAGTCAGAGAGCAGGACTCACTGGGTGGCAGGTCAGAAGTTGAATTTTAACCCGACCTGCGCTTTGTCCCCGCGCCTTCCGCAGCCTGGGCGCCGCGGTGGCACCGAGCTGGGAGAGGACACGAGAGGCTGGCGCGGGAGAAGCAGAGAGTTGCTACCCACCGGGAGCTGCCGGCGGCAGGAGCAGACGCGACCCTCGCCGCTTTCGAACGCGAAGCCGCGGAGAGCCGATCTCGGCTGCTGGGGCTCGGCTCCCCGCGCTCTGCCTTGCCCTTTCGGCAGAGGGCAGCTCCCTGCCTGCTGCAGCCCCGCCACTGTGCACCCGGCAGCCCAGGGGTGCGCCCAGCCCGCCCCCCGAGTGGCCGCCGGGACTCCAGCAGTTGGACCGATCCTCGCCCTCCGGCGCCTGGACAAACTTCCTTCCTCCCGGGCCCCTGCGCCAAGCAGGCTGACAGGCGGCTCCCTCGCCGGTCTCCTCTGGGCTCCGGCCGGGCGAGCTTGCTCTCTGTCCCTCTCCAACCCCGAGCCCCTGGCGCCTATAGCCGTCCCCGCGCAGCGGCTCCAACAAAACCAGAGGACCGGAGACGACCTGGCGAGGGTCTGGGAGTGGCAGCGGGGACCCCAGAGCCAGAAGGAGGCGTCCCCTCGGCGGGGCGAGTACAGTGGGAAGGGGCAGCGGGAACGCAGCGGGGAGAGAAAGGGGAAGAAAGTGTTCTGTTCTCGGCGCGAACGCCTTCCTGGCTCGTCCTCGTTCCCCTTCTCCTCCTGCCTGAGCGCGTCCCATGTCCCGTTGGGAATTGGCAGGCGGGGGAGGGAGGAGGGGAGAGGGGACGCGGTGGCCTGGCGAGCGAGCCGCTCCCTTACCTCTGTCCAGGGTGAGCGGCTGGACCACTGTCAATGTCGCCATGTCTGCCGTGGGAGCCGAAGTGACGCTCGGCTTCAGCATCAGCAACCGCTCGTAGTGAGAAAAAAAGGAGGAGATTGGGGGCGGGGGTGGAGAGGGAAGACGGAAAGGAGGGGGAGGAGGGGGAAGGAAGGAAGGTGGTGGTGGTGGAGAAGAAAGCTTGGGTGGGTTGGTAGCCAGATGGAGACGCAACTGTTCCGCGGCGGCAGATCTTCAGTTGCGGTGCGGAGCTGAGCAGGTATCCGAGAGCGACTGCATCGCCGGGCTCTGGGAGGGAAGGCTCTGCCCTAGAACTTTGCTATTCCACCCCCAGGAGCGCTGGGTGGGTGTAGCTGGCGGGCTGCTTCCTTTCAACTTTCCACTCTAATAAAATGGTCAGAATATACGTGTGTGCATGCGTGTGCGTGTGTGTATCAGGGGAAGAGAGAGGATGGAAAGGGGATATGGGGAAGGGAGTGGGAGATGAGTTTTCTCAGATTAAGAGAAATTGCCAATCCAATAATCCCATCCCCTTTAGAGAGAAAATGCTTCCATTATCAGAAATGTTTGGGATGTAATTACATTTGCAGTTAATTTCTGTTGAAGTTTTTCGGAATGTTGACCTATAACGGCATATAAAGATAACTGACTAAAGGCCAGCGTTCCATCAGTAGGTGTTCATTTAGGACCTGAGTATATTGCCTGGAGAAAAAAAAAAGGCAAACCTCTTAAAAGTGCTTCAAAATAAAAAACGTGTAGGTAAGTTTCGATCGCTAAGTTTTTCTTTTTCAAGCCACTGTTAATACATTACCAATTCAGTAAATGTAGCTCAGAAACAAGTACAGTGTTCAGATTTTCTCCGAATTTTTTACATACCACATCCTGTAAACATGCCCCACTCCCCCTCACCCACCCAGCAACAAAAACTTTGCTAGTAATGTCCAAACTGATTTTGGTTGTCTATGACTACGTTTGAAAAATATGTACCTAGCACTTTTCATGTTGATTTCTAACCAGTGGTTCAGAGATGCCACTTATCGATTGATTAACATATATGCCAGGAATTGAGATAGAAGAGTTACATTGCCTTGTGCCACGCCTTGATTTAGGAGTTCGATTTAGTCTCCGACTTCCTGTAGCCTGTAATCTAGTGGGAGATGGTGTTATTAAAAACCTGACTTTAGAGTCAGTTGATCAGGATTAAATTACAAGAGCCTTCAAATACTGGCTGTGACCTCTTCGCCCCAATAAAAAGGCTACTTTCACTATCTTGTCATAGTAGGGATTCATTTCCTGACTACGAAATCAAGAAACATAAAGAAACCTTCTATAAGCTGAATAGGGGTGACTGTGGGTGCAGGATTGGAAATGACAAAGCTGCCTCCATCTTGTTTCCTGTGACAGAGCTGAATTGTTTGGGCTAGCAATAAACTCTAAAAGGCAGATACTGTTTTATAGCAAAATATTTGCATATAATTGATGCCATTTTCTTCTGATTACAGATAGGATTTCTGAAGGTCTTTTTCATTTTATAGTCTACAACTGAATTTTAAAAAACAACATTTCACCAATGTGGGAAAGCCAAAGATGATTGGCCATATATAGACTTAACAGACCCTAAAAACAAACCTAAAATAGTAGTTCGATATGCTTATTTTTATTTAGTATTTAAGAAAGAATGCTGATCTTGACATTTGAGTCTTAGTTATGTACTCTTCGGAAGTCACACAATCTCTCACAGATCCTGTTTCCTCCTCTGTCATACAATGGAAATAATATCATTCAATGTCACAGAGATCTGTCATATGAGGAAACTAATTCTACCTTGCAATCTCACTGAGTTTTGTGAGGGTCTAATGGAGTCATACATGTGACTGTGCTTTGAAAACAGTAAAGAATATACAAATTTATTTATACAAGCATACATCCCCTGGAACCGTGTGGTAAGCTCTGTGCTAGGTGCTAACCATGCAAAGATTAATGAGATGGCCCCCTTTCTGCCCAGTCTTGCTTGGGAGACAGTGAGCAAACCATAAGCTTCTGTGCAGTAAGTACTCTAAGCACTATTAAAAGGAAGTGCCCTTGGTGGGCAGAGGTTGCAAAAACAACTTTGGTTTTTTACCATTATTCACATGCCCTGAATTAAGCAACAGAAAGAAGTTGAGATGAGCGCAATGATACCAGAGTGTGTTACAAGCTTTTGCACAAAATTATTAAACCTCACTCAGTAACTGAGGATAAAAGAACATACAAATCCCTTGACTTCTAATGTAGTTATTTTACAACATCCTTTATTAGGGAATATGTATTTAAGCAACTTGATTCATCAGCCCAAAAGTCATAAATTGTACCCATTCCAACACAAATCCCTGATTGTGGTGTCAGTGAAGGTAGAGTTTTCTTTGTCTTTTTGTTTCCTGATGCATCCTCAGGACTAAACATTTCATAGCATATTTCTGGACTTCTGCCTTGAGCTTCCTATTTGAAATTTGCTCTGTCATTCTTTCTCTGTGTTGACTCTGTAGGGTTGTTGTTGTTTTTAAATCAAGATTAAAAGAGAAATTAAAAGGAAGCATAAATCACCATAAATTCATATGTTATTATTTTTAGTAGTGGAAAGTTCATTCCCTTTAGCTTATGTCTACACAGGTGTAGAAAATTACTAAAAATTCATTATCCATTAGAATTTGTTTTTATGAATAAATACTATCTCTCCAATAATATTTGTGAATTTCGTTTTGAGACATGCAGGGATATACTTGATCTAGTCACATGCCAGTTGCTTTGCTGTGTATTTACCTGAGAATTGTTAAAATATTTGTAATTATGCTTTTATCTTAGCTATTTGTTTACAAAATCACTACACTCTTTCATTAAATGATATGTAGAAATTTAGTTTAATGGTAACTATATTTTCATGGAGTTAACTAATTCAATAAATACTTATTGAGCACTTATATGTGCCAGACTTTGTGCTAAGTTGGTCTCTCCCTTTCTTTCCAGCCCAGAAAAGTAGGTATTTTTATGCCGTTTTGAAGATAAGTAAACTGAAGCTCACAGAGGTTACACAACTTGCTTAAGAATAGTAGCACCTGGCTTCACAATCTCCTGTGCTTTCCACTAAGAAACATCACACTTTGTTCTTTTTTTTTTTTTTTTTTTTTTGAGATGGAGTCTCATTCTGTCGCACAGGCTGCAGTGCAGTGACGCGATTTCTGCTCACTGCAACCTTCGCCCGCAGGGTTCAAGCGATTCTCCTGACTCAGCCTCCCAAATAGTTGGGCCTACAGGCGCCCGCCACCATGCCTAGCTAATTTTTGTGTTTTTTATGGAGGCGGGGCTTCACCATTATGGTCAGGCTGGCCTCGAACTCCTGACCTCAAGTGATCCGTCTCCTCAGCCTCCCAAAGTGCTGGAATTACAGGCATGAACCACCACGCTGGGCCTCATCACACTTTATTCTATGTTGTTGAAGATTTAGTGATTTCAGCCTTTTATTTCAGAATTCCAGATAAGTATATATATGTTTATAAAATCTTTTAAGAGATATATCAATATATATCTATTAAGATATATATCTTTTAAGAGATATAAATATATATTATAAATCTATTTTAATATAATATTAATAAATATATTTAATACATGTGAAATATATTTAATACATATATATGATATATTATATGTATATATACACACACACATCTTTTCTCTCTCTCTTTTATTTTGTGTGTGTGTTGGCTTGAGACATACTCAAAGAGAGGAATGGATGAAGGGAAGTTAGGTCAAAGGACAAAAGAACTATGATACTGGTTCCATTATATATACATATAGGTTAATATTCAAACAACTGCCTATTTGATATATAAAATCTGTTCTTAACAAAATCATTCAAAGCTATGTTAAGGTCGGTTTCACTTAATTGAATTTTTAAAAATTATATGACAAAATCTAGAGAAGGTTTGCATAGAGCATTAGCATACCAAGGAAATGTGTTTAGTTAGATTATAAATGAAGTATAATGAGCACAGTTTCATATGAGAAAATAGCACCTTCAAACTGGAGTTCTTTCAGCCTGGGTGTTAGAAATTGTTTTTGACTGATTCAAGATAACATATTATCTTTCTTAATTCATACAGCTTTGTCAAAATAGCACTAGATTAAGATGAAGTGCCAACCAATACTTTGAAATTTAAATGTTTATTTTTTAAAACCATCATAGAATATCTTACTATATTTAGTTTATCTTTTTTTTTTGATAACTACTTATTTGTCTGTTCATTCAACAAACACTTAATATACTGACTATATGCCAAGCACTGTACTAGGCATTGGGGTATTGCAATGAAGAAGAAAAAGTTCCTGTTCTTACTTGGCTTGTATTCTCTAAGGAAGAGAAAGTCAATAAACAAACAAGAAAGAGAGCAATTAGTGACTAAGTATTGTGCAAAGAATGAATAAATTGATGACTAAACTAGATCTAGAATAATGTCAGAATTACAAAAGACAGGGATAGGGAGAATGGCCTTATAGGGAGCAGGAGAGAAAAGCCAGGGATGAGGGAGCAGGCACAGTGTGTATTTGGGTAAAATCGGCAGTTCATTTTGGAGTATAATTAAAAAAAAAAAAAAAACAAGCCTAAATAGAGCTATTGAGAGTTAGGTGGTGGAAGGTAATATAATTAATGAACAGAAATACAATGAACCTTTCATTAATTTCTTTGTGCCAACCATACAATAAAATGTATGAATACAATCTATGCTAAGAAAAATATTTGTATCATAGCATCTGCATTAAAAATTACTAACTTCAGAATGAAGAGTTACTAATTCAGAGTTAGATGTTAAAATATTTAGGATGAAATTGAAATATTAAAAGTAAATTCTAAGGGTGGGCGCGGTGGCTCATGCCTGTAACCCCAGCACTTTGGGAGGCCAAGGCGGGTGGATCACCTGAGGTCGGGAGTTCGAGACCAGCCTAACCAACATGGAGAAACCCCGTCTCTACTAAAAATACAAAATTAGCCAGGCATGGTGGCTCATGCCTGTAATCCCAGCTACTCGGGAGGCTGAGGCAGGAGAATGGCTTGAACCCAGGAGGCAGAGGTTGAGGTGATCTGAGATCATGCCATTGCACTCTAGCCTGGGCAAAAAAAAAAAGCAAAACTATCTCAAAAAAAAAAAAAAGTAAATTCTAATTATTATTATTTTTTATTTTCTCCGAAAGAAATAACACTTCTCTGTTTTCACAGTTAGAAGTTATGACTGATCTTTTAATAATGAAATTTAAATTCAAAGCTTAGTTTTTTGTTTTTCTTTAGGCATCCCAAATTCATATTTACATCTCTCGGGAATGTCTAGAAATACAAGAAATATTAAACAAACTAATTTTTAAAAGTAAAGCAGTCTCTTCTCACATTTGCTCAGGAGATGATATTTCTAAACTATTAGAACTCACAAACTTTAACAATTTAAAAAAACATGTTTATTACCATTGTCATCTAAACATTTTAAATATATTTAACACTGAGTAAAAAGTTACACTTTTGTCCAACAAATTAAGCACCTGCAATATGCTAGGCACTATTCTGTGCCTGGAACTTAGTTTTAATGAAGAGAGACAGATAAAATACAAATTAGCCATTCAATCAGATAATCTTAGATATTGATTATCATGAACATTGATGTGTTGAAGCCTATTCACACTGTATGTGAGACCCAATAATGTGCATTTTGTCTCAACATCACTTTCAGTTATATCACATTGGTATCTTTTGATTGACCATGGTGGCAGTATTTAAACCATTGGGATTGGTAAATACTCTATTCCAATTTATTTTTCTCCCTCTAGAGAGCCACTTGTTAAACATTTACCAGCATACCACAAAGTATATGACGACAATAAAATAGGATGTTGTGATGAAATATACAGCAGGGAAAGAGGCTACTTTAGAGTGGTCAGGGAAAATGTCACATTGTACTTAATAGAACATTTTTTAAAATAACAAATCTGCACTGCACTTGATGTGTATGTACTGACTAGGACACAGGACTAGAGATGGAGTTAGAAGTAGGAGACATTCATATTTTTATGGAGTTTACAAAATAATTGGAAAATAAAAGCATAAAATTAATTACAAAATGATATATCAATAATAAACAATACTATAAATTTATATGTGTTAAAGGGATACAGAAATAAAAAAGGTAAGTGTGGATTGTGATGACTTTCTGGAGGCAATTTATGTTGACTTCCAGAAGAAACTTAGAAATATTTACTTTCTTGCCTGTAGATAGGAGAATGTTTTACCTTTGAGCAGAGAGAGCTACTCTTTGCAACTTTGAATCAGAGGATTGCTAAGTAGACCAGGAACTTCTTCTTCTTCTTTTTTTGCATTCCTGTATGTGTTTTATTTCATTTTTATTTTTATAAAATAAAAGGAATCTAAGGAATTTCATAGAAAACTAAAGAAAGAGGAGGGGCAAAATGAATATAATAGAGTCTCAGTGTGGCTGGGGAATCTTACCATGGTGAAGGGACGACACTGCCACCTGATACTTGGAAAGGACATTAATGATAGCTAGGACTTGTTTGTTTGGGACTCTGGCTTTATTTAAAACATGGTTAAAATGGCTTTCTCTTGAGGAGCACCTCAATATCTGACTTCTATCCCTTTAAATATAGCTTAACTTACTCCTTCCACCAGCAAAATTTATCTCTAATTTTGGTAGTATGGAATTAATGAAAGATATTAGGAAGAAACAGATGAACAGGCCATCTTCAAATTCTTCACATTCTTACACTGAACAGTAATTGGGGCTAGTAACAGAATTTACTCTAAGTGTGCTGGGAAACATACATGTCAGTAATTAGCAAGTTTAAGAGCTAAATGCACAATTAGCATGGACAGCACATTCAGTAGAGAATTCCAAACTCTCTTTAGTTTTTATCCTCCAATGCTCTAATTTGGAGCAAAAAAATGCTATAATTTTAGTTAGTTTATATTTAAATATCATCTTTCTGGGCCCAGCCTAAAACATAGAGTGCCCTTTTCTCAAAACTAATTAGGAGGATCAAATTATGCTCCTCTAAAACTGAGTTCCTTACTCTCAACTTCTGTGGTTTCCTGGCTTTTCTGGTCCTGGAGGAACTCTTACACTCTTGCCCCTCAGGTGGGCCTTTCTGACCCTGTAATCTCCTTATGCCATTCCTGAGTCTATGCCATTACACAAGGCAGATCCACTTCCTGAAATGCAGTATCTCTGAGAAGTTTCCTCTTCTAAAGTTTTCTTAATTTTGCTTATTGCTTTAAGCATTTACTCACATAATAAATCCAGTTGTGACTTGATTGTAGTCTTTTAGGGATTTAACTAGAATGGGAGCAAATGAGGCAATTGAAGATGGTTTTAACTCTATGTTAGTATCTCAAGGCTCCTGTCACCCAGAATATTGCATAGATTAATTGTGGTAAACCAACCTGAATATTTTTATTTAGACCTCAAATCAAAGAAATCCCCAAAAAGTAGAGACAGCAAGCAAATCTCTGCCATCTTTATCAAGGTAAGATAAGCAAACAAACTATTAACTCTTTTATATATCTTATATATTCTTTCCTTCACAAGAGTTTTTGTTTTGGAATTTTAAACATAAGACAATGCACATGTCAAACAATTCAAAAGGTACTGCAGAAACCCACTCAATCACAAGTCATCAATGTTAAGAAGGATTTTTTTGGTATATTTAATACCATATATTGTATGAAATATATATAACATATATTACACGTGCACATATCTTTTTAAAATTCCAAGTAGAATTCTACTGTGCACTATATTTTGCATATTTATTTATTTTATTTTAGTGATATTTTCATATCAATACATATAGATCTATATAATTCTTCTTAACTACTTCATAACATTTCATTAAACTAGCCTGTCATAGGTGTACTCTCCGGTTGTTTCTAGGCTTTTGCTATCTCAAACAGGGCTATGAATGAAAATCAGTCTTGTTTATAGCATCTTTATAAACATGAACTCCACTCAATTATGGCCTTGTCATTTTGAATAATCCAGTGCTAATGTGGCCATTTTCAATTTTGTGCTTCCAGATTATAATACCTGCAATGGATTTATTCCTGCTTCATTGCATGCATTCTTTCATATGCCATTTGTTACCACTTATTTATAAAAATGTCATATTTAATTGAATTTATAAAACCTAAAGTGATTAAAAGCAAAAAACTAGTCACCATAGACTGATGACAATTTTTCCATTTGAAATACGTGGTATCATGCACTATCCAGCTGACTATTCAGTAAGTCAAGAGATCATGACAATAATTTTCTACTAAGAAACAAATGGTATATATGTCTGAAGGAAGATAAAAATTAAAAGCCTGAAAGTACCGCTTTTTGCAGTGACTCAGGCCTGTAATCCCAGCATTTTGGGAGGCTGAGGCGGGCGGATCACAAGGTAAGGAGATACAGACCATCCTGGCCAACATGGTGAAACCCTGTCTCTACTAAAAATACAAAAATTAGCTGGGCCTGGTGGTGCACACCTGCAATCCCAGCTACTCAGGAGGCTGAGGCAGGAGAATTGCTTGAACAGGGGAGTCGGAGGCTGCAGTGAGCCGAGATCGCGCCACTGCACTCCAGCCTGGTGGTGACAGACCGAGACTCCAACTAGGAAAAAAAAAGTATGTATTTATCATGTACCACATGATGTTTTTAAGTATATACATCACGGAATGACATGTCTAGCTAATTAACATATGTATTAACTCATCATATTATTATTATAGTGATGAGAACACTTTACATCCACTCTCTTATGTCAAGAATACATAGATTACTAACTGTAGTCATTATGCTGTACAGTAGAGCCACTTTTAGATATTTGTTTTATTGAACATTTTATTTCCATTAAATGAAATAGTATAGGAACACAATGAAAACACAAAGAGATGTTTAAGTACTTTCATTTTCAAAT
This sequence comes from Pan paniscus, assembly GCF_029289425.2. Lineage (NCBI taxonomy): Eukaryota > Metazoa > Chordata > Mammalia > Primates > Hominidae > Pan > Pan paniscus. The sequence continues at coordinate 88,993,731 of NC_073259.2, forward strand.
AAAATGACATGTTGATTCATTAACTGAATTAAAAAGCTAAGTACAACTTAAAACAATAAATACTATTCTTTCATTAAATTTTATTAGTAGTTAGTAATGCAAAGACTATTTTAAAAGCTAGTGCATATAGTGCTCTCTACTGGCCTTATCTTTATTACAACTACAATCAGTGTCGAGTTTGTAGTTATATGGGAACCATCATGAAAATCTTCTATACTGCAACTACAATCATCGTCAAATTTGTAGTTATGTAGGAAACATCATGATAAACTTCTGTCTCCGAAGACTAATAGTATTTTAATTTTAATTTCTTTTTGTTTTCTCCTTTAGGGGTGTGTGTGTATATGTATGTGCATTCAAAAACATTCATTCTTGAACTTCTATACTGAAGTCAGTTGTGAATTCTGCAAATAAATTGCTGGCATACATCATCACAAATAATCATGTAATAAAGAGAAAATACAAAAAAGATGGATGTAGAACAATAACCAAACTGAAAACATTATGCCTTACATAAGTCAGTAGCAGCTACAATGCTTGCTTTTATTGTCTTTGGAGAAAACAAGTGAAGGCCTCCCAGGAGTAGAATGGGTGTGTGTGTATATTTAGGAAATCATGGTGGACAGTGACCACCATCATAAGCTCCTTTCTTTCTTTCCTCCAACACTCCTTACTTCCTGCACCATCTTCTAAAGACTCCAGAAATCTTACTGGTGCTTTTTTAAAGCTTAGGAAAAAATGTTGGAGTGGTTATGAAAGACATTTGCTTCAGGAGAAATAGAGAGAGAGAGAGAGATTGGTTCATTTATTCTATAATTTCATATCTAGTTGATACTAAGTGCCACATGCTGTGCTAAGCACTAAACATTGAGCAGTTTTCAAAACCACCAATACCCAACTGGAATTATTGGTATTTGTAGGAATTATTCCTCAATAATATAAATGCAATTGAGGAAAGTACATCGTGCAATGAGAAAGCCTGTAACTGGTACATAAACCGATCTGGGATTCAGAAAGGATATCTCCAGAGCAGTAACACTTATGGTATAACGTGAAGAATGAGTATTAGATGTTAACCAAACAAAGGTGAGGGTTGTAGAGACCATTCCAAGATCAGGTACCCTATGGGGTACCTTAGGCATGAAAGCACTTGGCCCTTTCAAAAAGCAGAGAGAAAGGTCAATGTGGCTTAAGGAAACAGAACCAGAGAGTCTGCCAAGCTAAGGTAAAAATAACAGGTCTTGAAAGCCACATGAGGGATTTTGGATTTCATCCCAAGAGAAATGGGAAGTTATGGAAGTAGTCTTAAATAGCAGAGTAAGTGAAATAAAGAGATTTGTATTTTCTTTAATATCTGAATGCAATGTGAAGAGTGATCAGGGTGCAGGGAGCAGGTATAAATTAGAAGTGACCATTAAAGAGGCTATTCAGCAATCCAGGTAAGAAAGTACAGTGGTTTGGACTACAAAGATGGAATTGAAATTCAATGAAGTGGATGGATCCCAGAAATGCTTGAAGGATAACACCCATGGCCTTTGGTAAGATTGTATGCAAGTGGTAAAGGAGACACGATATTAAAAAGTGCCTCCTAGGCTTCTGACATGAATGAATGGATAAATGGCGGTAGGAAATATTGAAGGAAAAATTGGGAAGAAAAGTTAGTTTTCAACTTATGAAGTTTGACATCAAAGCTTGACACTTTTGAGATGTCAAAATGGTTATGTCATAATTGATGAACTATGAGTCTGTAGCTAAGAAAAGTCCTGAACTAGAGGTATAAACTTGGAAACCATTTGAATTATAATTGAAATTACTAGAGAGGAGGAAACCACACAAAGAAAGACTACTGAATGGGGAGTGTCTCACACTAAACCCTGATGAAATCCTACATTTAAAGTTCATATAAAGGAAAAGGATCCAGGAAAGGAGAAACAAGAGGTAGATGGAAAACTAAGAGAGACTGATAACATACACAGCAAGGGAATACAAAAGAAATGGGCACTGTGTCACAAGCGCTGCTGAGAGAATAAGAGCCAACCTGAACAAAGACCCCTGGGTTTAGTGATATAAGAAACAAAGCCATGTACTGAGACCAAACTAGGTCTGAGAAGAGTACAGAGTATTGAAATAAATATTGCATAGAGGTTTTTTTTGTTTTTCTTTTTTTAAGTGTGTGTGTATATATATATATATATATATACTTATATATATAAGTGTATATATACACATATATATGTTTTATATATATATAAAACTTATATACACATATATGTGTATATATAAGTGATATACATAAGTTATATACATATAATGTGTATATATATGTTATATATATAGAAGTTATATATATATAGAGAGAGAGTTAATAAAATATATATATATATATAGAGAGAGAGAGAGAGAGAGAGAGTTAATAAAAGTGGATCGAGGTCCAGGTTTAATCAGTTTTTGAAGGATCTGCTTCACCTGAGTTGATGGATACTGCCTTGGACATATAGGTTCTTCCATTCTCAATCCTCTTAAATGCCAAAATATGGACTCTATGAGTAGCTTTGTGAATTACTTCTTTTAATAGTCTTCAAAGTAATGCGTAACACTCTATAGTTCGGCTATTGCTTAGTGGCCTCAATTTCTCCATAGAGCACTGAACTGATTTGGAGCAGATGATCTTTCCCATCATGACTGCCTGACTGAGTAAACGTGGATGGAGGAAACCCTCATGACTCCAGGAAACTTCCTGGTCAGGATTTTCCAATGTGGCCATCATTTTTCTAAAGCAATACACTGCTAATTCTATATTGTTTTATGATTAATGTTTAGTACATGATTCTAGGCCTACTAAAATATTTGAAGCTGATTTTTACTTCTTTATTTCTATTTGATGTTACTTACTATGCACCCATATACATTGATTCTGTCTTTGGTGCACACAGAGAGAAAGCAACTCAAAAAAAAAAAAAAAAGAAAAGAAAAGAAAGAAAGACAGCCCTGATATTGACAAATATATCATAGAACAAGTTGCATCCATCTGAACATGTTGCTCCAGAGTCAAGACAAAATATGAAAACATTTTTGAGCCATAATGGAATTTGATACTCATTACGAGTATCAAATTTAACCAACAGTGGAAAATGAAATGAGACCCAGAGAGATTATATCAACTGCCCCACTATTCCTAGTTGGTGAGGAACAGGGCTGAGACTGAAGTCCAAGTTTCAACCAGTCCAGTGCCCTTTATACTACACTGTGTTATTACACTAGATTGTAAATTCCACAAGTAGAGGGACAATGTTTGTTTGCCACTGCATATTCATTGCTTGGCATTTTACTGATACCCAATAAATATTTGTGAATAAAAGAATTAGAAGGCCAGCACAGTGGCTCACGCCTGTAATCCCAGCACTTTGGGAGGGCGAAGCAGGTGGATTGTTTGAGCCCAGGAGTTCAAGAACAGTCTGGACAACATGGTGAATCCCCGACTCTACAAAAAAAAAAAAAAAAAAAAATACAAAAATTAGCTCAGCATGGTGGTGCGGCCTGTAGTCCCAGCTCCTTCGGGTGGGGTTTGAGGCAGGAGGATCACTTGAACCCGGGAGGTCAAGACTGAAGTGAGCCATGATCACACCACTGCACTCCAGCCTGGGCAATAGAGCAAGATCCTGTCCCAAAAAATAAATAAATACATAAATAAAAGAATGAGTAAGAGAACAATATACTGCCCAGCAAATAATCTCCATTTAAAATACATTTTACAATGGAAAATCAGTTCAACTACAGTTATTAACTGCTCACTTTGTACAAGATGTTTTATCTACTATGTTCTATGGAGATTTACAAGAAAAAAATAAATAAAATGTGGCCCTTGCCTTACAGGAACTTAACATTTATCACAATTCTCTGCAAAACAGGGTAGGACATGGTAAGCACCACCATATATAAGAGATATGAACACAGTATTACATGGAACATGGAACGCTTCATGAATATGGTGGTATTTATGCTGGATCTTTTAAAACAGAAGAGTTTTTAGGTGGAGATAGGATTGAAAAACATTTCAGTTGAACTAAACAGAATGTCTAAATGTACACTCAGGAAATGATGGTATGTGTTTTATTATTGAAACAGTCTACCTGTCTGGAACATGGGAGACATGAAGGAAAGTGGAAACCTGTGAAAAGTAGAAAGAAGCTGGTAGAAAAGGGAAAAGAAAGATACCATAGGGGGCTCTGAGAGTTACCTTAAGGAGCTTAAGATTCATTCAGTCTAAAGCTTTTTGAGCAGGAAGGTGACAGGAGGTCCTTCTTGCCAGTGTATTAAAACTTATTATAGAAAAATGATGACGAATTTTAAAAAGGTATAATTACAGAATGTCAAAATTATCCACATGAACTAATGATATTCTATGTTAATATGAAGAGAAGAGATTCATTCTCAGGTCATGGAGACAGGACTTCACACCACACTACAGCTTGACTCATTGGCTGGATGGCCGTCCATACAATTTTCTTCAATGTTCGCTATGGCAGAAATGAAAAAAACATTACTTTTTTGAAGATTTATAAGTCTGACTGTAGAAAAATCAATGGTATACAAAGGAAAGTATGCAGTGGCCTAAGTGTAAAATTCTGAAGACCCACGTTTTCTTAACATCCCACACCTTTCCTAAAGTGTCCCTTTATATACCCCCAAATAACTGTATTCTTTTGTGAATACCCTTTAATTATAGTAGCTTATCTGATCCCAGGTAGTATAAAAACATGGTAATAATTAAGTCTCAAGATGGCTTAAGTATTAACAGACTTATAAATAAAGAACAACTATGAAATAATGAAAAAAAGCATGAGAGATTTTTGACGGAATAGGATATAAAAAATATTGGTACTACATCAGTGATGAGAGGTTCATTCTGGGAAGCTTTGGGGGAATTATTAAGGATACCTATTTATTTCAAGATGAGTTCTGAAATAATGATGATGTATTCATTTAGTTGAAATGTTTTGAGAACAATGAACTAGATGAAGAGAGAGAATGGCTATGGAGATTTAAACGGTGGTGCGTACACTGAGTCATTTATGTCAGTTCTGTTATAATTACCAATAATCCCAATTTTACAATAAGAGACAAAGCCTAAAGAAAATGTAAATATCATGGAGCCTATAGAAATGACAGAATATTATCACATGGGAAGAAGTTCTTCCCCCTTTCCTCAGGTCTTTATGTGGATTACATTGCCCCATAGATTTTTAGCATCATAATGTTTTAGTACATAATGACTGGCATTTTGATTCAGACTACTGGAAATATAAGACAAAGATGTGTGTAAGACAAATATTAAACATACACATGGGATTTATCTACCATTATCATGTGGGATGTATGCACATGATATAATTCTTGAAACAGAGTGTCTACATTTGATGTCAGTGGAACTTTCACATTAATAAATGAGATAAAATATTTAGGGAATAAGAGAGATGGTAAATGAGCAGGTTAACAATTTTGTGTTATGTGCAGCTCATAATTGTAGCTTTGTGAAGAGCTCCTACTGAGTCAATGGGAAGTGTGGGTAGAGGTTAGTGCCAGGTTAATTGTTGTATTCAACATCTATCAGGAGAAAAAGTGGAGATAAAATTGCAGCATTTATGTTTTTTCCTTTCAATTTTCCTTCATCTCAATACTTGTTAGGTTTTCTTCCCTTATTATTTATATCCATGTGTGAATTTTTTTCTTCCCCTCTCTCTTTGGTTTACTGAAGAAATATATGTCATAAAATTGACTTTCAAGGTGTTTAAAAAAATAAAGACAATGTCATTCATCTATTCATTTTCAATATAAAGTTGAAAATATAGTTCCATGGAAAATATTACAAGTAATCTGATGGAAAAATAGATTTTGTAAGGAAAGAAGTGTTTTACCAGCTGTCTCTGTGGCATGCTTGGGATTGTAGTACACCAACAATACTAAACCTGCAGGTAATTTTAATTATCATCTGACAAGTCATTTTTCTTTTGTAGTAGTTCTCTAGCCCTTTGGGATTCACTCCTCTCAATGACTATAGATGTTTCTTCCATGTAGTGAAAGAACTTGAGACTTCAAATGTGCAGCTTTCCGATTCTCTATGAATCTTCATCTTTGCAATGTGATTTAGAGCTGAGTTATAGTATAATTATATGTCAAGGGTACTACTATCTAACCTTTCATCAACTCCAGGTTGACGTCTTTAAATTTGAGGCTTGAAATTACTATACTATTTTTTTACTTCTTTCTTAATTCAGAAAATTAACATTTATGTAAATTAAAGAACATCTGCATTTTACTACTAGTCTGATTTTACTTCTCACCTACTTATTCTTTCTTATAATCACCTTCAAATTTTCCATATCTATGTTTGTTTTTACTTTCATCTCTTTTATCAATATTAATATTGCCTTTCTAAATTTTTACTTTCTGAGACATTCCATTACTAAATTTGGAAAGAATTTACACAAATCCTGAGGGAATTGATAGCAAAAAGAAAAATGAAACAACCTTCTGTGAACTGTAAATTTTCATGTTTATTAAATGCAAAAAATCATTCTTTAAAGAGGAATAAACAAAACTACTTTTGCTTTGTGTCTTCACCTTTTGAAGAGAGCTCTGAAAAAAAATCCATCAGATTACATACGTTATTGAATATTTTAGTGAAAGAAACATTCAAATTAAATTAGTAAGCTTTGATGTCATGTATGTGTTTAAAATCACTGTTGAATGCTTACCTCACTTAAGTTTTTTGGGAAAGAAGTCTATTTTGACAAAATAGTTATTTAAAATTGTAACTTATTTTTTATAAGTCTGAGTACATTCTATGGCAAGCATATATAATTATATTTGTTCATAGGCTTATTGGTGATTTTGAGGAATTTTTCTTTTATCTCTATGAAAACCATTAGTCATTCATTCATTTTCCTAGATATACAAAATCCAAATTCATTTTAAAATTTAAAATAAATTAAATTAAGATATCTTCCTGCAACTTGGTAACATCATTATCTCCATCAGATGAGATATTTTCAGGAGGGCATTACCTTATTGCATTGAAGGGATTATAAATGTGTTATTTTCAGAATGAGATAGATTTCTGTTGCACTTCTTTATCCTCTTGGTCTGAAATCCCTACTTAAGAATTCATTTAAACAATAAGAACACATGGACACAGGAAGGGGAACATCACACACCGGGGACTGTTGTGGGGTGGGGGGAGGGGGGAGGGATAGCATTAGGAGATATATCTAATGCTAAATGACGAGTTAATGGGTGCAGCACACTAACATGGCACATGTATACATATGTAACAAACCTGCACGTTGTGCACACGTACCCTAAAACTTAAAGTATAATAATAATAAAATTTAAAAAAACAAGCAAAAAAAAATGAGAACACATGGACACACTGAAGGAAACAACAGAACTGGGGTCTTGAGCATGGAGGGTGGGAGGAGGGAAAGGAGCAGAAAAGGTAACTGTTGGCTATTGGGCTTGATACCTGAGTAATGAAATAATCTGTAAAACAAACCTCTGTGACATGAATTTACCTACATAATAAACCTATATGTGTACCCCTGAACCTAAAATAAAAGTCTAAAAGAAAAAAAAAGAATTCATTTAGTAATATTCTGGTGTTGCTAATGGTTTAGAAGTTTTCCTTTGGACACAATAGCAATTGGTTATCAAACCACTGTCTAATTCTATTTGTATCATTGGAACATTTAGACGTTAAAAATCCATGAATACTTTTTCAGAAGATTTAAAATGTGAGAGTATAAAAATAGAATATAGACAACTGCAATTGATCCCTCAGCTTGACAACAGATGGAAATTTTTAGAGCTAAACACATTATTTCTATTATCTAGCCATAAAAGGAAAATATCATGATGACAAGTGCATTTATCAATTTCAAACTAGATTCTCATAATCCTCACCTTGTACCAGAATTTTTTCTGAGTTCTAAAATATAAACATCAAGACATACTTCTATTCATCTTACATTTTTAAATAATTTTAAGGAAACGATTCGGTTCCATTGATTAATACTTGACATGTTTCTATGAGCTAAATGAATGCTGAGAAAGTGAAAGCTCCTTACTCATTTAAAGTGCATAAGCTGCACATGGATAAGGCCATGTTTGGATTTGTTGTTTTGCTTTGTTTTGTCCACAAATCTGACATAGTGCTGAATGAAAAATGAATAAATGGGAAGAAGTTAAGGGAAAGAGGAAAGGGGCAAATGGATGAATAATACAAATATATTTCTAAGTGTTTATCTTATATCTCAAATTTTGTACATTAACTGCAATATAGCAAGCAGACTAGCGTTGCCTAAAAAAGTCTGAGTCCGAATGAATTCCTATGTTATCTGTAATTAGCATATCCAAGCACCCTGTTAGGGATGGCTGGCTTCTACTTACATTGTCTTTGCTTTACAGGCTGTCTGGAATTTTGGAAGTTACAGCGAGATTACTTCTAAAGGGTTAAACTATAAAGTTATCTACTAAGGCAAAATTTGCCCTTGAAATCCCTTATATTACCCATAAAACTTGATTTGGAAGATCTATACTTTTACATTGTAATTTGTAAATGCATTAAAATTTGAGGAGTACTGTGCTGCGCTTGAGGCAAAACAAAGTCAAAACTCTGGGTAGTGAGTGAGTGACCCATGTGACCCGTAGTGCTCAGTGACAGTATAGTTTAGAGATTAAGAGTCCCTGCTTTGAAATCGGTGTGCTGACTCTGAATCCCAGATCTATGGCTCAGCAGCTGTGTGACCTTGACCAAATGACTTAATATCTCTTGCTCCATTTCCACATCTGTAAAATTGGATTATAATTGTACCTATGGAGTAGATTGTTGTGATAATCAAATGAGATAATCTGTGTAAATGGTTTGAAATAGGGTCTAGCGTGTAGTGAAGTGTATTTGCTATTCCTCCTGACTTTATGGTAACTATAAAATTCCTAATAAAGAACAAATGATGGATGAGAATTATAAAATGTTTTTGTTTGCCTGCAGAATTTACTCCATTCTATTTTCATAAATCAGCCTCTGCAAACTTAATGAATATAAATAAATAGTTTCCTGGGAAGAGGTAAGGAGATAAATGTCACTGACACACAGTAGGTAATGCTTACTGGATATTAATCTAAATCTTGATTGAGCAGATAGATGCACATGCTATTCTTGGAAAAGATAGAACAATTACCTTGGCTGCCCATGTCCTATCTTTCCAGCCTGTCACTACCTTTGGAGGCCCTACTGAACAGGAATCAATCTTATGCTCTTAGGTATCAAATGCAGATTAAGTGAGAGTTACATTCTAAGCCCAGCTCAAAAGTTAAATATACCTGTAATGTAACTCCTTATCACTAAGATCTACCAGTTTAGTCCTCCTGAATAAATCTTTTTGGCTCATTGGCCAAAAAGCCTTTCCTGTCATAATTCCTGGCCACACCTCAATAGCATATCCAATCCCGGTTAGAATCACCAAAGGAATGGTTCTTCCAGGTGCTCTGCCATGAGGCCCCCAGGTTCACTTCCATACATACACACACACACCACACACACACACACACACACATTCCTTTTGTACCACCAGCTATTTAAACTTTTACCCCTTCATTACCATGATCTGAGTCCTTGCCTCCGATTAAGTAAGGGCAAGCTGTATTCTTTCCTACTGAAACAGTGGTGGCAGATGTATTCTCAGCATGTCCAGCTAAATATCTCATTAATTTAACCAATTTTTATTCAGTATTGCAGCATGTCAAAGATTATGTGGTGCACTTAATATACTAATAGGTGAGCAACATACACTGAATTCATGACACCTATTATCTCGTAGGGAAGAATGAACATTATATTCATAAATATTTGCTGCAATATATGAGATTGATACAACTCTGTAGCTAACTATTCTTTGTAGGATGGTCAGAACAAAGTATATCCTACATAAATTTGAAATATTTGTGTGCATTCGAGTATACGTATATTTTAATTTGAGTGACAAGTATAGTCATTTGATAAATAACCATTTTCATCTGTTTTACTTTTCATCTGTGAAAGAGAGAGGGTCAGGAGGAGTTTGATATTTTTCATTGATTTGTCTCATTTTACCAGTGGCTATATTATCTTTTTGAAGTGAATCTTTCCATTTAACTTTAAGCTGGAAAATGAGGGAAACACTGTTTCACAAACGCTGTACCTTTGTACTATATTTAAATAGAGATAATTATTTTTTCATCAACCTCATCTGAATATGAGTCAAGTTGCTAAGACATCAAAGCATGTTGGCCAAAGCTTATCATAATGATTTATAAATATTTGGACATTCTATAATGTCACCACAATGTTGCTTTTTTTCTGATGCTTTTCATTACTATAATGTAAAATAGGATTTGATAATTACAGAAGTAATGATAGCTACATTGATTGAGGGCCTACTGTATGTGCCAGGTACACAAAGGATATTTATTAACATTATTTTATTTCATCTTTCCTGTACCTTTATGAAGGTATTGTTTTCTATTCGCAGGTAAGGAAATTCGTACAGAGAGAGGCGAAGGAACATGACCACTTTCTCCAATAAGCCAGACTCCAAACCCCACCTTTCTTCTTTTCAAGAAACGACATTAAGGAACCCATCAGGGACCATAGCAACTTTTATTCACTGTTCAAAGGCTAACTCAACTATCACCATCCCAGTCTGTTCCTTGTTTATAGTTCTGATATTAGTATTCAAGGTTGGCAATTGTTTAAACACCAGCAGTTTACCTTATCACCAGGATTTGAACTGATACGACTACTTCTTTGAATAAAACTCTAATATGGACAAAGCAGATAGAGACACCATAATTAAAACAATGAGGCTAGAGATGGATTTATTTGATGTTGCAATGTATTTCTTTTAAAAACTAACACACTCAAAATGGTTTCTTTAGGTTTTCTCACAGATATAAATAATTGGCTATGAGAATTACCTAGTGGTTTCAATGCACCACGTATATGGAAAGGAATGTTGCTTCTTTTTCATTGAAATCTCTTTTCTTTGTGTATATGAACTATGCCAATCTTTAGATTCTCTTAAAAAACCTTCAAGCATTCTCAAAGCAGAACCAATATCTTAAAACATATTTACATTTTACATTTGGCTATTTCAATTACTGTGAATGGCTCCCTTTAGTTTTCACTGTCTTCATGCTTTGTTATGTTATTCCAATGCCTTTGAAAAAAAAGGCATTAAGAAGTTTGAGAAACAGCAAAAGACCATATGCTTTAATCCTACCTGGCTCTTTTTATCTTAATATTTCTTGCCTTGTTACAAAGTAATTTTTAACATATTTTTATTTTCTAAAATGATAGCTTTAAACCAGTGTAAACCAAGAACATCTATGTAATACCTCTAAGATGTCTGCAACCATTTCTTCATACAATCCCTGAGCTCCATATCTCCCCTATTTTATTTTTTATATTCTTTAAGGGAGATTTTACTTTGAAATGCCATTAATAAAACATTCTACCAACATATTAAAACTTGCTAACTTGTACCCAAAATTATCTTTCCTGTAAACCATTCAAATTTATTATTCTATCCTTTAATTTTTTATTATTTATTTATTTACTTATTTACAGACAAGGTTTCACTCTGCCGCCCAGGCTGCAGTGCAGTGGTGCAATCACAGCTCAATGTATCCTTGACCTCTGCGGCTCAAGTGATCCTCCCACCTCAGCTGTGACTACAGGTTCCCGCCACCATGCCTGACTGATTTTTGTATATTTTGTAGAGACAGGGTTTCACCATATTGCCCAGGCTAGTCTCAAACTCCTGGGCTCAAGTGATCCAACTGCCTCAGCCTCCCAAAGTGCTGGAATGACAAGCGTGATTTACTGTGCCTGGCCGAAACATTTTTTAATAACAATTTCATTGAAATGTAATTCACAAGCCATAAAATTTATCCATTTAAAGTGTGCAACTGAGTGGCTTTAAGTATATTTACAAAGTTTTACCACTGTGTATCTAATTTTGTAATATTTTCATCATCCTAAAAAGAAATACCATGCCCTTTAGCAGTCACTTCCTGTTCCTACTTCTCCTAACCCCTAGAAACTACTAATTTTCTCTCCAGATTTACCTATTCTATATATTTATATAAATGGAATCATACAATATGAAATATTTTACATCTTCCTTTGTTTATTTACTGTGACATTTTCAAGTTTCATCCATGTTGTAGCATGTACCAGTACTTCCTTCCTGTTTGTGACCAAACAAAATTCCTTTGCCCTTTTATTTTTATTTTTTATTATATTTTATTTATTTATTTATTTTGAGACAGAGTCTCATTCTGTAACCCGGGCTAGAGTGCAGTGGCACAATCTTGGCTCACTGAAGCCTCCATCTCCCGGTTTCAAGCGATTCTCCTTCCTCAGCCTCCCGAGTAGCTGGGATTACACATGCCCACCACCACACCGGGCTAATCATTTTGTATTTTTAGTAGAGATGGGGTTTCACCATGTTGGCCAGGCTGGTCTCATCCTGACCTCAAGTGATCTTCCCGCCTTGGCCTCCCAAAGTGCTAGGATTACAGGCGTGAGCCACCACGCCCTGCCTCCTTCGCATTTTTAAAAACTACATTTTAAAATCCATTTTTCAGTTAATGGAGGATATGTGGGTTGTCTCTACTTTTTTTGCTACTGTAAGTAATGCTGCTATGGATATTTGTGTATTTTTTGTTTGTTTGTTTTTTGTTTTGAGACAGGGTCTCACTCTGTCACTCAGGCTGGAGTGCAGTGGCACAACCATGGCTCACTGGAGCCTCAATGTCTGGAGCTCAAGTGATGCTCCTACCTCAAACTCCTAGGTAGCTGGGACTATGAGTGCAGGCCACCATGCCTGGAGAGACAAAGCTCTCACTCTGTTGCCCAGGCTGGTCTTGAACTAATGGATTCAAGGGATACTGCCACCTCGGCCTCCCAAAGTGCTGGGATTACAGGTGTGAGCCACCACACTTGGCCCATGTATGAGTTTTTGTGTGAACATAGGTGTTCCCATCTCTTGGGCAAATACCTAAGAATAGAATTGCTGAATCGCATGGTACAATTTGTTTTCCAACTGTAGCTACACCAGTTTACAACCTCACCAGCAATGTATGAGTATTCCAGTTTGTTTTCTTTTTATTTTCTTTCTTTTCTTTTCTTTTCTTTTTTTTTTTTTTTTTTTTTTTTTTTTTTTTTTTTGAGACAGAGTTGCTCTGTAACCCTGTAACCCAGGCTGGAGTGCAAAGTCACAACCTTGGCTCACTGCAACCTCCACCTCCTGGGTTCAAGTGATTCTTGTGCCTTAGCCTCCGGGTAGTTGGGATTACAGCCATGTGCCACCATGCCCAGCAAGTTTTTTGTGTTTTTAGGAGAGACAGAGTTTCACCATGTTGGCCAGGCTGATCTCAAACTCCTGACCTCTAGTGAACTGCCTGTCTTAGCCTCCCAAAGTGCTAGGATTACAGGTGTGAGCCACCACACCCAGCCCAGTCTTCCAGTTTCTCACCTCCTAGCCAACACTTGTTTTTGTCGTCTATTTTAGTCATAGAAGTAGGTGTGAAGTGGTATCTCACTATGGTTTTAATTTGCATTTCCCTAACAACTAATGAGGTTGAGTATGTTTTTATACGTTTTTTGGCCATTTATATATCTTCTTCAGATAAATTTCTATTCAAATACTTTACCTTTTTAAAATTAGACCTTTGTCTTTTATTGTAGAGTTATCTCTACAAGAGATGCAAAAGAATGAATATCCAGTTTTTCTAATACCATTTGTTGAACAATTATTTTTTCCCATTGAACTGTCTTGGCACCCTTGTTGAAAATTAGTTGACCATAGTATAAAGGGTTATTTCTGTAATAACAGCTCTACAATACTGGAATTCCCTTATTAGATATGTTATTAGCAAATATTTTTTCCATTCTGTTTTCTTTTTACTTTCTTGATGATGTTCATTGAAACACAAAAATTTTTAATTTTGATGCAATTCAATTTATTTATCTTTTTCTTTTGTTGTTTATTCTTTTGTTTTCACATCTAAGAAAGCCTAATCCAAGGTCACAGTGATTTACTCCTACATTGTCTTCTAAAATATTTAAAGGTTAAGCTCTTATATTTAGGTCTGTGTCCATACACATATAATATTTGTATATGGTGTGAGGTAGGAGATATGTCTTCATTCTTTACATGAACTCAATGTTTACTATTTTGAAGAACTGCTAAATTTTTGTCCAAAGTTGCTGTATCACTTATAATCTCATCAGAAATTTAAGAAGATTTCAATTTCTGCACGTGCTATTCAATACCTGTTATTGTCATTGTCTATTACAGATGCAAAAGAATGAATACCCAGTTTTTCTAATTCTATTTGTTGAACAATTATTCTTTCCCATTGAACTGTCTTGGCACCCTTGTTGAAAATTAGTTGACCATAAGTATAAAGAGTTATTTCTGGACTTTCACTTCTATTCCATTTATTTATATTTCTATGCTCATGCCAGTACTATACTCTCTTGATTATTGTAGCTTTGTAGTTAATTTTGAAATCAAAAAGTGTGCATTCTCCTACTTTATTCTTTTTCAAGACTTTTATCTATTCTGGTCCCTTGTATTTCAATATGAATGTTAGAATTCTAGGGGACAGCAAATCTCTTCAGTTTTGCTGAAAAATCAACTCTTGAAAGGCAGATTAATAGCAGAAAAGGCATACAAATTTATTTAACATGTATATGTGGGATCCTTCAGAATAAAGAACTAAAGATACAGGGGAAATTGTCCATTTTTATGCTTAGAATCAACAGAGTATGGACAGCTATGTAGAAATGTGATTGGACAAAATGGGTTTGATCTAATTTTCATGGACTGAGTGGGGAAACCCAGCAAGGCCTGTCTCTACATTTGTCTTGGCCTCTCTGAGCATGTATTCCTTTCTTCTGAGTATAGGGAATTCTTCTCTGGAATGGGGGTCTTATGATCTGTAGTCAAACAAAGTAAGACAGATAATTTCTTTATGTCCAGTTTTTGCACAGAAAGGGAGAGGAAAAATTAGAGTAATATTTTTAAGTTTTATGGTTCGTTTTCAGGAAGAGAGAATTAGTTTCTAAGGCTAGTCTTGGGGAAGAATGGGACTGAGACTCATGAGGGCAGGAGAAGGTCAAGGAAAAATGTTGCTTCTGAGGTCAGGGCTGAGGCCCTCATTTCATGGTATTATTTTCTGAGCCCCAGTTTCTGCAAATAAAGCAGTTGAGATTTTGATGGGAATTGTATTAAATCTACAGATCAATTTGGGAACTATTGTCATTTGATAATATTAAGTGTTGCGATACCTGAAGGTGAATATCTTTTCATTTGTAGTTACCAAGTGAAGTCATTTGGGCCTGGAATTTCCTTGTGGAAAATATTTTAGTTGCTAATTAAAACTTTTTACTAGTTATAGGTTTATTCAGATTTTTTCTTGAATTAGTATTGATAGTTTTTGTATTTCTAGGATATGTCCTTTTCATGTATGTTACCTAATGTGTTAGCATTCCATTTCTTGTAATATTTCTTGTTAATCTTTTTTATTTCTGTGAGGTAGGTAGTTGTTATTCTTGATTTTAGTATTAAATAATAATTTGAATATTTTCACATTTTTCTTTAGACAATCCAGCTAAAATTTCTATAAATTTTGTTGATTTTTTTCAAATTACCAACTTTTGGGTTTGCTGAACTTTTTTTTTTTTTTTTTTTTTGACATTGAGTCTTGCTCTGTCCCCAGGCTGGAGTGCAGTGGTATGATCTCGGCTCACTGCAACCACTGCCTTCCAGGTTCAAGCGATTCTTCTGCCTCAGCATCCCGAGTAGCTGGGACTACAGATGCATATCACCATGCCCAACTAATTTTTGTATTTTTAGTAGAGATGGGGTTTAACCTTGTTGGTCAGGATAGTCTCGATTTCTTGACCTCGTGATCTGCCCTCCTCGGCCTCCCAAAGTGCTGGGATTACAGGTGTGAACACCGTGTCCAGCCGGGTTTGCTGATTTTGATGACTGTTTTTCTATTCTCTGTTTCACTAATTTCTATTCTAATACCTATTATTTCTTTTCTTCTTCTTGCTTTGAGTTTAACTTGCCTTTTTTTTTTTTTTGGTTTCTTAAAATGGAAAGATGGGTTATTTTTCTGAGACCTTTTTTCTTTTTAAATACAGACACTTGTAGATATAAATGTACCTCTAACCACTATGTTAGCTGCATCCTGTAAGTTTTGATATGTTGTGCTTTTGTTCTCATTCATCTCAAAGTAATTTCCTTTGGGATTTCTTCTTTAAGTCACTGGTTACTTAGGAGTGTGCTGTTTATGTTCCTTTTATTTGTGAATTTTACATTTCCTTCCGTTTCCTTCCTTCTGTTATTCCATTTCATTCTAGTTGGAAAGCAAACTTCGTATGGTTTAAATCCTTTTAAATATACTGATAGTTATTTTATGGCATAACAGATAGTCTATACTGGAGAATGTTCCATTTATACTTGATAAAAGTGTGCATTCTGCTTTTACTAGGTCAGTGTTCTGTAGATATCTATTAGATCAAGTTTGTTTATAGTGTTTTTTGAGTCTTTTATTTTCTTGTTCTTCTGACTAGTTGTTCTATCCGTTATTGAAAGTTGAGTATTGAAGTTATTGTACTTTTCAACTCCAGAAATTCTATTTTGCCTTTTTAAATAATTTCTGTTTCTTCACTCATATTCTATTTGATTTCTTTTAGTTCTTTGAACATAATCATAATAGTTGATTTAAAGTCATTGTCTAGTAAGTCCAAATTTTGACTTTCTTAGGGCCAATTTTTAACTGCTTTTTTTATTTGTTCAGGCCCTGCTTTCCTGTGTGTGTGTGTGTTTTATGATTTTTCAATTTAAAATACTAGACATGTAAAATAACATAATGTTGTAATTCTGAAATCAAATAACGCCTCACTACCCAGGGTTTGTTACTGTTGCCATTTGTTGTCATTTTTTTTGTCGTTGATGCTGAGCAAAGCAAAGGACATTGCTTGTTTGATGACTTTCTTGGACTAATTTTGTAAAATCTGTGTTCTTTGTTGTTCCAGCCAGTGAAATTTCTTCTCAGTTAACTTAGTGATCAGTTAATAAATACACAGAGATTTCCTTAGAGGCTTGAACCAATAAGTTTCCAAATCTTTGTCAAGCTGTACTGTTTGTATTGTGGTCTATACCTTAAATGTTCCAGCACACATTTAAAACTCTGCCTTAGTCTCTACCTCCTGCTTGGAAAGGGCATCAACATCAGCCAAATGTGACAGATTAGAATTTTCTCAGGTCATTCCTGTATATGCACAGCCCTTCATATGAATGTGACCTTCTAGATTTTTAAGAATATGTTGGGCCTTTTCAAATCCCCCAGTGGGCATTTCATTCCCTTTTTCCCTTCTAAAATTCTTAGTCTGCCTCTTGCTAGCTACAACTGTTATCACTCCCTCAGCCAGCTGCAATGTTAAACAATTGTCATTATTTTCTACAACTTCCCTGGAGACAATACTCACATAGAGGGAGGTTTGAGTTAGGTCATATAAAGGCAAGCTCTAAGAATGGAGCTTTACTTAGAACCTGCTAGAAAAGTCAAATGGTAACATTTCTCTGGGGATGGCACTTTTAGGAAGCTCCAAACCCTCCATTGGCTGGTAGACTGCTGGTTGACCACTAACATAGTTGTGAGCCTGTTAGATTTCAATGCTGCTATGGAATAAGAAAGAGGGTAGTGGGAGTAGTGCAAGTTAAAATGTCAAAAAGTTCATTGTTCTTACTGAGATTCAGCCATTTTTCTCGCGTAAAAGCTGCGATTGTTGCACGTCTTTGGTTAATTTTCAGTTTTTAAACAGTTGATTTTGTCTATTATTGCCAGTTTTCCCATTTTCTCATTGCTTTTATGAGCAGCATTGTTTTATGACCTATTTTCAGGGATTTTTACTCTGCCATTATGGAAGTGCAAATTCTCCGTGAATGTCTCAGTGCTTTATTAATATCTCAAAATGGATAAATTCTACTCCACATCATTTTCCCCACATTTTAATGATCTTCTTATCTCAATGAATAGTCAAAATATTGATGAGACTTTATTAGCCAGAATCTTAGAGGCTAATTTTTGCACCTGTTTCTATTTCTCTCTTTTATTCCCCTATCGCATATTCAATCCATTACCAAGTGCAATGCATATTATTTCCTAAGTAACTCTCAAATCCATCCACATTTTGGCTCCATAGAAAACATGATGGTTTACTTATTATCTGACTCCAGGATACAATAACAACCCTTTAACTAATCTACTTGCATCTAGGCCAGTCCCATTTAATCATTTATCCACATTGTAGACTGCATGACATTTTTTTAAATGCAAAAGATGGTCATTGTCACTTTTGGTTAAAACTCTTAAATACATTTGTATCCTCTTAAGGAAAAAGATAAACTTTCTTACTATGATTTTTAAAGCTCATATATGGCCCAAACTGTCTTTCACCATAAGATATTAGCATATGTTCTTCCCTCTACTTGGAAAATTTTCCCTCTGCCCTTGGTTGAGTAAAGTTTTACTTAGTCTTTATTTATATCTTGTGTGACTCCCCAGGAGATTTTTCTAATTCTCCAACTAAATCACATAGCACCATTCACCTGTTTTTCCTAGCAGTTATTCCAAGAGCAATTTCACATTTATTCATGTGATTATTTAATTAATATTGGTTTCTTCTATAAGACTATAAGCTCTATGAAGGCAGAGACTCTTTCTGATTTTGCTTACAGTTGTATTCCCACAGCTATACCATAATGAC
The DNA here is from genome assembly GCF_029289425.2 of Pan paniscus. Classification (NCBI taxonomy): domain Eukaryota; kingdom Metazoa; phylum Chordata; class Mammalia; order Primates; family Hominidae; genus Pan; species Pan paniscus. Next base: position 89,012,617 of record NC_073259.2, read on the forward strand.
TGATGTAAATTTTGTAATCAAGAAATATTTATTAAGTAAATGAATGTTGGTAAGTGATTATGCTAAGGCTATAATGGGACAAGAAAAATTAATTCCTTCCCTTTTAGCCGAGAAGTTAAACAGAATAACTATCAAGCAGCTAAAGGAATTGGTCTAAGTTTGTTTCTCCTTCACTATTTTACTCTTCATTGATAGAAATATTAGTTGTTTGTTTTTTCAAAGATCCAAACAATGATATCAGGCTAAAGCAAACATGTGGAGAATCTATATGCTCAATTTAGTCAGCATAATCACATTTTAAAAATTATTTTGACAATGAAGTTCCTAATTGCACAATATTTAAGTATTAATATATAGCACTGATAAGCTAACAAATATTTTCTATATAACAGACATTTTCTGATCTAGCATTATGGAATAGATAGATTAAATAATTTAATTATCTTGAGTTGTTTGGGAACTATCCGTTTTTAAAAAGTGTTTTCAAGGCAAAGGAAAGGTGATTTTAAATATTTTTCTACTATATTGGGGAAAGCCTTTGATAACACTGATCTGTGGTTAACTATATTCTAAGTTAAGATATAAAAATGTGTCTTTTAGTGGAAATATCATCAGTCATCTAAATTAGGGGTCCCCAACCCCCAGACCACAGACTTGTGCTGATCTCTGGCCTGTTAGGAACCAGGATGCACAGCAGGAGGTAAGTGGTGGGAAGAGGCATTACCACCTGAGCTCCACCCCCTGTCAGATCAGTGGCAGCATTAGATTCTTATAGGAGCACAAAACCCATTGTGAACAGTGCATGTGAGGGACCTAGGCTGCTCGCTCCTGATGAGAATCTAACTAATGCCTGATGATCTGAGTGACCTGAGGTGGAACAGTGTTATCCAGAAATCGTTCCACAATTGGAATCCAATCCATGGAATAATTGCCTTCCATAAAACTAGTCCTTGGTTCCAAAAAGGTTGGGGACTGCTGATCTAAATGATTGACTTGCTTTCTTCTATTTGTATGTATTTTAAAAAAGATTTCTTGAGGATTGAATTGGGGGTTTATCACTTTGCTTTTACCATCAGAGGCCAAGGGTGCCAATAACCCCCTATTTTGACATGACCTGACACAGCCCTATTGTAATATCAGTTTCCCTTTTAGAAAGATTGCCACCATGGCTTCATTTGTCTTAGAACTGTCATTTTATAACTAAGTATGTTGTCATGGATTTAAAATGCTTCAGATGACAGCTTTGGATTTCTTTGCTTAACTTTTTAAAGCATTCAAAGTTTAGCAATGTCAAGGATGAACTGTATGCCAATTTTAGATTTATTCTTGGCATAGAATTGTCCTTGCTGCACATTTGCTACCTGGAGATAGCTATTTCCTAGGAAATACATTTTTAATTTAGAGTATTTTTTCCTTCAAATGTAGAAAAAAATAGTTTTCTTTCTTATGCTGATTTTTTTTTCTCTAAATATACAAATCAACTGCTATGCCATTGTATTGCTCACTATAATTTCCCAGACATCATGCTAACTCTCTTACTGCTTTTGGGTAGTTTCTAAAATACAATACTCGAATTAAATATGTTCCCAGTAGATTTTACCCTTTAACTGTGTCCTTCTTTCTTTTTTATACTACTATTATATAGAACCTCTGAATGACTTTATTATATTCAGAGCATGACTGTTATGTCTTGCTATTTTTGTCTTTTCTACTTGAAATAGAGTTTTGTATTTCTCTAGCATTTCTGGGATAGGAGCCCATTAGTTGTAAATGCAAAATCTTCAAAAGTTTTCAAATAAAACACTTAAGCATAGAATATTACTGTAAGAGAATAAGCATATTTGGAACTTGTTTATTTTAATTTTCTTTGTTAGATCCATGGCGAAATAATTTCTACATCCGAATGTGTAAGAAAATTGTCATGAAATGTAATAACTTTTCAGATGTTTTCTGCCAAATATAAAAATAAACTTATACTTTAAAATAGTTTTAGGTTTACAGAAAAATCACAAAAATAGTACAGAGAGTTCACATATACCCCATACCTAGTTTCTCCTATTATTATCATCTTATATTAGTATGATAATTTTGTTACAATAAATATGACAACAATATTGGCACATTATTACTCACTAAAATTCCTAATTTCTTCATATTTCTTTAGTTTTTACTTACAACATTTTTCTGTCCAGGATTCCATCCAGGAAGCCACGTTACATAGTCATGGCTACTTAGCCTCCTCTTGGCTGTGACAGTTCCTCCAACATTCCTAGTTTTTGATGACCTTGACAGTTTAGAGGAGTACTAGTCAAATATTTTGTAGAATGTCTCTCACTTGAGATTTGTCTGATAGTTTTCTCATGATCAGAACTGTATCACATATTTTGTGGAGGAAGGCAAAGTACCAGTCTTATCACACAATATCAAGGGTACGTGCTATCAACTTGACTTATCACTGTTGATGTTAACTGTGATCACCTGGCTGAGGTAGTGTTTGTCAAGTTTCTCCACTGTAAAGTTACTCTTTTTTCCTCTTTTCAATGCTGTACTATTTGGAAGAAAGTGAGCATGCACAGCCCACACTTGAGGAGTGGACAGTAACGTTCCACCTCTTTGAGGGCAATGTCTACATAAATTATTTGGAATTCTTCTGCACTAGAGATTTGTTTGTTACCCCCTTATTTCTTTATTCAGTCAGTCATTTATATCAGCATAGACTCATGGACATTAATTTAAACTTTAAGTTATAATCCAATACCATTTTTATTTGTTTATTTATTAATGTACTTGAATTGCTCTAGCTTTGGCCATTGGGAGCACTTTCATTTGTGTCCTTTATCTTGTTGACATATCTCTGCTTTTTTTTTGGTTTTTGTTTTTTTAGCACCTCTTTACTTTCTGGCTTTACAAAATGCTCTGCTCCAGGCTCATCTTGTGTATTTTCTTTCCCAGTCATAAAATCAGCTATTTTTCCAAGGAGCTCTGGTTTGTTTTATTGGAGATCACAGTGCTAAGTGTTCTGTCATATTTTTTCAAACTAAATGGAGGGGACTGATCTTTCTTGAGCTTCTACTATAATCTTAAGCAGAGGCCAGCAAATGTTTTTTGTAAAGGGTCAGACCATAAATATCTTAGGCTTTGCAGACATATGGTCACTGTTACAACTACTAAACTGCTTTTGAAGCAAAAAAGAACTATAGACAATATGTAAACAAATGGGTGTGACTGTGTTTCATCAAAACTATTTTCAAAAGTAGGCGATAGGCCAAGTTTGGCCCACATTCCGTAGTTTGCTGCACCTGATTTAAGGGTGTATATGTGGCTTGTGAGTATGTAAGTGAAGGACAGAGTGCAAGGGAGAATGAAGGTGAGAGTGAAGGAGGAGGAAAGAGAAAGAGAGAGAGAGAAATACACTTTAGAGGGGAAAAAGTTGGGGATTAATTTTAAGTGGTATGATTATAAAACCAGTGTTATTTTAATTTTATTCTACTATCTTTCAGTCAACAGCTCTTCAAATTATGTTCTAGCAGTTCTCTGTATTTTTTTCCAGCTCCCAGAAAGTAATAGACTATCTCATGTAGACTAATCAGATATTGTAAGTGGTACAACTGTAACAGTGATGCTGGTTCTACATGTCATACCTGTGTATTGATCTTATTTATTTTTGGTCACATATTGTACAGTTAAGTACTATAGGTTATCAATAAAAAGAAGTTAGACTGGGCATGGTGGCTCATGCCTGTAATCTCAGCACTTTGGGAGGTCGAGGTGGGTGGATCACGAGGTCAGGAGCTCTAGACCAGCCTGGCCAATATGGTGAAACCCCATCTCTACTAAAAATACAAAAAAACTAGGTGGGCGTGGTGGTGCATGCCTATAGTCCCAGTTACTAGGGAGGCTGAGGCAAGAGAATCACTTGAACCCAGGAGGCAGAGGTTGCAGTGAGCCAAGATTGTGCCACTGCACCCCAGCCTGGGCAATAGAGGGAAACTCTGTTCCAAAAAAAAAAAAAAAAAAACTAGATTAATAAAACTAGCTTTCTTGGCTTTTTAAAATAATTTAATATAACTAGCCCAAGGAAGCTGTTTGATGAAGTATGCTGATTGAAAGCGTCATTCAAAGTAAATACATTTTTCAGTTAACATTGTTCACAACCAGCTACAAATCTGCGTAACTGTTTAATGAGAAGTCTTTTGCTTGCCAGCAAAAGCCGGTATACTGAGATGACAAGTTTAACAATAGTCTTCTCCAGAGTCTAAAAGAGGTCAATGAGGAAAAATGGATATGACAATTTAAACACAGAACTAAATCTTTAAAGAAAGAGAAGAATAAGGACCAAAGAAAAATTAAGGGACCTTAATGTGAATCATACTAATCTCTTACATCATTTAAGTCAATTTCTGAGCCAGATACTTTCCCTTTATATCAGTTCTATCTTTTCTGGATCTTTTTTTTGAACTATTCTTCAGTTTTAAGTCCTCATATTCACAAATTCTTCTGTGAATTTATAGTTCTGGATACTAAATTCATTGATCAAAGTTTCACTTACCAAGGCAGAACGGCTACTAAAAATAAACTTTGCTTCAGCTGTAAAACAAGGTTACCTGTGTAGTATATATTTTCTCCTTCAAACTGTTATAAATCATGGGTAATCAATACAGAGCTGGAAAAAAATAAAGTGTTCAAGGTACATCACACAATGTTTCTAGGCACGTTTTCTTTATGTAGGACATAACAGCTCTCTGTTATTGATTATACATTTTTATAATTGTTTAAATCTATTCTCCAAAATAGAACTCCAGCGAACTTTCTTAGACTGGCTTCAAATGAACTAAATCTCTCCTCCCATTAGGCCATTGATCAGTGATGGAGCTAAACCTACAGTGGAGTATTTAGATGAAACACCAGTTCATACAACTATTGACCACTCATTATATAATACTTCTGGGACAAGGACAAAGTCTGTGGGGAAACGTATTAGAATAGTGGAGTGGAAAAATGGGTATGAAGGTTAAATTGTTAGACTTTTTGGTCCAGGGTAATATTTCAGAGGATAATAATAGCAAGATTACTCTACTTGAGTAGTAATAGCAATAGCTGTGTCCATCAGTAAGGAAAACAGGAACCACTCTAGATATTTCAACAGCAGGGGGATTTAATGCAGGGAATTAGTTATAAAGTGGTTGGAAGGGCTGAGTGAACCAAAGAGTACAGGGAGTTATTCATGGGTATGGAGTTGTTATAACTCCTGGGCATGGAGTTGTTATAACTCCTGGGCTGTAGTACACCTTGCCACTTCTTGGCTGGTGGCTCTGCTCGTGCTAGTATTGCAGTTTACTGAGCACCTGGGAGCCACACTGCTGCTGAGGAGCTCATCTGACACTGCTGCTATTTCTGCTGAGGCCATCTCCAAAGGTAGGAAAATGGTATCTCTCTTCCTCTTATTTTCCAGTCTCTGAACTTAACTAGTAAGGGAAATGTAGTTTGCAGGCTGTCACTCTTACAATTCAAAAGTGAACATAGGGCATCAGAAATAGCACCTATGCCAAGAGAAAAATAATCTAAAAGCAGACAATATAACAGACACTATTTGAAGATAGATGATAGATAGATATGCATTTAATTTTCATAACAACCCTGAATGGTAGATATGGCTTTACCCCTCTTTTACTGATGGGGAAACTGAAGAATAAAGAAGCTAGGTAATATGATCAAAATTGACATAGCTATTAAGAGGTGGAATTAGAATTTGAACCCAGGTCATATGATTCTAGAGTTCACACCTGCAATCATTGTGATGCAAGAGAGGCAAACCACAAAATTGGGGCTTAGCTGGGGAGTGTTCTTGGCTTCACCCAGAGAAGAATTAAAAGGCAAACCTGGCAGTACTAAACAGGAACTTATATTGAAGCACCAGTGTATAGCAGCAGCAGAGCAGGACTGCCCCACAGCCAGGGAACCCAGAGTAGCAGCTGAGAGGCAGTTCTGCACTCATACTTACATCCACCTTAGACTATATGCAAATTAAGGGACAGTTTATGCAGAAATTTCTAGGAAGATGGTGGTAAGTTCCAGGTTTTGGGGTCATTGCCATGGAAAGGGGTAATAACTTTTGGGTGTTGCCATGGCAGTGGTAAACTGACATGGCAGGCTGGTGGGGATATCTTGTGGGGAGGTGCTTCCATCCAGGACCTGTTTTAGCTGCTCCTCAAATTGGTCTGGTGTCCGCGCTTCGCCTCCTACCTCAATTATACTACAATTCAACAAGTATAGGTGCTCCGGGCCCTCCTTCATATATCCAAGGGGAAAAGCCAGTCTTTTCCAGGGTCCCCTTCTAAATATTTCTGGTAAGCACCTCCCTAGTTTTTCATATGACCTGATCTTCGTTTGCCACAGCCATTGGCCAAGCTGGACCTATATGACTCCTCTTTTTAATGCACCCAACAATGTTAATAAATAATTTCATATAGATTTCCTTCCCTTGTCCTCCCTTAAGCCACTGACTGCTGTTACCATCATACTGGCCTCAGTGTGAGGACAAACACTGTCTCACCTGTTTCTCTGCATGCCATAAGTGAAAATACCTCACCCAAACACGGAATGGACCCTTGCTTTAATTTCCCACAACACGTCTAAAGACAAGACTCAGCAGAATTCCATTAAAGTCTAGAGGTGATGAAAACACAGAATAAATTACAGTTATCACGATATAAGGCTGCTTTGGAAGAGTACTAGTCCAGGGCCATCCTTGAAGAGTCCCAGTCACAGGGTACCTCCTGGTCTGGTTTCTGTCTTGCCTCTGTGTGGCTGGGGCCAGGTTACTCTTACCACATAGAATGTTTTCAAGTCTGTCTATTATCAGAGCCCTGGCTTGCTATCCAAGTCTCATTTAAGGAAGGAGTCCCTTGCTCACTTCAGCTTAAGACTGAATTTCCCAGACTTATTTCCTTTCCCTCGCTAAGAAAAAGTATTTAAAATCTAGGATGTAAAAGGATGACTGCACCTTCTTCTTGAGGCCTAAAAAAGCACTAACAGGTCTGCCCCAGGTTTATCTAATTCTCTAAGATTATACAGTTTCATTTGATTTACTATTTACTATTGATAGAGTACCAGACTCTGTGCAGTAAGATATTAACCTTCAGAAGGCTGTTAAATTGCAAATGATTTTTATCTAGTTGAGTTGCAAATAATTTCTATCTTATAGAAAACATAACCCTAAAGGTTACTTGTTTTGGTCCTGGGGCACATTAAATCATTTTGTATTTAATTTAGCAACATAATTTCAGCATTTTTTCTCTTTCTGTAATTATACATACTTTGGTCTTTTCTATACTACTTTGAACCAATTTATCCTTTGGTTTAATTCCTCCTTAAGGTTTTTAATGTGAGCTCACTTTATGTTTTTTGAGTTACATTTTTATCTTTTAGAAAATTATACTTTGACTGTCGTTTTTTCACATGATTAATAAAAACGGAAATGGTCACTTTCTTCAGAGCAAATATCACCACCAGGTTTACAACTGATATTTGTGGGACCTGGAGAACATTGCAAATGTAGGAGGTTCACATACAATATGACTAAATAAGTACAAGTTAGAAATCCGAACTTCAGACTACTACATGAAATATAGTACACTGTTCTTTTTTAACAAGCATCCCTTTATAATGAACACATTGAAAAATATGTATTAAACTTTAGTAACTCTTTATTATTAAAGGTCAAAAAATGTTTTAAATGACCAAATTTAAATTATTATAACATGTTCCTGGCTGCTTCATTAAAATGAGTAAAGTATTTGAAAGGTTAATAAGCAAAGCATATATACATATATTTATCAGTCATTAAGTATTTATTTTACATATTATTTTTATTGCATTCATGTCAACAAAGTTACTTATATATTGTTATAATCATGGCTTTCACATAATTTGTATTCTTTTGACAGTAAGACAAAATTAGACAACCTTTTCTGAATCATCAAAATGCTTAGGGTTTGTTTTAATAACTTCGTTTTGAAAAAGTATCTGAAATTGCTAATAAAGCTATAAAGCAATATTTATATTTGGAACTACCCTATAAAATTATATGTTCAAACATTGTAATAAGGGTAACATTTGAAAAATTAACACTTTACAGAAACTATCACATAAATAGTTCAATTATATACTTTTATACTACTTATATCAAGATTTTTACCCTCATAATGCATCATCTAAAACTATACATGTTTCTTCTTCCTAATTCTTCAATGCTAGAATAGTATAAAGAAAATTTAAAATAGAACTATATGACTCAAATCTTCCTGCATTAGGAGTATACCTTAAATTTATAATAGAAAGCTTTTTTTTTTTTTTTTGACAGAGTCTCACTCTGTTGCCCAGGCTGCAGTGCAGTGGCGCCATCTCGGCTCACTGCAAGCTCCGCCTCCCAGGTTCACGCCATTCTCCTGCCTCAGCCTCCCGAGTAGCTGGGACTGCAGGCACCCGCCACCACGCCAGGCTAATTTTTTGTATTTTTTTAGTAGAGGCAGGGTTTCACCATGTTAGCCAGGATGGTCTCCATCTCCTGACCTCTTGATCCACCCGCCTTGGCCTCCCAAAGTGCTGGGATTACAGGAGTGAGCCACTGTGCCCGGCCTAGAAAGCATTTTTTTAAAATAGAAATTAGTTTCAGTTTATTTGTACATGAATCTTTTTCTTCATCATCATGCAAATATTTTTCATTTATTTAATTTCTTCCTATTTTATTAGAAAATCAGTTTTGTTGACATTTTCTCATGCATTTTTTAAGTTTAGAAACAACATTTTCCCTAAATTTTTACATAGTGTACCTTACCCTGTCAAAAATTGAAGTAGCCAACCTTAGATTACTTACCTTTTTAATTGATTGCTGACATTATCAATGGCAAGCAACAATTTATACCAAACAATGACAGATAGTACAAACTCAAGGTTGATTTTATTTTTTTCAAAGACCATAGTTCACTATTTTTTTGTTGTTTTTGGCATTTAAAAGATTGTTTTAATATGTCTAATAGTCTATCCAATTATTTATAACAAGCCCAGTGGGGATTTTTGATACATGATAAACATACTCTGCAATTAAAGTTTATGCAGCAAATATACAACAATTTTGAGCACCACCTGTATAAAATTACAGGTAGATTAAAAATATTAACAAACCTTGAAACCTCAAATTTTCACCACAACAATATACAATTTTTATACTATTTCAAAGGTACAATCCCATACTTATATATATTGCATGAGATTCTCAGACGTATTATGGAATTTGTCAAGGAAGAATTCTGTGCTTAAGGTAGGTTCTTTATAATTTAATCTTTCTGGGTCAAGGCATGGACTAATGAGCTTCATTTAACAAGATCATGGTTTGGTATAATAGTTGGATAAATATATGAAATATAGAAATTCCACAAATTCCTCCCAAAACAGAATGAGAGCTTTAAGTATCCCCTTTTCTCAGCGCTTCTTGAGTTTAGGGTGGTTTCACTATTCACTCCTTATTTGAGAACCTTCTGTCGTTTTCTTTAATTCCTCTAGCATATATTGTTTTAACAGCACATACTTGATATTTCCATAGTTTGTCTGAGAGTGATAATAATGTGGCATTTGGTATTTTTATTTTATGAAATATGTCAAAAAATGTTTACACTGTTGGCATAGTTGAAGCCACATTTCTTTCTAGGAGGTCAAAATAAGCCATATATAGCACAAAGAATGATTCTAGCTTTTTGTCTACAATTCTAGAAGTACATGTTTGTTTTTTAGAGATGCGTTTAGCACTATTTCATGAGCTTCCCCTTGACAATTTTTTAACTAATTTAATAAAATGAAAAAAATCAACCATTTTTGAAACTTCAATTAAATCCCACTAAATATTTTTATAAAATATAACTATTTTGATTTCCAATGTTCAGTGTCCTGCTTAGTACCTCTGAAGATTTGGTATCACACTTTACCCATATTAGGTCTACTCAAGCACTGTCCACTAGAAATACAATGTGAGCCACATAAGTAGTTTTGAACAAATGAAAAAAGTAAAAATAAGAGGTAAAATTTTAATGATATATTGTATTTTAGTCAACATATCTAAAAGCAATGTCATTTCAACATAAAATCAATATAAAACATTATTAAGATCGATGCCATTCTTTTTTTCTCACAGTAAGTCTTCAGAATTCAGTGTTTATTTTGCACCTACAGCACTCTGGGCCAGCCTCACTTCAAGTGTTCAGTGGTCACATTGGCTAGCAGCTACCATATTGTAAGTATAAATACAGACCAATGTGAATTCAAATTTAAGAGAAATATGAGTGGTATTATAAAATGTTTTTCAGCCTTCATTGGTGACTCTCACAAATACTGCACATTTTGAAAGTACTGCTGAGGCTGCAAACTGGAACAGGGGGCAAGTAAATGGACACTCAGCACTCCAGGGTAATAGTATCTTGTTAGGCAAGGTCTCGTATGCCTAAGAAAAGGGATTCCACAAGTTAGTTAATTTATGTTTTCTCTTTCCGTTTACCACTCTTCACCCCTCAATTTGTCTCCTCAACTGTCTCAACTTCAACAGCAGCATCACTCATAAGCCTCCATACCTACTAAGAGCAGTTGTCTTTGTTTTGACAAGAGGTGTGAAGGAGCCTTTCTTGGGGCTTGACTAGTGTTTGTAACATGTAGAGCCCTCTTAAGTGCTGCATCCACCATTTACTCCTGGTTAAACTTGAAATAATTCTGATCCTCAGTGTCTAAGGCTCTGCTTTTTATTTTCCGAGTAACTGTCCAAAGAAGAATACATGAACTTTACAAAAACAAATACTTTGCTACTGCAAATCATCCTGCTGAACCAGTTCTCTCTCTCTGTCTCTCTCTCCTCTCTCTCTCTCTTCTCTCTCTCTCTGTGTGTGTGTGTGAGAGAGAGAAAGAGAGAGAGAGATTTTGGACAAAGAAAAAAACAAGTCTTCAGAAGTAGAGCTGTTATAGCTCTGATTAAAATGGACCAATTAATTGTCCCAATTTTCTTCAAGAACGAAACAGGAGTTAGAGAACTTGCTTTATTTGTGTGTAACAAAATAGCCTAATAAGATGCTCCCTCTTCCCCAACAAAGCAATCAATTCAAATTCCACCATTTCTCTGAAATTCCTTTCCAAACCTCTGTTTTCTCATTTTATCTGACCTCAGACTATAAGAACAGTGACATTTTTCTTTTTTAAAAAATTATTTTTATTTTAAGTTCTGGGGTACATGTACAGCATGTGCAGGTTTGTTACATAGGTAAACGTGTGCCATGGTGGTTTGCTGCACCTATCAACCCATCACCTAGGTATTAAGCCCAACATGCATTAGCTGTTTTTCCTAGTGCACTCCTTACCCTCACTCCACCCCACGACAGGCCCCAGTGTGTGCTGTTCCCTTCCCTGTCTTCATGTGTGCTCATTGTTCAGCTCTCACTTGTAAGTGAGAACATGTGGTGTTTGATTTTCTGTTCCCGTGTTAGTTTGCTGAGGTTAATGGCTTCCAGCTCCATCCACGCGCCTGAAAAGGACATGATCTTATTCCTTTCTATGGCTGCATAGTATTCCATGGTGTTTATGTACGACATTTTCTTTATCTAGTTTATCATTGTTGGGCATTTGGGTTGATTCCATGTCTTTGCTATTGTGAATAGTGCTACAGTGAACATATGTGTGTATGTATCTTTATAATAGAATGATTTATATGCCTTTGAATCTAAAAGAAACATAAACAAATTTACAAAACAAACAAACAAACAAAAACCCAAACAACCCCTTTAAAAAGTGGGCAAAGTACATGAATAGACACTTCTCAAAAGAAGACATTCTTGCAGGCAACAAACATGAAAAAAACCTCGACATCACTGATCATTAGAGAAATGCAAATCAAAACCACAGGGAGATACCATCTCATGCCAGTCAGAATGGCGATTATTAGAAAGTCAAGAAACAAAAGATGCTGGTGCAGTTTTGAAGAAATAGGAACGCTTTTACACTGTTGGTGGGAATGTAAATTAGTTCAAGCATTGTGGGAGACGATGTGGCGATTCTTTAAAGATACAGAACCAGAAATACCATCTGACCCAGCAATCCCATTACTGGGCATATACCCTAAGGACATTTTTCAAAATTGATATCTAAAGTGGTTAATGAATATTTTTCCAAGTAATTCATTTATTCACATAAACATATTTTATACTGCATTTGTTCATTTCACCACCATTCTAGTTGCTAGGAGTAAAATCATACAATCCCTATTTTTGGTCTTTTAAAAAGATGCATGTCATTGTCTGGATTATTTATTTGTCCAAGTGAAAGTATTTCTGTAGACAAGGTGACTTGGGAGAACAGAAGAAGGATGTATTAGTCAAGCAGGCATAGCATCCATTCCCAGTGCTATTTCTCCAGGGTAATAAGAATTAAATTCAGTTCCCCATATTAATCTGTATTCATTTTCCAACTATTGATGACCTTGAAACCATGAAACCACAATTCAACTGGGGGCTGAACCCAGCTGAAACTCCCTTCTAAGAATATGCTAAAGCCATAGAGAAAAATAAATTCAACCCACTTGGAGCCACATCTTTACAATTCCCACAACTGTCCCTCTTGCATAAAAATGCTGATTCTGATGGGGGGATCAATGCATTATCTGTTATTTCATATAACGTGCATCATCACTCCTCTTTATTTATGGGCAAAATGGTGGATTGAAAACAGCACAATTAATATTAAAGATAGTAACACAATGACTTTTAGAAATTGATGCTAAGAATACAATTTGTTAACTTCACACAGCCATTGACTTAACTGTCTATAATTGTAATACAGGAAAGGAGGGTGTGGGTGTGTTTCTGGGTTTGGGCGCCACAGCTCAGAAAATACACCAGTGAACCCTGGCCCATGAGGACTTACTAGAGTGTTCAAAAATAATGAACTCAAAAGGACAGTGAAGAGGAAAAAATCAACAGTATTTATTCTGATTTACTTAAATCAGAGGTGTGGTAAATTAATGTTTTTTTAATTGAAAATATTTATGAAATTTTTTATGTATTTAAAATAAAAATTGTATTAAATGTTCATTCTATAGTTCCTCAAAAACAATGTTAGCTAAATATATATATATACACACACATATATACACACACAAACACTCTCTTTAAAGTAGCTCAAAGAATGTTCACATATATTTTCCCATTTATCTTCATAAGAGTCCCTATGAGATACAGAGGGGTTATTATTATCACCTCCTTTGAAACAGGGAATGTGAAAGAACAATAGGTTAAATTAATAGTGGCAACCATAAATTGATTTATAGCTTTGAAACCTCGCAAAATAAAATCATGCTTAGTTTACAATTTATTTTTAGAAATAATGGCTTCCCGGGTGTTTTAAAGGCATTATTTATCACCTTAGACTTTATCTGATAATTGTAAAATGTAGAGGTTTTTCAATTACCCTAGAGGCTCATATTTTATTTCTCGAGATATAATCCACATAAGAAAATAATGCCTGAATGAAGTATGTAAATATTAATAGAATTTTGGTCAATAATTAACCGTTGAAGAAAATTCAACAATTTCTACATACGCATGAGTACTTGAGGAATTAATTTATGGACAAACGTCAAAAATGCAATTCACGTTTCCTGGTACAGCTTTACTATTCTAAACATACCTCACAAAATCATTCACTTTAAACTGTGTCATATTGAAATATTTCATGAGGATGTAAAATGGCTAATATACAATTCAGATTACTTTTATAACTTGGTTCAAATGGAAATATGGGGTGGGGGGACGTCCAATATGTTTTCGTTACAAAAAGAGACAACAAAAACACAGACAATAAATTAGTCTCTAAACCTTGCCTTAATAGACTGTCTACTCTTGTAGGCAACCGTTGGGAATGGTTTAATTTATGTCCTAGCCTAAGGGGGTATGCCAGAGAGACTTTCACATATGTTACAGTATTTAGCTTTTCCCTCTGTCTTCTCCCAGTATTGACATTATCTTTTCTTTGCTAATCTTAACATATAAAAAGGGTTTTTTTTAAAAAAAATAGGAGGCAAGATGATAGAATCATTTTTTTTGCTTTCTTTCCTCATTCTTCCTTCTTTATTTTTTAAATAAAGAGATTTTGTATGTATAATTTGAATACCATGAAAATGTAGGGTTCTTCATCTCCTGAATATAGTTCCTAGAAGAGAACTCTGTAAATGTGCTTCTTTAGCTCCCTTTAAGAACATGTATTTACTTCTCTTGTGAGGGTATGCACACTCCACATACAGTTTATCCTGTACTGATAAACTATATCTACAGCCATGGAGCCACTGCTATATCCCATTACATGTTGCAGAATTACTTGAACATAACTGAAGGTTGTATATCAAGGGCAGAATTTGATGGCACGTTGGAGATCGAAGCGTATCTGGAATGAGGAAATACATGTAAAGTATCTGGCACATTGCCTGAGTAGCACATCAAAAGCACTGAATAAATCCTGGTTACCTTTTCCTTCCCTCTTTCATATTACAGGTGTCAGCCAAGTCATTGTCCAGCTTGTAAAGCATTACGGTCTGTATTAGCATGTGTGAGAAGCACAGAGGGAGAATTTCTAACTTTCTGGGCTCTGAGGCTCAGTAACTGCCCTCGACAACAATGAGAAGCTCAAACCAACTGTATATTAGGCTTGTTGACCATTTAAACTGCACACTGTTAGTTTTTCTGAAGAGCTGTTTCATTTGCTGTCAACACAGAGCAAAGTGTCTTTGATACTACAAGGCACTTGAGCTTCTTGTCATTGACTCTTTTTTAAATTTAGTTTTGATAAGAATAATTCTCCTTTTCATAAAAGCATTGTGATAAAATGAGGATGTTTAGTGAACACAATGCTGATGACATTTTCAGATCTGAAGTGAATAGGCTTTATATGTCTCCATAACTAGATCATCACTCAGAGCCAAAAGCAGAAAATCAGATGGTCTTGTGATTCATCACAGTCCTGAACCCATCTTGTTCAGATGCAAACTATTTTGATTGGATTTGGACCAGGCTTGAATATTGGAGATGGAAGATGGGGGTGTGTGGAAAACTGGAGGGAGCTGATCAGATTCTCTGTCTGGAATCAATTTGGTTTACTATTTGGTTCTTCACAAATTCACTGACATCTTTGAGAGCAGTTTTCTGTCTTCTGCTACTTTTGTTTTTGTTTTGTGCAGCGCCTATTACAGTATGAGCTCACCTGAAGGAGCCCACTAATATTTCTAAATCACACTAGTAAGATAAAAAGTCTCCCCTGAACACTCAATCTAAGGGGACCCCCCAAGCACTGCATAGCCCATCTATCTATTATATTTCACTTGTTGCCTTTATCACTTTCTGACATTTTCAGTTCATTTGGTTTCCTGTTTATTACCTGGTATCCCCATGAGGGCAGAGCCCTCAGCACATAGAAAACTGCCTGAATTATTAAAGATATTAAATAGTATAAGTATTTGTTGAATAAATAAATAAATAAGTGAAGAATGCTAAGGTACTTAAGGATTTCCTTTTTAGGAAAGTAATTACCACTGCCAGGCTGGTGTATTTAACTTAGTTTTGAACTATAAACACACCCCTAGAAAATAATGAAACAGCTCTGCCCCGTCACACCCTTGAGTCTCCTGAAATAATACAAGGAAAAACAGGCTTAGTCTCCTAAAAATCTATGAGTAGTTCCAGCTAATCTTTAGTTCCATGAAACTGAAACCAAAGTAACTCTGGAATGTATCAGATATTAGGAGTTTGGCTCTAATTGAGTCAAATTAAGAATATGATGAACCAAACAAAGTGCAATTGATAGCATTATTTTGGGGACATAAAATTATTTGTTAGAAGGGTGCTGAACTAGGGATAAAGTCTTTGCGTCATTAGAAGCTACTTTTCATCAGGAGAAGAGTTAAAACAAATAGAAATAAAGGCTATTCTACTGTTGGTTGTCATCCACCATAAACCAACAATCTCCTAGATCAGGGGTCCCCAACCCCAGGCTGCGGACCAGTACCAGTCTACCGCATGATAGGAACCCAGCTGCCCAGGAGGAGGTGAACAGTGGGCCAGTGAGCATTATTGCCAGTGCGCATTATTGCCTAAGCTCCGCCTCCTGTGAGATCAGTGCAGGCATTAGATTCTCAGATGCACAAATGCTATTGTGAACTGCCATGTAAAGGATCTAGGTTGTGTGCTCCTTAAGAGAATCTAACTAATGCCTGATGATCTGAGGTGGAACAGTTTTATCCACCCCCACAACCCTGCCAGTCTGAAACCAGTCCCTGGTGCCAAAAAGGCTGGAGACTGTTCTAGATTATTACGGATAAATAGGATATGGAGCCTAAAAACTATTCCTTGTAATTCACATGCATAGTTGTTGGTAAAGAATTTCTGTTACTATACTGAAAGAGAAGCTGACCAGTAATGTGTGATCAGACTAAAACTCAATGTAGCAATGACCTGCATAGCCAAAGTAGTCAGCCTGATGAGGAATACATGTCTAGAAAATTATTCTTCTCTGTTTGATCACAAAGAGGTTGATATAATAGGGTCTTTCACTGGACTGAGAGGCCTAATGTCTATTTCAGGTTCAATGTGCCTAAAGAAAAAGTGTATTTGTATTATACAGGAGGTTATTTGCAGTAGTGAACACAAAAATGTTAGTCATTTAAGATAATGATTACTTCTCACTTGTGTTGTATGTCACCAAGGGTTAGCCTCGGAGCTCTGCACATCATGGTTACTCAAGGACCTAAATTGAAAGTAATTTCGTTAATTTATCAATAGGGTTGCTATTTCAACATCATGCCTCCCATTTGCCTTAGCAGGAAAGGTGAGCATGAACATTTGTTCTCCCCTCTGAAATGCTTCTTTCAAAACAGACAAAGAGACTGTCGTCCCTGCTCCTCACATTTAATAGACCTGTGCAGGTCACACAGGCATTCCTAACTTTAATAGAATATAGTTTCTTCTTGTCCATCCAGTAAAGCTTTAGTTATGTCTGCTACAACAGCTCTGAGTACGAAAAAAGTGTTACAATGGAAGCTGAGTGCAGCAGGGTGTCATAATGCAAAAAGAGAACAAAAGACTTAGCAGAAAATCTAGAGATATTGGCAGCAGAAAAAAAATGGGTATGGTGTAGTCAGTAAAAGGGAGCAGTGTCACCTCCAAATCTCCCTTCCTTTTCCTTCATTTAACTTTTGATTTCTCCTCTTTCTCTCCTTTTTTCTCTCATCCAGTATCTCATGCACACCACAAATAAAATTCTAAGGTTCCCCCTGCCCCAAACATCTGAATGGACCCAACCTCTTGGCCAAGGGCATTCCAAAATTAACCTGAAAAACTAGATCAGACCATGATGGGAAGGAGAGGTCCGATATGCCTCATTATGCCCTTCTTCCTTTTGGAATTCAAGAAAACCCAACCAGTATTAACATCAACATAGACAGTAAGTCTGATTAGAAACATTTACAATCTATTCTCTCTGAAGCCTGGAGGCTTCATCTGCTTGATAAAACCTTTGTCTCCACAACCCCTTATTATAACTTAGACATTCCTTCCTATTGGTAACAACTCTTTCAACCAATTGCCAATCAGAACATTTTTAAATCTACCTATGATGTGGAAGCCCTCACCCTCACCACCCCCCGCTTCAAGTTGTCCTGCCCTTCAAGATTGAACTAATGTAAATCTTACATATATTGATTGATGTATTATGTCTCCCTGAAAACAAGCCCTACCCTAATCACCTTTGGGACATGTCATCAGGACCTCTTGAGGCTGTGTCATGAGTATGTCCTTAGCCTTGGCAAAATTAACTTTTTAAATTGATTGAGACCTGTGTCAGATACTTTTGGGTTTACACGCATGTGGGATTAGGATATTGCTAAAAACTTGGAGGTAAAAAGATGGCGTATTCTGAATACCTAATGATGTTACTCAGATCACAGACCTGGCTCCACCATCATCTCAGGTCCTTTCAGGTTTTGGGGTGATAATGACAAGGCACATTCACATGTACTCATTTTCAGGTTAAGAATGTGAGGGCACTTTATCGCTGGCTGTCACTGTGGGTACAGAGTATGGGCTGATCTAATAGAAGGAGCAGGAATTAGAAATTTATCTCAACAGTCTGTAACACCCCATTGTATCATTTTCTTCCTTTCAGTGAAAAGATGTATATTTATTGACACATCATGGTAGCCAACAGACAGGCAAAGAGCATGCGTGGCTCCACCAAGCTATTCTCAAAAGGAGGCCAGTGGCTTTACCTTTTAAGCACCTGAGCTATTGAAAATATAGTTCTTCTCTGTCATCACTAGAGAGGCTCAGCTGGTTCACTTCACTTCTTCCCAGTCATACTTATTTAAATACAAACCCAAATGTACATCATCATAACAAATTACTCATTTTTTAGTCTAAAAGCTTTTTCAAATTTGGTTTGGTGATCATCTAAACAGGATCTTCGTCTATAAGCCATGCCTAAAATATTCACAGGATTTTCTCTGATTATAAGTACAAGCTGTATCTAAAATAGTTTACTGTAAAAAATGTAGAATGATATAAAATGAAATGCTATAACACAAAATAAATTACAATGTGCTAATTTTATTTTAGTAATAAAATTACAAAAGTAATAACTAATGTTTTGATGAGCATTTCCTGTGTGCCAGGCATTCTGTTGAGTCTTTTATGTAGGCATTCTTATTTAATCATCACGAGAAACCTATGACAGAGTTTCTGTTATTGTCCCCAAAGTGACAAGGGAAGAACCGAGAAATTAAATAACTTTACCAAAAGTTGGAGACAGGACTATACTCTTTGATATTCATCATGATATATAGCTAATACAAATGCACAAGAAGCAATGAGAGTAGAGGCGAAGTTCTGTCTAAGTTTTCTGGAAGAAATCACATCAATAAAACCTTTACAGAAAATGTGATATTTTGAGGCAGAACTTGAGAACCCTTAGTAGTTTGCCTGTCCTATAAGCATTCTAGGCTGAGGGAAAAACATGTTAGAATAATATGAAGTTTAGAGGAAGTAAAGGAAACTAAGACTCAATAGGTTAAAAGATTAAATTGCAAAGTGCCTTTTGAGCCAAGCATAAGAGTATATGGATTGTACAACGTAGGTGATGGGGAACTATTGAAGAATTATGAGCAAAAGGTAGCTCTGTATTATTTGCTTATGAAAAAAATAACAGCCTGTGGCAATGGAAGATGGATTGGAATAATATGGAAGGGAACTGTGGTGCTCACGCCTGTAATCCCAACACTTTGGGAGGCCAAGGTGGGTGGATAATTTGAGGTCAGGGGTTTGAGACCAGCCTGGCCAACATAGTGAAACCCTGCCTCTACTAAAAATACAAAAATTATCCAGGCACGGTTGTGTGCACCTGTAGTCCCAGCCACTGGGGAGGCTAAGGCAGGAGAATTGCTTGAACACAGGAGGTGGAGGTTGGAGTGAGCCGAGACTGCACCACTGCACTCCAGCCTGGGCGACAGCACAAGACTCTGTCTCAAAAAAAAAATATGGAAGGGAACTCTAGACTCTTTAAATATATTGCACAAATATAGGTCTCAGAATCAATTAGTATAAAAAAATATGAATTACAGAGCCACACAGACCTGGGTTTGAAACCTAGTTGTACTATTAATACATAGTAACTCTGACTGCTATAATATTTTTTAACTTTTTTAAAGTCTTTTTTTATCAGTAAAATAGAAATGACCACAATACTTACCTTATTAGAATTGTTTAATGATTTAGTATAATAATGATTATCAACCCCTTAGCATAGTGCCCTAAATATACTATGCACTAAAAGCAATAAGCTATTATTATTATGAAAATGCTTCCTATAGTATTTGGCATGAAGTTGGTTCTTGGGAATTGGTAGCCTTTTTCTGTACCCATATCATCATCTTTATCAATGTACTTACCTACATACCTCAGTTGTAGTACCAGAATGTATTGCAGATAATGAATTAGACCACTGACAAGAAACATAAAGAACAGAAAATAACTTTCTGTGAACTTTTTCTACAGGATAAATAATAGGAACCAAGACCCTTTCTCTCTATATATCCTCTTTCAAAGACCCGGTTCTCCCAGAGGGAATCAGAGAAGATCCTACATATTATACATGGGGAGACAGACATCTGATGAAAGCAAGAAGAAAATGTTATGGGCTGTGGTTTTTCAGGAGGTAGAAAGTAGAGCTTATTATGCCACAGGCCCTAAGATGGTGGCCTCAGTAAAAAGCAGGAGTGAAAAAATTTCCTCTTTTGTAAATATCTCAGATGAAGCTACAGCAATATCAATGCAAGGGACATGGTAGTATGAGAAAGGAAAATAAATTTTGATAGCTTCCTATAAAAGTTAATGTTTAAAGAATCTCTTATATGTATAATTTTGATTCCATAATACTTAAAAATATGTGTGTGGCATATCCTTCAACATATATATATATATATAATTTACACTTTAATTAGAAAAAACAAACTCTCTAAGTAATGCAAGAAGGAAAATAGCTAACACAAGGAGCTAGAATATTGGGAAAACATTGAGTATGTTGAAAGAGCAGAGACTGAGAAAAGCCACCTTAACTCTCAGGTCCACTGCAAGATTTCTGAGAGTCAGGCAACTGCAGTAAACAAGAATTCACTGTGTGTGTTTGTAGCTGCCTCTAGGCCAAAGGCAGATAATTTTTAGGAGAATTCCCAGAAGCCGTTTCAAAACTTCATATCTGCTGAAGCTCACATATATCCCACTGATGCCCCAAGAGCAATAAGACATTTTTAGCCTCTCTTAAGCTTTCTGTTTCTCACATGAATGCCTCTCATTGGTAAATCTAGGCCACAATCCAGTTGTGAAAACAGAATAAAAGGGAAAAACAGAAGAATTTCTAAATAGTGCTAACATGCCAAGAGTCAGAGATAGTGATGGAAAATAACTTTTATACTAAACTTGGTAGTATATTATTCCACTGAAAATAAGATATTCATTAAAATTTTAGCCTAGAACTTTTTAGTTTGTCAAAAGATTATGGAATTTATTTATAATGATATGTGTACTTTCAGCATATTTCTTTATACATTGTTTTAAACATATGCATACTTCATAGAAGATTAACATGCAAACAAATGTAGATATCAACTAGAATAGTCTTTTCAATGAATGATGCTAGAACAAATGGATCTCCACATGTAGAAGAATGAAGTTAAACCCTACCATACACCATATACAAATATTATTCAAAATGGATCAGAGACATAAATATAATATATAAATGATAAAAATTACCAGAAGGAAACATAAGAATAAATCTTCATGACTTTTGGATTAGGTAATGCTTTTTTAAATAGAACACCAAATGCACAAAGAAGTAGGTGAATCCATCCTCATCAAAATGAAAAACTTGGTTTCAAAAGACAGCATTGATAAAGTAAAAAGACCACTCAAAGAATAGGAGAAAATATTTGCAAATTATAGATATGATAAAGAACTTAATCGAGAATATGTAAAGGAGACTTATAAGTCAACAACAAAAAGATAAAGTCCCAACTAAAACACAAACAAAAGATGTAAATAGCCATATCTGCAAAATAGAAACAAATAAAAATATGTACACATGAAAAAAGATTCAAATTAGTTATCAGGGAAATTGAATCAAAACCACAATGAGATACCAAATCACATACACTGGGATGGCTAAAATAAAAGACACAATTTGAGCATCTGTAATCTGAAATCACTAATTCTCCAAAATCCAATTTTTTCTGAGCACCAACATAATGCAACAAGTGAAAAATTTCACGCCTGACCTCATGTGATCGGTCACAGTCAAAATGCAGGTGCACAATACATAGATTATTCAGTATCCTCAAGGGGAGAATGACATTTGCAGCTGCCTTCAGATGTGGTATATTTTTTCCACACCTGCCCAGTTCCCCCCAACAAGCATGTCCACAAAAGGTAAAAAAATGGCATGTGTGCAGGTTGGACAAACCAAATGACAAGTTCCCCATGATGCCCCAGGTGGGGCCAAGACCTACTTGCATTGCTCACAATGGTTTTTTGTGTATTCTCTCCTCTGTGGTGTAAAGGTGTTGTTGAAAATGTCAAAAAGGCCTGAAGGTACCCCTATAGATAACAGTGATAAGAGAAAGAGAGGCTATTTATGTTTTTCTATAGCACAGAAAGTCAAGCTGGTTGAGAAACTGAACAGCAGTGTAAGTATGAAACATCTTACAGATGAGTATGGTATTGGAATGACGTATGTCATGTAGCTGTATGACCTAAAGAAAGAGAAGGATAAGCTGTTGAAGTTCCATACCGCAAGTGATGGACAGACATTAAAGAAAAATAGAAAAACACTGCATAAAGCTAAAAATAAAGATCTTGATTATATATTGGAAGTATCGATCCATGAGTGTTGTAGTGAACACATGTGTAATGGTACACTGATCATGAAACAAGCAAAAATCTATTGTGATAAACTGAAAGTGGAAGAGAATTATGAATATTCAGGATGATAGTGGAAATTTAAGAAAAAACACAGTTGGCCAGGCGCGGTGGCTCATGCCAATAATCCCAGCACTTTGGGAGGCCAAGGTGGGTGGATCATGAGGTCAAGAGATCGAGACCATCCTCGCATACATGATGAAACCCCATTGCTACTAAAAATACAAAAATTAGCTGGGCATGGTGGCACGCACCTGTAGTCCCAGCTACTTGAGAGGCTGAGGCAGGAGAATCGCTTGAACCTGGGAGGCGGAAGTTGCAGTGAGCCGAGATTGTGCCATTGCACTCCAGACTTGTGACAGAGCTAGACATCGTCTAAAAAAAAAAAAAAAAAAAAAAAAGACGCGGCACTACTTTACTACTTTTTAAAAGATTATTGATGGTAAAGCATCTGCTGATCACAAAGCAGCAGAGAAATTCATTGACAGGTTTGCCAAGGTCATCAGTGATAAAAATCTGCCTCAGGAACAAGCCTATAATGCTGAAAAAACATCACTACTTTGGCCTCCTTATACCAGAACGATACTGACTACAGCCGATGAGACAGCACCTACAAGATTTAAGGATTTCAAGAACAGAATAACCGCTCTGCGATGTGCTCATACAGCAGACACATATCAGTGTAAACTTGCTGTGATAGGCAAACTTTTGTCTTAGCTGTTTTCAAAGAGTGAGTATCTTAGCAGTCCATTGTTATGCTAACAAAAAGGCATGGATCACTAGGAATATCTTTTCTCATTGGTTTCACAAACATTTTGTACCAGAGGCTTGCGTTGATTGCAGGGAAGCTGGACTGGATAATGCCTGCAAGATTTTGTTATTTCTTAAGAACTGTTCTGCTCATTTTCTAGCTGAAATTCTCATCAAAAATAATGTTTGTGCCAGGTCCTTCCCCTGAAGTGTGACTTCCTAATTCAGCCTTGTGACCAGGGTATGCTTAGATCAATCAAGATTAAATATAAAAACACTTCCTTGAACAGCCTGTTATCAACAGTGAACTGAGATACGGGTGTGGAAGGTTTTCATAAGGTGTTTATCATGAAGGATGCCAGATAAGCTGTTGCCAAGGCTTGGGCCACAGTGACTAAGGACAGAGTTGTGCAGACTTGGCACAATCTCTGGTCTACAACCATGTTCACTGATGATGATGAATATGGTGGTGACTTTGAAAGATTCCACATGTCAAGTGAGAAAAAATGTCTGACCTCCTTACATATGCAAAGAGTATACCTTTAGAGTCCATCGGTAAGCTGGAAGAGGTGGATATTGAAGAGTTCTTAACATTGATAATGAGGCTCCAGTTGTTCATATTGACCAATGGTGAAATAGCCAAAATGGTTCTGAATCAAGGTAACTGTGATAATAGGGATGATGAAGATGATAACACTGCAAAAAAAGTGCCTATAGACAACATGGTGAAAATGTATGACGGGCTTATTGAACTAGAGCAGCGTGCATTCATGACAGAACAAGAAATAATTTCAGTTTGTAAAATCAAAGATTTCTAAGATAAAAACTGTTAATGAGGCAGATGACTTTGGAGGAAACATTTTTAAAAGCCATCCAGCAGATTGCCTCCTCATGTGCCGGTTGCTCAACTGCTTCTGATGTTCTCACCTAAAAATAAGATGTACAATAATCTTATAATCAAAACACAGCACCGTAGGTGGAGTCTGAAAGCCTGCTGTTGTTTGTTGTTTTGTTCTTTAAGAGCTGATACAGGTATTCTGGCGATGCTGCTGTGCTGCTTAGTTACCCTGAATACATTATTTTTTCGCTGTATGAATGGTATGTCATTTTTTTTTTTTTACTGTGAAGTACTTACATGTGATTAAGTGTAAGAAAATGATTGCTTATATGTAGCATATAAATTCAGACTCAGAAATGATGGAGATGCCACACAAGCACAGTTTATCCACATGGGTGACTAAGATAGACGCCTTTGCTTTCTGATGTTTCAATGTACACAAACTTAGTTTCGTGCATAAAATTATTTTAAAATATTGTATAAATTATCTTCAGGCTATGTGTATAAGGTGTACACATAAATTAATTTTTGTGATGCTACTTGGGATTCCTCCTGAACATTTCTCACAATGTATATGCAAATATTTCAAAATCTGAAAAAATCCAAAATCTAAAACACTTCTGGTCCCAAACATTGCAGATAAGGAATACTCAATCTGTTCGAAATGTTGGTTAGGATGTGGAGAAATTGGAATCCATAGACATTGCTGACAGGATTATAAAATGGTTCGGTGGGGCACGGTGACTCATGCCTGTCATCCGGGCACTTTGGGAGGCCGAGGGGGGCGGATCACCTGAGATCGGGAATTTCACACCAACCGGGCCAACGTGGTGAAACACAATCCCCTCTCCACTAAAAATACAAAATTAGCCAGGCGTGGTGGTGGGCGCCTGTAATCCCAGCTATTCAGGAGGCTGAGGCAGGAGAATAGCTTGAGCCCGGGAGGTGGAGGTTGCAGTGAGCCGAGATCATGCCACTGCACTCCAGCCTGGGCAACAAGAGCAAAACTCCGTCCAAAAAAATACATAAATAAATAAATAATAAAAATAATAAAATAAAATGGTTCAACCATTTTGGAAAAGTTTGCCATTTTCCCAAAATGTTAAATACAGAGTTACCATATGATGTAGCAATTCCACTCTTAAGTATATACTCAAGACAATTGTAAACATATGTCCATGCAAAAACGTGCATATGAGTATTTATGGCAGTATTATTCATAATAGTCAAGATGTGGAAACAACCCAAATATCAGTTGATGAATTGATAAACAAAGCATCATGTATCTATGCAATATTATTTGTTCATAAAAATAATTTAGTAGTGATACATGTTACAACACAAATGAACCTCGAACATCATTGTAATGAATCAAACTAGACAAAAAGGCCATGTAGTGAGTGATTCTATTTATGGGACATGTCCAGAATAGGCAAAATAATAGAGAAGAAAATAGACAGTACTTTCTAGGGACTGAGGTAAAGGGGAAATGGGTAGTGAATGCTATAGGGTTTCTTTCGGGTGTGACAAAAATATTCTAAAATTAGGTGGTAATGGTTGTTCTAAAATTAGATTTTGGTAAATATGCTAAAAACTACTGGATTGTGCACTGTAAATGGTTTAATTTTATGGTATGTGAATTATATCTCATAAAAAGCTATAATTTAAAAAAATGACAGAGCAGAAATGTGAAAAAGAAAACCCTAAGAAGAGAATGCTAGCAATTTAACCTTTTATGTTTATAAGTATTATAAGCTATGAAATATTAAAGAAACTATAAAATAATATATAAGATGAATTATTTTAAATGTAAAGGTATAAAAAATGAAAAGGGATTTAGGGTGGTTTATGATTTAAATGATAAATGACCCCATGGCAATGATCATTGTTGCTTTGCACTGTAACCAACATAGTCCCAATACAATGTAAATGCCTACTCCATACTTGTTTCTTTCTTTCTTTCTTTCTTTCTTTCTTTCTTTCTTTCTTTCTTTCTTTCTTTCTTTCTTTCTTTCCTTCTTCTGCAACCTTGACTACCAGTGATTCTGCCACTCAGTCTCCTGAGTAGCTGGGATCACAGGTGCGCACAATCACGCTCAGCTAATTTTTGTATTATTTGTAGAGACAGGGTTTTGCCATGTTGCCCAGGCTGGTTTCAAACTCCTAGGCTCGACTGATCTGCCTGCCTTGGCCTCCCAAAGTGTTGGGATTACAGGCGTGAGCCACCACACCTGGCCAATACATACTTTTAATTATACTTCTCTTTCAGTTTTAGCATTGTTATTTTAAGAATGTGTAATGGCTAGCACTTAGCCTTAGTAAAACTAAAGACCTGGAAATGTATTCTATTGTTTTTTAAAGGTCCCAGCAAGGCCTTCAAAAGGGATTCTAAAATTTAAAATTCCATTACATGTACATTATAATAAAATAAAGGTGAGGCAATAAAGGTAAGGTAATACCATAAAATAAAGATAGTAAAATGCAAAATTCAAGATGCTAAAGGAATTAGTAAATAATGCTAAATTAGAAGAAATTTGGAAGAAAATATATGTTTTGTATTTATTAGGTTTCATCTAAAGCAAAGAAAGTTATTTTTAGAATCAGTGATATCTTTCTTATTTATAACAGTGCATGAAGATAACTAAATTTACTAGGAGAGAATGATATTGAATTATTCAACAGAAATACTTTAGGTTTTTTTCACAACGATGAAATGAAGAAAACGTAAAAATAACGAATCGGCATATTTGAGTTTTAAGTATCTAGATAAAGATGAATATTGGCCACATTTAAATTTCAAATAAGATCTATGATTTTCTTGGTTCAGCACTGTAGCAAAATGTTATTTTTCTTATGTACCAGTAATAAATACTTTATGTACAGTGGATATTTTCTCTTTCATACTTGCTAATTTAAAAAGAAAATGAGTGATAATAAAGTAAGTTGTGAATAGATTGCCATAGTATTCTATACAATCATCACTTCTTTTTTTACTTTAGCTATACTTATGCCTCATTTTCATTATATTTCTCTAAAATTCATTTTTACTTCTACGAACTCATCTTATTTCCTCTGTCCTATGATCTCATCTTATTACCTCTTGTCATTTTATGTGTCTTTTAGCATAATTCTCCTATTATATATTTTACTCATCTGCTTTGTTTCATAAATCTGTTTATTAGATATGAAAATATTTTCCTTTATCACCAAATGTTAAATCTTTCCTAAAACACTAGTTCACATACATGAAAAACTATAACCTGTCTTTGAAGTTAAGTCAATTAGAAGAGATTACTAGTAGCAGTTTTCTTTCACTTACCGGGATTATTTTAATTTTCTACCTCTCTACAGGAATCTGAATCATCTCCCCAACCCATAGGATTTTGGGTTCACTACACTGATGATATCTTTTTAGGATCTGGTGGCAAGAATCAACAAATACCCTAGATGCCTTGGTGTGACATACAATGTGCCAGATGGTGGGAAGTATTCCCCATGAAAATTTGGGCGCCTGCCACCATGGTGAAGTTTCTAAGTTGCCAGTGGTCTATGCCACATTAACTCATTCTCTACAAGGTGGAAGTTAAGTTGCTACACCTTACACACCCCTGCCATTGAGAAAAAGACCCTTTAGAGTCTGCAGGCAAAATGCATTCCCACCATTCCTACAGCCTGTACCTGTGATCTCATGGGAAGTTTTCTATAGCCAACTGTATGAGAAAGCTAAAAAAATTAAGGCTGGTTTACACATTAAAAATAGATTTGCAACAAGTAACAACTACACAACTATAACATAACAACTCCACTCACTGGGGCCCTAGAAGACAGCAGGGGCAGAAACTTGGGCAGTGCACTTCAATGGTAGTGGAGATGACTAGACATATTGATACATACCCATGGATGGATGGATGGTGTCAGTAGATTTCCTGAACAGTCATAAACATGAAAGGAAACTGACTTGAGGAGTAGTGACAAGGAAGTCAGAGGAAGAGGTAAATGGGAAATCAGCAAAAGACCTCTCGGGTCGTTACTTAGTGCAAATATATTTGTATCTCACATACACACTGCCTTGGCACAGGGCATACACTGCAGAGGAGTCTCAATAATCACATTGACAAGGTGACCTGCTCTGTGGATGTTGGAAGTCAGGCTGCCTTAATGCTCTTTGTTTTTAGAGACAGGGTCTTGCTCTGGTGCTCAGGTTGGAGTGCAGTGGCATGATTACAGCTCAGTGCAGCCTCGAACTCCTGGGCTCAAGCAATACTCCTACCTCAGCATCCTGAGTAGCTAGGACTATAGGGGCAAGTGCCACCATGCCTGGCCCTTTTTTTTTTTTTTTTAAGTTTTTTGTAGAAATGGGATCTTGTCATGTTGCCCAGGCTGATCTTGAACTCCTGTCCTCAAGCAGTCCTCCCATCTCAGCCTCCCAAAGTACTGGATTATGGGCATGAGCCACCACGCCTGGTCAATTATCAGTCCTTTTAAACAACCACCCCACTGTTTGCCCAATAAATTCAAGAACGAGTTGTTCAATGCAGCTTAAATGGAAATTATGCAAGAGTTAAACCATATGAGTGTAACCATTTCCAAGGCTAACCTGGCCAGGAAAGTTGCTAAGTAATGAGTTTGCCGAGAGCTGAAATGAAAGCTGAGTCGCCAATATGGTACCATTCTCCGGGACATCTGGTGGCAAACTGATTACATTGGATTTTTATGTCATACTAAGGGTACCAATTTGAAATCACTGAAATAGACACCGTGGGTATGGATTTTCCTTCCCAGTCCCATAATATTCTGTCAGAAACATCATCCTTGGATTCACTGAATGACTTACTCATTATCTGTATTTGTCTGTTCTCACACTGCTAAAAAGAACTACCTGAGATTGGGTAATTTATGAAGAAGAGAGGTTTATTTGACTCACAGTTCTGCAGGCTGTACAGAAAGCATGGCTGGGAGGCCTTAGGAAACTTGTAATTATGGCAGAAGGTAAAGGGGAAGCAAGCATGTCTTACCATGGTGAAGCAGGAGAGAGAGCAAAGGGGTAAGTGCTACACACTTTTTTTGAGACAGGGTCTTGCTCTGTCCCTCAGGTTGGAGTGTAGGGTTGTGATCTTAGCTCACTGCAACCTCTGCCTCCTGGGCTGAACCAATGCTCCCACCTCAGCCTCCCCAGGAGCTGGCACTACAGGCAGGTGCCACTACACCCAGCTAATTTTTGTAGAGATGGGGTTTTGCCATGTTGCCCTGGCTGGTTTCAAACTCCTGGGCTCAAGCAATCTGCCCGCCTTGGCCTCCCAAAGTGCTGAGATTACAGGCATAAGCCACTGTGCCCGCCCATGCTACACACTTTTAAACAACCAGATCTTGTGAAAACTCATTATCATGAAAACTAGAAGGGAGAAATATGCCCCCATGATCTAATCACCTCCCACTACGTCCCTCCCTCAACACTGAAATTATAACATGAGTTTTGGGTGGGGACACAGAGTCAAACCATATCACTGTCATTGGATCCCAAACATTGTTTCTGACCAAGGAACTCATTTGCTATGAGATTAGTGAGAGGATAAACTAACACAATGAGATTCACTGGTTTTACAAGGTACTCTATCACCTTGAGGTACAGTGAGAACACATAGGTCTGGAACCAGTGGAAGAAATAATAGTGGTTTGTTTTACTCTTAGTATCCTAATTCCTGTTCTAACAACTTTGGACTCTTGTTCCTAATGGAGGAATTATTCTACCATGGAATAAAACTAAATGTCTATGCAACTAGAAGTTGAGATTGCCATCATAATATGTCATATAAATGAACTAACAGGCAAATCAGGGGTGTACTGAACAGTTTGGGGTAAATGATCCTGATTATTAAGGGAAAAGAAGGTCACTGCTACACAGTCGGGTGGAATGTGGAAAACTCTTACTGCTTCCATCTACCATGGGAGAAATTGAGGGACAACTCTAGCAACTGAATGCAGGTAGGATCACCAAAGTTTAGGGCACTCCACCAAGGAAAAAACCATAGCACCTTAGGTGCCAGCTGAGGACATAGAATAGTCACCAGAAAGGGAAGTTCTTAATATTAATTATTGCTTTATATCTAGAGGCAGAAATTACTATAGTACTCAGGCATGCTTTCTTGCTTGATTTGCTGTGAATATATTTGTGTATATTAACCTATGTAATTTTTTATATCAAGTATTTTAGTGGTGGATAACCTGATAGTTTAGCATTTAGGTTAAAGTTTATCAAAAAGGATTGTTACCAAACTGAAATTTTACTAATTTGGGTAAAATAACTGATAGAATTTGTGATCTTTTCTTTGTATTGAGAGAGTAAATTTCTTTTGAATAAGAAATAATTCCAATATGTTAGGTTTTAGACTGTTGCTATTTTTTTTGGTGTTTGTATGTTTAAATATAGATAGAAAGATTTATATGGATGCTAAATGGCCAGAGGACTGACTGCTGCATATTATTTCTTTGAGAGAAGCCAACATGCACCCTTATTTCTTTTTCTGGTTGTCCTCAAATCACAGTGACTAGAAGCCTAGAAAATACATTCCCCAGAATCCTTTGCCAGCAGGTTTCCTGATTAGAGTTCACCAAGCAGAGGTTACAAAGCCTGAAAGTTGAACGAAAAGTGGAAACCATTATTCTTTATTCAGTGGGGAGATGTCTTGGGCTTCAACAGATGTGATGCTTTGCAGCTCCTCCGGATCCCCTGGAAGTTGTTCACCAGGTGCTATGGTGAGCTAAGATCCATGGTGAAGGGCTTCCTGTGATTCCTGAAACTTCCTAATCCTCTCATGGCTGGTGATGAAACTGAGTGTTCTCTATGATCGAGTAATAGCGAGTGTTCTTTATGATTGCTGCTCCTCCAGCCCTTTCTATGCATTTTTGAATCACTAAGTTCACTGTATTAAATTTATTCTTGCTTTAAATATCAGAGAGTTAAAAACAATTTTTTTTCTAATAGAACCCTGACTAATACCATGACATTGCTCAAATGAATCCTGAAAATTTTAGATTTGGCAACACAATTTGATTTAGCCTGCACTTTTTCAAATAATTGACAGGTCGACTCTTTTTTTTTTAAATTATACTTTTAGGGTACATGTGCACAACGTGCAGGTTT
Source organism: Pan paniscus (assembly GCF_029289425.2). Classification (NCBI taxonomy): domain Eukaryota; kingdom Metazoa; phylum Chordata; class Mammalia; order Primates; family Hominidae; genus Pan; species Pan paniscus. The sequence continues at coordinate 89,043,881 of NC_073259.2, forward strand.
GTTACATATGTATACATGTGCCATGTTGGTGTGCTGCACCCACTAACTTGTCATTTACATTAGGTATATCTCCTAATGCTATCCCTCCCCTATCCCCCCACCCCACAACAGGCCCCAGTGTGTGATGTTCCCCTTCCTGTGTCCAAGTGTTCTCGTTGTTCAATTCCCACCTATGAGTGAGAACATGCGGTGTTTGTTTTTTTGTCCTTGCGATAGTTTGCTGAGAATGATGGTTGACTCTTAACACACTGAGCGAAATCCTTAAACAGGCTTTACAGGATGGGAAATGAGAGAATATGATTGATCATTGAGGAAAATGTAAAATCTATGACACAGTGCATACAGGATGGTGCTTACCTAAGATTATAATGGAATAGAAAAATTCCTATTGCCTACCACATCGTGACCATCCTAAGGTTGTGACACAACCTATTACTTTTCTATATTTAGATATACAAATATGTATCATTGTGTTACAATTGTCTACAGTATTCAGTATAGTCATATACTGTACAGGTTCACAGCCTAGTAGCCATAGGCTCCTATATATACCATATACCCTCAATGTGTAGTAGGCCATATCGTATAGGTTTGTGAAACTACTACACTCTATGATGTTTGCACAGTCAATGCCTAATGATGCTTTTCTCAAGATGTATCCCTGTCGTTGTCACGCTGTATTTTGAAATAACATTTCTTGAGTGCTTAGCTTGTGTTAGACTTTGTTCTGAGAACTTTACGTGCATTAGTTTATTTGATCCTGACAACAAACCAGTGAGGGAGGCATTAGTATTACTCTTACTTCAAGGATATAAAAACAAAGGTTTACAGGGGAACTTGTCTGAAATAGCATAGCTTGAAAATGGTGGAAACTACATTCATATCCAGGCATTCTCACTCCACAGACCTTACTCTTAAGTACTGTAATGTGCTGCTTTGTAATACAATTTTAAAAGGTCACTTCAAAGATACACAATCAATAAAAGCGATTAAAATGAATAATGCAGATGAACATAGGTCTTATATAAATTAAAATGTTTTCCGAGGCTTACTGTGTGACATGAATATGCTTCTTTTTGTCTCTTATCTTTTCGTGCACTCTTATTTCAACCACTGTTCTGGTTTTGGCTGTCTGCTAAAAAATAGTGATGATGGTTATGTTAATAACTAATATTTATTGAGCAGATATTCGTCAGGCACTGTACTAAACACTTCACATATGTATTTCATCCATTCTTCACAATAATTGCACTCTTGGCTACATTTTACAGCCTGGAAAGTTGAGGCTTAGGTGATTAGGTGATTTGTCCATGCAGAAGACAATATAAAATTATAACCCCACCTCCTTGCTGCAGGCCTGTCACTTACTCACCAGGTGACTGCATTTAGGAAGCTGCCAGTCTGAAGAAAATGCATTCATGTTCCTTGGAAAAAGCCCTGATCTCAGAAGGCGTTGATGAAATTCAAATTTAAGCTTCTCTCTCCTTTCTTCTCTCTATAAATACCTTTGTGAAAACAAGCTCATGCCCAGGACCTAAATTAAACTAAAGTGTCAAAGGAAACGAGGCCAGTAGCCTACAAGAAAATCTAGTTTCTGCTTTGTGACTAGTGGATTTTTATAGGACTCTATGTTTCTTGAGAAGAACTCTGGTTTATTTCCTGCAGTTTAAAACTTTTAATCTCTTAGTTTAAAAGAAGATAAAACTAACTGGGAGAAGGAGATGCTGCATACATTTAAGGCAGAGTTTTGCAGGTAGCTTGATGTTTGAAGTAACCTGAAGGCATTTATTTGCCTTTTCATCACTATCTTTCCCAAGAGATACGAACACCTAATTGGAGCTAGTGAGGGGAGAAAGCCTGGACCTAAGCCCTTTGAGGTTTCAGGCTCCAGAACTCTAAGAGGAAAAGAGGATTAATAAAGCTTCTTATGTCAGCAGATTGACATAGTACACATTACTCTGTGCTTCAATTTGATCTGCATTAAACACATCAGCTGGAGAACAGCCCTGTATCTGTTAGCTACCAGTCTTAGTGTGATCCAGATTCCATCTTTAGTACACTTCTGAAAATCCTGTTGCTTCTTTCAGAGGCAGTTATCTGCCAGGTGCTTTGTTATGCGTTCTCATAACACCCTATTAAACTTTGTGGCACTTACCACATTTGTTATATATTTGTAAAGCTATCCATTTTATATTTGTCTTCCTCCTTTGCCTAGAGATTATGTTATATTGTAGATTAGAGAAGTTGACTTTGTTGTAATTGTAAACTAACAATCAAAGGCTGTAAGCTACAAGGTAAAAAAAAAAAAAGGACGAGGAGGGAACACTTTTTAAAGAAGGCAAATCAATAAATGAAGCTTTATGTTTTAGAACTTCAGTGGATACAAGTATGAGCAGAAAAATATAAAAATATCCTCAGGTTAGGGAAGGCTTTGTCAATAATTCTAATTCTATTGACACACAATTATATGGTGTGGGAGCTGTTAAGCCATTGGTTTGAAACAAATTTAATTTGGAGACATTTGCTCCATTTAGATTGTTATGGTGTAAAGAATCAAAAATTTTAAGCTTGGAAGAAATTTAAATAACAGTCAAATATTTTAATTTTATAGGTGAAGAAGGTAGGTGCTCAAAGTCATACAATTATTAGTTTAAAAGCTGAAATTACAAGTAGACATATTATCAACATCAGTACCCTTTCCAATAAATGGAAGAAATTACTAAGTTTTAAAAATTTACATCAGCCAGTGAATGCCCTCTCTTACAAGCAATAGAAATAGACTGTGGTTTCTTTTAATAGAAATAAAATTTACAGAATCATTTTAGGAACTTGTTAAATAAAATCCCTATCAATTAGGCTTTAATTGACTTAACCAAGTGGCAGACTTGGGTCAAAACTCCACCAACTTTCTAACTGCAGTAAACTCCCATTCTTACTGGTGATTGCAATGGCAGTGTGGGAAATGGGAATTAACATTGGCTCAGTGTACCAATTCCTTTAAAGGTCTGAGCAAATCCCTTTCTCCTATTACATCCTATCATAGGATGTAAAATCTGTCATCAATAATTTTATATTGCTTATATGTTGAAATTATAATGATTTGGGTACATTTCATCCAATAAAATATAAAAGATAATTTTATTGCTTACTTTTACTTTGTGGCTATTAGAAAATTTAAAATTGCATGCAAGGCACATATTTGCAGCTCACATTGTTTCTATTAACAGCCTTCGCCAAAGCACAGTAATGTGGGTAACTGGTAAGTCACTCTAGGAGAGCCAATAATTAGACCCAATATTTGAGGTAACACATGGAATCATGAATCTCTAGGAGGTGTGTTTATATTGATACCTTCAGCCCAATTTTAAATAATATTACTTCCTCCTTTGTTACATGCTTTCAGAATTTATTTTCATTAATATTTCCACACATTTGCAGAAATAAGAACCAAAGTTCTGAAATTCTTTGAGCCTGTGAGTCTATAATTTTGAAACCATGTTGATAATGGCTTCAGCAGGAAGTATGGAAACAATGAAAGATGTGCCGTCGTTGGATATGAAAGATACTGTCTTAATTTCCCAGATAACACTCATGTAAGGAAGTTGCAGCATTTTAAGTAAATGGGAAGGAGTTTCTTTGTCTGGCAATAGAAGGTTAGTGGGATTGAGGAATGAGGGTATTTCAAGTCTTCCAGAACCTCTCTCATTTACCCGTCTCTTTTGTGTCCTCACTCTTTCTCAGTCAATGCCGTATATCTCATGTAAGAGAATTAGCAAGACCATGATTTTAGTGATATTATAATTTGGCAATCAAATTTTGGTATTTGGCTAATTCAGTACCAATGCTGTAAGAGAAATATTTTGGTTTTTTTTAAGTTTTAATTTTTATTTTTTAAGTACATTAATAGAAAATACCAGAGTTTCAGACTGGCCCTCACGTTGATGGTTTAGGGAAGTGCTGTTAATAGAAACAATATGAGCTGCGAGTATGTGCCTTACATGCAATTTTAAATTTTCTAGTAGCCACAAAGTAAAAGTAAACAAATAAAACTATATTTTATATTTTACTTAATGAAATGTACCTAAAATATAATTTCAACATATACGCAATATAAAATTATTAATGACAGACTTACATGTTATTATTCTTAAACAACAAGTCTTCAATATCACTGGTATATTTAGCCATATGGGACTAGAGGGTAGAACAGCGTGGGTTTCATTCTCTTTCTCTCTAAGCTTTCTGTTACGACTATAAATAGCCACCTGTCTTACAGTCTTGAATTCCTCCTGCCTTGTATACCTTAGTTGCTAATTGCTAGATTTCCAACTGTTGATAGTTACAGGAGATTTTTATTTCCCTTCAGTACTCTTTAGGCAAGAATCCTCATTTCTCTATCTACTGCCTACAGTCTATTCCCAAATACCAATTTCTTCACCAGAGTTTCTGTAGTAAGCAGCAAAGCCAACTCTTGAGAAGTTAAGCAGAAATTGTTTTCTGGATGAATAATGATTAGTTCAGAAATTCACAGGAAAGCTAAAGATTCAGTCTGAGAAAATAAGCATGCGCCGAAAGGTTAGGCATCAATGAACACAACCAAGGTCGTGCTAAGGATACCATTCTTGGCACCTCTGCAAGACTCTCTCAATATTGCTATGCTAGAGTCGATTGGACCTGCATCTTTGCATCACCACCTCAAAATTCAAAGTTGAAGCTGAAGCACTTCACTGGTCAAGCATCATGATCTGGCAGCCAAGAGAGTCATGGAGATGAGATATCTAGATGCTTCCATTTCTGTACTAAGAGGTAGAATTTTCTCATTGCTTAAATCAGGGGAATTCTTCCCAAATAAGATGGCTGGTAGGATATGAGATAGAAAAAGAAGTCACTCCACTAAAAAATCACCCAAGAAATAAACATAGTAGAATAATTATTTCCTTGTTTAAGGCAAATAATTTATAGTGTCATTAATGTGCTCAATAAAAACTAGGGGCCTACTGACTTCTTTAAAGAGAGAGTTTATTCTTTTTTGTGATTAAAATTATATTGTCAAATATTTTAAATTTCAAAAAGTAGTATTTCTGGTTTAATAAGTCAAATTTTAAAAGTCATAATCTTTCCTAAAATAACAAGAGTTAACAGTTTGATGTGATTTTTTTTCCCATTTGTGTGTGTGTGTGCGCTCACACACGTGTGTGCCAGGAGTGATATTTTAGAAGTTTCTCTACCTGAATTGTTTTGAAATGGAAAACAAAATTCCATCTATTCTTTTTTTAAAATTGATACTATATTTATCTTAGAAGAGTCTATAGAAATATAATGATATTATACATCTAATGACAGTGACTGAGATTTAAAAATTTTTGTTTTTTTATTGTGGTAAAAACAATTAACATAAAATTTACCATCTTAACAAATTTTTTTAATTATTATTATACTTTAAGTTTTAGAGTACATGTGCACAATGTGCAGGTTAGTTACATATGTATACATGTGCCATGCTGGTGTGCTGCACCCATTAACTCGTCCTTTAGCATTAGGTATATCTCCTAAAGCTATCCCTCCCCCCTCCCCCACCCCACAACAGTCCCCAGAGTGTGATGTTCCCCTTCCTGTGTCCATGTGTTCTCGTTGTTCAATTCCCACCTATGAGTGAGAATATGTGGTGTTTGGTTTTTTGTTCTTGCGATAGTTTATTGAGAATGATGATTTCCAATTTCATCCATGTCCCTACAAAGGACATGAACTCATCATTTTTTATAGCTGCATAGTATTCCATGGTGTATATGGGCCACATTTTCTTAATCCAGTCTATCATTGTTGGACATTTGGGTTGGTTCCAAGTCTTTGCTATTGTGAATAGTGCTGCAATAAACATACGTGTGCATGTGTCTTTATAGCAGCATGATTTATAATCCTTTGGGTATATACCCAGTAATGGGATGGCTGGGTCAAATGGTATTTCTAGTTCTAGATCCCTGAGGAATCGCCACACTGTCTTCCACAAGGGTTGAACTAGTTTACAGTCCCACCAACAGTGTAAAAGTGTTCCTATTTCTCCACATCCTCTCCAGCACCTGTTGTTTAGAAAAAGAAGGAATCCTCCCTAACTCATTTTATGAGGCCAGCATCATCCTGATACCAAAGCCGGGCAGAGACACAACCAAAAAAGAGAATTTTAGACCAATATCTTTGATGAACATTGATGCAAAAATCCTCAATAAAATACTGGCAAACCGAATCCAGCAGCACATCAAAAAGCTTATCCACCGCGATCAAGTAGGCTTCATCCCTGTGATGCCAGGCTGGTGCTATATATGCAAATCAATAAATGTAATCCAGCATATAAACAGAACCAAAGACAAAAAACACATGATTATCTCAATAGATGCAGAAAAGGCCTTTGACAAAATTCAACAACCTTCATGCTAAAAACTTTCAATAAATTAGGTATTGATGGGACATATCTCAAAATAATAAGAGCTATCTATGACAAACCCACAGCCAATATCGTACTGAATGGGCAAAAACTGGAAGCATTCCCTTTGAAAACTGGCACAAGACAGAGATGCCCTCTCTCACCACTCCTATTCAACATAGTGTTGGAAGTTCTGGCCAGTGCAATCAGGCAAGAGAAGGAAATAAAGGGTATTCAATTAGGAAAAGAGGAAGTCAAATTGTCCCTGTTTGCAGATGACATGATTGTATATCTAGAAAACCCCATCATCTCAGCCCAAAATCTCCTTAAGCTGAAAAGCAACTTTTCAGCAAAGTCTCAGGATACAAAATGAATGTACAAAAATCACAAGCATTCTTATACACCAATAACAGACAAACAGAGAGCCAAATCATGAGTGAACTCCCATTCACAATTGCTTCAAAGAGAATAAAATACCTAGGAATCCAACTTACAAGGGATGTGAAGGACCTCTTTAAGGAGAACTACAAACCACTGCTCAATGAAATAAAAGAGGATACAAACAAATGGAAGAACATTCCATGCTCATGGGTAGGAAGAATCAATATCATAAAAATGGCCATACTGCCCAAGGTAATTTATAGATTCAATGCCATCCCCATCAAGCTACCAATGACTTTCTTCACAGAATTGGAAAAAACTACTTTAAAGTTCATATGGAACCAAAAAAGAGCCTGCATCGCCAAGTCAATCCTAAGCCAAAAGAACAAAGCTGGAAGCATCATGCTACCTGACATCAAACTATGCTACAAGGCTACAGTAAACAAAACAGCATGGTACTGGTACCAAATCAGAGATATAGATCAATGGAACAGAACGGAGCCCTCAGAAATAACGCCACATATCTACAACTATCTGATCTTTGACAAACCTGAGAAAAACAAGCAATGGGGAAATGATTCCCTATTTAATAAATGGTGCTGGGAAAACTGGCTAGCCATATGTAGAAAGCTGAAACTGGATCCCTTCCTTACACCTTATACAAAAGTTAATTCAAGATGGATTAAAGACTTAAACATTAGACCTAAAACCATAAAAACCCTAGAAGAAAACCTAGGCATTACCATTCAGGTTATAGGCATGGGCAAGGACTTCATGTCTAAAACACCAAAAGCAATGGCAACGAAAGCCAAAATTGACAAATAGGATCTAATTAAACTCAAGAGCTTCTGCACAGCAAAAGAAACTGCCATCAGGGTGAACAGGCAACCTACAAAATGGGAGAAAATTTTCGCAACCTACTCATCTGACAAAGGGCTAATATCCAGAATCTACAATGAACTCGAACAAATTTACAAGAAAAAAACAAACAACCCCATCAAAAAGTGGGCGAAGGACATGAGCAGACACTTCTCAAAGGAAGACATTTATGCAGCCAAAAAACACATGAAAAAATGCTCACCATCACTGGCCATCAGAGAAATGCAAATCAAAACCACAATGAGATACCATCTCACACCAGTTAGAATGGCCACCATCTTAACAAATTTTTAAGTGCACAACATTGTTAGCTAGAGGGACGATGTTGTACAGAGATTCTCTAATTTTGATGTTGCCAGTCTTAAAGTCCCTAAGAAAAGGAATCGTTCAGTTCTTAGAACTGCTTAAACTGTAAATTAACATTTCTGTTAATGTCAATGTCACTCTGCTTGGATTTAAAACACATTTTTTATTGCCATTTGTCATGTCATCATTTTAAAGGTTAGAAAAAATGATTTATACTATACTGCAATCTTTCCCATTTCCATTTTCTCTATGTAATGAAAGGTGAAAATGGCAAGACAGTTTAAATGAATTCTGTGGGATCAAGGGACTGTGTAGAACCTTGTCATAACCAACCAGTAGAGCCTCTTAATCAAGAGGAATGTATGCAGGACACAACACAGCTGAATTTCAATCCAGGAGCTGGCAGACACAGAGCAACGGAGAACTAAGGAAATTTAAAAATGAGTTGTAATCTAATTTTGATTGACTCTAAATGGAGATTGACACAAGGAAAATCAGGTGCTGACTGTTCCAGGTTGCCATCTATTATTTCTGAGAAAACTCAGAAATTATAATGTATTATTTCTGAGAAAACTCAGAAATAATAGATGGCAATCTGAAACAGTCAGATTTTAGGCTAATCAAAAACATTTATTAAAGCTAACAGAGTTTTTGATTAGGACAATATTCTAGTCATAATGTAAAGGTAAGCCTAACTTTACAAAAAAATCAGCTATGATTTCATTTGTTCTATTTCCTCCTCTGTACATTATAATTAACATTTGTATTAAGTGCCTACTATGAACACATACTGAACACCTAATATGAAGCCATATACCTACATGATCAATTCAACTTCCGTATAATGATTTGAAATGCCAGTTTTGTAAATGTGTCCCGGCTGATTATATTGGAAGCAATTTGATGTAATCAGCCAGCTAAGTGACTTATCTCCACCTGGCATATTGCTACTTTCTTCACCCTGCATCAGTCACTAGTGCCAAAATGAGCTATGACTCCAGCTGCTCTGGCAATGATGCCCATACCTACTCAGTTATAGAGCACTTTGCTTCATTAGACACTGAGGAGCACTTTAAATAGTACAGCAACCAACTATATTTAGGGTCTTTATTTCCCAGAGTATTATACATGCCAAAAGATAAGGGGGGAAATCAATAGAGACAGACTGCCTTATATTTTTCCTGCAGAGTATTCTTGGCAATGAGAAGCAAGTCACCATGAGGATGACTGAATGAGATACCAGAGCTCAGGGTAAACAGAAGCAACCTATTACTAGCACATCCGGTTTTGTTTTCTAGCTTCTAGCATATTTCTACTCATTACAGCACATGTTCACCTCATCATTTCACTGATCTTTTAATATCTGCCCTGTGAACATGAATCCCGAGTACTAAGAACTTCATTCATATTTTCTGTTTCAATATTCTGCTAAATAGTATGCTCTACACAACTGCATACATATTATGAGGGAGTCCAGAAACTCATATAAACTTACTTTTGTTGGCAAATCATGTTAAGTGCTCTTGAAGCTTACCTGAAAATGTATATATACCTTCTTCTATAATGTCCACATCATTTTAGGATTTAAAAAAAAAATTATTCAACAAATATTTACTGAGAACCTATTACATTCCAGAAATTCTTCTAGTATCAGTGGTTAGATCATGAACAAAGTTATATAATATCTCTTATATGAAATTTACATCCAAGTGGGGTGAGGCAGAAAACAAACAAAATATAAAACATGAGATGGTGATAAGTGCTATGGGCCAAAATAAATCATGCTAGTGGGTAGCGTATATTGGAGGTATACTGTTAAACAAGATGGCCAGGGAAGGTCTTGCCAAAAAGGTAACATTTAAACAAAGACCTGAAAGGAGAAAAGGATCAAACTTTTTAGATACACAATCAAGTCATTAATAAGAAAATGGATGACTGGGTTTATGTGACTGGAGGTGAGCTACATAAAAATGCATTAATGTAGGCATCATGTAAATTATTAATTCAATAACTTCTGGGGTAGTTCTTTTGACAGAAATAATTAGCTTACTCTTAGAAGCAGATTCCACACAGTGCCTGTAAACTATTAATCAAGTAATAATGGGAGGTTAGAATAAAAACTGTGAAATATGGTGTGTTCAAACTTTTAACCAAACTATAGTGTTGGAACTTAACCAAGCAGAAAGTAGCAACTTTTAGAAGTAATGATATATGATATATGATAGTTCAAAATATGCATGCAATATATATATATGTGTGTGTGTATGTGTGTGTGTATATGTGTGTGTGTGTGTGTGTGTGTGTGTGTGTAGAGAGAGAGTGAGAGGAGAGAGAGACAGGGTGTCATTCTGTTGCCCAGGCAGGGGTATAGAGGCATGGTCATAGCTAGCTGTAACCTCAAACATCTGGTCTCAAGCAGTCTTCCCACCTCAGCCTCCCAAGTAGTTGGTACTACAGGTGTGCACCACCACACCTGACTAATTTTTATTATTATTATTATTTTTTACAGATAGGGTCTTGCTTGTTGTCCAGGCTGGATTCGAACTCCTGGCCTCAAGCAATCCTCCTGCCTTGGCCTCCCAAAGTGTTGGGATTACAGGTGTGAGCCACAGCACCTGGCCCGGAGGAGGTACTATGAAACCATGATGAATAAAACGCTCACATGTAGAAAGCCACAGATTGAAAAAGAGTGGGTCTTCTGTATTGATCATCATTTAAAGCCTATTACCGAAAACATGAAAATTAGGAACTGGATAATACTTTTTATTGAGATATTTTTTAACTTGCATTAATAAATATTAGTATTATTCCTCATTTCCTTTTTAACTGGAAGGCTTTTATTTTATATTTGAAAGCTAAAGGAGTATAAGAGTCAAATTTTGATTTGATCATACCATGCAAATTAATTGAATTAAACTTGTAAAATAAGTCACAGAATAGTTCATGAGGCTTATAAATAATTAATGAGTCTGGTTTAAAAAAAGGGAGAGACTAATTTAGTGATTTACTTTTCTAAATATTGAAGATATTAAAATAGATGGCTTGCTGCATTTTTCCTTGGATTCATTTTATTTTTTTCATTATTCTACAAAATATCTTATAATCCAGTTATCACTGTTGGTGATTCCCTAGATATAAACTCAATTTAACAATTAAAATTTTAATTACACAATGAATAGACGTAGGATGCTTGAACATTAATTAACTTAAAAGTAGGTTAGTTCATGAAAAAGTTTAATTTAACATTAACTTTAGTAGAGAGGAGATGCTACAGAAAGTATATTCATATATTTCAGTGAGCAGAGACTTTAGCAGAGAGAAAATATCCTTTCTGCCATAGCAGATTTAAATCACTATAAATATTTTACAATCTCAGTTTCCAAGAAAAAAACCAAAACATAGCAATGGCTTAGTTACTTATCTTCTCATTGCTCTCTCATAAAAAGCATCAAGGAAAATGGGAGTGGGGGATGCAGAGTTCACAAACTGTATCTTAGATACACCAAATGTTGTATAAACTACCACAGAATAGAAAAATGGAAAATTGTTTTCTATAATTTTCAATGTTAAAATGCTTCTGAGTTCAAATAAAGATTCTCTTTCTCATTGATGCAAATCTTCTTAGGAGTATGTAGAATAAAAGAGCCTATGAAAGTGATTAAAAATCAATAAACTAATAACCTACCATAATCACATAGAGTTATTCAATATTATTCACAGTAATTCAAGGATATATTGATCTTTTAAAATGTGATTATATCATCAATGCATTATGAAATAATATAACAAATTCAACAAATAACCAAAAAGGCATAAAATAAAATTTAATACCTAGAATTGGTGAATGCGGATAAAAATTAGGCAAATGTGATATCATAGAAAGCTCAAGAAAGAAGGATTTCAATATCAGGTTCGGTATTGGTATTATGAGTTGGAATATGATGAGAAATTTTTTAAAAAGCCACTTTATTCAGTAAGATGGAAATCACTATGATGTTGATTAATGGACTTTCATGGAATACTGGGAGCAGTGGAAGGAAAGAATGGGCAGTAGGAAGTCAGTAAGTACAGACAATCTGGTGGCGTTTGACTATGAGGTCAACAACATAAATAATTAGATTGTGTGGCAAACAATCCAATTTCTTTAGAATCTACTTTCAAATAACAAATTTCAAAGATTGTGCACTCATGATTCTATTATTTATAAAATTTGTTATTTCTTTCTTTAATTCACCAGTAGCTGAGCAGCTACAAGGTAGAAAGCATTGTACCAAAGGATTCCAAGAAGATCTAAATTCCATTCTATCTATGAAGAGTTTGTATTCTAGTTCTGGAAATTAAAATAGTTAAAATAAAGAATAGAAGGTTTAGGGCTGCAATAATTTTTTGTCCTGACAAAAAAACACATAGCAGCAGTATATTTCCCATAATTATTTCTTGCAGGCCATAGTTTAAAGCTGATCCCAGCAAAATGCACACTAATGCTTTTTAAATTGTATCGTGTCTAGAATATAAAGGTAGGGATATTAAATATGTTATACCATGATAATGTGTAATGTCACTAAACAAAAGGCAATTATTTAAGCACTTTAGGAAGTAATAAAATGAAACTGTAAATCTTTCAAGAAAAATTGTTGGTTATTCAGAATTCCTGTTTACATATCACAAGTCTCATTCCTTCGGTAAATATCGACCTAGTTTTAGTAACATTTTTGGAGAGTACAAATAAATCAAAATCTTCAAACTTCAGAAAGAACAGAACTGGATTAGGAAAACAAAACTTGCAAAAGTAAAGTTGGAAAATTAAGTATTGATAGTTCAGACAAATTGGTGCAAAACTGTTAATTACAAATATAAATTTTTAAAAAATTTTTTGACTACCGACCTTGTGTAAGTTACTATGACGTGAATTGGGAGAAATACATAAAGGAGTAATAACAGTCTGTCCAATCACATTTCATAGTCTAAAGTCTCAAGCATTTCTTGTAGTGTGGATCTCTGGGATGAATTATCTCAGTTTTGGCTTATCTGAAAAAACGACTTGATCAGTATCATTGAAGAATATTTTTGGTAGACATAGAATTCTGATTTCTTTTAGCACATTAAAGATGTAATTCCATTTTCTTCATTTTTTGTTCTGATGAGAAACAAGTCCACACAATTCATACTGCTGTTCCCTTTAATGTAATATATATATTTTCCCTCTTGCTACTTGAGATACTCTCTTTATCTTTGATTTTCATTAGCAATTTGATTATGATGTCCCTAGATGTACTGTTTTTGTATTTATCTTATGTGGAGTTAGCTACGTTTCTTGTTTTTCATCAAACTCGTGAAAATTTTGAAAAATTTATCCAATATTTATCTCTGCCCTATTCTCTTTGTAGAACTCCATTCACCTGCATGTCAGACCTCTTAGTTTATAAGACTGTGCTCATTATTTTATAACCTTTTTCTCTTTCTTCAGATTGTAAAATTTCAGTTGATCTATGTTGAAGTTCACTGGCCCATCTGTTACCTCCAGTCTGCTTTTAAGTTCATTGAAATATATTTATTATAGCATCTTTAAAAACTATGTCTATTTCCAATATATTGGCCATTTCCAGTGATTTTCTATTGAATTTTAAAATTTATTGACAATGGGTCATATTTGGTTGCTTCTTTGAAGTCTAGCACCTTTTGTTGCATGTTAGACATTGTGAAGCAAAGTTGCAGAAACTGTGCATTTTGTTATCTTCCTGTGAAAGTGTTTTTGTATTCTAACAAACAGTTAAATCACTAGTCACTCTCTTGATTTTGTGGAGGTTTTGTTTAATAATTTGTTATATTGTTTTAATATCTGAAATGTATTCTTTCACTGACTGATCTTTTGCTAAATCTAGCTGAAATATAGTGGGGACTGGCTATAAGCCAGAAAAAGAACCGCTCATGAATTGAAGAACTTTAAAAATGTACATTCAAACTGAGAGAGCAGGGAAGAAAGCAAGCCTGCAGCTGTTCCATTGCCCACAGGATTAAACACATTCTCCTGAGACTGAGATACATCACCCTTCGTATTCTCATGCCAGGGAATCTTAAACAGATTTCTCATCCCTGTTATATTCTGCTAATATCCAGCGGCAGAACCTAACTCATTGCAAGACTCAGAGCTTTTGCAATGCTGTTTTCTACACCAGGGATACTCTTGTAGCTAATGTCTTTCAAACACTGTTCATATTATTCCCTCATGAAACTCCACCTAATTCTATCAAATTAAATCTTACACCCTGAGATCTTTCACAATACTTTTTTAAAAATATCTTTATTACAGGTTTTAACTTACCTTATTAGTTCTGGAGTTCTTGGTGAGCATTAATTCATTTATTCAGCAACAACTATTGTGTGTACAATGTATCTGGCATTGGTCTGGGTTCTCAGAATGGAGGAGTGAAAACAATAGAAACAAATTCTGGCTGGGCACTGTGGCTTGTGCCTGTAATTCAAGGTGTGATTGTGAGGCCGAGGCGGTGGAGGGGTGAGGTATCATTTGATACCAGGTGTTCAAGATTAGCCTGATCAACATAGGTAGACCCCATCTCTCCAAAAAAAAAAAAAAAAAAAAAAAAAGCCAGACGTGTTGGCACGCATCTATAGTCCCAGTTCCAGTTACTAGGGAGGCTGAGGTGGAAGTATCGCTTGAGCTGGAGTTAGAGGCTGCAGTGAGCTATGATGGCAACACAGCACCCCTCCCTTGGTAACAGAGCCAGACCATGTCTCCCCACCGCCAAAAAAAAAAAAAAAGAAGGAATAATTTCTGTTCTCAGTCTAGTGGATCATGTAGGTAGATCTTTTCTTCAGGAGTACTAGCTAGTAGTTACAGCTTATGTGAGAATGGACTTTGGAATTAGATTGCATTGCTTGAAGCCCATCTTTACTGTTTTTGAGGTATGTATCCTTAAGCAAGTTACTTAGATTCTCTGTGTTCCATTTTCACCACTTGCTAACTGTGGGTAACATTTGGTAGGTTTTTTATGAGGATAAAATGAGTTAAAATGTGAAAAGCATTTAGAATGGTGCTTGGCATATTAAATCTCAATACATAATTGACATTATGAGTTTTGTCTCTCCCACACCTATATAATTTTTAAAACGTAATAGGTGATAACTACATACTGTTGGATGAATGAATAAATAAATGAATGAATATCTATGCTTCTGGATTAAAAAATACACAGCATATAGCAACATTTTATACTGCTTCTCTCTTTTCTATGTATTATAACAGAAGCTCTGGCTAGGAGGTGTTATAAGTAGAAAATGGCTGAACTACCTTAATTTTATTTGTTAATGTAATAACCGAATTGACCCCTTCTTTACTGCTATGGTCATATTTGCTCATCTATTCTTTCAACAAAATTGTTTTTGTGCTCTTCCTCATTAAAAACAAAAATGTGACATTCCTTTACATCAGGAATTGACATGCCAGATGAGAAAGTGATATATATTTAATTATATATAATAAAATCTAGTATACAAGGAGTACATGAGGGAATAGAATGAATCACACATTTAAAAGCATACATAAACTACTTTAGCATATATTAATTTAAATAATATGAAATTACCAACATTTTTGACTATTCAAATGGCAATTTGATACAGGTCAAAATAACAGACCATGAAAAATATATTCCATGTATCAGAATACTATGTCAGTTTAGAAGAGAGAAATCTTTCAACCAGGATGATCAAATAAGACTTTAGAAAAGGAGTCAATTAGAATAGATTTGAAGAAAAAGGTAGAGGCGGGGCAAGTGGTTGAAGGCAGTGATTCACCAAATGTGGTTCCACAATTTTAAATGAGCATAGGAAATAATGACCAGAAAACAGCTAACCTGAAAAAATAATGGTCAGGTATTTTTGTTAAATAGTTATTTTCAAGGAAGATGGTGGAGAGAGGGTTCTCATGTTTGTATGCTGGATAACAACCTATCACAAAAGACTGCAGAATTTACACCTTGCACAAAGGCTGTTGCCATCTTACACAAGAAACACTTCTGCAAGGACATCTGCCCAGCAACTGCCTGTCCAACCTCTGACTGACATCACCTTTGTTACTGATTTTTGTAGCCAAAGATAATGATTTTAAAACAATTATGTAACCCTCTTCTTTTTTCCTTTAAAAACTTTTGTCTTTCTCTACCTCCCTGAAAACACACATAGTTTACTATGTGTATTCCATTGCAATGCTTTATTCCCCAATAAATATCTTTTCTTTTTCAAAACAGTTATTTCATTTCATTTTCTTTATTTTTCCCACAGTATCTAACTCTCTGAAGTTGTAGGGATAAAAAGGAGAAAATAGCAGCTCAAGGCAAAGTATCTCCAACTAATGAAGTAAACATTCCTACAAATTAGGTTTTACAAACCTAATAGTAATTGCAAACATCTTATTATGTGTTCTATGTGATAATATTTCCCACAGGAAAATTTTACTTAATATAACTTGTAAAAGTCCAAGTGACTAATCTGGTTTTTCAGTATTGTATTGCATAGCACTAAAATATTCTCTATTAAGTCAGCAAAATTAAATTTTATTTTCTTGATTTACTTAGACAATTCATTTAATGAAATTCAACAGCATACATTTTTTCAAAAAACTTTTATACTAACAAGGTTTTATTGATCAATAATGAAACAAGCATTGAATTCTAAAATAAGCAAAATACATAAACATCTGTTCAATAAAGAAGAAAAAGCAACTGCTAATTAACTTGCTTAAAGCAATTTATTTTTATTTTTTATTTTGTTTATAATTTCAACTTTTATTTTAGATTCAGGGGGTACATGTGCAGGTTTGTGACATGGCTGTATTGCATCATGCTGAGGTTTCTGGTACAAATGATCTTGCCACCCAGGTAGTGAGCATAGTACCTGACAGGTAGTTTTTCAGCCCTTAACCCCTCTCCTGCTCTCCCTACTACAGTAGTCCCCAGGATCTGTTGTTCCCATCTTTATGTCTATGTGTACCCAACATTTATATCCCACTTATAAGTGACAATATGTGGCATTTGGTTGTCTGTTCCTATGTTAATTTTCTTAGATTGATGACCTGCAGCTCTGTTCATGTTGCTGCAAAGGATACAATTTTGTTCTTTATATGGCTGCATAGTATTCCATGGTGTATATGTACCACATTTTCTTTATCCAAGTCCACATTTATGGGCACCTAAGTTAATTCCATGTCTTTGCTATTGTGAATAGTGCTGCAATGAAGATACAAATGCATGTCTTTTTGGTAGAATGATTTATTAATATTTTCCTTCAGGTATATACCCAGTAATGGGATTACTGGGTTGAATGGTAGTACAACTCTTACTTCTCTGAGAAATCTCTAACTTCTTTCCATAGTGACTGATCTAATTTACATTCCCACCAACAGTATATAAATGTTTCATTTTCTCCACAACCTTGCCAGCATCTGTTCTTTTTAAAATAATAGCCATTCTGACTGGGGTGAGATGGTATCTCATTGTGATTTTGATTTGCTTTTCTCTGATCTCTGATGATTAGTGATGTTGACCATTTTTAAAATATTTTTGTTGGCTGCTTGTCTGTATTCTTTTGAGAAGTATCTTCGGGTCCTTTGTTCAC
This sequence comes from Pan paniscus, assembly GCF_029289425.2. Lineage (NCBI taxonomy): Eukaryota > Metazoa > Chordata > Mammalia > Primates > Hominidae > Pan > Pan paniscus. The sequence continues at coordinate 89,061,498 of NC_073259.2, forward strand.
TTTTTAATGGGATTGTCTTTTGCTTGTTAATTTAAGTTCCTTATAGATTCTGGATATTAGATTTTTGTCGCATGCATAGTTTACAAATATTTTCTTCCATTCTGTAGGTTATCTGTTTACTCTAACTACATACATTTCAAGGAATCAGCTCTTTGTTCAAAATACTTCATTTAACAGGAAAATAATAGAACTTCAGGACGCTCATACTTAAAGCACCGCATGAAGTTAAAAACAGTGTGAATTTAAAAGAATAGTATGCAGTAAGCTTTCATGCTTTAAAATACAAGAAATTTGAACACTAAAGATAGATTGCTGATATTTCTCACTTGAAGGCTTGGGTTTATGATTTTTTGAAATGGAAATTTCAAATGATGTGTATGTTATTTATGATAACGCCACTTAGCTAAGGGAGAATTATTATTATATTTTCACATTAATTGGTATGCCTTTAATACTGATAGTTATTTTTGTACTTGAATATAATGTGAAAATAAGCAAAATACCTATTTATTTTTTCAAATAAATTTTATTATGTATATTTGGGATTGACAACATTATGTTATACAATATAAATAGTAAAATAGTTACTAGAGTATACTATATATATTAATATCTTTCATCTCATATAAGTACAAGGGCAGCTAAAATCGACTTATTTAACAAAAATTATTAATACTATACTATTTTATTAACTTTATCCTCATGTACATTTGATCTCTAAACTTGTTCAACCTACATATCTGCTGCTTTGCATTCTTTGACCTGCATTTCCTCATTTCCTTTTCCCCCATACCTGCTCCTAGTAACCACTGTTTCATTCTCTATCTCTGTGTATTTGACATTTTAAAATATCTATCTATCTATGCATCTCACACATAAGTTTAATCATACAATATTTTTCTTTCTGTGTCTAGTTTATTTCACTTACATAATGTGCTGCAGATCCATCCATGTTTGTAGCAAATGGCAGGATCTCTTTTTTTAGGCTGAATAATATTTCATTTCATATATATATATATATATCACATTTTCTTTATTTTTCCCCCATCCATGAACATTTAGATTGTTGGCTATTGTGAATAATGCTGCAATGAACTGTAAATGCACTTACAAATTGATAATTTCATCTCTTTTGAATATATATTAAGAAGAGAGATTGCTGGGTCATATGACAGGGTTTATTTGTTTGTTTTTTGAGACAGAGTCTCTGTCACTCAGGCTGGAGTGTAGTAGCATGATCATGGCTCACTACAGCCTCGACCTCCCAGGCTCACACTGTTCTCCCACCTCAGCTTCCTGAGTAGCTGGTACCACAGGCGTATGCCGCCATGCCTACATAATTTATTTTTTTTAGTTTTAGTAGAGAAAAGGCCTCGCTGTGTTGCCCAGGCTGCTCTTGAACTCCTGAGCCCAAGCTATCCTCCAGTCTAGGCATCTCAAAGTGTTGGGATTGCAGGCATGAGCCAGCACACCCCTGCCGACAGTTTTATTTTTAATCGCTTTAGGAACCTTCATACCGCTTTTCATTATGACTGAGCTAATCTACATTCCCAGAGTTCCCTTTTCTCCACATGCTTGCCAACCTTTATTATCCCTTGTTTTTAATTGCCATTGTTATAGGTGTGAAGTGATATCTTCTAGTGGTTTTAATTTGCATTTCCCCTATTAGTGATGTTGAGCACCTTTTCATACATCTGTTGGTTATTTTTGTAACTTTTTTGGAGAAGTGTCAGTTCAGGTCCTTTGCGCATCTAAAAATTGTGTTGCTTTTCTGCTATTGAGTTGTAAGAATTGTTCATACATTTTGGCTATTAACCCCTTATCAAATATGTGGCTTGCAAGTATTTTTTCCCATTTCATGCATTACCTTTTTTTCTGTTGCTTGTTTCCCTTGCTGTGCAGAATACTCATTTTTTAAACAAAATGTCATATTACTGCTAACATAATATGCCCTGTCTAAAGTAGTAATTCAAAAATTATCCCAATATGCCAAATAATCTAAACATTGTTCTCTATTCCCTTACAGCTAACAGTTGTAGTCCTAAAAAAAATTATAAATAAAAGTGAATCTACTTGCTATTGGTGATTTTATAACAAACTAATGAGATAACACTATTTTGATGTTGTGGAATCACCTTTAAACTGAGATTTAAGGGACCTTTTTTCACCACCTGGGCAATGAGGGGTTTAGATTAGATTGTCTTTATCAGATCCCAAGTTTCATGATACTAATGTTAAATTCGCAGAGATTCTGAAGCTACTGTAACAATGGCTTAATAGAAAACACAAAGCTTCAGCAAGTCACCATGACACGTGTATACCTGTGTAACAAACCTGCACGTTCTGCACATGTATCCCAGAACTTAAAGTAAAATTAAAAAATTTAAAAAAAGAAAACACGAAGCTTATCTTTGCCAGAAGAAAAGCTAGATGTCTTCTCTATTTCTTCTATTTCTTTTGTTTCTCATAGTTTATCCGCAGTCTGTACACAAATCTTGTATTTGGAGAAAAAATCTATTCCCATGACATGAAAGCAAACCCTCTAAGAATTTTAAAGATTCAAAGTTATATGTAAAATATACAATGTGTTATCATGACAAAGAAGGTTTTCTTTCAGTAAAGGAACATTGGTTTAATATTAGAACCTTTATCAATATACTTAACCACACAAAGATAATCAAGAATAAAAATAATATGACCATCTCCATAGACGCATAAAAATTATTTGACAATGTTCAACATTCATTAAGGATTAAAAATTTTCTACAAATTAGCAATGAAAGGAAGTCTTTGTTATTGGGTAAGAGATATTTACAAAAAAAAAAAAATCCCCTCATGGTTAACATCATACTTAATGGCTAAATATTCAACACATTCCCCTTAGGTTGGAAGAAGACAAGGATGTCACCATAACCACTCCAATTCAACATTGTACTATAGGTTCTATATAGTACAAAAATCATGAAAAAAGCATAAAAATTGATAGTAGGGAGGTGAAACAGAGGACATGATTGTGTATACATAAAAATCTATTAATATTTATAAATAAATTATTAGAAATTAATCTAGCAAGGTGGCTAGATCATATTTAATACACAAAACTAAATTGTATCTCTCTATGCTAAAAACAGGATAACTCTAAAATATTTATAACAGCACAAAAATATCTAACTCCTAACCATAAATCTTCCAATTGATGTGCTAGACTTCTACAATACAAGTTACAAAATATGGCTGAGAGAAGTTTAAAATAACAAATGGACAGAGAGAACACCATGTTCCTGAATTGGAAGACTCAGTACTTGTAGTAGGCAGAATTGTATTTATTAATTTATTATTTGAGACAGAGGGTTGCTCTGTTGCCTAGGCTGGAGTGCCGTGGCGCACTCATGGCTCACTGCAGCCTCAACCTCCTGGGCTTAAGCAATCCTCCCATATCAACCCTCTGAGTTGCTGGGACTACAGGCATGCACTACCATCCATGCCCAGTTAATTTTCTTTTCTTTTCTTTTCTTTCTCTTTTCCTTTCTTTTCTTTCTTTTTTCCTTTCTTTTCTTTCTCTTTTCCTTTCTTTTCTTTCTTTTTTCCTTTCATTTCTTTCTCTTTTCCTTTCTTTTCTTTCTCTTTTCTTTTTCCTTTTCTTCTTTTTTTTCATTGCCTTTCCCTTTCCTTTCTTTTTCTTTCTTTTTTTTTTTGAAACGGGGTTTCACCATTTTGCCAAGGCTGGTGAGCTTCAACAATCCACCTGCTCCTGAGCTCAAGCAATCCACAAGCTTAAGCCTCATACCTGTCACACTGGGATTACAGGTGTGAGCCACTGTGCCCAGCCTAGTAGGCAGAATTTTCAAATGAGCCCTAATGATTTACAACCTTGCATAATCTACTCTTGACTGTAGGCAGGACCTTCAACCTGCTTCTAACTGTTAGAATATGGAAAAGGTGATGGGATATCACAGACATAATTATGTATTGCTGAGTGACAAAGGTGAAGGGATTTTGCAGATATACTTAACTAATCCCAAATTAGCTGAAGCTGAGTTAAGCAAAAGGGTGATTGAGGCAAACCTGACTCATCAGGTGAATCCTTTAAAGAGGGTCTTGATGACAGAGAAGAAAGTCAGAGACTCTTCTGATCATGGAGAAGCAAGTCGCCATGAGTTCTACGTGTTCCAGAAGCAAATACTGACAACAGGACCATGAGCCTCAACTGAGACCCCAGACCCTGCCAGCAATGTGATTGAAAGTTTGTGAGCCCTGGACAGAGAATCCAGATAAATTGTGCCCGGATTTCTGACTATGGAAACTGTGAGATAATAAGTGAGTGTGTTGTTTTGGTTTCCTAAATGTGTGGTAATTTGTTCTGTAGCCATAGAAAATTAAAACACTATTTAAAGATTTAAAACCTAACCCAAATTGATCTATGGATTAAACACCATCCAAATCAAAATCCTAGTATTTTAAAATTAAAATTAAAATTCTAAAATTTATAAGGAAATGCACAGGATTTATGTGAGTCAAAGACATTTTAAAGAAGAATAAATCTGGATTACTAATACTACCAAATATCAAGATACATCATAAAGCTACGGTAATTGTGAATGTGTGGTACTGATGCAAGGATAGATGTATAGATGAATAAAATACAATAGACAGTCCAGAGATGGGCCCACACATGTATGTTCATCTGTTTTGCAATAGAACACCACTGAAATTTGTGGTGACAATTATTGTCTTTTCAATCAATGGTACTAGGTCAACTGGATATTCAAAAGTAACATTAACCTTTACACATAAAAAATAATTTGAGATGTATCATACATATAAATGTAAATGGCAAGATAATAAAGCTCCCACAATGAAAACAGGAAAAAGTTTTTATGTGCCTGATGTGTACAAACATTTTTGAAACAGTTCACAAAAAGCAAACCATAAAAGAAAACATTGATAAACTGGTTTTTTATGATACTAAGATATATGTTCCACCAAGGACATTATTATGAGAGTGAAAAGATAAGCCATTGACTAAAATAAGGTAATTGCCTCACATACATACATCAGATAACTAATTTACAGAATATATAGCCTGTTCAATAAATAATCAGTCAACACGATTAAGATTAAGAAAATCAACCAATAAGAAAAAGATAGATCTCAATTTTATAAATGGGAAAAAGAAAAAACATTACAAAAAAAGAGGAGGTTCAGGTGTCCAAAAATTAAAACACGAAAACATGCTCAGCATCATTAGTCATCAGGGAAATGCAAATTAAAAGTGTAATGATGTAAGGAGATATCATTGCACAGAATCTAGAATTGTTAAAATTAAAACAAGGACAATGCTAAGTACCATCTTTTTGCAACTTGCCTCTTAAAAAGAACTTGGGTATAAGGTATGATTCAGGTTCTTGATTTGCAATTGAATTTGAGTTGGTAATATTAAGTCCTATTTTTCCTCTTTTTCTACATGTTAATATACGCATTGGACATTACAGATATTAACTAGTTAGCCTATTGAAAGAAAATTTGTGTTTCCTCAGGTTAACAACAGAAACTATGGTGCTCTTCAGTACAATGAAGAGAAGAATCAAACATGTTAGGAGAAAAAGCTCATGAATATCTTTTGATGAGACAATTCACTTATAATGTGTTACTTTCTATGAAAAGATGTGAAGAAATTTTTATAGATATCATGTCCTGGGAACTGATTATTGCACTTCTGTGTAAGAGTTCTTAGATTTTTTATTGGTAGTAGTGCTGTTATTTGTTTTCATTCTCTTTTCACTTGTTTGCTTGTATAAAGGACATTAAAAAAAAAGGAGTAAGTATAACGGCAGACTACTTCCACAGAGAAATGTCTTATTACTGCAGTAGTCTATAAGGGCTGCTACTTGTGTGTTCTGCCCTCTCAAAGTATAAGAATCTTAACCACAATTTCCATGAAACTCCCTATCCTCATAGGAGTCTAAAATAACATTAGAAAGTGTTCTTTGATTAAAATTATGAGAAATTGAATGAGAACGATTCAACTGGCACTACAGATAAAAAGTTTGCTACACAGTTAAGTATAATTAAGTAACCAACTATAAATAATTTACGGATTTCCCACGCTCATTATTAAAGCGCTTGCTCAGGTCCTTAGACATAAAGATAGGGAACTGTGTTTGTAGAGTGTCTTTTCTCCCCTTGTCCAACCTCTGCCGATCTCTGTATGTTCCATTTCCCTCCAGTCCCACTAAGCTCTGATATAGTATTGCTTCCTTTTATAAGGGCTTTTATTACTAATAGCAAAAGTGATACATCTATGATATATTTTATCCTTTTTTTGAACTATAGGATTCTTTCTCTTGGGTATAGCTGGGTGAATCATTCATAGTCATTTAACTTCAGCTGGTACATTAGATTCTATTTTTCAGGAACTTGAAACTGTGATTCAGAGACAGGTAGGCAGTCTTTGTATGTAAATCAATCTGAAGCTATAAACTCAGGAACAATGAGGCTCCTGTGTTTGGAAATTCATGCTAGTTGAAGAGCTCTGGACATAGAGCATAGTAGGGGTGTGTGTGTATGTGTGTGTGTGTGTGTTAGGGGATGATATAAATATTGATTCTTGTAGTGATTTATTCCAACTATAAAAATAACTTCTTTAAACGTTTATTGCTATAAAATGTAGGCATACTCAGGGGTTCCAATAATGTGTGCTACTACATTTGGGAGTGTAAAAATCGTTTTTATAAGTAACATCATCATTTTTAGGATTAAAAGAGTTAATATAGATAAAAGACTTAAAACAGTTTCTGACAAATAATAGACACTCAATAAATATTGTCTAATATTATCATTATGGAAAGCTGAGTTGATTGAAGTGACACAGAACCTCTTAAAAAAGCGATAAGGGGAAATGGAAATGACAAGACAAGGAAAAAAGAGACATGATGTGTTCATTAGAATATGTGAACATTTTGTCTTGCCAGTGCATGAGTGTCAGAAGAGTAGAAAATAAAACTGCACAGTGGCTCAGTACCTTAATAGATAGTTGAGTACTATAAAAAAGGAAGATTTCATCCCTTCAATTTTCTGAAATGTGCTTTTTTTAAAAAAAAAAACCACTTTCTTTTAATCCCTTTAAGTATAGAGCCAAAAAATGTTGCGTTGGAAAGTGTATCAGGAACACATGCAGCCTGAGAAGTAGAAGTGTTTATTCAGTTCATTTGATAAAGTAGTTTGTGAAATTGCTGGACTGTAGTTTACACTGCCAGATCAACTGTTGCTGAATAGTTAGTTTATAAATTTTTGCATGGGAAAAACGAAGGAGGATAATAGCAAAGAATTGTTTGGACCAAGATACATGATTTGGCTGTCCGTACAAGCCAAACTCAGGACACAAAATGGCAATGCTCTAATTCAGTTACGTAGAACAAATATCCTAGAATTTTTTTTCTAAGTTACAGCATATAATCTTGCCTTCTATATTTTAGATTGTGTACTAATAAAGTCATCAAATAAAATGCAAATAAAGCAAAAATAGTAGAAGAGAAATATTATCTAACTTTTATTTATCTTTTATTGTGTCAGAATCTCTGCTAAGTGCATTACACATGTTACTTCTTTCAATTCTACAGCCACTCTTATAAGGCAGACTGCAGAGGATGTTGATTTTGGCATCCCCAGCCATGATTTCTGTCTCTTCCCCCATTGAGAAGTCACTATGTGGTTTAAGACTGAACCTACTCCAGATGCACACTTTGGTCTAAACCAAAATAAGAATACTCCTTTCCATTCTTATTTTCTTTCTGCCATAGTATCTTTTTTTCTTTTTTTTTTTTTTTAATTGAGACAGAGTCTCTTTCTGTTGCCCAAGCTAGAGTGCAGTGGTGTGGTCATAGCTTACTGCAACCTTGAGCTCCTGGGCTCAAGCCATCCTTTCCCCTCAGCCTCCTGAGTAGCTAGGACTACAGGGATGCATCACTACACCAACTAATTTTATTTTTTAATTAATTAATTTTTTTTTTGGTAGAGACAGGGACTGACTGTGATGCCCAGGCTTATCTCTAACTCGTGGCCTCAAGCAATCCTCTTGCCTCAGCCTCCCAAGCACTTGGATTACCGGATAAGCTGTAGACATGTTTTTAAAGGTGGGTATGTGCCTGTAGGTAGGTAAATCTGGATGAAACTTGGGGCCTTGTATTTGAGGGTTGAGGGAAGAGTATGTCTCCTTTACTCTAAAAGGAATAGTGTGAGATATGAGGCTCACAACTATTGCAGCTGTTTGGCTTCCCCTTGGTGAGCCAGCATTGGCACAAACCTTAAAAAAATGAAGCCAAGGCCAATGATGAAAGTGTTCTTGAAATTTCTGAACTCTCTACTTACATGAGCCAACACATTTTGGTTATATCTGGTTTGAGTAGAATTTTGTGAAACTTATAACTAAGCATCCTAAATGAGTCATAGGCATATTCTTATCCCTACTACACACATGGAGAAAGCAAGATTCAGAAATGTTATGTCATTGCCTAAGAAAATAAGTCCTAGAACTAGGGTTTGGATACTGTAAGTCTGAACTACAGAGCCATGGTGCTTAACTGGTAAAGTAGATGGCCTTCCTTAATGATAATGGGACACATTATAGAATTTACTATCGGCATATTCAAGGAATTTTAAAGAACTGTTTCTTATTATTTCTTTACCTAGTTGATAACATTTTGATGGTGAGTTTTTAAAATTTAGTTTCTTTGGGTGAAGTGAAAGAAAGGATTGAGATAATTATTTGGATGTATTGAAATGTAAATACTTGGGTTACTCTGTTTAAAAAAGGAATTTTGAAAGCATGAATGATCACAATAATTGTTCCATATATCTAACTTGGAATCATTGTTGGGCTCCTGAGTGTTCTCTATATTTGATGCATTGAACAGTCTGCTTGAGGAGGTATGGAAACAGTAAGAGTATAGAGGATTAGAAGTTTGGAGGTCTTTGATTGAATTCGGGTAAGTCCCTGAAGGGCTCTGTGATACTGATCAGTCCATGAGCCTCTTAGTATTTTCTTCTGTTAAAAAATTACTTAATACTTTCCTCACCTGCTTGTTGAACAGATGAAATGTGATACTAGATTCATGATTGGCAAAAAAATAATAACTCAATAAATGATATCTAAATCAAACCATCAAAAATTTTGTAAATTATTTACATTATAGGGCCTATTAGAGTGCCCAATATTTAAAAATTCTTCAAGCACTTGTGTTCTTCAGATAAATGATGTTGGTAATATATTCATGCCTTCTCAACAACATAGCATAGCACTAAGAGCAAACTGATAGTTTTATTGGCTACATTTGCATATTTTATCACCCTTAAAATTCCATTTTTATTTTATTTTGTTGCATAGTTTATGGGAAAGGATATTGACTTTGTAATCATAGAACTTATAAAGTTTAAATCTTGACTCTGACTCTTACTAACCATACACATTTAGCAAGTTGCTACCTTCTCTTGCATGGTTTTCTGCAAATAAAGAATTTTTTTTTTATTCTGTGGAGTAAAAGAGGGAATGACAATAGATGACTTCAACCACAATAAAAACATAAATAATCTGTAAAATGCCTTACATAAATTAGTAGTTACTTTGATGTTCATTTCTGTTTGTCCCTCCTGCCTATCTTCTCATTGTCACTAGACACCACTTCAGAGTATTCTTTTATGTATGGAGGGATAAGCACCTTTTAACTTATTCTCTTTGAAATCTGAGAAAATTGGGAAATCTAGAGTATGTCCCATCAGAACGTGCTGACAATAGTTCAAAGTGAGGTTTAAAACTGAATCAAACAACATTTCCTCCTATGTTTCAGACAAATTAATTAAATTCTCCTAAATACCATTGGAAAATATCTCTTCAAAAACCTCACCTGGCTTAAGAAATTCAGGTCCTTTTGGAAGTCTTTGTTTAATTTTTCTGCAAAATTTAAAACCAAACTTTTCATAATCACTAGAATGCAAAGATTATAATTGTATGTTATTTTGCTGCATGTGCATGCTTACACACACACACACACACACACACACACAGAAACCATACCCGATATAATGTATCTAAATTATACAGAATCAAAATATTTTATTTATATATATATTAGAATTTTTATCTTAAAAGCATGAATAATTGCCTTAGTTCTCCATTTTTCATGTGCTTCAATCAACCTTAAATTTCATTCTTTAACTTTTATTGCCATTATAATAGACTAGGACTACATAGTATATGTTAAAGAATTTCATTCTTTAACAGTTATTGGCATTATAATAGACCAGGACTACATAGTATATGTTAAATATGTTTTAAAAAGTGCTTTATAATGCATTATCTTCACCAAGGTAAATTGTAGTTCTCTTTTAAACAAAAAAATGATGTGCCGAATGATAATAAGTTAAATGTTTATTTTTATGGTGTCCTATTTCTATTACAAACAACAAAGATCTTGAGAAATAAAAGATCAAGATAACAAAGCAGTAGTCTAAAAGAAAAGCTGAGCAGGTGCAGAGTAATACAGTATTCAGGGCAGGGTAATGGTAACCTTTTCCTTTGGGCATTTGTGGCTTATATATTAAGCATTAGTGCAGTGTCTGTGAGAGATTGACTTATACAAAGAACACCAAATTGGAAGTAAAGGCCCACTTAAAGGAAGTGTATATTGGGTAGGGACTATCTATCATCTGTGCTCCCGAGATCGGTTCTAACAAGGGACGATATTAGTATGCAGGCATTTGTGTTTCATTTCTTTTCCAGGTTTTGTTCTTGGAATTAGGTATCCCCATGAAACTCATTAAACCTCCTATTTCTGCAGCCAACACTCCACTCAGGATGAATAATCTAAGGGGTAAATGGAATGTTGATATAAATATGCAAGCGTTTTTGATGAAACATAACATAATAGTAACTAAGAAACTGAAAGAGACTCATAAGCACGAAAAAGAACATTATATTACTTTATTATGTGTAGTTATGGGAAACTGTAATCTGAGTTTTAAATGCTTGTTGAAATACATGTTAGAACTCTCTAAAATTGTTGAGTGCTCATACAGATGTAAGACAGTATTAATATAAATACTTAAGCATGAGGATAAGAAAAATCAAATAAATAATTGTAAATTTATTTTCCTCAATCACCTTTAAAACAGGGTCTTACATACAAGGTAACCACAGGAGAAGGAGTCAGTATTTAACACATTCTTTGGGGATATTTGGATATCACTCTGAAAGAAATTATCAGGGATTCACATATTCGTGAAAACAGAGAAAGTGGACCATCCACTCTGAATGAGTAATTGTGTAATATATCTCAAGGAAACGAATTCCAAAAAAAGATTTTGTAAAGTGACAATTGGCACAACAATTAACACTCGTCACGCTGGCAAAAATTAATGATTCATAACACTCGTAAGGAAGTAGAACTCATACTTTGTTGGTGATAGTGTCAATTTGAAAAATTCCTTAGGAGAGTAATTTGGCAATAGCCGGTGAATTCGAAAATAAGCACACTCTTCACTTCGGTATCTTCATTCTGGGTGCTGCCATAGAGATTCATGTGCTCATCTGAAATCCAGTGAAAAATTGGTTTCAGTGTGGATGCTGACATAACAAAAATAAATGAAATCTATTCCTTGTGGATTAAAGATTCAAATTTAAAAACCAAAGCTTTACCAAATGTTAAAAAATGCATAGGACATTTATTTTTCTTAATGGGCAGAGAAAAAAGCGCAACGAATACCACAAAACATATATGAAAACTTGTGGAAATATACCATGTTAAATTACAAGTTTTGTTTCAAAAAGGGAACTATCAACTAAAAGATGAATCTTAAACTTAAAAAAAAGAAAATACACAAGATATTGTTTTCCAATATATAAGATATATAAAACATATGAGCAGATAATTCACTAAAAATGATTTAAAAATATATTAAAAATGCTAAATCTTTAAAATGTTCTTACTATATCAAATGATAAATATGTGAGGTGATGGATATGCTAGTTAGCCTGATTTAACCATTTAACAATGTATACAGGTATCAAAACATCTCATTGTACTCTACTTATATATACAGCTATTTGTCAATTAAAAATGAAATAAAAATTTTCAAAATAAAAATGCTAAACCTCATTAATAAACAGAGTTAAAAATTTAAATAACATTTCTGTACTATTTCACCTCCAATAAATTTGCAAAATTGAAACAGTCTAATAATTAAAATGTGAGTAAATATATGTAGACTATTAATTCTCCTAAGATATTAATGTGAATGTAAACTAACACAACAATTTTAGATAGCAATTTGGCAACATTTAGCAACTTTAAGATGTGTGCACACTTTAACTAATTGCACTTCTAGGTCCCTCAGTAAAACTCTAGCACATGTGCTCGAAGTTACAGATACAAAATATTCATGAGTACTTAAAAAAAAAATCTGATTAGCTTTTTAGTTATCACCTTATTTCTGAGTTTTTCTAAATGTAATTTCATGTTGTATTTTTCATGTATGTATCTCTTAAGTCATTTTTGGTGTCTTTTAGTTCATTTTAAAATAGTAGGTGTAGTTTTGGTATTTATTTATTTGCCTATGTATATAGATATATATTATGTGTGTATGTATGTATCTAAAGCATGTCTTTTCTGGGGTCCTTTCATTGCATATTTCGTTCCTTATTTTATTTTTACCTATGGAATTCAGGTTTAATATTTTTGTCTCATTTATTTTTGTGTGAAATTCATGTTCCTGGACTTTTAAAAGGCGTTTGATTCAGATGGGTTTTCTAACTTCGCAGAGCTGCCTCTTATGTAGTTTCCTGTAGTAGCTGTAGTTCTGGGTTTTCTTTGTCTCTCAGTGCTTTCCAGTGGATACCTATTGGCTGTCTGGGTGCTCTTCTCTTCTCACACCCATCTGTGCCCTCACTGCTTTGCTCTCTTTCCCCCTTTCTTGGCACCCACCATTACAAACACACAGACGCGTGCACAGATCTTGTGGCTACTGCTGATTTATCTCCCAATGCGTTTATGTGTCTTTCAATATACCTTGTCACCTGGTATTTTAATAAAAATTGCCTGTGGATTTGGTTTTGTTAACTAAATGCTTTTTCTGATTTTATGTGAGGATTTGGGAAGATTCAAAAACTAAGCTGTCACTGAAGCCTTTAAAAATACTAACAAAGGAAAAATTCAGCAAAGAGGAAAGTGGATAAATTGTAATATACAATAAACTACCACAATCTTTAAAATGAACTAATTAAATGTACCTAAATCAATATGAAGAAGTTGTTTTAAAATGCTGGTCTTTAAATATCAATCTGACTGGGTACATCATATAAATCTTTCCCATCTCTTTCTTGTCACTTCTAAGAATAATTTAAAAGCAAAAAGGAATTTTAAACAATATGTGCATTCATTAGCTGCATAACAAACATAAAACTCAGCAGCTTAAAACTACAGTCATTTATTATTGCTACCACATCTGTAGGTTGGCTGGGCTCATCTGTGCAACTCTGCTTCAGGCTGTGGTGACTGTGAGAGCTCTGCTTCTCCATTCATGTCTTTGTGTCACTTGAGGTAGTTATCCTTCATGTGTCTCTTATCCTCCCTGGACCAGCAAGCTAGCCAGGGCATGGTAATGTCAGAGGCTAAAACATGAAAGTGGGAACTTGGAGACTGTCGAGATCTAGGCCTGGATCTGGCAGAGTGTCACTTCTACCCATACATCATTGGCAAAACCAAGTCACATAGCCAAACCGCAGGTCAATAATGCCTATGACAAGAGGGTGGAGGTGGGGACAGATGAATAAGTGGGATCAAAAATCCAATCTACCAAAACCTGCATATTCTATTTTTGGCAAATATATGCTATAAAAATAACTCTCAGATTTAATATTTTATGTAAATCCTCCTAAAGCAATTGAGGTCAGACGAGAGCTTCATGGAATAAATCGAATAAGAAACATAGTGGATCCAGTGGCACTAGATCTCAGAGGGGGGAAAAAATCCTGTAGGTAAGATTTATTCCCAACTCTAACAGTCAGATCTTTTCTTTGCCACCGAAGGTGTCAATAAATGCTCTCAAGTTCTCATTTAATTCTAAAGAGAAATGGAGGCATAGCCTCAAAATGAATCACAGAAGCAAGCCATAATTGCAGGAAGCAGTCTGTCTCTGTCGCAGCAGCAATGAAGCAATCTTTAGTGTATGGAAACTGGATAGCCTGCAACTCTAAAGAATGCCAAAAATTTTAACAATTGAAGAATACTTACCAGAAAAATGTATAATTACAATGCAGGTGAAAATTGTGGCCTAAAATTTTACCATACATTTAAAAAATAATAAAGAAGTGACCTCTGCGAGGAATATACAAAAAATATTAGTAAAAAGTCTACCAATGAATGTAATTATCTATTGTATTCTAAAAAATTGCTAATAGAAGAGATTTTATGTGTTCTCATCACACACACACAATGATAAATATAAGATAATCCATATGTTAATTTGCCTGATTTAGCCATTCTACAATGGATATATATTTCAAAACATGTTATACATGATGAACATAAAGAATTTGTATGTGTTAACTTAAAAAAATAGTGCCAAAAATAAATAGAGGATTTATACTGTGAGGTTTTCTAATGTTCTCTTGCTCAAGTAACAATTATATTTCGAAGTTTCAAATTAGATCTTCCTAAACCATATAACATTTGAAAATGTATTATGCTGAGATTATTCTAACAATAAAACTATAGCAATGCAATTATATAAATATTTTAAATTATAAATGCCAATGTCTTTTTATAAAAATAAATACTTGTCTAGAATTGTTTTCTATTTTAATACTAAAAGTCAAATAAGTGGTAGAAGAAAACCGTAGAAAAAAATACAACAAGAAACTATGGGAATGCTTTTTCAATAAGTATTCTTTGAAATATCACAGAAAACAAATGACTCTATTAAAATAATGAAGCTAAGATAAATATTTTATAATACATAAGATGAAATGTACATACTTATCTTCAAGATATACCAATCTAGAAGATATTACTTCAGTTAATAACTTAAAAATTATTTTGAATTGTTATTCAACTCATGTCACAAGCCCCAAAGCAAACACAACGTTTATGTTCATCACATATTTTATAAAGACAAAAAAAAGACAAAAAATATTAGAAATCAAATGAGACAGCAGAGCTCAAAATCAAAGTAGGAATAAAAGAGCAAAATCATTTTAAGAATGTAGAAAAAAATGGGAAAGAAGGGAAATAGAAATCATGAAAAATAGAAATGAGAAAAATAAATACTATAGAATAGAAATAGAGACCTACTAGATATAGAGGGCCCAAGATATGATTCATGATAGCAATCTCTGAAAAAGAAAACTAAATTAATGGGTAGAAGAAGATATTTAAAGGTATAATTCAAGAAAACTTTCCTGAAATGAAGATTTGAAATCTACATACTGTAAGGGCAAACTCTGTGCCGGAAAAAACAACTAGGAACAAGCAATAATGAAATATACCAGTGTCCTAGCAAATTCACTGTACTGCAGTGATAAAGAAATCATCTTTGGGCTAATAGGTAAAAGATCAAGTAATGTATATCAATCTAGGCACCCAGAAGTTGTTATTGTTATAAATATCTAAACAATTAGTGTAGCATCAACATTTGTAAAGAAAAAAGAAAAAAAAAAGAAATCCATTAAAAGCACACAGGAAAAAGATATTAACTCAAACACACTAGAGGAAAGAGATGTTAATTCAATATTCTAAGTCTTATTTACTCACATGTATTTGTTGCTATGGATTTTCCTCTGAAAATTGTTTTATCTATATGCTATAGGTTCTGATACGTAGTGTTTTTATTATTGTGGCTTTCAGATAATTCAGTACATTTGGTTTATAATTTTTCTTTTTCCAAGAGCTTTAAATGCTTTTTATCTTTAATATTTGATTGGGAGAGGCTTTGGTTTTCTGGTGTTATTATTAATTACTATTTTCATTGCATTGTAATCAGATAATCAGACAACATTGAGTGCAGTATTCCCACTTGGAGATATTCACTGAGTTTTTATTTATGTTACAGTATGTAACCAATTTTATTATCTTCATGGTGCAGGGTTATATATCTATACATACACATAGACATGTACACATAGATACATACATAAATATACATACATATAATATCTGTTATTAATGTTACTAGGTTTAATAGATCTAAATACATAAGGGAATTTAGTAATTTTTTAGATGACATCTCAAATCAATGAAAAAATATATAGATTATTTAGAAAATGGTGTCAGGACAACTAAAAAATAACAATGTTGGATCCATTCCTCACACACTATATTATGATAAATTCCAAACAAATCAAAGATGAAATATAAAAAAGATAAAAATTTAGAAGAAAATATGTAGAATTTCAAAATAAACTGCAACAGAAAAGATTGATAAGTTTGACTAAAATTAAAATTAAAAAATTCTCCATAAGAAAAAGTCATAAGAAAACTCCAAAGGCAAATGATAAAGTGAGAAAAATATTTGTAGTTCACAATATTGACCAAGGGCTTATCATCTTAAGACATAAGGTTTTCCTGAACATTGATATGTCAAAATCTAATAACCCAATAAAAAATTGGGCAAAAGTGATAGAAAATACAAATGGCTCTTAAATATATGGAAAAATACTCAAGCTTGGTTATGACAGAAGAAATTCAAATGAAAATACATATAGATAGATTTTTTTCACCCTTCAAATGGGCAAAAATATTAAAGTTCAATAATACAACAGAAATAGTAACATGTGGAAATTGGTATTCTCACATACTTCTGTTGGGAGTGCAGAGCAATTTAGCAATATCAATTACAATTCATACGTATATACCTGTTGAACTAGCAGTCTTATTTCCAAGAATTTATCCTGTAAATATAATCATGTAGGAAGCCCTTAATATGGGCCCCAGTGATCCTGCCTCATTGGGGATTTTCACACCTTTGTATAATTATCATTCCCTTGAGTGGGTGTTGGACTTACTGACTTATTTCTAATGAGTAAAATATGGCAAAACCCATGAGATGTTGCTTCCAAGATTAGGTTACCAAGAATATGACTTGGGCTCTATCTATCTATCTATCTATCTATCTATCTATCTATCTATCTATCTATCTAATTTATCTATAATCTGTTTCTATCACACTCCCCTCCCTCTGGCAGAATTATTAATAGCTCTGGAAGAAGCAAACTGGCATGTTGTGAGTGGTCCTATGGGGAGATTCATCTGACACAGAAGTAAGAAGTAAGACCACCCAACAGACAGTGAGGAGCTAAGACCATTAACCTCCAAGGAACTGAATTTTGCCAACAACCACATGAGTGAGCATGAAAGCAAATTTGCCCCCAGTCAAACCTTCAGATGAGAACACAGACATGGTCAACCCCTAATTATAGCCTTGTAAGAGTTATTGAGACAGAAGAATATACCTAAACTAAGACTGAATTCTTGGCTCACAGAATTCATTATACTACAATAGCTAATTCATATGTGTAAAATTATGTATATATTTGTTATATACTGTTGCATTATTTGAAATTGCTAAAACACAGAAACAACATAAATATCTATCAGAAGAATAGCAGTTGAATATGTTAGGGGACATTCATAAGATGAAATGTGATACTACACTTAGAAAAAATAAGAATGTTCTTTATGCACTGATATGAAAAGATAATCCACATATAATTAAGTTATAAAAGCAATGTACAGAACAGTGTGTATACCATACTACCATTTGTTTATGCATTTAAAACATTTCTGGAAGGATACACAAGAAACTAGTAACCATGGGTACCTATTTTTGGGGACTGAGGTGGGTGGAAACTGGGTGTCTAAAGTACAGAGGTGGGAGGAGGACTTTTAACTCTGTAACATTTTTCACTTACTGACTATGAAACCATGTAAATAGATTAGCTATTCCACAAATTAGTTAATTGTTTAAATGCTTAAATGGAAAAATAAGTAAAATATATGTAACAGAAATGAACTTACTTTTAAAAAACAAAACATAATGTTGAACAAGAAATAGAATACAATTGGGTATACATATATACCACATAGAACACAATTTGCTTTTTCTTGTTATTGTTATACAATACAATTATATAACAATAATACAATTTGCTTTTTCTTATTGTTATATAAGCAAATATCAATAAATTACATATTACTGATTTCCCTGCTATTAAAATTTATACAAATATGTATAATTATTTTAATATTTATATTTTAATATAAATATCTGTATATATTGAATAAATACATATTCCATATACTAAATATATATTAAAATGTATTTTAATATCAGGCAAATAAATAATATGTAATTTATTGATATTTGCTTATATAGTAATAATTCAGAAGTATAATGGTAATGATGCTCAATTTCAAATTTAGGTTCCTGATTATTTTTGGAAAAAGGAGGTGAATAGGATTGGGAAAGGGGACCCAGGGAACTTCCACTGTATCTTTTATATTTTTATTTCAAATTAGGGCATATAGATTGAAAAAGTTCAGGCCAGGTGAAGTAGCATGCCCAGTGCTTTGGGAAGCCCAAAGCCCAGGTGGGAGGATCCTTTGAGCCCAGAAGTCTGTAGTGTGCTATGATCAAGCCACTGCACTCCAGCCTGGGCAGAAAGACCTCATCTCTAAACAAAAAAGAAATAGGAGAAAGCTCAAAGAAGAACAGATATATGGATATACTTAGTGATTTAAGGTAAATAAATTATTTTAGGAAAGTCATTTAAACATATTTTATATTTTAATGATATTAACATTATCTGTGATTCTGTAAAAAATCATATAAAATTTAAAGGTGGTTATAAATGGAATAGTCATTGGACCTATTTAAGAGCCTTCATACAAAGAAACATAAAAGCTCATGTAGCCATCTTCAATATTAGAGACTATGAAAGTAAAAATGCCAGTGTGATTAGGACCCATTCATTTTTAATTACTTTACTAAGGCAGTTTTATTTTATGTTCAAATTAGCAAATGAATCTATAATGTAGCTGAAGATCACTTAGGATAAACAAAGCATTGTAAGCTCACTATAACAACAAAAACTAACCAAACCAAACAAAAAAGTATAATATTTCAAGCAAAGCAGAACCAATAATAAGTATACACACTAAAATATGAGTAATTCTTATAACACCAACTTAATAAAATCTGGGTATTTTTCTGGAAATCAAGTGTCTTCTTGTTCAACCTATTAACCCAGTATAAGAATAGTCTCTATAAGACCCCTGAAGGATGGTGTTTCAGTTTTTATTTCTACTCAGTTGGTTCTAGTTATGCCCTCTTGGCTATGCAGAGCACATTCAATTCCTCATTGTATAAACCCTTTCAAATATTTGAAAACTGTTTAAAATATCTTCTACGACTTCCATTTCAAAGCTATACATACATAATTCTTAATAATTTTTTTGATAAGTAGTCCTGGTGTTGATAAACCGTCTTTTAAAGTGCTTCAGTTTGTCAAATTCCTTGTAAATTTGGTCCTCAACATTCACTCTGTGACTACTCTACAGGCAGAATTTAGGAGTCAAAGAGTCAGCTGCTTACAGGTATTAGATACATCAGGCTTGGTGTAGATCATAGTGAATTAGACTGCCTACCATTGTTTAAATACAGTACATTAGTCAGATTAACTGCTGTAACAAACATTCCCCAAATCTCAATGATTTAACGGAATAAACATTTATTTATTTTTATGTTGCAATGAAGATTAGCATGGGAACTCTGCTCCATGTAATAAATAGCTCAGGGGTGCTGGGTGCGGTGGCTCACGCCTGTAATCCCGGCACTTTGGGAGGTCGAGGCGGGAGGATCACGAGGTCAGGAAACTGAGACCGTACTGGCTAACATGGTGAAACACCGTCTCTACTAAAAATACAAAAAATTAGCCAGGCTTGGGGGCGGGCACCTGTAGTCCCAGCTACTCGGGAGGCTGAGGCAGGAGAATGGCGTGAACCCGGGAGGCAGAGCTTGCAGTGAGCCGAGATGGCGCCACTGCACTCCAGCCTGGGTGACACAGCGAGACTCCATCTCATAAATAAATAAATAAATAAATAGTTCAGGGGTCCAGGCTCCTTCCTGTACTGCCCCCATTATCTATTACATCTATTCATCTATAGTTGAAGTCTTCCAATTAAATCCTTTGTATGAGTCTGGCTTACAGGATAAGAAAGTGGTTATTGATCATCTTATAGGCAATTTTTTCTGTGGTCATTCCTCAAAGTGACATACATACTTTTAACTATATTTGATTGGCTCGACTCAATCAAACAGCCATACCTAATTTATTGGGAAATTCAATCTAGTTCTGTGCTCAGAAAGGAAAAATAAATAAGATTCAGTGAGTACATAGCATTGCTTTTCTCCAGAGGATGACAGATAGCCAGCTCAAAACTATTAATAGCACATGGGTGTGTTGGCTCAGTGTTCCCATATCTTTAAATTTTCAAGAGATACTGAAATTTTGTTTTTTTCGTTAATGTGACCTCTCCTAATTTTTAAATGTTGACAACTAAATTACTCTTTTGAAGACCTTGTGTGAGCCAGAAGAAAATATATGTCTATGAACTAGATCCAGTCCATAGGTCAACAGTCTGCAAACTTTGGACATACTACAGCATTCTAAGAGTGAGCATTGAGGGTTATCAAAGTTCAAGATCTCTTCTTTTATGGACTGCAGGCACACAATGTTTTAACAGTGTGCTACCATGATAGTTGGAACCCATAAGAAGAGTTAGTGCATGGTGCCACAGAAGCCAAGGAATGGGTGAGATTTTTGTATACAGCAGTAGTCAACAGGGTCACATCCAGTAAAGTAGGATGAGAACTCAAAAGTCATTGGATTCCACAAATCAAAAGCTGAGGCCAGCCACAACCCCATAGTCAAGTCATGCTTCCTGTCCTCTTGAAAATTGCAGTACAGTTGGAGAGAGGCTGCATACAAACAGAAGTGCCTTCAAGATAATACAACCTGCACTTTAGGAGGCCGAGGCAGGTGGATCACCTGAGGTCAGGAGTATGAGACCAGCCTGACCAGTATGGTGAAACCCCATCTCTACTAAAATACAAAAGTTAGCTGGGTGTGGTGATGGGTGCCTATAATCCCAGCTACTTGGGAGGCTGAGACGGGAGGATTGCTTGAACCCAGGAGACGGAGGTTGCAGTGAGCCAAGATCATGCCACTGCATTCCAGCCTGGGTGACAGAGTGAGACTCTGTCTCAAAAAAAAAAAAAAAAAAAAAAAAAAAAAAAAGATAATACAACCCAGAATTTGTGGTATAGATTGACTGCAACAAAATCCAGAAAGATAAATCATCATTCTGAAGTGTGATAGTTAAGAAAAGCTTTATGAGGTAGGAGAGACTTGAAGTAGGGCTTGGATAATTTAATAATGGAGAACCTGAATATATTCACATAAAAGTGGACATGTGGTAATAAAAGAATGAACAGGAATTCTAAAAAGCTCAAATTAACCCTCAAGTTCTGCCTTAAGTAGCTTTCTGGATGTCAGAAGCTGTTGATTATTTACCAATCACTATTGATACTTTATTTTCTGTTTTTAGATTGGCACAGGACTTGCTTGCTTTAGGTTTGACCATATGTCTAAATCCTAGCTAGTGGATATAAGGAGAATAAGGTATGCAACTTCCTTGAAATGCTTTCAAATAGAGCCATTTTAAATCAATCTCTCTCTCTCTCTCCCTTCTTGCTGGTTAGAATGAGCATTTAACTGCTGAAGCTTCAGCAGCTATTGGGGCCATTGAGGTGGACTTTGAAATGATAGCCCCTTATAGCACAGAAGCAAGAATAAGGAGCCTGGAATAGAAACATTTGGACCCCTTGAATGGGAGAAAGAAACAACTTGTCTCTTGTTTATGCCACAGTTATTCTGTTTGTTTATTGTTATTGTTTTCTTTTTCTTTTTGCATTTTTTTCTATTTCTGGACATGTGACTTCACCTCCCTGAACTGGAATATCCTTAAAATGAGGGACATGAATTTATTTAGATAGCCCAAATGATGACTGTAGTTTAGCACTCTGCATGCTTCAGCAGAAAATTGTTTAAGTCTACTTCAGTAATTGTACCATGTCACAGATTTCACCAAATCTTGTGTAAAATGTAAAAATTTAGGTATTTGTTTGGATATTTTCAAATAGATATTTCTCTTGAGAAAATATGTGATGATATACATCATACTTTATATTATAATAGGAATTAGAATAGAAAAAAGATTCCAGTTCTACTCATTCATTAATATCACACTAAAAACCAACAATTACATCATTAATGATGGTGTTAAATTTTTTATAAATGATTCTTTAAAATTGGTGATTAACATTAGCATCCGTGAAGTCAACATTTCCCAAAGTCAGTTCATTTGAATACAAATCTTGATAAGAAACTAACAAAATATGCATACTGAAGTAAAATAATTGTTTATAGCACCTTTTTTGGAAGTCAACAAATAATAATTGTATATATTTATGGAGTACAATGTAATGTAATGTTTTGATATAGGTATACATTGTGTAATGATTCAGTGAAGCTATTATTTATATTTTTATCTGACAGATTTACCAAAACACATTATAATAAAATCTCTGAGGCATTTCAAACAAGCATATAAACAAAAACATTTATCTTTGTTTAATCAGTTATTTCTCTGACATATTTGAACATAACAATATTTCTTTTCGAAAGAGGGCTTGGGAAACAGTTCTAGGTGGTATACTTTTCCAGAATTCTTTCTTTATATCCTGCTGCTTCTCTAGTAAAGTAAAGAAAGCCCCAAGGTAACAGATAAGTTAAAGTTAGTTTGGTATTTCACAGTACATTCCACAGGAAAACGATAAACTACAGCTTCAGGTTCTTGGAGGAAAACAAGAATGATCAGCGAGATCCATTTAGACACTGCACATTTAATTTTGCCTTTTGGGCTGTGTTTCTTGGAGGCAACGCTGAGTTTTGATTCAGAAGTACCATTATCGTATTATGAGCATCAGTCAGACATTTGACATAGGCCAGGGGCTTTATGTCTGGGGAGAGAAATTTTAAGAAGAGAATTTTTTTTAGTGGTTGCTTCTAGGCTTTTTTTTCTTTTTTCTTTTTTTGGCTGTAAACCTTACAATCTTACAATGTTACACAGGCTATCAATTTTTTATTTTATTTTATTTTTTTTTTTTGAGACAGAGTCTCGCTCTGTAGCCCAGGCTGGAGTGCAGTGACGCGAGCTCGGCTCACTGCAAGCTCCGCCTCCCGGGTTCACGCCATTCTCCTGCCTCAGCCTCCCGAGTAGCTGGGACTACAGGCGCCGGCCACTACGCCCGGCTAATTTTTTGTATTTTTAGTAGAGACGGCGTTTCACCGTGTTGGCTAGGATGGCGTCGATCTCCTGACCTTGTGATCTGCCCGCCTCGACCTCCCAAAGTGCTGGGATTACAGGTTTGAGCCACCGCGCCCGGCCTCAAATTTTTTATTAATCAGTAAAAAATGGAAGCAAGAGACTAAAGTGAAAAAAAGTACAATAGAATACAAAAAAAAAAAAAAGCAGTTAGTGATTGGAAACACCTCCTTTGTGGTACGGCATAATTTTTTTGTTGTTTTAAATGTTTTGTCTACCAAGAGACCTTCCACAGGGACCAGGAGATACCATCTGGTGATTTTATACAGTATTACTAGAAAAAAAAGCTCTATTTCTCCCAATTGTAATATGTCTAAAGATCAGTTTTTTTGACATTTCAGTAATTGTGCCCAGGAAAACAGGTTTTTTTCTTTAGTTTCTTTTTAGAATTTAAGAAAATAGTCTAAAAGCTATTTTCATTATTTAAAACACTAAAGCTATTTTCATTATTTAAAACACTAAAGCTATTTTCATTATTTAAAACACCTACACAAATTTGTAGTACCAAAGGAATGGAAAGTAAAACTGATACATATCAAGAATCATAAATCCATAAAGTTGTTGAGTCCAACACATTTTGAGAAGTGCCCTCAGAAATTAACATTAATATTTTTCATCTAGAAATCATGATAGCTATCAAAAACTACAAAGGGCCATGTTACAAACATGTGGATTTTGAATATATAGAACCGTTGGTGGGTTTTCATTTATTCAATTGCTTTACAAATGGGTGAATCAAACATCCAGTAAGGTTTTCATTTTAATTTAATTAGGACTTATAATTCTCATTATAGTAAAATGGGTGCTAAGAACACCTAACAGAATGCCTTTATAGACACATAATGATGACAATGTAGGATTACTGATTCAAAACTGCTCTTCCTGGGGAAGGCCCAGAAATCAGTAAGTGGCAAGTAAAATGTGAAACATTTGCTTAGAAACAATTTGTCAACTTCATGCTTCAAAATATATAAATGATCATGTATAGATGTGTTTGGTAATGATAATCATTGAGTTATGTTGATAGGTAAAATATGGGATATGTTGTGCAGGGAAAAAAAGAACATCTGTAGGAGGTCAGACACGAGACTACCAATTTTGTTTTTTACCCAAATTGAATTCCACTGGGTTGTTAATAACTTGACTAAGAGGTGACCATTTCTGTTTATTTTTGGAACCTGCATATTTTACGTGATTACAAAATGTGATAATGCATATGCAACTCAGACTGGAAAATACACTCAGCTATAGACCTAAGGGTTGTATTTTTAGTTTGGATTCAAATTTTTATTTGCCCTTCACAATATTTCATGAAGACCTTGAACTTATGAACCCATACCATTCTACATGGCTGGTTTAACATGTGCAATGTTTGATTGCTTTTCTGAATGGCCACTAATATTAATTTGTGTATACAGTTCAGAATATTCTATTTTGAAATCCAGCATAACATTTCATTTCAATCTACTGATTTAATCCTCTAGAGAGGACAGAGGCTATTAAATTTTCAAAGCCTCTCGATGCTATTCCTGTATCTAATAGAAATAGCCAATTGAAAATAACTACCGTGGTTTCCCCAGGGATTCTAACTGTACCTCATTACATAATGTTCATTTTCTGAGACATAATGTAATCATAATTAATTTGGGGCTTATTAAATTGCTGTACTAGTCTTTATGGATGATTTTTTTATGAGAATAAATCCTTAAAGTTTCTAAAGAAACAATGAGGTCCTGCTTGTTGTTACTGTCATACAGCTGCTATTGTGAAATGCAGTGCTTTCAGTAAGTGAGTTTCCTAGGTGACAAGTTGTTTCTTTAAGTATCAAACATGACATTTTTAATAACATGTATTTTAAAGTCAGCTATAGACCTGAGGTCTATATCTAAATTAACATTACAATTAATAAAAGTAAAATGAAAATAAAATAAGCATTTTACTTAAGTAAACAGTTACCTACTTGCTTTTATAAACAAAAAATATCAAGCGTAATCTCGCTCTTAACAATTTAGAGTCATTTTCATGACCATCGATTTTTGGCTTAGCATTAATATTATTGTTTTTCTATTCCCCCCTTATTGTTATTTAGTTATTGTGTAATATTTTAGTTTGCCAGTGCATTGCTGAGCACATGGGAAGTTTTTAAATTTTATGGAATGAATATATGAATTCCCAAGTGAAGCTTTCAATTATTCTCCTTTTAACTTGACATAGTCAGCAAAATAAGATAAGCATGATTGCCAAAAATGTGTATTTATTATATTGAATGTTGAATCAAAGGACCAGCCAATAAAGAAGATACTCAAATCTTGAAATACTTATTATTTTGTTGGGCCAGAATTTTTTTCACTTCCTGTAAAGTTCTCAGATTTCTTACAGGTGTTCAAGTTGCCAAAGGTTGAAGTCACCACTGAATGAATCAGATTTTATTTCAATGAGAAAATGACATGTGGAAAATAATGCATTGTGCCCTTGGGCAATACCAATATTTTAACAAATACAGGTTGAGTATCGCTTATCTGAAATGCTTGGGACAATAAGTGTTTTGGATTGTGCATTTTTGCAGATTTTCGAATATTTATAGGTACATAATGAGATATATTGGGGATGGGACCCAAGTCTAAATATGAAATTTATTTATGTCATATACACCTTATGCACATAGCCTGAAGGTAATTTTAAACGTTTTAAATAATTTTGTGCATGCAACTAGGTTTGTGTACATCAGATAGCAAAGGTGGTACTATCCCAGCCACCCATGTGAACAGTCTGTGGTTGTTTGGCATCACCATCATTCCTGACCCTGAATTTATATGCTACCCATAAGCAATCATTTTCTTGTACTTATTCACACATAAATACTTAGCAGAAAAAAAAAAGATAATGACAAACCACTCATACAGTGAAAAAATAATGTGCTCGGTGTAAGTTAGTAGCACTGTAGCATTGCCAGAATACCTACATCAGCTGTTAGACAACAGCAACAACAAACAAAGGTAACCTTTTAGTTTCTACCTGCAATGCCATGTTTTGATTAAAAGATTACCGTACATTTGTTTTTTGTTTATAGATGAGAATAAACGTCAGAAGTAGTTGTGGGATCAGGAAGTGGGTCCTCTAGGGTTGAGGTGGCATTCTGCTGGATGGCTTTTTAAAATGTTTCCTCCAGATTTATCTGCCGTATTAACAATATTTTTTGTCTTAGAAGTCTCTTTTGATTTTATAACCTGACATTATTTCTGGTTCTCTTATGAATGTGCACTATTCTAGTCCTTCAGTAAGCCCATCACACATATTCACCATGTTGTCTCTAGACACTTCTGCAGTGTTAACAAGGTCATTTTCACCATCGATATTATTATGATCACCTTGATTTGGAAAAATTTCAGTTATTTCATCATTGGTTGATGAATGAACAGCTGCAGTCTTATTATTGATCTTAAAAACTTTTTTGATATCCACTTCTTCCAGCTTACTGATGACGCTGAAGGTATCTTTTTGGCATATGAAATGAGGTCAGACTTTTTTCTCATTTGACATACAAAATCTTTCAAAGTCACCACCTTGCTCATCATCATCACTGAATATAGTCAGAGGCCAGAGGTTGTGCCAGGCACACACAATTGTGTCTTTAATCTCTGTATTCCAAGCAGTGGAAACAATATATACAGCATAGTATTCTTCATGCTAAATGCCTTATGAAAATCTTCCTCACCCATGCCTCTGTTAATGGCTGCTAGCACACTATTGAATAAAGTGTTTTTGGTCAGGCTTGGCGGTTCATGCCTGTAATCCCAGCACTTTGGGAGGCCGAGGCAGTCGGATCACTTGAGGTCAGGAGTTCAAGACCAGCCTGGCCAACATGGCGAAACCCCATCTGTACTAAAAATATTAAAAAATTAGCCAGGCATGGTGGTGGGTGCCTGTAATCCCAGCTACTCAGGAGGCTGAGGCAAGAGAATCATTTAAACCCAGGAGGTGGAGGTTACAGTGAGCAGAGTTAGCGTCACTGCACTCCAGCCTGGGTGACAGAGGGAGACTCTGTCTCAACAACAACAACAACAACAACAACAACAAAAAGTGTTTTTATATTTACTCTCAGTGACCTAAAGTTTCCCTGGTTATATGACTGAAATAATGACATTAAATTTGGGAGAAAGTACGTGGCACAAACATTATTTTTGATGAAAATTTTGGCTAGAGGATGATCAGAAAGTTGCCAAGGAATAACAAAATTTTGCAGTCATTATCTAGTCCAGCTTCCTGTTAGTGAGTATGAGCTGTTGGTATAAAATATTTGTGAAACTAATGAGAAAACATGTCCCTGGTGATCCATCCCTTTTTGCCAGCATAATAATGGACTGGTAAGAATTCACTCTTTGAAAACAGCAAGAACGCAAGTTTTGGCTGATCACAAGTTTACACTGATGTGTGCCTGCTGCATGAGCATATCCCAGCGCAGTTATTCTGTCCTTGGCATCCTTAATTCCTGTAGAGGCTGTCTCATCAGCTGTAGTCTGTGTCCTTCTGAGACAATAATGCCAAAGCAGTTATGTTTCATCAGTACTATAGACTTGTTCCTGGTCAGATTTTCATTAGCAGAATGATGAATGAATTTCTCTGGTGCTTTATGATCAGCAGATGATTTATCACCACAAACTGTAAAAATAAATGCCATGTATTTTTTAAAATTTCTGCAACCATCCTATTGAACAGTTACCATTCCCTTCAACTTTCAGTTCATCGTGATAGATCTTTGCTTCTTTTATGATCAGCATACCATTAAGTGGCATGTTTTCACTGTGATGTTGATGGATACACTTTTTCAGTATGTGATCAAGATCTTCATTTTTAAATTTATGCAATGTTTTTCTATTTTTCATTGGCTTCTGTTCATCACTTTCAGGATAGAACTTCAACAGTTTATCCTTCTGGTTCTTCAGGTCATATGTAGGGGTCCAACGCCATACTCTTCTGTAAGACATTTCACACTTAACAGCACCGTCCAGTTTCTCCAACAGCTTGATTTTCTGTGCTATAGATAATCATAAATACCTCTTCTTTTTCTTATCATTACTAGCAGGGTATCTGCAGGCTTTTTTGACATTATCAACAATATCTTTACATCACAGAGCAGAGAATAAGCAACAAACAAACAAACAAAAACCACAATGAGTATGTCTTAGCCCCATGTGGGGCATGATGGGAAGCCTGTGGTTGCCATGTCTGTCCACACATATCATTTTATTATCTTTTGTAAGCGTGTTTGGCGTGGAGAAGATTGGGTGTGTTTAAAAAGATACATGGCAGCTGAAGGGGGATAGGAGGAGTTTTCCCTTAGGATTAATAAATAAGTTGTATGTTTGCACTTAAGTTTTGACTACGGTCTATCACATGGTTGGGTCAAGTATAAAATTTTCCACTTGTGTCATGTCTGCACTCTAAATGTTTTGGGTTTTGGAGTATTTTGGATTTCAGATTTTCAGATTAGGCATGCTCAATCTTGTATGTGTTGCCTTGAGTGGTTACTATATTTACTCATTGTTAGATATAGACAAAATGTCACACATAAAAATTAAAATCTCTTCTCTTTCCACATATGAGGCTAGAATCAAGTCTAAATAGTAGTTCCCTGAGAGGATAATATTGCATATGTTAAAAACTGTAAGATTTGTGAGTGTTCTGTCGGAAAGTCTCCAGGTTTCTTTATATATTACCAAACTGTTCTCTATGATTTGGTTATTATTGATATTTCTTGGGCTGAATACATTGATACTCTGAATATATATGTATACACACATATATGTCTAGACATGCTATTGTATCTATACTGTGAGAGACTGGGATGTATCTCTAAAACTCATTGTGTTCATATACTTGGAGTCATTATTTCCAGCCTCAATGATTTAATTAAGCTGGTAATAAATTAGACAATGATAAAAAACAAACAAACAAAAAGTAATGTTAGATAATCATTTTTAGAAAATATCTGGACTCTTTTGCAATGATTTTTTCATTTACATTGTTGAATACTTTATAAAATATGATTACATTGGGACAATTATTATATTTCCCTTTTTGTGTTTTCTTCTCTTAGTTTTAGAATTTTTTGCCATAAAGTTTTGAAGAATCAATCCTAAAAGATGCTTTAATTTTAATCTACAATTCTGATTGTAATAATTTTATTTCATGATTCTTCCTGAAATTTTGAAATAAAATGACAGATAATTAAGAAATAGGTATATGTTTTTAAGATTTTTAAATGGATTTCAGTGAAATGTGTTTTATGAAGAGCAGCACAGACTTATTTTGTGGTACTGATGTAATCTCCAGTTGACAGGCTGTCTTGGATTTAGATGGCACCTGTCTAAAAGCTGGAAAGCTTTGTGCTCATAGAACCTTAAGTTAGAGTCTGCAGACTCCTGAATCTGAGGATATTTTCTATGGTTTTACAATAGCTTGATATACACATTTTAAAATCTGTGCTTCATTTGTATGTGTATGCTGAGTAGTAATTTTCTTATTAATAGTTTTAAATTCAACAAATAAAAATTCAAGACTTAGAAAAAAGAGACATCAATTCCCTACATTATAAAGAATGCCTGAGAGGATATGATCCCCTTGAAGCTGATTACAGGGTAGACATACATCTCAGCCATTCCCCATTATTAACCTAGTCTCCATCTCACCCTCAAATCCACTTAAGCAGAACTCCAGGGAATAAAGGGAGTAATTCCAAATTGTGAATTACTAGGCCATGGAAAAGCATTGTGGCTTTCCCCCTCTTTGCTTTAAGACTGGGGACATCATGCTTACCACATCCAAGAGAGAAGGCCTCAAGAAGTAACGTTCCCAGAAAATAGAAGCCAACATTGGTATCTTATTGCTCAGTTTAATGTTTCACATGCAGCGAACATGGAGATTTGTGCCTATCTGTGCAGAGGTAAGAGTATTAGAGAAATTATGAAAATAAATTGGATTCATTAAACATTTCCCCAAATTATAGGCTTAATATTTTTTTCTGAACCTTGCCTTTCTTTCTTTCTTTTCTTTTTCTTTCTTTCTTTCTTTCTTTCTTTCTTTCTTTCTTTCTTTCTTTCTTTCTTTCTTTCTTTCTTTCTTTTCTTCCTTTCTTCCTTTTTCCTTTCTTCCTTTCTTTCCTTTCTTTCCTTTGTTTCTTTCCCTTTCTTTCTTTCTTTCTTTCTATCTTTCTATCTTTCTTTCTGAGATGGGGTCTCTCTCTGTCATTCAGGTTGGAGTGCAATGGCGCGATCTCGGCTCACTACAACCTCCACCTCCCAGGTTCAAGTGATTCTCCTCTCTCAGCCTCCCGAGCAGCTGGGGCTACAGGTGCACATCGCCACACCTGACTAATTTTTGCATTTTTAGTAGAGACGGGGTTTTGCCATGTTGGTCAGGCTGGTCTTGACTCCTGACCTCAGGTGATCCACCCACCTTGGCGTCCCAAAGTGTTGAGTTTACAGGTGTGAGCCACGGTGCCCTTCCCTAGTTATTTCAATAAGATAACACAATTTATCTAAACAATTTAAACATTGTATAAACGTTAATAAAAGTAACTTTAAAAGTAAAATTGTATTAGAAATATATAAATATTATTTTTTAGAAATAACTTTTTTAATGGGATCAAAATATCCAAAAGAATTAGTTCAGCTATGCAGAGACGCATATTACTTAATGTCAGAATGCAAAAAAGTCAACATTAATTCCATTCTATTTTTCATTTTTATAGTTATATAGGTGAAAAATACTTTCATAAATATGCTGATATTAATCACAGTATTTTTAATATAAGTATCACTTAATTATTTGAGTCCTATGTTATAAGCAAAAAATAACATAGTAATTTATAATAATGATTGTTAATAACATATTAATGGATAGCTCCATTAGATCCTCCTTCAATTTTGTCAAAAGCAAAGAATTTGAAAGCCACTGATTCCCAAAAGAATCTATTATGTAGTGGTCAAAGTCATTTATTTTCTCCATATCTAGGAAGTATTCTGAAATGGCTTTACTAGGGTTTATCAAATGACAATTGTCTGTAACTATTACTCTTTCACTAATATCTAGTTTAGCTGAAGAATAGCTAAGACTTAAATAATATAGTCTTTAGTCTTCACCATGTGAATTGGAAGAAATATTTCTTGATATGACTTGACAAAATAGATTTTAACTACCTTGTTGCATAAGCATAGAAAATCAGAATTTATAAAAATTTCATCCATGGCCTTTTTCCATGGATAGTTTTTGATCATCTCAAAACATGTTCAAATTGTACTTAAAAAACCTACTTCCTTAACCTACACTGCTTCAACTCTTCAAAGCTTTTCTTTTCAGCTAATGTCATGTCCCAAAGGTGAGTGTTGAGAATACCTGAAGAGAACTGCTTACATTTAGATACACAGAAAAAGCTGTTTTCCATACTCAAAAACTTTAATAATATGCTGTTGGCTTTCCTCTGGTGGAATTCTCTCAAAATTAACACATTCTTTGATAGTTGTAGGAAGATGGAGAAGTGAGGTCTTTAAATATTAATTATCAATGCCAATCTGTTTTAAATCCTTTTCTTTCACCTTTAACAGAAATATCTATCACATAGGGAAAACACAACTCCTAAGATAGTTTATGTTTCCTTGGTTATCTATTAAAAGTGATTTCTTTTCTTAGACTAATATTTCATATTAACTTTGTTTTATGTCTGGAGACGTTTTGAGGTGTGTGCCTTTCTTTTGTGAAGCAGGATAAAAGAGATAGGAAGAGGAATGTGGAAGAAGGAAAACTACCTTAATTTCTTCCACAGATTCACTCTCAGATAGATCAGTCTTAGGAAAAAACGTATATGAAATTGAGTATATGGAAATTGATATTCTTAAAGCTATCTTTCTCTTTTATTCCTTTTAAAGTTTGGCGTTATAGGTATTTCCAACCTGAGTCTGAAGACTGACCAAAGGGTATTGCAAAAGCAGGGACTGGAGAAAACTCAAACTCTTTTTGTACCCCACCAATTCAGATTCATCAATAACCAGATGAATAGATGGATGGATAGTTGGATAGAGATGGATGTATGTATAAAAATTTTTTTGACAATCGGATAGATTCCTTTATAATCATGCAACTGCCTTGCAGTTTCAACATGTTTGTGTTTATGGTCTTATTAGTCCAAGATAAGAAACTATGTTTAGTAGTTAATGGCAGTATTTTCCAATCTAGGGTCCATACATCCTTGGTGATCCACAGATAACATCCTCAATTTTCTGCAATTTTTCATGTCTGAGAAATCCTGGCTAATAGACGTGGTCAATAAGAGCTCAGGCCATCAGAGCTAGTCACACATGAGTCAAATTATAGCTCCTCCCCTTACTAGCTGTGGATCTTTGGGAAAGTTACCTTCCCCGTCTGAATCTGCTTTCTGATCTGTAAAATGAGAAATGTAATATAAAATGTTCACTTCCTTTTATGTTGAATTAAGAGAAACATTTCATTCACCCATGAAAATCAGAGAGCCAAATATGCTACTTCAGAATAACAGAAACTCCTTGCTATTCTGATGTTTGGGTTCTGGATATAATTAGTAAAAATAAGGTACAATACTTCAAAACTAATGGTACTAGTTTTGCTAGCCATTGTGATAAAATTTTTTTTGTACACTTAAAGAAGGAGAAATTTTTATTGCTAAAAACTAATCAGCCCAGCAGCTAGCAAGTAATTTTGTTTTGTAATAGAAAGTAGAAAATATATTCATTTCATCAGATAAATTTAGATGAGGATTAATTCTAATTGGAATATGTATTTTATGATATGATTTCATAATATGGCTTTTAACTATCAACACAGCTTTTCATTAAATCAGACTCCTTTGAAGCCCAAATTGTTCTTTTTCTATGATAGGAAATTGTCCAGTAGAAATATATTAGCAGAGAATATGGAGTATGTGGGAGAAGAAATTATTAAAAATGAGCAAAAAAAATTTTATTTTATTCATTATTATTATTATTATACTTTAAGTTTTAGGGTACATGTGTACAACGTGCAGGTTTGTTACATATGTATACATGTGCCATGTTGGTGTGCTGCACCCATTAACTCATCATCTAGTACTAGGTATATCTCCCAATGCTATCCCTCCCCCCTCCCCCCACCCCACAACAGTCCCCGATGTGTGATGTTCCCCTTCCTGTGTCCATGTGTCCTCATTGTTCAATTCCCACCTATGAGTGAGAACATGCGGTGTTTGGTTATTTGTCCTTGCAATAGTTTGCTGAGAATGATGGTTTTCAGCTTCATCCATGTCTCTACAAAGGACATAAACTCATCATTTTTTATGGCTGCATAGTATTCCATGGTGTATATGTGTCACATTTTCTTAATCCAGTCTATCATAGATGGACATTTGGGTTGGTTCCAAGTCTTTGCTATTGTGAATAGTGCTGCAATAAACATACATGTGCATGTGTCTTTATAGCAGCATGATTTATAACCCTTTCGGTATATACCCAGTAATGGGATGGCTGGGTCAAATGGTATTTCTAGTTCTAGATCCCTGAGGAATCGCCACACCGACTTCCACAATGGTTGAACTAGTTTACAGTCCCACCAACAGTGTAAAAGTGTTCCTATTTCTCCACATCCTCTCCAGCACTTGTTGTTTCCTGACTTTTGAATGATCGCCATTCTAACTGGTGTGAGATGGTATCTCATTGCGGTTTTGATTTGCATTTCTCTGATGGAGAGTGATGATGAGCATTTTGTCATGTGTCTTTTGGCTGCATAAATGTCTTCTTTTGAGAAGTGTCTGTTCATATCCTTCGCCCACTTTTTGATGGGGTTGTTTGTTTTTTTCTTGTAAATTTGTTTGAGTTCATTGTAGATTCTGGATATTAGCCCTTTGTCAGATGAGTAGGTTGCAAAAATTTTCTCCCATTTTGTAGGTTTCCTGTTCACTGTGATGGTGGTTTCTTTTGCTGTGCAGAAACTCTTTAGTTTAATTAGATCCCATTTGTCAATTTTGGCTTTGGTTGCCATTGCTTTTGATGTTTTAGACATGAAGTCCTTGCCCATGCCTATGTCCTGAATGGTATTGCCTAGGTTTTCTTCTAGGGTTTTTATGGTTTTAGGTCTAACATTGAAGTCTTTAATCCATCTTGAATTAATTTTTGTATGAGGTGTAAGGAAGGGATCCAGTTTCAGCTTTCTACATATGGCTAGCCAGTTTTCCCAGCACCATTTATTAAACAGGGAATCCTTTCCCCATTGCTTGTTTTTTTCAGGTTTGTCAAAGATCAGATAGTTGTAGATATGTGGCATTATTTCTGAGGCCTGTGTTCTGTTCCATTGGTCTATATCTCTGTTTCGGTACCAGTACCATGCTGTTTTGGTTACTGTAGCCGTGTAGTATAGTTTGAAGTCAGGTAGCTTGATGCCTCCAGCTTTGTTCTTTTGGCTTAGGATTGACTTGGCAATGCAGGCTCTTTTTTGGTTCCATATGAACTTTAAAGTAGCTTTTTCCAATTCTGTGAAGAAAGTCATTGGTAGCTTGATGGGGATGGCATTGAATCTGTAAATTACCTTGGGCAGTATGGCCATTTTCATGACATTGGTTCTTCCTACCCATGAGCATGGAATGTTCTTCCCTTTGTTTGTATCCTCTTTTATTTCGTTGAGCAGTGGTTTGTAGTTCTCCTCGAGGTCCTTCACATCCCTTGTAAGTTGGATTCCTAGGTATTTTATTCTCTTTGTAGCAATTGTGAGTCAGAGTTCCCTCATGATTTGGCTCTCTGTCTGTTATTGATGTATAGGAATGCTTGTGATTTTTGCACATTGATTTTGTATCCTGAGACTTTGCTGAAGTTGCTTATCAGCTTAAGGAGATTCGGGGCTGAGACGATGGGGTTTTCTAAATATACAATCATGTCATCTGCAAATAGGGACAATTTGACTGTCTCTTTTCCTAATAGAATACCCTTTATTTATTTATTTTGCCTGATTGCCCTGGCCAGAACTTCCAACACTATGTTGAATAGGAATGGTGAGAGAGGGCATCCCTGTCTTGTGCCAGTTTTCAAAGGGAATGCTTCCAGTTTTTGCCCATTCAGTATGATATTGGCTGTGGGTTTGTAATAAATAGCTCTTATGATTTTGAAATACATCCCATCAATACCTGGTTTATTGAGAGTTTTTAGCATGAAGCACTGCTGAATTTTGTTGTAGGCATTTTCTGCATCTATTGAAATAATCATGTGGTTTTTGTTGTTGGTTCTGCTTATGTGATGAATAACATTTATTGATTTGCGTATGTTGAATTAGCCTTGCATCCAAGGGATGAAGCCGACCTGACCATGGTGGATAAGATTTCTGATGTGCTACTGGATTCGGTTTGCCAGTATTTTACTGAGAATTTTCGCATCAATGTTCTTCAGGGATATTCATCTAAAATTCTATTTTTTTGTTGTGTTTCTTCCAGGCTTTGGTATCAGGATGATGTTGGCCTCATAAAATGAGTTAGGGAGGATTCCCTCTTTTTTCTATCCATTGGAATAGTTTCAGAAGGAATGGCACCAGCTTCTCTTTGTACCTCTGATAGAATTCAGCTGTAAACTGGTCTGTTCTTAGGCTTTTGTTATTTGGTAGGCTATTAATTATTGCCTCAATTTCAGAGCCTGTTATTGGTCTATTCAGAGATTCAACTTCTTCTGATGGTAGTTTGTATTTCTGTGAGATCATTGGTGATATCCACTTTATCATTTTTTATTGCATCTATTTGATTCTTCTCTCTTTTCCTGTTAGTCTTGCTAGCAGTCTATCAATTTTGTTGATCTTTTCAAACAAACAAATCCTAGATTCATTGATTTTTTAAGGTTTTTTTGTGTCTCTATCTCTTTCAGTTCTGCTCGGATCTTAGTTATTTCTTCCCTTCTGCTAGCTTTTGAATTTGTTTGCTCTTGCTTCCCTAGTTATTTTAATTGTGATTTTAGGGTGTCAACTTTAGATCTTTCCTGCTTTCTCTTCTGGGCATTTAGTGCTATAAATTTCCCTCTACACAGTGCTTTGAATGTGTCCTAGAGATTCTGGTACATTGTGTCTTTGTTCTCATTGGTTTCAAAGAACATCTTTATTTCTGCCTTCATTTCGTTACATACCCAGTAGTCATTCAGCAGCAAGTTGTTCAGTTTCCATGTAGTTGTGCGGTTTTGAGTGAGTTTTTTAATCCTGAGTTCTAATTTGATTGCACTGTGGTCTGAGAGACAGTTTGTTGTGATTTCTATTCTTTTATATTTGCTGAGGAGTGCTTTACTTCCAATTTTGTGGTGAATTTTAGAAGAAGTGAGATGTGGTGCTGAGAAGAATGTATATTCTGTTGATTTGGAGTGGAGAGTTCTGTAGATGTCTATTAGGTCCTCTTGGTGCAGAGCTGAATTCAATTCCTGGATATCCTTGTTAACCTTCTGTCTCGTTGATCTGTCTAATGTTGACAGTGGGGTGTTAAAGTCTCCCATAATTATTGTGTGGGAGTCTAAGTCTCTTTGTAGGTCTCTAAGGACTTGCTTTATGAATCTGGGTACTCCTGTATTAGGTGCATATATATTTAGGATAGTTAGCTCTTCTTGTTGAATTGATCCCTTTACCATTATGTAATGGCCTTATTTATATCCCTTGATCTTTGTTGGTATAAAGTCTGTTTTATCAGAGACTAGGATTGCAACCCCTCCTTTTTTTTTTTTTTTTTGCTTTCCATTTGCTTGATAGATCTTCCTCCATCCCTTTATTTTGAGCCTATGTGCGTCTTTGCACATGAGCTGGGTTTCCTGAATACAGCACACTGATGGGTCTTGACTCTATCCAATTTGTCAGTCTGTCTTTTAATTGGGGCATTTAGCCCATTTACATTTAAGGTTAATATTGTTATATGTGAATTTGTTCTTGTCATTATGATGTTAGCTGGTTATTTTGCTCGTTAGTTGATTCAGTTTCTTCCTAGCATTGATGGTCTTTACAATTTGGCATGTATCTGCAGTGGCTGGTGCCAGTTGTTCCTTTCCATGTTTAGTGCTTCCTTCAGGAGCTCTTGTAAGGCAGGCCTGATGTGACAAAATCTCTCAGCATTTGCTTGTCTGTAAAGTATTTTATTTCTCCTTCACTTATGAAGCTTAGTTTGGCTGGGTATGAAATTCTGGGTTGAAAATTCTTTTCTTTAAGAATGTTGAATATTGGCCCCCACTCTCTTCTGGCTTGTAGAGTTTCTGCTGAGAGATCAGCTGTTATTCTGATGGGCTTCCCTCTGTGGGTAATCCGACCTTTCTCTCTGGCTGCCCTTAACATTTTTTCCTTCATTTCAACTTTGGTGAATCTGACAATTATATGTCTTGGAGTTGCTCTTCTTGCAGAATATCTTTGTAGCATTCTCTATATTTCCTGAATTTGAATGTTGACCTGCCTTGCTAGGTTGGGGAAGTTCTCCTGGATAATATCCTGCAGAGTGTTTTCCAACTTGGTTCCATTCTCCCCGTCACTTTCAGGTACACCAGTCAGACGTAGATTTGGTCTTTTCACATAGTCCCATATTTTTTGGAGACTTTGTTCATTTCTTTTTATTCTTTTTTCTCTAAACTTCTCTTCTCGCTTCATTTCATTCATTTGATCTTCAATCACTGATACCCTTTCTTCCAGTTGATTGAATCGGCTACTGAAGCTTGTGCATTCATCACGTAGCTCTCTTGCCATGGTTTTCAGCTCCATCAGGTCCTTTAAGGAATTCTCTGCATTGGTTATTCTAGTTAGCCATTCGTCTAATCTTCTTTCAAGGTTTTTAACTTCTTTGTGATGGGTTTGAACTTCCTCCTTTAGCTCGGAGAAGTTTGATCGTCTAAAGCCTTCCTCTCTCAACTCATCAAAGTCATTCTCTGTCCAGCTTTGTTCCATTGCTGGTGAGGAGCTGCATTCCTTTAGAGGAGGAGAGGTGCTCTGATTTTTAGAATTTTCAGTTTTTCTGTTCTGTTTTTTCCCCCTCTTTGTGGTTTTATCTACCTTTGGTCTTTGATGATGGTGACATACAGATGGGGTTTTGGTGTGGATGGCCTTTCTGTCTGTTAGTTTTCCTTTGAACAGTCAGGACCCTCAGCTGCAGGTCTGTTGGAGTTTGCTGGAGGTCCACTCCAGACCCTGTTTGCCTGGGTATCAGCAGCGGAGGCTGCAGAGCAGCAAATATTGCTGAACCGCACATGTTGCTGCCTGATAGTTCCTCTGGAGGTTTCGTCTCAGAGGGGTACATGGCCATGTGAGGTATCAGTCTGCCCCTATTGGGGGGTGCCTCCCAGATAGGCTACTCAGCGTTCAGGGACCCACTTGAGGAGGCAGTCTGTCCGTTCTCAGATCTCAAACTCTGTACTGGGAGAACCACTACTCTCTTCAAAGGTGTCATATAGGGACATTTAAATCTGCAGAGGTTTCTGCTGCCTTTTGTTCGGCTATGCCCTGCCCCCAGAGGTGGAGTCTACAGAGGCAGGCAGGCCTCCTTGAGCTGTGGTGGGTTCCACCCAGTTCCAGCTTCCAGGCCACTTTGTTTACCTACTCAAGCCTCAGCAATGGCGGGTGCCCCTCCCCCAGCCTCACTGCCTCCTTGAAATTCGATCTCAGACTGCTGTGCTAGCAATGAGCGAGGCTCCGTGCGCATGAGACCCTCTGAGCCATACATGGGATATAATCTCCTGGTGTGCCGTTTGCTAAGACCATTGGAAAAGCGCCATATTAGGGTGGGAGTGACCTGATTTTCCAGGTGCTGTCTGTCACCCCTTTCTTTGACTAGGAAAGGGAATCCCCTGACCCCTTGCACTTCCCGGGTGAGACGATGCCTCACCCTGCTTCGGCTCATGCTCAGTGCACTGCACCCACTGTCCTGCACCCACTGTCCAACAAGCCCCAGTGAGATGAACCCGGTACCTCAGTTGGAAATGCAGAAATCACCTATCCTCTGCTCACTCATGCTGTGAGCTGTAGATTGGAGCTGTTCCTATTTGGCCATCTTGGAACTGCCTCCCGTTCTGTAGGTTTTAACATGTTTCTTAAATACATCTTTCTTTAAAAATAAAAATAAATATCTTTTTAAAATATTTTAAAATTTTTTTGCAGAATCATATTTTCAGGATTTAACATTTGGAATTATAAAGTTCAGGATTATATATTTCAGGATTTTGATTGGCTCATATCTGTAAGCTACAAAAATGAAAACTTATTATCCTATAAAAGAGTTAATACAATATTCAAATTGATTAACCTAAGGAATGGATTATTAATTGATTCATCTATGCTATCTGGAAATAATTCAATAGCCCTAGTATGCTTGAAGTTTTTCTCCTGATGTTAGGTTTCAGAATTGTCTGTTTTTGTGATTTTCTACCTAGGAAAGATTCAGCCTACTAGTTACGATCATGCCCTGAATGACTTCCACCAATCCTTTCAGATGTTGAATGCCTTCCTTTATCTTCAGCTGCTCCCAGACTCTTCTTATTCTCTGCTTGGATATTTGCCCAAATGATTAATTCAGTGTATGATGTTCATTCATTCAGGTAGTCTCCTTAACAAAGAGCTATTAAATGTCAATTCTATGTCATGTATTGTATTAGTCCGTTCCCATACTACTATAAAGAACTGTCAGAGACCGGGTATTTTATAAAGGAAAGAGGCTTAATTGACTCACAGTTCAGCATGGCTGAGGAGACCTCAGGAAACTTACTGATATCATGACAGAAGGCAAAGAGGAAGCAAGGCACCTTCTTCACAAGGCAGCAGGAAGGAGAAGTGCTGAGTGAAGGGGGAAGAGCCCTTTATAAAACCATCAGATCTCGTGAGAACTCACTCACTATCATGAGAATAGCATGGGGAAAAGCACCCCCATGATTCAATTACCTCCACCTGGTCTCTCCCTTGATATGTGGGCATTATGGGGATTATGAGGATTACAATTCAAGATGAGATATGGGTGGGAACACAAAGCTGAGCCATATCAGGTATATATGAATAGAAAGGTCAAGAGAACAGACAGTTTTTTGCCAGATATCATGATGTTTATCTTCAAATGGTCAGATATAGAAAATAAAGAACTAGCACACTGTAACACAGTAAATAAATATTATTCTAAATAAGGATGTGTGGACTAAGATGAAAATAAAACAACGTGACAATCAAATCAATGATTTCTGTAACGAGGTGATATTTAAATTAAGATGTGAATTATAGGAAGAAATCAGCCAAGCAGATATCTAGGAGAAGAGCCCTTTAGATAGAGGGATGAAGGGACCAGTAAGGGCAAGGTCTGCATGGTGGGAACAAGCTTGGCATACATGGGAGTTAGAACTAAACAAGTGATGTTGGAGCATATTGTGGTTGTGACATGCAGTCTGATAGATAGAAGTGGGTTGATTATGAAGACTTTATATACTATGGAAAGAAGTTTAGATTTTATACTAAATTCAGTTAAGAGTGATTGGATGGATTTCAAGAAAAGAAGAGATATTATCTTATTTATACTTGTAAAGTTTTGGGGTTCTAACCCTCCTTATTATAATCTTTACTAAAACCATTTGCTACTAATTCTGACATTTGTGACCAACATCTCAAAAACAGAGATAACTGCACCTTTAATTTCCATTTTAATTTCATGGAACTTCAGTACTGGATCCCCCCTTAATTCAAGTTCAGGAAGCCCTTTCTTCTAGAATCTTTATTTTATTAATAGTTTTACTTGTGGGTTAAACAGGCACTTAATTTCTCAACCATTTGCAGTCTTTGCTCATTTCCTTTTGAATTCTGCTTTTGGGAAGTATCTACCAACAATGACAATACAACTTTAACACCTCAAGCCCCATTTTGAACTTTTTAAGGAGTGGGTTGGGTCCTATACAAACATCTACCAACAATGACAATAAAACTTTAACATCTCAAACCCCATTTTGAACTTTTTAAGGAGTGGGTTGGGTCATATACAAATCAAAACAATTTTAATGTGGTCAAATGATACCAACTGTCCCTCATTTACTGTCACAACATATAATTATTTTACAAACTGGAGAACAGTCAATGGCTATTCTAGGCCCAGGGCATGGAGCCTGCCCAAGAAATATCTTAACCTTAGTAAAATATCAGTTGCTTATTAAAGATATCCCTCTCTCTCCCTCCTTCTCCCTTCTAAAATATAGCCTCCTTATATTATCAAGATCATGTCTTTCCCATGTAAATTATCTGCAGTAGAGAAACGTTAAACAGAAACAAAGAGGGGTATTCCAAGATGGCTGAATAGGAACAGCTCCAGTCTGCAGCTCCCAGCATGATTGATGTACAAGACAGGTGATTTCTGCATTTTCAAATGAGGTACCTGGTTCATATCAATGGGACTGGTTGGACAGTGGGTGTAGCTCACAGAGGGCAAGCCAAAGCAGGGCATGGTGGAGTGTTGCCTCACCTTCTACACACTGCTTTAAATGTGTATACACTTTGGGAGGCTGAAAATATACTGACTTTCAGGGCTTAAAAAAAGCCGAAGTGCAAGGGGTTGGGGGATTTCCCTTTCCTAGCCAAGAGAAGCTGTCACAGACTACCTGGAAAAAACGGGATACTCCCGCCCAAATACAGTGCTTTTCCCAAGGTCTTAGCAACTGGCAGACAAGGTGATTCTCTCCCATGCCTGGCTCAGTGGCTCCCACGCCCATGAAGCCTTGCTCACTGCTAGTGCAGCAGTCTGAGATAGATCTGCGAGACAGCAGCCTGGCTGGGGATGGGGCATCTGCCATTGCTGAGGCTTGAGTAGGTAAACAAAGAGGCCAGGAAGCTCGAACTGGGTGGAGCCTACCACAGCTCAACAAAGCCTACTGCCTCTAGACTCCACCTCTGTAGGCTGGGCGTAGCTGAACAAAAGGCAGCAGACAACTTCTGCAGACTTAAATGTCCCTGTCTGACAGCTCTGAAGAGAGCAGGTCTTCTCCCAGCATGGCGTTAGAGTTCTGAGAACGGATAGACTGCTTCCTCAAGTGGGTCCCTGACCCCCATGTAGCCTAACTGGGAGACACCTCCCAGTAGGGGCTGACAGACACCTCATATAGGTGGCTGCCCCTCTGGGACAAAGCTTCCAGAGGAAGGATCAGGCAGTAATATTTGCTGTTCTGCAGCCTCTGCTGGTGATACCCAGGCAAACAGGGTCTGGAGTGGAACTCCAGCAAACTCCAACAGACCTGCAGCTGAAGATCCTGTTAGAAGGAAAACTAACAAACAGAAAGAAATAGCATCAACATTAACAAAAAGGTCATCTACACCAAAATCCCATTTGTAGGTCACCAACATCAAAGACCAAAGGTAGAAAAAACCGCAAAGCTGGAGAGAAACCAGAGCAGAAAAGCTGAAAATTCTAAAAATCAAAGTGCCTCTTCTCCTCCAAAGGATCACAGCTCCTCGCCAGCAATGGAACAAAGCTGGATGGAGAATGAATTTGACAAGTTGACAGAAGTAGGCTTCAGAAGGTCGATAATAACAAACTTCTCCGAGCTAAAG
Source organism: Pan paniscus (assembly GCF_029289425.2). Classification (NCBI taxonomy): domain Eukaryota; kingdom Metazoa; phylum Chordata; class Mammalia; order Primates; family Hominidae; genus Pan; species Pan paniscus. Next base: position 89,104,544 of record NC_073259.2, read on the forward strand.
GAAAATGTTTGAACCCATTGCAAGGAAGCTAAAAACCTTGAAAAAAGATTAGATGAATGGCTAACTAGAATAAACAGTGTAGAGAAGACCTTAAATTACCTGATGGAGCTGAAAACCCTGGCACAAAAACTTCACAATGCATGCACAAGTTTCAATAGCCGATTTGATCAAGTGGAAGAAAGGGTATTGGTGACTGAAGATCAAATGAATGAAAGGAAGTGAGAAGAGAAGTTCAGAGAAAAAAGAGTAAAAAGAAACAAACAAAGCCTCCAAGAAATATGGGACTATGTGAAAAGCAAAAATCTACGTTTGATTGGTGTACCTGAAAGTGATGGGGAGGATGGAACCAAGTCGGAAAACACTCTTCAGGATATTATCCAGGAAAACTTCCCCAACATAGCAAGGCAGGCCAACATTCAAATTCAGGAAATACAGAGAACACCACAAAGATACTCCTCGAGAAGAGCAACCCCAAGACACATAATTGTCAGATTCACCAAGGTTGAAATGAAGGAAAAAGTGTTAAGGGCAACCAGAGAGAAAGGTAATCTGCCCGCCTTGGCCTCCCAAAGTGCTCGGATTACAGGCATGAGCCACCACGCCTGGCCAATATGTGCTAGGTAATCCCAGCAGTTTTGTCACCACCAGGACTGCTCTAAAAGAGCTCCTGAAGGAAGCACTAAACATGGAAAGGAACAACTGGTACCAGCCACTGCAGATACATGCCAAATTGTAAAGTTGATGCTAGGAAGAAACTGCATCAACTAATGAGGAAAATAACCAGCTAACATCATAATGACAGGATTAAATTCACACATAACAATATTAACCTTAAATGTAAATGGTCTAAATGCCCCAATTAAAAGACACAGACTGGCAAATTGGATAAAGAATCAAGACCCATCAGTGTGCTGTATTCAGGAAACCCATCTCACGTGCAAAGACACACATAGACTCAAAATAGAGGGATGGAGGAAGATCTACCAAGCAAATGGAAAACAAAAAAAGGCAGGAGTTGCAATCCTAGTCGCTGATAAAACAGACTTTAAACCAACAAAGATCAAAAGAGACAAAGAAGGCCATTACATAATGGTAAAGGGATCAATTCAACAAGAAGAACTAACTATCCTAAAAATATATGCACCCAATACAGGAGCACCCAGATTCATAAAGCAAGTCCTTAGAGACCTACAAAGAGACTTAGACTCCCACACAATAATAATGGGAGACTTTAACACCCCACTGTCAACATTAAACAGATCAACAAGACAGAAGGTTAACAAGGATATCCAGGAATTGAATTCAGCTCTGCACCAAGAGGACCTAATAGACATCTACAGAACTCTCCACTCCAAATCAACAGAATATACATTCTTCTCGGCACCACACCACACCTATTCCAAAATTGACCACATAGTTGGAAGTAAAGCCCTCCTCAGGAAATATAAAAGAACAGAAACTATAACAAACTGTCTCTCAGACAACAGTGCAATCAAACTAGAACTCAGGATTAAGAAACTCACTCAAAACCACTCAATTACATGGAAACTGAACAACCTGCTCCTGAATTACTACTGGATACATAAAGAAATGAAGGCAGAAATAAAGATGTTCTTTGAAACCAACAAGAACAAAGACACAATGTACCAGAATCTCTAGGACACATTCAAAGCACTGTGTAGAGGGAAATTTATAGCACTAAATGCCCACAAGAGAAAGCAGGGAAGATCTAAAATTGACACCCTAACATCACAATTAAAAGAACTAGAGAAGCAAGAGCAAACACATTCAAAAGCTAGCAGAAGGCAAGAAATAACTAAGATCAGAGCAGAACTGAAGGAGATAGAGACACAAAATTTCCTTAAAAAAAATCAATGAATCCAGGAGCTGGTTTTTTGAAAAGATCAACAAATTGATAGACCACTAGCAAGACTAATAAAGAAGAAAAGAGAGAAGAATCAAATAGACGCAATAAAAAATGATAAAGGGGATATCACCACCGATCCCACAGAAATACAAACTACCATCAGAGAATACTATAAACACCTCTACGCAAATAAACTAGAAAATCTAGGAGAAATGGATAAATTCCTGGACACATACACCCTCCCAAGACTAAACCAGGAAAGGGTTTAATCTCTGAATAGACCAATAACAGGCTCTGAAATTGAGGCAATAGTTAATAGCTTGCCAACCAAAAAAAGTCCAGGACAAGAAAAATTCACAGCCGAATTCTACCAGAGGTACAAGGAGGAGCTGGTACCATTTCTTCTCAAACTATTCCAATCAATAGAAAAAGAGGGAATCCTCCCTAACTCATTTTATGAGGCCAGCATCATCCTGATACCAAAGCCTGGCAGAGTCACACCAAAAAAAAGAGAATTTTAGACCAATATCCCTGATGAACATCGATGCAAAAATCCTAAATAAAATACTGGCAAACCGAATCCAGCAACACATCAAAAAGCTTATCCACCATGATCAAGTGGGCTTCATCCCTGGGATGCAAGGCTGGTTCAACATATGCAAATCAATAAAAGTAATCAAGCATATAAACAGAACCAACGACAAAAACCACATGATTATCTCAATAGATGCAGAAAACGCCTTCAACAAAATTCAACAGCTCTTCACACTAAAAACTCTCAATAAATTAGGTGTTGATAGGACATATCTCAAAATCATAAGAGCTATTTATAACAAACCCACAGCCAATATCGTACTGAATGGGCAAAAACTGGAAGCATTCCCTTTGAAAACTGGCACAAGACAGGGATGCCCTCTCTCACAACTCCTATTCAACATAGTGTTGGAAGTTCTGGCCAGGGCAATCAGACAGGAGAAAGGAATAAAGGGTATTCAATTAGGAAAAGAGGAAGTCAAATTGTCCCTGTTTGCAGATGACATGATTTTATATCTAGAAAACCCCATCATCTCAGCTCAAAATCTACTTAAGCTGATAAGCAACTTCCGCAAAGTCTCAGGATACAAACTCAATGTGCAAAAATCACAAGCATTCTTATACACCAAACAGAGAGCCAAATCATGAGTGAACTCCCATTCACAATTGCTTCAAAGAGAATAAAATACCTAGGAATCCAACTTACAAGGGATGTGAAGGATCTCTTCAAGGAGAACTACAAACCACTGCTCAACAAAATAAAAGAGGACACAAACAAATGGAAGAGCATTCCATGCTCATGGGTAGGAAGAATCAATATCGTGAAAATGGCCATACTGCCCAAGGTAATTTATAGATTCAATGCCATCCCCATCAAGCTACCAATGACTTTCTTCACAGAATTGGAAAAAACTACTTTAAAGTTCTTATGGAACCAAAAAAGAGCCTGCATTGCCAAGTCAATCCTAAGCCAAAAGAACAAAGCTGGAAGCATCAAGCTACCTGACTTCAAACTATACTACACGGCTACAGTAACCAAAACAGCATGGTACTGGTACCAAAACAGAGATATAGACCAATGGAACAGAACAGAGCCCTTAGAAATAATACCACACATCTACAACTATCTGATCTTTGACAAACCTGACAAAAACAGGAGATGGGGAAAGGATTCCCTATTTAACAAATGGTGTTCGGAAAACCGGCTAGCCATATGTAGAAAGCTGAAACTGGATCCCTTCCATACACCTTATACAACAATTAATTCAAGATGGATTAAAGACTTCAATGTTAGACCTAAAACCATAAAAACCTTAGAAGAAAACCTAGGCTATACCATTCAGGACATAGGCATGGGCAAGGCCTTCATGTCTAAAACACCAAAAGCAGTGGCAACAAAAGCCAAAATTAACAAATGGGCTCTAATTAAACTAAAGGGCTTCTGCACAGCAAAAGAAACTACCATCAGAGTGGACAGGCAACCTACAGAATAGGAGAAAATTTTTGCAATCTACTCATCTGACAAAGAGCTAATATCCAGAATCTACAATGAACCCAAATTTACAAGAAAAAAACAAACAACCCCATCAAAAAGTGGGCGAAGGATATGAACAGACACTTCTCAAAAGAAGACATTTATGCAGCCAACAGACACATGAAAAAATGCTCATCATCACCGGCCATCAGAGAAATGCAAATCAAAACCACAATGAGACACCATCTCACACCAGTTAGAATGGTGATCATTAAAAAGTCAGGAAACAGCAGGTGCTGGAGAGGATGTGGAGAAATAGGAACACTTTTACATTGCTGCTGGGAGTGTAAACTAATTCAACCATTGTGGAAGACAGTGTGGCGATTCCTCAAGGATCTAGAACTAGAAATATCATTTGACTCAGCAATCCCATTACTGGGTATATACCCAAAGGATTATAAATCATGCTACCATAAAGACACATGCACACGTATGTTTATTGTGGCACTATTCACAATACCAAAGACTTAGAACCAACCTAAATGTCCATCAATGATAGACTGGATTAAGAAAATGTGGCACATATACACCATGGAATACTATGCAGCCATAAAAAAGGATGAGTTCATGTCCTTTGTAGGGGCATGGATGAAGCTGGAAACCATCATTCTAAGCAAACTATCACAAGGACAGCAAATCAAACACCGCATGTTCTCACTCATAGGTGGGAATTGAACAATGAGAACACTTGGACACAGGGCGGGGAACATCACACACTGGGGCCTGTTGTGGGGTGGGGGTAGGGGGGTGGGATAGCATTAGGTGATGCACCTAATGTAAATGACGAGTTAATGGGTGCAGCAGACCAACATGGCATGTGTATACATATGTAACAAACCTGCACATTTTGCACATGTACCCTAGAACTTAAAGTATCAGAAAATATATATATATATATACATAATTAAAATAAAACGTACAGAACACATTATAGGCCACTTTAAGCAATAAAACAGATAACAATAACATATTTTTTGGAAGCATAAACACTAAGATATACTAACAAAATTTGCACAGGTATAACAGTTATAAGAAGATGAACCATATTTGTAAAGAAATAAGTTAAAAAGCAAAGTGTATAAATGCATGCCAATATGGTTGGTAATTGTGTGCACCCAAGTTTCTAACTTTGGTATTTGAAATACTACAACAGACAACATAAGTCTTTTTGCAAGATCAATCAAAAACTGTTATGAGTCATCACCACATATGCAGTCACCCAAAGAGTTGAGATCTTGAGAAATTTTATCTTTCACAAATACAGTTTTACTAAGTGGACATCATTCCATTTATTGAAAGAGTTTTATTGTCTTTATGTACACAACCAATGCTTACACACAGAGTCAAAGATTTTAATGTACTTTGTGGAGTCAAATTAGCAAAAATAAATACAACAAATTTGATCTGAACTCTCTAAAAGTCTTTAAACAATTATTCCTCCTGTATTGGAAATGATAAACGAAAAATACACAACATAGAGAATTGTAAAAATCAATGCTGACCATTTAAAATAGTGGGAGAGAAACTAAAAAACAGGAAGAATATAATACCTAGGAATATATTTAATCAAGGAGATGAAAGATCTCCACAAGGAAAACTAGAAAACACTAATGAAAGAAATTGTAGATGACATGAATGGAAAACCATCACATGCTTATGGATAGGAAGAATCATTATTGTTAAAATGACTGTATTAACCAAAGCAATCTACAAATTCAATGAAAATCCTATCAAAATATTGATGTCATTTTTCACAAAATTAAAAAAATTCCCAAAATTTGTATGGAACCAGAAAGGAGCCCAAATAGCCAAAGCATTCCTAAGCAAAAAGAACAAAGCTGGAGGCATCACGTTACCTGACTTCAAATTATACTACAAGGGTGTAGTAAGCAAAACAGCATGATACTGGTATAAAATCAGACACACAGATCAGTAAAATGAATAGAGAACCCAGATATAAAGCAACATACCTACAGCCAACTGATCTTTGACAAACTTGACAAAACACACACTAGGAAAAGTTCACTCTATTGAAAAAATGTTGCTAGGAAAGTTGGAAAGCCATATGTGGAAGAATGAAACTGAATGTCTTTCTCTCACCATATACAAAAATTAACTCAAGATAGACTAAAAACTTAAATGTAAGACCTGGAACTATACCTATAAAAATACGAGAAGAATTCCTAGGAAAAATTTTTCTGGACATTGGCCTAGGCAAAGAATTCATGACCAAGACCTAAAAGTAAATGCAACAAAAACAAAAATAGACAAATGGGACTTAATTAAACTAAAAAGTTTCTTCACATTAAAATAAAGAATCATCAGAGAAAATAGACAACCTGTTGAATAGGAGAAAATATTTTCAAACTATGCATCTGAAAAAAGGACTAATAACCAGAATCTATAAGGAAATCAAACAACTCAACAAAACAAACAAACAAGATATAAATAGCCCCATTAAAGAGTGGGCAAAAGAAATGAACATATGTTGTGTGAAAGAGGAGATACAAATGACCAACAAGCATATGAAAAAAAATGCTGAACATCACTAATCATCAGAGAAATGTGAATTAAAACTACATGAGATGCCATCTTATGCTAGTCAGAAAGACTATTATTAAAAAGGAAAAAAAATGACAGATGTTGGCAAGGATGTGGAGAAAAGCGAACACTTATACACTATTGGTGGGAATGTAAATAGTACAGTCTCTCTGGAAAACAGTATGGCGATTTCTTAAAGAACTGCAAATAGAACTACCTTTCGATCCAGCAACCCCACTACTGCCTATAATCCCAAAGGAAAAAAACCACTGTATCAAAAAGATACCTGCATCCGTGTGTTTATCACAACACTATTCACAATAACAAAGATATGGAATCAAGCCGAATATCCATGAGTGGATGACTGGATGAAGAAAGTGTGATATATCCTACCCTAAACACATAAACACATACACACACACACACACACACACACATACACACACACACACACGCATATATAAATTGGCAACCTAAATTGTTAAGCAATCAACTACACTTTATGAAAAATATTATAACAAAGGGCATTTCTTTTTCTTTTCATAATCTGTTACCATGATAATGAGATAATTTCTTATATATTTAAAGTTATATTGCCAGTATTTGAGTACCACACAGTGGTATTAGTTAGGAATATGAAACAGACACAGAAACGAGATAATTCTTTTGGAATTATCTCTGCAAAAGAGTTAAAATCACCTTTTAAGGATTTGGGTTATTTGATTAAAATATTAGTAATTTTTATTGAAAATATTTGCCTACATCGTCGTTCCCTTCATGTTTTTCTCAAATAGAAGTAACTAGATATGGTTTTTTTTGTTAGTTCTTTTTTTTTTTTTTTTTTGAGATGGAGTTTTGCTCATTGCCCAGGCTGGAGTGCAATGGTATGAACTTGCCCCACTGCAACCTCCACCTCCCTGGTTCAAGCAATTCTCCTGCCTCGGCCTCCTGAGTAGCTGGGATTACAGGCATGCACCACCAACACACTCGGCTAATTTTGTATTTTTAGTGGAGCCGGGGTTTCTCCATATTGGACAGGCTGGTCTCAAACTCCCGACCTCAGGTGATCTGCCCGTCTCGGCCTCCCAAAGTGCTGGGATTACAGGCATGAGCCACCGCGCCCGGTCAATATGTTTTTTAATTAGAAATAACTTTCAGTTGTTTTGTTTTTTCAGAGATAAAAATAAGATTAGTGGAGGATATTTGGCTGCTAGAATGAACTGGAGTTGTAGAATGCCTTCCCATCTATTGGAATGTTACATGTTTTAAAATGATTCTTTCATCTGCCTTTTTCTTCTTCTTTTTTTTTTTAACTGCAGTTGCTATTTGGGAATAAAAAGAAAGTTTCAAAATAGGAGTTTACAATTTTATTACTATGTATGATTTCATTTTAGACATTTAAAAACTATTTTTTAAGCCCTGAAAATCAGTGTATTTTCCAGAAACCCTTTGCTAAATCATAATAAACTTGCAGTGTTTCTGCAGGGGCAAACTTCAGCTCAGCCCTGCTGCACAGATGAAGTACTTTATGCAAACCCCTCCACATATACTTGCTAAGTTTTCAAAATATTCAAGAAACCAGAAGCATGGAAGTTACAAGCAAACCTTTTTTTAAATTTTTTTGCGACAGAGTCTCACTCTGTTGCCCAGGCTGGAGTGCAGTGGCATGATCTCGGCTCACTGCAACCTCTGCCTCCAAGGTTCAAGCGATTCTTCTTCTCAGCCTCCCGAGTAGCTGGGACTACAGTTGCTCAGCACCACGCCTGGCTCATTTTTGTATTTTTAGTAGAGACAGGGTTTCACCATACTGACCAGGCTGGTTTTGAACTCCTGACCTTGTAATCTGCCCGCCTTGGCCTCCTAAAGTGCTGGGATTACAGGTGTGAGCCACTGCGCCCAGCCACAATCAAACATTTTAGTAGCTCTAATACTTGTAGTTAGACATTTGCCTCTTAAAATATTTAGGTGAAAATATAAATTTTGTGGCCAGCAGAATGCATTATTTTAAAATTGTTACAATTTAACTACTTTCTCTTTCTCTTTCTCTCTCTCTCTCTCTCTGGTAAAAACGTTAACCTCTACTAGTGATGACCAAACCTGGTAAAGATTGTAAAGTGGGAAAAACTGGATTGTAGGATCCTTATATCTTTTCTCTCTTTTAATTATAATTCCACTCTGTTCTTCCTTTGTATTTCAGCATTTTTTCCTTAGGCATTAGTATTCTTTTTTTTTTTTTTCTTTTGAGATGGAGTCTTGCTCTGTGGCCCAGGCTGGAGGCCCGATCTCCGCTCACTGCAACCTCCGGCTCCCGGGTTCAAGCGATTCTTCTGCCTCAGCCTCCTGAGTAGCTGGGATTACAGGCCTGCGCCACCACACCTGGCTAATTTTTGTATTTTTAGTAGAGATGGGGTTTCACCATGTTGGCCAGGCTGGTCTCGAACTCTGGACCTCAGGCGATCCGCCTGCCTCAGCAGGCATTAAGTATTCTGACTCCAGTTTTCTCCCCTCCCTTCATTCTTTCTTGAGCAAATTTCCACACCTTTTTATTCTCTCTGATCTTCTTTCTCTGCACTGTCTCCATTATTTTGCTCTTTCCATTTGCTAGAATGCTTCTCTTAAATAATTTTGTCAATAACTCTGCTTATGATGTTTTAAAATGCCATCCTGAATAGCATATTAATTATACCATTATGACATACAATGAAATAAATACTATGCATTAATAAGCTGGAGTTTTAGCATGCTTAACCATTGAAAAGATTGTGATTACCCTGTACCTCAAATTAATTAAAAATATAATTTTATTTTTTGAAATAATACAGAATTTATATGCATGCTTAAATTAAAATTGTTTCTTTTGAGAGGTTCTGTTTGTTACATTTTAGGTATGTTAATTTGCAGGGTTGAATTTTTAGATTATTTGGTTGTTCACTGGCTTGGCTGCTGTCCTAAATTAGCTTGGCTTGCTACTGACCCAATGCTAAGCAGTTTACACATATTTGAACCTTGCAACAATCCTGTGAAGTAAGATTATCAGCATGCAGAAACTGCAGTTCAGAAAACTTAATTAACTTTCCAAATTTTCACACCTAATAAGTGGCAGTAGTGTAATAAGATTCAACCTGAGACTTCATGGCTCATGATTTTAATCTTTTCATATGCTTAATGAGCAATCAACAGGCTCTTGGTGTCTTAATTTAAAGGCTAATAGTTTATCCTGAGGTACTGACTTGCATTTGACACTATTTACACTCGTCTGTCTGACTGTTTGTCCAGTACAATCTTCTAGTTCCACTGGCCTTGCTTGCTCTACCTGTACACTGAACACTCTCCAAACCAGACCCGCTGCATTTCATGGATTATGTCTACACTTATGCTCTCCCTTCAGCCTGAAATGGATCTTACAGTAACAATCTATTGTATACAATTACTTTCAAAAGAAAAAATGGTATACTGATGGGTCCAGAAAAAGTGGTTTCATCTGGCGATACGGGGGTCTAACTTTGCCTCATGTGATCTTGTAATCAGTTCCTTGTTTTTAAGCTCTGAACTTCATACTTCCTTCTGAACCTTCAGAGGAACCCAGCACCTCCAAAACTTGAGACATACCAGGTTCCTAAAGAGAAAATGGATTCTCCTTAGGAAAATCTATTTTCTCCTCCACAAGCTCCTCCTCCCACTTTTAAGTCGTATTCCACAGATTCATCTTCTTTCTATTCTTTCATTTGGTTTCTTTTCTTTTCTTTTCCTGTTCTCTTTATCCTTGTAGGATTTTTACCACGACCACCGCCCTCTTTGATTCTCTTTCAGTGGAGTTTCTTCAAGGAGAAGAATGAATGTGGCTATTCAATTTGTCATATTTTACTGGAATTCTAAGATCTTTTTTTTTTTTTTTTTTTTTTTTTAAAGTAGAAGATACTCAGCCTGGAATTAAAATCGTGGACTTTGGAGTCAGATTCCCCTCCTTGTTCAAGTTGTGGCACAGAGATAAAATGATCGTATTTGCACAGTATCCTGGAGTGAGTGACAGGATTAGAGTGGGTTTTCCCCTAGCCCTCCACCTTGAGGTGTCAGTAAATTGTATCACGGCATATCTGTAATTCAAAGCATCTGGGCTTTGAAATACTGGGCATCCATAAAGTTTGAATCCTGACTGTTTCACTTGCTAGCTGCGTGGCCTTGGGCAAGTCGATCTATCTCTATACTAGCTCCATTTGTAAACATGGGATTATGGTTCCCACTTCTTGGTACTTTCATGAGAATTACAGGAGCTAACATTTGTTTAAAGTGCCCAGTACAATGTGAACACATACTAGGTGCCAATAATAAATCTGTCGTTCTGGAGAGGACGAAGAGGTTAAATGGCTTTGTAACTTTCTCTGGATTTAAATGGTAACTGTGTCTTTGGCCATTCAACATTATTTGATTTGAGACCTTTGGAAGGACTAAAGTAGACTGCAGATGTCAGGGAAAAGTCTAGTGCCTTGCCTCTCAGTGGAAAGGGAGGTGGTTATTTAAAGAAATATTCTCTGTTTTGCATTACACTTAACCTCTGTTCTGTTTAGCCTTTATCTCCACATTATTCTTTTCCTGCAGAATCATTTGTTTACGGATTCTCAAGTTATGATCCTTCCCAAGGTCAGGGGCATGCCACTATTTCTCACCTCAGATTTGGAAATACGTATCTTTACATTTAAACCTGCAAATACTGTCACACCAAGACAGAATGTGTTTGGCGCAATATTAAGGCAAAAGATTGCATCTGAATCTCGCTAAAGCATGAATAATAGCGGAGCTTGACGAATGTTAAACCTAGACAGTACTATATACCACCTTTCTTTTTACATTTTCCCAGTTTCCTCTTTTGATTCATCTTTACTTACTTCCTATTTTTGTTTTTTGTTTATTTGTTTGTTTTGTTTTCTCATTAGAAAAGCCACAGAAACTCCAAGCAGGCAAATTAGAAGGGAGGCAATGCAACAAGTCCTATCTGTTCTCTGTCTAGATCACATGCAGAGTCTGGTCAGCAGGTGAATCCGCATCCCAGTGGGGTCACCTTTCCTGTGGCCTGTCAATCACCCCAAGAAGCTCTTCCCAATTTGTCTGGCACAACCTCCTTCCACTCCTCCTACCCTCTCAGTGGTCAGGAAATCCCGGAGCAGTCCTTGCCCTGGAGCTGCTTGTGTTTTTAGTAACCAGGGACTGAGCTGATTTTGAAAAATCAATCAATCAATAAATAACAATCAAAGAGCCTTGCCTCAACGCACCGAGTTGCTGGTTTCCTGCAGGTCAGAGGCGATGCCACCTCCACCAACGACCTTCCAAAGATTAAACCAGCCGTGTACAAACTGCTGGATTGAAAATGGAAAGAGATGGGCCGTTGGCCTCCTCCTAGGAGTACTTGTTTGTTGAAATCGGAAGGACGTTCTGGAGTTTGAGCGCGATTTTTCCGGGAAGGCTGTGGGGTTGGAAGTGCGTGTTGGGGTTTGGATCTCGTGCAGCAGCGCAACTAACCTGCTGCAACGGCGCTGTGACACCCCTGTCCCGGGGCCCCCACTTTAGCCTGTTGCTTCTCTGGTCGCTCCAGGTCGGTTTTTCCCGGCGACTCTAGTGTGGCTTCCAAACTTCTGGGCTCCGGGCTCACTTCGGAATTTGCCCCCGCCCCCTACTCCCTTCCCTCAGGCCCCAGGAAGTTGCAAGAGTACCATTTGTCGCACGCTCGGGGACCGCGGGTGGCCGGAGGAGATGAAACCGTCTTGGCTGCAATGTCGTAAAGTCACCAGCGCCGGGGGGCTCGGAGGGCCCTTGCCTGGGTCCTCTCCGGCCCGGGGAGCCGGTGCGGCCCTCAGGGCTTTAGTGGTCCCGGGCCCGCGGGGCGGTCTCGGGGGCCGGGGATGCAGGGCACTGTCCTCCGGCAGTGGCAGCGAGTACAAGACCCACTTCGCAGCCTCGGTGACCGACCCCGAGAGGTTCTGGGGCAAAGCTGCCGAGCAGATCAGCTGGTACAAGCCCTGGACCAAAACGCTGGAGAACAAACACTCGCCCTCTACCAGTTGGTGAGTGACTTCTGTGCCAACCCTGATCCCCCATCCCTGGTAACTTTTTGGGCGCCAGGACCTCCCTGGGACCTGGAATCTGGCATTCTATCACGAAAGAAAATTGAAACTGGAGATGTGTTCAGACCCCTCAATTCGTGTTTCATTTCAATTTCATAGTCAGTTCTCTTGCCTTCTGCTCTTGAGAGACCCTGTTACCTATTGTGAACACAGTGTCCCATAAACGGGAGATTTACCTGACTGGCAAGGTTCTGCTTTGGCAGTGGGAATATTAAGAAAACTAAAACAAGATCCTGCCTCCAGGGACCGCACAGTCTAGTAAGGGAGATACTAGGTAAACAAAGCAAACGGTACAATAAACTAGGGAATTATAACTAAGTGTCCTCCTACTATGGGGAGGGAGGGTTAAGAAAAGACTTCAATGAAATCGCACCCCATAAGGGTTTGGAAGGATGGGTGTGTCTTCTCGAAGTCGACAAGGCCCTAATTATCAAAGTTCTAGAGGTGAACAACAGCTTGAACTGTGACTGAGACAGTGACTGCCAATGATTGTGTTGGCTGGAGAGGTGGGAGGGGAAGTGGTGAGTCAGGGGCTAGGTTGGGAAGGGATTTATGTACTGTGCTAAGTAGCTTGGATCAGATCCATAGGCCTGTTGTGTATATGAAGCTGCAGTATGGGGTACCCAGAAAGAATACAGATAGATATAGGCCAGGTGATGTTAGAAGTCATCGTAGGAGTAAAGTCTTCTACCTGGAGTTGGAATTATAAGAAGTTATAAGCATTATTTTTTTTTGCGTTACAACAAACACAGACACATTGTAGAATAAATATCAAGCTTGCTAAGATACTGAGGGTGAAGCACAGTCAGTGATACTCTTAGAGTGTTGCTCCTTATGTGTCTGCCCTCTGGGGGTGTGATTGCTCTCATCTGCCAGCCATTAGAGAGGATGTTTCCCGTAAAAGTTTGAAAAACACTGCTCAGCAATGAGATGAGGGGAATGATATGGTCAGGTTTGCAGTGGACGAATGGCTCTATGGTCAGAGCAAGAAATCTGGAATGGAATTGGCTAGAGCCTGTTCTGTGTCTCCACCATGCCCAGTCCTCTCAAAAGTGTGTGGGGATGACATGGTGTTCCCTTTAGAATCTGAGCACCTTGCCCCTTCCTATCAATTATTTTTTCAATAGTATTTGATCGGTCCTCTTTTCTGTGCCAGACAGTGAACAAGATACTGGGTGTTCAACAATGAGTAAAACCTAGTCCCTGCTTTCTAGAAGTCATAAAGATTAAAAGCATGGACTCTGGGGCCAGACTACCTGGTCTGAGTTTGGCTTCTCGCAGTTACTGTGTGTTCACAGTCAAGTGACTTAATCTCTCTGTGTTTCACTTTCCTGAAATGCAAATATGGAAATAATTGGAGGCTTAACTTAGTAAAGGATGAAGACTATGTCTTTATACACTAGACCCTATACATGTTAGAGGAAGAATAGCTCTCTTTGTATTCTCAGACCATAATTATCTTAGGAGCAGGAAACTCTCCTAGTATTCCTCAGATGAAAGCACAGAGATTATTGCATCACTGTTTCTCAAAGTTCTGTGTACAAATATCTGTCATAAAATATGGTACTATAAATGATTTTATGTGGCCATCTCTATTATAAAACTAATGTGCAGAGAATTCAGTTAAGAAGCCACAGGTATATTCTAAATGAAAACCAGTGAGGGCCAGACCTAAGGCAGTGGCAATAAGAATGGAGGAGAAAGGACAGATTGGAGTGATTCGAGAGGACAATCGGGGATCAGCAAAGGCCCAGGAGAGAGCTTTGGAAGTGAGTGTCAATGTCCCAGCAAGTAGAGCTTAAGACCAGGAGATTTCCTTTTCAATAATTTGCTTTTTCTTTGTAATATCTAGTTGCTTGTCTACATTTTTTAAAATGGTGTGTATAAGATGTGTTTAATGAGAAATTTTGTGAAAGGGTCACTATATTTTTATAGATCACAATTTGATAACACTGTATCTGAATTCTTTATCTTTTTAGTCTTGAACTCATGCCCAGAAAATCAAAGTGAAGAAGTGATAAAAGTTTGACTCTATTTATTTCAGCAGTGCGATTCGATCTTACAAGAATTCTGGTTGGGCAAGCAAGGTTGGGAGGGAAGTAGACGTAGGAGACCAATCTTAAATTTCAGTTAGTCAGTAGTTTCAATTTGAATCTATGACTGCATTGGATACCTAAATGAAGATAGTCCTGATTGGTTAGCAATTTTCCACAAAGCAAAACAGAAGGGCAGACTGAATTTACTTTTATTTTGTTTGGCTTTATATCCGCAAGATCTAAGGCAGAGCTGGCATATAAATTTTTAAAGTGAGAGTCAACTAACTGGATACATAGCTTTGATGATTTTTGTTGCTATAAAACAAGACACCTCTTTGGGAGGTGATAAGTGGATTTAGGCACAATTTGGTGTGAAGGAGCTTTACTTACTTTCTTTGAAGCTGGGATCTGGAGAAGGGAGATATTGACAGCCAAGTGCTTAAGCAAAACAAGGCGAGATTACTATAGCTAATTGTTCTCTCCTCTGTGGATCTGGCATATGTGTAGTCACAGTCTCTGATGCCCTTTGGCTTCCCAGAGGCAAGAGGGATTCTTCATTATAAGCTTGTCTGTTTGTTGTTCACAAAAGTAAACTCCCCTCAGAACCCACAGGCTTATCAAAAGTCTCAGCATATAAATAGTATTGGATATTAGCTTTCACAATGACATAAGCTATGCAATATTTTATGCGTGCAGTAATATAGACATGGAGAATAAATCTTTAAGGGTGATATATGGAAGGGAACTTCCATTGTAGTGAATGACTTTATTAAATGCATTTCCAGTCCTGTAATTTCTAAGACCTTCGAAAAACAAATCCAAATTACGGGTAGGTGCTTTAGGGATTTATACGTAATTGCTTCTCCTCACAGTTTGGTGGTTACTCCATATTGTTAACACCTGGCTCTTTGGGTAATAAAGTCTCTATTAGAGAGACTTCAGTGGAGAACTGCAATCATAGTAATTTCTTCAGTCCTGGAACAACAAAGTGGATGTTTCTGGTTATTTTCTCCGGATAGACATCCTGCTGCCTGTCCTGAAATTGAAATCCAGCTGCCACTCTCTGAAGGATTAGTCAATTCACTTTTCTATTATATATTGTGGTTGACTCTCTGGGCCATCAATTTATCTCTTTCTATGGAAGCATTGCAATCCAATTTTAGTTTACTTTTATTTAAACAACATTCAATGATAGGATTCTCATATACCATTTGTTTAGAAATCAATATGTATTAACAGTGACTATAAACCAAAAAGGAAAAGACTAACTAAATGCAGATTATTAGAAAATAACTTAAGCTTGGCTAACATTTCTGTAGTCAAAATACTGTGGGTTTCTCAAAATGCAGGATCTGAATTCCTTACTAGCTGAGATTAAGGTTGTTTAATCCTGCCAAGTCTTAAAATGGCTTTTAAGAATTAAAGGACATCAATCATTCACCCACTGCATGTACAGTACAGAGAAAATGATGAAAGAGATAGTGAAGGAACTCACCACACAGCAGCGCGAAAGACATGCATTAAATTATTACAAAAGAGACTAATTTTAAATTTTAGATGCAGGGGTACATGTGCAGGTTTGTTATATGGACATATTGTGTGATGTTAAGATTTGGGCTTCCATTGAACTCATCACCCAGATAGTAAACACGGTACCTGGTAGGTTTTCGACCCTGCCCTCCTCTCTCCTTCCTTGCCTTTTGGAATCCCCAGTGTCTATTGTTCCCATCTTTATATCTGTATGTCTCCAGTGTTTAGCTCCCACTTATAAGTGAGAACATGCGTATCTGGTTTTCAACATGATGAACACTATTTAGAGTTGCAGTAGATGCTAGGTAATCCAACCTTTATTGGGGGATATGATACTGTCTTCTTTAGAAGGATCATGAGAGGGGTCTAGAGGAAATGATGTTTAAACTGAGATCAAAATGAGTAGGAGTTAGACATGTGAGAAGTGGGGAGGAACATTCCAGGGAAAGAAAATAGCATATGCAAAGGCCATGAGGTAGACATGTTTAGTAAGTTCCAGAAACTTAAAGAAGGTTTACGTGGTTGGGGCTTAAGAAATGAGAGAAAATTATCTTGAGATGGAAGGAGAGAGCCATATCGTGAATGGTCTTTTGAGTTATGTTAAGGATTTTTAAATTTTTTCCTGGTATAATACCTGTCAGGTAATACATGACCAAAATGTAAATTTCCTATTCCTTCTTCTTCACTGGGTCAATACAGGCTTGAGTTCAACTGTAGCTTTGCCGCTTACTCTGAGAAAGCTTCAATACCTTTATTTGCAAAATTAGAATCATGACGGTATCTATTTCTAAGGATAAAATTGGGTGAGAGAAGCTTGTAAAGTGCCTAGGACTGTCCCTGACACATACAACTAGATATGATTATCTTTGGAATATGAAAGAAATACTCCTATGAGCTAATGTGGTCCAATAAGTTTTGAGGGGAAGTGGTAGCATTTAGAGTGAATCTTAAAGTAGGACTTAGGAGGAAAGTCATTTATGTTCAGGGAACAAGATGACAAAAACATAGAGGTAAGAAAAGCCAAGTGTCCTTAGAGGATAGTTATAGTAGACCAGCTGGCTTTTAGTGGCTTGTCTGAGTTGCTGGGACTTACTTTCAGAAAATAGTTTCAGCCTGCTTTTAAAAGGCTTGGAGTAGCGAGCTAAGGCATTTGCATTTACTTCTTAGGTCACAGCAGGGCTGAAAGCCTGCAGGTAGGCTTTGTTTGACCTACAAGTTTTGTTTGTTTAATTTGTTAGCATTTAAATATTGGAAGATAAAAATCTAAATTTCCTGTAAAAAATTCAGCTTTTGGTCTTTTTTTTTGAGATGGAGTCTCACTCCGTCACCCAGCCTGGAGTGCAATGGCATGATCTCCGCTCACTGCAACCTCCATCTCCCCGCTTCAACCATTTCTCCTGCCTCAGCCTCCCGAGTAACTGGGATTACAGATGTGCACCGCCACACCCGACTGATTTTTGTACTTTTTTTTAGTAGATTTGGGGTTTCACCATGTTGGCCAGGCTAGTCTCGAACTCCTGACCTCGTGATCCGCTCACTCGGCCTCCCAAAGTGCTGGGATTACAGGCATGAGCCACCGTGCCTGGCCCTTGGTCTTCTCCTTAAAGAATAAAAAATGGGCAGGGCGCAGCAGCTTACCCATGTAATCCCAGCACTTTGGGAGGCTGAGGCAGGCAGATGACGACATCAGGAGATCCAGACCATCCTGGCCAACATGGTGAAACCCCGTATCTACTAAAAATACAAAAATTAGCTGGATGTGGTGGCACACACCAGTAATCCTAGCTACTTGGGAGACTAAGGCAAGAGAATCGCTTGATCTAGGGAGTCAGAGCCAAGATTGTGCCACTGCACTCCAGCCTGGTGACAGAGTGAGACTCTGTCTCAAAAAAACAAACAAGAACAACAACAAAAACCCGGAATGTCTGTCGGCGATGGGTCAGTATTCCTGCACAGCAACACTTGGCTGGAACTGAGCAGCTCTGACCCTTTAAATGGTGCATGTGCTTGTTTGTTATTCACTCTCCTCACCCCTATTGCATTATACTTTGCCTGTCCCAGCCGTTAACTTTTCCATTGTGATCATTTTTGTTTGCAGTGCCTCGTAAGGCAGTAATGATCCATGGAAACATTTTGTTAAGAAGGTGATAGGATGAAAGTATTATCAGAAGCCAAGTTTGACTTCAGATTTCAATATTTCTTGGTAGGTTGGGAAATGAGGGATATTGGGAAACATGGAGTAATGAGAACATAAAATAATGTGACTAATGAACTAGGGTAATAGCAGGAGGTGTAGAAAGAGAGGAACTTCAGGAATAAAAATTAAATTACACATAGTGACTTTTTGGCAGTGGGATGCAGGGAAGTAAAGACATGGTAACTGTAAGAATCTGACTTAAATGTCCAGATGAGGAATTGATGGGGCAATTAAAGTTACGAGGCTGAAAACTGGGAGAGAGCTTGATGTAGAATTATAGATTTTAGTATAAATCTTAAAGAGGTGAGAGGTAGAAGCTTATGAAAGTTGAAGTGAAAGAGAGAAAGAAAGGGAAGAGAAGAGAAAAATAGTAAGGACTGAACTTTGGGAAAAAGTGGGAGAAAAAACTATGGAAATGGATGGACATTCAAAGAAAGAGGAAAAGAAAGAGCAAGATAGTCTAGTGTCATGCATTGTAAAGGAGAGAAAAGATAAAAATAGTGGTCAAGGGCTCTAGAGATGCTTTGAGGCTATTGAAAATCAAAAAAAAAAAATCTGCTGTGACTCAGAGATTCTTGATGACTTTCTATAATATGATATCAATGGTGAGATGAGGGCCAAAGCCAGAATAGCACATTACAGAGTGAACTGGTATAGGCAAAAACATTCCATGAGGATATTCAACAGTGACAGGAAGATGAAACAGGATAATATATGGCAGTATGGTGGTATCTAGGTCAAGTAAAATATAGTTTCTTCATCATTCCTTATTTCCTCTCCTCCCTTTAAGAAGAAATCTATGTTTAAATGCAGAAGTGAAGAAATTATGAAATAGGAATGAAGGGAATTTTGCTTGTTTTGAAGCCTACTGCTCAACAGGACTCCTTGTTTTTGCAAGTTGAACTTTGTATGGTTTCTTATGTTATTTTTTTGCTTTTGCTGCTAGAAGTTACTGAAAGAAACAGGTTGCAAAAGTCTCAGAATTGGTTTAAAGAGTACTCAGTGATCTGTTTGTTCTTTTTAAATATTACAGTGATTCTAGTGAGCTAAATATCTCAATATTTGTTTGTGAGTCTGACAGGGAGGATAAGGAAGCAGCTGGAAAGGGAAAAGATAATGAATATTTGTTGAGTCCTTTCTCTGAACTATCAACTATACAATAGAGTCATGTATTTCCATTTATTCCTTCCCCAGATGCTGCAAAGTTAGTATTATCATGCCTTTTCTACATATGAGGGAATTGAATCTCAAGACCACACAGCTAGTTAGTAGAGGCTAGACCTGGGTTAGTATTAATAGCTCCAGTGGCTAAGCCCAGAATCTTTTCCTCCAAATATCAAGGCAACTGTTCCAGAAGGCAGGTTGCCAAATCTTGGCCAACCTGAAAAAGATTTTTGGCTACTAAATTGAAGGAGACCAAAGAGATATGAATTAAATGCAAAAGGTAGTTTCTGAATATTTTCACCATAATTGATATTTTTGGGGACAAGTAAGAAGCCAGAACAGGATTTCAGGATTGGATGGTGGTAATGTGTCAATATTAGTTTCCTGAAGTTGATGGTTATAGTATCGTTCTCTAGAAGAATGTCCTTATTTATAACAATTACATATTAAATTTTTCTAGGGTTCTTGGGTATCATGTCAGTAAATGTTTCAAAGGGAAAAAAAAAAGTACTTTATCTTGTAATTGCAAATTTTCTGTGAGTTTGAGATTGCTTCAAAGGAAAATAAATACAAATATAATGGGGATTTTATGTATCCAGAAAGCAATTTAATCCCCCTATTGAACTTTGGCTCTTTGGCAAACAAATGCTCAGCTACATTAAACTGTTTGAGAAATTCAGTATTTGTGAGATATTTTTAAAATTACATTTAATTCTGGTTTGAAGGTGAGAGTGTTATATAAAGAGGAAGAATTTTTCTCCTTTTGACAAACTCTAAATTAAATGAATTTATTCATAGCATTGTACACAGTAAAGGTATATTTAAAATATAAAATCATCATTATTTTATAGATTTAAAAATATTTTAAGAAGGTATCTGGTTGGCATGAAAAATTGCCTGTTAGAAATAAGGCCTCTCAAAATAACCTCATCAAGAAAGACCAGTTTTAAAAGATGGGCCTTATTTTATATTCTGAAGGTCAGCAGCTTGGTACTGTGCCGTATCTAATTTTCTCAGCCTGTCATGCTGCTGAACCTTCAGGACAGAACAGAGTGAACTACAGGAATGCTGCAATTACATAAGCAAGATGGATTGCCTGGCAAATGGCGCAATCAATGAACAATGGAAATTCAATCGGCTGTGACTGATCAACTACTAGGTGTTGGGGGAAAATCCACACTCTTATCACCTCCTGAAAGGTGGCTTACTTTTCTTTTGTCATGCCACATATTGTATTAGTTGAAAGGACAAAAAAATCCAGTGGTTGAAGTTATTTGCTTGTTCTTCTTCTTCTTTTTATTTTTTTTATTCTACTTTCATAAGCAACAAGCTGCAACTCCATGAGGGAGATCATTGCTTTCCACTGTGGTGTGACATTTGTAGGAAAAATATGTAGGAGGCTAATGAATCTTTGCAATTATATATATGAATGTAATAACCTCTCTAAATTACAGTTTCAAGTATATGTGAATGTGGAGCTCAAATCCTTTATCTAAACTACGTGGATAGGGAACTTGTTATATTAAAGGTATTAATTATATTTGTTTTTGTCAGTATTTTAGTTGAATGAGGTAAGGAACAGTGCATAGAAAGGATAGGTATTATTTTTATAATATCTTAGGAAAATTAAAGTTTGTGAATTTTGAGTTTGAAGGAGTCCAGTTGGAAATATGAGGATAGTAAAAAACAGAAGGTCTTTCAAATACTAAATTAGAGAGGGATAGAGTTTAATTATGTGGCTTTAATAATTTAAAACATTAATTGCCTTAAGAGGGAGGAAAGCAATTAAAGTCTGTAGGTCTTTGACTTATGACCTGACTCTGGACAATAGGAATACCTTCTCTTAAGGTGTTTATGGTAGAATAACAACACTTGCCAAGTATAATCTTTCAAGGTGTCATTCCTAAGTGGATGCAGCAGTTAAATAAAATAAATTTGGTAAGATGAAGAAGAAGGAGCAGGCGAAGAAGAAGAGCAGGAGGAGGAGGAAGGAGGAAAGAGGAAGAGAAGAAGAAGAAAAGAAGGAGGAAGAAAAAGAATGCTTAATTTCTACTGTAGATCTGGCCAGTATAGATATCTGTAGAAAAATTTAGTAAGACTAAAAAAAAATTAGTCACTCCGTATTATTGTCCATTTGCTAAATAACTTTAATCTAATGAGTGCATGGGAGCTTAGAAAAGTCCACTTTTGCACTAATCTCACTTTGCATTCTCTCCATACATTTTTTCTTATTTTCATAGAATTCCATTGATTTTCAATTGAGAGGCAAGTATTTTTCTATAATAAACCACAAATACCTAGACTGTGCCTTCCTCTAACTCTCCCTCCCAACTCTCCCTCCTTAAGTACAGATGAAGTTTGCCACTCTTATCAATGGGGTTTGTTGGATACCCTAATTTTGGTGGTTAGGAGGAAAAGGTATTGAGAATTAGTGGAGAAAACAAACTGATTTCTGGTTCAAAATCTTGGCTCTACTCTTTGAACAGTATCTTGGTCCAAATAATTATAATACGGAAGAATTATAAAATGCATACTGTGATGGGTATTACTATTTTTTGTGTTGTTTCTTTTCTCATCTGTTCTCTTCTGCTAGTATGTAGGAAGATTGGTCTTCCCCACATATACGTGATTATGCGATTAGCTTTGGCCACTGCAATAAGAGGAGCAAGGCTTTTCACTTAGTTAATTGCCAGAGCTTCAATTATTAGTTCTTTCTCATCTGCCATGGCCATTTGGAAGTACATGTAGAATAGAAGCAGTTTGGATTGCTAAGCAAAAACGTATAGATGACAATGTTTTGGGGAGTCTACCTGAACCCACAATGGAGTGGCATGAGTGAGAAATAAACATTTATTTTTGCAAGTTACTGAGATTTTGCAGTCATTACCGTATGGCATAATCCAGCCTGTCCTTACTGATTGACGGGTAAATAATAACTTTTTGACTGTTGGGATAATTTAGTCTGCTAAAGTACATAAACATTGTCAGGTATATCATAAAATAGCTAACCTTTTTATTATCTGTTATCATAAAAACAGCTGTTATGAAAACAGCTAACAACTAAGCTTTTTATTGTCTCCATAGTATGCGCTAGATACAATACTAAGTGTTTTAATTTATTTAATATTTATAACAACTCTGTGAGGCAGGGCCAATTTTTATTCTTGTTTAAAGGGTTTGGAAATATAGTTTCTTAAGAAACTTGCCTAAACTTATAAAACTAGTAAATAGCAGAGCTAAGATTTCAACCCAGGCTGGCTGAATTTAGCATCTGTGCTCCTAAATATATTCTATTGCTTGTTGAAAATAGTCTCAATTAATTTTAGATTTTTAAAAATTTTTTAACTCTTCTCCTCTGAAACTGTTTAAAGTTTTTACTTTTCTTTTTAAATAGTGATATAAGAAGAGTTTTTAAAGTTTGGGTCTACATCTTAAAAACATTCTAGATATGGAATAAAAAATAGCTGTTCTTTGAAAAAATAAACTTTTAATTTTTTATTGTGTATGACAGTCCTAAAGGTGGGAGGAAGGGAGCTTTAAATGAGTTGACAGCTTCTTTAGAAATGTTTCCTGGGCAGTAGAAAGCAATATTAATCTCTTCCTTAAAACTACTCTGTTGATTTTCTGGCTTAAGGAAAATCTATAATGACCACATTATTCATTGCTTATAGTATGCTTTAATGTTATTTTTATAAGAACATGATAAATAGCCTAATTAATGTATCTAATTATGAACACTTGGAAATTTATTCCTCCAACCTCTCAATAAAAAAATAGGATTTCTTTATATGTTAAGTTGTTGGTTTTATTTACTTTTAAATGCGTTGATGTGTACTATTTCTTTTTATTTTTCTTTCATTCTTTTTTATCTTGATCCTAATTCCCTTCTGCATTTTCAAGCAGAAGATATGCAGGTGGGGAAACCTTGATTAATGACATATGTTAAGTGCAGAGATATATTTCTTGGAAATTGCATTGCAACTGGCTCCCTTAGTTCTAATAAGAATATCCCATTTTTTTGGAATCCAGGGCAGGGTCAATGAGTTGTAGTGTCTCTCACCTGTGTTATTCCATAGACATTGCCAAACTTTGGAAAACAAATGATCTAGAAATGTTAAATGCTTCCTTTGAGTGTTTATGGGATGAGTCAAAAATATATGTGGAATAGAATGAGAAGGAAACTAACATGTGATTATTCTCTAGCTTGTTACTGAGTCATTCCTTTCTGTAACCTGATGTATTATCGTCAATAATGATAATGGTGATAGTAATAATAACAAAACAATGACAATTGCAAAGACTATAGTACTGCTGTTTTGGTACTAATTATGAAGAATTTGATTTGTGTCGGGCCCTATGCTAATCACTATATGTATATTATCTCTTTGAATCTTCCCAACAACTCTTATAATGCATTTTTATAACACTGTAAACAAATGCACAGAAAGATAAGTGGCTTGTCCGAAGTCATACAGTGGTGGACTTAGTTTTTTCAACCCAGTTGGGTCACACTGTAGAGCCTAATTTCAGTTATAAGTTGTAATTATGCTCTCTACCTTCTGTTTTACATAGCAGAACCTAGAGAGTGAAAAAGCATGAGAGCAATGTAGCATTCTTAAAAATGTTAATCGGGATTTAACTTCCCTTTGCTTTATTTGTTCTCTGTGTTTCTGTGTGTTTTCCACTCTCCTCTTATCTTAGAGAAATGTAAGTCCTCACTGTTTTCCCAGAGCCAACTTGCACATGTCTTTTTGATTTCGTCGCCTTTCAATGTCTCTAGGGATTTTATCTTAAAATCTTTAGTGGTTCTTTCCTAAAAAGCATTTCAATCTTGTTTTCTTTTAAGCAAATTTGGCAAAAATGCTCAACGCTCATCTACATTTTGTCACTTCACATCTATTATGTGAGCTCATACTCTATTGATACTTCTACCAATAATTTGATACATCGCCACTCAGTAATAGGAGAGTAGGGTTCAGGTCTAAATTACATTTGTGATCTTCGCAGCAGAATGCACAAAGCCTTCTGTATATATCAGTTGAACTGACATTAAAACTTCATCATATACAGATTTACCTTCTAATCCATCTCCTAAATCTGATTTTTTATATAAATTGCAGGTAGATACTACCTGAATCATCTATCCAATCAGAACCTCAAATAATCCACAAATCCTCCATCAAGGAACCAAAGAGTTTGAAGTTTTGTCATCTAAGCTTTGGGTCTAAGCTTTATTTTGAGGCAGTTGGCTTCCTTTGCCTCTCCTTAGCTCATTCATTGATCCTTAAGCTGTAGTAGAGGATATTTTATAATCCATGGGTTTCCATTTATCAAGACAAATACATATATACTGCAAGTAGGGAAAGTAGGGAAATACTTCACCTATGTGGGGGATTGGTTCCAGAACACCACCCACTCCCTGCAGATACCAAAATCTGCAGATGCTCAAATCCCTTATGTAAAATAGTGTAATATTTGCATATAACCTATGCACATGCTCCCATATACTTTAAATCATCTTTAGATTACTTGTAATACCTAAAACAATTAAGTGCTATGTAAATAATTGGTATACTGTATTTTTCAAATTTGTATTTTTTAATTGTTATATTGTTATTTAAAATTAATTTTTCTCAAATATTTTTGATTCACGGTTGGTTGAATCTGTGCACGTGTAACCTGTGGATATGGAGGGCTGACTGTTCCTATATGAGAATGAACTGGAAAAGTTGCCTCTTAGGCACATATGAGATTCCAAGGATCTCAGATTAAGAGTTGGGTTGATATTATGTTATCAGATTGTCATCTTTTAGTAAATATGTTAAGAAAATTAAAATCACAGAATGAAAAAGTGATAGCAATTATATAAAAATGTTGAATTAGAATGCATTTATGTTATCATAAATTATGATAAAATTTTAATATATTAGAGTAAAAGCCTATCTTGATCTGTTAAAAGCTTGAATTTTAGAAAAAATATAAAACTGATTTTATTATTATTTAAAAATATTGGGTCTTGACTGCTCAAGATCTCCTACATATGTCTAGCATCAGCATCATTTTACTTTGCTAGAATATTTCAAGAGCAGTCTGAAAATGTAATTTGTAATTACAGGCTTAGTAGACCTAATTTGATGAAATTTTCTCTTACCTTGGTTTACTTAATTTATAAAAATATTAATTTTCAAGTTTATCATTAGTAAAAAATACTTTAATAAGGAGGGTTTTAAAAAAATTAAATATTTCAAAGACAATATTTGATGGAAATCATATAATACCACTCTTAGATCAAAATCTCTTAAATTCTAAAAGATGATTTTACTCTAAGTGTGCATACCTGTGTATGTGTATGTTAAAATGTTACAGGATACAAAACATGTTGGTACATAATAACAGCATCACCTTTTACCATAGTAATTTAACTTCTTAAAAGCATCCTGAGTTCTCAAGAATTTAAGGAAAGTTAAGTAACTTGCTAATGCTCACTTGCCATGCAGAGATAGCAGATCTAGGATGAAAAAACAGACTTACTATGCTTGAGAATGTATCAGTTTCTCATTGTGTCACGTTTCCTCCCCAATTAATCCTATCTTATCCTCATAATACCAGTGTTACAGATTTAAAAACGAGCTGTGCATACATACATATATACATACACATATATGTTTGTTAGCCTTTTATATTTATAAAAGTGGGTTTTATTTTGTTTTTTAGCTCTGGAGTTTATTCATTTGTTAATGCATTTGTTTCTTCTTTATTTTGTTCATTCATCCAATATTTACTGAATGACCTCTATGGACCAGGCACTATTCCAGGTGCAAGATGAGAGTCCAGATAGAGTTTAACTCTAAAAACAATGTTATACATCAAGCGAGGAAAAAGGGCATTTTGTTTATAGTAAAATAGCATTCATTTTCCTGTTCAATAAAAGAAGAGTAATAACAAGTGATATGGATTATCTAGCTATTATTTTCTGAAAATAAGAGTAACAAAATCCATTTTATTCTACAATCAGTTCTACTCTGAATTGCCTTTGATTGTTGAGGTGTGAAAAACTAGAGCACATAGCATTCCATTTTGGTGAACAGTGGCCATTTTCTAACTAATGAATCCTTTAATAGATTAAAAAAACAACTAATTTTAATTTTATCCCTTTGTGCAGCCTCTCATTTTTTGTTGGAGGTGAAAACAAGCAGGAAGGCAAGGGAAAGACAAATCAGAAAAGAGAGAATAAAGGGAGATAGTGGGTTTCTTAGCACCAGCTAGATAATGAGATCTTGGATAATTGAGCAGGCTGCACTGTATTCAAGTTTCAAATTATCAAAATGTTAATGGGAAACGTTTCATCCAGGAATGTGGTTGGAGATAGTGGGGTAATTGACAAAAATATAATAAAGATGTACTTTGTAACATTGTTCTCAGATTATTTTGAGTATAAGGCTAGGAAAAAAAGGATAAAAGTTTTATGTTTTGCTTAGCATTAAAGTTATGTCCAATGGTGTCTATTTAGTGTAGTTGGATTTATCTTTGAGGCTATGTCTAGGTTATGTTTGTGTCTGTGTGTTTAAGGTTTTTTTTGGGTGCAAGGTATAGGTTGGACATTAGATGGAGATGTAGTGTGATTTAATTATCAAGGGAGAGGTTTTATAAATGCAAGGCCTAGGATTGAGACTTACGTTTAAATTGCTTTCATTGGCATTTATTTATTCAGAAATAATTCTGAGCCAGACGCAGTGGCTCACGGCTGTAATCCTAGCACTTTGTGAGGCCGAGGTAAGCGGATCAATTGGGGTCAGGAGTTCGAGACCATACTGACCAACATGGTGAGACCCCATCTCTACTGAAAAATACAAAAAAATTAGACAGGCATGGTGGCTCATGCCTGTTGTCTCAGCTACTCAGGAGGCTGAGGCAGGAGAATCGCTTGAACCTGGGAGATGGAGGTTGCAGTGAGCCGAGACTGCACCACTGCACACTCCAGCCTGGATGACAGAGCGACACTGTGTCCCCACCGCCACCAAAAAAAAAAAAAAAAGAATTCTGATTAAAATGTAGGTTTATGCCTTTTTTCCCACTGTAAAAATAGGTATTACTTTACATTTTAATTAGGTAAATGCAGGAAAGTCAAATATCTTGCTATATTAGGTATAGTTCCCTTCAGTGTTTTTTTTTTGGAAATAATTATAGACTTACAAGAAGTTGCAAAAATAATGCAAAGAGTTCATTTGTATCCATAATCCAGCTTCCCCCAGTAATAACATCTTACATAACTATAGTACATTATTAAAATCAAAATTGTCATTGGCATAATGCAATGAACTAAGCTATAGGTCTTATTCAGATTCACCAGTTTTTGCATTTATTTATTTATATTTTATGTGTAGATGTTATGCCTTTAAAAAATCAAGAATCTATGTCTGTCAATCTGTTTGACTCCCTGGATCTCTATTTCTGTTCTTATAGAGAAATGGAATAGTACTATCCATCCACATTATTTGGTAGCTCATTTTTTTTCACTTGTAAGAAGTGTTTTTTCCATTTTTCTAATTCCTTATTTTTAATGTATACAGAATATTTAACATATTGAGTGAATATATAAATATTTCCTAATCCTTTCATATTGGCATTTAGATGGTTTCTCTTTATTTGCTATTATAAATCGGCAGATAGACTTGCATCTTTGGGCTTGGCATTCCAAGGATATATTTTTTTCCTCTCTCTCTCTCTCTGTCTCTGTGTGTGTGTGTGTGTGTGTGTGTGTGTGTGTGTGTGTGTTTCTCTTTCCTTCCTTCTGGTAAATTCTTAGCAGATTTCAATGTATATTATCCAGCCATTCTCCAAAAGAATAATAAATATTGTAAGTTCCCACCATCTTTTTCCTTATGAAATATTTGAAGAATAAAGATAATAACTTAGAGGACACTCAACACTGAATTCTGTGAAATCTTAGTATTTTGTCACATTTGTTTCAGATCTTTTTATCATAAGCAGTAAAACATTACAGACACAATTGACGTTCCCTGTGTATCTCTCCCAATTACATGGTATTTACAGAAACAATCTTAGAATAATTTGTAAGGCTCGATGGAAAGGAAAAGTTCTTTTTGGACATTCTCAAATGATTGATTGTATTCCCTCTTTTTAATAGGAGCTCATATTCAACATCTCTCCATGGACATGAGCTAAGTGTTGAGCAGAATGAGTTAATGTATATGCTCTCTGCCTTCTGGGAGCCTCGACTGTAGAGGAGCATTTCATCAGAACATTGCAGCATGTTGTTTTGCATGAGTTATAAGCTGAAAGAGAAAGAAATGGATAGTTAAGATAAAGATGTAATATGAAAAAATGAAAAAATATATAGTCCTAAAGTTCTCAGGTTTAGAGAACATTAATTTCAATCCTTGTCTATTGCTCTCCTGTCTTCCTCCCATTTCTCCTTAACCAGAGCAACATTAACACCAGGTCAGCTAGTTGGGGTCCTCCTCCCCTGCATCGTGCTGCTGCTGCTCTTTCTCTTTCTTCTCCTTCTCCTCATTTCCTTCTTTGTTCATCATTTCATTATTGTTATCATCAGGAATACATGCTTGTGTTTTTTCCAACAAATACTAGCTGTCATTAGGCAGAGTACACCCTCCATTCCACTCCCTCCTGGTTCTCTGGATAACTCTGAGGTTTCTTCAAAGTTACACACTTGTGGCCCTGGGGGCATTCTGGATTGTAGGTCTGGTTTCTAGGAACCTGCTCTCATTTGGAGTTTGGTTCTTTACAAGCTCATCATGACATTTCTGAATTGGTTGACTGGGGACCACTGTTCCTAAGAGAGTCCCTAAAGTGTTATGAAAAGGACTGACTGATGAAGCATGCTTTCCTTTAAAAACTCTACTTTTAAGTTTATGTTATTAGCACTGTATTTGAATTTAATATGCTTATGCTTTGAAACCTAAATGTTTTTATCTTTTACTTTGAACCTTAATATTAATCTAATTATCATTTTACATTTTCCACTTTTTTAGATTAAACCAAATCCTATGTCCTTTTACTTAACTTATTGGTTTTTCCTGCATTTTCCTCTAGAATACAAATAAACAAGATAAAATGTATCCTTAACGTCTTTGAATTTACTGTCAGGCATGACTCACAACCGGAGAATCTTTAAGATCATTCATTCATGTCTTTTCATTGACAGTGGATTCAGTTCAGATAACAGGCATTGATTTCCTGAAAGCTTTTCTTTCTATTCTTTTTCCTGTGGGCTGCATTTCTCACCACCGGCAATTCACCTAGCTTTAATCCGAGATGATCTGGCAGGGCTGAAGATGTCTATGTTGTCCTTTCATGTCGAGATGGGACAATCTGGCTAGAGATGGTGTGATGGGGCCAGATTCTGAGTATACATACTCATGTAGGAAGGATCGTTGGGACTAAGGAATGCCTCTGTCTTTACATCAGGTTTCTCTGTTAAAATAATTATCTGTGCTATGGAGAGATGTGCTTTCCAAGTACTTTCACAAAAACAATATCCCCAGTGGTAAATTAACATAAGGCTATTATTCTGTTCCAAGTAAGCAATTACCCAATTTGGAGAGCTTCCTGGAACAGTCAGTTGATACTTCCCAAAGGCCAAGTAGCTGTAATTCAGATGGGATATCACTGTGTGAATAAAGCAAAATGTTGCCCTCTTAAAAATACTTAAAGCCTGCTCTGTTTCTGTGCAACAGTAGTCTTTTGAGCTAGTCATTGTTTTTGCTGAGCGCTGACTATTTACCTTATAAGAGTCTTTTTATTATTTGTCAGAAGAGAATGTGTCAGGAGAGAATTTGTAAGGAGAATGTGTCAGGAGAGTATATTACATTTCACATTTATTCACACTTACAAACTTTTATTTTAAAATAATCATTGAGCATTTGTTGTGTGCCATTAATGAACTAGCATGTGGTCCCTGCCTACAGAAAGCAGAGAGTCTGGGAGGACACAAAAGTACACAGAAAATAACATGGATACTTAAAAGCGGACATGCACTCGTACCATTTTCTTTTTCTTCTTCTGTTATTATTATACTTTAAGTTCTGAGATACATGCACAGAAAGTGCAGGCTTGTTACATAGGTATACATGTGCCATGTGGTTTGCTGCACCCATCAACCGGTCATCTGCGTTAGGTATTTCTCCTAACGCTATCCCTCCCCTTGCCCCCAACCCCCTGACAGGCCCCAGTGCGTGATGTTCCCCTCCCTGTTCCCATATGTTCTCATTGTTCTACTTCCACTTATGAGTGAGAACATGTGGTGTTTGGTTTTCTGTTCCTGTGTTAGTTGCTGAGAACGATGGTTTCCAGCTTCATCCATGTCCCTGCAAAGGACATGAACTCATCCTTTTTTATGGCTGCATGGTATTCCATGTTGTATATGTGCCACATTTTCTTTATCCGTCTATCACTGATGGACATTTGGGTTGGTTTCAAGTCTTTTCTATTGTGAAAAGTGCTGCAATGAACATATGTGTACATGTGTCTTTATGGTAGAAATTTAAAGTTGTTTAATTTAATTAAACTTTAAAAATCAGTTTCTCAGTTGTATTAGCCAAGTGTGGCTATTGAGCACTCGTATGATGGCTACTGTGGTGGAGGAACTAAATTTTAAATTTTATTGTATTTTAGTTAATTTAAATTTAAATTTAGTTAGACACATGTGGCTAGTCGTTACCCTACTGAGCAGCAGAGACATAGAACATTTTCATTGTCACAGAAATTACTAGACAGGGCTGCTCTAGAGAAGGGAGTGGGAATGCTTTTCTTTTCAGGACCAGATTGAATATTTTTGGCTTTGCAGGCCAGACCAGTTCCATTGCAACCTCTCAGTTCTGCTGTTGTAGAGCAAAAACAGCCACAGAGAATACACATAAATCAGTTATATGTTCCAATAATGTTTTCTTTGCACAAACACATAGTGGACCAGTTTGACATGTGAGTTGTAGTTTGCTGACCCCAGCCCTAAAACTTTGGTTTCTTTGGTATTTGTTTTCCTTACTCTTTTCCTGTTTGCCTCTAAAATTTTCCTTTACAGTATTCCATATTTCTCAAACACCTCCCTGCTTCCATCTTTGTTATCACAACACACTTCATTGTTTCAAAACACTATAAATGATCACCCTCCACTTGTGTCCTGCTCCTGCCCATTCTACCTGTGACCATAGAGCTATGCCCTCCTAACTCACCTTAGCCAGTCTGCTCATCTGTTAATGTGTGTAATAATAGTAATTGTCTGCTGTGGTTATTGAAAGGAGCCAATGAAATGTGTATAAAATTACGATCGTGGAAGGCATGAACACTCTCACATTAACACAGAATAGTTGAGACTCAGAGCCCAACTAACACTAATACCAGTGTGTCACTCATTGCGTGTGGACCTCAGGTAGGAAACTTGTCTCTACCTCAGCTTCCTCATATGTAAAATGAGGATTATTGGATGTAGTAGGTCCTTGAATAACGGCATTTTGTTCAACTTTGTTTTGTTGTAATATTGAAGTGGAAAAAAAAAAAAAGAACAATTCTTGGGCAGGGCCACTGTCTGTGTGTGTTGTTTGCATGTTCTACCCATGTATGGGTGGGATTATTCCGGGTATTCTGATTTCCTTCCACATCCTAAAGATGTGCACGTAAGGTGAATTGGCATATCTAAATGGTCCCAGTATGAGAGAGAGAGAGTGTGTGTGTGTGTGTGTGTGTTTGTGTGTGTGTGTGTGACTGTGCCCTGCGATAGGATGGTGTCCTGTCTGGGGCTGGTTCCTGCCCTGTCCCCTGAGTTGCTGAGATAGGCTCCAGCCGCCCACAACCCTGAGCTGAATAATTGGGTAAATAATGCTCTTAGTGGTTGTTATTTATCTTTTTTAAATGTATGGATAGCTCATATTTATTTCAGTGTTTACTATTAGAAGTGTTTTGGGTCCTTATTTAGAAATTTGATGATGTTTTTGTGACCAGAAATATGCCCTAGGAACTTAACACTTGTTTATATCAATTAGCCTGTGGTGAAATTAGTTTCCTTGTATGTCATTTTGCTTAAAGTCTCCATTTCCAAAATCCTATTGATGATGTTAAATGAAGACCTACTGTATTTACCTCACAGAGTCCTCATGAAGATTAAGTGAGTTAATTTGTGTTAAATGCTCATAGCATTGTCTTGATACAATTCTTTAAAATTTTCCCCTAAGTTTTATAGATGAAAAAAGAAAGTCTTAGACATGTTAATTTGTCTGCAGTCATTTAAATAACTAGCAAATGACATGGCTAAGATTCGAACTCTAGTCTGTTGGCCTCAAAGCTCAGGCCTTAACATTGTACTACATTCCTTTTCACATCCATCAGCTCCTTACCACATTCCCTAGTTTAGAATTAATCTCTTTCTTATTATGTGCTTTCATCATGCTTAGTTTGTACCTCTGTCAGGAAATTTGCCACATTTTGCATCTTATCATAGTTATTGCAAACCAGTCTTCGTTTTGAGAGTGGAGAACATGTTTCCAGTTATAATGTTTCCCCTTCCTTCACAGTCTCTGGTCTAATCAATAGAAAATTATTATGAAATGTATTAAATAGAAACACTTTTGAATAGAAAAATTATTATAGTTAATATTTGGGATTCTAATCTGTTGTAGTCTTCTTATGAGATAATGAATTTTTTTATAAAGATTATATATTCACCTTTTTTTAGTATATAGATAATCAAATGTAGCCTTCATCTTTGAATTGTTTCCAATATGTTGGCTTTGGTTGATTCTACTTTAGAAAAAGAGCCTGAAGTTCTTTTGTTTTATTGTTTATTTATTTATAAATTGTGATGAAGACCCATGTATATAGGAGGTCATCAAGGAAATAAATTGTAATGTTATTCTAAGAAGGAAGCTCATAACAGAAAGTAAATATAAACCTGAACTTTTCAGTTATTTAATAATAAATACATGCAAAGTGCAGAAATCAGTGACTGAGAACACAGATAAAGTTGCAACATTATGACTACTAAATATGGTTGTGTTGAAGGAAGCTTTCAACAGTTATTTCATACAAAGTGCGATATGGCACTTTTTGAGAATTTCATATTATAGGCCACACTGTTAAAAATATATTAAGCTTTGTTCTTGGAATGGGAGAGGATGGTGGAATTGAGAGAAACATTTTAGATTTTACTAATTTAACTTTCTGTAGCTCAGTAACCAAATTTGCAGATTAAAAGCTGTCCGTTACTCTCTGAAAAAAGGCTATCATTCACTCTGAAAGAAGACTTTTTTTTTCAGTATCAGTCTTATTCCCTTTTATAATATTTGAATAGTAAATACATATTTAAATTAAAAATTTTTAGCTCTCAGAAAAGGGAAGGATGGAAATTGGCAGTGATGAAAAAATTGATGGGAAGAGAAGAATCATGTAAACATTTACTACTAGCCACTTCTGGCACCCAGAGATCAAGACCATGGAGGACAGGCTCCCTACCTCTTAAAAACCCTTCAGATATCCACACACGTTCACTGACTTAGCTCAATGTGTGAACCAAATACATGCCCCAGTCTCACTTATTTGATAAACAAGGCCAGAGTCAAACACAGAATGGGTGAAGTTAACATTAGGAAAGACAGCGAAGACTCAGGGTAGGCTAAGGTGACGAAGAGAACAAATCAGATTCAAGCAAGAGTCTCTCAAAGGGCTGAGTCCAGGTTTTTATGCTGGATGTGAGTTAGCAGGCATTAATGAGCAAGGGGCAAGGACAAATGCAAAATTACCTGTTTGTTTTTTTTTTTTTTTTTTTTTTTGAGATGGGGTCTTGCCATGTTGCCCAGGCTGGAGTGCAGTGGCTATTCACAGGTGTGATTATAGGAGAAAATAGAAAATTATGTAAAATGAGAAGTCCAAAAGGAATTTTAAAAGCTATCTTCTTTACAGATCGCTTTGGGGAGGCCCTCAGTCCTGTCTCTGAGAGCTCACATGATGAAGGTGCATCTTTGACTTCTTTACAAGGACATCTAACATTTGTGTAGTGACTATTTATTTATAGGAGCTGAGATTCTTCCCATTTCATTTGCCCTGGAGTGCATCCCTCTGCCTCTTAAATTATGAAATACAACAATTTCAAAGTTTATTTGAATTTGCCGAAACTGATAGATCTTAAGAATTTTATATCAGTCAGAATAGCCTAGGATATGCTGCAGAAATAACCCCCAAATCTTCCTAGTACATCATAGCCCAGGTATTTCTCGCTCATCCTACAAATTGATCTTGGGTTATTAGGAAGATTTGCCCCAGGCCATCCATCCTCACTCAGAGATATAGGCTGACAGTACAGTCAACATTTGGGATGTCACAGGCTTTTGTGGCAGGGAGGCAGGGAGGAGGATATGTAGTAAGTACCCACTGGCTTTTGGAGACTACTTTGCCTGCATTCCTTCTCTTGTTAGGCCCTGGGCTACAGAAAGTGACATGGCCATGCCTCATTTCAAGTGGGTATGAAAGTGCAATCTTACAAATGCCTAGAAGGAAGGCAACCAAAATCATGATAGACAGCAGGAATGATGATTGATAGCATATCTCTCTTTGTGATCTGAAGGTTCTGTGTAGCCAGTTATTATTGACTTTTTAGCTGCTTGAGGTTGATTCTGTTGAGAAAATAAAAGGCAGAAGCAAAATTTTTATGGCCCAGATTTTAGTTTCATAAAACTGAGTTTAGATGTTGTTATAAGTGGAAGAAATGCTTCTTTTTACCAGAAGAAAAATTTAAAGTTATATTTTTACTTAAATATTTTTATTTGATTATAATTAAGCTGACTATTAAGGTAATGAGTCAGTTAAACCAAAAGCTAAGCAAGCTAGACCATTAAAATTTATATTTTTTATTTAAAAAAATTTAAATCACCCATTCAGTATGTAAATACGTGCTCAAATAACTCAAATAACACAGAAGTTTTATTACATAAAAATACAGACTATCCCTTTTCTATTACTGCCCTCCAATTTTTCTCTTACCTGGAGTTTACCACTATTATTTTCTTAAGCATTTTTCCATACTGCTTGTGCATTTATATAATACAAAACATAGATAAACACACAGGCAACTTGCTCTGGCTGTGTAAAAAGCTAATTTTGATCATTGTTTCATATTGATATATGTATATATCACATATACATTGCATTCCTTTAACGATGCATAATATGTATTTAAAATATTAATAGATACTGATTTTGAGCCCTCCTAAGTTGCTGAACAAATTTATTTGCTCACCAACATTATACGAGAATGCTGTTTTCTCTTCACTCTCACTATAACTATGTATGATTTTTTAATATCAAGTCAGAGGGGCAAATGACATCTTATAATTTTAATATTAATTTTCTTGACTGTTAATAAGGTTGAGCATCTTTTTTTTTATACTTACTGGTCATTTTCATTTTGTTTTCATCAGTGGATATCATGCTGAAATTGTTTGCCTATTGGATTTTTAAGTTTTTTCTTATTTATTTGTAGAAACACTTTAAATATTGCAAATATGTCTTTCCCTTGTTAAATATGTTGAAAATATGGTCTCCCCATACCCTGGCTTTATATTCTCTTCTATTTTATGCACACGCACACACACACACACACATACACATATTCTAGCACATATATATACACACACACACTTATATACACACATGCACTCATCTGAGTGTCAAGATATTGGTAGTTGAGTGAAGTACATTTCAGAATCTGAATAAAGATCCTTTTTCACTTGTCAGTTAATGGAGGTTTTGGTTACTAAAATCCTTCTTCCTATGAGTGTTTAAGGAAGAAGAGGCAATGAGAGTAGGATTTCTAGACTTTCCGGAAGTCATATAGAGCCTTGTTCCTGTTCCACAAGTCTTAAATCTTGTACAGGATCCTCTATGGAGAAACTCCTCCTCTCTCAGAAAGTTACACTCTAGGCCCAGAAAAGTTTGTGTGATGTCTGTGCATGTGCATGGGCGCAGGTGAGGGTGCAGGAAGCATAAGTGGGGGAGGGTATGTGTGGCTTAATAATAGTAACCAAAGAAACCAAAATTAAAACTATGTTTCACTTTTCAAATTGGAGAAGATTGGCCATGTGCAGTGGCTCACGCCTGTAATACCACAACTTCGGGAGGCTGAGGCGGGCAGATCACCAGGTCAAGAGATAAAGACCATACTGGCCAGCATGGTGAAACCCCATTTCTACTAAAACTACCAAAAAAAAAAAAATTAGCTGGGTTTGGTGGTGCACACCTGTAGTCCCAGCTACTCAGGAAGCTGAGGCAGGAGAACTGCTTGAGCCTGGGAGACAGAGGTTGCAGTGAGCCGAGATCACGCCACTGCACTCCAGCCTGGCAACAGAGCAAGACTGCATCTAAAAAAAAAAAAAGGAGAAGATTGAGAGTCATCTGCATTGAGAGGAGTTAGATGCTCATGTTAGATTCAGGGAGTGCTGATGATAATATAGATTAATTCAGTATTTCCAGAAAACAATTTGATTATTCAATTTTAATGTGCACACATGTGTTTGATTGTGGGAACGTAGCCTGCTAATGTAATTAGAAAGCAGTGTGACCAATATTTGTCTGCAAGAAACATCATCCTAGGATCATTTAAAATAATGACAGTGTTGTGAAAGGCAATTAGTAACAACACAGGATTAATTTTATTATTGAATAGCCATTGAATGGAATATTATGCCATCATTACCATAATTTTTGAGAATTCCTCAGGCCCTTGGGAAAAACTCATAATGCAGTCCTCAACACAGAGGCAAACTATGAAACTACGTAACAAGTGTGTTTGTATATAGAAAGAATAGAAAATACTCTAAAGTATATTTTTTAGTATTTTTACAGTGAGCATTAGTTACTTTTATAATCTGGGGAGACAAACCATTTAAAACCTGCCCATGAATTTAGAAGGAACAGTAGAGAGTCAGCACATAGAAGGCATTCAATTGACCTTTACTGAAATGATTTTATTTAAAATGAAATAAGAAACTTGTCATAGTAGAATAATCAAATCTTTGAGCTGGGCAGCTTCTTGCAGGTCACTTGGTCTAGTCAGTCGCAGTAAACCAATCTCTAAGCTTAGCCAATTTATATTGGTAGATTCATTACCTGTAACTGCCTCTGGACCATGCTGATTTGCTATCTCCTGCAGCAGTTCTGTGTAAC
Organism: Pan paniscus; assembly: GCF_029289425.2. Taxonomy (NCBI): domain Eukaryota; kingdom Metazoa; phylum Chordata; class Mammalia; order Primates; family Hominidae; genus Pan; species Pan paniscus. Next base: position 89,142,252 of record NC_073259.2, read on the forward strand.
ATTGCCTACAGAACCTACCTCATTTGGATCTTTATATTGCCTCCTCCAAAAGGTACTCTTGTTTAAAAAAAAAATTGTCTAAAGGTACTTTTAAAAAAGAAAATCCTAGGATGTTAATATTTTCAATATTAAACTACTCTAAAGTTGCCACCAATTGAAAAAAAATTCCAAGTTCAAGTTTTTTGAGTATTGTTTATAGAAGTAGTATTGTATGTTTGAGGGTTTGGTTCTGTAATCAGACTTCCGTGAGCAAGTTGCTGTGATGAGTTTCCTTGTATGTAAAATGGGATTAATAATAATACCTGCTTCATAGGGAAAGGTTTTTTAAAATTAAATTTGTTAACATATATGATATGAAGTCTTGGACTACAGTAAAAGATTGATAAATGTTATTTAGAGACTTCTGTTTTCAAGACAAGACAGAGAAAATATACTTCCTGCCAAATACAATAAAAAACCTAGGATGTTGTATATCAAACACACATAAGAAGACTGAAAGGTAGAGCGAAGGTCAACCAGCTAGGAAATTTGGGGATGTGAGGAATGGCATGGCCATGAGTTCCCTGGGTTTTCTTTTTTTCTTTCTTTTTGTAACCCACACTGGGTCCTTAAGAAGCTAGCAACCGAGAAGCACCAATAGGCACAGATTTTAAAAAGCCCCAATAAAAACTTTCTCTCTGTGACTACAGAACCAAGAAAGGGACAGCATGGCAAGACAGAAAACTTTTAGGTGAGTGCTGTCCTAATCCAGCCAAACACTCCAGAAAAATACTGTGGCCTCAATTTCATCCTTACCAGTAAAGACCTGCTGAAGAGTCTAGATTTCTGCTCTTGCCAAGGTGTAGCAAGTGCCCCAGACATTGCCTCCTCCCTTGGTGGGGTCAGATTAGTTTATGTGGGGAGCTGAAACTTTCATTCTGGCTAAGGTAAGGAGGTAAGAAGGTCCTCCCACCCAGCCATGTGGGAGGACATGAAGGGTATGGGGGAGCAGTCACAAAGTGCCCTTCTCCTTTCATCTAGGATGAAAGGTTGTAAAAACCTCTTGGGAGCTTGAATTATTACCCTGACCCATCATTCATGAGCCATCCCCCAGCTGACGTGGTATCAAGGGAACCTGGAGATTAATTGGGACTTATACCTGTGCCTGGTAGTAATGAGGTGGCTCCCTGCCCACCAGCACAGTGTCAGAGAAGACCTGCTAAAACAGAAGATTTAAATCAGATTATTATTTTTGTTTATTTTTTAATTTTTATTTTTATAGATTTAGAAGGTACAAGTAGAGCTTTGTGACATGCATATATTGCATAGTGGTGAAATCTGGGCTTCAGCATAACCATCACCCAAAGAGCGTATGTTAAATCAGATTATTCAGTAATCTGCAGACCCGAGATGTAATATAAGACCCGAGATGTCTAGATATGATTTACTCATTACACAAAGATCCAAAAATTATGTGTTATGCAAGAATCAGGAACATTTCACTCTGAATAAGAAAAACAATCAATGGGTGCCAGCACTGAGATGATACAGAGTTTGGAACTACCTGACAAGTATTTTAAAGCGGCCATCATAAAAGTGCTTCAAGGAACAATTATGAACACACTCAAAACAATTTTTTTAGAAAGTTTCCATAAATAAGTAGAAATCATCAGCAAATAAATGAAATGTATAAAAAATAACCAAATGAAAATTTTAGAACTTACAATAATGATAATGAAAACTCAGGAATGGGCTCAACAGCAGAATGCAGATGACAGAGAAAAGAATCAATTGAACTGGAGCAGAGAAAAAAAAGTAAAATCATCTATAAATGAATGAGTGAATATGATGTTGCCAACTATAACACCAGTTTAGACATCTAGACTTGGGTTTCAGGTATGGCTTTCTCCAATTCCTAACCACGTGCCCTGGGTATTCTTCTTATCTCTATTCTCTTGACTTTAAAATGGAGAGTAAAAACTTCCCTAGTTACTCTGTCTGGGTCCTAAATCCTATGCTTCTTGAAAGTTTAGTAACATTCTCATTCATTCATTCATCAAACAAATATTGAGTGACTAATACATGGCAAGTGCTGTATATATTCTCCTTGTAATCTTAGGATCTAAAACAGTGTCATATTCTTCTTGTAGTCTTTAAGATTCTTTTTAAAGAGTCTCTGCATTCAGGTAGATTACAGTGTAATGAAGGAAACATCTGAGTGGAGCAATGCTCTAAGTTAAGCTGTGTGGTAAGTGCTATGGTGGAGAAACATACACAGGTACACAGGGCTTTTGAACTACTTGGGGAGGGTGGTGGTAAAATGAAGGACAGCCACAGAAGTGGAAGCTGACTGAATTCAAGGAACTGCAAACTTTGTAATCAGTACAGCTGGAGTTGTGAAGTTGGATGAGTGGAAATGAAACAGAGTAGATCAATGGGTTTTGAATGTCATCTAAAGCAGGGGTCCCCAACCCTAGGGCCATGGACCGGTACCAGTCTGTGGCCTGTTAGGAACTGGGCCACACAGCAGGAGGTGAGCAGCAGGTGACTGAGCAAAGCTTCATCTGTATTTATAGCTGCTCCCCACTGCTCACATTACTGCCTGAGCTTCAACTCCTGTCAGATCAGGGGTGGCATTAGATTCTCATAGGAACACAAGCCATATTGTGAACTGCACATGTGAGGAATCTAGGTTGCATTCTCTTTATGAGAATCTAATGCCTGATGATTTGTTGCTGTCTTCCATCACCCCAAGATGGGACTGTCTAGTTACAGGAAAACAAGCTCAGGGCTCCCACTGATTCTACATTATGGTGAGTTGTATAATTATTTCATTATATGTTATAATGTAATAATAATAGAAATAAAGTGCACAATAAATGTAATGCGCTTGAATCATCCTGAAACCATACCCTTCCCCCACCCCAGTTCGGTGGAAACATTGTCTTTCATGAAACCAGTCCCTGATGCCAAAAAGGTTGGGGACTGCTGATCTAGAGGTATATAGATTTTATCTTGAACTTTAGAGAAATATATTAAATAATTTTGAGCACTATTTGAAATATTTTTGTTGACATATTTACATAATATTTACAATGAACAAAGCCATTATAGCAGCATATGGAGATGGCTTGAGTGAATGGGGTCAGGTCTAAAACAGGGAGATTAATTAGGATGCACTCATTGTAATCAGTGAGAGAACCAAACCATTACAGAGACAATAAAGGCTCTATAAGATGTGACATTACATATAAATGAATATGGAGAGTGAGGGTACAAATCTGACTTTGGAGTTTCTAATTCAGGCCACTGGATGCAACATAGTTCCTTGAAATTTAGAAAACAGGAGGAGGAGCAAGTTTGCAGTTGTGATGGAGCTGTGGGGGTGGAGGTGGAGTGAAATGAGTATAATTTTAGACAGGTTATTTTTTTTAAGTAGAGATGTCCTGCAGACTTTTGGCTATAAGGTATGGAGCTCAGAAAAGAAGGTTAGGGCTGGAGATCAAAGTGGAAGTTGAAACCAGAAGAGTATAGGCATCATCTAGGGAGAAACTGTAGCGTGAGCTAAGGGATGCATATGGAACATGAGATATCACAGCCAATAAAAGATGAAGCAGAGAAAACAAGATGCAACAAACATATTGAAAAAGAGCTGGCAAAGAAGTAGGAGAAGAATAATGCAAATAAATGACAAAGTAAATTCTGTGGAATTGAGGGAAGCCCCTTTTTTGGGTAAAATATCATGAGCATAATTGAATATTGATCACAAAGAATGGTAGAATAGAAGTCATAGATAAAGGAAAAGAGAATAATGATATTATCAAGAAATATTCTAGCAAGTAAATAGTTTCCCTGTCAGAAATGTTTTTTTTTTCAGGTACAAATATATATATATATATATATATATATATATATATATAAATGTTTTTGTGGGAAATTCTATAAAACACCTTTCCTTATTTCCACCACAGAATGACAACTTTACCTTTTTGTTGGTGTGTTAGATATTTATGGCCACAATTATACTATATGACCAGGAACCACAAAAATCTCCATAAAATGAACTATTAAGAGTTTATTTCCATGTGTCTGCAGGTGGTCAAGGCATCAGCTGATCTAGGTTGGGGGTGGTTGGGAGCATTGCTTCAAGACATAAATCTAGCTGGTGTGGGCTCCCTGCTTCTTTGGGCTCTGTTCCCACCTGCAGGTGTTCATTCTTGGTGCCATGTTGAGGAGGGAGCAGTTATATCTGGGAGGCTGTTCTCCTGGAGAAGGTAGTGGTGCAGGAGAGCTAGCCTCTGCTTGCATCGTGTCTGCTGACATTGCATTAGCCAAAGCAAGTACATGGATGAGCCCCAAATCAAGACAGAGAGTCTCCACTCATGGAGGAAGGGCCGAGGAAAGAGACAAAATACTTTTGCTAAGAGTAGGATGCTGGGAAGAGGTAATATTTTTGAACAAACATGAGATCAGTCACAGGGGAATTCAGAATCATTATATTAATTAATTCTGTGCTATGCTGTAGGTAGTCAAATTTGCTATTATTGAAATACATAGGGTCATTTGACTTTGATTAAATGATTCTTCCTCCTGTTGCTTTCTGTGGCTATTATTATTATTATTATTATTATTATTATTTTGAGACAGAGTCTTGTTCTGTCACCCAGGCTGGAGTGCAGTGGTGTGATCTTGGCTCACTGCAACCTCCACCTCCTGGGTTCAAGCAGTTCTCTGCCTCAGCCTCCCGAGTAGCTGGAATTTCAGGCACCTGTCACCATGCCTGGTTAATTTTTTGTATTTTTAGTAAAGACAGGGTTTCACCATCTTGGCCAGGTTGGTCTTGAACTCCTGACCTCGAGATCCACCCACCTCAGCCTCCCAAAGTGCTGGGATTACAGGCATGAGCCACTGAGCCCGGCCTCTGTGGTTATGATTTTTTAATGCTGCCACTGTATCTGTAGCTGCTTTTAATCCACTGCTTCATTTCACACAGGGCTCTTTGAGTGAATACCTGAAAGTGATACTCAGCTATTTAACAAGAGCTTTTTTATTTACTTCAATATATTTTCCTGTTATTTTGCATGGTTACTATATTTGGTAGTCTGACGTTGGAAGAAATGGACCATTACTGTACTTGCATATTTTATTCTAATTCCCATTTTACTAAAAATGTGGCATATGTAAAGCCTTTTCTTTTGGAAAAATGAGTTATATTTCCTTAAAAAATTATTCCATGTATCTACATGGTTTCTGTGTTTTCGAAGGAAAACGTTGATCAATTAAGAGATGAAAAGCACTGAATTGCAAAGGCTTTCAAAAATAAATATTTTATATGCATGTCCCTTCTTTATTCAAATTATGAAGCATTTCAAACATGCAGAAAAGAGCTTATCTATTCTTTGTGAAATTGAAGGCATCACATTTAACTGAAATAAAAAATACATATAGCTCTTTCAGAGCAGAATAGAATTTTTCGGTAAGTTTTTCTATTTGCAGCAGGTACCAAAACTTCAGTCACACATCTGCCATTTGCCCTTTCACAATCCCCAACGCCTCTGCACTGCACTTACATACCATTTATTTCACCTATGTAAAAAGGCTGATTTTGGTGCTTTATACCCTAGTTTTATCCTAAGCAATAAAATCCACAAAGTCGCCAGCTGGAAGTGTGAGGTATGTATTTTTTTAGTGCACATCAAAATAAATACATGTTTATTAAAATAAAAAAGTATACTGTGTACCATCTTAAATATCTAGTTTACAGCTGTCATTACTTGACATAGAATGCACTAGGAAACATTGTTTTAAGGCCAGCTCTATCAAACTAGAAATATAATAACTTCATTAAGTGACAATATATTTTTAAAGCAATCATTCACTTTTACTTTTCAATTATTTTTCAGGTTTGTGGAAGGAATGCTTAACATTTGTTACAATGCCGTTGATCGTCATATTGAAAATGGTAAAGGGGATAAGATTGCTATCATCTATGACAGTCCTGTTACAAACACTAAAGCAACCTTTACCTATAAAGAAGTTCTGGAGCAGGTAATATCATAAACTTTATATATGTATATATGAATTCATATAGAAATTACTTAAATAGCATACCATCTCATTGTAGAGCCTTCAATTCTCTAATGCATTGAAATATGTTGCCATGCTTTTCTTTTGATACACATTGGAAATGAATACAGGTGTGTTAACTCATGTAGACAGTTTTTATAGCCTTCAATTTATGTTTCACAGTGCTAAATGATGCTCATTTTACAGGGAGAGGATGGCAAATCCTGAGAATATGTGTCAGTCTTCCTCTGGTCTTTACTCTTCATCCACATTACCATCACCTTTGGCTGCTCCCCAGATCTTGTACTATTGAAACAGTCTTCTAACTGCCTTCCCTGTCACTAGGCTCTGCTCATATTAGATGATCACCAGGGTGTTCTTCCTAAGAAACAACATATTTCTCTATGTCACTTAAAAATCTATTTCTTAAAAAATGCTGTTATTCAGAGAGTAAAATCTAGATTGCTGTGGTGTCTAAGACACTTTGAAATCTGGTCATAACATTCCTTCCAAGCTTCATTTTCCAAAATTCTTGACTATGCACACAACCCTTTCTTTTACCCTAGATGTCTTGTTATTGCCTTAGATACTCCTGGGCCTTTGTAGCTCTTTGAACATGTTCATTCCTTTGGCTTATTTGCTCTTTTGAGTTCTTTCCCATCTGTGCAGTTCTTAGGTGGATCATGATATTAAGTGATGAGTTATGAGATTTTTCTCTTTTATTAACATTAGGGTAGAAATAAGGCCTCAGAAGTAATTATAAAAAGTATTTGGGAATTGTGGACTGTGGGAAAGTTATTCAAGCTCTGTGGAACATTTACTAAAAATGATTTAAAGAGAGGTAATGGTGCAAGGCAGGATTTCTCAACTTTGGCACTGTTGATATTTTGGATCAGATAATATTTTGTTGTGGGTGCTGCCATGTACATGGCACGACATTTAGCAGCATCCCTGCCTCCACCTTAAAGATGCTGGTAACACAACCCCACCTCCCTGAGTTGTGATGTCTGCGCACATAGCTAATGTCTGCTGAGTGGTAAGATTGCCACTGGTTGAGAAACTGAAGTTGAGCAGAGTCTGTCATGCTAGGGTTTGGAGGCATTTGCTTTGACATGAAGGCTTTTAAGATTGCATTCTCTCCTTTTGCTTTTTGAACCCATTTAAGGGTTCCATTCCATTTTTAGAAAGTTTCATCAACTCTCCCTGACTCTTTGAAATCATATTCTTTTTCATCAGCAAGTTCTTATTTTGCCTTGTAAGAAATTTCAAGAAAGGCAACTCAGACTAAAGAATGACCTTTCCAGTCCTGAGTTGTTGCAAATAAGAGAGAAGAGTTAGACCAGTTTGCTAGGCTGGGTATCAGCCTGGTTGTAGCAACAAATTCCAACCTCAGCTGATTTAAACATAAAAAAAAGACCTTATGAAAAGGGTAGACTGAAGAGCCAGGCTTAGAAAAATGGTAAACCCTAAGGGAGAAAGAGCAGAAGTGAGGAGTTAAGAAGAACCCACAAATTGTCCAATAACTAGACTCGCTGCCTTGAGTCAGTCTTATAGATTGAAAGACAGAGTAGTAACGTCTGTCGTGCTGAACCCCTATTGACTCCAGTGGGGATGGCACCAGGTTCAAGAGGCCAAAGAAGAGACCCAGAGCCCCATACAAGACATGGGGTTTTACTGGAGCCTTACATCCAGGGGAGAGGCCACTGGTGGCAGGCTGGGCAGGAGAACTGCACGACTTGCAAAAAGCATGCAGTTTCTATAGCATCTTCACTTAGCACCATCCCCCTAACAGTCTCCATCTGGCTACTTCCATTTAACCTAAAGCAAAGGGCCTCGATCCCAGACGGGATAGGACTGACATACTCCTCAGAAATAAGGAATGGATGTGTGGATTGGCCACTCCTGGATTTGTATTCCCTAGCTCAGAACTCTGAACACATATTCCAGTGTGCCTGTCATACAGGGTCTTTCTCAGGGTATGGTCAAGTCAAGTCATTGCTGTCAAGGCGTCTATCATACAGCACTAGTTGGCCAAACTTAGGTGACTTGCCTAAACAACCAGGCAGTGGGGAAGAAATATCTTGTCCCCCTTTGATTTAATAGTAGGAACTGGGGGCCTGTCTCCCTCTAGGATGCAAACAAGGGGAATTTCAGTCTAATAAGAATGGGGTTCAAATGCTGGGCAGCTCAAGACAGAAAAAAGCAAAATAATGCTGCAATATATCGTTTGGTATTTTTTATTGGTCTGTAACTGAAAACTGTATTTTTGGGTTTAAGTATACAGAGACAGCTCTCACATTGGGATGAGTTAGAAAGGCACTCTGTTACCAAATGAGCTTGTTATTCTTACGAGGCTGCGTTCCATTATAAGAGATAATGTCGATTTCCTGAAAACCTATTATAATCTATGTTTTGTTTTAGGATTGCATTTCCATCTTAGAAGAGGTTTAGTCTATGATTAAAAATCATGCCTGTGATTTTGGCATATTGCTGCACTCTCATGAAAATACTGGCAAATTCTTATTGGTATACAAATACGTAAATTTACTTAAATATTGTAAAAACATTACGTATATCCACATATTTAATTTGATACATAATCAAACATCGGAGTCAGGGAAAAAGCTTTAGGGAAACCTAAAAAAAGAAGAGTTGTTGACATTCTCATTTTCTGTTGTTGGTTTTCAATTAATTAATTACATAAGTGTATATGACAATTATACACATATGTTTTGCTTAGAAGCTTTTCTGCTAACTCATCTTTCAAACCCTTTCTGTGTTTGTGCTGGCTCCCTGGTTTCAGTTTAGCCTGACATCAAAGTAGTTAAAAGGACTGTTTCTCTCACCTGCTGACAGCCTCTGATTCCCCAGGCTTTTCTTCTCTAAAGTACTAAAGGAAGAACTGTTAGGAAAGAGAGAAGCATTGTGTGCTACTTTGATTACTTGCTTCTGATTCCTTCTGGCCTTTATTTTATTAAGTAGAGAAGACAGAGAAAGAAAGATTTAATGGGTAATTCCATTGAGAACAAACGAAAAGAAGTGCCTTTGTACATTACTTGTTTTACTCTCCCATGCTTCATTTCTACCAGAAGTTTCTGGCAGATAATACTTGATTAAATTTGTCTGTATTTCTTATTTAATTAATGAGCCAACAAGACAGACTACCTTGTCTTAGTAACATGAAAGATCTGAAAATTTTACAGAATGATTCAGAAGCAGAGGTTTTCTAAAACTATCATTTTTTCTATAGATCTGAAAATATTTTAAATAACCCTTTATTAAGGTTTTTGTACAGAGATTTGGGCCTAGTTCAAGATCCATCATTCACTCAACAAATATTTGTTTTGTATGCCAAACCCTGATAGGAATAAGAAATACAAAGTAAATGAACCCATTTCCTATTGTCAAAGAGATAAGAAAACATGTAAACAGGCAATTTCAATATAACCGAATAAGGGTCATGATAGGGGTTAATGTTATATTCTGTAGGAACACAAGTGAAGGCAGCCAACTCAGCCAGAGGTAAATAGAGTCTAGGGAGATTTCTGGAAGAGGTAATGCCTAAAATTATCCCAATTGTCTACCCTCCACTAGAAATAATTTTTCCTCCAGATATCTTATGGTCCATGTTACCTGAATGTTATGTTCTCAGTGAGATGTTTTCTGACCATACTAAATACAAATGTTCCTTTCCACACCACTTCATAAATTCATTTTTTCACTTTCTCTTTAATTTAGCATTTATTACTCATTATCATTCCTTACATTTTATTTGTCTGTCTTTTTTAGTGTCATTTTCTCTTCTAGAATGTAAGTTCCACGAAGGCAGTGACTTTGTATTTGTTTGCAGAATGGTGCCTTGCATGTAGTAAATAGTTGTTGAATGATGAATGAGTCAATGACAGAATAAACGAATGAAATACTTTTTGAAATTTCCAAGTGACTCTAGCTTCTTTTACTGCAGGAATGTCTTAGATTTAAGTTGTATCAGTAATGGAATTGGATTATCTTTCCAAGTAAATTCCATTTCTATCTGTGAAGGATTTTAATTTATTTACATTCAGCTTGGTAGTTCAAGATGAATATATCCTCCTTGGATTTCCCACACTTATAACTCAGAAGATCTGCATTCCAGAGGACATGTATGTTTTTATTGTATTCTTGCTCTTGTTAGCTCTTTTCAAGTTAGTCGTTATATTAAGCCTCAGTGAAATAAAAGGTATGTGTAAGAGTGTATTTTATGTGTATGTATATCTTATATATATAGTACTAGTCATTTTAAAGTATCTTTATTTTCACCATCACTAATTTTATGTTGAATTTACTTCTGTGTGTGGCAAGTGTGCTCTGTTTTTTATTTCAACAATTATGAATTTTTATGTATTTATTCACTAAATAAGAACGTGACCCCTGAAGGGCGTTTGAGCAATTTTCATGAATACATGTATACTGGGAAAATTGATAAAACCAATTATGTGTTAAATTTTCCTGATTTAATTCAAACTGCAAATTCCTATTATCTTAACTAAAGGTAATTTTTTGAAACATAACTATGGCAGTAGTTGTAATTATAAAGGTCAAAAAATTTAGAGGAGAAAATTATTCTGAAATCAAGGGCCATGTCCCATGAGAATTCTTCCTTCCAACCCCGGCCCTGTAGGATATTTTCTTCAAAGTATGTATTCCATCTGCTCAGACATATGTCAGAGTAAGATAATCTGACATTTTTTCATCTGTCATATCAGTATTTCCTTAAGCAAACACTTAAGACACAAAAACCAGGACTTGCAGAAATTCAGCCCTGTCAATGGTTGTCTTTGTTCAGGGGAAAGGATGCAGTGGCTTTTATTATCTGTTTCCTTTCCTTAAATTTCCTAAATAAACAATAAAACCTTCATTTATATTATGGTCAGTGCCACTAAAAAGTGTGTCTCTGTAAGTTAAATTACCTCTTCCATGCTTGGTAAATAGGGGAATGATGCTAGTGTGAGATAGAAGTTATAGTCGTTCATGCATTTCTTTTCCTGGCATGCAATTTTTGAACTTTTATTGATATATAATATATATTCAGATAGGAGAACAGATCACAAGAATAAATTTTGTTAGATTTTCACAAACAGAATAATTCCATGTAAGCAACAAAGAAACAGAATATTTCCAGGCCCCCAGAAGCCCTTGTTGTGCCTCTATTTAGTCATCCTCAGCCCCTACATGATTGCTATTCAGACATCTAAAGGTTTACCTGCTTTTGAGCTTTATACAAATTGAGTAATACAATGTACTCTTTTGTGTCAGGATTTTTTCACTCAACTTTCTGGTGATGAGTTTCATTCATTTCACTGCAAGAGGTTGTAGTTTGGTTATTTGGGTAATGTCTGGTTGGGACTATTACAAACAATGTTGCTATAAATATGTTTGTACACAAATTTTGTTGACAATATTTATGCATTTGTGTTGGGGATGTGCTTAGGAATGAGATGAATTGTTCGTAGGGTATGCCCACGTTGGACATGAGTAGATAGTGCCAAACAATTTTCCAGAGTGGTTGCACTAATTTATATTCCTATCTGCAATTTATGAGAATGCCAGCTGTGAAAACAGTGTCGACAATTCCAGATCTTTCAAATTTTGCCCTTTCTAGTGAATGCATAGTGGTATTGCATTGTGATTTAATTTTTTTTTCCCTGATGACAAATGAAGTTGAACTTCTTATCCTGTGCTTAATGGACATTTGTCTTGTATTTTGTTTTATTTTAAGTTTGCCGAGATGATATCTCGCTCTATCCCAGGCTGGTCTCAAACTCCTGGGCTCAAGCAATCCTCCTGTCTCAGCCTCCCAAAGTGTTAGAATTACAGGTTTGAGCCACCACACCTGACCAAATGCTGATGCTCTTTTCTGAAATACCATTAATATCTTTTGTCCATTAATTTTTCTATTGGATTGTTAGCATGCCATGTTTTGAAGTTTTGGAGAGAGACATTCTCACAATTAAAGAGAAGACCTTATCAATATTTGAAAACCTTAACAAAAATAATAAAGATTCTTTAGTGAGCTGATGGTGAGTTAAATGATTTTAGGAATCAAAGTTGAGAAGACATTTGCCCCTGTTTAAAAAATAATTAATGTTAAAGTCTACACTCTCTCAGTTTCTACTGGCCATTCTTTGAAAGCAAATTTGGAAATGAAAGCTTGCCAGTAGAATATTATGCAACAGGAAGCACCAGTGCCGGTGTTTAAGGATCTACAGAAGATGATGCTGTGTTAATGCATTTATTAATGTTAAAATGTTCTAGTCACATTTAAGTGGTCTGACCCAACCATATGTTTCTGTGAGCTATGTTGTATAATGCAAGTATAATGTATATATTGTATAATGCTTATGTACACATAATGTACACAAGCAGAAAGGCTTGTATTTCATTTTAAATAGATGAGTATATCCTAAATACTGGCTTAAATTTTTATCAAAATTGTAACTGGAACTTTGGTTTAAAGTACTTTACAACTTACTAAAATTTAGGTTAAATTTTGAGAGGACTCAATATAAAGAAGATAAGCACTAGACAAATTTTAATAGAAAGTATAGGGAATTATTAAATGATGAAACAACAGTTTAGTATTTCCTAGTTTCCCCATTTATTCACAATTATAAGTGTCTAAAGATTATTTCATACTCAATCCAAAAGAGCAACAATACAACCAATCCCTTGAATATTCTCAGACAGATCTTTAGAAATTATATTGTCCATGAAATCAAGACCACTGTTGGAAGTATAAACTTACTTCTTTTCACTCCCCTCCATACCAGAAACTATTTTACCACTCTTTGAAGTCCAGAGCACTTTGCTTACACCTTCTCCTAATGTACTGGTTCATTATTGCTTTTTTAATCCAGTTATTAGGGTACCTACATGATCTTCCTACCAGAGAAAAAGCTCCTTGAGATAAGGGTAATATTTTATTCAGTTTTTCACCTACACAGTAGCTAATGTAGGCCTCATAGTACATGGAGTCATATTATGTAGTGAATTAGTTTGTGAATAAACATTTAATAATTCATTTATAAGAAAGTAAAATCTAATCATTATCTAAGATAAATGATTATTTCCAAAATTATCACTTGCCATCACATTGTGATTTTTGTTTTTATATATTAGGACTTTTTATTTTTAAACAGGGTGAGAATCTTTCTCATTTTAGTTCATTTTCTGACTTTGAAGGTCTGTGTGCTGTCTCATTTAAAGCCCTGATTAAAACATTTACCTTACTTTGCCATTTTAGAAATTGGAAATCTGGTCCATGGCTTTTATTCTTACATTTGCTTAATGCATTTATCATTCACTGATAGGTTCTTACTAGATTTGAATTATCTTCAGGGTGGCTAAACCCTGGTCTTTTAGAAAGTTATCTGAAAATCTGTAGGCCATCTGCTTTGAATTTATTTTCTTGGACTAGAATGATCATGGTGTGAAATTTATTTATTGAGAACATGCTTGTGGAACACATAGTATATATTTGACACTACTAGAGACACCATGGGTTTCAGTAGCGCATAAAATAATCTTTAAGAAAATTGCATTCTAGTTGGGAATATGTACTATGAATAAAAAGATAATACAATATAAATTAGGTATAAGTGAAGAACAATAAAAGGCTAGAGAGGGACTTCACCTGCCATTTGAGATAGGCTTGTCAGGGAAAGTACCTGTCACTTATGAAATGACATTTGAGCATAGACTGAAATAAAGAGTGGGATAGGAACTATGTGAATATTTGAGTGAAAATTGTATTAGGGCTCTGAAACAAGAGTAGATTCAGACCATTGGAAAAGCCATGAGGACTCAGAGCTCATGAGAAGAGAATGGTAGAAAGTGAGGTTAGATGAGTATCCAGGAGTCAGATCATATAGAACCTTGCAGGCCATGGTCAAGACTGTATCTAATTCCAAAGATGATGGGAAGCTCCATATTGTCAAAGAAATCACTTTGGCATCTCTGAAGATGAAGAGACTGTAGTAGGTAAGATTGGAAACAAGGAGATGACAAATGAATCGGCACCCCATAACATAAATCCCCTTAGAACAGCAGTATTTACTTACATGTGGGAAATTAAGGGATAGGATAGATACAGTTTGTGCCGTGAGATTCTGGAAGCTATTCTGCATATGTTTCTGGTCTTGGATCCCTGGCTACATCTAGTGTGTTTGAAAGAAGTCTGATTGAACCAATTATGCAGCAGTTACCTGTAAATGCCCTGCTTCCTCCCCATGTTTTCAGGTCTTTTGTGAGCATTCTAAGAAATTGTTTCTGTATAATTTTCAAGTAGAATTCTGGGAAAAGAAGATTATCTGTTGTAAGTATTTTAGTTCTATTTTTTTCACATACACACATACACTTTAAGGATGATTTTCATAATTAAACATTTACTTAATAACCGATACACTATCCCCCCCTCCACTCAAATTTTTAAATGTTAGGTCAAAGGCTAAGCTGCTAAAATAAGGATGTGCAGTAAAATAGTGGCTTAATTTTTTAAATAATGCATTTGTCTTTTATAATAATCTAAAGATTATGAGGTTTAGCTTGGCATGACCCAAGATTATGAAGTCTTATTGTACCTTCATCTTATAGCTCATTGCCTTCATCTGCATCACTGAAGCTGTGGCAAAGATATGTATGTCCCAACTCTTGGGAAGGTGGAGGAGGATATAGAGGAATGGACATGCTATTTTAATATCCACACAGAGAAATGTCATATATGCTTTCTACACACATCCCATTTGGCCATCAGCTGCTAGGAAGGCTGGAGAAAGTAGTGTAGGTGGAGGCATCTTGATGGGGAGTTAGGAGTTCCTGCCACAAGTACTCTTTCATTTCACAGGCAAAATAAATATCAGATCTTACATGTAAATAATTGTAACCTGTTAATGTCAATAAATTGTAAGTCCAGGGAAATAAATAATACCTGAAATTGAAGTCTCATAGGTGGCATGCTAGAGATTAAGAACAAAGTCTTCAGTGATGTATTCCTCAGACACATACTGAATGCTTATTTTGTATTATTTATTGATTTAGGCAGTGGGGCCATAAAGATGAGCTAAAACATGATTCCTGAATTTCAGGAATTTATAGTTTGCCCAGTGAGAAATACACAAAAGCTACTGAATGGTAGTGTGATAATGTAACAACAAAGCTTTGTGCATTTGTAGCATGGAGAAAGGACCAACCTGGCCACAGCAGTTCAGAGAAGGCTTCACTATTGGGGGAACCCACCCCCAATATTTCGTAGGTTCTTTCTATTTTCCCTAAGTGTCGGCCGATCTGAGAAATAAAGAGAAAGAGTACAAAGAGAGGAATTTTACAGCCGGGCCGCTGGGGGTGACATCACATAGCAGTAGGGCTGTGATGCCCACCTGAGCCACACAATCAGCAGGTTTTTACTGAGGATTTCAAAAGGGGAAGGGGTGCAAGAACAGGGAGTAGGTCATAAGATCACATGCTTCAAAGGGCAAAAAGGAGAACAAAGATCACATGCTTCTGAGGCTAATAAAGATCACAAGGCAAAGGGCAAAGCAAAGATCACAAGGCAAAGGGCAAAATCAAAAACTCCCGATAAGGGTCTATGTTCAGCTGTGCACGTATTGTCTTGATAAACATCTTAAATAACAGAAAACAGGGTTTGAGAGCAGAGAACTGGTCTGACCTCAAATTTACCAGGGTGGGGTTTCTTCCCCACCTAATAAGGCTGAGGGTACTGCAGGAGACCAGGGTGTATTTCAATCCTTATCTCAACCACATAAGACAGACACTCGCAGAGCGGCTGTTTATAGACCTCTCCCCAGGAATGCATTCCTTTCCCAGGGTCTTAATTATTAATATTCCTTGCTAGGAAAAGAATTTGGTGATATCTTCCCTACTTGCACGTCCATTTATAGGCTGTCTATGCTATATGGCTCTATTCTGCCTGACCCCGCAGGCAGTCAGACCTTATGGTTGTCTTCCTTGTTCCCTAAAATCACTGTTATTCTGTTCTTTTTCAAGGTGCACTGATTTCATATTGTTCAAGCACACGTTTTACAATCAATTTGTACGGTTAACACAATCATCACAGTGATCCTGAGGTGATGTACATCCTCAGCTTATGAAGATAACAATATTAAGAGATTAAAGTAAGACAGGCATAAGAAATCATAAGAGTATTATTAGGAAAGTCATAAACGTCCATGAAATCTTCACAATTTTTGTTCCTCTGCCATGGCTCCAGCTGGTCCCTCCATTTGGGGTCCTTGACTTCCCACAACACTTCACTGTGGAGGTGATGTAGAAGCTGGGTCAAGTAATAAAAATAGAAGTGTGTGCCCCACACATAGGTGACTCTTCCACAGGTGTCCCCTGAAGGTCTGCAGAAGATTTATCCAAGAGGTGGAGTTGACATAGTTAATAATGAAAATGTGCACCCTGAGAACAAAACCAACTGCTTTTGTTGGCTTAAGTTCTAGGACAACAAGACAAATTAAGTAGGAAACAATATAGAAAGATTGTTGGAGAATAAAAGAAGGAGACAGGCAGTCTAAGTTTAGTAGGAAGAGAATAGAAGAAGAAAAAAAATGTCCTTACAAGTGGAAGTGAGGAGAGCTGGTCACAATGAACACTTGTACCTGTTATACAGCAATGTAAAGACAGCTGAATGCATCAACAATTTTCTGTTTCTGACCTTTAAAAATTAACATATGAAACTATAAAATCATTTAATCTAGCACAATTTTCATAACAAGTAGAGGATAAAGCTAACTAACATAAATTGAGGACACTGAGTGGCTAAAGTGGTGCAAATTAATATATTAGAATCGCACTCTGAGTATATAAGACAAAGTATTTTTCATATAAGGATTTTTGAAATAGATAAATACATAGCTATGAAAAATGATGCCACTAAATTATTTTAATTCATTTGGAAGTTTTATGCTCACATTTGTGCACTATGTAGATATATGTAATACTTAAGTAAATGAATCTGAATAAATCAATATAGGTTGCATTCATTAGAATTATTGTCAAGATTAGAGACCTTGGAGATATTGACTGTTCATTGTCTCATGCCAACCTTGATTTAAAAGCATTTCATTTCCATTACAAAGCTGAATAATATTAACTTTATCATGTATAGGTTTTATGGGAAATTTGATATATTTTAGAATATTTGTCATAAATTCTTGGCACATACCATGATCTATGTTTGTTTTGTTTATTAGTTACTAGTGTATGCACTGTATTTGTGAATTTTTCTTCTCTTTAAATGTGTACAGCTCCTTTGGTTGAGCGATGTAAATGTTGTTAAAACTGACCCAGCTATTGCAATGATCTCATGTCTTTGTACCATTCCTGGGATATTTGGCAAGTTCTCTATGAGACCTTCACATATATTGATTGGCTTTCGAGATGTATTGATCAAAGAAACCGTAAAGGTTAACAGGAACATTGCCCAATCCTGGGAAGTGTGGTTGGTGTAGTCAGGGTAGTTGTCATGTTTTATGTACTGCCAGTGGAAGTGCTGGGGGTGTTTGTTTAATTAGAACTTTGATTAAATAATCACAGCAGAATTGATCTAAACAATGCAGCAGGATTCCTGTTGACATCTTTTGCATCTTTTATATTTGTCTTTCTTTAAGAGAAAAAAGCCTCTAAGAAACCAATTTGGCTTTTTTTTTTCATGAAATAGTGAAGCATATAAATACTTCATAAAGGCAAAACATTTTTACACACTTTTGGTGTTTACTTAAATTATTTTTATTTTAGTGTATTATTAAGCCTAGGCCTTAATGTTCTCTTTTTACAGCTTAGTACATAAATAAAGCCAAATATGAGTTATAGGCAGGGTAAGAACAAACCCACAAAGCTAATCAAGCTCAATATGACAATATTAATTTACTATAATGAATGATATTGCTCTACTGGAGCTGAATGACTGATTGTAAAGTGTGTTTGATGCTGTGACCCTGGGGCTTTGAGTTCGGTGACATGTTCCCTGTGATGCCTCAATTCTCTTGTCACATATTAGTAATTGAACTTCCATAGAGGCTTCGATTATACAATGTGCCATAACCTTATCTGACCTTTACGTATTCTGGGTGAGATTACAAAAATAAACAGTGAAACTGCATGAGTGCTCAGATAATCCAGAGTATGCTATACTATTATTATTATTATTATTATTATTATTATTATTATTATTTTGAGATGGAGTCTTGCTCTGCTGCCCAGACTGGAGTGCAGTGGCGTGATCTTGGCTCACTGCAGCCTCCACCTCCCGGTTCAGGCAATTCTCCTGCCTCAGCCTCCAGAGTAGCTGGGACTACAGGTGCATGGCACCACACCTAGCTAATTTTTGTATTTTTAGTAGAGATAGGGTTTCACCATGTTGGTCAGGATGGTCTTGATCTCCTGACCTCTTGATCTGCCCTCTTTAGCCTCCCAAACTGCTGGGATTACAGGCAGGCATGAGCCACCGCGCCCAGCCTATTATTTTTTAATTTTATCAAAATGAAAACACAACGTTAAAAAATTCTCACAGAGAACTCATGGGCCCTGAGAATATCTCTACCGACTCTACTTGGAGAAACACTACAATAAAGAATTTATTAGATCAAGAGAAAAGGAATCTGGCCTTCATTAACAGTAGAAATTAATGTTCTTTAAAAAATATTATTCGCTAGCCCTTTAATGAAGTGTATATAGCAGACAACAGTGACAGTTTTAAAGTAACAACTTGGTTTCACATTTTGCATGTTTATTATTGTATAAACAAATATGTGAGGCAATTATTACTATCATACTATCATATTATGTTCACTGAAGGAATATAACCTTATCTAGATAACTTACATAAACTTGTGTTGAATTGAATAGTCTTTTTTAATAGAGTGTGGTAGATTCTGTACCTTTTCAAACACTCATTTGGGAAAGTGTGTACATTAGCCACAGAATTATGTTAGATTTTTCAGAATGCTTGTATATGTGAATGCATAACTGTGAAAAGTTACCTCTCTAATAGTTGAATTTTCTTTTTCATTTTAGTCCAGGTGGGTTACATATTTTTTATATGTAATAAAGCTTTCTTCAGCACTTGGGATATTTTCTTTACAAATACTCTAGGAAGCGTACAGAAAGTAATCAACTTTGAATTGTGTTATGTTTTAAAAAATCATTTGAAAAATTTTAAATAGGAATTTGTAATCTATTTCTCTATATATCTATCAGTGGTACTTTCTGAGTGGTGTTTGGGTTCCAGTCTGGCCACCCAACTGCTTAACATATAATATAGTTGAAATATAATGCATTTGCAGTAAAAAAAAATCAATATTCTTGCAGTACTCATAAGGGAGGGAAATAAATGAATGTGAATTAAAAATTATTGGAAATGTTAGTTTTAGAGAAAAACAGATTCAATTAAATATCTCTTGAGGTGGGATAAATTGAATCCTGCGGTGAATGGTGGAGGGAAAGGGGCAATCATGGATATAATTTCCAAAAAATTAAAGGAAGATTTTGTGAAGGCTAGCTGGAAACAGATACATGAGAAGATCCTACGGTTTTGCTTTTTTGGTAGATAGAAGGTGGAGAAAGGCTAGAGAACATATGTAAATTAGGGCTTATAACTTTTAGAGTGTCTATTTTAAACCTCTCATATTCTTATACAGTGCAATAAAACTACATTTTTAGATAGCATGCATTTTTAGACACAATACCTATTTAAATACCACAGGTTTTTTTTGAACTTTTATTTTAGGTTTAGGGGGTACATGTGCCGGTTAATTACATGGATAAATTGCGTGTTGTTGAGGTTTGTTGTTCAGATGAGCACAGTACCTGATAGGCTTTCAGTTCTCACCCCCCTCTCACCCTCCCCTCTCTATAGTCCCCAGTGCCCAGTGTCTATAGTTCTCATCTCTATTTCCATATGTACACAATGTTTAGATCCCACCTACATGTGAGAACATGCCATATTTGGTTTTCTGTCTCTGTGTTAGTTTGCTTTGGATGACATCCAGCTGCATTCGTGTTGCTGCAAAGGACATGATCTTGTTCTTTTTTGTGGCTGCATAGTATTCCGTAGTGTATGTACCACATTTTCTTTATCCAGTCCACCATTGGTGGGTATTTAGGTTGACTCTATGTCTGTGCTATTGTGAATAGTGCTGCAATGATGGAACATATGAGTCCATGTATATTTTTGGTAGAATGATTTATTTTCTACCAAATATTTATTTTCCTTTGTGTATATACCGAGTAATAGGATTGCTGGGTCAAATGGTACTACTGTTTTAAATTGTTTGAGAAATCTCCAAAGTGCTTTCCACAGTGGCTGAACTAATTCACATTCCCACAAACTGTGTGTATGTGTTCCCTTTTCTCCACAGCCTTGACAGCCCCTGTTGTTTTTTGATTTTTTTTTTAATTATTATTTTTTTTATTATACTTTAAGTTTTAGGGTACATGTGCACATTGTGCAGGTTAGTTACATTAATAGCCATTCTGACTGGTGTGACATGGTATCTCATTGTGGTTTTGATTTGCATCTCTCTAAAGATTAGTTATGTTGAGCACTTTTTAATATATTTGTTGGCCTCATGAAATACTAGTTTTAAACGATTTTGATGGTGTGTAGTCACTAGGTAAGGGTCTCTTCTGTGTTCACCTTTCTGTTATCCGGGTTAGGTTTTTTAGTTTAACCACACAACTTGTCTCTTACCAGTGTCCTCACTTCTCCTGCATATTGTTGTTCCATTTCACTCTGTGGCAAAACTCCAGACCTGGATCAATCCAATTTCTTATTGTCTTCATTACTGTATCTGATACGTTGAATTCTGTTAAAGAAAAATCACATAACTACAAATATAGATTTATATAAATTTATGGTCTCCAGTGTCCACTGGGACTTCAATGCTGCATTTTCTTTTTTTCTTTAGCATTTCTCGAGTAAGTTTCTCTTTTACTCTCCAAAGGCCATTTTAAACTTTTGGCTTTCCTGCCTCTGTGCCTCAAGCTTAACAGGGTACATTGATTCAAACCTAGCAATGATTATATAAATTTATTATCACCAGACCAACAGACTTGCCTGTATCCACACCCATTGTTTTCTCTTTCCCTCCTTTTAAAATAGAAGGTAATCTTTCTTTGGTCTACTGGAGCCATTCTATCAATTCTTTTTAGGGCTCTTGTTCTGTTAATCTATCTTATACCTATCTCACTGCTGGCTCTTTCTCTTAAAAGCATGCATAAATGGTCCGGGCTTGGTGGCTCACGCCTGTAATCCCAGCACTTTGGGAGGCCGAGGCGGGCAGATCACGAGGTCAGGAGATCGAAACCATCCTGGCTAACATGGTGAAACCCTGTCTCTACTAAAAATACAAAAAATTAGCCGGGCGTGGTGGTGGGCGCCTGTAGTCCCAGCTACTCGGGAGGCTGAGGCAGGAGAATGGCATGAATCCGAGAGGCGGAGCTTGCAGTGAGCCGAGATTGCGCCACCGCACTCCAGCCTGGGCAGAAGAGCGAGACTTCGTCTCAAAACAAAACAAAACAAAACAAAACAAATGCATAAATGTTTCTACTACTAGCTAGTTTCTTATCTATTTTCATTCACTGATTAACTTCAGAAAAATGCCTTTTAAATTTCCTTACCACACACATAACCAAAATCCTCTAAAATATGCTACTGCCTCATTTAGCTAAGGTAATTAATGCTTTCTTCTTATTAATTCCAATAGGTGTTCAATATTTTACTTCCTCTCTTTATTATGTCTAACATTTTTGTCCATTCTCTGCCAGTCTTCACTTAACTTCTATATACCATTCTGCCCTCATTTTCCTTTCTTTCCTGTGTTCATTTTGTCTAATTGTCCTTCTTAAATGCTTCTTTTGCCTGTCCCTTCACTACCTGCTTCTAGGTTGCCTTCTTTTTCCATTTTACACATCCCGCCTGGGTGATTGTATCTGCGCCAATGGCCTTTTTTGCCACATATGTGATGGTTACTCCCAGTGGCAACGCTGGCTATTCTCAGTTCTGTGTCATCAGCCCACATCTTTCTTCTGATGTTGAGATCATATGCAGGATTGCCGAGTAGGTGTCTATACATGGTTGTTCCACTAGCATCTCAAATTTAAACGTGTCCAATGTGAATGGCATCACTTTCCAATCAGTTGCTAAAACCCAAACTGTGGCCCCATCCTTAATATTTCTCAAGCTTATTTATTTTTACCCCATTACGCAATAATCGAGTTTATGCAATAATCATTACATTATTGATTCTAGTTTATGCAATAATCATTACATTTTAAGAATGTGGAAAGCACTTACTTTTAAAGAGGATGAACATTTTTCAATTATTACACATTGTTTTTCGGGTTAGTCTAAACTCGATGGGCATAACAAGACTCTGTATCATATCTAATATTGTTTCTTCATACCTTTCCAGTTCATCTCACAACCCACTTCATCCTGAATGTTTTCTCTCTCTATACTAAACTGCCTTCACTTTTTCAGCCAAATGGCACATGCTGTGATGATTAGAGATATTGGCAGTAACTCTCCAGTGAGTAAAAGCAGGAGAAAGTTACAATTACCCAATTATTAATGTCTATAGTGGAGAGATGTTAAAATGGTAAAAAGTGGATGCAATCCTTAATTATTCTTTGTCTGTGTATTTTCTTTCTTTTTTATTGCATGCACCCTAGTCCTGTTGTGTGTTAATAACAGGCATCAATTGCATTTTCCATTCTTTTAGACCTTGGACTTCTCCTTGACGTAGAATTATTTTCTCTGTCCACAATGGCCTGTTACACAGAAATACTGTTTTAAAATTAACAAAATATGCTTTACAAGATATGATGAATTCTGATGATTTTCTTGTAAATTTTAACATAAGTATCAAGGAAATGGAAGACAATATTCCTTATCAAGACTGAGCACATATACATAGGGAAATACAGGATTTAACTAATTTTCTGTGAAATTACAGTCTGAAAAATCACGGTAGTCTTGAAAGCAAAGATTATTGAAATATTGATTATTTTGAGCTTGAACTAAAGGGATTAAATAATTATCTATTTCACTTTGCTTGTGAATACATAGTCTGAAAATGACTAAATATTGATTGAAACCCATGTGTGAAGAAACTGGTAATGAGAAAAATGATAATTCTGAGTAATGGTATTTACTCTTTCATTTGGAGAAAATTATTTGAGAAGAAATGTGCTAGTAAATGTTTTCTAGACCACTATCAGATAACTATTTTGAATGTAAGATAGCATTTTGTAATTGTTCTTGAAAAATTTAATACAATGCCATTCTTAAATATAAAATAAGTATTCCTCTGTGTTTTAGATAAATAATAATACATTTTACTTGTAAGTGTAAATGTAATGTTTTCATCTTTAAAAGAAAGATTTTTCTTTTTTAGATAACATCTCTAACTTTCCCGGTTTTAAGAGACATATCTCAAAATAAATTGGCTTAGCATAGTATCATCTTCAATGAAAATTATTTCAATGCTGTATCTAATAAATTGTAACTGTCTAAAAATGTTACATTTCTAGAAGCTTCTTATGTTATATGAAAATATTTATATTCCTGAAAAATTCTCTTCCAAAAAAAGATAGTTTTACTATCATTCCAGATCTTAAGCAGTTTTAGAATAACTGATTATTTTCACAGATATTTACCTGAATGCATAGTTAATGCATGGACTAAAGAATAAGTTATTCATTGTAGTTAAAATTTTAATCTTTTCAATGGCTGCCTGTATGTGTACAAGTAAAACAAACAAAAATGTGTATGATTAATATGTTTAAAAGTAAGGTGCAAGTATTTTATATAACTCTTTCTATGGAAATTATACATATTCTCAAGAACAATTCATTTATCCATACTTTTAGTAATCTGTTTCCTCAGATATTATAATTGGTTTTTAAATTAGTTTTATTTTTTGTTACGGTTTAGACCAGGGTTTGCAATGTAACATTGTGGCATTTTGAAAATATGCATTCCCTGTCTGCTTTTTCATACAGTTTTCTTTGATGTGGCTTTGAAGTTGCCCATGATCACTGCATTTTTACTACAATTTGGAAACTAGGGAACTATCTTTTTTCGTACAAGCATGATTTTCCTTAGGTGAGCACACTTGCTATTTGTGAAGCAAGTGATAATTTGTTCTGTAGAACATAGCTTTTGGCCAATTTTGACTAATCTTTATATTTGAGCTATGAGCATCTGGTCACAAAGTTATACTACCCCAAAGACTGTTTTTGAAAGATTTTCCAGAATGATAACATACAATTTTTTATTAATTTAGTTTTCATTATTCATAGCAATATGTTTTCATTTTATAACTGAAATTTAAAGCTTTTACTTCTGTCTGATGCATTATATGTTATATTTATGTTATATATAAACCAAATATATGTACATACCATTTTATAATATATAAATTTCAGTTGTTGCATTTTCTTTACAATTATTATTCCTGTATGTGATTTTTTTTTTTCCAGACTCCAAATTTCTTTGGTTTAAGGACCAACCATTTCCTTCTTATTTTTGTATCTGTAGACTTAACCTCAGTTTAGGACATACAGCTGATACTACATAAATTGAACCAATGACAGGACATTTATGTGTTAAAATGGCTTTAAATTAGTACCAAAATGATTCATCTAATTTCTAGTGGGAAGAGTCACACATTGTTATATCTAAATAAATACATTTATTTCATTTCCTCTAGGCTTCCTTCGCAGCCCAGTTATTCACACATTGGTAGCATAGTATCCTCATGCTAGCTGGCCTTGCTCGCCTGGGATCTGTATTGCCCTTGATGTCAGACTGAAAATCAATTTTACTGGTCTATCCTTGTGTAAAACCATCAAGTTATTGACAAATTTAAAAACAAATTTGAGAAGGTGCAAAGATGAATGTGAATTGGGTGAACAGCACATGGTTAACTTTTCTTCAGTTGAAAAACTATTTATTATAAACAACCTATATTAAAATATTTTCCCTTTTGCTAATAATAGAAATTGTAACTCTACACTCAGACATTTATGGTAGGATAATAATATGTCATTCCATAAAAATAATACCTGTTTTCTTCTTTGATAATTTTCCACCTGAAGTTGATAAAAACTAGGTGAACCCTGAAATAGCAGTATCAAATGCCTTCTGTTTTGGAGTTCCAATAATACTTTGAGTGATTATGAACTCATATGTTTTCCCATGCATATTCTCATACATATATATTTAGATTTACAAATTATAATGGAAAATTTTACCAGAGTGACATTTAGGCCTGAAAACTACTGGAAAAGAAAATCGTACTATTGATTCTGTAAACCTTTTGTCTGTAGACCAGCTCTGGTGTGGTTATCAGGTTATCAAAACATTGAGGAGCAGCTGAAACAAGCAAGGCCAAATAGACTCCATCTAGTGGTTACACGGGACTGGTGCAGCCTAATTTGACTAAAACTTGTTTTCAGGGCAGTGGTTGACAACTCAGATGCCTACAGAAGAGGGTGGATGGGAGAAAAATCAATTGTCGGTATGTATCATACTTTCTGTATGGTTAGGCAACTATGGTGTAAGCATATAACATAAAATAAATAAGAGGTAAAAAATGTATTTTAAACTCAGAATGAAAAAAAATGCAACCTGTATGATAAATGCCCCTGGGAATAGTGAGTTCTATGGCAAACCACTAGGCTGATCATCTGGTTCAATTGATTGCTGTTATTCAAGAACACAGGCCTGGTGCTGCTAGACTTCACAATTTTTCTAGAGAAACTGGAGATCTAGATTTGTATGTGAAACCTACTAAATTTAATATGCTGGTTCATTTTCTTAAAATGTGATATGGCCCCAACTTAAATACATCTTGGTCACATTTGGCTGTGACCTGCCATTTTGAGATCTTTGTTTCACACAAGGTCTTGAATTTTTTTTATTATACTTTAAGTTCTAGGGTACATGTGCACAATGTGCAGGTTTGTTACATATGTATGTATGTACCATATTGGTGTGCTGCACCCATTAACTCATCATTTACATTAGGTATTTCTCTTAATGCTATCCCTCTCCCCTCCCCCCACCCCACGACAGGCCCCCGTGTGTGATATTCCCCGCCCTGTGTCCAAGTGTTCTCATTGTTCAATTCCCACCTATGAGTGAGAACATGCGGTGTTTGGTTTTCTGTCCTTGTGATAGTTTGCTTAGAATGATGGTTTCCAGCTTCATCCATGCCCCTACAAAGGACATGAACTCATCCTTTTTTATGGCTGCATAGTATTCCATGGTGTATATGTGCCACATTTTCTTAATCCAATCTATCATTGATGGACATTTGGGTTGGTTCTAAGTCTTTGGTATTGTGAATAGTGCCACAATAAACATACATGTGCATATGTCTTTATGGTAGCATGATTTATAATCCTTTGGGTATATACCCAGTAATGGGATTGCTGAGTCAAATGGTATTTCTAGTTCTAGATCCTTGAGGAATCGCCACACTGTCTTCCACAATGGTTGAATTAGTTTACATTCCCACCAGCAGTGTAAAAATGTTCCTATTTCTCCACATCCTGTCCAGCACCTGTTGTTTCCTGACTTTTTAATGATCGCCATTCTAACTGGTGTGAGATAGTATCTCATTGTGGTTTTGATTTGCATTTCTCTGATGACCAGTGATGATGAGCATTTTTTCATGTGTCTGTTGGCTGCATAAATGTCTTCTTTTGAGAAGTGTCTGTTCATATGCTTCACCCACTTTTTGATGGGGTTGTTTGATTTTTTTCTTGTAAATTTGTTTAAGTTCTTTGTAGATTCTGCATATTAGCTCTTTACCAGATGGATAGATTGCAAAAATTTTCTCACATTCTGTAGGTTGCATGTTCACTCTGATGGTAGTTTCTTTTGCTATGCAGAAGCTCTTTAGTTTAATTAGATCCCATTTGTCTATTTTGGCTTTTGTTGTCATTGCTTTTGGTGTTTTAGTCGTGAAGTCCTTGCCCATGCCTATGTCCTGAATGCTATTACCTAGGTTTTCTTGTAGGGTTTTTATGGTTTTAGGTCTAACATTTAAGTCTTTAATCCATCTTGAATTAATTTTTGTATAACGTGTAAGGAAGGGATGCAGTTTCAGCTTTCTACATATAGCTAGCCAGTTCTTCCAGCTCCATTTATTAAATAGGGAATCCTTTCCCCATTTCTTGTTTTTGTCAAGTTTGTCAAAGATTGGATGGTTGTAGATGTGTGGTGTTGTTTCTGAAGGCTCTGTTCTGTTCAATTGGTCTATATCTCTGTTTTGGTACCAGTACCATGCTGTTTTGGTACCAGTACCATGCTGTTTTGGTTACTGTAGCCTTGTAGTATAGTTTGAAGTCAGGTAACGTGATGCCTCCAGCTTTGTTCTTTTGGCTTAGGATTGTCTTAGCAATGCAGGCTCTTTTTTGTTCCATATGAACATTAAAGTAGTTTTTTCTGATTCTGTGAAGAGAGTCATTGGTAGCTTTATGGGGATGGCAATAAATCTATAAATTACCTTGGGCAGTATGGCCATTTTCACAATATTAATTCTTCCCATCCATGAGCATGGAGTGTTCTTCCATTTGTTTGTGTCCTCTTTTATTTTGTTGAGCAGTGGTTTGTAGTTCTCCTTGAAGAGGTCCTTCACATCCCTTGTAAGTTGGATTCCTAGGTATTTTATTATCTTTGAAGTAATTGTGAATGGGAATTCGCTCATGATTTGGCTCTCTGTTTGTCTGTTA
Source organism: Pan paniscus (assembly GCF_029289425.2). Taxonomy (NCBI): domain Eukaryota; kingdom Metazoa; phylum Chordata; class Mammalia; order Primates; family Hominidae; genus Pan; species Pan paniscus. The sequence continues at coordinate 89,170,101 of NC_073259.2, forward strand.
TTGATGTATAGGAATGCCTGTGGTTTTTGCACATTGATTTTGTATCCTAAGACTCTGCTGAAGTTGCTTATCAGCTTAGGGAGATTTGGGGCTGAGATGATGGGGTTTTCTGAATATGCAATCATTCATCTGCAAACAGGGACAATTTGACTTACTCTTTTACTAATTGAATACCATTTATTTCTTTCTCCTGCCTGATTGCCCTGGCCAGAACTTCCAACACTATGTTGAATAGGAGTGGTGAGAGAGGGCATCCCTGTCTTGTGCCAGTTTTCAAAGAGAATGCTTCCAGTTTTTGCCCATTCGGTATGATATTGGCTGTGGGTTTGTCGTAAATAGCTCTTATTATTTTGAGATACATCCCAACAATACTTAGTCTATTGAGAGTTTTTAGCATGAAAGGCTGTTGAATGGTGTCAAAGGCCTTTTTTGCATCTACTGAGATAATCATGTGGTTTTTGTCTTTGGTTCTGTTTATGTGATGGATTATGTTTATTGATTTGCCTGTGTTGAACCAGCCTTGCATCGCAGGGATGAAGCCAACTTGATCATGGTGGATTAGCTTTTTGAAGTGCTGCTGGATTCAGTTTGCCAGTATTTTATTGAGGATTTTTGCATCGATGTTCATCAGGGATATTGGTCTAAAATTCTCTTTTTTTGTTGTGTCTCTGCCAGGCTTTGGTATCAGGATGATACTGGCCTCATAAAATGAGTTAGGGAGGATTCCCTCTTTTTCTATTGATTGGAATAGTTTCAGAAGGAATGGTACCAGCTCGTTTTTGTGCCTCTGGTAGAATTTGGCTGTGAATCTGTCTGGTCCTGGACTTTTTTTTGGTTGGTAGGCTGTTAATTGTTGCCTCAATTTCAGAGCCTGTTGTTGGTGTTTTCAGGGATTCAAATTCTTCCTGGTTTAGTCTTGGGAGGGTGTATGTGTCCAGGAATTTATCCATTTCTTCTAGACTTTCTAGTTTATTTGCGTAGAGGTGTTTATAGTATTCTCTGATGGTAGTTTGTATTTCTGTGGGATCGGTGGTGATATCCCCTTTATCATTTTTTATTGCGTCTATTTGATTCTTCTCTCTTTTCTTCTTTATTAGTCTTGCTAGCAGTCTATCTATTTTGTTGATCTTTTCAAAAAACCAGCTCCTAGATTCATTGATTTTTTGAAGGAAATTTTGTGTCTCTATCTCCTTCAGTTCTGCTCTGATCTTAGTTATTTTTTAATCTCATTTCTTTCAGAGGACAGAAAATTGGTGGGCATCTTCCAGCAACACTGTAAAGTGAGACTGGATTATAAAGTTACTGAATTATTGGTAGTGTGGGCCTTGGTTGAATGTCATTTTTATTCAACTGGCATAATTCAAGATGCTGAAGTCACAGCTTTGGCTATGACTAGCTATTCTCGTTGGTCTCTCTCAGTGTGGTACCTTAAATGATGTACCTAGTAATGTGATCATGAAGCATGGTCACTTTCTGCAGGGGTTGCACACTGAGATGTTTGGATATAACTTTCCAATTTTTGTCTTGTTTTTTTGAGTTCCATGTATAATTCAAGTTCATGATTTTTATTACTTTGGTGTATCTTTCTCATAATCTCTGCTAGCGTCTTTGAAGTTCTTGAAACATAGCACTCAATTATAGAGTTTGCAATATAAAGTAGAATAAAACACTAAAATCGTGGTTTTTTTCTTTCTGTCTTTCACCAGATCCCTTAACCTTCACCACACCTGTCCCCATCCATACAGAGGAAGTGAATAAATAGAAAAGAGAAAAACGGCCAGGATTCAGAATTCTTTAAACTTGTCCAGAAAGTAGGAGAGACAAAAATGAAAGGAGCCATAAATAGACATGTGACCTAATTTCTTCTCCCAAGCCTCCTCTGTTCATTGTGTTGGACAGTCACATTCAAAGGCAAGCCATGGTCCTTCCAATTGCCCACCATGCCCCTACAGGCCCTTTGGCCCCCTGACCTGATCGACAACTGTCTTTTCACTTGTTTCTTCTCCAGGCCCCTGGTTTCCTTGCTGTTCCTTGATCGCATCACATATGATCTCCTTTACCTCTTACATGTTTGTATTCCACTGATGTTCTCTTTGCCTGAAATAGTACATTCATAGATATCCACTTTTTTTCAACTTCTACATGTCTTACAAAACTGTTGCTTTCTTAGTGAGCTCCCGGTGAGAATTACATCCACCCCTTCCCCTGCACTCTGAATCCTCTTTACTCTGCTCTACTTCCCTCCTCCATATGATTGAAGATTTTTTACCACAATAGATAATTTACTTATTTATTGTGTTTATTGCTTATTGTGAGTATTTTCTCTGCTAAAGTATAAGTACTTGCAGGGTAGAGATTATTGTCTTGTCTTGTTTACTTATCTGATGTATCTGAAAACAGTGTCTGACATATAATAGATACTTAATATATATATTTTAAGTAAAAGAATGTTGAACTACTTATTCATTAAGATCTGGGAGTACTTCCCACAGTCCTCTATAATTGCCCATGGGAAGGATTCTTGCAATAAATTTTATCATGTGTGGGCTTATAATCTGTTTTGTCTTTATTGCTAGAAAGTACAAAAACATGTTACGGGGAAGAGACATTTATATGTTGAGGTCTCAAAAACAGAAAAAAAAAAGAACTGTGTATGTTGTATCCAAATACAGAGGAAAGTCATTTTGTATAATAATTAGTGTAAAAAAAACTATAAAGGCAGTAGAAAGAGCAAAGAATATGAGGTTGGAAGACCTGTGATCGTGTCCTGTTACAGCATTTGCTAGTTCTCTGACCTTGGTTAGCTGTTTATTAGCTCTGAACCTTATTACCTTATCTTTAGATGTAAATAATAATATAGTAGAATTTGTCTTATTTGCTTTATTAGTGTTTAGTGATATGTTTTCTTTATGAATATATACTTGCTTCCTTTAACAGTTACCCAACATCTATCTAAATTTGTAATTATTTTGTTTTTCTGTTCACCTGACAGATTCACCTTTTGCAATATATAGGCTCTACAGGGACAATTCTGTGTCTTTCTTTTATCAGTGTTACGTTCCCAACTCTTACATACTATGTCTGATATATAATAGTTGCTCAGTAAAAATGTTGTGACATGAATGGTTAAGCAATCTTAAGTCATAAAGTTTATGTGACATAATAATAGTAGGTTGGTTTATAATCAATGATTATAATACAATTGTTATTACTCTCACCATCTAAAGCATTATCATCATCATCAAATATGTGTTACTTAGGCTCCTTTAATCTACTACCAAGCGGGTGATCAGCTTCTAATATTACTGCCTTAAGTTAGAAGTTTGGTGAAATAATACAAAATACATTTTACTGATTTAATGGTCTTGGCATAGGTCTCCAAGCTGGCTGGTGTCTTGGTCAAGCATGGCATCAAGAAAGGTGACACTGTGGTTATCTACATGCCCATGATCCCACAGGCAATGTATACCATGTTGGCATGTGCAAGGATAGGTGCCATCCACAGTCTCATATTTGGAGGATTTGCTTCCAAAGAACTAAGTAGTCGCATTGATCATGTAAAGGTAAGTGCTTTATTTTGGGAAATCAAGTAGTAGCTAAGTATAATTTAGTCATATTTATCTGTGGATGAATCATCTGAGAATGCTCTATAGTTGTTAGATCTTCTCTTCAAATAGGATGGTTGATAAATACTTTTCCTAGAAATCATTACATTAAATATCAAAAAGATGCCTACATGCATATGTTTATTGCAGCTTAATTTACAATTTCAAAGACATGGAATCAACCTAAGTGACCACCAACTGAAGAGTGGATAAATAAAATGTGATATATATAATATGTTATATATATTATAATATATATTATATATCACATTATATATTATATATTATAATATATTATATATCACATATATAATATATATCACATTATATATTATATATAATACAATAATACTTAAATACATATAATAATATATAAATATATATAATATATAATATTATAATAATATATAAAATAAAATATATACACACACACGCCATGGAATACTTCTCAGCCATAACAAAGAATAAAGTAATACCTTTTGTAGCAAATTGGATGGAACTGGAGATCATTAGCTTAAGTGAAACAACTCAGGAACAGAAAACCAGATACTTCATGTTCTCACTGTTAAGTGGGAGCTAAGCTATGTGTATGCAAAGACATATAGAGTGGTATAATGGACACTGGAAACCCAGAACGGGGATAAGGGATGAAAAACTACCTATTGGATACAATGTACACTATTTGGGTGACAGGTACCCTAAAAGTCCAGACTTCAAGCTATTTAAATAAATACATAAATAAAATGTTTTTTATTTCACATACACCTGTTAATCACACATTTGTTTTAAAGTCAGTCCTATGTGAAAGACATCTTGCTAGGTGCCTTGGGGAATATAAACTATAAGATAAGGTGTCTGCTTTCCAACTTAGCTTGTCATATATTTGGGTGTATAAGACATACAAGAAAAGGACTAATAACTAATTTGTTCATTCAACATATATTTTATTAAGCTCCTGCTATGTTCCTGATACTGTCTTTGCAACTGGGTAATAAGTAATACGTATCAAATGGATGGGACATATAACTAGTTTTACAATCCATATACTTCCAGGAAGTATATATGTTTGAATGGGGTACAAAAATAACAATTTAGTGAGTCTGTTGTGAAATATCATTGAGCTATTTAATCTAAAACAGCACACTGTCTGGCATATAGTACACATTTAAAAATGTTAACTATTATTAATATATGAATTTAGTGCAGGAGTTAGAAAAATTTTAATGGTAATTGACCAGATAGTAAATATTTTAGGCAGTATGGATAACATGATCTCTATTGCACCTACTCAGCTTTGCTGCTGTAGCACAAAAGCATCCTTAGACAACATGTACATGATAGGTGTGCATTTTTCAATAATATTTTATAGAAACAGGCTGTGTGCCGGGTTTGGCTCACAACCATAGTTTGCAGACCCCTGATTTAGAGGAAGAGGCATTTTCTTTCAGTCGGGTGGCCAAAGAAGGCTTCCTGAAGGAGATGAGATTTGAGTTAGATCTTGGCTAAGATTCAGCTAGTTGAAGAGAATGACATAGTAGGATCCAAAAAGGCAGAAAAAGAATCTGAGTCAAGCAGTAGAGACAGGAAATGGTAAAATTCATTTGGAAGGACAGTAAGTAGACCGATGTGACTAAAAGGTGAGAGAAGGTGAGCTTGCAAGGGTAGGTTTTGTCTGAACTGGATTCTGTTAATGAGTAAAAGTTTTTGAACAGGCAAGTGTCATGTTTTAAACAATGTTAAGAAGAGGCAGGTCTTGCAGTATGTAAGTGGGAGTGAAGCTGGAAGCTGTAATAAAAACCTTTGATAGGTGGTCTGTTTGTGAAACAGTGGGCAATATGAAGGGGAAAAAGGACTCTGGGAAGATTAAGGAAGGAAGGTGCTTATCAGAGCAAGAGATGGTTGAGCTTTAGAGTTTTACAAGCCCAAGATGAGACATTCTTAATGGGAAGAGAGCTAATATATACTGAAGGCCCCCTGAGTACTAGGTATAGAGTGAGGCTTTGCATATCTCACTTTATCTTGTAATAGATTAGTTATTAAAACAAGAAAGCTGATTTGTGGACAAACCATCTGGGTCCTTTTTTATCTTTTTTTTTTTCTTTTTAAACATGTTGAGTTAATGCCTATGAAGAAAATCTAGGGAAAATATATCAGTCACTGACCTGCAAAAGAAACTGTAAAAATTTTTGATAAGATATAGGGAAATTACAATATGTAAAACAATAAGGATTTAAAAAACTTCTGGTGTACCACTTAAGGAATTTTCATCCATCTCTCTCTCTCACACACACACACACACACACACACACACACACACACCCCTAATACTCCTTTGTTAAGGGGTTTATGCAATAAATGCTTTTATGGACAAGGCAATTGGGCAGGTCAAATGTAAGGAGAGAAGATGGAGATATATATATCTGAGATAGTTGGGTAAAATTAGTGTGTAGTTGAAATTAGGAATGATTTTGATGTCATGATCTTCAAATAAATAGGCTAAAGAAAAAGTTTTATTTTAACAGAAGAAGATGGAAAAGATGTATTCTAACAAGTCAGTCTAGACTCAATAAGATCTCCCATAAGACTGTTAATAGAAATGTGAAAGGAATTATTTTTTCAGAGGAAGAGTCTAATTTTGACTTTATTAAATTATTCAAGCTTTGATATATTCTATATATGCTCCTAATTTGATATGTAGCTTGCTTTTGTTTATTCAGAATTCTAAGGAATGCTATCTCGAGCTATTTTTGTGAGTATTATAGATATTAAAATGTGAATTATATTCAAATGTCTGACCTTTAAAAATAAATAAAAGGAAACAAGACTTTCTGCTTTTTTTTTCCTTTTTGTTTTAAGGCAGCTTGATATGGTGGAAAGAGGTTCTGCAACCAGACAGAACTGGCCTTCCTTCTGCCTTCGCCACTTGTAACCTGGGGCAAACTATGTAATTGCACTGAGCCTCCGTTCCATGAATATTAAATTATATTCAAAAAGCAGGCAATACTATATATGCATATATTTAGCACAGTATAAACCTTTCCTAGATGAAATGTATTATAACTAGAAATCAGAATTCAGGAATACATGCAATACTTTGGGTCAATTATCTGCCTTCCGAATAATTTATTATGTGTCTCTTTTGCTTTGGATTTCTTGGTGAAGAAACAATGTACTTAAAAATATGAGGACTTATTTTTCTGCAAATTAATGAGTTCTGCAAACGTTTACTGAAAGCTCATGACATGCCAAGCACTGTGCTAGGTATAGGAAACACAAAAATAAATGACATCCAAACTTGGCCTTATAGAGCTTACTGTGCAGTAATAGAGATTTATGAACACTGACTATAGCTGAACATTTGAGGCATGTCCAGAATGTACTGAAAAGAGAGGTTAACATAAGCTGTGGTTCCCACCAGGGATACATTTTGCCTACACCTGTGTTTGTCTTGAAGAATGACTTAACAAGTTGGCAGGTAAAGAGTATAAAGTGTATCTTAAGGACAGGGGCAGGTCTAGGCTTTGTGAGGCTTGAAACTTTAATCATTTGGGAGCCTTTTTAAGAAAATAATATAATGTAATATTTGGTGAACATGAATATATATTTAGAATGAGAAAAAATTATTACAAATTATTGGAGATTTGGGTCTTTTTCTGCTGTAATCTCTTTAGGCATTTAGTAGAGAAATATATAGAAAACCTATGAAATTCTACTACAACCTCAGCAGCAGCCAGCTCTTATTGGGGCCTTTGCAAGTAAGGGGCCTCAAGATTTGCATTGTACTAGTTTATGGCAAATCCACCTGGCTTAATGGATTATTTGAAAGGGATTTATACATTTCATACATATGAGTCAAAAACATCATTGAGTATGCAGTTTTGAACAGGTAAGTGAGATTTGTGTAGAAGTGATCAAGTCTATAACAATTACAAAGGGTTTACTGGTTTTCAGACCATTCAATAGAAAACAGAAACATTCAGACATTTCTTTAGAAATGTTGAATTGCCAGTCTGCAACTAAAATATTGTGATTACCTAATTAACATTGTTAAAGCTTTCTCTCCATTATTATTTTTTAATTGTAGCCCAAGGTGGTTGTTACAGCATCATTTGGCATTGAACCTGGAAGGAGGGTAGAGTACGTACCACTTGTAGAAGAAGCGCTAAAAATAGGACAACACAAACCAGACAAAATTCTCATTTATAATCGTCCAAATATGGTAATCTGAATATTGAATTTGGTTCTTGCTTATGGTAATATGCTAAGAATGAGTTTAGTTTTTACCATTTAAAAGAGACATTTGATTTATAAGCTATTAAGTATACTGCTGAATGTTATTGTTATTTCTAAAAAATATATGAATAAGACTTACTGACTTCATGAAAATCTAGCTTAAAACCAAAAGACTGAAACACAGAAAGATGTGTGAGATTAATGAATTGGATTCTATGTATATTGCTATTGTTGTGTTTTTTATTAACTCAGATTATATTAGCAATAATAATAACAAACACGAAGTGACTGCTTACCATATGATTTTTAAGACATTCTATTAATGAATATATATATATAAAATAATAATAATAATAATAATTTTTTTTTTTTGAGACGGAGTCTCACTCTGTCGCCCAGGCTGGAGTGCAGTGGCCGATGTCCGCTCATTGCAAGCTCCGCCCCCTGGGTTCATGCCATTCTCCTGCTTCAGCCTCTGGAGTAGCTGGGACTACAGGTGCCTGCCACCACACCCGGCTAATTTTTTGTATTTTTAGTAGAGACGGGGTTTCACCGTGTTAGCCAGGATGGTCTCGATCTCCTGACCTCATGATCCGCCTGCCTGGGCCCCCCAAAGTGCTGGGATTACAGGTGTGAGCCACCGTGCCCGGCCATATTTTTTAATCTTCCTGGTAACTCTATTAACTAGATGATAATATTATTACTATTTTAATAAAAGAAGACTCCAGTGAACATGGAGATAAAGTAACTTGCTCAGTTTGAAAGTGCCAGAGTCAAGATGCGAATGCATGCGCTCTGACTGTATGCTTAATCCCTCAGCTATCCTGACTCTTGGAGTGGTGTGATTAATTTGCATGCAAATATCTTCTTAAAATTTTGAAGAGTATTTAGGCCAGAAATAAAACTATGCTTAGGAAAACAAAACATGAATATTCTAAGTAGATAAATTATTCTGTGATCTATGAAGGAAGGGAGAACAGTATAAGATATCAATGAATACAATTTACCGTACTTTTCCTGTAACTTTGAACTCATGATCACCTTACTTCTTCACCCAAGCAAATCTCTAGCTATTTATGATAAGACCAACTTGGGTTTCTAGCAGATTAAATTTTTTTTTTTGCAGAAGTGAAATTGCAAGACTGCAAAGAATCTTGTGCAATTAATTTATAGAACTCTTGACAAGTTTTCTTTGAAAATACTTAAATGACAAGATATGAGAACAGAGTGTTAAAAATATGTCATTTTGATTACCACCTAGCAATTCCCATTACCACATTAAATTCCTGTGTAAAGTTTTAGTAGTCTGTGGTTCATGAACTGCTGCACTTAATGATTTTAATGTTCTTATGATCTTGAAGAAGAATTTTAAGTTTCTTTCAGAAGACCTCAAGCACTTTTTTTAAAAAAGCTTCTTTGCTGTTTAAATCAGGTAATGCAAAATCAGTAATATAGAAGGCTTTGGGTAAGAACAGTTTAGAGGAATGGCAGGAACACACACACAATGTATGCATATGTGAGTATATGTGTGCTGTTTACATTCATATGTAATTTGTTCAGAACTTATGATGTACTAAGTTCTAGGCCCAATGCTGAGTACTTCCAAATATTTTTTCTTATTTAATTCTAACAAACAAATGAAATACATGCTGTTTCTAGCCTTATTTTGGAGATAAAGAAACTGAGTAATGGAGAGGTCATAGCCCAAAGTCACGGCTACTAAGTGGCAGAACCAGGATTTAAACTCCGGTTTAATGATTTGTAACCAACAAGATATATGCTATTTCTTTCACTATAAACACATTGGATATGTGCAAGTCTCTTCTCTTTTCTTCTTAATAGAGATTAACTGCCTGCTCCCCTCCAATAACTAGCTTACTTTCTCAGCTTCTCTCTTTTTCTGCAGGCCCTTTCCTCTATTGTGATATAGATGAGGGCTGTAGAAATCTCTTGTTCTTTCTATTAGACCTGCTGTTTTGGCAGTAACTAAGCCCAGTGGAATGGCTTTGCTTTGAATTTAGAGAGACACAAATTATGAGGCTCAGTGGTGTGTCTTATTAACCAGGATTGCATTTTTGTAAGAGGAGGTAAAAACTTGGCTGCCACACCTAAGCCTCAGGCAAACAATGATGGAATCAAAGGATATTGCATCAATCACCCCTATGCTCTCCCAATACCGCCTTTTAAGAATTATAAGAATTAGGAAACACATATCTATAGAAGTAAATGCATATATGTGAAAATGTTTTTTTTCCCTCTCTTTGTCAGATCTCCTTTGCACATACCTCTGTTTCTTAGCCTGAAGAATAACCATTTATTGAAGTCCTAATTTCATTAGAGTCCTATAAAAATTATCAACCTGTAATTATTTTTGTGATCCTCAATTTGATGTTTGTATTTTGCAGTGTGATGATTTTTATAGATCTCTGTGTTGTCAAAAGTTTGATAATTTGCAATTAGTTGCTTTTATCCATTGTATAAATAGAAATGGAAATGTATGATTTGGTCATAGTCAACTATTTTATTTATCTAAATGGCAGAGCCAGTACCTATCAGAGTGGGGCTGGAGAAAGCAGTTTGGCCTGAAACTTCAACTTGATACAGGGTCTTCGATTCAGCTATAAATGTGTTAGCTATAAATGTGTTTATTCATACAGGTATCATATTCATACAGGCATCATATTTGTGATATTATATTGAAGTATTAATTGGTAAATGTACCTATTTAAATATATGAACAGTTTTTACAACCCTGATTAATGTATTAAGCAGCCTAGAAAATGGAAGTGGCTTGTCTTTTCTAAATTTTTCAATCTTTGGGCTTATCTCAGGAATCACTTTAATGAAATGGTTACATACATCTCTAGATAGTAGATCTCATTAACTTTCATTGAGTGTTATATAACTTTGCTTGTGCTTGTGCTAACATGTTCGCCAATTATAAACTTCCTGATGTGTGATCTTGAGCTCAGCTAACATCTAAGAAAAAAACTAGGCTTTTAATGGGCATTAACTCTACTTAAATAGCTGTAATTCCCCATCAGAGTAACTTTTCCATCAGCCACTTCCCTGCTTTTCACCCATCTGGCCATTTCATTGTCACTGTTGTTAAAGAAGACTATTTAATTTCTTTAAAGGAGTATCTGTTTAACTCATGACTCTATTATCACAAAGTTTACTAGAAGGAGGAAAACTTGGATCGTGTTTTAGATATATCACAGACTCTGACTAAATTTCAAAACTGGATTTTAGTCTTCAAAAAGGAATAGTAGAATTCTTCCCTACTCCTGAAGAAGAATTAATGTTTTCTTATTTGGAAAGGTAGCTGTGGTATTACTCCTACAGGCCATTGTATGAAGAGAAATTTTAATAGCTTAGTTGACACATCATTGTAAAGATAATAAATGCAAAATAAAATAAATAGGCTATGAAAAATAAAAATTAGTTTATAAAGTTATTAGTGTACATACATCTATAAAAACATGAAACGTTATTTAAGCCATGAGTGTTGATGGAAAAATTACTGCATTATACTGAATTTCTAAAGGATATCTCTAGATTTAAATGAAACATGCTTTTTTGTCAGTTTAGTTGAAGTGAATATAAAACTTTTGGACTTTTTATAAACATTTATGTTAAATCATGAACTTGAACTTTTTAGTCATAAATCTGATGTTCAGTGCCATATAGGCCTAGATTTTCAGTCAGATGCTCAGACTTAAATAGATTTAGCTACTTTTTGTTCTCTTGATTTAATCTCCTTATTACAGTACATATTCTTATATTTTTGCTGTGTAGGAGGCGGTTCCTTTGGCTCCCGGTCGTGACCTTGATTGGGATGAAGAGATGGCAAAAGCCCAGTCACATGACTGTGTTCCTGTTCTTTCAGAACACCCATTGTACATTCTTTACACATCTGGCACAACGGGGTTACCTAAGGTACTCACTCTCTTAGAGATAACTATCTATAGCAGTAGATTTACTTTGCACCAAGAATGTTTGATCACTGACTGGAAATGTTTGCAGACTTTACTTTGAAGTTTAGAGAGTTACTTCATTTGCTTTTATTTTTTTTTCCTGTGCCCAGTCTGGAGTGCAGTGGCGTGATCTCACCTGACACAGTTACTCCATATCTTAAAGAGATTTTGTGTTTAGTGCTAAATAGAAAAACATTTATTATTTAACATCAAATATTTTGCTCTCATTTCTTCCAGAATTGTCTCAAATGCTAGAAATATACAATTGCTTTAGTAGATGTTTAATTGAATATCAGTTGGTTTAATAACATTATATAAAAATATATTTTAAATAAAATATTTTTATTCTTTTAGATTGAGGTATAAGTTTCATGCAGTATAGAATTGATTTTTTGATCTAGGGGAATTCAATTATTTATTATGAATGTGATTTTGAGAATTGGCCTAGGCAGTTTGAACAGAGGCAATTTATCCAAAGTATTGAACTATTTGATTTACAGCATGGAAGACACTCAAGGATTTTTAAATCTGTTTACCATGAAATGTGTTTTTACAAAGCAAAGTTGAAAGCATCAATATTCATTGATGTGTCAAATAGCAACAAATACCACTTTTGCCTGGTATCTCCAAATAACACTGTTTCTTCATAGACCCTTATAAAAGATAACAGTATCATTTTCCTTACTCATCTTTATTAGGTGGTTTAATATTCATTGAGTTGTAGAATTTTAGTAGGGGACGGGACTTTCATAATCATTCTCTTCCTTGAGGACAGTGGCTTCTTTATTACTGTTAGATTACTATAGCCTCAGTGTTCTGAAAACTTCATTTCTTAATCTTCTTAGAATAGTGGTTCTATTTGATTAGTTAGCTTTTTAAAAGGAAATTTAAGATGTTCCATATAAACCTTGCTTGTGAAAAGGAACACTTTTGGTAGGGGAATATATTCTCTCTGAGGACACAGGTTATGTTTTAGTATATTTTGGTCTACCATTATGCTGTATGTAGTTGGTGCTCAATAAATTTTTGTTGAATTCATACGTAGATACATGCACATGAAGATATTTGTTTCATTGTAGAATTGAAGCCTTATGATTTTGTTGCAACTCTAGTGACTTGAAAAATATTTCTGCATATTGAAGATTGGAAGATTTATTTATTGAAGCATGCCATATAATCTGCTCGACATAATTCTCAACCTCCACTTTTTCCAGTTCTGCCTTGCACACTAGCCACCTGGAGTCCAACTGAACATTTGGCTATAAAATAAGAGGGGACTCAGCAAAGTTATGATCTAATATAAAAGTATCAACATGAGAGAAAACTCCTGACCCTGAAAACACAGTATAACTTAATTTTTTAAAAATTTAGTTCCTTAAAAGCCTGAAGAAATCTTATAAAAACATTTGTGCTACCTCAAGACTTTAAGTCACTGAAATTCACTGTGACCTGGAATGGGATCTTATGGGAGGGGCAGAAGAAAAGGTTTTCAGAAATTAAAAGCTGACTTGCCAGTGTAGTAGAAATCAAATAAAAGCAATACACAGAGCATTATATTGAAAAGTGGTTCCAAATAAGGATGGACCCTAGCTATTCCAGGTTTTCTTTTTTTTCTTTTCTTTTCTTTTTCTTTTTTTTTTTTTTTGAGACAGTCTCCCTCTGTTGCCCAGGCTGGAGTGCAGTGGCGCGATCTCGGCTCACTACAAGCTCCACCTCCCGGGTTCATGCCATTCTCGTGCCTCAGCCTCCCGAGTAGCTGGGACTACAGGCGCCCACCACCACGCCTGGCTAATTTTTTTTTTTTTTTTTTTTTTTTGTATTTTTAGTAGAGATGGGGTTTCACTGTGTTAGCCAGGATGGTCCTAATCTCCTGACCTCGTGATCCACCCGCCTCGGCCTCCCAAAGTGCTGGGATTACAGGCATGAGCCACTGCACCCGGCCCAGGTTTTCTCTGAGAGGTTCTTTTCTGGATTCCTTTCAATGCCTAAATGGAAGATCCTTTGATATTTCTATCATCCTCATTTTCCTCCTAATGTACCATCCTGAGACAATCTATTTCAATAAATTTGAGAGGGTTTGAATTGTGTGGAGATTTCTGCATCACAGTGAATTTGACTCAATATAATGTATTTGTATTGAGTGCTCAACAGATACAACTATGAGTAAAGTACAGTCCTTCTAGTCTAGTGGGATTGAACTAGGTATGAACATAGGGGATGCAAGATAGAAGGTGATCCTTTAGTTGGGAAGATAGGTGACTACACACAATGGAGACAAAGAAATTAGTTTTCAGGCTGTTTAATTAGTTTGGGACTTTACATAGGACAGCATGCTTAACAGGGAGGAATCAGATTTGGTTCAAAGTTAGGAGTCTAAGACTTTGAGAACATATGAGGGTGCTTTTGAATATTCATTGAAATAGAATCAGAAGGATGGTTGGAGGCTAGGGCAACTAAAAGTCTTTGACATACTCATCATGATGTGTCTTCAGGACATTTAACATGAAGATGCCCAGTCAAGAGTTGGTGATGAGAGTCTGAGCCCAAGAGTTACACATATGGGGTTGGAGATAGACACTTGTAAGTCACTGGGGTACAGGACTGGTGATTAAATTGTGTGCGTGAGTGAGCTTTGCAAAGTTAACACATACAGAATGGCAAAAGAAGGTAGTTATCTCTTTAGGTCCCTCTTCCTTCCAGTGGACTTTAGGGTTGAAATTGCTTTAAATTTTACATTACCAACAGACCTTCATGGCACTTATTTTAACCTATCTTATAGATATTAGTTTTTATGGGACTTATTTTAACCTGTCTTATACATATTAGTTTTTATTTATTTACTTTTATAACAATGAATGTTCTCTGAGGTCTTAGAATATACATTATCCTTTTTGGATCCACTGTAGCACTAACGTTAAAATTTGACCCAGGTAGAGCAGAATATTTGTTGAATGATCTCTTACTTCTCTAGTAAGTCAGCTTCTTGGACACCTCCTTATTCATACAATTCTCGTTTCATTTTTCATAGGTATAATCAGGATTAATAGTACCTAAAATCTTAATATGGGATCCACAGAATGTAAGTATAGGAAAAATAAACACACATGCATTAATGGAGCATTTAGATATAAATATGATGTCATCATATGGTTTGTTTCCTCCATCCTTGATCTTCATGAGGAAAAATAATGTTGTGAGCTCATAAAACTCTTCTGCCTAAAAATGCTTGTTTCTCACATATAAAACACACATAAGGCAGTCTGTTCTTTGGTTAGAATTTGTAGATACATTTAAAGCATATTTGCATATCAGCATTTGCCAACCCTGGAGTTGTCAAGTTGCTGTATGACAGGTTAATCTGTTAGCTGCTGTAAATATTCCAGCAACCACATGTGAGCTTCTTTGCATACATTTCTGTTTTGTTGTGGGCTTCTATTCTGTTTGGTCTGGGTGCCTATATTTGAGATAGTTCAAAGCACTACATGATAAAAGAATCCCTCATCTGGATCAGATGTCCTTTTAGGCATGGGAGATTTAGTGATTATAATATTTATCTTGTTTAGTTTGATATCATAAAGGGATCATGATAATAAAAAAAGGAAAAATGTTCAGTGTCAAAAGAGAACAGGGGGAAAGAAATCAAAAGGAAAAGATTGAAAAGAAAGCATGACAAGAAAGTGGTAGATAAGGCCTTTTGTCCTGATGGGCACTTACTTCCTGCCCCAGAAAAAAAAAAGAGTGAAAGTCAAATAAAAAACAGCAGTGAACTTTTTTGTTTGATCTGTGGTACGCTCTTGCAGTTAAAGTGCTGAACTGGTTGCACCCTTGCCCCTTAGCTCACAGTTGTTCAGATCGACAAAAAATTATACAACTGCCAAAATATCCTCCATGGACATAGCTTCAGAATCATCTGAAAACCTGTATCAAGATATTTCATGTTTGATTAAATATCCCGAATAGAAACTTTTTATGCCTTCTAAGAAGATTCAAGATTCACTAAGTTCTACAAGTGTCAAGGGTTTCTCCTGAACAAAGAGTGTTTGTTAAAATAATTGCATTGTTCACACGGGTTTATACACTCAACTGTTCACTCATTTAGACAGTCAACAAATGTATTAAATGCCTATTCTATCCCAGACACTGTGCTGAAGATACAAAGATGTTGTCCTCACTGTGCTCAAAGTGGTGGAGAAGGCACAGCACTAGGTGGGGATATCAGTCCTCTGATGAGGTTTGCAGGCCCTGAGGGCTGTGAAAGAGGACCTGAAAGACATTTGACACAAATAACAGGATGGGGTGAAACTTCCCAGAAGAGGTGGTATTTTTGCAATGTCTTGAAGTACTCCTGGTGAAGACATTGGAGTTCACCAGGTTTAGAAAACAGTTGGAGGCTTACTCTAGAAAAAGGGGATGCCATTTGTCAAACCACTATCGAAACAAGCTTTAGTGCTGACGTGTTAGATCTTTTAAACAATCAGAACCATTCATTTTTTTCTCTGACGCCTGCCATCATCTGGTGATGGGTTTCTTTTCTTTCCTTCAAATAAAATTTATTTTCCCCCTTTATTGTTTCTTGTCAGGCTGAATTGATACACACACACACACACAAACACACACACATATATATATACATATACATAAGCATATAAATATGTACACATGCATGGATACATGGATATGTTTACATGTGTGTATGTGAATAGACATTTTACATATGTAAATATATATATATTTGCCTTGTATGATTCTTTATTACAAAGTAAATGATAGAGGGACTTAATGTAGGAAATAGGAAGTTTTGTCATGTACTCTAAGCTTTTCTACTCTCAGTATTTTGGGATTTGCCTGTCAGATATTTAAAGACCATTAAAAAAAAAACTTACATTTTTACAATGAAGAATCCCAGATTCTTAATCTTACCACACACTTCAGGCTTCCTTCCTCTTCTACAACGCCTATTGTTACAATTGCATTTTTCTTTTTCAAGTTGTGGCAGCCAAAACTGCACACAACATTTATACCAACATGTTTTCTGTTTTACTTTAATAGCCCCATTTATGACAATCTGTGAGTTTACTTGTCTTCAAAAGTAGCTCAGTAAGCTGGAAATTATAAAGAACTATCTGTGATAACTTTGTGGTCCCATTTCTGAGTAACTAACATTCACCCTTTACTTTTACTTGCACTGATTGAATTTTTTACACACCATAAACATTGTATTTGTCCCCCACTCCCAAAAGAGAGCACCTTCATATTGCTTCCATTGCTATGTCTGAGATAGGATTCACTTTCATGTCTTTATTCAGGGCACAGAGTGCTAGTCCCATCTGGATATTTTTCAAGTTCCGCAGACATCTTTAAGAATTATGACTGATCCTACCAAAAGATCGGAACAGCATATTGGCAGGTTACAGGGTTTTTATGAGAATATATTAGATCATCTAGTGACTTTACTTTTAAGGTAGGTAGAGTATAAGTACATAGAGAGGCCAGGTGCAGTGCATCATGCCTGTAATCCCAGCACTTTGGAAGGCCGAGGCGGGCAGATCACGAGGTCCGGAGATCGAGACCATCCTGGCTAGCACGGTGAAACCCTGCCTCTACTAAAAAAAAAAAAAAAAAAAATTAGCTGAGCGTGGTGGCATGCCTCTGTAGTCCTGTAGTCCCAACTACTCGGGAGGCTGAGGCAGGAGAATCGCTTGAACCTGGGAGGCAGAGGTTGTAGTGAGCGAGATCGCGCCACTGCACTCCAGCCTGGGTGACAGAGCAAGACTCCATCTCAAAGGAAAAAAAAGAAAGTGCATATAGAAGGTAATAATAAATAATAGAGATTCAAAAGACTAAAATGAAGAAGGTTTGTGTTTTAGGGGTAAGCACTGGTATTAAGTATTTTTACTTCATATTCAGATATACTGTAAAAGTGCTATTTTTAGTTTACAACTAAATTTGCTTAGTTATAGTATAATGATTTGTTTTCTGGAGCATAATTTATGTGTTTTCAGAGGCTGAATGGTGTTTCTCTTTTGCATTTTAATTATCATTACCTGGAAAATGTGATTATAAACAGGAAATAAAAATGCTTTATCATCTTATTTTTGTTACAAATTAATATTTATGCTAAAGAAATTCTCTTGAAATGTAACCTTCGTGTTTTTTATACTTTCAAACCTCTTATAAAACGTGAACCTGGAGAATATGAAACCATGCATTTCTTTTTTCTGCACCATATCAAATACTCAGAAATTTGAAACTGTATTATCTGAGCATTTGAGAGGCAAGACCAAATTGCAGATCTAGAGTCTAGATTAATAAATGGTAAAAAGATGCTTGATTAAAATTTTTATACTCATTCTTTAAAAAATAAAAGTAAGTGGGTATCAAAGACTAATGAAAATCAGAAATTACGGCTCTTCTCACTCCTTCAGCTTCATTTTAATTGTTTTAAATGAGAATATTTGATGGCAACCTCTAATTATTTTGACATTTATGCCTTTTGACTGATAGGAGCACAGGGTAAAATAAAAAGCAATAATTGCTAGAACCAAGGAAATAATATCGTTAATGAGATTTTAAATTTTAGTCTTTACAACTTTTAATGCTTTTTCACGCATGTTCTCATTTTTAAGTCTCCTTTTTTTGGTCAGATGGGTTTAAGTATTCACTAATTTACAGACAAAGTGACATTGGTAAATGTCGTTTGAAGAATTACTCATCTGAGAGGTAAATAGAAATTTGTCAGCTTATCCTTTACATTTATGTTTCAGGTTTTACAATTGAATTACTACTCAGTTATGTCTTCCCTCACCTTTTATTTCTTGTCATCATTTCTAGTCAATGCATCTTACCCTCTGTACCATATGGTCTAAACATTTACCTAGTTTTAATAATATTTAGAGTTACTGATAAAAATGGGTTCTAAATGCAGGGACATGTAGGATGGAGAGAAAATTTTAAAACATGTTTAATTGAAATTATTACTGATATTAAGTATCACCATCTGTCATAACACATGGACAGCATATTGTCTCCAAAAGCTACTTTTTCTAGTCTGTAAAATGAATAGTTTTTATAAAGTGTTTGCAAATTGATTAATATCAGATTCATCAATCTGTTGAGCCATAGGAAAAGATCTTCTCAATAGAACAAACTAGCAAAGTGCATGGACGATAGGATAGGATACAGTGGAAAAATAACTGTTTCGTTTACATGGGAAGGTGCACGTGTAAAGCCTACTGGCAGGGGGCTTAGAATTTCTAATGTTCCCATGGAGATCAAGAGGGCCAGCTGCATGCTAACCATGTCATACAATCTAGAAAATAGCTCTCAAATACCAACAACACTGCATCTGATATTTGCTAAGAGACCAGGTGTTGTTACAGGTGAATAAAATAATGTTCCACAGCATGATGCCTATGTTTTATTAGTGGCACCTGAGGAGAGCAGCAATGTTAGTAACTAACGGAAAGTCAATTTCTGTTTCATTTTCCTGATTTGTGTATGTGTGTTAAGGTGCAGAGCTATGCCAAAAAGCATAACTAATAGCACAGTTATTGATTAGATCCATGTTTGCCCTTTCATAAAAAACAATTTTTTTTTGCATAAGAGCAGTTATGATTGTTGTACTAAAAGATGCTTCAAAATACATGTGAGTGGAATATACCTTCTATCTCTTAGCAGGTGTTCACCTACTCATTCTGAGTATTCACTCGGTTATGTCTTATTGGGCCAATGATGATTAATGTTTTTTAAAACAATAAATGAACTTAATTATTAAATTTTCCATTAGTTCTTATTTATGGTGACATTTGTACCCAGTGTTCAAATATTAATCTTGCATTTAGGTTGAATATGTTCCCAGTGTTGGGGAGAGCTACTTGAAACTGATTTGTGAAAACTGTACTACAATGATATAATGATCCCTACTTTTGCCCAAAATGCAATATAAGACAAATTTTTTAACCTTAGATTCAACTCACTGGAATTCAGCCCTAAGAGTTCTAGAGTTCATAACTAAAGAATTGCTCAGCTTTAAAGTGTGCTTGCATGATCCTCAGTGAAGCGTTGTAATGAGATTCCAGTTAGAATATGACTTTGTTTCCTCCAAGCAGCTATTATTATTTAATCATCTTAAGAAATAGAGGTCCTTATGTTAGCCTGCATTTGAGGTGTATAACTACATTTTACCTTTCTTCGCATTAAATTTTGTTCTGGAAATACGTCTGAAAATGTAGTGTTGATAATGTGTGGTGCCATTAGAAAAGTTTGTATTGCATGTAATTTTGTGAAATCATGTTTTCTTTAGAAGACTAATAATGTTATGTGAGAATGGATTCTAAAAATGGAACTAATGAGGACAAATTATTTTGTGTTGACTATTGAAGGACCCAAAGAAATAATGATTCAAAGATAATTTTATAAAAGCCAAAGTAACTTGTAGCTAATATATAAAATACTTTTGACCAGGAACTTTTAAAGTGGATGCTATGAAGATAGAGAGTGTTTTTACACATTGTTTATTGATTTTAATTTCACTTTTTCTCTCCTTAGGGTGTGATTAGGCCCACTGGGGGATACGCTGTCATGCTACACTGGTCAATGTCTTCCATATACGGACTTCAACCTGGAGAGGTAATCGTGGTTTTAAATTTACATTACATGACATTTTCTGAATAAAATATATTCATTTTATTATCTTATTTTTTAGGTGTGGTGGGCAGCTTCTGACTTAGGCTGGGTTGTTGGACATTCCTATATCTGCTATGGACCTCTTCTCCATGGGAACACAACAGTTTTATATGAGGTAATAAAGTAAAATTAATACCACATATAAATGATATTTATTTTACTAAAACTTTTCATGAAGCAGTCCTGAGTAGGATCAGAAAAATTGGGGTGGGGACAGGGGACATTATTATATCTTCTTCCAGTTAAAAATATAATTTTGAAAGGGAAAGGGATATGTATGAAATATTAGCCAGTTATTTAAATTTTGTTGAACAGTCAGAATTAAATTCTGAAGAACATACAAAAACAAGATTTATATCTATCCCTAACAAATTTCTAGAAATTATTGGCTGATACTGATTTTAGAGTCCCAGAAAATAGTTATCATAAAGCAAGCAATGTAGATTCACCTTTTTTATTTTCATAGGATTAATGGATTTCCAAAGTCATGTTGTCTCAATTTTAAATAAATACTTTCCTTGGTTTCTAATAAAGCTCTGTGTATAAGACATAGGAATATACACTGACCAGATTTATAGCTGAATAAATAACTGTTTAAAAATTCGATGAATATATCAGTGTCACCTAGGAATAAGATTTCTTTGCATATAGGAAATTTACTTCATATGCCTATTCCATTTAACTTTATCAATGTCTTGTATAAAGACTTAGAAAACATACCTATCAGATCTGTAGAAGATCAAAGTCTTGGAGGGATAACTAATATGGTAGTTTGCTAAATTATCATTCAAAATGGCCTTGGACTTTTGGGACAAATTTAACAAGATGGAAAAATACATAAATATTTACAGTTCTATATTTAAATTAAAAAATACAGAAATAAAATAGGGAAAACTTGGGTTAGTTGTAGTTTATGTAGCCAAATCTCTGGGTATTATAACATCCATAACTTAAACATAAGCTATCGGTAGGACTGTTTTTAAAAAATACTTACCATGTGCAATGATGTAATCTTACTTTACTCTTCCACATTTGAAAATTTGTATTCAGTTTAACTGAGATGATAAAAAAAATCACTAAATTACTAGAAAGCATCTGAAAAAAGGGAGTAGCATGGAAATAATGTATACAAGAAAGAGGTGGGCTGGGCGTGTTGGCTTATGCCTATAATCCCAGCACTTTGGGAGGCCGAGGCAGGTGGATCACTTGAGGTCAGGAGTTCAAGACCAGCCTGCCAAACATGGTGAAGCCCTGTCTCTACTAAAAATGCAAAAAATAGCCAGACCTGGTGGTGCATGCCTGTAATCCCAGCTACTCAGGAGGCTGAGGCAGGAGAATCACTTGAACCTGGGAGGTAGAGGTTGCAGTGAGCTGAGATCATGCAGCTGCACTCCAGCCTGGGCGACAGAGTGAGACTCCATCTCAAAAAAAAAAAAAAAAAAAAAAGGTGAAGAAATTGGGAATGGCTAGTCTGACAAATAATACACTTAAAGTGCAGATATTATAAGTATATTTTGATGTTTAAAAAGTTGCTACATATAAATTATGTAGTCTTGAATGCGGAGTTACAGAGGGTTATATTTTGGGAATAATCAGAGACAAATTTAAATGCTTGGCAGTAGAACAAATGGACAACTTCTCAAATATAAGGCTCTCTCTCACATAAGTGTTCTGTCAATACCAGACAAGGATTGTGAAGTAAAGGGAATTTTATATGTGGGGTGTGGAGAATAGTATTAAATGATTTCAAGTTAATTTGCACTCTTAAATTTCTGCAAGTCAATGAATTTGAAAACATGAGAGGCCATTCTCAATCTTTCTGGAATACTCCAGGCCTCATCATCACTTAAAGGCTATTTGTGTTCTTTCATTTTTAACTGGCTGATTTTCTGTCTCTGAATGCTAACAAATATTAAGGTAGACTTTGACACAAGTATTAAACCATGATATACTACTCTACACTTTTGTATCATGCTTTTATATCTTGCGGACTTGATATGCATTTGGGAATTCATCTACTACTCTGCATCTTTTGTATAGTGCTTTTATATCTTGCATACTGAATATGCATTTAGGTATTTGTAATAATTAAAACAAAATAATCTTGAGAAATCATTTTGTACCATTGTCTTTGCAATATAATGTTTTTAATTTAAAAAATTATTTCTCTTGAAGTAAACAAAATAAACCTCTACACTGAATAGTTATTTTGAATTGTGGCATTGCTTACATAAATATGACAAAGCCAAAGATGCTAACATATTTATGGTTATAAGCATTAAGCTGCTTTAGAATTGAGATACATACATATTTTGCGCTATTTACCATGGGCTTTTATTGTTTCTCAAGTTTATTTGAAACATGATATTAACACTGTGATGGAGGGTTGTTTGTTTCTATGTTGGAATGATTTGCTCAAGAAGAGTGTAGATGCTCTATAAATATTTGTTGTGTGAATAATTGACTGAAGTAAGCTACTATTTAAAACCTTTTCTCTGCACTCTGGCTTGTTTTCTACAACTTATAAATGTCTTTAACTTTCTCTGGTCACAAAACCAAGTCTTTTAGACCTTTGCCTGCTTCAACTATGCCATCTTTATTTTCTTCTCCACTAAGTTCCTTGAAAAAATATCCCGCCCAGATTCCTGAACCTCATGTTGTTTCAGTTATTCCTCATCTCACTGTAGTCTGATTTATGTTCACATCATTTCATAGAAGCTGCTGCAGCAGGGGTCACCAGTGACTTCATAAGTGACAAAGTCAAAGGGCCTTGTTTAATCTGATTTTATTTTTTCTCTTACTAGAGTTCAGCCCTGCAGACCATTCCTTTAGGTCATCCTTTCCTCTCTCTTGAGCTCCAGGCTCTTTTGCTAATGTTCATGTTGTTTCTTTTTTCTGTTGTGACTTTCCTCCTGTCTTTCCTTTCTTGGTTAACTCCTACTCTCCTTGTAGACTCTGCTTAGATGTTATAATTTCTTGAAAGTTTTCTCTCACGTTCTTGGGCTGTGTGCAGTGCCCCTTTTTGTGGTCCCGTTGCTTTCGAGCATATGTCTGTCACTGAGCTGGCCACACTGTACTGAAATGATACATTTACATCTAGAAGAGGGTATCATCTAGAAGAGGATAAAAGCCAGTTTCACAGCACAGTGCATAGCACACACTACACAATTAATAAATACTTGTGGAACTAAATTATATTCTACTCCTCGTTTTCTTTCTTCCATCCTGACAGCTTGTTCTTCTTTTCTTCTCTTTGTTTCTTTCACTTTGGTCCTTAACATTAGAGTTTAGCAGGATCATAGTCTTTGCTCTATTTTCTTATTCTGCTTACGTTTCCTGGATAATCTCCAAGCAGTTTATATTTGAGGATCATTAATTAAATCATGGCTTCTAAATCCCCTTTTTATATCTGCCTTTCCTGCTGAGTACTAACCTATTGTTAGACATCTCTGAATAGTCTGTGCACATCTTATGCCCAAGATGACATGAACTGAGTTCTGTATCTCCACCCCACCCTGCAAACCATATTTCCTTCAGTGCACTCTGTGTTTCTGTTAATGTTACCTCCATTCATGTAGTAATGCAAACTGAGAATCTGCAAGTGATTCTTAAGTTCATTTTCCTTGCATCTCACACTCTGCTGGTCATTACAGTTTGTTGAATCTACTTATTCAGTACTTATCAAAAGTGTCCTCTTTTTTCCATGCCTCTTGACATGTATTCAAGGCTGATGTTCAGCTCATGCACAAATATGTCATGTTGACTGATGTCCATTCTATGTTTTGGCTTCTGATATGATGTGTGCCTATACATTCCAGTTACATATTTCAGGTTATCATTAGATACACTCCTGTCTTAATATTGATAAAACAACAGACAGAAAATCAGTGAAGATGTAGAAAAACTTGACATCATCAACCAACAAGATTTAATTGACATTCATAGAAAACTATTCTCGATAGCAGCAGAATACACATTCTTTTTAAATGCCCACAGAATAATTACCAAGATAAACGAAAACCTGGGCCACGAAACAAACTTCAACTAATTTAAAAATATTTGAAGTCATGCAAAGTCCATTTTAAGACCACAGTATTTTCAAACTAAAAATTAAAAAGAGTTAACAGGAAAATCCCCAAACAATTGGAATCTAATCAATATACTTCTAAATAAATAATCCATAGGTCAAATAGGAAATATCCAGGAAAACACACACACACACACACACGCACCCCCCCACACACACACACACGTCTCTGGGTGTATATATCTCAAACTGATTGAAAGAGAAAGTACATCATATAAAATTTTGGAGGACACAACTTAGGCAGTTCTGAGAGGGAAATTTATAGCACTAAATGGATATACTAGAAAAGAGGAAAACTCTCAAATCAAGAATATAAGCTCCTATCTCAAGATCCTAGGAAAAGAGGAACAAAATATACCTAAAACCAGGAAGGAATAATAAAGGTAAAAGCAGGAATCAATAACATTGAAAACATAAAAACATAGAAAATTAATGAAAAAAGAACTATTTCTTTGAAAAGATAAATAAAATGGACAAACCTCTACAAGCCTAGCAAAGAAAAGAGACAGAAGACACAAATTACCAGTACCACACGTGAGACAGTAGATATCACTAAAGACCCTGCAGACATCAAAAGTGTAATAGGGGAATACTATGAGAAATTCAACACACATAAATTTGACAACTTAGATGAAGATGAAGTAGACTAATTCCTCAAAAACCATAAACTCACCAAATGAGAAATAAATTACTAGAATAGCCTTATTACTATTAAGAAAATCCAATATGTAATTAAATAGACTCCCAACAAGAAATCTCCAGACACAGATGGTTTTACTGGAAAATTCTACCAATGTTTAAAATAGAAGAGGAGGCAGGGGGCTGTTTGGTATTTCTGTATTCCGTGTGCCATCTACTAATGTTTAAGGGAGAATCAATACCATTTCTGCACAGTCTCTTTCAGAAAATAGAAGAGGAGGGAACACTCTCCTAATCATTTAATGAAGCTTGTATTGCCCTAATAACAAGTCAACGACAAAAAAAAATACTACAAACGAATGTCCTTCATAAACATATAGATACAAGAATTCTTGACAAAATATTAGCAAATATTTTGAATTCAACAATTCAGCAATCTATAAAATGAATTATACACTGTGACCAAGTGGAATTTATTCCAGAGTAACAAGGCTGCTTCAATATCTGAAAATTAATCAAGGTAATCTACCATATTAATAGGCTACAGAAAAATTATATAATCATATTAATTGATGTAGAAAAAGTTGTTTAATAAATTCAACATTCATTCATAATGAAGAGCTATCAGAAAACTAGTAATTGAAAGGAACTTCCTCAACCTGACAAAAGATCACCTATGAAAAAACCTGCTGCTAATATCATACCTAATCATAAAAGCCTGATTGTTTCTCCTCTGTTGTTCAGAAACAAGGCAAGTATTTCCACTCTCACCCTCTATTCAACATACCTGTGGAAGTTCTAGCTCATTTAATAAAGAAGTATAGGGAAGCTGGGCGCGGTGGCTCATGCCTGTAATCCCAGCACTTTGGGAGGTCGAGGCGGGCGGATCATGAGGTCAGGAGTTCAAGGTCAGCCTGGCCAATATGGTGAAACCCCATCTCTACTAAAAATACAAAAATTAGCCAGGCATGGTGGTGCGCACCTATAGTCCCAGCTACTCGGGAGGCTGAGGCAGGAGAATCGCTTGAACCCAGGAGGTGGAAGTTGCAATGAGCCAAGATCACAACACTGCACTCCAGCCTGGGCAACAGAGAAAGACTCCCTCTCAAAAAATAAATAAATAAATAAATATAAACAGAAATATAGAGGAAGAAAAGGCATACACACCAGAAGGGTAGAAATAAAATTGTGTTTATTTGCAGATGGCATGATTATTTGCATAAACGATTACAGAATACACACACACACACACACACACACACACACACACACACACACACACACACAAATCCCGTAACTAATAAGTGAGTTCAACCCAGTCTCAGGATACAAGATTAACATACAAATATTCATTGTGTCTCTATAAATCAGCAATGGCCACATATGGCCATAAAGGGCATCACGAAGGATCCTTGTAGAGATGAACTGGTTTGTATCTTGACTGTATCAATATTCTGATTGTGATAACATATTGTAGTTTTGCAGTTTTTACACCTGGGGAAAACTGGTTAAAGGGTACACGGTATATCTCTGTATTACTTCTTACAACTGCATGTAAATCTGCTTATTTTCCTGATAATTACATTTTCAAACAAATTCATAAAACTACCTCATTAAAACAAACAACAACAAAAATCTCTAATCCCTTATCTCCTGACAGCTACAACATTCTCTCTTTAAGGCCTTGTCTACACTCAACAGCTTCAACAGCAATTGGAGAAGATTGCAGAGTAAGTTCCTGATTAAGAAATGGAATTTACTCTGCAATCTTCTCCAATTGCTGTCACCATCATTCCATAGCTACAGCTTTTCCTAACATCCCCAGTCATCTCTACTTTTCCAAAGTCAATGGGCATTTTCAGTCTTCACTGTGCTTGACTTCTCAGCATTTGAAAGTGTTGGCCATTTGCTCCATCCTAATCATTCTCTTTCCTTCCAAGGTACAACATGCTCCTGTCTAATGTACCACATGCTCCTGTTTCCCTGCAGTTATTCTTATGCTCATTCCTGTCCCAGGAACATTGCCTGAAATATATGCTACTTGTCTGTTAGATTTCAGCTGGTGTCACTTCCTCAGGGAAGCCCTCCTTGACCTCCCTGATTAGGTCAAATCCCTTTATCATGGTCTTTTAGCACATTGCATTTTCCCTTGGTGGTTTGTATAAAAGTTGCAGATTCATATTAGTCTTTAGGCTCCTTTGATGTGTTTGTTTGCCCTTCTTTCCTGTAACTCTACTAAGGAAGGAGTCATCTGAGTTTGTGTCCACCATCAATTCTCAGCTCCTTGCCTTAATGACACATATTCAGTATTCAATACATATTTGTTAAATAAATGCCTGAATGACAATATCAGAAGAAAACTTGATTTATACGTAAAGATTTTTTCTATCAATGAGTAAGAGTAATTTAAATTTTCTTTTTTTTACAACAGGACTGCATGAGCAACTTATATAAGTCAGGTTATATGTTTTATAGACAGAGATTTACTTTTATCCGTGGAATTGGACACATTTAAATACAGAACACCTGTATTTAAGTAGTTTATTTTCTGAGAGGGAAATTTATAGCACTAAATAGATACATTAGAAAAGAGGAAAACACTCAAATCAAGAATATAAGCTCCTATCTCAAGAACCTAGGAAAAGAGGAACAAAATATACCCAAAACCAGGAAAGAATAATAAAGTTACCAAATAATAAAGGAATAAGTCAGGATATATGTTTTATAGACAGAGATTTACTGTTATCAATGGAATTGGACATATTTAAATACAAAACACCTGGCCGGCTCAGTCAGGGCAGTATGAGATGTTTAAAGTATGCAATTCTTGAAGGAAAATTGGATTGACCAGTTAAAATATGGAAGCCAATTCTGAATAATTTAGTCTTTACTTTTGAGAGGAAAAAATTGAATGGTACTTCTTTAGAAATCTACTTCATTAATAGAGCACTGATTCCAATAGATCTAACCCTAACCGTGTATGAACAAGAACGGATATTTGGTAGGATGGTTTTGCCAAAGAGAAGGGATAAAACACAAGCAATCTTTTCACATAGGAATGCAATGTATAAACAAATTTAGCTAACAGCCTAGTGTGTATGTGCATTCATGTGTGTGTGATGGCAAATGGTGATTATACAGAGATATGCTCCCTTGCCTCTCTCTTCTCTCTAGTATTTCTTCCCTTTACCAGACTGTCATCTGCAGAATCAAAATCCAACACATTTCTCTAAGGCAAATAAATCTTTCCATGTCCTGCCTTCTCCTTATCTTTGCTGTCTACCAATGTGCAAAAGTGTGTGTTGTACACATATTTCAATTTCATGATACAGTAAGCCCAGGCTTCCACAATGACAGTGGTGTGGTTAAGCAAGAAATGAGATTACTGTTCCTTGGCTAGAATATTACGTAGGTCTAAAATGGAATGTTAGTAGTTACTGTTTCTCCTTAAATCCGGCTTGAGAGTAAGCCATAAACTGGTTGGTATAATTGGTCTTGATATAGCAGTTGTCATTTTTATGTAATAACAGTCTTCTTTTCCAGTCAAGGGATATAAGTTTGCTCTCATTTTACATTTGTTTGTATTTCACATATGGTATACATCACAGCAACAAGCCTTTTCAATAAATTCTTCAGTATGTTTACTAGATTAGCGAGGGCAGATGGCCATTTGTTAATAATTCAACAATTAACTTTGAAGGTATATGCCATACTCTGCCTTCTCAGGCAATAAATTGAATTAGAGAAAGTTGAGGATTTAAAATTCTGAATGATGGTACAAGAGTATGGTCACTGGACTAGAAATACTAACATATGTGTGGTTATCTTGCTCTGCCTTTATGTACCTATATGACTTAAGCAAATTAATTAAACCTCTTTGGTAGTTCATTTTTTAATCATTAAAATGAGAGGGTTGACACATACTGTCTCAATTTTCACTTTTGTGAATCTTCTTCACTTTAATTGGTTTTCTTGAATAAATATATTATTTGGTAACTTATTTTATTTTTTAACTCTGGAATTTATTCCAATTTGTTTTCATAGTTAGGGAATGCTGATTCTTCAAATATATTTACTGAAGAAAACTTTCACTTTAAATTAGTGAACACTTTTAGTGTTTGAGAGGAAGCATACTAGTTAAGGCTGCCATGGTATGATTTCTGACACTTCTGTTTATTAATTGTTTGGCCTCAAGCTGCTTTACTGCTTTCTGCCTTAGTCTTCTGAACTCTAATTATCAGTAGTAATAATACCTATGGCATTCAATTGGTTAATCTGTGAATAAATATTTAGAATAATTCCCACGATATAATAGTGTAATCAGTTCTGGATATTATAAGCTATAGTTATTATTCAAAAACACAAATGTATTATTTCCCAGAATAGAATTCTAATATATAAACACTAAACATAAATTCTCCTGTAATCCAGTCACTTAAATGCTTGAATATTACTCCACATTTCTTCTTTCAAAGTCTGTTTGTCCTCATAACATTGAAGAATTCAAATCAGAGCACTAGAGGCAGCTCCCTTTGGAGCCCATTAATTCTCCTCTCAGCACCAAGAAAAAAGAAATCAGCACACAGGGATGTGTTGATTCAGCTACTACCAATTTTGAAGAATGAGCAGAAGATGTAGAAGAAAACTCGGTGGTCTCTCCCCTTGTAGATCTATCCTTTAAGTGTAGGACTTGTGAGTTAAATAAAAGTGAACTCGAAGGCTTTAATCAATGAATAACACAGAGAATTCCCTGGCTCACCATTACCAAGCATTTTAATGTTTCACTTCTATTTTTTTGATGGGCATTATCATTACTAGTTTTTCAACTTTGCATAAAAGTTTGAAAACTTCATAGTATTCAGCTTGATAATCTCTTACTGAATGCTTTTTCTTAAATTCATAGACAGAATGGAGAGTTTAGATAACCCTAATGTCACAGGACCCTTGGGATGTTGCTTTTCCAGCCAGAAGCCTCTGCAGCTGGTGATGCTTTGTCTTGAGTTTTACTTGAGCCTGCTGGGCTCTCTCTGCCCACTTGTCCTGGCAGGCTGTGCTCAGCTTGTCCTACTGGCCTGGATCCCATGCCTGCCAAGGGCAAGCCAGGACCAAAATGGCAAGGGGTGTGTGAGCATGCAAGCATGGGGTCCAGCCACTGCACACAGTCAGGCACACTGGTTGTTAATGCTGGTTGGGCAGCTCCAGGAGCCACTACGGACCTGTGTCTGGATGAGGGAAACATGGTGGCACATGGAAGCTTGGAGATGCCAGGAACTGCAGAGCCCCAAAAAGTTTGTCACAGCCCTGGCTTGGGGAGCCCCCAGGTCTGGGCTGCTCAAAGGGCCACAGCCCTTCTCTCCTTCTTGTTACCCATAACATGACAAGCAGGGACGGGGGCCGTGTTTTAGCCCTGTTTGTGCTATAGCTCTTTCAGTTCAGCCATTTGGTGAATCCTGAGTTCTTGTCCCATGTCAAGGATGCACGAGTATGCAGACAACTGGAGGGTGAGCAAGGCAAAGAGGTGCTTTAATTGAGCAACAGTACAGGTCTCTGAAGACATGAAGTGGATAGGTCCTGTCCACAGGCAAGAGGAGACCTGGAGAGGGTAGCTCCTATCTGGAGGCAGGTCATCCCAATATCTGTGCAGCTTGCAGCTGAGAGGACACCTAGAGTGGGTAGTTCCTATTGGCAGGCAAGTCATCCCATTGAGTCTGCAGCCCTCTGGAATGGATAACTCCTATCTGCAGGCAAGCTGTCCCTCAACTCTGTGAGTCTGGCTGAGTCTGGGGTTTTTATGGGCTTCAGAAGGGAGAAAGTGCATGCTGATTGGCCTATTAGCAGCCATGGATGACCTGGAAAAAGCACCATAAGTTCTCACTCTGGGTCTGGGACCCCACCCAGAACTGACAGCCCTGCTCTCAGGTTTCAGGCTGTCCCTGCCTTGAAGGTGGGGATTCACTGGGGACCCACCCCTTTCCACCCAGAAGCCTGTCTACTTCCTGCTGTCATTAACATGTTGTCCATGGCACCCTGGCTGTCCATGCTGAGGGGCACCTGCAGGCATGCGCTGAACCATCCTTAGCCCCCTTTGATCCCCCTCCTGTGCTCGTTGACACCCAGAGTTCAGAGGGGGCCAAGGAGGTAGGGGGCTGGCATGTTTGCAGTGCCCTGAGTGTGCACACACTCGGCTGTGTTGTGACATCACCTGGACAGGGCCACAACTTTGCTATGAAATCAGAGCAGGCACCAGGAGCAGGGAGAGGCCATGCAGCAGGAGCAGGCACTTCCAAGCCTGTGTGGGGACAGGGGCTTCCTGGGCCTCCGAGAGCACAGGGATGGCTGGGTGGCTGCAGCTGTGGCCTGGAGGGCTGGGATCCTATCCCACCAGCTTGGAAAGTTGTCTCCACAGTAACCATTCCAGATGGGCCACTGCTGCTGCCACTAACCTTTCTTTATAGAATGATTGGTATAGAAATGAACTCTGTAGTCTTTATATTTGTTTAGTAATCAAATGGGATAGTGTAGTTGAAAGTAGTTCAAACGTTTCAAAAATATTATTTTTTTTATAAAGTCCAATCATATGTTACATAAAAATATTTTGGTCAATGATAGACCACATATACATTGTGGTCCCATAAGATTATAATGGAGCTGGAAATTTCCTATCATCATAATGTTGTCGCACATTGCATTTCTCACGTTTGTGATGCTGGTATAAACAAACCTACTGTGCTGCCAATGGTGTAAAAGTATAACACATGCAATTATGTGCAGCACATTAATACTTGATAATGATAACAAACGACTGTGGCTGGTTTGTATATTTACTATACTATACCTTTTATCTTTATTTTAGAGCGTACTCCTACATATTAAAAAAGGTTAACTCTAAAACAGTCTTAGACAGATCCTTCAGGTGGTATTCCAGAAGAAGTCATTATTGTCATAGGAGATGACAGCTCCATGCTTGCCCTAGTAGAGCTTCCAGTGGGACAAATTGTGGAGATGGAAGACAGTGATACCAATAATCCTGATCCTGTGTGTAGGCCTAGGCTAATGTGTATGTTTGTGTCTTAGTTTTTAAACAAAAAAGTTTAAAGTTTTTTAAAAATTGAAATTTTTAAAATGGAAAAAACTTATAGAATGAACATGTAAACAAAGAAAATAATTTTGTTCAGCTGTACAATGTGTTTGTCTTTTAAGCTGTGTTATTACAAGTCAAAAATTTAAAAAACTAAAACATTTATAAAGTAAAATAGTTACAGTAAGCTAAGTTTAATTTAGTATTGGAGAAATAAAACTACTTCTTTAGAAATTTAGTGTAGCTTAAGTGTGCAGTGTTTATACAATATGTAGTATTGTACAGTAATGTCCTACACCTTCATATTCATTCACCACTCACTCACTGACTCACACAAAGCAACTCCTAGTTCTATAAGCTCCATTTCTAGTAAGTGCCCTATATAGGTGTAGCATTTTTTATCTTTTATACCATATTTTTACTGTTATTTTTCTATGCTTAAACATGTTTAGGTACATAGTCACTTACCATTGTGATACAATTGTCTACAGTATTCAGTACAGTAACATGCAGTACAGATATGTAGCCTTGGAGTAAGAGGCAATACCATATAGCCTCAGTGTGTGGTAGGCTTCACCATCTAGGTTTGTATAAATACACTCTGTGAGGTTTTCACAATGCTAAAATCACCTAAAGATACATATGTCAGAACGTATTCTCATCATCAAGCAACACGTGATTGTACATTTTATACATGTGTAAATAAGAGTAATCATTATCATTTTATATGTGTGGACTAAAACTTTAAGCCATTTCCAAATATGCAAGTCTCATATTTGAAAATATTGAGGGTAGGAACTACTCGCAAGTTATTTTTTGCATTTAATACTCTTGCTAAATTATCCCCAAAGTATCTTCAATGAACATCTCAATTCTGTATTTCCCTGTATCTGTAATCTCCACTAAGTCATCCTATACTGTATTTTTCACATGTACACCTTCTGAATACTTAACCCCTCCCAGGCTTCATTTTCACAGTGTAATTTTACCTACATGGATGTAGTTATCTTCTCTTTGCAAGAATTTTGTATTTTTATTTATATTAACCAGTTTAATTTGTTTATTCCTTTTTCAAGGACAGGGATTTGCTTCTTTTAAAGACAGAAATATGCTATTTCCTTTTAAAACAAGTAGCCATGATTCTGCTAACTAGTATATTCAACTGGACACATCATAGTCCTTTTCTTCCCTTCATGTAATGGGAAATAACATTTAAAAAAATCTAGTATATAGCAATCTGCCTTCTGTGTATATAGAATGAGAAAAATGATGACTCAGCTATTACTCTGATTCAGGCTATATAATTTGATCTTCCCAATTGGAAAAGATTATAAAGCTGATGCTAGCATCTTTTAGATTTTTCCCATGACTAGTTGTTAAAAAATATTTATTTTTGAGTTCCTTTTTCCCTTTATGTACGTCTATGTTTTATGTTGGAGCTAGCAAGCTCAGTTATTGTCATAGCTCCATCAACAATATTTACTAATGTCTATTGTCAGCTCCAAATCATGCTAGAAGGTGATGGGGAAGCAGAATAAATATCAGATATGGCCTTCCACCAAAGGCTCTGACAATATATTCAAGGAATTAAGATTAATATAAAGTACAGAGGCAGGGCGCAGTGGCTCATGCCTGTAATCCCAGCACTTCGGGAGGCCAAGGCAGGCAGATCATGAGGTCAGGAGATCGAGACCATCCTGGCTAACACAGTGAAACTCCGTCTCTACTAAAATACAAAAAAATTAGCCAGGCGTGGTGGTGGGCACCTGTAGTCCCAGCTACTTGGGAGGCTGAGGAAGGAGAATGGTGTGAACCTGGGAGGTGGAGTTCGCAGTGAACCAAGATTGCACCACTGCACTTGCAGCCTGGTGACAGAGCGAGACTCTGTCTCAAAAAAAAAAAAAAAAAGATTAATATAAAGTACAGAAAGCAAACAAATCAAGACACACCTAACAAACTCTTACACTGTGTAGAAGATGACAATTTATTTGTAAACTACATGGTGTCATCACCTATGATAAATACTCTACATTTAACTCTTGCATGCTGGCTCAAAAATCTGCACTAGGTTTTTAAGGGATGTTTGCAACTAGTAGATAGGAAGAACTTTGTGAATGAGACAATAACAATTAATAATTATTATTATTGATTGAGTGCTGAGTGATCAGAACTCTTCTAAGCACTTTTTATACATTGTTTTAATTATAAGTACAAACTCATGATGTAGATATTTTAAGTACCCCATTTACAGCTGTAGAAACTAAGAACAGAGACCGCAAATAAATTTGCCAGTGACACAATGGGGCTGGATCTGGGATTTGAAACAAGCTTCTCTGGATTCAAAAGCAGGATTCCCTTGCCATAATCTGGAGAGGGACAATTGGGAAGTCCAACTGGACTTGGATTGTTGTGTAGTCCAAGATATGTGGCCAGGACTAGAATATCAGTGATCAGAATATTGAGAAAGAGGTTAGGGTGTCAGGTGGCTATTGTAAGAGATGAAAAGGGAGCTGAAAATGGCTCTGATGTCTTCAGCTAGGACAACCAATATAATGGCAGTTATCAACGGAAGTACTACAGTAGGAGGAACAACTGGTGGAGAGGGAAGCAATACTTTTTGTTTTGATAATACTGAGTTTGAAGGTTGTTCTCAGATGTTTGTATGACATTGTGAAGTAAGATTTGATCAAGTTACCCAGGTGAAGATTGAGAACAGAAACTTAGGAAATTCTTGAGGCTGAGGAAGAGAAACTATATAAACTGAGAGTTAGAAATTGGAGTCAACAGGAGAATCAGAAAAGCAAAGTGTACTAAAGAAGGGTGACGAGAAGGTTTTTCAGAGGATGAGGATCAACAGTGCCAAGTGCTACAGAGAAAAGACTAATAAGACAACTGAAGAGCACTTTGGTGATCAGGGTATCATTAGCCCCTTTCATAAGGGCAATTTCACGGGAAAGTTTGTTGTTTCATTTTTGACATGGAGAAATCTGAGCATGTTTGAAAGTTGTTTTGGACAAAGAATTGGATGTTATGGAGGGACCAGGTTTTGTGCAACCTCAGGTTGAATCGTAGTATGCATATGGAATAGCCACACTTCACTTCCTGGGCAGAAGTCTGGCAGTGTGATTAAGCAAGAACCCATTTAATTTCTCTGCTTGCAGCAAAGTCTCATTAATCACACTGAATAAGAAAAACCTTAATTTGTCCCTCCAGTACAGGATGGCAGAGTGACTGCACATCCACATGAAATAACTTAGAGATGAAAACAGTCCTGCTAGAAGCAATGAGCTACGAGCTGTATACTAGGGGTAAATGCTCTCTGTGACTACTGAGAATGTTAAATATGTCAGAGTCCCTAATTTGCTCAGCACTGCATCTGCAGAATTAGCAGTTTCCGTTCTCTGCTTCATTTACTTGACATTAATACTTCCAAAGGTAAACATTTTTTAAAGGGGATTAGATAGACTCTTATCTGCTAGATAGAAACAATGGCTTATTCATTGGGGGTTGGCTTCATTATAAGACCCCAAATTGTCAACTCTCAGAGCTAGGAAAGGACGAGAGAAGAACCAAACCAAAAGGATAGATCTAGACCATTTAGGATACACACCCTGCCCTAGTTTGTTTTATGCTGCTATAACAATACAACAGACGGGGTAATTTATATAGAACAGAAATTTATTTCTGAAATATATAGAACAGAAATATATTCTGTTCTATACAGTTGTGTAGGCTGTGACATTCAAGATCAAGATGCTGGAAGGTTCTGTCTCTTGTTCCAAGATGGTGCCTTGTTTCTGTGTCCTCCAGAGAGGAGGACCGTGTATCTGCACATGGCAGAAGAACAGAAGGACAAAAGAGAACAAACTCACTCCCACAAACCCTTTGTTTTAGCACCATTTGTCCATTCATGAAAGCAGAGCCCTCCTAACCTAAGCATCTTCCAAAAGGCCCCACCTTCCAACACTGTTGCACTTGGGATTCAATTTTCAACACATGAATTTTGGGAGGCATGTTTCAGACCTTAGTACATATGTATCTTCAAAAATAATAGATTTATAGATATTTGTGTCTTGGAGCTTTAGCCATGGAGAAGTCTCACCTTCTCAGGCCTGGACACAGAGTTGTATCCTTAATTGAAGAAAGGAAATGACTCAAGCCTGAGGAATTGCAACTATGTGGGACCTACCACAAGGAGATAGTGAAGAGGGATTGTCAAAATAGCAAACTGATAGAAAGTATTAATCTGAACCATGTGACATTGCTGATATTTGCTTTGACTTATGAAAATGGTGATTCCATATGATTAAAGTAATGGGGAGTGGGGAAAGAAGACAGGTTGGTTGGAGACCTCAGATTGACCAATAAATTGTTGGTTCTTTGAGAATATTTATAACTCTTTAATAGAAGTGCATTAAAAGGGTAGTCTTGGCAATTTACCTATCTTGTGGAACAGAAAATGAAGGGATGTTATGGTCTCTACATGACCATCTGCAGTCTTGCTTCCTCCAAGCTGTTTCTGAGACCAATAGAAAATCTTTAAGGAGCATTTTGTGTTTTGAGAGGCTTTCATATACTTCGACAATTTTTGTTTATAGACGCTTATTAGAATCCCATAGAAGCTATTGACTCCTCTTCCACAGGAAAATGAACATATGTACATACCTTAATTTAATTTCAGAATATCCATGAACTCCTCTGAAGTTCGGGTCAGGAACTCCGTATCTATGAAATTAACATATAATCTTCTCAAGTAGTGATACAACCAACAAAAACACTGGATGAGAGTGATACTCTTTAAAGGTCTCTGGGTAATACATAAAGAGCTTCTGGGTCAGAGCTAATCCTTCCATCTTTGGAGAAAGGTCAGTTGTACTCAGGATACTATGTCCTATAAATCATGACATTTATGTCCAGTCTAGAGTCTGGTTTATAGGGCAAGGCATAAATAATTAAGGACAGTGAAGCATTTCTCCCCAGTAATTTCCCCTGTATGTGGTCATAATCAGATTTCAGTTATCATTATATTCACTTGTTAACACTTGGATTTAGCTCATTTATTTATAACAAATGGAGAAAATTAGAAACAGCTAGTGTTACATTCTAGGCTCATCCATTAGGGCAACCAGGCAGGTTGGTATTGAAAAATAGCCTTGTCTGAGATAATGTCTATCGAAGGACCATGTATCAGTTCTAAATCCTGGCCGCGGATTAGAATCACTTGGCTGCAGATTAGAATAACTAAAACACAACAGTGCTCAGCCCAAATCAAGGCCAATTGAATCAGAATCTCTGGAAGTGTGACCAGACATTGGTTTCATTCAAAATCATCCCAAGAAGTTCTACTGTACATTTAGGGTTAGTAACCACTGGATTTGAGTAATGTTAGATGGTGGTGTGAATAAGAGGAGAAAGGCAAGATGGCAGCCTATCCTTACAGGTGAGGCCTACAGAATGATAGTACATCTCTAGCAAGTAAGAATCAAGGAAGTCAGTCTGATCTGAATCAGATTGTATTTATAAGTAAGTTTTCAATTATTAAAGGAGCATCTGCCATAACACAAAGTCCTTCATCTGAGGATCTTAAGGCATAGGACAATTATCCCATTTGGCTTTAAAGCAACATAATGTTTTGAAAATTGGAACAAAATAATGTGAGTTATAGAGAAAGGGGCATTGAGAAAGAAAAGGCCCATTTTTGAAGAGATTGTACACCCTCTTTTTTCATATTTTAAAACTTATGAAAGGGAAATTGGAAACCTCACCATCCCCTGTTCCAGTTTTACAATTTATCTCCCTTGAAGGTTGTCAATCTTATATGTTGTGATAGTTAATTCATATATGAGCAATGTATTTTATTGTTTTTTAATACAAATGGAATTGTACAAATGCTATGCATACTATTCTGCATTTTAATTTTTTTTCACTAAATAGTATATCCTGGATAATTGCTTATGTTTTAACAAGTTTTAAGTTTAAATGTTGCTGTCCCAAGCACTCATCCCTTGATAAAGACACATGACCTATAGTAGAAACTCAACAAATGCTATTTCTAGTTTTATCACTCTCCTGAAATAAACAAAACAACTCTCTGCATCACCTATCTGCTGAAATAAAATTTGCTACTAGTCGATAAAGGATGCTGCTGTCTTCACCTTAGAACTGCTGTGGAAACATGCCTTGGGTGACATTTCTCAAAAGTAGTGCTCAGAAAGAGACTAAATGTATTTCTAATCCTGCCACAAAAAAAGAGGCAAAACTGCAGTTGACTCAAAAAGTTTTATATCAGTGTCTGGGAAATCACAAGTAGTCTTAACCTCAAGACCTGAAGAAATGGAATCATAGGATTAATCATAGGATTAATAATAAAGCAAATTTTTCACCCAAAGATTTAACTCGAGTGTTTAATTATAATTTTATTTTGCTAAGTGGTTGTATTTCACTGCTTTCCTGTGTTGAAAACTTAACCTCAGTAGCAAATATGTGAGAAGGTGAGACAGTAACTGGTTTTCTAACTGGGGCCTTGTCATCTACAATACATATTAATACAATGAATCATAACTGGTAGAAAAGTATATATGGATGTTAACATTAAGGCATTTTGGTAACTGTTTTGGTTTCTGTGCTTTGTACCATTGTTAGCCACATTATAAATCTTGCTAATATTAGCAACTGATGTTTTATAAATCTCTGAGGTTAAATTTTATAATTTCTAACAGCTGAAAGCTTAGAATTTTGGCTTCGTCATTGTAGACATCCCTTTCTGCCTTTATTATCTAGGAAGCAACTAATAATGTAGACTTAGTTTGGGAGAAAGGAATTAAATAAACAACTGGTAACCACATTGATTTGAGTTTGAGGAGCTTTAAAGTTGGTATTTTTGGCTGCATTATTGCTTTTGGTGTGTATGTTGTTTGTTTAAAATCCCTGTATTCTTAGAATCTTCTTATTTTTAAATTGAATATTGTCTGGGTTATTTCCCCTTACTGAAAACCAAGTTCTGGAATCAATGTCTTTTTCTTTAGGCAGTTCAGTATGCTTAGTGTGTTACTGGCTACCTTTAAAAAGCATTGTGAAGAGATTTTATTGCTTATGTGTGCATGCTTGTCTATGTGTGTGTGCGTGTACATGAAGGCAGGAGAGAATTTTAAACAAAATAAATAAGCCATTGAGCCACTTTTATTTACCGTTAATAATAAAAGATTCTTACAGGCTTTGCTTCAGCTTTCTGAAGCTACTAGTGGTGGTAGGTACTGAGAACATATAAGTCCTCTGTTTATTACTGCATTCTTTCTGTTTATTGGACACATATAGCTTGCAGCATATATTATGCAATTTCTAATAATATTATCCCATACACATGAGAATGTATGTTCCGTTAAAGCAGGACCTTATCCGGCTTATTGACAAAATCGTTCCCAGAATATTTATTAAATAAATAAATATACCAGTGTTGCTCACTTTATTATTATTTGTTTGTATGTAAACAACAGTTTCTGATGAAAGATCTTGTTCTATGCTGCATTATATTACCTGAGGTGTTTACATTATTCAGGGCTTAATATATATGTTAATCATCAGACTATTTTTGAAACAGGTAATTTCCTTAATATCATAATTGTTTTAATTTAATTTGACATTGAATAGAAGGTCTTAAGAAAGAAAAAACTAAAGTATATAAATATTAAGTTAATTTTAAATAGGAAAACATTTTATTCATAACATTGAATTATCTTCTGGGGAATGGACAATAAAACACAAAGCAATTGAAATTTTTCTATGTTCAATTAACTTATGAAAGAACATTGTGGGATTTTATGAATCGCTTCTTTACTATTCTAATAGTAATGCTACATTATCATGATTTTTATAATCCATAAGTATAATATTGATGAAAATTAGTTTGGTACAGAGTCAGACTTGCAATAGAAGTTAAAATCCTATATTATAAAAAGTATGATGTAGTTTTTTTACTAATACAGTCATATATTACTTAACAATGGAGATATGTTCTGAGAAATGTATCCTTAGGAGATTTTATCACTTTGTGTACATCATAGAGTATACTTACACAAACCTAGTGGTATAGCCTACTACATAGCTGGACTACATGGTATAGTCTATTGCTCCAAGGCTACAAACCTGTACAACATGTTACTGTGTTGAATACTGCAAGCAATTGTAACACAGTGGTATTTGTATAGCTAAATATATCTAAATATAGAAAAAGCGCAGTAAAACTATGGTATCACGCCTGTAATCCCAGCACTTTGAGAGGCCGAAAGCAGGCAGATTGCCTGAGTTCAGAAGTTCAAGACCAGCCTGGCTAACATGGTGAAACCTAGTCTCTACTAAAAAGACAAAAACTAGCTGGGCATGGTGGCAGGTTCTATAATCTCAGGTACTCGGGAAGCTGAGGCAGGAGAATCCCTTGAATCCGGGAGGCAGAGGTTGCAGTGAGCCAAGATCCTGCCACTGCACTCCAGCCTGATAGTAAGGCTCTGTCCGCCCCCCCCCAAAAAAAAAAAAAGGCCCTGGTGATCCATGCCCTTTTTTTTAGTGTAACAATGGACTGCTAAGACACTCGCTGTTTTAAAACAGCAGACAAAATTTTGCCTATCACAGCAAGTTTACAGTGATGTGTGCCTGCTGTATGAGCACATCCCAGCACAGTTATTCTGTCCCTGGAATCCTTAATTCTTTAGGGGCTGTCTCATCTGCTGTAGTATTTCGGGCATGCACCTGTGTCTTTCTGGCGTGCACCTGTAGTCCCAGCTACTCGGGAGGCTGAGGCAGGAGAATTGCTTCAACCCAGGAGGTCGAGGTTGTAGTAAGCCAAGATTGCACCACTGCACTCCAGCCTCCACGACAGAGCAAGACACTGTCTCAAAAACCACCAAAACAAAGCAAAAAAATATGATGTCATAATTATCTAAAACATTGCTATATGGTATAGGACTGTATTTTCAATATTTGATCTGCATTTATTATCATTAAACATAAGAAATTGGAGGCACTGTAAAATACTGTGTCCTCCTTGTAGGTGATCTTACATGGTATATCATTTTAATTATGATATTAATATCACCCTTTAATGAGTGATTATTTTCTCATGACACTGGCACTGTTGTGGAATTCAATTTCAGTTGGCTATAAAATATCTTTCTTCAGTGGAGGTTAAATTATCCTACCTTATTATCCCAGTGCCTTTAGCTTATTGAGAAAATATTGGCAAAATGATTTATTCTTATTTAGCAGGCAAGTAAATGGAAGCATAGACAGGGTAAGTCAGTTGCACAAGGTCAATTAATAAATCATTTTCACTTGGGTGAGATCACGTTTTCTAAGGCACTGTGTCATACTTGAACTGATCAGTGCCTGAGACATATCAAAAATGTAAAACTAAAATGTTTACCTTGTTTGTGAGAAAGAATAAAGTTGTAGACTCATTTCAGACTGATGTACTAAAGCCTTCAAAATTTGTGAGTGAAATTATGTACATGTGTTGCCAGGCTGTATTTTGCAGCTTTTTATATTATTTGCATGTGTTGATTTGTATGAAGAGTAATGAAATAATTTGAAATAGTGCTTTAGACTAAACAGTTGTGATAATAAAAATGAATTTCCAGCTGCAGGAAATACTTCTTTGGTATTAAAAGAGCAAAATAGAAAGCAATAGAACATAAAACAGATTGAAATAGTTTTTTTTTTAAGAAAAGAGGAACATAATTACACTAAATAATATTAAAGAAAACCATTTAAAAATAATTAAAAAAAATAGTGTCCTATCAATGATCTAATCAATGAGTATTGAATCTAAATTATTGGACAACTATCTTATACCTCACTTATAGTCCATTCCTTTTTCTAAATTAAGAAAAAATTAATAGGTCTAACTGTCATGATATCATCATTTTTTTGTTGTTCCCTATTTGGGGACATTGTTGAGTTTGCTACTAGCAAATCCTTTGCTCTTTTTACCTTAGTTCAGTGTTTCCTAAATGTCATTTACAGAGTTTCATGGGAAACAGAGATCGAGAATTTAATCATGGAGGTTGAGGAAATATTAGATACAGTTACCCTTCTCGTAGAAATTAGTAATACATCTTAACCCTTTTAAGGTTTCAAGAAATGATCTAAGATTAAAACACCCTGTTGCCATTTGTTTGCCTCCAACTTCCACAAAAGGAATTTGGATATATATATATCCAAGACATTTATTAACATTCCAGGCATCTTGCTTTAGAAACACAGGAAGAGGTAGCAGTGATGAGGATTGATTATGGAAGAAGGGGATGTAGCTTGGCCAAGATAGGTTTTATGAGTTAATTAGAATGTTTGGAGAGTTAATGACTTATTTCAGTAACTTGCCTATTTTCCACTTTTCGGAAACATCAACTAAACCTTTCTTTGTCTTTTGAATTGTATGGCTTGCCAAATTGTGAGATTTTTATGCATGATTTTCCATTGAACATAAACAATGTTATTTTGAGTCTGTGGAAAACATGCACTTTGGCACATCTTATTGGATTATTTTTAATTCATAGGAGTTACTTTTCTTGGAGTGAGACATTTAACTGAAAAGGTCATTGCTCAGGAATCACTGCTTTTTCAGATTTTTCTTTTTTCTCAAATGTTTTGAGAAATACTGTTGTCATTTTTAATAGTGATCATGAAAAATACATTAAAGTTCAAAATTCATGACAACCATATATAGTTTTTTTGGCAAATACAAGAATGTTTTATATTCTTAATTTGAATGTGATATGTATTTTTAATTCTTTATTTTTCAAAACTTGATGAAGAAAAAATTGTAATTTGAAAGGTTTTAGGATACTAAAATGGAACAAACAGTCTCTCTTATGCCTGGGTATTTGGTCTGCTTTATTTATGATAGAACATGGAAATATTTTAAAACTAAGATTTGTTGAAAACCCCTTATTATTAATATTGTTGTGTTAAATGTATAACTATTGAACTGTCAGTGAAATATGAGACATTTTACCCAGTGACATTTTAAATGAATCTCATTGTAGGGGAAGCCTGTGGGAACACCA
This sequence comes from Pan paniscus, assembly GCF_029289425.2. NCBI lineage: Eukaryota > Metazoa > Chordata > Mammalia > Primates > Hominidae > Pan > Pan paniscus. The sequence continues at coordinate 89,213,462 of NC_073259.2, forward strand.
GATGCTGGCGCTTATTTCCGTGTGCTTGCAGAGCATGGAGTAGCTGCCTTGTTTACAGCACCAACTGCAATTAGAGCAATCCGTCAACAGGACCCTGGGGCAGCTTTGGGGAAGCAGTACTCTCTGACAAGGTGACGTTGGGATGCACAAGGCAAATGACATTAGAAAGTGCAATCAAAATGAATAAGTGAACATTACATTTTTTTCTGGTACTGGAATACTCTTATAGGAAGAGCCAAAAGATTCAGAGAGTTATTAAGAACAACTTGTCTAAATATAATTTTGAAATAGTTGGAATTTTAACTCTGCTTAGAGATTTTAAAATATTATATCATGTTAATTTCAGTTCAAATATTATGAAAATATTTCTTTTTAAAATCACTCTTGTTATATTTTCCTTAAAAGGTAAAATGCCAATTCTGACTTAAAATGCACAGATAGATGGATACAGATATACTAGCATCTGCCTTTTGAAAATAGAAGTATGGGTTAAATGAAGGGGCAATATTTGAATGCATGTATACAGATAAAATGTGAAAAATTATAGTCCAAATTAAATATATTTAAAAAGTGAAGAACAAAGAGACTTAGGTAAACACAGAATAATAGTGGGAGACATCAGGACCACACTGACAGTATTCAATAGATGACTGAGGCAGAAAACTAACAAAGATATTTGGGACTCCACACTCAATCAAATGGACCTGACAGACATCCACAGAACACTCCACCCAACAACAACAGAATATTCATTCTTCTCATCTGCATATGAGAAATACTCTAAAATCGACCATGTGCTCAGCCATAAAGCAATTCTCAACAAATTAAAAAAACTTACCATTGACACTCTCAGACCACAATGAAATAAAAATAGAGATTAATATCAAGAAGCTCTCTGAAAATCATTCAATTACACGGAAATTAAACAATCTGCTCCTGGGTGACTTTTGGGTAAACAATGAAATTAAGGTAGAAATCAAGAAATCCTTTGAACTGAATGAAAACAAATGTACAATATACCAGATTATCTGGGTCATAACTAATGTAGTGATAAGAGGAAACTTTATAGAACTACATGCCCATAAAAAAGTTAGAAAAATCTCAAATTAACAATGTAATGTCACACCCCGAGGAACTAGAAAAACCAGAGCAGACCAATCCCAAAGCTAGCAGACAAAAGAAATCAACCAAATTAGATCTGAACTGAAAAAAATTTAGATGCTAAAAAACCATATGAAAGATCAACAAAACCAAAAGTTGAGTTTTTAAAGAATAAAAATCTTGATAGGCCACTAGCTAGACTATTTAAAAAAGAGAGAAGATCCAAATAAACACAATCAGAAATGACAAAGGGAACATTAGCATTGATTCAACAGAAATGTAAAAAATCCTGAGACAATTACAAATACCTCTATGCACACAAAGTAGAAAACCTAGAAGAAATGGATAAATTTCTGAAAACATACAATGTCTTGAGATTGAACCAAGAGGCTGGGTGCTGTGGCTCATGCCTGTAATCTCAGCACACTGGGAGGCCGAGGCAGGTGGATCACGCAGTCGAGACCAACCTGGCCAATATGATGAAACCCCATCTCTATTAAAAATACAAAAATTAGCCAGGTGTGGTGATGTGGGCCTGGCCTGTAGTCCCACCTACTTGGGAGGCTGAGGCAGGAGAATTGCTTGAACCCAGGAGGCGGAGGTTGCAGTGAGCCAAGATCGCACCACTGCACTCCAGCCTGGCAACAGAGTGAGACTCCATTAAAAAAAATAATAATAGTAATACAAAAATAAAAAAAAATTGAGCCCAGAAGAAATTGAAACCTTAATGAACCAATAAGGAGTTCTGAAAATGAATCAGTAATAAAAAAAACCTACCAACCAGAAAAAGCCCTGGATGAGATGAATTCACAGGTGAATTCTACCAACATAAAGAAGAGCTGGTACCAAACCTACTGAAACTATTTCAAAAAGTTGAGGGGGAGGGATTCCTTCCTAACTCATTCTATAAGGCAAGCATCATTCTGATACCAAACTCTGGCAGAGATGCAATGAAAAAAGAACTTTAGGCCAGTATTCCTAATGAACATAGATGCAAAAATTCTCAACAAAATACCAGCAAACTGAAACGAGCAGCACATCAAAAAGCTAATCCACCATGATCAAGTAGGCTTTACTCCTGGAATGCAAGGTTGGTTCAACATATGCAAATCACTAAATATGAGTCATCACATAAAAATAACTAAAAACAAAAGCTGTGTGATTATCTCAATAGATAAAGAAAATGATATAAATAAAATTTAGTATCCCTTCATTTTAAAACCCCAAACAAGGCATCAAAGGAACATACCTCAAAATAATAAGACTCATCTATAACAAATCTAAGCCAACAATGTACTGAACAGGGAAAAGCTGGATGGATTTCCCTTGTAAACCACAACAAAACAAGGATGTCCACTCTCACCACTCCTATTCAACATAGTTCTGGAAGTCCTTGACAAAGTAATCAGTCAAGAGAAAATAAAAAAAGGCATCCAGAAGGAAAAGAGGAAGTCAAACTATCTCTCTTTGCAGATAATATGATTCTATACTTAGAAAACCCTATAGTCTCTGCCCAAAGGCTCCTAGATCTGATAAACAAGTTCAGTAAAGTTTCAAGATCCAAAATCAAGAGCTTCTGCACAGCAAAAGAAACTACCATCACAGTGAACAGGCAACCTACAAAATGGGAGAAAATTTTCACAACCTACTCATCTGACAAAGGGCTAATATCCAGAATCTACAATGAACTCAAACAAATTTACAAGAAAAAAACAAACAACCCCATCAAAAAGTGGGCAAAGGACATGAACAGACATGTCTCAAAAGAAGACATTTATGCAGCCAAAAAACACATGAAAAAATGCTCACCATCACTGGCCATCAGAGAAATGCAAATCAAAACCACAGTGAGATACTATCTCACACCAGTTAGAATGGCAATCATTAAAAAGTCAGGAAACAAGAGGTGCTGGAGAGGATGTGGAGAAATAGGAACACTTTTACACTGTTGGTGGGACTGTAAACTAGTTCAACCATTATGAAAGTCAGTGTGGCGATTCCTCAGGGATCTAGAACTTGAAATACCATTTGACCCAGCCATCCCATTACTGGGTATATACCCAAAGGATTATAAACCATGCTGCTATAAAGACACATGCACACGTATGTTTATTGCGGCACTATTCACAATAGCAAAGACTTGGAACCAACCCAAATGTCCAAAAATGATAGACTGGATTAAGAAAATGTGGCACATATACACCATGGAATACTATGCAGCCGTAAAAATGATGAGTTCATGTCCTTTGTAGGGACATGGATGAAATTGGAAATCATCATTCTCAGTAAACTATCTCAAGGACAAAAAACCAAACACCGCATGTTCTCACTCATAGGTGGGAATTGAAAAATGAGAACACATGGACACAGGAAGGGGAGCATCACACTCTGGGGACTGTTGTGGGATGGGGGAAGGGGGGAGGGATAGCATTAGGAGATATACCTAATGCTAAATGACGAGTTAATGGGTCCAGCACACCAGCATGACACATGTATACATATGTAACTAACCTGCACAATGTGCACATGTACCCTAAAACTTAAAGTATAATAATAATAAAATAAAATAAAAACATTTCTATACACCAATTATATCCAAGCTGAGAACCAAATAAAAAACGTCATCCCATTCACATTAGCAATGAAAAGAATAAAATACCTAGGAATACACCTACAGGTAGGTGAAAAATCTCTACAATTGGAATTACAGAACACTACTGATAGAAATTAGTGATGACACAAATAAATGGAAAAGCATTCCATGCTCATGATTAGGAAGAATCAATATTGTAAAAATGGTCATACTGTCTAAAGCAATTTACAGATTAAATGATATTCCTATCAAGTTACCAATGACACTTTTCACAGAAGTAGAAAAAAACTATTCTAAAATTCATATGGAACCAAAAAGAGCTCAAATAGCCAAAGCAATTTGAAACAAAAAGAACGAAGCCAGAGGCATTATACTACCTGACTTCAAACTATACTACAAGGCTACATTAACTAAAATGGCATAGTACTGCCTCTGAAATAGACACATAGACCAGAGGAACAGGTTAGAGAACCCAGAAATAAAGCTACAGATGTACCACCATCTAATCTTTGACAAAGTTAACAATAACAAGCAATTGAGAAAGGACTCCATTCAATAAATGGAGCTAGGATAACTGGCTAGCCATATGCGTGAGGTTAAAACCAGTCCCCTTCCTTTCACCATATACAAAAATCAACTCATCATGAATAAAAGACTTAAATATAAAACCTAAAACTATAAAAACCCTAGAAGAATTTATACAAAATACCATTCTGGACATAGGCCCTGGCAAAGATTTCATGATGAAGACTCCAAAAGTAATTGCCAAAGGAAAAAAAAAGAAAAAGAAAAAAAACACAAAAAAAACCCCAAAAACTGACAAGTGCGATTAAACTAAAAAGCTTCAGGACAGCAAAAGAAACTATCAACAGAGTAAACAGACAACGTAGAGTATGGGAGACAATATCTGCCAACTACACATCAGAGAAAGATCTAATATCTGCAATATATAAGGAGCTTAAAGAATTCAACAAACAAAAACCAAACAACCCCATTAAGAAATGGGCTCACGCTTGTAATCCCAGCACTTTGGGAGGCCGAGGTGGGCAGATCACGAGGTCAGGAGATCGAGACCCCGATGAAACCCCATCTCTACTGAAAATATAAAAAATTAGCCAGGCGTGTTGGTGGGTGCCTGTAATCCCAGCTACTCGGAGAGGCTGAGGCAGGAGAATGGCGTGAACCCGGGAGGTGGAGCTTGCAGTGAGCTGAGATCGCGCCACTGCACTCCAGCACTCCAGCCTGGGTGACAGAGCGAGACTCCGTCTCAAAAAAAAAAAAAAAGAAAAAAAAAAAAGGGCAAAGTACATTGTATTAGTCCATTCTCACACTGTATAAAGAAATACCTGAGACTAGGTCATTTATAAAGAGAAGACGTTTAATTGGCTCATGGTTTTGCAGGCTGTAAAGGAAGCATGATGCTGTCATCTGCTCAGCTTCTGAGAAGGCCTCAGGAAACTTGGCAAAGACATGTGATCAAGCTAAATGCCCATCAGCGGTGGACTGGATAAAGAACATTTGGTACATATACACCATAGAATACTACACAGCCATAAAAAGAGTATCATGACCTTCACGGCAATATGGATAGAGGTGTAGACCATTATCCTAAGCAAATTAATGCAGGAACAGAAAACCAAATACTGCATGTTTACTCTTCTAAGTGTGAGCTAAACATTGAGTATGCATGGACACAAAGAAAGGAACAATAGACACAAGGGGTAGAGTGTGGAGGACCAGGATCAAAATACTACCTCTCAGGTACTATGCTCGTTACCTGGATTACTTGATAATCTGTACAGCAAACACCACAACACACAATTTACCCATGTAACAAATCTGCACATGTGACCCCTGAACCTAAGATACAAGTTGGATAAAACAAAGTGAAGAAAAATATTTTATTTTTGTTTTGTAATAATGTGCTTTGAATAGTCTAGGTATTTTTCTGCTGGCTTATGGATATATCTATATCTGTCTATCTATCTATGTATCTATCTATCTATGTATCTATCTGTCTATCTATATTTTTAAATTGAGACAGAGTCTCACTGTGTTGCCCAGGCTGGAGTGCAGTGGCATGATCTTGGCTTATTGCAACATTTGCCTCCCAGGTTCAAGCGATTGTCCTGCCTCAGCCTCCCAAGTAGCTGGAATTACAGGTGCCTGCCACCACGCCTGGCTAATTTTTGTATTATTAGCAGAGACAGGTTTTCACCATGTTGGCCAGGCTGGTCTCAAACTCCTGACCTTTGGTTATCTGCCTGCCTCAGCCTCCCAAAGTGCTGGGATTACGAGAATGAGCCACTGCACCAGGTCATGGACCTACATTTTTATTTAATCTGATGCATAATCAAAGATAATTATAGCAAGTTGCATCTTCAAGGAGAATGCCAACATCAATCTCATTGAACCTCTTTGAATTAGTTTACTATCCTGTAACTAAAAGAAGAGATTTATAGTTTACTCAAGTCAAAAAGTGGGCTTGAATTAAGGCTGCTTATATTGTATAAGTGAAATGCCAGAGTATTTTACTTTTATGTTTCTGTGGCCCAAGGGAATTAAAATAGATATTATGCCCTGAATCCCAGTGTCACTGTGACTGCCTGTGAACCATGTCAGAACCAATATCAACAAAGGCCTCTTCAGCTAAGACTTCCCAGTGTTAGAAAGACAAGAACAGTAGGATCTCTAAAGCCCTTATCGTAATAGCCTACACAATCAATATCACTGCCACAAAATCATGCAGCCAGGTCACTAAGGCATCTGCAGTCATCACTAACACTGATCTCACCTGGAGAAGCTGTATGGAGACTACACCACTGCACCCACCTAGTACCAGAACAACTGCACTCTGCCCAACCGATGCCCTCCAGCCTGTCGTCAGGTGAAAGTTTTTCCCTATGAAAGTCATTCTCTGAAGTTTGGAAGAGGAGACTGTAACAGAAGATGCACAAGCATTAATGTGGGAATACCAGAAACATGAAAATGCAAGGAAACATGATGCCACCAAGGGAACATGAGAATTTCCCAGTATCTGACCGCCAAATTTACAGAAATTTATGAAGTTATTGAAAAGGAATTTAAATTAATGATCTTAAGAAAACCAAGAGAGACAAAATAGTATACAAATAGAAAATTCAATGAAATCAGCAAAGTAATTCATGATCTGAATGACAAATTCAACAAAGAAATAGATATCGTAAAAAAGAATCAGAAATCTTGAAGCCAAAGATTTCAATCAATTAAGCAAAAAAAAAAAAAAAAAAGCAATAGAGAGCTTCAATAGTAGACTAGATAAAGCAGAAAAAGAATCTGTGAACTTCTTGAAAATCAGTCTTTTGAAATGACTCATTCACAGGAAAAAATGAAAAAAGAATGAAAAGGGGTGAAGACAGCCTATGAGATTTATGGGACATCATTAAGTGAAGAAGTATTGCATTATGTTATTTAAGAAGGGAAGAGACAGAGAAAGGGACTAACAGCTCATTTAATGAAATAAATTCTGAAAAATTCTGAAAACTGACTAAGTCTTGGGAGAGATATGGATATTCAGATCCCTAGAGTGCACAGATACCAAAATAGATTAATCTAAAGAGGCACATTATAATCGTATTATCAAAAGTCATATACAGAGAGGATTTTAAAAGCAACAGAGAAAAGCAACAAATTACATATAAGGGAATTTCCATAGAACATTAGCAGATTTCTCAGTAGAAGCCTTACGGGCCAGGGGAGAATGGCATGGTGCTGAAAGGAATAAGAATAAAACAAACACAAAACTGCTAGCCAGACATGCTGTCCTTCAGGAAAGAAGGATAAATAAAGTGTTTCAAAAATAAACAAAAGCTGAAGGAATTCATTATCATTAGACCTGCCTTATAAGAAACATTTAAGGAAGTCCTTCAAGGAGAAACAAAGGGATGATTATTACTAACATGAATACATACGAAAGTATTCTTCTAGAGGTAATGGTGGTGCATAAATCATACATACACCTAGTATGAAGGTAGAAATCAATTAATTCATTAATAATAGCCAATACATTGGTTAGAAGCACACAATGTAAAAAGATGCATATTTTGACATCAAAAACAAATTGTGTATCAGGAGGAGCATAAAAATATAGAGATTTTGTATGCAACAGAAGTTGAGTTTTTATCAGCTTAAAAAAGTATATTATATCTGTAAGATTGTAACCAAGCAGCTTAGCTTCAAACTGCATTTTAAAAACTGTTTTTCTTTCTTTCCTCTTCTCTCCCCAGTCTCAGGACACAGCATTGAGACAAACTACAAATGCATTTTCTAGAACGTGCTGTGAACCTCCATTCTCTTTCCCTTTCCACTTTATCCAACCATGCCTTATGCACATTTATTTACCTAAATGCTTGTCAAATGCACATCATGCTCACTTATCTGGTCATGTATTTTCTTGGAAGCTTCAGGACATGAATACTGACACAGAACAGACACCTCCAGTATTCTCTCCCCATACAGACCACTAAAAATTTTAACTGGCAAAGGGTCCAGCTGCTCACTGCTTGTAGAAAGAAGCCAAAATAACAAGAGTGAGGTGTGATAAAAAGAGAGGAGACTTTATTATCCATGCTGGCAAGGGGAAAAGTGGAAATTATTTTGGAAAAATTCCACCCACTTTTCCCCGTGTTAGCACAGACAATTAAAACTCCTCTCTTTTTATCACACTTTGTTTTGTGATTTTGGTTTCTTTCTACAAGCGGCAAACAGCCGGAGCCTTTGCTGGTTACAAGATGTTTTATGTAAATCTCATGGCAACCACAAAACGAAAATCTACAACAGATACACAAATGATAAAGAGAAAGGAATCAAAGCTTAGCACTACAGAAATTATCAAATAACAAAGGTAGACAACAAGAAAGGAAAAAGGAACATAGAAGCTACAAAATAACTAGAAGATAAATAAAATGGCAGTAGTAAGTTTTTACCTATTAATAATAACTTTGACTGTAAATGGATTTTGTTCCCTAACCAAAATCATGTAGTTGCTGAATGGATTAAACATGATTCACTGAAGTGACCCGCTTAGGCCTTAAGGACACATGAAGGCTGAAAGTAAAAAGATGGAAGGGGAACATCCATGTAAATGGTATCCATAAGAGAGCAGGAGTGGCTATACTTACATCTGATAAAATAGACTTCAAATCAAAAGCTGTCACAAGAGACACAGGTCATTTTTTAATAATAAAAGGGTCATTCATTAAGATAACTCAACCACTGTAAATATTTATACACCCAATATTGGATGAGCTAAATATATAAAGCAAATATTAATGAACATGAAAAGACAAATAGATAGCAATACAATATGGTACTTCAAAATCCCACTTTCGACAATGAATACATCAAGCAGACAGAAAATTAATAAGGTGATACTGGACTTAAATTGAACTTTTGACAAAATTGCCCTAACAGACATATACAGAACTTCCCTTCCAACAGAAGCAGAGTACTTATTTTCCTCTAGTGTACACAGAACATTCTCCAGGATAGATTGCATGTTAGGCCACAAAAAAAGCCCTAACAAACTTAATAAGATTGAAATAATATTTAGTATAATTTTAGACCACAATGATATGAAACTATAAGTTAATAACTGGAGTAATCTTGTGTGGTTCACAAATACGTGGAAATTAAACAACATGCTCTTGAACAATCAATGGGTCAAAGAAGAAATCAAAAGAACAATTTAAAAACATCTTCAGGCAAATGATAATGGAAACACAATATACCCAAACTTATGGGATGCAGCAAAAGCAGTTCCAGGAGGAAAATTTATAGCAGTAAATGCCTACAATTAGAAAGAAGAAAGACCCCAAATAAATATTCTAACATTACCCCTCAAGGAATGCAAAACAAATAAACAACTAACCAAAAATTAGCTGATGGAAATAATAAATATCAGAACAGCAATAAATCAAATAAAGTACAGAAAAAACATAAAAATAATTAATAAAACTAAAGTTCACTTTTTGAAGAACAACAAAATTTACAAACTCTTAATGAAAAGAAAAGACTGAAATAAATAAAATCAAAAATAAAAGTGAGGAAATTCTAACAGGCTTCTCAAAATAAAGAGGATTGTAAGGGAATATTACGAAGAATTATTTGCCAACAAATTGGATAAACTAGAGAAAATGGATAAATTCCTAGAAAAATATAAGCTACCAATATTAAGTCAATTAAAGTGATTTGAGAAGTAATCAAAACCCTTCCCACAAAGAAAAGCCCAAAACCGGATGATTTTAGAGCTGAATTTTACCAAACATTCAAAAATAATTTATATCAATATTTCTAAAACTCTTCTGAAAAATAAAGCTAGAGGTATACTTCCAGACACATATTATGGGGCCAGCATCATCTTAACACCTAAGTTAGATAAAGATATCACAAGAAAACTATGGTTAATTTCTCTGAGGAACATTCATGCAAAAATTCTTAGTAAAGTATTATCAAAACAAATCCAACAACACATGAAAAGATTATACATTGTGTTCATGTGAGATTTTTCCATGGCATGCAAAACTGATTTAAAGTACATAAATCTATCAGTGTGATACATCACATTAACAGGATCATCATAATTAACACACAAAAAAGCATTCAACAAAATCCAACATCCTTTCTTGATAAAAACCTTCAACAGTTTAGGTATAGAAGGAACGTTTATAATAATAAAGACTTTATGAAAAACCTACAGCTAACATTATAATCACTGGAGAGAACTGAAAACTTCCACTAAGATCTGGTAAGGCAAGGATGCCTACTCATGCCACTTCTATTCAACATAATACTGGAGCACTAGCAAGAATAATCAGACAAGAAAAAGAAATTAAATGTATCTAATTGAAAAAGAAGAAGTAAAATTATCTCTATTTGCAGATGATGTGGCCCTATATGCAAAAACCTCCAAAGATACCACAAAAACGTTATTACTAATAAATGAAATCACTAAATTGCAGAATACAAAATCAGCATACAAAAATCAGTGGCATTTTTCTACACAAATAATGATCTAACTGAAAAGAAATAAAGAAAAACCCCATATACAATAACATTGAAAAAATAAAATAAAATACTTTGGAATAATTTTAACCAAGGAGGTGGAAAACTATATTGGTATGGTAAAACTTTACATTAAAACTATAAAATATTGATGAAAGAAATTGAAGAAAACACAAATAAGTGGAAAGATAGCCCATTGCTCATGGATTGGAGGATTTAATGTTATTAAAATATCCATACTATCAAGAGCAATACACAGATTCAATGCAATCCCTATCAAAATCCCAATGGCATTCTTCACAGAAATAGTAAAATTATCCTAAAATTTGTATGAAAACATAAAAGACCCCAAGTAGGCATAGCTATTCTGAGAAAGAACAACAAAGTTGGAGGCATCACACTTCCTGATTTAGAAGTATATTACAAAGCTATAGTAATCAAAACAGTAGCTTACTGGCATAAAAACAGAAACATAGATCAGTGTGGCACAGGACAGAGACCCCAGAAATAGATCCAAATGTATATGGTCAACTAAGTCTTGACAAGCACACCAGGAAGACACAATAGGGAAAAATAGTCACTTTAATAAATGGTGTTGGTAAAACTGGGTTTCCACATATAAAAGAAGGAAATTGGATCCTTAACCTACATTATACACAAAAATCAACTCAAAATGGATAAAAGACCTAAGTATAAGACCAGAAATAACAAAACTTCTAGAAGAGAACATGGGGGAAATGTTTCTGGCTGTTGGACTTGGCAATGGTTTTCTGTATTTCATATCAAATGCTCAGGCCACAAAAGCAAAAATGAATAAATGGAATTACATGAAACTAACAAGCTCTGCACAGCAAAGGAAACAGCTAACAAAATGAAACAGCTGCCTATGAAGTGGGAAAGATGTTCACAACTCATATATCTGATAAAGGGTTAATATCCAAAATTTTATAAAGAACTCATACAGTTCAATCGTGGAAAAACTAATAACCTGATCAAAAAATGGGCAAAATACCTGGAAACACATTTCTCCAAAGAAGGCATAAAAATAGCCAGCATGCATATGGAAAGGTGTTCAACATCATTAATTATCAGGGTAATGCAAATGAAAACCACTATGGGATATCACCTCATATCCATTAGATGGCTATTATCAAAAAGCAAAAGATAACAAATGTTGACAAATGTGTAGAGTAAAGGAAACTCTTGTACTCTGTTCTTGAGAATGTAGATTGTTACAGCCATTTTGGAAAACAGTATAGAGGTTTCTAAAGAAATTAAAAATAGAACTACCATATGATCCAGCAATCCGTCTTCTGGGTATATACTCAAAGGAAATGAAGTCACCACATCATGAACATATTTGCATTCCCGTGTTCATTGTGGCATCATTCACAATAGCAAAGGGATAGAAACAACCTGTGTCTGCTGATAAACAAATGGATAAAGAAACTGTGTTACATATATACAATGGAATACCATTTCGTTCTAAAAAAGAATGAGATTTTGCCAGTTGCCACAACATAGAGGAAGCTGGAGACACTACGTTGTTAAATAGGTCAGACACAGAAAAATATTACATCATCTCATTTATATGTTAAACTTTAAAACAACAACAAAAAAAATTTTAAAATACAGATATACAGAAGAAAACCATGGTTACCAGGATTGGAAGAAAGGGGAAATGAACAGATATTCAGATGAACAGGTCAGAGGATACAAAGCAGCAGGTATGTAGGATGAACAAGTCTAGAGATCTAGTGTACAACATATAACTTTCCAACTTTAGCAACCACCATTATTAAAATTAAACAAGAAAATGTACAAGCAAAAACTTAATTTCTTCATAAAGTTACCAATATTTATTTCTAAGAGCTCTTAGAGATGCCTATGTCTTATCTACTGCACAAATATGACTCATATTCAGAGCTAATACTCCGCTTAGAATGATAAAATGACAATGCCTGTATGTCTGGCTGTCTTTGAGTTTGTGGTGGAGTTGCATATAAGCATTTCAAATATCCAGCTCTCATTATTACTAAATCATTTTTTTCATATAGCTACCAATTACCACAACAGTTGTCAAATCAGACAAGTAAATAATATAAACCCATTTTGTGAAAAAATAAAAAAAATTATAATTTATACAAGTTAAAAAAGCATTACCTGTATCTGTTTCCTATATTTTAAAGCAACAAGGGTTGTTTGAGTATATTTTTATCCCTCTGGCGCTTAGAATAAAAATTTTAGTTTAGGAGGAAGTTTTTTATTAAATTGAGAAAGCAAGTTGAGGCTGATAGCACAGAAATGGTTGCTATCTTATTTGTGTATGTATGACTCAAGGTTACGCAGGTAAGTCTGAGGCTACATAAATATGAATGTGCCCAAATCTGGAATGATTTTAAATCCTCTAATGATGTAGAAAGCAGGAAAGCAAATTAGAAGGATGACATTATTGCTAAGCAAATTTGAGAATAGGATACCTCTAAAGGGAAGTAAATTATATTCACTGGCTAAAAAAACTTATACTTTTTTATTTAGTATTTTTTTGAATTTAGAGATATTCAGAGTATCTCTTCTGTGATATGCTTGATAAAAGATATTGAAAAGTGTTGTTATTGAACAAACCTAAAAATTTAAAGGTGATATATATCTCTGATATGTTAGTAAATAATGAAACTGATCTAGCCTTAGGAATATGAGAATTTTCATGTAGTATATCAAAATAATATCTATGGTTTCAAGTTTATGTCATTACTTTAAAAAATATTTCATATGAAGTAGAAGTAATTTAATAGGGAACTATGCATACATTTATATTTTAACTTTTATTGAGGTATATATACAGAAAAGAACATAAATCAGAATTTTAAAAGTTATAATTATTACAAAGTGAACATATCCATTGAACACATCCAGATCAAGAAATAGCACATATCCTGCATCGCAGAAGCCCTCCCTTTTGTCCTTTCCCAACCATTATCTCTTCTTGGCTTCCCCAAAATATGCCTTATCCTGACCTGTATCACTGTATATTAGTTTTGCTTGTTTTTTTGAACTTGATATAAATGGAATCATACAGAATGTATTCTTTGATACCTGGCTTCTTTCATTTACTTAATGCCTTGAGCTTCATCCATAAGTTTGCGCGTCAAAGTGGTTCTTGCATTTTGATTGCTGGTTAGATCACTCTTCATGAGTATTTCAGTTTATTTACCTATTTTGCTGTTGAAATAATTTTTACTTTTATTTTTTAAGTTGGCAGATACAGTCATACATTTACTCTGTACAACATGATGTTCAATTCCAAAGTATAGATACACTGTGGAAGGACTAAACCTAGCTAATTAACACATGCATTACCTCACAAAGTTACCATTTTTGTGGTGAGAACACTTTACATTTATTCTCCTAGCATTTTTCAAAAAGAATATATTAACTTTAGTCATCATGTTATTCCCAAATCATCTTGGAGTTATTCCCCCTATTTAACTGAAATATTGTAGCCTTTGGCCAATACCTCCCAACTACCCTCTCCCCCTCCAACCACGCTGGCTGCCGGCAACCACCATTCTATTCTCTATCAGATCAGTAGTTGAATTCTTTTTTGATTGTTTCTAATTTTTTGACTCTTATACAGTTGCAGCATTAATAATACATGTCTTTTTGGTGTCCGTACACATATATTGCTGTTGAGCATATATAACTAAGGTATAATGGTTACATTACAGAGTATGTCAAACAGTTTTCCAAGGTTATTCACCAATTTACACACTCACTTGCAGTGTGTGATTGTTCTAGAGTTTCCATGTCTTCACCAGAACATGATATTTTCAGTATTTTAAATTCTGGCCATTCTGATTGTCATGTAGTGATATCTCATTATCATTTAATTTTCATGTCAAAGTTGTTAATGAGGTTGAATGAGGTTGATCACCTTTTAATAATTTTTTGGCCATTGGAAGGTCCTCTTTTATAACATGCTTATTCAAGTCTTTTGCAAATTTTATTTTCTCTTTCTTGTTAATTTGTAGGAGTTTCTCATACTTTATTTTGGATCCAAGTCCTTTACTGACTTATATGTATTATAAACAATCTTCTCCAACTTCTGACTTAAATTTTCCTTTTACCATCACAGTGGTGACTTCTGATAAAAAGATGTGCCTTCTTATCAATAGTTTTCTTTTTGATTACTGCTTTTCAAGTCTTATTTAAGACATAGGTGTTTTTCCTGTATTTCATTTTCTAGAAATTTTATTGTTCATTTTACCTTTCATACTTACAACTGTAATCTATCTGGAATAGATTTGTATGTATGACATGAAGTAAGAGGCTGAGTTTTATTTTTTTCCTTATGTATATCCATTTGATCAATTTCGATTTATTTAAATGGCCGTCCTTTTCTCACTGCTGTGCAGCAACACTTTTGTCATGACAGTGCCTACAAATACCTCATTTGCTTCTTGATTCTATTCTGTTCCATCAGCCTACTTGTTTGTATTCACATTACTCTTACATTGTCTTTATCACTATAGATTTATAACAGATCTTTATCTACTATTAATATATCAAGCTTATTCTTTTTCAAATTTGTTTCAAATATTCTTGGCTCGTTTTATTTCTGAACAGATTTTAGTATCAGCCTAGCAGTTTCAAACACAAAAACATAGAGATAGAGAGAGAGACTTTACATTGAGTTTACAGATTGATACAGTGAAAAAGTCCATGTTAACAAGTATATCTCTTTGTTTATTTAGGACTTTAATTTCTCTCATTAATGATTTTTGGCTTACTGTGTGAAAATCTTGCATATCTTTTTATATTTAAGAAATTTTATTTTTATGCTATGGTCAATGGTATTGTTTACATTTGCATTGTTTGGTCCTGATATAACAACATGTAACTGTTTTTGTATAATGACCTACTTTCTGAAGCTCTTCCCTAGGTCACTTACTAATTGTAGTAGTTTTAATGTATATATGTATGATTGTATTATGTACAGAGTCATGTAGTTTGAGAAAAGTATCAATTTTATTTCTTCTTTTATGCCGTTTATTTCTTTTTCTTACTTTATTCCTAGGATCCTCCAGTAAAGTATTTAATAGAATTGGTGGTAAAGCTCATTTTTGTCTCATCCAGATTATCAGGAAGAAAGCTTTCAATATTCATTATTAAGGAAAATGATTTTAGCGTTTTTTGTTATTAATGTATTATTTGTTTGGAGAAAAGCTATCAAATTAACAAAGTTTCTATTTTTGGTGTTTGGGGATTTTATCTATGTTTTTTCTTCATCTTCTGATGACCATGTGACTTTTCCCCCTCTTATTGTATTAGGAGTTAATGTGGTGAATTATAGTGACTGATTTTTTTAAGTGTCAAATAATTCTTACAATCTTGAAATAAATACATCTTGGTTAATATATTATGCTTTTTAAATATAGCTGAATTTAATTTGCTGACATTTTGTTGAAGATTTTTTTTTTTTGGTAGACCTTGTTTTTAGAGCAATTTTAGATCACAGCAAAATCTTGTGGAAAGTTCAGAGCTTCTATATAACTTATGTTTTCATACATGCACAGCCTCCCCTACTATGAACTTCTCACATTACGGCTGTATCTCCTTTAAAATTGATGAACCTATATTGATACTTCATTATCATCCAGAATCCATAATTTAAATATATTTTCATTCTTGGTATTGAACATTCTATGAAGTTTAAGAAAAGTATTGGGACATGTATCCATCATTATAGCATGATTTTACCTGCCCTAAAAATCTTCTATGCTCCACCTGTTATCCCCCCCTTCCTTTCTATTTTTGGAGATTTCTTTAAAATCTAGATTTTTAGTCAAGATTGATCTCTTATTTTCCTTTCTTATACTCTTACTGGTTTTGGTTTCAGGGTTTTGCTTGTCTCATAAAATGGGCATGGAAGTCTTTTTCCCCACTATTATCTGGAAGATTTTATGTACAATTAATTTTATTTAAATGTTTTGAAGTATTTAAAAATCAAATAAAACTCTCTGGGCCAGAAGTGACATTATGGGAAGGTTTTTAAGTTATGAATTCAATTTCCTCTGATGCAGACTGCTTCTTAAATCTGTGGCTTGATATCTTTCACTTATTTTCAGAACTTTTCCGTCTCTTCAAATACTTCTACTTTATTTTCCCTTCTTAAACTTTGATACTTTAATGACACATATGTTAGAACTTTATACCATATCACCTATATTTCATAGGCTCTGTTTGATGATTTTTCTGCTTTTTTTTCACAGTTGCATTTAGATGATTTTATTGTAACCTCTAGTTGTATCTAAACTTTCACTGAGTTTATAATTCCTTAACATTTTTCAGTTTAAATATTTTCATTTGATTCTTTATTATAATTTCCAGTTCTCTGCTAATATTCTACGTATATTTCCTGAACATATTCATCCGAGTTATATTTAAGTCTATAGCAAAAATAACTGATTTTATGTGTATCTTTCTAATGTCTCTTTTTTCTCTTGAGAGTTTAATCATATGGTCTTGTCTTCCATTATATCACTGTTATAAGAAAATAGCTATTTTGGCCGGGTGCGGTGGCTCGTGCCTGTAATCCCAGCACTTTGGGAGGCTGAGGCGGGTGGATCACGAGGTCAGGAGTTCGAGACCAGCCTGGCCAACATAGTGAAACCCCATCTCTACTAAAAATACAAAAAATTAGCCAGACATGGTGGCGGGTGCTTGTAATCCCAGCTACTCGGGAGGCTGAGGCAGGAGAATGGCTTGAATCTGGGAGGCAACGTTATAGTAAGCCGAGATCGTGCTCTTGCACTGCAGCCCGGGTGACAGAGCAAGACTCCATCTCAGGAAAAAAACAAACAAGCAAACAAACAAAAAACAGAAAGAAAAAAGAAAAGTAGCTATATTGAGATATCAGATGTTTTGATATCCCCACAGAGTGATTCTTATTCTGACAGGCAATTGTCTTAAGGGAAGATCACTTCTATTCAATTAGGAATGGAGCTGACTTGAAGCTAGACTCCAATATTTGAGAGGGTTGGTTTCTTTCCAGTTTACCTCCATTATTAGATATACCTCTTCAGGTGTGCAAACTGAATACCTGGGTGTTTTATGTCACCTTTTTTCCATTGTGAATTTTAATCTTCGATTTTCCTTTCCCAAGAAATTATTATGACTGGATTTACCATTTAGTTTCAACACCTGTCAGTCAGCCACATAGTTTTTTTTCAGTTTCTCAGCTCTTCAATTACTGTTTCCAATTAGCAAGTGTCCCAAGAAGGAAAACAGTGAGACAATCAGTCTTATGTCTCTCTACATTTTTCTTTTTAACCTTTTGATGCCTTAAGTGCTATTGCCTTTGAGTTCTCTGATGTGTTCAAAAGGTATTTCATTTTTATATTTTTTCCAGCTTGTTTGGTTGTACTTGAGAAAAAGAGAGAGATAGAGGGTTGTACTTGAAAAAGGGAGAGAGAGAGAGATGAGAAAGAAATGAGAAATTGTTGGGCAAAATGCTAGTCAGCCATTCACAGAAGAGTCAAATACATGTGTGATATTAACACTAGCGTCTTTACATTTTAAAAGTGAATTCTAATGGGGAGCAAATAGAAGAAAATTGAATGTAGGGAAAAGGAAGATAACCATAGGTATATTGATGGCAAAAAATAATGATAATCTGTCACGTGAACTGGAAGTCGACGAGGCATCACTGAAATAATCTGTTTTTATTTAACATCTGTTGGCACAAGTGAAGAGTAATTTTTGCTTGTTTGGTAGTTTATGGACCTTGAAGGAAATATTCACTTTTATTTTTTATTTTTTTGCCCTCACTTTATTCCCTGAAAATTCTTCATCAGATTTGTCTTTAGCTTTTTATTCATTTCTATTTTGGACAAAAATTAATTTGACAACATTATCATTTTTCCATTTCCCTTTTGCTTAATTTTCAGCTTCATTTTAGTCTTGTGTTCAATTTTATATAAAATTAGGGAAAGGTGCATAGGTCTCATGCCCATTCATTTTCTCTCCTCTCCTTTTTTTCTATTCTGAATATTATTATTTTGTTTAGTTTATAGTATTATAGATTTTAAAGTAGATAAATCTTTCCATGTGTTACCATCATCAAAAATTATCTACACATTTAATAGTCAATAATAATCTATGACAGCATTCTCCAGTAAACTAATCTCTACAATATGATAGGCGCATGTGATTATTAAACTCTTGAATTGGGTTAGTATTACTGAGAAATTTATATTGTAAGTTTTTTTTAATTTTAACTAATTTAAATTTTAAATGGCCACATGTGGCTAGTAGCTACTATATTGTACAGTCAGATCTAGAACATATATAATTAACTTAGGTAAATTTACCATCCAGAGGGCCCAAACTACTCTACAAAAATGTCTAATTTTAACTTTTGTAAAATGTATATTTACACAAAATATATTTTTGAATTTTCCACTGTAGACATTTATTCCTTTGTATTATTAATAAAATAATGTCAAGGTCATTAATGAGGAATTTAGCTGTTGAAAAGGTTACTATTTTTTTTTTTTTACAAACCACTATACTTCTTGAAACAATAAGAAGATACCTGATGCCTAAGATAACTACAAAATATAGATTTATACTAAGATTTGTTGTTTCAATTATTATCATGGTTACAAAAAGGGCAAATCACTTAGTGTAGTTTTGTTTACTAAAAGGAATTGAGAGTTAAATTATATTTGATTAAATATTTATGATATATTGTTTCATTAATTATATCTTATTCCTAAATTTTATTTAGATTTGTATTCTGTTTATGTTCATTAGTGTTATACAATTAGCAGTCTGTAATTGATAAAATAACAATAACTTTTTGATAGTTTGAGGAATTTTAATACAAAAATAAATGGATAGTTTCTAGCATATTTAGGGAAAGAAGTCATCCGTAAAGACTTTGACATTTTTCTAAACCACTAATGATCTCACAATTTTTCCTTTGCATTCAATAAATAGTAAAGTGATTTTAATGGAAATGGAAGGGATTTTTCTGACTTTCAGAGACGAAATCACTTTTATCATCCATTGTGGAATATTGTACCTTTCAATTTATTAGTGCCAGCATGACGATTGCTATAATAATGATATTAAAAAGAACAGTAAACAAGTTTAGGAACAAAAGCAATAGAAATATACTGCAAAAACATAGTAATAAATACTAAGTTTTAAAATACATAATAGTGAAATTTGCCATCAGATAAGAGCTCAATGATAATGCATGGTTTATTATTATAATCACTTACTTAGATTAATTGTAGTTTATGTGGTAGAGACTGGGAGATAGTCAAAAAAATTACAACTTGCAAAAATGCTGGTAATATCAATATATCAGGTGTCCCTTGATTTGCTAAAAATCTGTATTTTAATTTTTTAATTGACAATGTTGTACATCACGTTTTTAATAGTGAATGTTTTTGAAGTTCTCGATCTCTAGTTTCATATATAAGCCAAAGACATGGGCATTTGAACCATCTAGATTTCTTTAAACTAATTTATGGCTTAACAGGCATTGGAAATGTGATATTAAGACCTGTAAAATTATTCATTTTGGTTGCTGTTTGCCTACACTGCTGGGATCAGCCAAACCTATCATGTTATAAATTTTAATGTGTTATATAAATGTATGATGTCTTTCATCATAGGAGTTTTCTAAAATATCAGAAAAGTGTTTGAATAACATATGATTAAAAACATGGACCTACTTTTCAGTCCTAGGATTATCAACATTATGGCCTTTATGTTTTTTATTTTGTCTTGTTTTTACATAGCATTTAAAGTTATAGGTATATCAACCTCATTTTAAACATTAAAACTTTACACTAATCTTTGTTATACTTTAACCTACTTTTAATAATTTAATGCTTAAATAATTTTTTCATTCTGCTATAACAGTTCCCTCAGATGAGGTCATTTTTGATCATCAAATTTTAATCTCAAATTATAAATATATACATTTGATTACTTAAATTTTATCTCAAATTGAAAATGGATATGTAATTTGTCAAAAAAATTGTGTGGTTTTTTTTTCCTAGTCTCTGTCTCTTATTCATTCTCTTCCTTGCTCTCCCATTTTCTTCCTTACTTTTTGTGCCCCTTCCTTGTTCTCAAAGGTTTAAAGATTACCCTAGCAGCATTGCATACTGTTAGAGGGTACTCACAAAAATTATTCAAATAATTTCTCAACAAAGACTAGTAATAGGTTATTCTCTTATCTGAAATTTAAAATGATGCTTCTGTGTCTATATCAGGACATGCAAATTTTACCTTTGGCATTTATTGTGCTAAAGAACTGCTCCTAGATAATTTTGAATATGCAGTTGAGAAATATACCAGTGGGCAGCTACTCAAATATTATTTTTGACAGTGGATTGTACCATTATGTGAAGTCCTATAACGATGCCTAATTATTAAACCAATCATACTCTAAATTTTGGGAATCTGTTCAGATAACAGTTTACTCATAAAACATTAAGTAATAGATTGTCTTAGCTGCATTTCGTGACACTTGCATACCCACACATATACATGCATAAAGATCCATGTCAGAATAAATTATTAGCATAATGATTTGAGCAGGAATTGAGTATGTAGTATTAAATTAAATTTTTTCTTCATCCAGGCCAGTGTAAGAATTCTGTTGTTTCTTCAGAAAGTCATGATCTACCTCTACACTGTCCCATATGGTAGCCTCTGGCCTCATGTGGTTATTGAACTCTTGAAATACCCTCACGTGGCTATTGAGCTCTTGAAATGTGGCAAGTCCAATTTGAGATTTGGTATTTAAAAAAGACTGGAAGATGTCTCACCAGTAATTTTTATATTCATTGCATGTTGAAATAATAACATTTTGGATATATGTATTTTAATAAAATATATTATTAGAGCTAATTTGACCTTATTCTTTTTTTTCTCTGAATGTGGCTACTAGAAAATTTTAAACTAGATATATTTTTTGGATTTGTAGCTCACATTACATTTCCATTGGACCATGCCAATTGTATTAGCCCATTTTGCATTGTTGTAAAGGAATACCTGAGGCTGGATAATTTATATAGAAAAGAGATTTATTTCGGCTCATGGGTCTGCAGACTGTACAGGAAGCTCGATGCCACATCTGCTTCTTGTGTGCCCTCAGAAAGCCTACAATCATGGTGGAAGGCTCAAGGAGAGCAGGCATCTCCCATAGCGAGAGAGGAAGCAAAAGGGAGGAGAGGAAGTGCCTGGCTCTTTAAACCAGCTATCATGCGAATAAGTAGAGTAAGTGAGAACTCACTTATTACCATGGGGAGGACATGAAGCCTTTCCACTAGGCCCCACCTTCAACACTGGGGGGTCACATTTCAACATGAGATTTGGAGGGAACAGATATCCTAACTATATCACCAATTTAGTTCATCCTCATGGCTCCAACTACATTATTACAAAAAATAAAATGTAATAAGGTAATTTTATTCTCTGAATATCTTTATATTAGCAGATTTTTTTAAAATTTTCTCAGAAAACGAATGTGGATTAGTAACAGCACATTGGATGTTTTATCACAATTTAACTAAAACCTTTTTGACACCCTTATAGATTTAAAGGTATCATCTTCTATAGATGAAAATTACCATGAATAATTCTAGGTGATTGCACTTCACATATAGACATCATTTATCAGTGATTCATTTATACTCAGAAATTAATTATTGTGTATTTTCAATCACTGTTTAAAACCTCTATTTTCTGTAGAATAATTAAACTGTTACTTTTTTCTCACTACTGCAGTCAAATGCACCTTCAGGGCCAAGATTATCTATAAAAGTTGGGGAAGATGTTAAAATAAAATTGGTAACGTGAGAACTTGAGAATTTTCTTTGTTTTGTGGCCCATCTTCTGTTGAAGTTCATGCTATCTCTTTGTAATACCCTCTCCCCACTCTTCAGACCTCCTTTAGCCTCTTTAATCAACAAGTCACAGACTTTCTTTTTACTCTCCACTGCTATGATACTTGAGTGATTTTTAATACTATCTTGAAGAGAATCCTTCTATGAAAATACTCCTCTTTCCCTCTGTGTCTTTCACTGTTAGACCTTGTCAGCTACCATAAACACTATCATCCTTCAGAACAGACAGGTTTTCAAGATCTGTAAGTTTGAAATTGCCTTCTGTCTATGACACCCTATTTTTCTCACCTTGCCTTCATTTTCATCAAACTTTTTCTTATGTGACTTCTAGTCATTTACCTCACTATTTTTCCTTGTATTTTTCTTTTATTCTGGTTATTACTGCCTTGCCTTCCTATAATTCCTGCCTAGTCTAGAGTTTACAGACAGCTTTTCCAGCATCGATTTCCCATCCCCTGTATCACACCCCAATATGTGCTACCCCCGCTTAGCCTCCCAGGTCACTGATTGAGTCCATAAAAAACAACTGGCTGTTCTCAAGTCTTTTCACATTTATGTTGTGTACTGAAAATATCCTAGATTAGTAATTCCAGAATTTTGCTCTCCTCAAGGCACTGTTCTTTTTTTCTCAATTTCCACACTCTAAGAAACCAACATGACTCTTCTTTCACTTAGAAGAACAAGTCAAACTGGTGTTAATTTTGCTAACTCCCCACCTCTGTACTTTATCATTCTGAGCATCTAGAAATGTTTAAATACCTAAAAATTTCATGTACTTTGATTGGTCTTGGGGTTATAAAGATACATGTTCCTAAGGAGCTCATAGTGCAGTGTGGGAAATAGACAAAAACAAAAGAAGTCTAGAATGAGATACATGTTCATAGCAAAGACAGAAACAGAATGTTATTGGAACATAGGAGTGGAAGTATTTGAATCTCCATGAATCTTTATGAAATGATATGAAAAATTAAGGGAATAGTAAAATATACCACATTGTTCAGGATCAGTAGACAGGTTTTTGTTTGTCAACTGTTTGTGTTTTACTTTGATGATAAATGAATTAACTCTTTGAACACACACACACACACTTTTTATATATATATAAACAGGTCCTGAGGGCATTTGAAAATGAAAAAAAAAAAACCATAAACACCCATGCTCTCAATGAACCACTAATGGGGTCAACACAATTGTATTTTCCTATTTCATTTTTTCCATTCTGCGATATGGTGCTTTCTGCCAAAGATGGTTATTCTCCTTCATCTTTTAGTACTCTTGTATTCCTTTTGATTGAAGAACCTTTTTGACTTCCAAGGCCACAGTGGCATTTACTTCTTTACCAGCTATTTCTCCTACATATGTCCTTGGAATAGGAAAAATATATACTCGAAATTAGAGTAATCTTTATCATAGGATCTCACAAGAAGTAACAAATTCATATTTATAAGAATATTTGCTACAAAGGACACGAACTCATCATTTTTTATGGCTGCATAGTATTCCATGGTGTATATGTGCCACATTTTCTTAATCCAGTCTATAATTGTTGGACATTTGGGTTGGTTCCAAGTCTCTGCTATTGTGAATAATGCCGCAATAAACATACATGTGCATGTGTCTTTATAGCAGCATGATTTAGAGTCCTTTGGGTATATACCCAGTGGACATGGATGAAATTGGAAATCATCATTCTCAGTAAACTATCGCAAGAACAAAAAACCAAACACCGCATATTCTCACTCATAGGTGGGAATTGAACAATGAGATCGCATGGACACAGGAAGGGGAATATCACACTCTGGGGACTGTGGTGGGGTCGGGGGAGGGGGGAGGGATAGCATTGGGAGATATACCTAATGCTAGATGACGACTTAGTGGGTGCAGCGCACCAGCATGGCACATGTATACATATGTAACTAACCTGCACAATGTGCACATGTACCCTAAAACTTAAAGTATAATAAAAAAAAAGAATATTTGCTGCCTTAGCCAATACTTATGTATGTATGTTTTGTGTATATCCTTACTTAGAATATAGCAATCAAATTTGAAGCTAAAATTAGCAGAGACAATGTCAAGGTGAAATATATTTTATCTTTGATCATTAGATGAACATGGCAGATCGATTACAGAGATCAACTCAATTGCTCTTTTAAAAACTGAAAAGCACTAGCTGTGAATTCTACTTTGGAAGTACCTCACTCCAATTCTGTGATGTATGTTTGGTTACATTTGGGCCCAAACAAGAAATGACTCTCATCATTATACAGTGTGATGTATTTGTTATATTGCTGTATTCCTCTGACATAATGAGTGTGGTTAACCAATGTTTTTAAAATGTAAATACAATTATTTAGATTTATTTTCCAGGAATAATTTGAATTCACTGTCTCATATTCAGGTTCAAAACATTATTTGTGGCTGGAGAACGATGTGATGTAGAGACCCTGGAATGGTCCAAAAATGTCTTCAGAGTACCTGTCTTAGACCATTGGTGGCAAACTGGTGAGCATTTTCCTAACATGTACATAAATAGTAAAGAAATGTTCCAAAAAGCTGTAAGGATTGGAGGAAACTTTTGAGCTACGACCAGCAGATCAGACACAAACTCAGGATTCGAGTGGTTCAGGTTTCAGTAAAAATAAGCAATTTTTTTTATTGATGTGTTATTAATAATGTCTTCATAAGTGACATTGATGCCACCATTCTCTTGGTCCCTAGGTATAAAGCACTAAAGACCTCTTTATCTTCTCTTCTTTGTTTCTTATATCTGGTAAGTTACTAAGTCTCAGATTTTCCTTTGAAGTGTCTGTTGGGTTCATTCCACCTTCAGTATTCCCCTTGCCTTTGAGCTCTGGCAGCTGCATTATCCTCTGTCCTGATTTAAAGTTTCCTAATCACTCATCTCTATTCTCTCTGCTTTTTGATACACCCTGCACACTGCTCCCAGAGTCCTTTTATGAAGCCCTGTTCCTCTCATAGGACTCTCTGGCCACCTTCTTGTGTTCTATAATATCTAATATATTCTGCCTAGCATTAAAGGCAGAGAAATTTATTTTTCTTCAAAACAATTGTCATTACATATATAATTTGTTCATTTAATTTATTTTGTTTATTCCCTATAGTCCTCCCTCTAAGTGTTCCCTGGGAAACAAATTTTCATATTAAATGGATCAACTATAAACTTTGGAATAAGCAGACAACCACCACAACAATAACTCTTTCTGCTTCTTCTTTTGAGGGATGGCTATATATATGAGAATGGGTACATTGTCTAGAAGCCATTTACCTCCTCACAAAGTACAGAGATTTAAAAAAAATTTGACTCACTGAAAGCAGCTATGAGCCATGGGAGCCCTACAACCTTCATATGTACATATTTTATTTTAGTCCCACTTAGTTCAATGAATTAGATCAACCTTTTTATATACATATTTTCAGTATTCTCACCTTCTCTGCATCTGGGGCAGAATATCAAATTTGGGTTAAAAATTAGTGAGATTACTTTGCAAAAAATTAGCTCTGATTGTAAAAATGATTTTCATGTAGAAGATTAACTGAATGACTAAGTCTCAAATGCGGTGTTTGATACTTCAGAGATTTCTGATTCTGACAAGTTACACTTTTTATATTATGTCCTTGAATATTGTTCTTTAAAAATGTGTTTTCTGACTGGGCACGGTGGCTCACGCCTATAATTCCTGCACTTTGGGAGGCAAAAACAGGCAGATCACTTGAGATCACTTGAGGTCAGGAATTAGAGACCAGCCTGGACAACATGGTGAAACCCCATCTCTACTTAAAATACAAAAAATTAGCCAGGCGTGATGGAGCGTGCCTGTAATCTCAGCTACTCGGGAGGCTGAGAATTGCTTGAACCCAGGAGGAGGAGGTTGCGGCAAGCCAAGATCCTATCATTGCACTCCAGCCTGGGCAACAGAGCAAGACTCTGTCAAAAAAAAAGAAAAAAAAAGAAAGAAAGAAAGAAAGAAAGAAAGAAAGAAATGTTTTCTACATCCTTTCTAATATGAAATATAAAATGAATAATCAGAGCAGAGGACACTTTCCTTACATAAGATGAAAATCAGAAAGAAGCTTTCTATTCCTTCCAGTTTTATTTACTAAGGGGAAAATTATTTAAACTCAGATTTGTAACTCTTTAGAAAATACAAAGTATAAGAAGGAATTTTGAGAACAATCAATGCTATGTGTAGAAATACATAAAAACAAGTGAAGAATTATTGCATCTGCAAGAAGAATGTTTACAGTATTTATGTATCCCCTATTAGCCAGGAAAGCTTTAACAGTTATTTTCTTGGTCATGAACTAGAAAATGTTTTGTCACCTTTAACATAATTTCTCTTATCTGTTCAAAATGGGGGACTACTTTCCACACAAACGTGACCCGACACAAATGCTTGCAGAAAAGTTGTTTTTCCCTCTTCAAGGTGACTGTGCCAAAACTCACTGAAGAAAACTAGCACATTCACAAATAAAATTATAAAATTCTTTTACTTTTTCTTATAGACACCTTTGTACATAATAGCCTGTGTGGGTTTATGTAGTTAGTTTATTCAGGCTTACAAAAAAGGTCACTGAAGCCTGTGACAGAAGCATATGAGGCCCCTGGTGGATACTCAGTTCCATGAGAATTTGCAATTTTTCTTTAATGTATTGTTCCAAGGGAATTAATAGCTACATTGTGTCAGTGTGCTGTCACTGTAATCAGGTTGGAGTGACTGTTAATTGCCATGGAAAACATGTGGAGTTTACTAATAAAATGAATGATTCTTTCCATTTCCATTGTCCTCATCCCGTTTGCTTTTACAGCCTTTGTTTGGTATTCTGTCCTATTAAACTACACAAATATATTTGAATGGGTAGATGGGTAGCTAGTAGCTAGATTGCTAGATTATTTTGTGCTTTGTAAAATAATTTCACTATAGGTGATGCAGAGGTTGGCTAACAGGAAACTAGTTAGGATCTCTATACGTTTGCATAGAAAAAAATCAATTTATCATTTTCAAAGTTGTATGTTGTGGTGAGTAGTTATAAAATGATACTGAAGGGCTGGGTGCGGTGGTTCAAGCCTGTAATCCCAGCACTTTGGGAGGCCAAGGTGGGCGGATCACGAGGTCAGGAGTTTGAGACCAGCCTGACCAACATGGTGAAACCCGTCTCTACTAAAAATACAAACAAATTAGCCGGGTGTGGTAGTGGGTGCATGTAATCCCAACTACTTGGGAGGCTGAGGCAGGAGAATGGCATGAACCTGGGAAGTGGAGCTTGCAGTGAGCTGAGATCGCACCACTGCACTCCAGCCTGGGTGATAGAGCGAGACTCTGTCTCAAAATAAATAAATAAATAAGTAAAAATAAAAATAAAATAAAATTTCAACCATTCTTTCCTAAGGTGCTATCAAATTGATGTTTGATTCTGGGTGAAAGGGCAAGTATGTTATGAGTTATTATGAAATATTACAAAAAGATAAACATCTGGTATTCCAAGTGCATTAATGAGTTTCCTAGTTTTGTATATCAAATAGATGGTGGTACATTTCCCCAGGAAGTATGCTAGGAAACACATGTTAATGTTTAAGAGAAGGTTAGCTTTAACCAAATAATACTTTGCTTTATTTCAAATTTCAAGTTTTCTACAGGGTCCCTTTTTCTTGTTATTGACTTAGAAGTTGATATTTTTTACATACTTGCACACTTTTATGAGCCTTTCATATAAATTCATATGTATATGAATAATTCATGAATTTGCTCTCTGATTACACTGATACATGTGTACAAATGAGCTGCTTAGAAACTGTGATGTGTAATTTGAAATTAGTAAGGGATATGTTAAGTAACTAAAACGTATGAATAAAAATTAAGTAGTTCCTGTGACTTGAGTTGTAAGAAGGGACTCCGCAGTCAGTTCATTTATATGACCATGTTTTGTTAGTCAGGGTTCTCCAGAGAGACAGAATTTGTAGATATAGATACAGATATATGAGAGGATACTTTTCAGAGAGATTGACTGACATGATTACAGAGACTGAGAAGTCCTGTAATAGGCCATCTGCAAGCTGGAGACCCTGGAATTCTGGTAGCATGGCTCAGTCCAAGTCCAAAGGCCTCAGAATGAGGGAAGCCAACGAATGATGTCACTCTTAGTTTAAGACCAGAGGCTTGAGAACTCAGGGGGCCACTTATATAAGTTCTGGACTCCAAAGATGGGGGAGCCTGGAGTTGTTGTCCAGGGATAGGAGAAGAAGAGTGTATTCCAACTTCAGCAGTTGGATGCACACATTCACCTTTCCTCTGTTCTTGTTCTTTCTGGTTCTGCCTGCTTGGATGGTGCCCACTCGCACTGAGGAAAGATCTTCTCATCTTGTCCATTCAGACTCACATATTAGTCTCTTCTGGAAACATCTTCACAGACACAACCAAACATAATGCTTTACCAGATTGCTAGGTATTTCTTAATTCAGTCAAGTTGACACCTAAAATTAACCATCACACATTATTATTGTTACTCTAGTGCAACTTGTATTAGTACCAACTGATTTTAGTGACTAACATCCTCTTTATTTCATTAAAAAGACATTATTTTATATCTGATTCAAATAATATCTAATAATCTAAATTGAGAAGTAATCTGTAGAAAATACAAGAACAGATTAGCACCCTCCACCCCTCATAGGAACATTTTAATAAAGAATTGTTGTTGTTCAGCACCACTGAAGCATGAATCTCTTGCTTTGGAGTATAATAATGTAAATATTTAATGCTGTCATGAAGGAAATTGGTCTTGTCAAGTTTAGAGCGGAGAGTTGTCTCTATTTGTTTCTAAATCTGTATAAAAGCCAAATTGTCATTCACCCAGATGTATTATCTTCACAGTAACTCATCCATAAAAAGCTTAAAAAATCTGGATTATTGACTGAATTTTTCATTTTATTTTTTACCCAGAGATAGAGAAACAGAGGTTTTACAATCATAATTTAAAAAGGGAAAACAAAAAGATAATGGTTTCATTAAAATATGGTAATCCATGTGCCAAAAAAAAAAAAAAAGAAATGAACAGCCAGAACTTCCTTATCCTCAGCTGTACGATCCCCAAATAAAACACTATATTGTTATAGAGGTCAGACAGGAAGCACAATTTTAGAAGGAAAGAACTGTCAGTGCAGTGCATGGTGGCCTTCGTGGGATTTTTTTTTCTTGTGATTTAAGATCACTGTAAAGGAATTATTGTTTTTATGAGTAAATGAGCTAGTACAAAAAAAAGATTTGTTAAAGTTCAGAGACTTACTGTTAAATCCTAAACACAGTAGATCTACTTTTTTCTATTCTTCCTTCCTCCTCTTCTTCCTTCCTTCCCTCCCTTCCTCCCTCCCCCCTCGTTCTCTTCCTCCCTTCTTTCCTCCTTACCTCTCTTCCACCCTTCTTCCCTCCCTCCCTTCTTTTATTTCTTCTTTCCTTCATTCATTCCTATTTGCTATAAGATATGGTATTGGTTTAGAAATGATTGTAACAAAACATCCTGGAGTCCCAATGTTTAATGTTATTTAATCCTAGATAAAAACGCTTTGTTCTTTCTCTTGCTATCACTCAGTTAATTCATGACAGCTACAAAGATAGAATACTCAAATTCCACAATGGCTTTTATAAGGAACAACTTAGTGAAGGGTTTAGTTCAACAAAATTCAGATTATTTTTACCTGTTGACAGGACACTACCTGTGTACTTACCATCAGAAGATCTAGAGCTTATATTGAAAGTGTTTCAAGTGTCCTTATGTCCAGGTACTGATGACATAGTTGAAATGAAGTAATGACCACCAACTTGAGCAGCACTAGGTGATTTTGTTGTTTGTTTGTTTTCATCACTTTAATGGAGGAATAAAATTCTTAGATAATTCACAGAATTTGTTAAACTCTAAGGAGGAATTTCAATGAGAAAACTGTAGTCATCTAATGAACTGAGACATTGGTGATGATTGAAATGTTTGATCTTACTTTATCTGCCTTGAGCCATCTTTGTGGAGTTCTTCTATCTTGGTGTAATCTGAGTATTTCACTCCATAATTGATTGAACTGCTTCAGTTTTAATTGTAACTGCAGTTCTGAAGTAACTATAGTCTATATACAGCCTAACTCTTCCTCCTTTGGGGAATAATCTGATAATTCTGGATTTTGTTAAAGTGGACCCAAAGGCTCCTGCAAACTTCAGTCATGCCAGCTCCTAAATCTAAACTATTGATTCTAAGGGTACACATACCCTTATACTATGTTATTAAAATGTGTCAGGGCTGCTTGTTATGATTTCTTATTTTTGCATAGCTTGGCAAGTTAGAATTCCTGACAGTAGACAACTGAGGCAAGACTTTTAACTACAAAAGTTGACGAGGTTGATCGAATTTAATCCTTATTCTTAGGGATATCTGGAGAAGATTCACTAGCCCAGAAATTGTTTAAGACAGCAATACATTCTATTTACAAAAATCAAAACCACAAAATAGAATAATTACTAAGAGTTTGATAACAGAGATCTCTGTGGGAAATGTTACAGGCACAACTACAGCCCTGTCTCATTCCTCCTAAGTAAACACATTGTAAAACACTTAACTAGGATTTGAGGATTTGCTAGGTAAGGTATCAAAGTCTAAGTCGCTTTTTTTTCCGTGATCATCCTCTTCCATTGTTCCTCCTGAATTCTCAGACATTTTTCTTTCATGTGTCCATGTTGATACACTGAATTGCAGATGGATTTAATCTGTCAGCCTGCAGTTCTCTATATTTAGGCTATAATAGGGAATTTTATATCCCTGGAATCAGCATTGAGAACATTATGCCTCTTGTTATTTTTACACTTTTTAAAACGTTTCACAACTGTGTGTTAGTGTGTGACTTTCTTCGAATTTACTTAGCTTGTGTCCTGTGCAAAATCTTGTATATTTACTGCAAAATACATTCCTAGGCATACCTAGGCGTAAGAGGCCCATATAGCTGATGTGACAATGAAGAAAGCACTTTCTTGGTGACTTGAGGACTCCATCTTGATTTAAAAACCTGTTTTATGTGGTTTGAGTACCAACAGCCATTAGCAAATATTCCTCTGTCTGCAGATCAGGGAGCAAAATATTTCCATGTGCTATCAAATACTGCCTTCTGGATTTTGCTTTTTAACTACTTGTTATTCTCTGCTTCTGTATTTTACTCAGTAATTTCTGAGTCTATCAAAATTGCGCTATGGTGGGAGGGTTTCTTTAAAGTACATGTCTGTGTTTCAAAGATAATGGATTGAGCTAGTGTGAAATGCAAACTGTAGAACTCAAAGAGTTGGGTTGTACTGAACCGGCAAAACATGACCCCATGAACCGGGTTACCCAGGAGATACCCTAGGCTACTTTCAAATAGTAAAATGCAAATAATCTTTCAGTAATATGAATGACTTAACTACTGTCTGATACATCTTTGTTTTTCACAATTTAATGGTCAGAAATACATTTATTTTTTTTCTTTCATTCATAGAAAAGATATTTTTTGGTAAATTTAGCATGAGAAGTTGTGATGGGGGAAAAAGCAGTTATATAGACACAGTGTCATCTCAGCAACGTGTAACTAGAGATGGCGTGACAGCATCCATCTGGTGAGAGAGAAAAGAAGCCCTATGTCATTATTGTTGCCTGGCAACAGCATTTTTTCTCATTTAGAGTAGTCTTCATTAGTTTAAAGTAGGTGATTTTTACTGATAATTTGAAAAGCCGGAGCTTAGAAGTAAGCTACATGAATTTGGTTTGTGGAAAGAATAACCTTTTGTCAAATGTAAGGCATGCTTAATAAGGCTTTCTCTTTCTGAAAGTGAATAACTGTTTACAAACTGCTAATCCACCTGAGAATGAATTCCCAAAGCAAACACCCTCATTGAATCAGACATTTCATCTTTATAGCATTATAATGTAAAAAGAACATCATTTTAAAAAAATATATTACACAAATTAGTTCAGAGATGTAGAATTGTGTTTTGGAATCACTATTTGTGCTCATTATTATATCAGTGACAATGCTTTGGCAAGGGACTAAACGCTGGGAAATTGATTAATAACATAAAGTTGTTTTGGCCTTTGAAATATCTGTTCTATTTCTCCTCCTACTCTGGGCAAGGATCACGTATAAACCATGTTAGAAAGTTGAAAATATGTCATGTTTTTATAGATCTTCACAAGAGCAAGAGTTATCTATACCTTCCCTTGACAAACTTTACTGTCTGGAAATTTGATTCCCCCTGATACATGTAAACCCCTGCACTGGGCCTACTGCCCCCACAAAACAATTCCCAATCCCTCTTTTGCTGTGAATTTTAATTTGGAAAACAGCAGGTGGCTATTCTCCTTGGAGAAACAATGTGGGTAGCAAGAAGTGATGCAGAATCCAGTAGGACTGCCTTTACATCCCAATTCAGCCACTTACTCTATAGCCAAGGGCAAATACTTGATCTTAAGTTTCCTCAGGACTAATTGAAAGCTTTAAGTGAAGTGAAATATGTACTAACAACCTAGAAGAATTCCTGACATATAGTCAGCACTCAAAAAATATTATTTTTATTTTCCTTTCTATAAATAGCCCTTCATTAATGTAAAGGCCATCTTTAGAATCTTGGCCTGTAAATAATTCAGATTCAAAAAAACTTAGACTGTAAAAGCGGAACTTACGTTTGAGAAAATGTAACCGTAGAGATTTTACTTTCCTTGAGTCAACTAGCTAGTTGACATTAGAACCAGAACTCTCATTCTTCTGTGCTGTCCTGGGTCCTCTCCCCATAGCTTTTATCTCATGCCTTCATTAACTCAGTGTTTCTTATCTAGTTAAACACAGGGTTATTTATGGGCTTCTCCATTGAGTCCTCCACAGTTAGAGGCAATGTGCTATAAGGGAGTAGGATAAGACCAGTGTCTCATAGCTCGAATTAATGGTCTTCTTCCTATACAAAGAAGCAACCTATAGGTTGCTTTGAATTAACTATTTTAAACTAAAATCCTACCATCTCCTGAACACAAAGATTACATTGATTTTCTTTCACTAGTGTACATCTCACTGTTTCTGCTTTCTTTCTGCTACCTATTCAAGTTATTTATAGTTCACTGTAAAGATTCAGAGGTGGGGAGAATGGTTTCTTTACAAATTGCCTCTATGCCCATCGTGATGCTGTGATTAATATGATTCAGCAGTACTAGGTTGCTGCATTGATTTATTCGTAAGTCTTCCGCTCGCAGCATGGGCTACCGACTTCTAAATCCACATTGTTTTAATGTAGTTTCTGGAACCACTGTAAAGGCAGAATGGCAGATTGCCAGATGCAGCGGGAGCTCTGATTTATAGAGCTGGACTTGTGAACTTGCCACCACATCTTCCTCTTAACCCTCATTCACATCTAGTTTTCTTTAACTTTTGAGTCATATCCCAGGGGGTTAACTTGGCCTTTTCCCTCTTGCTTTTGCCCCATATCCAGACAATCACCAAGACCTTTTGATCTTGAGTATAATTAAAATTTGGTCTTATCTTCCACTGCCAGTCACCTGCACCAGACCATCCACATCTATCTGATTTATTGCTTTGGGTTGGGATCATCAGTTTAGTGCTCCAGTTAGCAACTGAAGAGATTTTTCTATAATGCAATTCTGAGCAAATCGCCTTTACGAAACCCCCCATGTCTCCCATTGTTCCTGGAACAATATTCAAATTTCTTAACATGGGATTTTCATCCCGCTGTTTACTTCTTTCACTTGGTCTCTCATCATCTCCCTAAGTACACTTGCCTCCCGCAAGCTTTGCTCTGCGGAATAACTCACAGTCCTTTGATGGTCTAACTTCTGAACCTTTATACATGCTGCAATTTCTATTTGGCATGTTATTTATACCCTCAACACTCCCTTCTCCCCAGAAGAAATACCTTTTAGTGAATAGAATATATTCAATAAATACTTATTGAATGACTGTCCTTTGACTATCATTCTTGGAATAAGAAAATGTTGTAAAGGAATCATAATGGTAACATATAGCTTTTATCTTCCTGGAGTCCTCTATTTTTTTTCTCTCTGGTTCATTTTGGGATTACATTCTGTGATTTGCTACTTATTTTTTTTAGGCCCCTGATCTTTATCATGGGAGCCTAAAATCATGTTAGAAGTATGCATTAACTAGTCAGCAAACATTTCCCAAGCACAGAATGTCAGGGACTGGACTGTTGGTCCTGCTGATACAAATGACTCTCAGGCACACAGGCTGATTTCAGCTGCAGGCTAGGAGAATGTTTTTTGTTAACTATATGCACTTTTTTTTTGAGACTTGCACTAAATCTTTTTAAAAAGGTTATATAACATTTTTAATGGGAAATGTTCCAAGTATTTATTGCTATGTAAAAAAAAAAAAAAAATTACTCCAGAACCTGGCAGCTTAAAACAACAACCGTATCTCATGATTTTGTGGATCATAGGCAGAAATCAGCCAGGGATTCTGGTGCTCCAAGTCTCCAAGTATTGTTGACTAAAACAACTCGGACAGTATTCAGTGATGAATTTGTTACCTGAAAGAGCTCCTGATCCAGACCCCAAGAAGGGGTTCTTGGACCTCACACAAGATTGAATTCAGGGCAAGTCCATAGAGTAAAGTGAAAGCAAGTTTATTAGGAAAGTAAAGGAATAAAAGAGTGCTACTCCATAGAAAGAGCAGCCCAAACGGCTACTGGTTGGCTATTTTTATGGTTATTTTTAATTATATGCTAGACAAGGGGTGGATGTTTTATGAGTTTTCCAGAAAAGGGGTGAGCACTTCCCAGAAGTGCGGGTCCCTCCCCTTTTTAGACCATATAGGGTAACTTCCTGACATTGCCATGGCATTTGTAAACTCATGGCACTGGTGAGAGTGTCTTTTAGCATGCTAATGCATTATAATTAGCATATAATGAGCAGTGAGGATGACCAGAGGTCAATTTCATGACCATCTTTGTTTTGGTGAGTTTTGGCCAGCTGCTTTACCTCTTGCTGTTTTATCAGCAAGGTCATTGTGACCTGTATCTTGTGCCAACTTCCTGTCTCATCCTGTGACTAAGAATGCCTAACCACTTTGGAAAGCAGCCCAGTAGGTCTCAGTATTATTTTACTCAGCCCCTATTCAAGATGGAGTTGCTCTGGTTTGAATGCCTCTGACATATTTTCCCCTTCCCTTTTATAAGAGAACCCTAATCCTAAGGGTTGTAGACAGATTAAAATCCATCTTCTGTAACTTCTTCAGGCTGAATGGGGTGATGATATTCCTGCCTATTAGGGTCTCTCGTATTCAGGTTAGAGAGGAGCTTCGTCAGAAAGCATCAGTATGTTGAGGACCACTCATAACTCTTGGCTTCCATCAAAAGGTGATATCTGAAAGATTAAAACGTGTTCAATTTAAGAGGACATTGAGTAAGCTTATCCTGCATTCCCACACATAGAGTACAACAGCAATATATTCCACAATAGTATAGCAAAATAAGTAAAAACTATCCCAAGTAAACGGAGTAAGAAGGCTTTCTATGAACTTGGCAACTGTTGGAACCAAACTGATATGGGGATGCTAGCTGATTCCAATATATACCCAGAATTAGAATACTAATCTGGAATTTTACGTTACCCATCTCTGTTGTTTCTTCTGAGCTGCAGTCAGAGATCACTGATTGGTTCACAGGAATAATCAAGGTCAGTCTAAATTACAGGAAAACACTCAGAAACAACTGATGAGACTGGAATCTAATAGCAGGTATACCGTAGTTCTTGAAAAATAAATTTCTCTCTCCAGTCTCCCATTTTTACTAAAGATAAATCATGATAAGACTGATTTGCTTGTAAAAATAAGCTTTAGTCTTATACTTGGCCTAATTATTTGTATAAAGTGCAGCAAGAATAATTATTTTTCACATAGGCTTTTAAAATTTGGCTTTGATTGAATTTTAATTCATTTTTAATTTAATTAATTAATTTGCCATTGTTGTTGTTTTGAGACAGGGTTTCACTTTGTTGCCCAGGCTGGAGTGCAGTGGTGCTATCAGGCTATTGAGTTCACAGACTCAAGTGATCCTCCCACCTCAGCCTGCCCAGTAGCTGGGACTACTGGGTGTGCACCACCATACTTGGCTAATTTTTGTATTTTGTATTTGGTGTTTTTGTAAGATGGGGTTTCACCACATTGCCCAGGCTGGTATCAAACTTGTGGGCTCAAGCAATGCACCTGCCTTGGCCTCCCAAAATGCTGGGAATGCAGTCAGGAGCCTCTTTTTTTTTTAATTTTTAATTTCAATTTTTGTGGATACATGATATATATATTTATAGGTTGCATGAAATATACAGGCATGCAGTACGTAATAATCACATCATGTCAAAATGGGTAGATTAAGGATTTTTTATAAGAACTGCTAAATTCTCTTTTAGAAATGTATCAATTTTATGCATGCTCACACTTACATAACAAAAGGGATTATCTTTGGTTTATGTGGACCATCTACCCACACAGTCTGTCTGTCATCTGCCACCCAACTGGGCCCTAGTTTTTCTGTCAGTCTTGTGAATTATCATGTGAATTGGTCCCTGATGTTTAGAAAGCCACAGAAATCTATTAACCAGTTATTCTAATACAGCCTCTGTCTGTCTCTGCATTTCCTACTACACATCTCTCTTGCAGCCCAAATAAATTAAACATGGACATAGAACCTGAATGGTGTGTAACTATTTAAATAAATTATATTTACATTGTTATGATTCATTAATTTTTTGTTCAGAAGCCCTCATTAGCTTACAGTGTCACTCAGACTAAGGTCTTAGGATGACTTTGAAGTATTCCTGCATGATCTGCCTCCTCACTATTTCTCTGACCTTATTTCCTATCAATACTTTTTGTTAATTCTGTGATTCTATTTCAGTCACATTGGCTGCCTCACTGTTCTCAAACACTCTAGGTATGAACCGACCTCAGGACCTCTGAACTTGAGTTTCCCTTCTCTTATATTCTTTTCCCCTAAATATCTATGTGTCACATGTCTTCTCTTCTTTCAGATGTTTACTTAAATGTCACCTTCTCAGGGAGGTCTTTCCTGTTCAATACAAAATTGAAAACCCTCTCCATGACATTTCATACTCAGTTTATGTTTCCTTTTTCCGTTAGTATTTATCACTCTTTTACACACCACACATTTTACTCTTGTATAATATGTTGTTCATTATCTCCCCAGTTGGAAATTGGGAGGTCTCCATGCGGGTAGAAATTTTGGCTACTTTTGTTTATTGTATCTCCAGTTCTAACAACAGCACCTAGCACATAATAGCTGCTCAAAAACTATTTGCTAGTAAGTGATTTGTACCACCAATAATGCTATTTGCAAGTATGGGGGACTGGGCTCACTTCCTGCCACAGGGATTTTTCTTCCTCTACTGAGACACAGTCTAGGTGATTTTATTCCTTTCTCATCCTCTGTCTGTTACTTGAGAGCTTCAGAAGTGGTACTTGTCTATTCCATTCTTCTCCTTCTTTGAAAGAACTATGAAAACTAGAACAAGTTATTTAAATTTTCTTGGCTAATCCTCAGAATTTTTCATCAGTAAAAAGAATACTCCCTTTTCTCTCTGTAGTCTTGTAGTAGTGGGAATAAATGCAATTATATAGATTAAAAGCACTCGACTCTTGGTATATAGCATAATTCATATTGGAAAAATATGTATCTAGTTGTCTTCCCTGTTTTTACTTCAGAGTCAGAAATTTTAAAGTAAATTCATTTAGGTAACAGCTTATTATATAATAAAGTAGAGTGAGTCAGTAAAGACATGCAGTAAAGATACCATGAAGTTTGTCCTTTTTTAAAAACAAGGAAATTTCTCTATTAGCTTCTAATGCAGGGTGAGTATAAATGTGCTAAGGTGACATTCTTCATACCCTTCAATTCCCTGTTCATCTTCTTCCTAGCTGTCTCTTATCTAAAGAAACTATGCTGGTGATTTGCTGAACATTTTGTGTTTCTAAGGTGAGGTGCTTTTGTAAAGTTTTCTCTAAATGAAGTATCCCATGCTCTTCTACAAAGAGAATGCTCTAGTTTGTTTATTGTAGCTATTTCCCAATTGCAACATGACATCTAGATTTCTTGTCTCCATAAATAACTGCTAGCCACTTAATTACAGCCCGGGTAGTGTGAAGCAGATGTTTTTAGAACATCCTTGAAATGGGGCTTTGGGAGTTCATAGGATTTCAGTTAAGGATTGCAGCATGCTTAGGGGTTGTCACTAATCAGAAGCCTATTCTGCACATGGACCAGTTTGAGAGCAAGAGTGTTTATCTTGACTGTGTGCATAAGTGTGTGAGGAAATATGTATATGTTTATATTGAAGATGCGTCAGTCCTTGGGACCTAGGATGTTCAGATGTACAAAGAAGGATAACCAAAGTATCTGTAACAACAACTACGGTCTTTTTCAGCTCACTTTTGTTCTACCTATGATTCCTTAGTATGCTTAGAGTCATAGGAACTGCCATTTTGTCTGATTGTATTTTCTACAAGTCACTAGCAATAGTTCTCTTTCCTCCTCTCCTCTCCTCTCCTCCCCTCCCCTCCCCCTCCCCTCCCCCTCCCCTCCCCCTCCCCTCCCCCTCCCCTCCCCCTCCCCTCCCCTCCCCTCCCCCTCCCCTCCCCCTCCCCTCCCCCTCCCCTCCCCCTCCCCCCTCCCCCCCTCCCCTCCCCCTCCCCCCCTCCCCCCCTCCCCTCCCCCCTCCCCTTCCCTCCCCACCCCCCTCCCCTCCCCTCCCCTCCCCACCCCCCTCCGCTCCCCTCCGCTCCCCTCTGCTCGGCTCCTCTCCTCTCTGCTCCTCTCTTCTCTCCTCCTTCTCTTCTCTTCTCTTCTCTCTTCTCTTCTCTTCTCTCTTCTCTTCCTTTCTTTCTTTCTTTTTTCCTTCCTTCCTTCTTTCCTTCCTTCCTTTCTTTCTCTTTCTTTCTTTCTTTCTTTCTTTCTTTCTTTCTTTCTTTCTTTCTGTCTTTCTTTCTGTCTTTCTTTCTGTCTTTCTTTCTTTCTGTCTTTTTTTAATGGAGTCTTGCTCTGTCACCCAGGCTGGAGTGCAGTGGTGTGATCTCGGCTCACTGCAACCTCCACCTGCTGAGTTCAAGCAATTCGCCTGCCTCAGCCTCCCAAGTAGCTGGGATTGCAGGTGGGTACCACCACGCCTGGCTAAGTTTTGTCTTTGTAGTAGAGATGGGGCTTCACCATGTTGGCCAGGCTGGTCCCAAACTCATGACCTCTGGTGATCCACCAGCCTCGGCCTCTGAAAGTGCTGGAATTACAGGCATGAGCCACTATGCCTAGCCAGCAATAGTTCTTTTTCTAATCCTTTGAATGAATCAATCAAAATAAAGTCAACAAGACACTTGAATTACTAATGTTCAAAGTATAAACATATATTATCTACTTTAGGCAACCTGAATGAATAATCATTTTCAGCACCCTAAAGTTTAAGACTCAAATTAATTATATAGAAAAATAAGCTTTTAATAGTTGTCTTATAATCATAATGTATAAAAAAGATGAAGAATAAAGGTTATAAATAAATAATTACTATAGAAAGATGCTTGGGAATCTCAGGAGGTTCGTATATCAGCTTACTTAGGCAGTGAAGATGGACAACGCTTC
Source organism: Pan paniscus (assembly GCF_029289425.2). Classification (NCBI taxonomy): domain Eukaryota; kingdom Metazoa; phylum Chordata; class Mammalia; order Primates; family Hominidae; genus Pan; species Pan paniscus. The sequence continues at coordinate 89,253,817 of NC_073259.2, forward strand.
ATTAATCCTTTCTTGCTGTCTTGCAGCTTTATTTAAGACTAGGTTATACTCTCACCTTCTTTTCCTACATCCCCCTTCTCCCAGTGCGATAGGAACAACAGAGTGATAACGTCTTTCATGAGAATCCACACTGTAAGAACTGTAGAGACTCTGAACTCTAGGTAACTGGTGTGCCCCTATTGACAAACTGAACTTAATAAGAATACTTCTAAAATAGATTTACTCTAGCAGCTTCCTTGCACCAGGTAGTAGAAGTAACAAAAGCATCTTGAAGGTGGTATCTCCTTTCCTAATGTGTCTGAGAAGCTTCTCTTCCTATTATCATCTTATTTGTTCTGTGTACCTTCTTTTAAGCACCTCACTCTACAAGACTGCTTCCTGTCATCACCCTGCTCTGGTCTCTCATATCCATTTCGAAGGATAGCTGAGGTGAGCACCTGGACATTTCTGAAAAAACAGAGGGGGAAATGCTGTTAACACTTCTGACCATGCAGATGTCCTCCCTTGCTTTGATTATGCTGTGGGGAAAATTGGCAGGAGTATTAGATGGCTATGGATTGCCATTTCATAAAATACCTTCCCCCCTGCCCCCCGCCTTTTTTTTTTGGTCATGCTTGGAAAATACTTTAGAACTCTTTGTTAAACATCAGAAATGTCTGCTCTGGTTACTTGCCGATGATCCTCAGCAGTGACCATACGGCTTAGCATCTTGAGCACTAAACTGTGACTTAGGAACTGTGTTTTGATGTTCAAAAGTTCATCTTCTGTTATTGATGCCAGCTGAGCCTCCATCCATAAAATGTGAATAATAAAATGAACTACTCTGGAAGGTAAAGAGCAGTAATAAATTCTTCCCATCATTCTAAAGTGATATCAATATGTGATAAATTATGGTAGAGCCCATGGTAGAAGGAACACATTCTGAGTACTTTAGAAGATGGATGTCTTTAATTTTTTTGGATTACTTTAGATATGATGGGTTTGGCAGTTAATTCCTTGGGTATATGTATGTGTAGGTTATGTGTATAATACTAAGCAAGTAATTCCCAAACTTTTCACTAACCAAATACTATTTTCCTGCCCTTTCGTACATATATATTTTGTATTCAAAAGATTGTGTTAACTCCAAACTTGCTTTTATGAATGTTAATAAGTGCATCCCTCCATTAAAAATAACCACTTTCAGAACTTGTGGTAATCAGGTAATAGCTAATATTCTGGCTGTTACAACTTGAGACACAGAAAACAAATTTAGCATTTTTGTCAATCATTGCAGGCTAGTTGTGAGAAAGTTCGTGGTTTTGATGAAATAGTCAGCAGAGTATGGTCATCTTCCTCCCTGTGTTTTGGGGCTTCTAACATCCAGGAACAGCAGACTGAACAACTTGAAAAAGTATTGCCAAAATTAGCTTTAAATGCAGGTTCTCTAGGCAAGTGTAGCTCTTAGGAAATTAGAGCATGATATTATCCATATATATTATATATATATTTTAATTTATAAAGACATTTTATTAAAATGTTTTTTTCTGTGTGTAATCTTTTTTATTTTTATTATTATTATACTTTAAATTTTAGGGTACGTGTGCACAACATGAATTAAACAATGAGAACACATGGACACAGGAGGGGGAACATCACACACCGGGGACTGTTGTGGGGTTGGGGGAGGGGGGAGGGATAGCATTAGGAGATATACCTAATGCTAAATGACAATATTATCCATATATTAAAAGTAATGGCAGAAACCACAATTACTTTTACATCAACGTAATAATTTCAAAAATCTTTGGGTTACTTATTCCGGAGAATGAGCTAGAAATAACAAAAATGTTTTGACACAGCTGTAATTAACAATGATAAACGAAATAACTTTAGGTGAGTCAAGAGAAAGCATCTTTTCTAGTGTTCATTTTAGCTTTTAGTGTGTGTTATGGAACAGTCCAAGTCACATAATTTTCCATTCTTCACGCCTGCTGATCCACAATTGCAAACACTAGAGCAGCCTTTCTTTTCTTTAGAAGAAACACTACTATATAAATTTTTCTAATTATGAATTCTTAAGTTTTAATACTGTGGATATGTTATAAGTTACTAGATAGCTTTAAATTTTTAAATAATATATTTGCGCTATTCATCTATTCCTAACGCAGCTACGTTGTATGACAAACTAGGGTGGGGTAGAGTGTGCATGTACTCAAGAAACATTATGATTCCAAGTTAAAACATGAAGTGATAAATAACATTTCTTTTTCCAGAGACTGGATCTCCAATTACCGCGTCATGTGTTGGATTAGGCAATTCTAAAACACCTCCACCAGGGCAAGCAGGAAAAAGCGTCCCAGGATACAATGGTAAGGAATGACCCTGATAATACGTAAAGTTAATAAATTTGGCATTTTCTTGCATCTAGTGTGTATTATGTTGCATGAAACAAACTAGGGGCTTAATTAGAATCTGGTTGAATGAATGCCTTGTATTAAAAATGAATGCCTTAATTTTTGCTATCAAAAGTATGTTGTGGATTTCCAGGATATGTTCTAAATGACTGTCATAACCACAAAAATAATATCATTAATAAGGTATGTTAGGAATATGGGTGTGAAATTACTATGAAGGAAACACCTGCTGGGAGCCCAGTACTTTATATATGTCTTTTCATTTCATGCTGAAGTATATTTAATTCAGAGCTATCATTACTATTTTAGAGATGAGTTAACCAACTGGTTAACAGACTAAATAATTTTCTTGAGATAACACTGCTGGTTAGATCCTGGGGACAATGCAAACCATTGTCCTCAGAATTTGCTTGCTTTGATTTCAAAAGCTGCAATTTCTTACTGTATATTACACATGCTGCCTTTTAATTTAGGAGTGAGGACAAAGTTTTTAAACCTTATTGTTTAATAATAAAAACAGGCCAGAAGTGGTGTCCCATGCCTGTAATCCCAGCATTTTGGGAGGCCAAGGCAGACGGATCACATGAGATCAGGAGTTTGAGACCAGCCTGGCCAACGTGGTGAAACCTCGTCTCTACTAAATATACAAAAATTAGCCGGGTGTGGTGGTGTGCGCCTCTAACCCCAGCTACTTGGGAGGCTGAGGCACGAGAATTGCTTGAACCCAGGAAGCAGAGGTTGCAGTGAGCTGAGATCGTGCCACTCCAGCCTAGGCAACACAGCAAGACTCTGTCTCAAAAAATAAATAAATAAATATAAAAATAAAAATAAAAACAAAGGGGGAGGATCCCAAAAGAAAACATTTCTTTGATGCTGGCTTTATGTGACTAGAAGCTATAATATCCTGTCAATTTCTGTTTTTAAATTTATAGTAGTAACCATTATTATTAAACAATTTATCTTGGATGGCTCTCTCTAGGTGTATAAATTATACAAGTCACATAACTTTTTGAACATTGTTTCCTTATTTCTAAATAAGAGTAACATTTTTACATGCTTTCCAGGGCTTCTGTTTTGTCATGTTATGCAATAAAGCATTAACACGGTGCCTACCAGTAGAAAGGCAGAATATGGCTTAGATAGTAGTGCTACTAATATTTCAGAAAAGTCAGAGGACTGACTTGATTTAGACTAACACATTCATTTTACAGACAAGGAAAATGAGGCACAGAGGTTTTGTAATTTGCTTAAGGTCACACAATTTGGCTTAGTAGACCTATGAAGAAAACCTAGCTTTGGGAGACAAAATATGATTCCTAACATATGTTTCTTATTTGCATATAAACTGCAAAATTCAGAGATTTGTCTTTTGCTTCTCTAACATAAAAATATTGGATTTCCCTTCTAGGACAATGGCTAGTTACAAAAACGTGGATCATTTGGTTTAACCTAGCAGATACATTTATAAAAAGATACTTTAGATTTTTTTTTTTATTCAAGGCGGAAATAGATATTCTGTGAAGTCAGTGACTTCTCCAGCCCTGGAAAGGTGAACCCAGATTTAGTGAAATCCTCTGTTTAAACAGTCTGTCATCTCTGCTCCTTTTATCAGAAAAAAATGTTTTGTGTTGAGACATTTTTAGGGGTTTCTGATGGTGGAAGATGTTAAACACATTTCTCTGTTAGTATTTCAGTGCCATTTTTATATCTAGTTGTAAGAAATAGTTAAGCTTTGTTCCCTCATGTAACTTAAGTACAGAAGTTTCTCAACTGGCTTGCAGACAGTACAGGTTAAACATTTATAACCAAGGAATCAGTGACTTTATGACTGATAATTTTTATGTTTTGTGATTGTTTAGAGATTAAAATCATAATGTAATATTAAATAGTATAATAATAAAAAAAGGCAGGATCCTTTTAGGAAAGAAAAGAAAATCCTTTTTGTCTAAAAAACATTTAATTTAATATAACACATTTATTGAGTACCTTATGCAAACTTGTCACTTTGCATACATTTTTAAAAATACTTCTTGCATAACCACTATGAGAAAGAGATTTCTCCCATTTCATAGACAGGGAAACTGAACGGGTTACAGAATGCGCCCGGGGCATATAGTGATTTGGCCACTGTACTGAGATTTAGGGAAACAAAGATAAATTAGCCATGGCCTCCATGATCTCACAATCTAGTTAGATACAGATACTTCTACTAACTGTCAATACAGAATTTTAAAACAAAGTGCTCCAGGAACACAAAGAAGGGAACAATTAATTTTTTTCTGAGAGCAACAACCTTCTTTTCTCATATCTGCTTAAGGTAGAATTACCTGGATGAATGAGGCCACATAAATAATCTATTAAAGCCTAGAAGATGATGACTTATCTTCATATTTAGTTTGCACCAAGGGTTACTGAATGTGGATACAAGCTTTAATCTCCTAAACTCTTTTAGGATTCTATCAGGACAGCACAGAAAGTATTGAGATAATATTTGGGAAGATTAAATTGACCAAATTTAAAGCTCCTAAGTGGATATTACGCTTTAAATCAGAATAAGGGGTTTTTTGTAACTTGTAAGTATTTTATTTTTGTCGCGTATAATATTTTTTGGTGTGTTTGAAAACTTCATTTCCTTTACTTTTTAAAAAGCTGAACATGTTTTTAATGCTTCTAATAGATTACAAGGGTACATTTAGTGGACATAGACATAGAGATGAAATTACCACATGTTTGAAATATGATGTCTTCATTTAAGGGATATTCTGAAGGAAAATTTCTGATGTTGTTAGGAATCAGATACATGTGCTCTTTATTTTTTTGTAAGATATTTTAGTTTATATTTGTTCATGGTCTCACAGGAATTAAAAGATTACTCTCTTAAGCTAGAGTTTTTTGGGTTGAATATAAAAATATAGAAAAATGTTTAAGCTTTATGAATTTTTATTCAAATATTTATATTTTACTTTGTAGTTATGATTTTGGATGACAACATGCAAAAACTGAAGGCTCGGTGTTTAGGAAATATTGTGGTAAAGTAAGCAAAAATTTCAATACTACTATATTAAAGGGCAAAAACTGGTGTATATACTAAGAAAAAATGGGGTCATTGCAGTGTTACTGCTACTGAGGAAGTTGTAGAAAGAACTTGTGTGTTGCTTAAGAACTGTGTCAGCTGTGTTGTAATTTAAACATAGAAGCCCCATAAAATACGACCAATTTAAATGCAATTTTCAAAAACCACAAATTTTGCATATTTTTAAATAACTTTTTTTTCATTTTACAGGTTATGTATAGATGATAAAGTTAACTTACATACAAAAAAATATGAATAAGTAAATAAAGTTCCTGTACTCTCACCTCTCAGCAATTACATTATTAACTTCATAATATACATGACTATCTACATTTTTTTGGTATAGATTCAGGGGTACATTTACAGTTTTGTTTCATGGGTATATTGCATAATCCTAGGGTTTGGGTTTCTAGTGAACCCATCACCCAAATAGTGAACATAGTACCCAATAGGCAGTTTTTCAACCCTTGCCTCCCTCCCTCACACCTTTTGGACTCCCCAGAGTTTCTAGTTTTCATCATTATGTCCATGTGTACCCATTATTTAGCTCTCAGTTATAAAAGATAACATGCAGTATTTGATTTTCGGTTTCTGATTTGACTTTCCACTTTTTGACAAACATTTTACAATGGTGAATCAATTTATTTTTGTGTATTGCTGTTTTCCCTTAACCTTGTCTCATAAGCGCGTTTAATTTTTACTCTGTTTCTTAAAATTTTCATCCCCAGTATAGGCTTCTTAGCATTTTTTGAATTTTTATGATTATAAATAATACTATATTAAACATTTTTTCATCTTGTTTTTCTGCTTTTCTGATAATTGCAATAGTATTGAAGAGATTTCTGGAAGTATAATTACTGGGTCAAACAGTATCATCTTATAAAGTTCCTGACTTAGCAAATATCCCATCTTCTTGTTAACATTTTTTTAAATTATTGTTCATTTGATAGGCAAAACTGCTACCATTTAAAGTGAAAATATTTAAATTTACTTTAATTACATCAAGACATGTACTTTAAAATTTATATGCTAGTGGAAGCAGAAATGGAAGTTGATTAAGTTAGAAGGTTCGCAGTATGTGACATTTTAATAATTGAAAGAGAGATTGCTTTAGTCCCTCTGATTAACATGATATTGACATCTTTACTGATAGAGTTTAAGTAGTAGAATTCACCAGATTGAGCTACTATAAATACAGAGCATCAGGTTTTAAAAATGATTTGCTTTCCTATTTATTTCTATTGGAAGTCAAAAGAACTCTTATTACTTGGCATTCTGAGATTGGTATAAGATTGCTTCCTGTAAAGAAGATATTTTAAATTCTATGAAAATTACATGAAAAACAGTAGTTAAAAAGAGGATGTTTCTTCAGGTAGAGATATTTTAACTATATAGAAAGCTAATAGAAAGCATGCAAGTTATGATGTAATTCTTCTCATGCTTTTATCAGTAAACATGTAAGCACCATATTACTTTGTTAAAAGTTTCCATTTTAAAACAACATATCCATCAAGATGAAAAAATTAAATATTGAACATACCATTTGTATTCACAGTTCTCTGAGCCAGAATCTGTGTTAACATAGAGCTGGTTCAAATTTGACCTGTTCAAGGGAAAAGCAGCAGGGGAAGAAGGGAAGGGCTGCTAAAGAAATTAATAATTTGAACACGTTTGTGGGTGGATGTTTGGCTTGCTTAGGGAATAGAATGGTTTTTGAGAGCTTTTCAAAGCACTTTAGCAGCATACATTTTTATGTAACCTCCTAACTTTGTGAGTCATCTATTTCATAAAACAAACTTTTGCAAGATCTCAGAGGTGGCATTTGATGCCAGCACAGTTTTAAACTCCTCATGGGTTTTGTCACTCTAATTATGGGCTGCTTCACCCCACATCCATTCAGAGATAATAAAATATAACAGTGTCCCACATAAACTGTAATTTTTTTCTTATAGCCATTAGTGTTATTTCAAATACTTAAAAGTAACAACTATTGCCTTAAAGCATTCTATGGTTTAGATTGTCACCAATTCACAATTATTTTTTCCCTCTGTATTCCTAAAAGAATTTTATTGTACAGATCCAGGGTTCTGAGATTTCATTATAAATTACTTGATGATGTAATATGTTATGACAAACAGTAGAATTTGATTCCTCTCTTAGGTTAACAGTGAAACTAGATATTTGAATGTATTATAAATCTTTTTGTATTAGAAAGGTAAGGTAGAAATAATCGGAAAACAAAGGTTACCACCAAGATTTCTCTCTCTCCTGCTCTCTCTTTAACAAAACAGATTTTGAAACCTTTTTTCAGAAACTCCTTTTATCTATAAGAGCAAGAATTTCTTTTTGAAACCCACATTGCCAGCAGCCATTCCACTCTAACTTATCAACTTGAAAAGGATTCACATATCCCAATGGCTGCCTGCAGTATGTGTAGGATGTTTTTATATTTAACATCTATAACATTTCACATTATAGATCTTAAGACTCATTTGTGTAGGTTCATATTTACAAATAGTAATATGTGGAAACAAACAAACAAGTAAACAAAAACCAAAAAACCTTTTGATCCACCTAGATTTTTCTACATTCTTCTTTATGAGATTCCGCAAATCACTGATTTGTTCTCCTGGGGACCCCTTGACTAGAAGTTGGCCGTTTTAGCACTTCCTAAACTACTATAGGTCTTAAGATATAATAAAAAGGAATCCTGCAATTTTAGTGCTTTATTAGATTACTTACATTCATAGAATTTATCTTTCTAGTAGAAGCGAGAACTTCATGTCCACATGAATGTTAGAAAATTCTTTTGATTTGGGAACCTACTCCAGGCAGTTAATTTAGTAAGAAAGTTAAGGGATCTGAATTCCTATGCATACAAAATACTGATGAATTTTAGAAGGTATTCGTGTAATTGCATCCAGAGCTCCAAAGCGCAGAAATAAAACTATGAGTCAGTAATTTCCAGGCAACAGAGAACAGGGCATGAAAGAAAATTTTAACTGCAATTGCCTTTCTTCCTAGCACAGTGCTCACTGTTATTAAAGCCATAGGTCTCTGGCTCTTTCTCTCTGATGGACAAATGTTTTTCTCTGACCAGATCCATTGTTGCTATTGGAAGTGTGGCCTGTTCACCCTGTGCTGTGTCCTGCAAGCCATGGTGGGGTGCAAGGGAGTTGTATGGAATTGTCTGAGTGGCTTTTACTTTTGTGCCTGACAATTTCTCATTCTTCAGATATGGTTAACGATGCCTGTTCACATATTTACAGCTTCACGTAAATGATTCAGTCACTGCGTTGCCATCTTGGGAAAGAGCCAAGGAAGCTTTCTTTTCATCTGGGTATCCTTTGAGTATAACTAAGCATGTCACATAATTATAATCCTGCTCCTTTCTAAATCTCATATACAGTTTTGAGTGTGATATTTTATTAGCCTTATAACAGCACTATGAGTTAGGCAATGGGCAGACATTATCCTCCTCATTGTAGACATGACAAAGTATGCAACATTAGTAGTTGCACAGCTAGAACTCACATTATTGCCCAGTCTTTTGTCTGCCCTGAGGGAAAGAAATTATGGTCAATCTCTTCTGGGGAGATAAAAATAACTTCATATGAAAATCTCGAGAAAATCCTAAGGACCCCATAGGAAATACTGAGAGTGCAAAGTTGGGATTTAACCCAGATCTCTCTAGGGAACAGGCTTCAATTTATTTCTATTGCTATGGAAATTCCAGATGGAGCAGTGAAAAATAGACCATCTTTTATCTAGGATAGGAGGCATCTAGGAGTGTAATATTTCGATTGGCCAGGAATGTATTATTTTCCAGGGTGATGGACATCCTTTGTCCTGCCCTAGCTATTTAAGGATTGCTCAGCACTCTAATGCTTCCCTTCCCACATGGCTGTCACTGCTGCCTCAATTATTCACCTTTCCCCTTCAGAATGATCTTTTAGGAAAGGGAATTCTCTAAGAGGACTCTCAATTCATAATTGGATGAGTTGTACCAAAACTCCCTCTTTCACTCTGCTTGGCAGAATTGGGGAAGGTATCACGTGGTGACAGCATTTGCTTTCAAATTTGAAGGATGAGTATAGGTATTAACTAGTTCATTTCTTAGTATTTTTGCATCTTTCCCTTCCTTCTGCCAATCCAATGCACTTTTACATTCTTATAACTACAGAAAAAAAAATTCTTTTTCTATAACTTTAGAAAAAGAGCTCCAGTGCACCCACTGTTCCAGAAGGAAGACCTTCACTTAATGTGTAATAATCCTTAGCAATAAGAAGAAAGGTGTTAATTTGGAATACTGCAACAAAAAAAATCTGCTGTAGCTCATATGCACCTAATGTCTATCTGGATCTTATTGCTTCTTTCCCCATGTTTTCTTTCATTGATCACATTTTCTTATCACATGTTTAAATATATATATGTAAATATATATATGCATATACATACATACATATATATATACACACGTGTGTGTGTGTGTGTGTGTATGCACATGCAGCAGTCCCTATTATCCGTAATTTCACTTCATGCAGTTTCAGTTACCTGTGGTCGACCATAGTCCAAAGTTATTAAATGGAAGATTTCAGAAATAAATAATTCACCTTTTAAATTGCACACCATTCTGAATAGGTGATGAATTCTTGTACTGTCCTGCTTAGTCTTGCCAGGATGTGAATCAGCCCTTTGTCCAGTGCATCCATGTTTTCTACGCTACTGCCCGTTAGTCACTTAGTAGCCGTCTTGGTTATCAGATTGGCTGTCTAGGTGTTACAGTGCTTGTGTGCAACCAACCTTTATTTTACTTAACGATGGCCCTAAAGCACAATAGTAGTGATGCTGGCATATTGTTCTAAGTGTTCTATTTTGTTATTAGTTGTTGCTGTTCATCTCTTACTGTGCCTAATTTATAAATTAAACTTTATCATAGCTATATATGTATAGGAAAAACCTTATTATATGTAGGGTTCAGTACTACCATGGTTTCTCAGGCACCCACTGAGAGTCTTGGAACATATTCCATGTAGATAAAGGGGAACTACTTTGTGTGTGTGTGTGTGTGTGTGTGTGTGTTTCTGTATGTGTGTGTCTATTAAAAACACATGATTCCAATTATGAATCCTTTTTTCTTCTCCCCTTTTCTTTAGGAATATTGTATGTCTTCCTTTATGAGTCTTTCTTTAGAGATTTTTCTCAATATCCAAATTACCACATCTGATTTTTTAAGATACCACATCTTGTTAGTGAGGAACAGAAAGCATGCACTTATTTTATCCTATCAATTACCAATTGCAATTTCATATCTTGCTTTTCAGGCTGATCCTCAGTTAGACTTGTGAGTGATGAAGTAGTTTTCTGAGAGCATCTCAAAAATAACTTGGGACAAACACATGTGCTATTTCCAGCAGGTCCACACCTTGGATGGGGATAAAAACTTCTCTTCCAAGCACTACTGGCAAGGCAGAGTTTAACTACCTTCTGTAAAGTTCACCTGATGAACACTTGAATCGTTGCATTTGATGTCATTTCATTAACTTAATGGAGTAGACATCATTCACTATCTTCCCTATCAGTATTCAAAAATACTAAATTTCTTTTTCTTGTAGTTCACAAAGTGCTAGGATCTCCACGTGTCTGTGATCATAGTTTATATCCTTGTATCGTTAATGTGTAGCACAGTGCATGAGGAATACGAAACACCTAACAAATATTGATCGAAGGAAGAAAATGAATGTTTGTGTTAACGCATAAATAAATGAATAAATAAACAAGGCAATTGAATAATTACTCTGGTGTTTTCTTCTCTACTGTTCAAATCTCCATCCTCTCTCTCCACTGGCTACTTCCACTCAAATCTTTCTCATACTAAATCAACCTGCCTTTGTGCATTAAGCCACTGACATATACATCTCCTTCCAATCGCCACAAATTTTAAAAAGTATAGTCTAACCTTACTGTCTCTACTTACTTCCTGTTTATTTCTTAATCACTCCAGCTGTTGCTTTCCCCACTCCATTGAAATGACAATCATGAGAAAACTCAAAACATCTTAATTACTAAGTTCCATGATCACTGTTGCATCTGCTTTCAAACAAAATTTACACTTCATTTAACCTTGTTTAATACTAGGTCATTATTAAAACTGTATTCTAGTGGCTTCTTAGATACTACTTTCCCCTGGTTCTCATAATATCTCTGATTTTATTTTCTTTTTTTTTTTCTCAGTGGAGTTTTTTCTTTGATATTTCTTTAACACTGATATTTAGCCGTAGAACTATTTTTCCTTTTTTATACTCTCTCCACGAATCATCTCACCAATTTCTAAGATTTCTGTATTACCTAGCTACACATAGTGAGAATATCAATATATCTACCTAGGCTCATCTGTCTTCTGATTTCAGACATGTATTTATTGACATATTACTTGATAACTCCATTTATGATGCCACAGGTTGCTAAAACTCAGTAACTAAACAAATTATTTGTCACCTCTCTACTTCTACAAATCCCAAAATGCCACCTCTCCTGAAAATACTGCTTTTACTACATTGCGCTCTCTGCGTTGGCATCACTATTGATCTAGAATAGAAACTTTCTGTTTCCATCTAGAATAGAAATTTTCTGTTTCCATCTAGAATAGAAACTTTCTATAGAAACTTTCAAAGAGTCAGCTTTGATTTTTCTCTTTTCTTCAACCCTCACACTTAATTTTCATCCTCTTAAACTGTGGCTTCTTGTTATCCAATTCATCACACCAGCTTTAGCACTCTTTCTAGAACAAAGATCCAATTACATCTTTTGTTTTTAAAACACATTTGGTAACTTGGCTTTAACATGTCCTATTGTACTAGTCAGGGTTCTCTGAAGAAATAGAACCAATAGGATTTACACACACACACACACACACACACACACACATATATACATACACACATATCTATAGAGAGGGAGAAATATTTGTTTTAAGGAATTAGCTCATGCAGTTGTGAAGGCTAGCAAGTATAAAATTTGCAGGACAGGCCAGCAGGCTGAAGACCCAGGAAAAGTTGTAGTTTGAGTCTGAAGGCAGAATTCCCTCTTCCTACTGGGAGGTCAGACTTTCTTTTCTATTAAGGCCTTCAACTGATGGGATGAGGACCATTCACATTATGGAGGATAATCTGATTTACTCTAAATCTACTGACTTAAATGTTAATTTCATCTAAAAAATACCTTCACGGAAACACCTAGAATGCTTGACCAAATATCTGGGTACCCTGGTCAAGCTAAATTGATGCATAGAATTAACCATCACACCTATTCATAATGTTGAGGACTATTTACACACACACACACACACACACACACACACAGAGTAAGTGTTGATTAGACTGAGCAGACCATTTATACTTGTGCACTCATTATTCACTTCATTTTGAAGCCCTTATTGCTATACCTTACATATTTTAAGAAATCAATATCTATTTGCTGATTAACTGACTGAATGGAAAGAATGAATGAAACAAAGAAACACATGAAAGGAAGGAAGGGTTTAGGTACGTTGGTCACACAGTGTGAAGTGTCTTTCCTTCTTATTCCTTTTTCAGCTTCATGAACCTATTCAAGATCGAAATCATAGATTAGTTTCTGCATGTCAAATTCTTTGAGCTTACTCCTTTCTCATGTTTTCTTTTGTACAAAATGTCTACCACATATTGCATATATTGAATTCTTTGTTAGATGCCTCTACAGGATGATTTGAATGATACCATCACCTGCTTTTATCCTTTCACTATTCTGGGACCTCATTCTTTTAATTTTATCTCTTTTATTTCTTCCCCCACTTCTCACTCTTTTTCTTATTCTCTTCACTGCCATTTCCCAGCACCATGTGTCATATTTAATAGCAATCACCTCTGTAATCCAAAGGGAACCAGCTAGACATATGATGTCCCTCTATAAGGGTGGCTTTAATTCCAGAGAGAAAGTGAAGAGCTGAGATTTTCTATTCTTAATGATTAAGATTAACTAACCTGCACAATGTGCACATGTACCCTCAAACTTAAAGTATAATAAAAAAAAGATTAAAGGTACTTTTTGATATGATTAGGATGACCTATTTTTACCACTGAAGTACATTTTAGGTTGGGCTTTTCATTGAACAGAGGTTTTAATATTTGGTGATTGTTACCAACCTTCGAATAATTAGATGAAAGCCAAAGACATTCTCCTGGGAAACATACAGACAAGTTCTACGTTAAATTTCAGGGGGTTCAAAAGAGTCCTCAGTGTTCATGCACCCCATGGTGTGTTATTCTTAATCCCCAGGGTCTACAGGTATATACAAACTTACTCAGACCTTTCTTGTAAGAATGAGTGATGGTATGAAAATGTGTATTGTCCTTGTTCTTCAGGAACTTTGTGCAGATATTTAAAGTTTTGTGCAACAGCTCTGGAAGCCTGTGTCCTTAAGGCTTAGTTTTTTCTGGGAGATGGCTACGTATGCTTTCATCCTGTAGGCATCAATTAATTATAAGAATATATTCTCTCTATTACAAATTGCTAGCACCTTAATTTTTCTCAGGAAGCAAGAGGAAAGGCAGGTTAGCAGGAAATCTTCTTTTAAAAATAGAAGTTGCTAACATAATTGACTTCTGGAAAGAATGAGATTTTCCCTTTCTCTCTAGTAATATTCTTTCTGTAAAATGCAGTCCTCTTGGTCCTATCTATACACTCTGGATTAGGTACATACTAGGCTACCAGGACACTCAGCTGTTGTAAAGAGCACTAAATACTAACTCATTTAGGTTATGATTGCGAACAGTTAGGAGTCTTTGCTGTGAGCAGATAGTGTGTGGATGCTGGTGGACCAAAATGTTTGATTTGGGGTACATAAAATGGGAAAAAATGCCTGTTTAATATATATTTTTTGATATGCGTAGCTCTCATCATGGGCAATATTACATGTTCAGATATTTGGATCAGCACTCCTGTATACCAGCAATCAGGTGGAACTAAGAAACAGCTGTCCCCATTGTACCTGGCATGTAAACTGTAATTTGCTTCAGACTCCACCATTCTCTATTTCCCTCAATCCATCATAAATGTCGGCTGCCATTGATTATCACAGATACCTCTTCTTTTTCTTTAGTATAATAGAGCAATAATTTCCAATACCCATGTATATGTCAAAAATGGCACCATAAAATACAGAAAAACCCTATATATCCTTATATTTTTCTTGGGAGCAACTGAAAATTGTCTCTTATTTAATATGCAAGCAGAATGCATCTTCATCAGGTTTATTATCATTTATTTTACATACAATTTGCTTCACTCACTAATGTTATCTCTCTTTGTCCATATTGACATGTGATTTGCCACTTTTTTCCTAAGATCCTCTTCACTTTTTCACCTTCAGCATCCTGAAAGTGCTGCTAAGTTGATTTTTAGTATTTGTTATAGTCATATTCTATTTCAATGCTTAAAAAATTGATGATTTTACACTTTTCTGTAAAATATTAACAATTAAAACAAACTGATGTAGTGATGTTATCTGTATTGTTATTTACAAGTATTTACATAATAAGCTCAGTTAAGAGAACCCGGAGGGATTATTGGCTTCAACCTATTGCCTTCATACAGATTTAGCAAACAGTAATAATCACAACAGCAACAGCAAAAACACAACAGCATTTCTTTGGATTATTTTACAGATTACAAAATACCCTTATGTGCATTTTATGTAATTACATGAAGTCCAGAAATGCTGATGTAGTATATTTCCTCTGTCTTAAAATAATTTTAAATAAAGAGCATCTAGCAAGGGAGAACTCCGCAGGATCGCTACTGGGAGGCTGGACATTATAGAAGTGGGCGATATCTGCTGGGCTGCCCAAGGAGGCATCGGCAGCTGCTTCCACTTGTAACAGCATTTTGTTCCTGACAGAATGTGAGAGTAAAATTCAGTGCCATGAAGTTCTAATGTTGAGGTGGCCATGTGACCACACTGCTTTCTTTTGTACTGTCAGACCCGAAAATTCTGCTTGTGGGGAATGTGTGAGATGTCATCTTATGTGTACACTAGCCATCTGTGCTTCATTTTCAATTTTCTCAGCATGAGAACTACGAATTTACAACTCCATTTAGTATGTTTTTATTGTGTAAATATGGGAGGGTAGGTTTTGAAAGCCCCTATGTTTTACAGTATTGAAAATTCCAAACTAAAGTATCTAAAAGGTTTCTGTGTTCAGAAAGCAATTTGAGTGGTTGTCTTTGTTAGTAGGCACTTCCTACAAGGAATAAATATGAGAATTTCATTTATTTATGTAAACATAGGTAGATACATAGATAGATAAACAAGTAGATAGATAGAGGTTAAGCCCTTGCCATGCATATAACACCTGTTTGACCCTATAAATGAAAGAAGTATAAGGAGGAAATTTGCTGAAAACAAAAGATACATAGTTCTGTATATTTTCTACGCTGAAGCATTTCCATGTGTTTATAGAAGTGAGAAATCGCATAAGTCTGGATGATTATGAGAAGAAAAAAGAGGAGGAAGCAGTGAGAGAGAATTCCCAGCGGAGGGAGGCATATTGATTATGAAATAAGTTTTTACACTGGGTGTTTAATTAGAATATTTTCTATTACACAAACAGACAGGCAAAGATGACAATATCTTAGTACTTCAAAAAATGAATTAACTTTTCAATGGTGAAATAATAGTTTTCTAAGAAAGTAATTCAATGACACGTTTTTTGGTTCTTTTTTTTGCAGATATTATGTTTTTCACTGAAGCAATGCTTATTGCTAATAGTTATTTGATTTCCACATACTTGTGCCTTTTGTGCACTTTCCAGAGACTAAAGTCATTCTTCAACAATTCTGCTGTACAATGGTCAGCTACATAAACCTCTGTTAGACATGATCTGTCCAGCAGATTTAGGGGTTATATTTCAATGTAGGATTTGAATTGTAATTATCTGTCACAGTAGAAAAATAATAGTTCTAATCAACCTGTGTTTATTACCACTTTTATCATAATTTTAACTTCTCTGTTTTTATATAAGGTTACCATTGCCACCTGGGGCTTTTTCAGGACTCTGGAAGAATCAGGAAGCATTCAAGCATTTATACTTTGAAAAATTTCCTGTAAGAACTTTAATATGCTTTTTTATCTTCTTATGTACTTTTCTATAATTCTTGCCTATTAAATTGAGAAACTTGCTCCTAGAATCGTAGATCAAAAAGAAACTTTTAAAGGTTATCTGGACCAGTTTCCAGCTCCCAGGGATAAGAATGCCCAACTCATAATTATCTAAATACGTCAATTTTATTGTTATTGTCAGTCTCTAGACATAGAAATTTATTGGATTTTCTTAGCAGCTTTTCCTAGAGTTTAATAGTCTTCAGTATCAGGACATTATTTGTTACATAAAAATATTTTTTGGACTTTCTGTATGTTTCCTCTACTGGATTCCTCTGTATAAACAGACAGAGAGCAGCAAATCAGAATTATATAATGCCATTAGGACCCTTTAACCTCTTACTGGTTATATGAGCAAAATCCATTCAGCTTGCCCAGAAGTTGTATTTTTCCACTTCTTTATTTTTGACACCATTTTTTGAATGTTCTCTGAGCTCTTTATTTTTAAATCTCATTTTAAAAATACAGATACAGGACAGAAACAGTGTACTCAAAGCCCAACACCCAGCGTCCTGGATAACAAAAAGTGCCTTCCTGTTTCACATTCTGTCATTGTGTGAAACTTGTTACTCCATGCCATGGTGATGTGTCTTATGTTTATAACAGCACTTCATTAATAAAACACATCAGGTTCTGCTCACATCATCTTTCTGTTGTCCCTCTACTACCACCCCCCACCCTCACCGCCTAACCCCAACAGGGACACCTGGTCCTCATTTTTCACTAAGTAAAATTCTGAATGAACAGAATTTCACTAAAAAAGTTTGCCAAAGTACTTAGCATTTTATCTTTATTATTTATTAGTGAAGGACAGATAACCTAATCAACGAAATGAAAATAATTAAAATAGCTTTCTTTAGAAAGAAATTGCAGCATTGAATGTCCTCAATAGCCAAGATTAAACATCCCCTGATAGAGTGTGGCAGGGAAGATTTGTCAGTATAGTTGACTGCAGTAAGCCCAGTCTATCTGCATGATGGGCCACAGTTAAATCATCAGAGTGCAGGTGGTGAGATGATTGATTATAGCCTGACAATGGCAAATGATATGTGCATGTAGTATTAACATGATCACCTTTAACACTAAAAGCTCCCTCAAAGCCCCTGTTTATGTCTACACTATGTGAAGTGACTCTGTACTCTGTCTTTTTACCTGATCTCAAACCTGTTATTTGAGGAATAATAACAGAATAATAACAGCACAGAAGGGTTGAGTAACTTCCCATGAGTTCAAATAAGTGAGAAGCGATGGAACTGAGATGAACCAAAATAGTCAGGCTTGAGAGTTCATACTCTTAACTACTACTCTAGACTGCCTCTCTAATATTAATAAAAGTATTAATTGCAGTAAAATTATTGAGAGCTCATGATGTGCCAGAGTCTGTCCTTTTTCATTTATATACACTGTTTCATGCATGCTTCACAGAAGCTTTAGAAGGCAGGACTCATTTTCCCATTTAACAGATGAGAATACTGAGTCTCAGAAAGTCTAAGAAACACAATAGTGGCTTTCCAGGATTTGTACTAAAGTCCATGTTCATAAACATAGGTATCAAAATAACTCAGAAGCATTAGGAAAAATAATATTTATTTTTTCTACTTTTTATTCTTATTATTCTTATTCTACTGTCATTTCTAGACCAGCAAAAATGTTTTACTTTGAGTGACTAAAAATTAAATTTCATACTTACTATTAAATTTCACTGAAGCTTGAGTCCAATCCTAACCCATATTAATAAACTACTGCTGTATTGGGAAATTATTCATTGGGAGCTTTAAAGATTTTAAAAGTTAATACAATTAAAGAAGAAATGTATCAAAGAATTACTTTGCAATATCGAAGTATATTAGAATTAGTATTGAGCTATTACTTCTCCATTAAAAAAAGAAATTGGATTCATAAACTTTACAACTCTATATTCAAACACTTAAACATTTCTAAAAACACTTCAACTTATTCTTGGCTGTTAGAGGAGCAAAGAGATTCTAGTACAGTTTCCAGATAAAAAGTAGTGTAATTTCCTAGTCTAGTTACGAAAAACGGCAAATGTTCACAGTAAATCCATTTCTATTACATTGTATATTTTACCAAGTTTAAATTGATTACGTTACTTAACAGTACATGCTAATCAAATGTTATTTTTTCTTGTTTTCAGGGATATTATGATACCATGGATGCTGGTTACATGGATGAAGAAGGCTATGTGTATGTTATGTCTCGAGTGGATGATGTAATAAATGTTGCAGGTCACAGAATTTCTGCAGGTGCCATTGAAGAGGTATTGATGAATATTGGTATTCTATTCCAAGTAGTGCTTAGGCACAGAGCTGCACTGAAGACAATATTGAGGTTATTTCACTTGGAAAATTACCACACCCTTCATTTGCAGCAGAGGCTAGGTTACTCTTACATCTCTCCCACCTCACTTTCTCTTTTAGATATTCATATTCCCTACACTCCCACATCCCTGGGTGGTAGTGAAGAGTTTTAAACACTTACATATATTTTTTGTTTATGGGAGAGCCTGTGTACATTTGCTTCTTAATACTTGCTACTTGAATGCCTCTAGCTTCTTGATTTACTCGTGTTTAATCATCAGGTTTGCACATGGTCTTTAAGTGGTATGGGATTAAACATTTTATTGTACTCTTAAATCATGAGAATTTTCTTCCAATGTAAGTCACATAAAGTCTCCAGAAGAGGTTTTTAAAAATGTTTTAAAAACTTACTCCTATGGAGTAAAATCTACATTATTGTTATACAATACTATGAGTATTTATACTAATACAGTTTCTTGTAACCATCACCACAGAAAGGATACAAAACAATTTCAACGCTGTCAAATAATTCCATCATAATGTCACCTGTCTATTCTGACTCTGGTACCCCTTATTTTTTTCTTTGTTCCTATGTTTTAGTCTTCTCTCCAATTTTATATAAATAGATGATACAGTATTGTAACCTTTGAGACTGGGTTATTTCATTTAGGAAAATACATTTTAGATTCTTCCAAGTTGTTGCATTTATTAAGAATTTGCCTTTTTATGTTGCTGTATAGAATTTCATCGTGTGGCTGTACTAACAAGTTTATGTATCCATTCATGCATTAAAGGACATATGGGTTATATCCAGTTTGCAGCAATGATAAATAGGGCTGTTATACACATTCAAATACAGGTGTTTGTGTAAAAAAATATTTTATTTCTCTAGGATAAATACTTAGAGTGGGTTTTCTGGGTTGTATATTAAGTGTATGTTTAAGGTTATGAGAAACCACCAAAGAGTTTTCCCATGTGACTGTGCTATTTTACATAGCCACCAGCAGTATTTAAGGGTTCATACTTCTTCCCATTCTTTCTAGAACTTGGTTGTGTCATTACTCTATTAAACTGTTCTACTCGGTGTATAATAGTATCTCATTGTGCATGTGATTTGCATTTCTGTAATAACTAGTGATATTGAGCATCTTTTCACAAGCTTATTTGCCATCCATATATCTTTTTTGATGAGGTATCTGTTAAAATCTTCAGCCCATTTTTTTAAATTGGATTGTTTCTTTTCTATTGTTCAGTTTTGTAAGTTCTTTATATATTCTATATACAAGTCCTTTATCTGATATGCAGTTTGCAATTTCTTTTTCTAGTTTCTGACTGATCTTTTTATTTTGTTAAAAGTGCCCATAACAGAGAAAAAAATACTTTTCATTTTGATGAATTCTAATTTATCATTTTTTTCTTTTACGGATTATGATTTTGGTATTGTATATAAAAATGCTTTCCTAACTCAGCATCACAAAGATTTTCTCTTTTGTTTTCATCTAAGAGTTTTATAGTTTTATGTTTTATATTCAGTTTTATTGTTTTACATTTATATCATTTTAAATTTAAATTTGAGTTAATTTTTCAATATAGTGCAAGGTGTAGGTTGATAAATAATTTTTTAAGTGGATGCCAGTTGTTCCAGCATCATTTGTTGAAAAAACTGCCCTTTCTCTATTGAATTGCCATTGCAACTTTGTCAAAAATCAGATGATAATATTGGAGTGGGTCTGTTTCTAGAATATCTTTCTATTTCATTGATCTACTTTTTTTTATGATGATCATGGAAAATATTTAATAGATTTTTTATGTAGGTCAATATAATTGATCTACATTATATTTTTACGAATATACTGCCTTGACACTGTAGCTATGTCGTGTATCTTAGAGTTGAATATTGTGAGTCCTCCACATCTGCTCTTCTTTCTTAGTCTTGTTGTAGCTATACTAGTTCCTTTAGGTATTCCATATACATATTAGCATAAAATTTTCTATAGGTACAATGAACCCATGCATAAATTTTGATTGAGATTGTGTTAAATCCATATATTGATTGGAGAAAAATTGCTATTTCAAACTTACTGAGTTCAGTCCATGAGTTTTGTGTATTTCTTTCTTTAGGACTTCTTTGGTATGTTTCTTAAATACTTTGTAATTTTTAGCATACAGATTCTGAACAAGTTTTGTTAAGTTTATATTTAAGTATTTAATTTTTTAGCTATTATACATTTTTTAAAAACTTTGGTTTGACATTTTTCATTGCTAGTGGATAGAAATACTACTGACCTTTTTGCAGACTGATATGTAACCTATGATCTTGTTTAACTTGCTTGCTAGCTCTAGCGGTATTTTTGGTAGACTTGTTGAGACTTTCTGTGTAAACAATTATGTTACATGTGAATAAAAACAGTTTTATTACCTCCTTTCCAATCTGAATGCTTTTTATGTCTTTTTCTTGCCTTTTGGAACTGGCTAGAACTTGGGATAGGATGTTGAACAAGACTGGTAAGAGCAGACACCCTTGTCTTGATCCTGATCTTAGGGTAAAGGCAAGAATGGTGCTAACTGTAGGTATTTCTGTAAACACACACTTCATCAAACTGAATAATTGTTTTTGTATTTCTAATTTGCTGAAGTGTTATTTTTAATTATGAATGAATGTTGAATTTTATCAAATGCTTTTTCTGCCTCTATTAATAGGAATATGTGATTTTTCTTTTTACCCATGTTACGTGAATTACATTAAATAATTTTCAGCTTTTGAACCAGTCGTGCATTCCTGGGACAAACTTTACGTGATTGCAATGAATTACTGTTTTTATACATTGATTTGTATAATTAATAATTATTATTATTAATATTATTAATCAATAGTAATTTTCCTTATTCTGAAATCTACTGTTTGTAGTAATCATATAGCCATTCTTTTCTTTGAATCATATTTGAATCATAGATCTTTTTTCATTTTTTCATTTTTAATCTATCTGTATTATGTTTCATGTGGGTTTCTTGTAGACAGCACCTACTTAGTTCATATGGACAGCATCTATTTGTTTTTATGTTTATCCAATCTGGCAATCTCCATCATTTAGTGTTTTCAGATAATTTACATTTAATTATTGATATAGTTATATATCTGCCTACCAGTTTATTATTATTCTTTTTTATTCTTCTCTTTTTCATTCTCTTATTTCATTCTCCCCCTTCTCTCTTTTAACTTATTTTGGTTCTTTTTTTGTAGCTTTTATTAATTTGCGAGAACGTCTATGATTCCATTCATACCAAGAGTTTTTGCCCATTCTTCTTGGGCCATGGTTATTGTTTGGTTTTTAATATTCATCTTTGACAGTTTTTTTTATAAGAGTGTCATTTCCACCTTACCCTAGGTCTTATTATGACCCAATGAAAGCCAATGGCAATTTTTCCTACGTGAGTAGCCAGATTCTCCATAAATGAAAGTTTAAAAAATGATTTTTCTCTACTTAAAAGGGAGGGAGGCAGCCGTCCTTCCTGAAGGCTCTTCTTAAAAACATAATGTCTTTAATCAAAACTGTAATTCTTTAATATATAAGTAAAATAGCCCCAGGAGCCAGAGCGCCCTGTGCATCTCCAGTTTTACAACGTGGAAATGTTTCTAACTCCTGGGAATTAATCTCTTTTTAGCAGGTAAATACCCAAGAAGATAGTGAGCCAATCTCCCCAGCTTCTTGGGAGTTTATACTAGGGATCTAGTCTGGACTATACACATTCGGCCTTGACAGATAAATTAAAGTTTTATTATCCTTTAAGATCTGAGCAATTCATTAGGCAAATCACTATAGGTCTAATTTTTCAGATGTTTCAAGAGTCTCAGGAGGCTAGGGCTTTTATAGGAGCACTGGTAAATTTAGAAGTTTATTTCCCCATAGTTATAATATTTAAGTTAAATTTTCTGATAATTCTGATATTTAGGTAATGTTGGGTTTGGTATCTAGCGATTGTCTTTTTTCTTAAAAGATGTTTAGATTTTCCTGATAAATGTCTATTTTAAATCTTATCCCGAGTATTTTGAATATTACATCATGAGGTTCTGGATCCTATTTAAATCTTCTGCATTTCTGTTCTTGTGGCTATTTATTTTAGGAAGTGGTCAGCCCAGTTAGGATCAGACTACATAGCTTTACCCACTTTCTGTGGACTGTGGTTTCAATGTTAATTTGTTTTTCAAAGCTTTTGTCTATTTGGATATTCTACATATATACGATCAGGTTGTTTGCAAACAAATACAGTTTTATATCTTCTTTCTCAGTCTGTATACATTTTATATTCCTTTCTTGTCTTATTGCACTACCTAGTTCAGTGTTGTCTTTCTTGTCTTGTTACACTAGCCAGTATGATGTTGAAAATATAGTTGAAGGTAGACATCCTTGCCTTGTTCCAGATCTTAGTGGGAAAGTTTTGAATTTCTCACCATTGAGTATGATGTAAGCTCTAGGTTTGTTTGTAGATGGTTCATCACCAAATTGTGGAAGTTCCCCTCTATTTGTAGTATACTTAATATTTTTATCATGAATGGGTATTGGATTTTGTCAAATGTTTTATTTTTTTCTGCATCTACTGATATGATCATGTAATTTTCCTTCTTCAGCCTATTGATGCGATGGATTACTTTGATTATTGAATTTCGAAACAGCTTTGTATACCTGGGTTAAATTCCACTTGGTCATAGTACATAACTCTTTCCACACATGATTGGATTCTATTTGCTAATATTTTATGGAGGGTTTTGGCATCTATGCTCGTGACAGCCTCTGTCAATAGTTTTTTTTAATTGTCTTATTTTAGTATTAATACAATGGGAATATTTTCTAACTTATTCTATGGGGCCAGCATTGTTCCAGTTCCATAGATTGAGAAAATATTCCCATGACTTCTGTCATTGGAAGGGCAGATTGTAGATAATTGGTCTAATTTATTCCTTAAATGGTAGAATTAACTGATGAATTGGTAGAATTCACCAACGAACCTATCTTCACCTGGTACTTTCAGTTTTGGAAGGTTATTAATTGTTGATCTAATTTTTAATAAATATAGGCCTATTCAGATTGTCAATTTCTTCCCGTGTGACTTTTGTCAGATTGTGTCTTTCAAGAAATTAGTTTATTTTGTCTAGGTAATCAAATTTGTGGGCATAGACTTATTCATAATATTCCTTATTATCTTTTTAATGTCCATGATCTGTAGTAATATGTCCTCTTTCATTTCTGGTTTTAGTAATTTGTCTCTTCCTTTGTTTTTCCTTAGCCTGGATAGAGGTTTATTGATTTTATTGATATTTTAAAGGAATAGCTTTTGGTTTTATGGTATTTTCTATTGATTTATTTTCAATTTAATTTATTTCTCCTCTAATTTTTATAATTTATTTTATTCTGCTTACTTTGAATTTAATTTGGTCTTCCATTTTCTAGTTTCCTAAGGTGAAAGTTTACATAATTGATTTTAGATCTCTCTTCTTTTCTAATATGTGAATTCAGTGCTATAAATTTTCCTGTGAGCATGCTGTTGCTGCATCCCATAAATATTGATGTTATATTATAATTTTCATTTAGTTAAAATATGTTTAAATTTCTCTTGAAATATCTTCTTTGACTCATGTGTTATTTAGAAGTGTATTGTTTAATCTCCAATAATTTGTGATTTTACACCTATCTTTCTGTTATTGATTGCTAGTTTAATTCCATTATTACCTCAGAACAGATGTTGTATGATTTATATTCTTTTTAAATTTTTAAGGTGTGTTTTATGGCCCAAAATGTAGTCTGTCTTGGTGACTGTTCCATTTAAGTTTGAAAAAAATGTGTAATCTTCATTCAACAATTTCATTCAGAGACAAGGAAAAAACATAAATCAGATATTTAGATCAACAAAAATAAAGGAAGAGCATCAGAAATGAATAAATGAAGGTGTATTAGTCTATTCTCACACTGCTAGTAAAGACATACCTGAGACTGGGTAATTTATAAAGGAAAGAGGTTTAATTGACTCATAATCCCATATGGCTGGGGAGGCCTCACAATCATGGCAGAAGGAGAATGAAGAGCAAAGTCATGTCTTACATGGCGGCAGGCAAGAGGGAGTGTGCAGGGGAACTCTCTTTATAAAACCATCAGATCTTGTGAGACTTATTCACTATCATGAGAACAACACCGAAAAGATTCGCCCCCATGATTCAGTTACCTCCCACCAGGTGCCTCCCATGACACGTGGGAATTATGGAAGCCACAATTCAAGATGAGATTTGGATGGGTACACAGCCAAACCGTATCAGAAAGTAAAATAAAACATTTTAATTTTCTTGTTCTCAATTTATCTCAAAAATAACAGTTTGTTCATACTAATAACAGCAACAATATGTGTGCATATATGCACATACATATATATATGCTTATGTATAAGCAAAATAGATGACAGCAGTGATACAAGGGCTAGAAGGGAGGAATTAGGAATTTTTGTTATTATAAGGTACTTACTCTGTCTGTGAAGTGTTATTTGAGTGTGGACTTTTTTTTTCTTATTCTTAATTATTAGTTGTTGAATGAAGTGGCCTATTGATGTCAATTTTATTCACTTGATTGATGGTACTGTTGAACTGAACTATGTCCTTACTGATTGTGTGCCCAGTGGATCTGTAAATTTCCAACACAGGAGTGTTAAAGTCTTGAACTATAATAGTTGATTGATCTGTTTCTCCTCCCAATTCTATCATTTTTGCCTGACATACTTTGATGCCCTAAGGATCATCATGGCTTCTCGGGTTATTGACCTCTTTATCATTATGTAATGCTCCTCTTTATTTTTGATACATTTTCTTGCTCTGAAGTCTTCTGTGCTTGAAATTAACATAACTACCCCTACTTATAAAAATTAGCATGGTATAACTTTCTCCATCCCTTTACTTTTAATCTATATGTATTGTTATATTTAAAATGGGTTTCTTTCAGAAAACATATAATTGAGTCTTGTTTTTGATCTACTCTCTGACATTCTGCCTTTTAATTGGTATATTTAGATCATTGATATTAAATGATCATTAATATAACTGAATTAACATTTACCATATTTGTTACAGTTTTCTATTTGTTGCCCTTACTCTTTGTTTCTATTTCTGTCTTTCTTTCTCTGCATTTTGTGGTTATAATTGAACATTTTATATTATTTCATTTTGCTCTCCTTTCTTAACATATTAAATATACTTCTTTTAACTTGTTTTGGTGGTTGCCCTAATGTTTGCAATATATGTTTACAACTAACCAAGTCCAGACTCAAATAATACATATTACTTCATGGGCAGAGAAAATACCTTATAATAGCAAAATATTTCTTTTTTTTATTATTATACTTTAAGTTTTAGGGTACATGTGCACAATGTGCAGGTTAGTTACATATGTATACATGTGACATGCTGGGGCACTGCACCCACTAACTCGTCATCTAGCATTAGGTATATCTCCCAGTGCTATCCCTCCCCCCTCCCCCCACCCCACAACAGTCCCCATGTGTGATGTTCCCCTTCCTGCGTCCATGTGTTCTCATTGTTCAATTCCCACCTATGAGTGAGAATATGCGGTGTTTGGTTTTTTGTTCTTGCGATAGTTTACTGAGAATGATGATTTCCAATTTCATCCATGTCCCTACGAAGGACATGAACTCATCATTTTTTATGGCTGCATAGTATTCCATGGTGTATATGTGCCACATTTTCTTAATCCAGTCTATCATTATTGGACATTTGGGTTGGTTCCAAGTCTTTGCTATTGTGATTAGTGCTGCAGTAAACATATGTGTGCATGTGTCTTTATAGCAGCATGATTTATAGTCCTTTGGGTATATACCCAGTAATGGGATGGCTGGGTCAAATGGTATTTCTAGTTCTAGATCCCTGAGGAATTGCCACACTGACTTCCACAATGGTTGAACTAGTTTACAGTCCCACCAACAGTGTAAAAGTGTTCCTATTTCTCCACATCCTCTCCAGCACCTGTTGTTTCCTGACTTTTTAATGATTGCCATTCTAACTGGTGTGAGATGGTATCTCATTGTGGTTTTGATTTGCATTTCTCTGATGGCCAGTGATGGTGAGCATTTTTTCATGTGTTTTTTGGCTGCATAAATGTCTTCTTTTGAGAAGTGTCTGTTTATGTCCTTCACCCACTTTTTGATGGGGTTGTTTGTTTTTTTCTTGTAAATTTGTTTGAGTTCATTGTAGATTCTGGATATTAGCCCTTTGTCAGATGAGTAGGTTGCAAAAATTTTCTCCCATTTTGTGGGTTGCCTGTTCACTCTGATGGTAGTTTCTTTTGCTGTGCAGAAGCTCTTGAGTTTAATTAGATCCTATGTATCAATTTTGGCTTTTGTTACCATTGCTTTTGGTGTTTTAGACATGAAGTTCTTGCCCGTGCCTATGTCCTGAATGGTAATGCCTAGGTTTTCTTCTAGGGTTTTTATGGTTTTAGGTCTGACGTTTAAGTCTTTAATCCATCTTGAATTGATTTTTGTATAAGGTGTAAGGAAGGGATCCAGTTTCAGCTTTCTACATATCGCTAGCCAGTTTTCCCAGCATCATTTATTAAATAGGGAATCCTTTCCCCATTGCTTGTTTTTCCTCAGGTTTGTCAAAGATCAGATAGTTGTAGATGCAATAAAAAATGATAAAGGGGATATCACCACCGATCCCACAGAAATACAAACTACCATCAGAGAATGCTACAAACACCTCTATGCAAATAAACTAGAAAATCTAGAAGAAATGGATAAATTCCTCGACACATACACTCTCCCAAGACTAAACCAGGAAGAAGTTGAATCTCTGAATACACCAATAACAGGAGCTGAAATTGTGGCGATAATCAATAGCTTACCAACCAAAAAGAGTCCAGGACCAGATGGATTCACAGCCAAATTCTACCAGAGGTACAAGGAGGAACTGGTACCATTCCTTCTGAAACTATTCCAATCAATAGAAAAAGAGGGAATCCTCCCTACCTCATTTTATGATGCCAACATCATCCTGATACCAAAGCCGGGCAGAGACACAACCAAAAAAGAGAATTTTAGACCAATATCCTTGATGAACATTGATGCAAAAATCCTCAATAAAATACTGGCAAACTGAATCCAGCAGCACATCAAAAAGCTTATCCACCATGATCAAGTGGGCTTCATCCCTGGGATGCAAGACTGGTTCAATATATGCAAATCAATAAATGTAACCTAGCATATAAACAGAACCAAAGACAAAAACCACATGATTATCTCAATAGATGCAGAAAAGGCCTTTGACAAAATTCAACAACCCTTCATGCTGAAACCTCTCAATAAATTAGGTATTGATGGGATGTATCTCAAAATAATAAGAGCTATCTATGACAAACCCACAGCCAATATCATACTGAATGGGCAAAAACTGGAAGCATTCCCTTTGAAAACTGGCACAAGACAGGGATGCCCTCTCTCACCACTCCTATTCAACATAGTGTTGGAAGTTCTGGCCAGGGCAATTAGGCAGGAGAAGGAAATAAAGGGTATTCAATTAGGAAAAGAGGAAGTCAAATGGTCTCTGTTTGCAGACGACATGATTGTATATCTAGAAAACCCCATTGTCTCAGCCCAAAATCTCCTTAAGCTGATAAGCAACTTCAGCAAAGTCTCAGGATACAAAATCAATGTACAAAAATCACAGGCATTCTTATACACCAATAACACACAAACAGAGAGCCAAATCATGAGTGAACTCCCATTCACAATTGCTTCAAAGAGAATAAAATACCTAGGAATCCAGCTTACAAGGGATGTGAAGGACCTCTTCAAGGAGAACTACAAACCACTGCTCAATGAAATAAAAGAGGATACAAAGAAATGGAAGAACATTCCACGCTCATGGGTAGGAAGAATCAATATTGTGAAAATGGCTATACTGCCCAAGGTAATTTACAGATTCAATGCCATCCCCATCAAGCTACCAATGACAATGACTTTCTTCACAGAATTGGAAAAAACTACTTTAAAGTTCATATGGAACCAAAACGGAGCCTGCATCGCCAAGTCAATCCTAAGCGAAAAGAACAAAGTTGGAGGCATCACGTTACCTGACTTCAAACTATACTACAAGGCTACAGTAACCAAAACAGCATGGTACTGGTACCAAAACAGAGATATAGATCAATGGAACAGAACAGAGCCCTCAGAAATAACGCTGCATATCTACAACTATCTGATCTTTGACAAATAGCAAAATATTTCTAATTCCTCCCTTGTAGCTCTTGTATCACTGCTGTCATTCACTTGCTTACACATAAGCATATACACATGCACATATACACACATTGTTGCTATTATTATTTTGAACAAACTTATCTGTGAGGTAAATTGAGAACAAGAAAAATAATTTTTTTATTTTACATTTGTTTATTCATTTCTGATGCTGTTCCTTTATTTTTATTTATACAAGTTTCTGACTTATTTTCCATGTCTCCAAATAACTTAACATTTCTTGCAAAGCAGGTCTACGGGCAACACATTACCTCAAGTTTTTTCTTTTGTCTAAAAAAGTCTATTTCTCCTTAATTTTTGAAGGATGATTTTCCACAATATAGCAATCTGGAATTCTGTAATTCTAGAATTAATGGTGGTTTTTTCCCTCTTGACACTTTAAATATTTCACTCCACTCTCTTCTTGTTTACATGGTTCCTAAGGAGAAGTCACATGTGATTCTTATCTTTGCTTCTCTATAGGTAAGGTGTTTCTCCCTCCACTCTGGCTTTCTCTAGGATTTTTTTCTTTATATTAGATTGTTTGAAATTTGAGTATGATATGCCTACATGTAGGATTTTTTTTTTTTTTACATTTATCTTGCTTGATGTTTTCTGCAATTCCTGGATCTATGATTTTGTGTCAGCATAAATTTGGGGGAAACTCTCAGTCATTATTTCTTCATATATTGCTTCTATTTCTTTCTTCTCCTCTCATTACCGCTATTATGTGTTTGTTACACCTTTTCTATTTGTTCTGAAGTTCTTGGATATTTTGTTCTGTTTGGAGATTTCTTTTCCATCTTTTTTCTCTTTGATTTTTGGTTTTGGAGGTTTCTATTGATACATCCTCAAGCACCAAGATTCTTCTTTCACCTACGTCTAGTTTACAAATAAGTCCATCAGAGACATTCTTTATTTTTGATACAGTGATATTGCTTTGTAGCATTTAAAAAATTCTTTCTTAGAATTTCAATCTCTCTGCTCAGCTTACATTAATCATCTATTATTGCAAGTTGTCTACTTTTTCCATTAATGCCCTTAACATATTAATCGTAGTTTTAAAAAATATCGTGTTAAGATAATTCCAATATTCCTGTCATATGAAACTCTGTTTCTAATGCTTCTTCAGTCTATTCAAACTGTGTGTGTGTGTGTGTGTGTATTTGTGTGGTTTGTTGTTGTTATTTATTTTGCCTTTTAGTATGCCTTGTAATTGCCTGTTGAAATACTGACATGATGTACTGTATAAAAAGAACTTCAGTAGGCCTTTGCTGGTGTATTGGTAAGATGCAGGGGGAGGAGAAGTATTCTGTACTCCTATGATTAAATCTTAGTTGTTTCATGAACATGTATCCTTGGACTGTGAACTTCATCTGTTCTTTGCAGATTTTTCCCCTCTTAAAATAGGATGAGGCCTGGCGCAGTGGCTCACGCCTGTAATCCCAGCACTATGGGAGGCCAAGATGGGCGGATCACGAGGTCAGGAGATCGAGACCATCCTGGCTAACACAGTGAAACCCCATCTCTACTAAAAAATACAAAAAATTAGCCAGGCGTGGTGGTGGGCGACTGTAGTCCCAACTACTCGGGAGGCTGAGGCAAGAGTATGGCGTGAATCCCCGAGGCGGAGCTTGCAGTGAGCCGAGATCGCGCCACTGCACTGCAGCCTGGGTGACAGAGTGAGACTCTGTCTCAAAACAAACAAACAAACAAAAAATAGGTTGAATAAAGGGGGCTGGAATTGGATATTTCCTTTCTCCTATGTCAGTTAGGCTCTGAGAAAACTCCAGCAGTTAGGTTCTGTTACAGAATAGTTTCTT
The DNA here is from genome assembly GCF_029289425.2 of Pan paniscus. Lineage (NCBI taxonomy): Eukaryota > Metazoa > Chordata > Mammalia > Primates > Hominidae > Pan > Pan paniscus. Next base: position 89,284,911 of record NC_073259.2, read on the forward strand.
TTAAGGGTAGGCCCTGGAAAGAGGAACACAGTGTTTTGTCATACAGCTCGGGTTTTCCAACCTTGGCACTTGTTCCTGTAGAGGTTTCTGCTCCAATAAATTGTGTTTTTCTCTATTTACTTGTCTGCCTCTACAGTTTTGGGGGAGTGGTTTTCCCTGTGAACTTCCTCTCTGACAAATCTAAGAAGAATTGTTTCTGTTTAATTGTTTTTTATTTTTTTTTCAGTTTGTTTAACTTTCTACTTGTTAGAATGGAGTGGTGAATTCGAAGCTTCTTACTTGTAGTGCCAAAACCAGAGGTCCCTTTTCCCTCTTTGGTTCACAAAACTCTCCTTTGCTGTTCTTATGGGTAATGAGTCAGGGCTTTGTCTCCCCACAGTTACCAGGATTCTTCCTGCAATATCTACAGGAACAGTGCCTCTGGGGAGAGGAAGGGGTCTTGTCTCTTTGCTGGCAGTTGCCTAACACATGCCAGGGTAAGTCAACAGCGAGCCACTCTCAGGAGCAGCATGGCTGCTGCTGCAGACAGCAAGTGGCACTGATCCTTTCTGGGTTCTCTTGGTTTAGGGCAGGAGAGTACCCAGGGCTCCCTCCTGCAGGATCTGTTGTACAGCTAGTGTGGAGAAGGGAAGGGGCACACCTTAATTGCTGACATTTACTTGGTGTAAGGTGTGGAGAGGTAACAAATTTTCTACAGCTCTGTAGAGAGAGGGGTGGGCCCTGCTTCTTTGTTGTCACTCATCTGAAGTAGGGAGGACAAAACCTGTTTTCTGACTCCCCTACTTGTTTTCCTGGGCCTCTGACCAGACACAGCAGGCTCTTAGGGCTTTTTCTGTCTGTATTCATTGTCAGTTACACATGCTGAGCTGCTTTAGTCCTCGGGCCAGATTATACAGAAAGTAAAGCAAACAAATGAACAAAAATAACAAAATCCGCAAACTCCCAAATGACAGTGAACTCATCACCAAGTTGTATTTCAAGTTCTTATGTTCTGACTGAGTCTTCTAATATATATTTTAGCCCAGAGTTTTTCATTGTTATTGTGGAAGATATAAGTTACTTCATTTTTTTCTAGAAGCAAATCCCAGAATAGTTTTTAAACTGAATGGAGCAAACAAACTACAATTTGAATGAAAGAAAATGTTTAAAGTAACATGATTAACAATTCACTGTGATCAGAGTATGCAGAGTCAAAGGTTTATTTCCTCTTTCTCTAATTAAAAGAGGATCAGAAAAAATAGCTATTGGGTACTAGGCTTAGTACCTGGGTGATGAAATAATCTGTACAACAGACCCTTGTGACATGAGTTTATTTCTATAGCAAACCTGCTTATGTACCCCCAAATTTAAAAGTTAAAAAAATTAAAAATTAAAAAAGTTTGTACCTATCTTCAGTTCAAACTTAACAGCTTAATACTTCTTGTCATGTTGGCATGTGTTTCTTAAATGTGATTTTTTTTGAGTAAAAGGAAGGAACTTTATAAAATATTTTAGAACATTTGACCTTTGCGTGCTATTATAATGTTATCTTGTTTTTAAACGACTCTAAATTTTGTGATAACCTGAAATTGAAATTTCATGTCTTTTGGTGTGTTGGCAAAAGATGGTTCTGGTTGCATGAACTTTTAATTTCTTCCTTCTAAGAGATTACTTCCAATATTCACCTGCATTTCCGGCAGACTCAGTCATTCAAAATATGAAAATTATGTACGCATAGTTATTATTATTAGTCAAAAACCTTAGTCTTTTTTTGTTTTTAGAATGAAAAGAGGAGTATCAACCTATTCAAAGATATGTTATGCTTTAATGCTTCTACTGAAATCCTTCTCACTGTATGTAACAGCAGAATGAGATAGGCAGAAAATAGGCAGTTAAAATGGAAAAAGAGAAAAACATGCTAGAATTATTGGCATCTAACAGAAACTTTGTCACTGGGTCTTGGAGTACTTAGGGTGCATAACAGGAAACCATTCAGACCTTAAATCTTTAAGTTAACTTCTCTCTGTATATGAATTAAATGACTAAGTTTTTATTAAGTATTTATATTTAATAAGAAAATTCTATCTCAGTTTAAATCAGATTTGTCTTCTCTGTCTTTGAAATCTCTTAGAGAATTGTGAACTGATACTTTATACTGACTTTTTACTAGCTCCTAGCAAAATTGCTTAGCAAATTGATTATTTCCTTCTGAAATGTTTGATGATATATCCAGCTCTTATTAAAGTGCCCAAACCTTACTATTTAACTACTTGACAAGGGTTGCCAGTGGTGAATACCATATTCCACTTTAACTTTTTGGAATAGGAATTGAGGGTCTTAATCCAATGAAAGTTTTATTTGTAGAAAAAAATAGACTGAATATTGTTTTTAAGTACAGTAAAAATATCTACACTTTTCCAGTTTCCCTAAGTAAACATTTTATGAGTAATTATTAGAAAGACAAAAAAGTGTGTAAGTTATTGTTAGAAAGTAATTCATGCTTGCAAGGATGTAGAGAAAAGGGAACTCATACACGGTTAGTAGGAATGTAAATTAGTACAGCCATTATGGAAAATAGTATGGAGATTTTTCGAAAAACTAAAAGTAGAACTACCATAAGGTCTTGCAATCCCACTACTGGGTATTTATCCAAAGGAAAATAAATTAGTATGTCAAAGGGCTACATTTACCCCCATGTTTGTTGCAGCAGTGCTCAAGTAGCAAAGATATAGAATCAACCTAAGCGATCATCAACAGATGAATGCAGAAATAAAATATGGTAAATGTGCATAATAGAATAATACTTGGCCATAAAGAAATATTAAAATCCTGCCATTTGCAGCTATTTGGATGGAACTGGATTTCATTATGTTAAGTGAAACGATCCAGGCACAGAAAGACAATATCTATCCTCATTCATATATGGGATCTGGGATAGTTTATCTTACAGAAACAGAGAGTAGAATGATACCAGAGGCTGAGAAGGGTATGTGTTTGTCAAGTGGTGAAAGGACATGAAAAGAGATTGGTTAATGGGTACAAATACAGTTAGATAGAAGGAATAAGTTCTAATATTCAGTAGCAAAGTAGAGTGTCTATAGTTAATAACAATGTATAGTTCAAAATAGCTAGAAATTAGGACTTGAAACGTTTTCAACACATAGAAATGATAAATACTCGAAGTGATGGATACCTTAAGTACCCTGAATTGATCATTACACACTCTATGCATGTAACAAAATATCACATGTACCCTATAAATATGTACAAATATTTGTACCAATAAATTTATAAAAAGAATTTCGAGTACAACAAAACCGTAAAATTTATATTACCCAAATCAAGCAGATATTCTATTAAAATTATTACATCAAAAATATTTCAGGGAACTCTATGTTCTTTTCTGTTCTCATCATAAGAAAATGGAGCTCTAGAATAGCTTTTTATCAATTTAAGAGGACAGTATCCTTGCAGATCCAAGTAAAAATGAGGACCTTCTTTAACTATTAAGTAATAATCAAGTCTATTTTTAAAGTGTTGATTAGTTTTTGAAAGCCCAGCATTGAGCTAGACATTTAGGAAACTTTGATGGAGGTTAAGGAGTTCTTAGAAAAATTGTGTCTAAAATCTGCTAGTTCTGCACTTGTAAGCTAAAATTTGCAGAAGCTAATATGATTGTTCTTGCTCAGTTCTCTTTGACTGCTGTGGCTTTTCATGTGAAGAAATCTTCAGGCCTTTTCATACAAAGAAATGTACAGGAAACAAATTGGGCTCTCTAATTTCACTCTTTCACTTGTAGCTTAAGTGTAGGTTGCTTAAATAATCCCACTAATATTTGTAAGAACTTGGAAATCTGGTGTTAACATACTGCCTTTAAAGCCTACTTAGGACACGGTTCACATGCCTTTTGCCTTTTTGAAGGTTATTCTAACCAAAGTGTCACTATTTGTTTTCCAAGGTAGCTATTTTTTTTGCTATTTTAGGAATGATTCTTCAACATTGAATATATTTCCATAAAGTGACTGTGTATCCAACTAAGATGCCTTGCCATTTCAATTCTACCAAGCATTAAATGACTATTGGATTTAAGTAGTTGCAACATTGCTGAATATTTCCTGAGTATTCACATGAATATTGATGAGTATCTGGAATCTCTCTGACAAGTTTCCTAGATTACTTCAGTGTCAGAGGAAATTTTTTAAAAATCTGTCTTCTTCGAACCATTGCATAGACAATATCGCACTGCAAACTGGCTCCTCCCATCTTATGAGGGTGTTTGATTTGAACTGATTTTTTAAATTAAGATTCTTAAAAATGTAATTGAAAAACCTGTGTAGGTCAACTCAGTGAAGCCTTAAAATATTTTAAATTCATTAAAATCTATGCAAAATTGGCAATACCTAAGAAACAACAGATGACAGGAATTTACTAGTCCTAATCTCATAACATTTATGTACTCAATTGTGGTGAGACTATTGCCTTTTAAGTTCCATGACTTTTTTAGGTACTTAAATGCCAGTTAATCACAGATGCTTCGTAGATTTTATTTGGAGGGAATGCATTAATGTGGTTTTTGATATTTTTCCCCCCATAGGACATTTGGTTGGCTTCTGTCCCTTGAATGTTGCCAAGACATATTTCAACGCTTTCCCTTTTAATGATTCAGTTGTTGAAATCATCACTTGGCATGCAAATAATATTTGTGGGGCCAACATAAAAAGCTACCACCCTTCCTTTATGGCATTTTAAAAACTGATAGATGAATAATATTTGATGTCACTTAGATATGACACATAATTCTTGAAAATGATTTTGCATCTCATAATTTTTAAGAATTTATCTGCAGTAGGCAAAAATGGGAAACTGTAATATTATATTATAGGAAATGTTGTTGTATATTTCTTCTGATTTTAAAATACTCCTTGCTTTTATAGAAAAACAATCAACATTTTCCCATCCGCTTCTAAAAGCACTAAGGATAAAAACTTAGTAAAATTTAAAATAACAAAGTGAAAGAGTGGCAAACTAGATGTTTTGACATTAAATTTAGTTAAAACTCTAGTCATATTGGTTAGGTGACAAAATATGTGGGTGATTTATTTTTTAACAGTGATTTGAACAGATACCTTGGCATTTTAGGAACTCAGGTACAGAGAGACATGGCACCAATAAACACTAATAATTTTTGATGATTAAAACTCTGGCTAGCCAAGAAAAAGAGATGTTCTTTACTCATTAAGGGAATACCAAGTCAGAATTCATAGCATCTAACTTTCCAAGTCTATATCCTATCTGGTACAGCAAAGTATTATTTTTCATGACTAATGACTGACTACAGTAAGTACTAAAACATACATCTGGCAGTAAAAGTTGTCTCTCTGATCTCACCACATCTTTTTATTCTTACTATCATGACCTTAACCTACTGTAGTATCCTTTCAGGTGGTTTTCCTATATAAGCTGTGTCACCCACTCTCAACAATTCTTTATTTATTTTCCACGATGAAACTAAAATAAGTCTGTGCTTTTCAGAATCCACTCTGAAGTGAAAGAAGCTAATCTGAAAAGGCTACATACTGAGTGATTCCAATTATAACATTCTGGAAAAGGACCTTGAAGACAATATAAAGATCCGTGGTTGCCAAGGGTTAGGGGAAAGGGAAAGGATGAATGAGCAGAGCACAGGGAGTATTTGGGTCAGTAAAACTATTCTGCGTGATACTATAATGGTGCATACCTGTCTTATACATTTGACAAAACTCAGGCATGTACAGAGTAGACCATAATGTAGTAATGTAAACTATGAGCTAGGATGATAATGATATGCCAATTTTGGTTCATCAGTAGCAACAAATGTATCGCTCTGGTACAAACTTTTGATAATGGGGGAGGCTATGTATATGTAGTGGTAAGATGTATATGAGAATCCTACTTTCTTAGTTGATATTGCTATGAATCTAAAACTACTTTAAAAAAATAAACATAGCTGGGTGTGGTAGCTTATGCCTGTAATCCCAGCACTTTGGGAGGCTGAAGCAGGTTGATTGCTCGAGCCCAGGAGTTTGAGACCAGCCTAGGGAACATGGCGAAACCCCATCTCTACAAAAAAAAATAAATAAATAAATACAAAAATTTAGCCAGCCATGGTGGTGTGCACCTGTAGAACCAGCTACTGAGGAGGCTGAGGTTGGAGGATCACCTGAGCCTGGGAGATTGAGGCTGCAGTGATCTATGAAAATGCCAGCGCACTCCAGCCTAAGACAGAGTGAGATCTTGTCTCAAACAAATAAACATACAAACGAACATAAAAACCCAATATTAAATCTGCTCTGATCTTGCATCTCCTTCTCAACTACTGAAAATGATTTATCACCTTCCCAGGAATGCTAAAATGAGTTGGAAGTTCCTAGCACAGTACCTATCCACCTCTGTAACTCCATCTCCTCCATTCTCACTCTTTTTGTTCTCTTCTTTCCAGCCACACTGGTCTCTTTGAGGTATGAATGGTACCTATGAAGTCCTTCCCCAGGGTTTTTGCCCCATCCCCTTCTCCTTGCCTAATAAATATCTACTCATCCTTCAGATCTACTCATTGTTATTTCCTAAAGAAAAAGTTTTTGAGGCCCATATCTTTCTGCAAAATTGGTTGCTTTTGCTGTATCTTTCATATAAAAAAATTCCCCAGAGCCCTTATCACTTTTGTATTTAGACATTTAGAATAGATATTCATAATTATTTATTAATATCTGTCTCCACTACTAGACTGAAAGCATCTTGAAGCAATATGCTGACTATTTTTGATCACCCCTGAGCCCAGTGAATGTTTGCAACACAGGAGTCATTTAGCAAATATTCATTGAATGAATGAATAGAAGAAAGAACAAGGACTGCCAGATGTGCTGTTGGTTAAAAGTTTGCTCACTGTTTTCTCTAGCTATTAGAGCTAGAGAGTCACTGAAATAAAGATTATTGGGGTCACCAAAATAACTATTAATCTTTCAGAAAAAAAAATTCTGAATATGCATTTTTAAAAGTCTCGTCACCATATATATATATATGTATATATATATAAACCCTAAGCATCTGTATTTCATGTGGTTACTCAACTCTGTGGGTTTTTTTGATTTCAGATAGATACTAGCTTTGTGAACTTAAAGCGAGCAATATGAATATAGTTCTTCAACAGTGGGGATTATCTGATGTCAGGGCTTCTCTCCATATCCAGCCTCTTGCAAGTCCTGGAAAATCATCTCTGGATGGGTGGCCACTAGAGGAATTTCATTGTTCACTAACAGACTCAGAAATAAAGTTATTATTTAGCCATAGGGAAGCCTCGGATTCCTTTGGAAGGTATGCCTATGGCAGCCAGCATTAAGACCAAATCGCCATGAGGCTGCCTGTTTGCAGAGGTTTGTTTACATACAGTATCCACTACACATTTTCTCTGACTTCATTAATAAACAACTGAGACAAAGAAACCATTTCCTTACTTTCCAGGTTAGCTGAGTAATTTATCTTAATTACTGTCAACCTTTAGTGACTACCATGGGGATTCTAAGCATTCACTTCACTAGTAATGATGTAAATTACTTATGAATTTTCAAGAGGCAGCCATGGATTTTTGACTTGTCTTACATGCACTTTTTTCCCCAACTGAAATTATATGTGTTTGTATATCTATATCTGTATCTATATCTATATGTTGAATACATGTATATGGTAAATAAATATATTCTAAATGAATGCCTTTCCTTATTACAGTCAATCCTTTCCCATGGTACCGTGGCAGACTGTGCTGTTGTTGGCAAGGAAGATCCCTTAAAAGGTCATGTCCCCTTAGCACTCTGTGTATTGAGAAAAGGTGAGAGATCTTTTTCTCCCTGATTGCTTGGGACCTGAATAATTAACTAAGGTTAATTCAGTGCTTACCATCTGAACTTTCTCTCTAGATATAAATGCAACAGAGGAGCAAGTTTTGGAAGAAATCGTGAAACACGTTAGACAGAACATTGGCCCTGTGGCTGCTTTTCGAAATGCAGTGTTTGTCAAACAGCTACCCAAAACCAGATCTGGCAAGATCCCCCGATCAGCTTTATCTGCCATTGTCAATGGCAAGCCATACAAGGTAAATTACCAAAGATATTTAATCCTGGGTTCTCAGATATTTTTCTTCATTTCTTTGGCATTAGCAAAGCTCTTAAAAATGGTTCTCAAATGTGAATTGCATCTCTAGAAAACACGTAATAGTACTATTTTTTAATGTTAAGGGAGAGATTATATAGCCATTCCTTCTGTAGGAATGAAGGTTTTGGAAAGAAACTCAGATTAGTTAAGAACATATGCTTTAATGATAAGAACCAATGTGTGAAGATATTTTTATTTATTTATTTTAATTTAGAGATAGAGTCTTGCTTTATTACCCAGGCTGTAGTGCAGTGGCGCAATCATGGCCCACTACAGCCTCAAAGTTCTGATCTAAAGAGATCCTCTCACATCAGTCTCATGAGTAGTTGGGACTACAGGTGCATGCAACTGTGCCTGGCTAATTTTTTTCTTTTGTATTTATAGAGGTAGTGTTCTCACTATGTTGCCCAGGGTGGTCTTGAATTCCTGGGCTCAAGCGATTTGATTGCCTCAACCTCCCAAAGTGCTGGGGTTACATGCCTGAGCCACTGCTGCCTGCCAAAATATTTTTTCTCTTAGTAATTGTCAGTTAAATTCAAATAAATTTGTGGAAACTTAATCCTATTGAATTAAAAGGTACATTTTCCTTATTATAGTAATTAATGGCAATTAGTGAATGAGAAAGCAAAATAATTGAGGCTAGCGGCAGTAGATGTTTAAAATGCTCTAACTGATAAATGCTAATTTTGTAATTATTTTAGGAAATCTTAGGCTTATTCAATCATATGTTTTCTTTTAATTTGTGTGTACATTATGTGTGCAAAGATATACCTATTTTTATCATTAAGATAATAAAAGGCAATGCAACAGTAAGGAGTAGTTATGTGAACAAGTGACAAAAAAGAAACATTCTTTCTACAGAAATATATAGAAGACTCTTAAGAGGAACTCCAACTCTAGAGAAAATACCATCTAGGTCCAATAGTTTTGCTAACTGAACTGTTTATTTTTTTACTCTGGAAAGCTACAGATGAGTATTAATATATTAGGTTCAAAGTTCCCTATTTTTAAACTTTCCATATGAATATTACAAGACAATGGGGAAAACAACATTGCATATAATTGTTTAATTATAGAAAGAGTAGAAGAAATTCAAGGAAGAGTATTCACCTGACCCTAATTTTTTTTCCAGATAACTTCTACAATTGAAGACCCCAGCATTTTTGGCCACGTAGAAGAAATGCTGAAGCAGGCATAATGAGTTTGTCTTATTCCTATTTTGAGTTGATTTAATTTCTTAATTGAAATTAAATTATTTGAGTTGTTTCTCAGAAATAAATATTTCAGTAGAAATTACTTGCAAAATGAAATGTGAATTGTAAAACTTGGCCTAAACAAATCTAATGAAAACATGTGAAAGACCTATGCCTTTTGTTTGGTTTGACCCTGTTAGCATTGTTATTAGTTATCTATAACATGCCTTATTGAATGTCATCTACTGCTTTAGAAAAAACGTATCTAGTGTATTATTTTTAAAATTGTACCTCCCAAGAAGAACACTTTAATTGAAAGCAACACTAATATAGAGCCACTTCCTGAAACCAAGAATCTGTAGTTTTGATCCAAAATCTAAAACTTAAAGTCAGAAAATAATTAAAATTTTTCTTGTAGAAATTTTAGATATTTTCTAGTATTCTTTAGATGCTCACATTGTTTTAAATAAAATAGATGAAATGGGAAGTTTAGGTAATCATCTAGACAGATGAAATTATTATCTAGGTAGGAGGGCTTTTCTATACATTTTCTGAGGGAAAGCAGAACACCGGGGTTATAGCTATACCTTCAGGTCTTTTGTTACTTAGGCAAGGAAAACCACATGTCTGACCTGGTTCAGCATGTAATCCCAGCACTTTGGGAGGCTGAGGCAGGAGGATCACTTGAGGTCAGCAGTTTGAGACCAGCCTGGCCAACATGGTGAAACCCTGTAGCTACTGAAAATACAAAAATAAGCCAGACGTGGTGGCGGGAGGCTGAGGCAAGGAGAATCACTTGAATACAAGAGGCAGAGGTTGCAGTGAGCCAAGTTCCCCCACTGTACTCCAGCCTGGGTGACAGAGTAAGACTCCATCTCAAAACAACAAAAACAACAAAAAAACCACATGCCTGGCAGAGAACAAAGAGATCATTCAGTCCAATCTCTTCATGGAGATGAGGGCTCCTGGGAGCCCCTCTTCATGTCTCAGGTTCTTAGTTGACTACGTTTATCCAAATGATTCCAGATTCCTGTGGAAACAAGGAATCGATGTACAAATGGGGTAGGGTGGCAAGGAAAACTCTTAAGGAAGAAACATCAAGGTTTTTACATTAGGTTAAAGACAAGAAGATTTCTAGGTGGGTAGTGTAATGTCTAGGTGATTTTGAAGTGAACTTAAGCCACTAGGTTTGAGGGACAGACAGTAGAAAATGGTGAAGACTGCAGATCACCTGCTATACCTCAAGGAGCAGCGGACCCAGCAGAATATGGCCCAAAAAGGAGGCAGGTCTCCTGTTGCAAGAGCCTCCGTTTTTTTAAAGAGAAAACAAAGAATCCTGGTTTTTATGTGAAATCTCTAATTTTAAAATAATAACTCATTAAGAATATTGTAATGTCCGAAAGTATCTTTCCATTTAACTTCTAAAAATCTCTTAAATGTTTTTTTTTAAATAATTGTAAAGTGAGTTTTTGTTAAGCTTATAGGAATGGGCCAGTTAACTAAGGTAAACAGATGTAGGAAATTAAATATTTGATTTACTTAGGGATCTATATGACATCAGTTATCAAAGAATACATTTTAACCCAAAAGTATACCATGCTCATTGTATCTTTGATCGTTCTTCAAGTATGTCTCAATCTTTTAATCTATCAGGAACATTACTATCAAGAGCAGATTGTTGTAACATAATACTCAGGATACATGAAATGTATGTGAGAGATAAATAGATGATAGAAAGTTTATTGTTATAAAAATGACCTACAACTTATATAAAAAATTCTGAAAAGGTTGACTTTTTTTGGACTGAAGGCTGCAAAATAAATGGCTTCTCAAAGTAAATTCCTATTTACTTAAATTGCCTTCTTGATTGTTACACCTGGAAAAATATATTCATCTACTTTTTCCTTTTAATTATGTTAGTAGACTGAATTAAACCAGCTACATAGACACTCTCTCATTTGAAGCTGTTGGGATCCTTGAATTGCCTCTTTCATTGGTACATTTTATCCATTGTCACAACTGTGGTCTTCATTAATAACTCATTTTAATGTCTTAGGAGTAGAATGTGTTTCCTTATTTTTTTTTTTTCAAATAAGAGTCAGTTAATTTGAAATGGCAAATTATTTACCTGAATGTGTATCATTGTTCATTTGCAAGGTTTAAGCTCAGGCAGATCCAAGAATTAGGTAAAGGTTGCATCTTTTGTCCTCTTGCACATTTTTTCTGGTAATCAAATCTGAAGCGACATCTCAGCAAGCAGACTTGGGTTATTTTCCAATAGGATGGGAATGGAAAACAGTGCTGGAGACTGGGGAAGTGGCTAGTTCCTGTGTCTCACTGGGGAATTGCAAAATCAAAGAATGTTGTTACTTTTATGTGATGAAAAAATAGGGCAAGAAAGATACACCTGAATCATCAGACTGCTTAAAATTTGGGAGGAAAAAATTCTATTTTACTACTAACCATAAATCACTTTTGCTAGATAGTACTTCTGAATTAAATGTATTTTTAAAAACAACAATATAATATTACTAAAAAATGCAGGCATACTTAAACTTGCTAGAATAAATTCTGTGAGGTCTTCGTTTGGTATTTTCATAGGATTTCTTACTGTAAGTTATTGGAAAATGAAAATATAAAGTGCTTTCAGAATTTATAGTATTTTCCAATTCATTGAATTACTTTGCTTGTGAAAATATATTAAACATATTTAAATGAGACCTATCCTACATTTAAAAACCAGTTTTGTTTATATAAAATTGAAAGGTCCTGAACATTAAAAATGTGAAAATTTATAATGTTGATGATCAAAAGGTAACGTGTTGAGACTCTGAGCTTAATCCATTAAATGGATTTTAGAATCTAGTAGAAGTTATCTTATAAATTAAAACATATTTTATGCTTTTTTGAGGGAAATACCTGGATCTTTTGCATCACTATATGTTAGTGTCTATTATAGATGATTAATCTTTCTAACTTGATCTTTAAAAGAAAGAAATTGATTTTAGTGATTGAGTGGTATATAATAGTAGATACAAATCTAGTTATGGCATTATAATGTCATAGTTCCTATATTCTATTTCATTTCTATGACTCAAGATGCCCATGTTTAGATGAGCTTAGAAAGCTCCTTCTCATTGTTCCTACTCAGGCCACATTTTTAGAAAAAAATTTAAGATCACTCCCATAAGCAAGTTTAGATCTCCCTCTTGTGGCAGACTCAATTTTGAAGCTAAATATTTGGGTCACCCAAAGAACACATTTCCTGATCGTTTAAGTAAATTGTCGAGCCTTATGTGACTAGAAAACAAAGCTTAAACAGAGAACTGGAATTATTATTGTTTTTTTATTGACAATGGAAAGGGTTTCTGTTATCATTACCTTTTGACTGAATCTGTTAAATAAAAATAGACATCAAAACAAATGTAATGTACGTGCAAACATAGCAAATTAAAATACAGAAAAGAAATTACTAATGACAGGTCTTGCGCTTAATAAGATCAAGCAGCAGAAAATCAGCAGTTAGATAAATGGTATTATTAAATAGGCTTTACTTTGAATCTCCCATATAAACAAAGAATAAACAACAGTAACACCACCAAATAAAGCCACAGGGAAGAGATTACTCTTCTATACTTTTATACACTATATATGTTAATCATTCTGTCTTTCATTTATTTCCTCTGATAAAACTGACTTCAGGGAAGTCGCAACAAGGCCATCTCGGCTAAAAGCTTATAACATTAGACATGAGTCTGGCTAATGCCCTGTTACATTGACAAAAGGGAAAGGTATCTTGGGTTTTGTTTTCTCTAGTGGAAATGAGCCTCAGACTCTGCGGTGGTTGACATTCACTGTCCAGTACTGGCTGGCATTTCAAGATATTTGAATGAACATGTGGTTCTTAGTAAATAAGTTTTTTTTTCTTTTTTTTTTTTTCTTGGTCCACAGGTAACAAGAGAAGATTATGGTTTTTTTAATATAAATTTTTAAATAATTGCTTTTGACCCTTGTAAACAGCTTGGCTTTGTTTTGTATTGAAAAGGAGATCGAGCCATCACAGTGCTATTTCTAAAGATATAGGACATCCCTGATTGCCTTTAAAGCTCTATTTTTGGCTCCGGTTCCAGGTTAAATCATTCTTTTTTACATGATCAGAGGCAGGTTGTTCAGCTTTAAGTATTGACAGACTTGAAGGAGAAACACGTTGAAGCATGAAACATGCTTCAAGGAAACATATTGATTTGACTATTAACAATCCAAAAACTGTAAAAATGGTGGAATGGTAAAATACAAACAGTACTTGGAATTGTCAAATGTTTGCACTCGAGACTCCATGAACCATATATTTTATTTTTTAAAAAATCATATTTATATCCATTTACATAAGACTTACACATTTAAAAAGAAATGCACGGTAATACATAAATGCCTAGTATATTACAATAAAACATGAAAAACAACTGGCTTCATTTCATAAAAGCATCTGTTGTACAGAGTTTATGATGTAGATGATGTTTTTTATTCAAATGACTTAAGCATTTTATTACAATTGTAGTAAACTAATCAAATGTAATATCTGACTCCCCCCAAAAATCACATTTTTCAGCTTTTAATAAGTCATGACGTCATTATTTCCTTAGAATTCAGTTTTCACAAAGGTTTTCACTGCTCGTCTTCTTAGATGGTAGTGCACTTTAGGTAGAGTAGACTGAAAAGACGCCATCTAAAATATACAATGGATAGCATTAGTTCACTGAAAAGTCCCAGACTGGGAAATCTCATTCTACTCCTCTGTGGTGTACCTCCACGCAGCCTGCTTACTCCTGTCCTAGAAGATCATGAGAAGGAAATCATCTAGGATGTAGCCAACAGCCGTATGTAATTAACATTTGCTTTTCTCCAATTTGGTGCAGGGGAGCTTAACAAATAATAGAATTTGCTCAACTTTGTGGAAAGTATGGCAGTAATGTAAACAAAGGTAGTTATGCAAAATGTTAGCATGCCTTCTGAAAAATTTACAACTTGCTAATTAATAAATTGGGTTGAATTGACCTATTTCATAATGTAGATTTATATTCTAGTTCATATATTTTAGAGTTCTTAAAAAATACCTTTATTTGTTACAAAAACATAACAATAATAAGTCACCTATTGTAAACGTTTGTGTCAGTAGTATGGCATTGCTGATTGTTTTCAGCCATAATGTACTTAGAAAAAGCTCACAATTGCTATTACTGACACAAAAGAAACAGCAAGTAGTATGCTCTGGGTTATTTTAATAACAAAAGTGTTATTGTTTCACCAAAACAAAAAATGGTTGTCCTAGATTGAATTATTGTAAATGAATACTGTTATCCCAATTAATGGTAAAAACTAGGAAATATGAACTAGAATGTCATACACAAAAAACAGATTGCAAATAGAGTAACTCTACCCATCACTTAAGAGCTAAGAAGCAAGCACTACTGAACATATTAAATAGTCATCTGTAAATTAGTGAAGTGTTCATTTCCTGAAGAAATTATAATGCTATGTGTAGAATCTAATATAAACAGTATTTTGGGAGACCTCTTATTTAGCCAAATTATTATATACTTTAAATCATGTCTAATTAGGTGCCAAATTATATACCATAATTAAAATTTTAATGTATGGGTTGTACATTCTGAAATTAAATCTCTTATCGGGATGCTTTTTATTTTATCAGCTTCAAATAGTGATCCAAATAAGGCAGCATATCTGCTCCCATCTTAAGCCCAAAAGACCAACAATAAATTGTGTGGCACTTTTAGTTCAAGGCAATGAAAACAGCACAAGGTGAGTTGTTCCTCTGTCTATAACTGGTTTCTCTTATCCCCGTGCACACATTTTGTTCTAAATATCGCTCTTAAAAAGTATTTTTCCAAAATATTGATTCATCGAAAGTGGTTAAATATTTTGGTAAAGCATAGTTTTAGGTTGAAAAAAATTATGAACATTTGACATTTATAAATCTAGGAAACCACAGTTTTACTATTAAGACTGTTCTTCAATAAAACCTCATTTTTATATGGATTTTAAAGTAGCTTTCATTAATTGGTATTTCCTTAAAATCAAATGCTTGGTATTTATGGTTACATAGGAAGGTTTTGTGCTGGTCCTATCCTCCATTCTTAAAGTAATTTTATTTTGTTCCTATATGTCTTAAATACTTAAAATTTATATTTGTTTTTAGCAAGTGTAAATCAGATTGATAAGAAACAATGTAATAAAGGTTTGAATTTTTCACAGTTTCTACTATTTATTTATTGATTTATTTTAAGACGGAGTCACGCTCTGTCACCCAAGCTTGAGTGCAGTGGCACCATCGCTCACTGCAACTTCTGCCTCCCAGGTTCAAGTGACTCTCTTGCCTCAGCCTCCCAAGTAGATGGGATTATGGGAGTGCAACACCATGCCTGGCTACTTTTTGTGTTTTTAGTAGAGATGAGGTTTCACCATGTTGGCCACGCTGGTCTCTAACTCCTGACCTGAAGTGATCTACCTGCCTCGGCAAGTTTCTACTTTTTAATATGAAACCATCTCTAAATCATTTTCCTGTCTGTTGCTATTTGACTCGGTGAACTTGCTTAAATCCCTATCCGCTACCTTGGCTTCCTTATATAAAATATACACTTAAAAAGATAGGATTTTTTAAAGTGCTGAATTATTATCAATAAAATGCTAAGTTACTCAACAGGAAATGGTACTAAAAAGTAGAAAACAGTGTAGTGGCAACCCATTGATGTGTAATAATACAGTGATAGGCCTCCAACAGGCAGACCTTAAACCATAGGAGACAGATGGTGATAGGAAATGCTAGACTAAGTGTTACAATACGAAGATTTCTTTTCCCCTGAAGCAATTCAAAAGGGTTATCTCATTTCTGTACTGCTAGGGCATACCAAAGAGTATAGTGTATATTTATTAGTCTATGTAGGTTCCATTTTTTTATCTTTTTTTTTTTGTCAGCCAAAGGGAAACTACTCACAGCAGGTCAGTGCTGCCTCCTTTGAGTGGCTGGTCAACATGAGTATGTGCGAACAGTGGAGTTGTCTAACCTCTGCAGTCTTGATGAAGCAACTGCAAATGGAGAAAAGGGCTTTAGAGGGACTTGGATGATTGAGTACAAGATTTCAGATGAGAAAGATTTATTTTCCCTGCATACAGGGATTCTGAACATAATAGTAGACCTTCTTTCTCTCAGATATAAGCCACTCACATTCCTCTTCTCTAGATCAAGTTCCTAATGAAAATTTATCCCAATGTAATTGACCTGAGCTTTTGAGTTGTTATGTATTCTTCCTTAGATAAAATCGGTAACAAGAGCAGCTCCCCAGGGTGCTTCTGATTTTGATACGGAGATTGCTCTTAGAGAACTCATTATAGTGGATTTTTTTTTCCTCTCCAAGTATTGAAGAACTTCTACACTAATTGTAATGATGTTAAATTCCTCATGAATTTCACTGACATGTTCCACCGTATTAACAAGTTGTAAGAAATGTAGATCAAGATCACAGTTTATGCTGGAACTAAATTTGAGCTATAATAACTGTGACCTTGACAAGAAATAATGATGCTAGGTGATTATCTTAACAAATAGCATGGGATTATTTTTCTTTAATGCCTCCCAAACAGAAATAATTTTGTGACTACTATTTCAAAGTTGTCTCTCCTCTGGAATGACTTTTCTTTTGTAAATTAGATAGCTTAAGTCTAATGTCCACAGAAGGAAATAGTAATTGGGAAATTACTGTGTTTTGTGTTTCTTTAATTCTCTTCTCATGTTCATGGCTTGTTTATTTAAGGGCTTCTGCTTTGGCTAGAGGGAAAAATATTTGATGAGTGAATTTCTAAGATGACACATAAAACTCGCAGTATTTAAACATGTGGGGAGACAGTGGAGTTAATTTCCATTTACTATGGATCTTTAGTCCAAGTCCAACCTCTAACTTAAACAAATTGTTACTTTTGGGAATAGAAGACTAAAGAAACACAAATCCTGCAGATGTTTATTGTTCCTCCTAGAGGTGGACATTAACCAAATTGTTCTTTTTAGGATGTTATAAATTATTTTGAAAATGTGAATAAAGTGCCATGAGTTCATGCAATAGCAGTGTAAAAAGGAGTCTGGTTTGTGATGAGAGCAAAGTAAATTTCAAGCAGAGCAAACCAACTCAAGAAAATAATTCCAAAAAGCAAGGTCAGAGAATTATACTAGCTTTGGCTAAACAAGCTTTTTGCTTGATAAGCAGCAATGCAAAACTACTGTACCATCTGTTGTCATTTTTCTTGACTGCCCAGAGGTTGTGGTTAACCTAAATCCAGCTGGTAATGTTTCTGAGGACCCAGGCATCATGCTGATTCCATGTACTTCACGAGGAGGAAACTGCCTTCTCCAGGTTGATCCACGTCTGAAGTTCTTGTCATCACTCTGCCAGTACAGTTTTAAGGTGATGTTACGAAAACAAGTAAACTAGTCCATGTGCTTAAAGCTCTGTGCTTAGAAACATGTAACATAGATGATTTACATTTAGTCTGTCAAGTATACATATGGAATCATGCTTTATCAAGATAGTTCTATGATTCCAAAACAAGACTATAGGAGATTTGATATATAAATTTTTAAATAAAACTTTTCATACGATTTCAAATTTAAGGTCTGACATCTATACAGTAAATATCCTTGAAAGCCTAAAATAAGCCACCAATGTTTTCCAAAATAAATATTGGATATACATTGTTCCACTTTATGCCTACGGGTTTTATGGAATGAGATGATATACTGAATTGAATTAGTTGTTGAGTAGACTACATTTAACTCACACACTTGAATGAAATGACTTCTATGTACACAAATACAATGTAGGTATTTATTTTGGGGAAATCTATATTTGAGATGGCATGGCTAATATGACACACTGTAGCCTATTATAATATCTGTACAAGAAACTCTTAAATATGTGATTTGTGAAGTTTTAGGTGACACAGAATTAACTTGCAATTTGTTGAAAAATCTGTGTAGCCTGGACACCATCATTTCAATAAATACATGTGGTCTTTGGGTACCACCAAAAGCATAATATTACCCTGGTTACATTTTAATAATGTGTATTTTAATATACACAGAGGCAGAGAGTCACATCCCATTTAATTGGCCCAGTAGACTTTTTCTCTAGTTCATTACTATCAGGAAGCAACATCATACCCCACATAGGCTAGTGTCTCTACTTGGACAGATCCTAGGGTGAATCCACATTTTAGAATGTAGCATAGCAATTATATTTTAATTCTGGTTGCTGATTTTGTTATGCCTTAATGAAATAATCTCTTCCTTCTCTTTGTATACACAAAGTACTTTTACAGACATAATTATTTTCCTCCAAATTGGCAAGTAGCAATATATAATTCAGCAGTTAATGAATATTCTGTGTCTAATTCTAAGGAAAATATGAATCATTCCACATAGGTCTTGTCTTCTCATCTCACTGTTTCTTATCTAGGGAAGGACTGTCTATGCCGTAGACAGTTATAGCCAAGTATATGTTGTGTATCCTAATATCTCATTTGATTTCATTCTGGCATTTGGAATAATAAGTCTATATTCACTCAACATAGTAATTCGTGCTATGTTATAGTGAATAATTCTATAAGGTAGGCTTTGTAGACTACTATATTAGTTAAGGGACATTTAAAGTCAATCAGGGAAAAATAAAATCATTTTTATATAATAACATATATCCACTGTTTCAATCCTTATCATTAAAATCTACATTTTGTTTCAGTGTGGTAGCCATTTTGCACATTAAGAGATGTCTGCTACTCTTCCCAACTGCTGTGTTTTTCATTGCCCTAGATCTCCAAATGTGTGTAAATGTAGAAAAGAAACAGAATTTCACAGTTGCAGCCTCTACGACTTCTTGATTCTTGGAGAAGTTTTTGCATTAAGCATAAATAGTCTTCAGTTTTATAAAACACTATGTTACACTGTAGAGCTACACAACTCCTTACAGTGTCGTAGCTAGGGGCTTAAAAATAAGCCAGTTTTGGCTGGGCGTGGTGGCTCACGCCTGTAATCCCAGCATTTTGGGAGGCTGAGGCAGGCGGATCATCTGAGGTCAGGAGTTCCAGACCAGACTGACCAACATGGAGAAACCCTGTCTCTACTAAAAATAGAAAATTAGATGGGTGTGGTGGCACACGCCTGTAATCCCAGCTACTTGGGAGGCTCAGGTGTGAGAATCGCTGGAACCCAGGAGACGGAGGTTGTGGTGAGCCGAGATCACACCATTGCACTCCAGCCTGGGCAACAAGAGGGAAACTCTGTCAAAAAAAAAAAAAAAAAAATTGCCAGTTTTTAGAGTTAAGCGTTTGAATTATGATTCCTGACTTCTGTTCTTTCAACATATTGTTACTGCAGAAAGTTAATAGAACTATAAACAACAACATCATGGGGAAAAGTTTTCATGAGATAGGGTTAATTCTTTTAATTGGGGTCAAAGTCTGTATAAGCTTGTTGACACCTCTCAGATTATTTCAGTGGAATCTGAATGTGATCAGCAAAACCTCAGAAATAAGTCCACTATTGTTCTAAGTAAGTTGGCTATTTTTTCTCACACTAAAAAATAAAATAAAATTGAACAAAAGAGACTAGAGGGTTTAAATGACAAAATTATATTTTGTGCTTTTAAAAATAAGAAAAAGCAGCAGTATAGTTTAAAGACAACGAGTCGCATCTCATTTAATTGGCTCAATAGACTTTTCTTCTAGTTCATTACTATTAAGAAGCTACCCCACACCTGGACAGCTCCTAAGAGAATGTAGCAATATGACAACTCTTCAATAATTTTTTATTAGAAATTTTTGCAACTTTTAAGTAAGAATAATTGTATTTTAAGATGTATGAGTTTATAAGACTACCTTTTTGAATCAATAATTTCTAGTAAGGATTTAAAAGACTGTCATGCAACTTATAAGACTAGGCTTTTAAAAATATTAATCATTATGCTGATTGAATAAGAGCATGAATTTATCAGAAGTTAGCTGAGTTCAAGACTGTAGAACTTATCTCTCTATAATCCCCACCATAAAGGACAGAGTGGATTTTATAATACCAAGATTATCTGTCCTGCCTATTTGAATATAGAATGATTGGTCCATATTTGAATTTGCTGAGTTCTTCACAAAATAATTTTAATCAGCTTGTCTTTGTAGTAAGGAACACCTGTACTTTGCAACACAGAATTATGCATCTCTTTATTTTCTATTTCATGCTCAGGTTTCCTTCCCACTTCTTCCAGAAAGACCCTGTAGAAAAACTCAGAAAGACTATTAAAATGTCTACAGTCCACAGCATTTGCTGATATCCCTTGTATTCATTCAACTCGGGAGGCTACTTACATGTTTATTATTTTCCAAATAACTTAATATGCACATATTATATAGCGATTCTTATATTCAATATAGCTTTCAAATTCTATGACTGTTAAAATGTTATTAATCTGTTTTGAAGGAAAACTCAGTATCAATATATAAAATAATAAAAAGCTTTCCATTTATTGAAGCAAGTTTTATCCTTATTTTAATTTTCTAAAATTTCCTGGCAAGATATACTGATATTTAAGAAATACATGCACTCTTTATTAAAAAGCTGAATTTATCAACATTAGTGTTTTAACTTTTTTCTAATTTTTAAAAATAATGTTGCCCAACGTTTTGCAGTCACGACTCATAACAATGTTTTGTAAATTACTGTTTAGTATCTCTACCTGCTGAAATGATAATATTTATGAATTAATATAGCTCTTTCCAAAATTAAGTAATAAGATTGAATATTTAACAACAAACCTGGAGAAAATTATTGATTCTAACCATAGAACAGTCATTTGATTAATTTCCAAGCACTATTCCTTAAAAACAAAGATGTTCTATCATTTTTCTTTTACTCTCTCAGATCTCTTTTGAATAACAGGTGGACTTACTTCATCCAGTCGCCTTTCAGTTCCCAGGGCCAAGAGGTTATTGTATTCCCTTTCAAGAATCTGCCTTGCCTGTTGACGTCAAATTACAGTTACCATCACCGAAATCACATTTTATTTTAAAAATCATGTAGCTTATATTTATCTGATAATGTATTATAAACCATACTTTATTTATGGGTTTTGAAGTTTTTAGCCCTCCATGTCTGTTATTAGCCATTGTAAATTTTAACTACAAAAAAAATACAGGGCTTTTTTTTTTTTTCTGTGAACAGTAGAGAGACAGTCTTGCATAAACATCTGAGGTCAAGAGGCTTTGGTCTCACTTCGTTACTTTATTTCAATTGAGTATTTTGTTTAATCTCTGAAATATGTAAAAACAAAATAAAAAGTGAAACGGGACTGCCAAATTTTTATTGAATCTATGTAGGTAGTTCTCAAACCTGGCCAATGATTATCATTTGAGGAAAGTTTTGATAATAAAGATTCCTATGCCCTATCTCTTGATAACTGATGTCTTAGGACTATGATGTGGGTTGGAGGTTTTATTTTTTATTCATAAGGAACTATACTGATTCAAATTATTATCCAGTTTTGGGAATCACTGACATATCCAATGCTAAGAGTCTGTATAATTCATACATGTAAATAGAAATGACTGCCTCTCAGAGAGGCAGAGACTGATGGCCATCTGCCAGGGATTTCATTTAGTGGAATCTGGCATTCAGGTGGGAGACTGGGCCACATAACTTCGAAATCCCTTTCTTGTTTAATTGTATGATTTTTTTTTTTTTTTTTTTTGGCTAGAAATCCACTAGCCTGAAATTAAAACCCCAGTGACATATTTCAAACATTGAATTAACTTTCATTAACAATCATGAATACACAGCCAATTTTTTTCTAAAAGTTTAGTTTATCATTATATAAACCAGAACACATTGAGACGACAGCAGAAAGTGACTTGCCTGGGTGTTCTGTGTTGGAATCTGTAATAATAAAGCTAAGCTGCTGTAGTCAAAGTTTTCATCCAGGGCTATAAGTGAGCCATGCACACCGCTCTCAAGTATATTATTTGCATATTCTCGAAGTCCAATTGCTTGTATCCAGCGAATAACTCGGTCATTGCTCCACACCAACACGTCTAGGAAAAGAGATGCATCATTTTAGGATGCATTATTTTGCACAGTAGAACCACTGGCTGAAATGAGCCATGGGTATCTGGCCAGGTCACATTTATGCTGATTTATCCACACTCTAATCCATCTGGCTCCCTTCATTTGTGTGTAGTTACTGTTTTAATAATTAATCTTTTCGAGTCTCTATTTTAAAAAGTTGTTATTTTTCAGAGTGTTTGTTATAGCTAAAATGACAGCACTTCAGTCGCGTAGAACACGATGTCTGTGTTTCTTGTTTTCATACTAGAGCCCTAGGTGTCTGTCTGAAGTTCAATATTTTTACCATCAGAGGGAGACATTTCTTATTTGTGTCTTGATAACACACCTCTTCAGTAAACAGCAGACGAGATTGTAATACTGTCTTTCATCAGAAGTGTTTGTTAACCACTACCTAAACATTGGCATATAGACTAGAAGATTTTTTTTTCACCTGAAGTAATATATAAGAACAGAACGGTAAAATAATATAAGGCATCAACAGATGGATACTTACCTTAGTATTATATTTCAATATAATCACATGCTAATGCAAAATTCAAGCACTCAGTCACATGTCAAAAATTATTTCCACTCTATTGAAAGTAGTATTCTATTGAGGAAAAAATTTTTTTGATTTTTATTTTCTAAAAATAAAACTTTCAGAGAAAAATGTCGTTTCTTTTTTTTAGATAAAAACATCAAATTATGTTTTATCATTTATTTTCTTCAATATCTTCCCATTAAAAGTTGGCAGAATGCTATATAAAATGAGTAAAATAGTCCGAAGGACTAAAATTGTCCATAGAAAATAAAGAATTTTAAGAAACTTAAGGGGATATGAGAAAAAAATTAAAACATTTTTACTACCCATAGAAAGGGAAAGGAAACTATAATTACTATTAAAGTAAAAGTAAGTTTTCCTGTCCGTTTTTTTTTTCTTTCTAATGAAGTGCCTAGCTTTTTCAGACAAAGTATAAAAATCTTTCAGGAAATATTCTTCAACTTTAACTGTTTTAAATACCTGTTTCAATAAGCCTTTGAAAAGCATGTTTTAAACAACTATTTTGATGAGTCTTTGAAAATCCTTATTTATCTTATTTTATTCATTTATAACCAACTTAGATGTTCTTGTGTATAACTTTGAAGCAATACAGTGATAGCACAGACCCACTGAGGTCCCCTCATGCAACTTCTCAGGCACCATTCTCACCTAACAGTAACCAATATTCTGACTTCTTTCATTACAGAATCGCCTTGCCCGATTTATTTTTTTTTAGCTTTTCATACATAAAATCACCCAATATGTACTTTTTTGTCTGCCTTTCATTCAATATGGAATTTATCTACGCTTTAGCAAATAGCAGTGGCGTGTTCACGATCATTGCTATCTAGCATCCCATTGCATGATTATGCTGCAATGTATCCATTCTACTGTAGATGGACATGTGAGTAGATTCCACTTTGGGTTATTAAGAATAGTGTTCCTTTGAGGGGGAAAGGGTGGGGGATGGCAAGGGATAAAAAACAACACATCGGGTACAGGGTACACTGCTTGGGTGATGAGTGGACCAAAATGTCAGAAAAATCACCGCTAAAGAACTTGTTCATGTAACCTAACACCACCTGTTCCCCAAAAACCTATTGAAATAAAAATAAATAGTGCTGCTTTGAATATTGTTATACATGGATTTTGTTTTGTATATTTACATGTTGCAGTAGAATAAATAACAAGGAATAGAATTGTTATGTGTTTACTTGTTAGCAGATATTGCTAAGCAAATTCCACTCTCACAATTTAACCTTGCATTATTAATGTCTGAACATCTTCATCTGTACCGATGCTTTGTATTTCTCATTTTTGTTCTTGTTTTGTCTTGCTTTTTTTTAGCCATTATGGTAGGTGTGGTATTATGGGTTGAATTGTGTTCCCCAAAATTCATGTAGAAGCCCTAACTTCCAGTACCTAAGAATGTAACCTTACTTGGATATCAGGTCTTTATAGAAATGATCAATTAAAATGAGTCAATAGAGGGGGCCCAAATTCAATGAGACTGTTATCATTCTTGAATGGCAAAATTTGGAAATAGACATGCACACATGGAGAGCACTATGTGACTATGAAGGCAGGGATCGTGGCGATGTTCCTACACGCCAAAGAACATCAAAAATTGCCAGCAAATCACCAGAAGTCAGGGGCGAAGCGAATAGCAGATTCTTTTCAGTAGGAACTGACTCTGCTAACACCTTGGTCTGGAACTTCTAGTGTGTAAAACTGTGAGACAACACATTTCTGTTGTTTAAGACACACAATCTGTGGTACTTTGATACAGCAGCCCCGACAAACTAATACATGGGGTGTCTCATTGCAGTTTTAATCAGTAACACCCATTATGAACTGAAAACGTCTGCTATTTTTAAGGTTTGTCAGTTTTTACTTTCCATATTTTAAATCTACATATTAGATGTATACTAATTTGCTATATCTTTCCTTCTATTATTTGAAAATAGCCAACTTATTTCTAGTATGTTTCCTGCCTTAAAGTTTATATTCTGATATTAGAAGAATCACAGTAGCTTTGGTTAATATTTGCATGTATACCTCATTTACTAATACGTTTTCTATGTTCTTATATTGAAAGTGTGTCCACTGTATACAGCATATCATTGTTTTTTAATCTGTCCTTAAATTGAAGTAGTTAGTTCTTCCCCACTTAATATTATTACTTTGATATTTGTGCTGAATTCTACCATCTATTTGTCCTATCTGTTCTTTGTTCTTTTTCTCTCTTTCTTGCCATTTATTGTTTTCTTATTTTATTCTACCACTCCATTAGCTTTCTTTTTTCTTTTATTTTTTGAGACTGAGTCTCACTCTTGTTGCCCAGGCTGGAGTGCAATGGCATGATCTCTGCTTACTGCAACCTCTGCCTCCAAGGTTCAAGCGATTCTCCTGCCTCAGCCTCCCAAGTAGCTGGGACTACAGGCATGCGCCACCACACCTGGCTAATTTTGTATTTTTGCTAGAGATGGGGTTTTACCATGTTAGTCAGGCTGGTCTCATCTCCTGACCTCAGGTGATCCACCTGCCTTGGTCTGCCAAAGTGCTGAGATTATAGGCATGAGCCACCATGCCCGGCCCTCTATTAGCTTTTTATATTTACACTTTATATTATTATTTTAGTAGTGACACTTAAAGCTTATAATATGTGTTCTTATTAGAGTCTACTATAAATTATTCCTTTTATTATTTTCTAGATAATGCAAAGACTTTCAAATAATTTAATTTCACTTATTCCCTTCCTTTTGCATTATAGTTATGTATTTTAATTCTATGTAAAATTTAATCCCTGCAGATATTATTTTTACTATTATTATGACATTTACCCATACATTTTTCAGTTCTCCTCCATCATGTGTGCATTTTTTTTATTATCTTTATGATCATTTCCATCTGCCTGAATCACTTATTCTAATATTTCTTTTCTATTTGTTTTTTTTCTGGTGAAATAGTCTCTCAGATTTTGTTTGTCTGAAAGTTTATTAATTCTCTCTTTAATATTGATGGACATACTTCAAAGTAAGTTAGTTTGATTCAGCATTTTAAGGTCATAATTCCATTTTCCTCTAGCATTATTTAGTTGAGCAATATCAGTTATATTATGTTGCTCCATTGAAATTATTGTGGAGTTTACTCTGGCAGATTCTAAGATTTTGAGGTGTGGGAAATCATGGTTTTCAGTAGCTCTATTGTAATGTGTTTAGATGTGTTTTTATTTCCCCTTTTATTTTTAATCTCACTTGGGGTCCATCGAGAACCTTGAGTCTGTGGTTTATCATTTCAATTATTTTCTTTTTATGTCTCCACCAGTATCTTTTCAAATATTGCTTCTTTCTTATTGTCTCTTACCTCACCATGTCCAATATGTCTCTAATGATGTTTTATATCATTCGTCCTTTTTGTTTCTTGTCATATGTGGGCTAGATGTTTTCAAGTGATCTTTTATTTCACTAAACTCTCTTCTACTGTTAAACCACCTATTGTGTTCTCAATTTAAGTCTTTATACTTTTCACTTCTTCAAATTTCCATTTGATTATTTGTTAAACATATTGATTCCAACTATATTAAATTCTCCATTTTGTCACTTATATTCCTTACATAATTTTTAATAAACACTGTCAGGGTCAACTATGGATATGTTTCTTTTTTCTGATTTTATCATCGTGGTTTTCCTCATTTTGGCCATTATCTGACATGTCTGAATTTTTCTTTTATTGGCTCTCACATAATATGATTGAAAAATTGCAGAGGCTCTGAATGTCAACTTCTTCTTGAAATGACTTTTATGTTTTTCTGAAGTTATAATAAGGGCAGATCAACTTAATTCCAATTAAAGATTGAGATAAATCAATGCTAGATTTCAATTTTAACATTTCAAAATAAAGCTTAGGAATCTCCTTCACTATAGTAACCATTTTACTACCTATATGTGTTCTGTAAAATGTTCTAAACCTCAAATATACATAATAAAATTTATTTTTAACATTAATAGACATAATAAATAGCCTGATCTGTTTAAGTTTACCCTTAGTCCTACGGTGTGTTTTATCAGAGACCTCAAATTAAAGTATATTTGGTGGTTATGACCTTTGATTTTTTTTGCTGTATTATCATGAGATTACAACAGTTCTCTTCCTAGATTTATTACCCTTTGGCTTCAGCTTTCTGTTCAATTTTTAGATTATAATTCCATCCTTCTTGGAAGTCCACAAATGTCTCTAGAGGAGTATTGTATAAATGGTCAGTCTTACTTATTTTATTATTATTATGTTTTACAGATTCTTTGCTCCTGAAGGCCCGGCAGTTTTGGCACCTCTAAATTCCAATCCCCACCACCACCCCACTCCGTTCCCTGCTTCTCTGTTAGATAGAGGAAAAACAGCAGAGAATGACAGTTTTACTATTTCCTTACATTTTTCTTTTTTCCAAGATCATAACCTCTCAATTCCTGTCCCTCTTAATTGGTTTCTACTGTTTTCATATAGCTCTTTATTACCATTTATTGATTTATCTAGCCTTTCTATTTCTTCTTAGTGGAAGATTGGTCTGACTTATTAAGTTCTTCAAATTAGTTGGTGTCCTTTCTGTCTGTGCCAATCCACAGTACTAGCAAAACATTTGTATATGAATCTGGAAGCTGAACATGTATCAGCCTCACATCTCTCTGCTTAACTCCTTTTGTGGATAGAATGATCTCATTTCAAAAGAAAGGTCCTAGATCTTTCTTTGGATTTAGGTAATAAGGAACATGAGAGGAATGCCCACATCCCACAGTCTTATTACTATTAGCTGCTCCATTCTAAGCAGAATGAATTTCTGCACGAAGTAGGACATTTATTGTCCTCCCCTCAGAGTTTTGCCTCTTTCTCCCCGCCCCCCCCCCTGCCCCCACCCACTGGTCTTCAGCAAAGCAAAGGATTTCCTTAATATTCTTTACTATATAAGGAAATTTCATATTATACATGTTAATTGTCTCTCTGAGTCAGTTCTGAAGTGTAGCTTTTCCTCCGAGTTTTCCTTAGCCTATTCCATTGAGGTTTTCAGACCTCAGAAAATGGGATGTGAGTTGGTTAGCATCACATTTTGGCTATGTAATCAGCTGCTGTTGATAGTTACTGATTCATTCTAACAACTGGTTACCCTACACTTGAATCCCAAAAGCTAGGCAAGTCCTTGTGGGTGGCAGCAACAGTTCTCCATTTAATTTTATTAAACACACCGTTTTTTAAAAATGAACGTGACAATGCTCTCAATAATAAAAATAAATCCAGTTTTCCTTGCACTAGATGGATTTGTAAATAGGGAGTATTTGTTTTTTTTCTAGACTTAGGTTTATATTTTGATAGTCTAAGACATATTATGTGGTCGTGATATTTCTGCAAATATGTGCCCATCAAAAATTCCATCGTCACACCTGTAGTTAAGAGTGATCAAATATTTAAAATGACCTGTTTATGAGGTAAAGGCAAATAAAGCATGAATTCAAATGTTTCCTCCTCAGAACAAAATACTTCTTTTTTTTTTCATTTTTAAAGTTAGATGCCTTTCCATAAATCTGTTTCCAAGCAATGTACGCACTGACTTTAAAACTGTGTAGAAATCTTCTTGACCTAAACAATAAATGGCTAGAGATCAGTGTTGACTGCTTCTTAGCAACAAATTAAATGTTAGTAGGTTCTTGATATTCACATGGTCTTTTCACTTCAGAAAACTATTCATTAAGGTCAGGGTTAATTCACACTTCGGATAATAAGAGACCCCTAGTCACTGTTGAGAATTCTTCCTGTAAATGTCACCAGATCAGTCACAGGAAACAAGCTATTTATGATCTCATTCACAGCTATTTATCAGATAGAGTTGTGTGTGATCATAGTGAATCATGGCAGTTTTTTTTTCCTCAGAGCTACACTCTAATCAGCAATTGCCAGATACTAATATAACATTTGGTATAGGGCCAACTGGGTAATTCCTCTCCTTTAGATCTATCTATATGTGAAACGTTTCACGTGGTGAGCTGAGGCATAATAAAATCTAATTGGATAAAAATACTTCAGAAAGGAAACTACAAAGTGGTATCCCATGGGTAAAATCTATCTGTGTGCTAAGACATTCATTGTGTGGTCAAATGCAAACTTCCTTCTGGGGTCTATCTTTGGTCCATTAATTCCCAAATTTCAATTCAACTGAACAGCAATGCACTGAAAACAACCTGCAGTTTCCTGGGGCCCCCAAATAAAGTGAAGTCAAACAACTCAATTTTGATAATGGAAAAGCACTTTCGTGCTTCGAAGTAATGCATCAAATGAAGTGTTACAAGAAATCCATTGTGAGTCTGTCTACTCTCTGATGAGACATACGTAGAAAACTATTTTTAACCAATCACTTTCACATGCATTCAAGCCCGTTCCATTAGAACTAATGTACTTTCCAAGACCTGCCAAAGATAAAAGTAATTTCTGACATTGTTTATCAAAAATGTAAATTATAGAAACCTAAAAAAAATCTTAAGAATAAAACAGCACTAAACGTTAATACTGGAGAATGTAATATATACCACTTTCTTATCTAAATTAAGCCTTAAAAGGAGTGAAGATGAAAACAGAGATTCATGCCTACCCTTGAACCATTAATGTAATGTAGAAACACCCATTAAATTTGATGTAATGCTTCCACATATCAACTCTTGGATAATAGGAAATGGAAATATAACTAATAAGTATTTTAATATCCAAAATTTTCCTTAAAAGCTTTGGTTATATTTTCCTTTTTTTTTTTTTTTTTTTGAGACAGAGTCTTGCTCTGTCGCCCAGGCTGGAGTGCAGTGCAGTGGGGCAATCTCGGCTCACTGCAAGCTCTGCCTCCAGGGTTCATGCCATTCTCCTGCCTCAGCCTCCCGAGTAGCTGGGACTACAGGCGCCTGCCACCACGCCCGGCTAATTTTTTGTATTTTTAGTAGAAATGGGGTTTCACCATGTTAGCCAGGATGGTCTTGATCTCCTGACCTCGTGATCCACCCGCCTCGGCCTCCCAAAGTGCTGAGATTACAGGCGTGAGCCACAGCACCTTGCCTTTTTCTTCTTTAAACAACAAAAGTGGATTGATTATTTTTAGCAAAAAAATACCCACGTATTATCTTCAGTGAAACAATTCAGAAACAAAGTCAAATACCTCATGCTTTCACTTACAAGTGGGCAATAAATAATGTGTCCAGGTGAACACAGAGTATGTACTGATAGTCATTGGAGTCTCAGAAGGGTGGGAGGCTGGGAGGGTGGCGAAAGATGAGAAATTACTTAATGGGTACAATGTACATCATTCAGGGGTTGGGTACACTAAAACCCAGACTTCACCACCACAAATATATCCATGTAAGAAAACCGCACTTGAACCCTTTAAATTTAAAACAAAAAAAAAACCTTTACCTATATCTTTTTCCAATCATGTATTTTTTTCCTTCAACAACAACAACAATAAAAATAGAATGGTCTCTAAGAATAGAATCTAACATATTCCTCTTTGAAATTATTCTTTCTCGGGTATATTAAGGTACTTCTCTTTTGAAATTATTCTTTCTCAGGTATATTAAGGTACTTCTCTTTTGAAATTATTCTTTCTTGGGCATATTAAGGTACTTCTCTTTTGAAATTATCCTTTCTCGGGTATATTAAGGTACTTCTCAACATTTAGATGATTAATTTTTAAATACAGTATTTTTTCTAACAAACCTGCAATATGGAGTGTCTTTTCTTGTTATTCAAATAAAACATTTTTCTGCACATAACAGCTGCAGCAATTTACACTGTTCCTGATAATATTACCAGCTAAAATTATTAATGAACTAGTTTGGTTTATAGGGGAAAATCCTGATATCATTTCTGCATAAAATCACCATATAATTTCTTTAACTATACTGTTACAAAAATAAAATTGCTGGGGCACTGGAATAAAATTAAAATGATATAAACCAAAGATGAACTGCCATAAAAATGATATACCATGTTTCTCTGAATCATACTGAGAATGTTCCATTAAAAGTCTGACAAAAATATCTACATGGAGACATCTTTAGTCCAAGCAGAATGTATAATTAATAGGTTCACATAAATAAATCTCAATTCAAAAACTCAAGATTACTCCCCAAATGGGATATTCACCCTATAATATGGAGATACCCGTTTCTGTATTTTAATTAGAAAAGAATGGAAAAAAAAAAACAGTAACAATTCTAGCCAAATACTTATGCTACTTACTGACCATTGTAAAACATATAACATTTTAGGTTAGTAAAAGTGAAAGCTAAAAACTCCAGAATAAAGGCATTTCATATGAAAGAAAGATGTATTACCTTTTATTTCATGTTGGCTTGCTTCCCGTCTTCTTTCTAGTTCTTTTCTGTCATAATTCAACCTCTTTAAGCACATAATTCCATATTGTAAACTTGTTCTTTTTTTTATAAAAAAATTAAAAAAAAAACACAGTGAGTCTACCTTAGCAGGTGGAGAAAGTTTTGTGATTAGCCATAGTCAACACTATGCACTGCTTCTTAGGGCAACAAGTTAATAAATTACATTTGCAGTCAAATCCTTCAGTATTGGAGGGAAATACATTTATAATTATTCTAAGCACAAAATGTTTCAAAGTAACAGAAAAAAAGTTTTCAAAATAAGAAAAAACAGTTTTAAAATCATCATGGATTATATTGTTCATCTATGTGTCTTTGTCTTTCATTTAGCTATTCCTACATTAGGTGCAGGCAAATTAATATTTTATTCACTTGAAAAGAATTTAAAGTCCCCATTATGGAGACAGTAAGGAATTTATTAGAAATGGATACTCTCTTCTTAAGCTGATGAGAAAAATAACACAAAACATAAGTAAGTTAGGTAATAGGATAGAGGACCAAATACTAAAATGAGTAGCTCATAACTCTAAATGATACAGAAGTATGTAAGAAGAACAAGTCAGCAGATATTGAAACTGAATGAAAAGGATATGTGGAATGAGCAGAAAATTGATTGATCCTTAAAGTATCAAGTAGCAGAGACAGGTTGACTCAGGAAAATGGGGCATCATGAACAAAAGATTGCAGATGGAAATTTAAAGGTGTGGTTAGCGAGACACACATTCCAGAGCTGAAAACCCATGCTAGGAAGTAAGGAGGAATACAATTATACATGGAGAATAGGGCATATTAAGGAAAGCCTTAAATTGTGTTTAAGTATGAAATACATATAATCGATACAGAATTATTGGACAATTTTCGGAGGAGGAAGAGGTTACAATAAAGTTTTCTGTTTGGCCAGGCACGGTGGCTCACGCCTGTAATCCCAGCACTTTGGGAGGCTGAGGTGGGTGTATCACGTGGTCAGGAGTTTGAGACCAGCCTAGTCAATATGGTGAAACCCTGTCTCTACTAAAAGTACAAAAATTAGCTGGCTGTGGTGGCACATGCCTGTAGTCCCAGCTACTCGGGAGGCTGAGGCAGAAGAATCGCTTGAGCCCAGGAGGCGGAGGTTGAAGTAGCCCAGATCGTGCCACCGCACTCCACCCTGGGCAACAGAGTGAGACTACATCTCAAAAAAAAAAAAAAAAAAAAAGTTTTCTGTTTAAGGAAAAATAATCTCATAGCAAAATAGGAGATGGAGAAATAAGTAATCAGAGAAGATAGAGAAATCAATTCAGGGTTCAGTTCTGCCAAAATAGGCACAACAGCCATGAGCTTGAAAGGAAAATCGATAAACCAGGCATGTTCTGAGAGAGAAAATGAGAAGGTTTAGTGACATTATGTATAAAGATTCAGAAGATGTGATAGGAAAAAATAATCTGTAGACTTCAGGAGTAAAGATCATTGATTATCAGTGATACTTTACATGTTTAGGAATATAAGCAAATTTAGACATACACATTGGCCAGGTTACACTTACTTGCTAGATGCATTTCTAAGCCCCGCATTTTAATAAAAACATTGTTGAGTCAAATATTTCAGAATCAGAGAAAAATGGAAAGAAAATTGCATTAGGCAGGTGTTGTGGTTGAATTGTGTTCCCTAAAATTTACATGTGGAAGTGCTAATTCTCAGTACTTCAGAATGTGATTGCATTTGGAGATAGTGCCCTTAAAGAGGTAATTGAGTTAAATGAGGCCATTAAGGTGGGCCCTAATCCAAACTGACTGGTGACCTTATTAAAAAGAGATTTGGACACTTGGTGACAACAGGAATATATATTCACAGAGAAAGGATTATGTGAGGACACCAAGAGGTGACCATCAGCAAGCCCAGGAGAGAGGCCTCAGAAGAAACCAGACCTGCTGATTCCTTGATCTTGAACTTCTAGCCTCCGGAACTGTGAGAAAATGAATTCTGTTGTTTATGACACCCATCTGTGGTCTTTTGCTTGGCATCCCTAGCAAACTAATTCAGTGATATACTAGATAATACTGATATAATCACTATCACAGATATTGGGCAGCTTGAGATTAAACCAATGCTTCTTGGTCAGTTTCTGCCAAGTTTTGATATAGAATACAAAATTATACTATACAGAGGACATATAATATTATGAAAATGTCTGTCAGATGGAAAACTGTGCCGAAAGGACCATAGGATGCAATATACAGTCAGGTACTAGTTGCTTTAAGTTGGAGATTAGCATAACTTAAAAATGAAGCTTGGGCATTTCCCAGAACAAACAAAAACCAAGTCATTTGAGTATTTTTTTAAATTTGATCATTATAGAAAACATTTTACTAAAGTAATAAAACAGTATTAAATGTCAATCTAGTGAAGAACGGAAAAACTGGACCCCAAAAATCTAATGCAAACATGTGAAATATGAAGCCCTAAACTTCCCGTGACAGGGAGCTCACTCACTACCTCACAATGTATACACTACAAGGCAGCTGAGAGTGGTACAAAGTTGTTTCTTCTATTAACTAGAAGTCACTCACCTAGGATCTATATCTGTGTTAACTAAAAAATCACGTGCTCAACAGAGAAAAAATAATTCTTCTATCACATAATAGTGATCTTAAAACCTAAGAAAACTTACTTATTTAAAATCTTCCTTCATCCAATTTAAATGTATTTAATTACTTCAACTTTACCACTGGACTTCTACCACCTTATAACAATTTGATACCCATAAATAAATGCAATTTCTTTTTGTTACGTCACTGTATGGTAGCACTTTTGTTGTCTCTGCCAATAAACACAGTCTAAACATGCCTTGTCAAGCCATTAACCAAAATGGAGAGTTTCGTACTAAGGATAAATTCCTTATATTTTTCACACAACTTTCTGTTAAATTATGGATTCTCCATCCAGCACTTTAATGGGTTTTTAAAAAAACACTGTTATATTTATCTTTACCACATTTAATTCAACAGTGTCAACAACTGCATTAAAATTCAAAATATCACCATAAGTTGGAATCAAAAGCCCCAATTATCCTCTATTTATCCTAATTTTATGTCATCAACATATCTAATTTTTATACCATCTTCACTCCAGTCACTGATTAAATGTTGGACAGGAGAGAAGCAAATACAGTCTCCCAAGCCAAAATCATCTACGGTTATATTTATTAACTTATCACCACAATCAACTTTATGTGAAAAAAAAACCAAAATCCAGCTGACATTGTTTCACCTAACATAAACATAGCATTTATGATATGGTATTATAACAGACCCCTTTTTATCTGCTGGATGGTAAACAACTTGAAAAAAGACATTGCCTTTTGCTCAACTGCATCCTCACAGTTATCTAACACAGTATATTTTTTGTTCTGAAATTAATATACAAATAAGCAAACTCATAAAAAGACATAGAAAAATAAACACAAATATGTCTTAGAAGAACAATTTCTTCTCAAAATTTTTCCTAGAATGTTCCTAAATTATAAAATTTATAACCACCTATTTGTGTAGAGTTGAAACTGTGAATATTTGTTTATTCTTCCTAATTTTCTAATATAAACACATATAACTATAAAATTACCAACATGGAATTTTCAAAGAATCTCACAAAAAAATAGACGTATGCTCTATGAGGAGAATTTTGTACACATATATTTCCATAAACTTTGGGCACATAATATGCACATAGCTCTAAATTAGAAAGTCCCTGCAATTTGCTGGATGAAAATATTTTTCCAAGTAGATGTATACAAACGATGTTTCAAATGACATATATTTTCTGTCTTCTAGACGTCCATTTTTGTTTTACTAAAGTATAGGTAATATATTGTTTCATTTTAATTATTCTTTGGGGAAAAAAAAGAAAAAACACCTACCGATGGAAACTATCCACCATTTTTAAATGGACACGGAGATCTTTTTTTGTTAGGTGATCTAACATTCTTGCATCTACCAAGCATTCCATAAAGTAACTTCTGTACTGAGGTAACCCCAAGCTGGGAAGCCATTCATTTCCAATCCACTCATGGTTCATATCTCCATAAGCCAGGGTCTGTAGAAAAACCGGACACTAGAATTGTTTTATAGCAGTCAAGTTTCTTAACCAATCAGATAAGATGGTAATTGGATAATATTACCTATTATTATAACTGATATTTAATTACTATGATATGTGGAAACAAAGCAAAAATAATATTCAGATAGCATTTGATTTGATTTGGTATAAAATGGAACTCTGCATACATTTATTAAAGTATCTGCGTATTGAAAATGATTGGCTATTTACTTTGTATTCTCAAAAGGAATTACATTTTGTCCAAGTATGTATTTTATTAATAAAGAAATTATTATACAAACACTGAGCTTTAAGATTCTGTCTTTATATTGATAGGTTTGTTTTATTTGTATCTGTCATTTCCCTCTTGTCAATGACATTATTGCCATTTCCCACTTATCAATGCCGCTACTACCATTGCTATATTGTAATGGCAAATGTTGATGTGAAATGGAAACCTCAGTAAACAGAGAAAGGAATAAATGTTTTGGAGAGACAGAATTTTGAAGCTTTTTATGGACATTGTTGTTACTTAGCAAAGCAGGTCGTCAGCTTTCCAAAAAATCATTGGAAAGAATCAGTCTTTTCTAGAAATTAATCAAGATAGACTCTAAAAGAAGCAGGACAGGATCAAAAACTAAGACAGATAACCTAATTCTTTAATATAACAAACAAACTATTCTTACCAATACTGTTCAAAACAGCTAAAATGAAAACCCAAATCAACCATTACCACTAAACCAATATTTTAAAAGAACTATTACTCTCTATTATTTCTACAGAATTCCCATTTAGTTCCTTATCATGCCCTAATTTCTCAATTCTAATATGCATTTCTAGGGAAAATCTAACTGCTCCTCTTCTTTTGTGTGTTCTCAAGAACGATGAAATTTTTATCAAAATCAAAATCAAATACAATCCCACTGTGTGTTTAAATACAGGTCCTAATATAACTACCAAAATTTTTCTTATATTGAAAGGTTTCAATCAGATTGAATATAACACAAATTTTCTCTTTTGGTCATCCAAAATGTGGAAATGTAGAAAAAATGCACAGCTTCCTTGCAAAAGTATATGTCTGTTCCAAGTATAGACACCTGTCTCATACAAACAGCTCAATAAATGCTAATGACTCTGTGGTCTGCAACGCCAACATTTGCTCCTCCAACCCCTCTTCATACACTTTGCATTATATCTGAAGGCATGTGCAACTCCAAATAAGTCTTTTCTTTCTTTTTGTTCCCCCTTTAGATCCAACTTGAATGCTTCCTGATTAAATATATACAGGAGTGATTTCAGAGGAATTTAAGTTTTGGATCATTCTTTTGAGAAAGAAAGAAAAGTACCCTTTTAAAAGAGGTAAGCTATGAAACGTCAATCATCTTATTTTAAAAATATGGTAATTTAAAAAGACATATAAAGTATTAAACATAATCTACATTTACCTATACACATCAGCCTAATATTGAGCTAAGTGAAGGTTTACAATATTGTGACTTATGACAGTTTCTTAATTTATATTCTCATTGCCTACTAAATGATATTAAGGGTCTTAAAGCATATGGATTTCCTACCTGGGCCCAGCTTCCTTCCTCAGATTCTTTCTGTGTTAGCAGCAGGAAATGATTAATAAAGCAGGTAAATATAAATTAATTTCAAATCAATACAGTAAAATTTTTCTAGCAGAAGCAAAATTGTTATACAAAATATTTTGTATAACAGGCAGAATAAACATACAGATTCATAGACCGACAGTGATCAATTTTGCAGTTCAAAGGCAATTAGGCAGCAACTACATCATTTTCAATTAATTCTAATTTAAATGTTAAATTCATAATTTTGTGAACATTTGATTTGGTCATTACAAACCTTTTTTTAATTCTTAAATGAGTGTAATTTTTAAAATGTAATGTGCTATAATAAAAACTTCTGATGACAAATATATATATGTATATATGATAGAGAAATCTTATACAAAGTAAATTAGTGAAGTGAAAAAACTGACTGTATCCCTCCAACAAAGCTTTGTGATAATCAAATAGATTTCAACAACAGCCAACAAAACAGAACAAGACAAAAACCAAGTACAACAAAACTAAACTAAAAATGAAATTAGTACATGACATTGGTGTTTTTATCCTTAACAAACTTGTAATCAATTTTCAAATAAGGATAACACTGAAAAGACATTAAATTAAAAAGAAGTTGATAAAGATAAAATATATGATATGCCCAACTTTGTTACTTTACATGAAAAAATGATTTTTATAGCATTTTATTTTTAAAAGTGACAATTAAAGAGTCCCCAAGAAATTCTTTAAAATTGTGCTTTTCAGTACCAAATTAACATAACACTTTTTTGGTTTTTTGGGGGTTTTTTTGGTCAAGCTTGTATCTAAGATGGTAAAGCACAAGAAACCACATGATCATATTAAAAATGAATATTCAATCTAATCTTTTCTATTACCAATTTAATTTGGTTTAGAAACATGTTACCTGTGAATATGTCCAATACTAAATATTTGTTACAAAAACTTCCAGTGTTGCAACATGAATACTATTTATTACTTTCTTCCTTATTGTTTGTGTACTATAAGGTCTTATGATATTAGCCACAATCTAACACTATTTCATTAAAAAATTTCAAGAGAGTGCAGTAAAAGAAAACTGTAAAAAATGTTAGTTATCATTGCATGTAACTATAAAAACACACCCTATTACTCTGGTCTATTGTAAACAGATTAGTTTCCTCATCCAAAGAGCAGCAAAGTCACTTTCCTTCAGGTTCAACAAAGCCATTAAGACTAACCGTTTTTGCTGGAGCTGCAAGATTTTCCATTTCTTCATGAGTCACCCAAACGTTGCCTGAAGGCTAGTGAGGAGGCCCAGAGGGAAGCAGAGGAATCCATGGGAGGCAAGCAGTGGTAAAGAAGAAAGGCAGCACCTCTGTGAGTTAACAGCAACACAGCAATACCACAGTGCCCTTGCCCCTACCGTGTGAAAGAGATAGCATGGCTGGTTTGCTCAGAGCTCCCTGTTTCTTCTACTCAAAAAGATTAACTAGAAAGAGGCATTCTGTGAAGCTCTTGGGGGTGTAGATTTAAAATGACATTTCTGCAATTATTAATCAGAAAAAGAGCATCATCAAAATTTGCATTTCAATGGTATGTGGCTATCAGATCAATTTTTGTAATAACGGTGAACTGATTAAATTTGAACTGTAGAATAATGTAATTTTAATTTTTTACTCAGAAAACAATGGCACATGCACTTTGTTGTGTTATCAAAATTTCCTTCACATAATTTTGATTCTCGATATCCTTTGAAGGAAAAAAAATGGTTGTCAATATAAAGCGGAAAGCATTATCATAACTTATCTGGAAACCAGCATCAGCTTTTCCCAAAAGATTCCTTTTACTTGGTGTGATTCAGTAAATAGTAAGTGTCCCTGAATTCTTGCAGCTGAGAAAGAAGTGAAATGCTATTTTTAATTTAATAAAATGTATTTTTCAGCCACACTAGTAACTGTCAAATTATAAAATCCATATATTTCCTAATTCTTCACCAGTATCTGATACCATTATAGAGAAGAACATAGTGTAAAATAAATTTTTTTCTCTAGCAGGCAATATTCTGTTATAAAGTCCCATTTGCTTTCTAAATAAAACACCCCTTGGTATTAGTTCTATACACTTAATAACGTACAGTTTCGAAACCAAAGTCCACTTAGTAACATACAGATCAGGCATATCATTGAAGGTATTGGCCCCTGGAAACCACTTGCCATCAAATTCCATCATTTCTTTATGAACATTGCAAGGTTTTCCAAGCACATCAATGAAATTTACATCCTACGTATTATCTGCTACTTGTTTTGGGGAGGGTCCAATTTTTAAAGAATTGGTGTAGCAAAGTTGTTACCCAAACATTACAAGTCATCACCATAATTCACTTTGGGTTTTTCTGCCATTCACCTAGTACCATGACTTTTCCTGTATTAAAAACAAATGTAACTACATATAAATTGATGAGTATAATTTGATGTAAGTGAAATCTTATATATGTATATACATACATATATACAGTCATGCACTACATACCGACATTGTAGTCAAGAATGGGGTGCATGCACAACAAATGGTCTCATATGATTATAATGGAGCTGAAAAGTTCCTGTCACCTAGTGATATCAGAGCCATTATACCGCTGTAGTGCAATGCATTATTCACATGTTTGTGGTAATGCTAGTGTAAACAAACCTATTGCACTGCCAGTCGTCTAAAAGTATAGCACGTGCAACTACGTGCAGCCCATAACCCTTGATAATCATCATTAATGACTGGGTTATTGGTTTATGTATTTACCACACCATGATTTTTTAATCATTATTTTACAGTGTACTCCCTCTACTTTTGTTTTTTAAAGAGCTAACTGTAAAATAGCCCCAAGTAGGTTCCTTGGGAGGCATCTCAAAAGAAGGCATTGATATCCTAGGAGATGACAGCTACATGTGTGTTACTGCCCCAATGACTTTTCAGTGGAACAGAATATGGAGATGAAAGACAGTGATACTGATGGTCCCAATCCTATGTAGGCCTATAGTGATTTTTGTGTTTGTGTCTTAGTTTGTAACGAAAAAGCTTAAAGAGGGGAAAAAATAATGAAATAGCAGAAAGCTTATAGGACAAGGATATAAAGAAAGATATTAATTTTGTTCAGCTGTACAATGTATTTGTGTTTTAAGCTAAGTATTATTTTAAAAAGAGTCAAAAGTTAACAAAAAAAAGATTTATAAATTACAAATGTTACCATAAGCTAAGGCTAATTTATTACTGAGGAAATAAAAAGGTTTTTTTATGAATTGTGTGTAGTATAAAGTATAGTGTTTATAAAGTCTACAGTAGTATATAGTAATGTCCTAGGCCTTCGTATTCACTAAGTGCCCTATTCATGTGTACCATTTTTTATCTTTTATACTATATTTTTACTGTACCTTTTCTATGTTTAGACATATTTGGATACACAAATACTTACCACAGTGTTACATTTGCCTACAGTATTCAGCTTAGTATCATGCTGTGCAGGTTTGTACCCTGGAGCAATAAGTTATACCACATAGCCTAGGTGTGCAGTAGTCTATACCATTTAGGTTTATGTAAGTATGCTCTATGGTATTCTCAAAACGAAGAAATTGTTTCATGACTCATTTCTCAGAACATATATCTGCATTAAGTGATATTTGATTGTATATATACTTAAGTAACAAATGGAAATGGGTGGTAAGGATTCATAATTATAAGCAAATTCAAGGCACATAAAAATTCCACAGGCTAGACATCAAATATATGTATAGAATTTGTTTTCTTCTACTGTTTTGGAATTTAGAGTACAGATGATGTTTTTTCTATAAGATAAATCTGTGTACACCTATTAAATAAATTTAGAATATAAAAGTCATTTATGTCCTTAAAAGTCCCTTCCTTGTATTCCCTGCTTCTAACAATGATGCTCATTATAAACAGAAAGTTGCATATGAGTATATAAATCATTACTTTACTTGGAATAAATTGTTTTTATTGACTTTAGGAGGAGAGTGCTGTGCTGAAAAGTACTTTACATGCATCTGTCACATTCCCTTTACACCGAGTTATCGTGGTGCTTTCTTGAGTGGGTGTACTGTTGGTTCAAAGTGAGTTTCAGCAGTGATTACCTGAGAAGAAATTCATTTAAGCCAATCTTAAACGGCTTAAGCTTGCAGAACAGTGTAAAATCAATTGTACACTGATTTGTGTAGCTTCTGCTTTGAATCGTAATCCAAATAATGAAGATCTCATTACTTCTTTAAGAAACTACCTGTATTAATTATCTCATACTAGAATAGATACATGCATAGTATCTTTCACAGATTATCTTTAAGTCTGTGTCTGCCAGTCTGTCACCATATTCTGGGATGTGGAACATGCTGGAAGCTATGGTTTTATCTGTTTCATTCCTCACAAAATAAGCATATACCCAGGACAATTTTCTGAAGTATGACTGGCAAACTTTCAGAAGTTGTATGTTAGTTGTTTCTGTTGGATATGCAGTTTTATTGTGAAGACCACTGCCAGCCCTATAGTCTTGTAAAAAGCCGACAGAAATAGTTTCTACACAACCTAGTCAAGTAGACATTAACTGAAGTTTTAACAAGTTTATTTTATAGGCAAGCTCATATGTAGTAAGTCAATTATTCAATCAGATTGCTCTCTCTCCACCACCACTTTAGGGGATGGAACTTGCATCTAAGTACATTGTGAGGGAGTAATTTAGAGCATGAGAGTTTCAGAGCAAAGCATCCCTACAAGATAGCTAGATTGGGAAACTGAGCAATCAAAGGGCATAAAGATATGAGTGCCTTGGGATTGAGGATACAGTACAAAAAGTAGGTTGGAAAAGCATAAGAAACAAATATTGTATAACTTGGTTGTGGTTCTCTGAGATCCCCTTAAAATTATCTACTCACTGCCCTCGGTAGTCTGTGCTGCAATCTCCCCCAAAAATGTGCGAGCTAGAAAATGCAAACCAAGGGTCATTTTTTTGTGGCTAATATCATCTGAGTCTAACATGAAATTTATAAAATTTCAATTATATTATCAAATTAGAATCAAGGGGCTTGAGTTATACAGTAGCACTTACTAATGACTACCCTAGGACATTTCCTAAACCTGTCTAAATTTCAGGTTCTGCACTTCTTAAGTGGGACTAAAAGTGCATGCTCCAGAATAGAAAGAAAGGCTAAAAAGTTTACATTATGATACAACATGTTCTTATACAGGGCTGGGACTAGGATGAGGCACATGAGGTCCTGGGAGGCTATCATTTAAGGAAACACTCACTTTCAGGGTTGACATCTGACAATGAGAGCCTCTTTAAATTTTATGCTTGAGATTATCTTGCTTGTCTCCCCTTAGTACCCATGGAATAGAACTTTGAGAAAGTATCAAGGGAGAAGGAGAAGGAAATTTCTAAAAAATGATCAGAATTAAAGAACTTACCTAATGAAATCATTCTGGAAAGAGTTAAGACAGAAAAATAAATATTACAATGAACTTAAGAAATAACTTGTGAAAATTAATCAGGTGAAAATAATGAGTAGTCTTGCTGTCAGAGATACAGTATAAGTAAAGCAGCCAGACCTCAGAATAATCCTAAATCTTACCTAGTTAAAGTAACTTTTATTACTACCTAGGTCATTTAAAGTGTTTTTTACTTTGTAATGGAATTACAAAGTAGTAACTTGAAATTACTTTTCACATTCAAATGGCCTGGATCCACATTTCTCCCTTATCTGAATTTTTGTCTCTCATTATAAGATAAATCCTTCTCATTATAATAAGAATGGTATTTACACCTCACTCTCTTTTCAATAAAGGTTAAGGTTTATAAAGACAATTATACCACACCCTCTTTTCAATAAAGGTTGGGGCTTATGAGGTAAGTAATAATGAAAAGAGGAATCAAACAGACTAAAAGAATGCTATAAAAACAAGGAAAACTGATAGAGTGCAGGAAGCAGAAGCAGGGGAATGTGCTTGTTAGGAGCAAACCCACATAGGAGTATGACCTTAGGTGAGTCAGTTTACTTCTTTACATTAGTTTTGCC
The DNA here is from genome assembly GCF_029289425.2 of Pan paniscus. Lineage (NCBI taxonomy): Eukaryota > Metazoa > Chordata > Mammalia > Primates > Hominidae > Pan > Pan paniscus. The sequence goes on from NC_073259.2 coordinate 89,328,094, forward strand.
CATTTGTGAAACAGCTATAATAAAAGTACCTTTCTCATAGCTGTAGTTGTGAGAGTCAAATGGGCTATTACATATAAAGCGCTTAGAACAGTCCCTGACAGTGAGCATTCTGCTGATGTTGGCTACTACTGTAATTATATTAGATATTCTGTTAGGTAGTCTCCATTCAAGCAAATCTTTAATTCAAGAAATACTCTGTAGGTCTCTGTATTACACTGAGCTGACTAATGCCTATCTTACACCTTACATTTATGTTCAATCTTGTTGAATTATATGGTTATCAAAAATCACTTTGTTTAAAACTTTTTATTTCCACTGCACTTGCTTTTAAAATGTTTAATTCATCAATTTAAATAAATGTTACATAAAGCAAAATATAAAACAAATTTGGCTCCTATATAAACACTAAGTTGAATTAGTTGGAAAAACCAGAGATAGGCAAATCTTGAATGAAACACACTATCAATAAAATACAATTTTGTCAAAGTCTGGGGAAGGCATTGTAAATGTCCAGAAGGATTCCTCATTCAAATGGCTTTTTGAGTTATCTTGAAGTCGTCACTTTAAAAAGAAACACCAACTAGAGAAATTAAACATGTTTCCAGATAAGATTATCTAAAAGGATAATGTGGAACTCCAGACATTGGAAACATACACAAAAATAGTTTTAGGTGCTCCATCTAAATTTGCAATGCTTTAGGATTTCCGTAATTTTTACCTGAGATAAAGTATTCAAAGAATGCACTTATTTTTGTTACATCCTTCTTCAACCAAATTTCAATTAACTGGTATCTCCATCTCCATCCTACTAGGTAAGAGACTTTCTGTAGTAATAGTAGCTTGGAGAAAAGAAACAGAAAGCTGGAAATTTAGGGCTGGCCCAAGGTAATCATATATGTGACATTTAAATTTTCCTTTTTGATGGTCCAGCCCATTATATCTAGGCAGGAAAGGAGGCAGAATCAAATAAAGTAGTAGAAAAAATAAATAAATAAATAAATAAATAAATAAATAAATAAAAGTTAAAAAAAAAAAAGCCCTGAAGTCCAAGTACCTTGTCTTTTTCTCCTCAGAACTTCAGTTAATAAACACGAAATACCTGGCTGAGGAACCCAAGCCCAAACCTCAGTGTGCAAAATAACTTGTATAATCTAAACAAACTGTAGTGTTCTTGAAGACATGATAGAATAACTTTGTTAAAAAAAAAATCTGCCTTTGTGTTTTGTAAGTGTGAATTCTAATACATAATGTTAGGTTATGACTTTATGTAGTGGATTCATTAACAGTGATTTATGTGGAATTTTCATTTGCAATGCAAATTGTATTGGAAATATATTAGAAATGAGTAAATGCTACCATGTAGAGGGAGTAGAAGGAAGAGGAAACATTTAGTAGATATTTTTAAAGCCTAGAGACACAACTTGTCTCATAGAATTTGCATCAGTATCTGGCAAGAGGTACATATATTACGTGAATACAGAGCTATTACACATTAGTAAAAAGATAAATATTCCTATAATAATATAGATAAGTTGGAAAGGTTATGAATAGAAAATTAATATAAATACCAGATTAATAAGAATATAAAAATTTGCACATTTAGTAGTGATTTTTAAAATGTAAATTAAGCAAGGAGATAACCAATGTTGACAAAGGGAGAAAAAATAGCAACACAACACAATTTAACAATTAAAGTTTAAAAGTATTAAGAATATGCATTCCGTATACACAAATATAGCAATGGAAATAACCACAGTTTATGCAACAACATAATTACAAGCACATATTTTACACACAACAACAAATTGTGTTACACAAAACAAAGAAAATGTCCAATACTAGGAATTTGATTAGATAAATTATCACATTTCTACAAAGGACATATTCAATAACTAAAAGTGATGTTGCAACTGCATATTTAATAAAATGAAGAAAATGCTTACACTACATTACTAAATTTACAAAAATGTACAAATTAATATATTATGTGATATAATCCATTTATATAAAAAGATAATGAAAAAAGAATGACAAGATCTTCATCAAATGTTTTCAATAGTGAAAAAATTAACATTGATTATCTCTAAAATCAGTATTTTTTAATGTTTTAAATTATTTTGTTGTCATCTTTGTATTTTTCTGTATTTTACAAATGTTATACAGGATCATGTATTAGTTCAATAAACATATAAAACTTAAATGCTATAAACAATATATTTTTTATGTTTCAAATGTTCATTTTTGTTTGAAGCCTTATCCAGCTTGTAGTGATTTCTCCTTTCTTGAAGCTCCATCACACTTCACTTCTATTGCACATTTTGGAGTTAATCTATATAATCCTGTACTAAATCTACCAGTCAACATGCTTATTTTCCTTAGTAGAGTTTCCCTTTCTGATCTCAAGGCCACACGTTTCTTATACTTCAGCAGAGTATATGAAATATGTGGGTAGAGTGATCTATACAATGATTATTTTAAGGTGAATATTTACATAATATCTAAAATTTGCCAGGCACTATTGTTAAGGCTTGGGGTTGATGGAAACCTGATGCTATCTTTATTTCGCCTAGTGTGAGATAAATGAAGAAAAGAACTGTAAAATGTTGTTTATAAGTACATGGAGTGGTAACTCAGGAAGGAAACCAAACCCAGGCTTTGGGGGCTCAGCAAAAGCTTTTCAGAGGAAATATTAAAGGAATCGATAAATGAATAATGAATTGGAGAAAATATGATGACTTTGAAGTAGGATGAAAGTTTTGGGCAAAGGGAAGACCAACTACAAAAGCTCATAACTGACCAAAAGGAAAGATGTTTGAAAAACTGAAAGTAGTTCCTGACCTGGGAAATAAAGCCTTCGAGGTGAACTGAGGCTAGATCATAAAGCTTTCTTTACTTCTCCCCATTCTTTAAACAATCGAATGTTAATTAATATGGTATAATTTAAATTCCTTCAGGTTGGTTAAATAGTTTTAGAAAAATAGTTTTAAAATTTCCTGTTGTTCATTAATAAATGAATTACACTGGTAAATAAAAATAATAAAATGTATCATATTTTTCATCTGGAAGTTGGGACTTCAAATTTATTTTTGCAAGATTCATAATGTTCAATAATTTTGTTTGCATTTGCTCTTGGGAGGAAAATGTGGATATAAACCATTTATGATGCTTCTCTCTCAGCTGGAAATTACTCAGCAAACTCTTCATCAGACTTAAATTCAATTTACAATAACTATTTTAATGGTCTTCTCAGTTTCTTATTTTAAATATACAGGTGGCTCTTGAACAACACAGGTTTGAACTGCATCATTCCACTTATACACAGACTTTCTTCTGCCACTGCCACTCCTGAGACAACATGACCAATCTCTCCCCTTCCTCCTCCTCAGCGTACTTTCAACATAAAGACGACGAGGATAAAGGCATTTATGATGAACTACTTCCACATAATGAATAGTAAATATAATTTCTCTTCCCTATGATTTTCTTAATAATATTTTCTTTAGCTTTCTTTATTGTACGAATGGAGCATATATGTGTACATATAAAACACATAATACATGCTTATCAACTATTTGTGTTATCAGTAAGGCTTCCAGTCAACAGTAGGCTCTTAGTAGTTAAGTCTTGGGAGAGCCAAAAATTCTAGCTGATTTTTTGACTGTGTGTGGGGGGTCAGCACCCTTAACTCCTATCTTGTTCAAGGGGCTATTGTATTCTAAATTGTCTTTTAGCTTGAGTCATAATCCAGGTATAGTGAAAAACATTTGTGTCTATTTAAAAATAATATAGGTAAGAATTTTAAAAATTATATATTTTTCCTACATGTCATTTAGGAAGAACTTAAAATGGAGTTATGTAAGAATTATATAAGCCTTTTAAATTTGACCTTTTATTTCTGGCATTAGAATCTAGTATACTGGGAAGGAAAATGTGTAAATAGAAATGAAACAAACTATTCACAACTGTTTAAGATCATGTATAAAAAAGTTATACTTGTTACTTTTCTGCCTGAAAACTGCAATAAAGTAATAAGACTTTTTAATATTTTACCTATTGCTAAAATTTATCTCATTCTCCCATATTTTATTATGCTATATAAGATATGAGATTTGGGAAATCTAGTAATTATCAGAAATAATATACTTTATAAACAAAATATATAATTTAGGAATGGAATAAACAAATAATTAAATACTATTTGGGAGTTTTTGGGAATTTGTCGTCATGCATGCCTTTTTTGTCACATTTTGTTCTTTTCTAGGATTAGAATAGGTAAAAAGTTATGAGATGATTAGGAATTTATAACTGAAAAACAAACAGACTTTGAAAGAAAAAGATATTCCAGATATTCCATTTGGTATTTGTAAAACGTCAAACTCACATAATTTCATAATTATGGAAACTTCTTAAGAAATAGTGAGTTACAAAAGAACACATACAAGTGTCCAACAAACATATAAAAAAGCTCAATATCACTAATCATCAGATATATGCAATTAAAACCAAGTGAGATACCATCTCACCTCAGTCAGAATGGCTATTACTAAAAAGTTAAGAAAAAAAAAAGATGTCGGCAAGGGCACAGAGAAAAGGGAACACTTATACACTGTTGGTGGGAATGTAAATTAATAGAACCTCTATGGAAGACAGTATGGAGAGTTCTCAAAGAACTAAAAATAGAATGAGCATTCAACTAAGTAATCTCGCTACTTAGTACCTACCCAAAGGAAAAGCAATTGTTATATCAAAATAATTCCTGCACTCATGTCTTTATCACAACATTAATCATAATAGCAAAATCATGGAATGAATCGAAGTGTCCATCAGTGGATGATTGGATAAATAAAATGTATATACACACCATGGAATACTATGCAGTCATAAAAAAGAATAAACTAATGTCTTTTGTAGCAACATAGATGGAACTGGAGACCATTATCCCAAGTGAAATAACTTGGAAACAAAAAAAAATCAAATACAACATGTCCTCACTTGTAAGTGAGAGCTAAACAATGGGTACATGTGGACAGGTAGAAGGAAATAACAGACATTGGAGACTCCAAAAGGGAAGAGGTTGGTAGGGATGAGGTTTGAAAAATTACCCATTGGGTACAACGTTCACTATTCGGGTGATGGGCACACTGGAAGCCCCAAAATCTCCATTACATAATATACCCATGTAACGAACTTTCACATGTACCCCCTGAATCTATAAAAATAAAAATATTAAAACTAAAAAATGTAGTCACTTAAGCCTTGCATCTTTAGTAATCACTAATGCTTATATCTTATCTTCTGAGAAATTACCTGAGGGAAAGAGAAAGGAAGGAAGGAAGAAGGGAAGGAAGGAAGGAAGGTAGGAAGGAAGGAAGGGAGGGAGGGAGGGAGGGAGGGAGGAAGGGAGGGAGGGAGGAAGGGAGGGAGGAACAAAGGAACGAAGGAAGGAAGGAAGGAATTGAAAAAAGAGTAAGCTCAGAGTCTTGTCGCTTGGGAGAAAAATCTAAACTTCAGATGCTAGCTCAAAAGTCTGCTATGCTAGCTTTCACGTCTGATATGAATCATAGTTCCTCATTTGAAAACCTATTAAAAGTAGCAGCAAGGTTAATAAAGAGCAAGCTTAATCTCTTGAGAATAATTCAAGCTGACATTGAAATGTGTGCTGTCACAATTTTGCTCTGTAGACTTAGACACACGGCTATTTGCCTAGCACTGAGGAAGGGGAGGAGCAGAAACTGACTCACAGTTCGAGATGTTGGAGGAGCTGAAGGACTTGTTAGGGAAACCATCTCCTGGATTGCTAATCGAAGTTTTAAGCGATGCAGTGGATTGCTGATTCCAATTTCTCTCTGGATCTCAGTGTCAGATAAAGCAGACATGATGGCACCACTCTTCACGTTGGCTCGGCAGGCTGCCACGTACCACGCAGGCATTCCCAACCAAAGCTGTTAGATAGGAAAAAATACATTAACAAATTATAATAATAGTTATCATTTTAGTGTCTCATATGCTAGGAATTATTTTATGTATCTTACATACATGACCTCACCCCATGAGATAAAATGTTATCATTATTTTCCCTAGAGGAGATAGATGCACAGAGAAATTAAATGATGTATTTAAAAACACCAGGGAGGGAGGGATAGAAACAAGATTTGAAATTGAGACATGCTAGCTCCAGAGACTCTATTTTAACTAATTCATATTACTAGTGGTAAAAGTAATGGCTGCATGGCACCAAGTTCCCCTTTGTATGTAGGGACCAGAACGGCTACAAGCCACATTTGATAAGGGACTCAATTAATGTTTGCTTAATGAGTGGCTTCAATTTATAATGCTTCTTTGGAATTCTGAGTGAAGAGAAATTCTGTCACAGAAAGAGACAGCTGTGCCACATCCAGCCATGTGATTTCGATCAAAGCATGCAGTGTAGCTAAGCCACATTTCCACCTACCTTCCTATACCATGTGAAAGATGTGTGAACTTAATTAGATGCTATATATGAAAATGCCTTTTAGAGAGTGAAATGATGTGCTAAGAAAGAAGTTAAAACTCAAATCATTGAAAAACTAAAGAAAGCAACAAAATTAATAATGCATCAGAAATTAGAGATTTTAAGACTGGGCACAGTGGCTCATGCCTGTAATCTCAGCACTTTGGGAGGCCGAGGTGGAAGGATCACATGAGGTCAGGAGTTCGAGACCAGACTGGCCAACTTGGTGAAACATCATCTCTACTAAAAATACAAAAATTAGCTGAGCATGATGGCGGGTGCCTATAACTCCAGCTACTCGGAAGGCTGAGGCAGGAGAATCACTTGAAACTGAGCAGCAGAGGTTGCAGTGAGCTGAGATCAGGCCTTTACACTCCAGGCTGGGGACAGAATGAGACTCTGCCTCAAAACGAAACAAAAGAAAACAACAACAAAAAATGAGGCCAGGCGCGGTGGCTCACGCCTGTAATCCTAGCACTTTGGGAGGCCGAGATGACTGGATTGCCTGAGCTTAGGAGTTCAAGACCAGCCTGGGCAACATGGTGAAACTCTGTCTCTACTAAAACTAAAACAAACAAACAAAAAAATCAGCCAGGCGTGGTGGCAGATGCCTGTAATTCCAGCTACGGGGGAGGCTGAGGCACGAGAATTGCTTAAACCCGGGAGGCAGAGGTTGCAGTGAGCTGAGACTGTGCCACTGCAATCCAGCCTAGGCAACAAAGTGAAACTCTGTCTCAAAAAAGAAAAGAAATTAGATATTTTGATTTTTCAACTTTGCTGTGAGACTCTTGAAAGACAATTAAACCAGCAGTGCTATTTACACAGCACAGGTCTCGTGCACATCTCAAGCACTGGGTGAATGCCAATCACAGGCATTGTATTTCAGCACCTGAATAACATCACTTAAAACAGGAATACTCTCCCATTTTCCCTCCATCATTAGTTATGAGTAAGAAGTAGAAAACACAACAAAAAATTAGCAGCTTACATATTTGTTTTTGAATGTCCAAAAGATTGACTGATTTTTTTTTCTATTTGTTGAAATAAACAGATTGAACAAAGGAGAGAATTGTGAGAGTGAGAAAAAGTGAGACAAAGAAGAAAAACTATAAATCAGCAAAATACAGTGCCAAGAGCTCTGGACCACAAATCAGAAGACCTGAGCCCTAATTCCTTTCCAGTCATTGGTGAGTCATGTAACCCATCTAAACCTCAGCCATATTTTCCTCATTTGTAAAATGAAGGAATCAAGCTTGATTATTTCTCTCTACCTCCTGATATCCATTCCCTTCTATAATCTCCTTCCTTTGGGGGTAGGATTGGCCCAGTGATTTATTTCTAATAAATAGCTGATGATAAAAGTGATGGGATGTCACTTTCCAGTTTAGGCAATAAAATGACTGTGGTTTCATTCCTGCTAGTCCCCTCCCGCTGTCTCTTTCCCTCTGAGCTCTCACTCTGGAGTAAGTCAGATCTCAGGAGCCCTATGGAGAGTCCCATATGACAAGGAACTAATGTTTCTGGCCAACAGCCAGCAGGAAACTGAATCATGACCCTGACCACATGAATGAGCATGGAAGTGGATTCTCCCCAAGTCTAGCCTTGAGATGACTGCTGCCCTGGCTGATACCTTGATTGCAGCCCTGTGAGAGACTCTGAGCAGAGGCCATCACAAAGCTATTCCCAGACTCCTGACCCATAGAAGTCATGAGATCATAAATGCCAAATTTGGGGGTAATTTGTAAACAGCAATAGCTAACCAGTATAAACATCCTTTTAGTTTAAAAATTCTACAATATTAAAAGACTATTTGTCTCTTTTGAAAAAAAAATGCCAACAACGAAACTCTTTGAGTCAGTGTGGACTGGGTTGTGATAGAGATAAGAGAAAAGAAGGGGAAGATCTAAGTACAGTGTGTGACTGTACAGATTATGCTTTCTTCCAGCAGGTTAGGCACAAATAATTGACCTTGACAGGTACATTATATATGACAGAAGATAGTACTTGAATATTTAGTTTATAAACTCAAACTGTTCAAAATAACTAAACATCTAAATATGTCTTCTTTGGACCCTAATGATTTTTTTACCTTTGTCTTCTAAGATATTTGGATTTCCACACTAGTTAACATCACCCAAATGCCTGCCAATACATTGTTACCAATGTCATCCATAATTAGACCTTAAAGAGTCTTTGATGTGGATAAATGGCATGTGAAGCATGGAATTCTCGCGTACACAAAATTCTTAACAGGCTGTGCACTCAAGGAGGAGCGAAAGGAGATGAAGTTAAAGTTTCATTCATTGGATCACTCAGCTCATTCATCTTGTTTATTCCATTTTATAATTTAAGTTGCATTAGGAATCATAGGCAATTTCTGTGTACTCAGAATAGGTTTAATTAGCACAAACTTCACGGTCTGTCATCTCCTATCACCTTAATGTCAGTAAATCTGTTTTTTTTCCTTTTTATCTGAAGGATTTGTTCGTCGCTTGCCAAAACAGCAGCGAACTCTCTGTCAAACTGCAACTCATTTTATCGGAGCAAAAACTGAACAAAGAACTGCTATCATTTCTGAGGTGTGATTTCTTAAGCATTTTGTCTTGTGATTGATTTTTTAAATATAGTAATTTTAAAGACACGGTTGAAAGAAGCAGCTGATCGCTAATATCTGATGGCTAATATGCTAAATTTCCCTGTCTGATGTGAAAGAATAAAGTAAAAGCAAAATACAGGCATTTTTCATTCAGTGCAAGAAAAAATACAAAGCGTGTTTCTAGATCTATCTAAGTCTATTTTTAAAACTAAAATGGGCTTTAATGTTTCTTTATTATTTATTTACTTAGCTCTGGCTATAATAAAATGAAGACGGATAATTTTATACTCCAAGACCATTTAAAACAACATGTGTAATTACCTCTGGCAGGCAAGGAAAGCCTGGATTCTTCTTTGCCCTGACACAGGCATATCCTAGCAGCTACTAGCAGCTCACATAGAGAACTGAATAGAAGGGGCAGTGAACAGTACTGTTAAGTGACATGAAACAGCCCTTTGTAGTCAAATATGTAGTTCTGTCAATGTCAAAGTCAGTTTCTGCTGCCTCCTACCCTGTTCAGATATTCCCTTATTTTTCCAGAACACTATGTTGTACAGGAAATGCTGAAAATAGTTCTTCTTTTATTGTAGCATTCAGTTTAGACACAGAAGGGAATAAGGTGTAAGTCTTCTGTTTAATCCCAAGTGTCTAAACCTAGCTAGTCCATAGGCTTTAGAGAACTAGGTTCAGGAACTAAATTACAGGCAAAGGAATGTCTCTCTGTACATCTAGGTGATCTTACTACCTTGGATTACAGAAGTGTTGAATATAGAGAGGGTCTTCTCTGTAACCTTCTAATCAGGAAGGGCCCTGGCCTAATGGATGGGAATGGATGTTCTCTTGCAACAATAAAATTTTGTTTCTTCTCTTGCTCTAGAAATGAAAAGGGTGTGATTTAGAGACACTTCCTTTTATCCCACTGCATGATTTCTTCTACTACGATCACAAAAAAGTGTCAGCATAAAATCATAAATTTATTCCCTAGTAAGCAAATAGTCCCTTATGAGCAATTCCAGACTAAGGGGATGCTGTGATTTCAGAAACTTGCCTTTACCTGTCTCAAAAAAATTATCAACTTAGTAGTGATTGATTCAAGGGCCTCCTAGTTTCATTCTCTTACCTCTAGCCATGCGACCACAGTCGGCCCATCCCACTGGGCAAAAGGTAATCCCTTTCTCCGAGCTTCTTCAAGAAGTTCATGCCTGAAGTATATAGCAAAGATTATTAGGCAGGTATATGGAAAAATATGGCTGTGATTATTTTTAATGATAATATTTTAAAATAACCAATCATCCTTTACAAGATTTTTTATGATACAATATAGAATAACAGAATTCCTTTTTCCTTTGAGTAACACACACACATCCATTGATTTTATTACGAATGAAGCATTGACATAGAAAAGTAATTTTCCCCAACATTTATTCATGAAAATTAGAACATTAAGTGCTAACGGAATTAGAAGTGGAATTATATTACCAGCAAATATCTTATCCCTTTAATGAGAAAGTGGCCCAAATGTTCATATTCAAGTATGCATTATGGGATCTAAATGTGGCTTCCACCATCTGCCCTGCCCTCTTTGCCTTACTATCTCCATGGCAAAGAAAATGCTTATATAGAGAGGCAGAAGATAAATTTGGTCCTTTTAGTCACATTCTAGTGATGTGGTTGATTTTAGTATGCCCTGTGGGTCCAGGGATCTATCTTAGGAGTTAGTTATTTGTCTAGACTATAAAACTACATCTCATTTGGAGAAAACTCCAAGGTAAATTGATTTCTAACACTCAAAAGCAATGTAAGGTATCAAATTCAATGGTACACTTGTTTTTATCTATAATCACTACTGTTTTAATGAAATTAAAATATCTTAATAACAACAAATGGTTGTTTTGATAACAAAAGATGCAAAAGAACTCTGAAAAATGCATCTATAATTTCACTGACCCTCTTACTGATTTTTAGAATTGACATCCACTTACAAAGCCAATTTGAGATCACTCATTGTTAAGATAGTAGCTATGTGCTTTCACTGAAATTCAAATTGATATATACTTGGCCAGGAATATATTGGAAAATACATTCTCTTTACTTTAGTATGCCTTGATCTTACACATAGATGATAAAAACATGGTATAATAATTGCTTTATTTTGAATGCATATGTTTTATGCTTAGGAATATTTCATGAAAATCATTTATGAACTCCCAAATGGATAATTTGATTATTTTCTACTATTAATCAATTAGTTACTGTGGTAGACTATATTAATACATTAAGATATATAATGAATAAAATGCCTTTCAACACAGAGTTTTCTGTGTTTGTAATAGATGCAACCAAAAATTCATTAAAAAAGGGGCAAAATACAAATTTAAGTTATAGTGGCTGAAGAGACATAAATCAACTGCTGTTTCATTTGAGGGGATAGAAGTGTTAAGTTCTGCATGTAAGCTATTCAGCACCTGGGAAAGGGAACAGCAATACTTGTGCTCTGAATCTAAAAAAGTAGAGGCACTTCTTCACCTGGCTTGCTCGATCATCTTCCATTCCCTCAGGTCTCCCAGTGACATTCCTTTAGTGAAAACCAGTTTCAAATAGCTTAGCCTCACTGTGACAGATATATATATAGAAATGGATTGAAGGATCAAAAACAAATAACCTATTAGGTACTTATCGAACACCTGTTGTGGACTGAGACTTGTGTTTGGTGTGGAAAATAGATATGGGTCTAATTTCCCAGGATATCCCGTTAGATGGGCAAAACAAACACATGAAACTGTCTGAAAATACAATACAATACAATATAATACAATACATTACACAAACAGCTGCTAACGTGAAAACTTGGTGATGTACCTTGTGAAGTATGTCATTTTAGAAAAGGGGTTAATAGCCATTGAAGGTGTTGTGAAGGCATTGTGGCAATGGAGCTGGCTTCGAAGGGCAGGTAGGAAAGAGGTGGGGATGGCATTCCAAGCAGGAGAAGCACTAATGGGGAGGTATGGAACTTAACATGAAATATGTGGAAGAAAATTTAGGGTAGGCCTTCACAGAGTTAAAACATGTTGTAGGAGTTTTAATGTTACATCCAATAGGGAAAGCGACACTTCTAGTTATGTCATAGGTTTGTGACATTAAAAGGGAAGAAATAAATTTACATTTACAATTAGTTTTTGCTTCACATAGTAAAAAAGCAAGTAAATATGCACTAATAACCTAAGGAGCACGTAACATTTTCAGAAGTGTATTCTATGCATTGCACAAAAGCTATTTTTAAATATTAGAACGCTTTCATTTTGAAACTTCTGACTAGTTCCCTAATAAAAATTCCACTAGAAAGGCCAGAGTGATCCTGTTGAGTCTGATCATGTAACTTTTCTGTTCATAACTCTCCAATCACTTCCTGTCTCACTGGAAATAAAAGCCAAAACAGCTGCTACAATCTATCCTACCCGCGCCATCTCTCTGACTAAACTCCCACCTCACTCAGCAACACTGGCCTCCTTGCTGTTCTTTGGAAACAACCCAGACCTCTTTTCTGTCTCAGGATCTTGGCAGCTCACCTGGAATGCTCTTCCCCTCTATCTCTACATGGCTAACTCTCTCAGCTACTTTAAATCTTTACTCAAATGTCACCTGTTGTCTGAATGTCTCCTCCCCTACTCCCTGAAAACCCCACCCGAAAACTCCAATAAGGAATTTCTTATCCTCATTGTTTGCTTTATTTTTCTCCAAGGTATTGCCCTTCTATCGTAGTATATTATTTACTCCTCATTCTGTCATCTGCCAATAAAATGTAAGCTCAGGGAGGATCTGTGTTTTCATATGCTCTGTTCAGAGATGAATTTGAAGTCTAGAACAAGGTCAGGCACAGAAGAGGTACTAAAGAAATACTTGTAAATGTTAAACAAAATGCCAATCAGTGTTTATATTTAGGTGCTTCTTGTTTCAGTAAATTGTGTCCTATAATGTTTTGTTTTTGTAGTCCAAATAGCTTTTTCTATTTTACCTTATAACCATGTACAACATTTTATATTTTAAAGAACAATTTTTTTTCTTGCATCTTACCTCCTCTTAAGCTTTTATTTCCCACTTTCTCACAATAGTACTGATTCTAGCTGATCCCAAGAGTCTGATCTGTTTGGGATTCCTGGTGAGAATATGGTTAAGAGGCAACCCAATGTGCTCAAATAGTTCTGTTCTATGAACAGAAGTATTGATAACACAATTGTTTGGGAAATTATTGAGCAATCTGGCCACTGAAAAAGTTTTATTTTCTTGGTTTTTGTTTTGTTTAAATCACAAACTCTAATAACAGGATGACTTAAGTAATAGCAGTCTAAGAAAATGAGATAAGGGAGCTCAAATCCTTTGGTCTCCAACTGTTAGGGCAAAATCTCTAGCATCTGTCTTAGGGCTGACATACTTGAGACTGTGGAAAAACGGATCAGATGGGAGGGATGGCTACGTTTTACACCAGGACTGTGTGCTACATGATGGTAACTCCAGATGTGCTTCTCCTTAACCTGAGAGAAGTAACAATTATGTAAAGAAGAACAGCATTGAAATTTCCAAAGCAATATTGCCTTGCATTATTATTTTTAATTATAAAATAATCGGCGCCATACAAAATTTATAAGAGGCATATATCTAGGCATGTTGGCTTGAGAGAGAAGCAATGCTAGAAAAATAAAGCAATGTGGGCAATGCTATAATAGTTGGAAATAACTGAATTTAATACATGATGATATGCTAATAGATTATTAAGGGTAGCACTAATTACATAAGGGCATGCTTATTCTCATCAAGTTTTGGAGTTACTGTCAGAAAAATAGTGATCTGAACTGTATAAGAAATCCTAAATGACAAACTGATTTGGCACAAAGAAGTCTTTTGGATATACTGCTCTTCTCCGTTCAACCTGTCAATGTATGTAAAGGGATTTAGTCTGGAATGGATTTTCTTTGTAGCCAGAATTCAACTTTTTTTAAAGGTCAAGTGACGGTTCTTCCAGAAAAAGAATGTGATCACTTACCCCAGTACAAATTTAACTCTGAAAATTACTCTCTTTCCCTGTTGGCCTGAAGAATAATTTTAGTGTGTTTTTAAAAATAATTTCAGTCAATCAAATATTTGACCATCTTTTCCCAAAGGATCACCTGTACATCACTAAATTTTGGGGCATACATTTCAGGTTTAAGATTCAGAATAGATTTTACAGGGCATCAGCTGTACTTCCTTTTAGAGGAAGTGTCAGGCATGGAGGTGTTATCACTTGTGTCAAAACACAAACAAGCAAAGTACTAATTGCAAGAAACAGTTATTTTGATTCAGTACAACTTCTGAATCATTGTGCATTTTCAAGAAACACTCTTCAATAAAGAATGCTGTTAGTATCTTCCATAGGCCTCAGGTTCTCCTATTATTGATATCAATAAGTTACTGTGACTAGAAAGTGATATTTTAGGAGGCCCAACATGTGGTGAGCACTCAGATCTGTGAATAATTTGCAAGTCCATATCTAAATGTGCAGAGGGAAGTCTGCACTTGCTATGCCTGAACTGAAGACAGGAGCAAACAAAGGGTGTGCAATCAAGAAATGACTAGACAAAAATTTCTAGATAAAAGATCAATAGGGTCTAAAAAATGTATATAAATTAGAAGCATTGACCAAGCTACAGATTTCCAACTTTTAATGCAGACTAATTAACCAGGCGGGTGCAACTTTGGTTAAATGACTAAATCCAGATGGAAATGCCTGGATTTTCATTCTTAGGTTTTAAGTTTCTCCTTAGCGATTGTCGTTGTGGTCTAATTGGTATATGAGTCGAGTCTCTGGCTCCCATCTCTTGCATTTGCATGCCATCCCATGCCTCCCTGCCTTATCTCCCCACATACTTTGTCTTGATTTTCATGATTCAACAAAAATGCTTCCTTTCTATATCCATCCTTCTCTTGCCCTGGAGGCATTATCTACCACTTTCATACATAGGCCCCATAGTACTAAGCAATTTTCTCTATAGTATCTTTTATGTTTTATTGAATTTGTTGGTTCACAAGTTGTGATCCCCAACTCCATGGGCTTGACAGCAGAGACTTTGTATACTCTGTGTCTGAGTTGATTAGGGGGTCAGTCATCTGATTTGTATAGACCTACTATGTGCCAAGTTTTGCAGCAAGCAAAGAATAAAGCCAAGTGAATCTCTGACCTCAAAGACCATACATTCCGGTGAGGAAGGAAGATTTGTATAAACACATATACACATAAATAAACAAAATAAGTTGAGCCATTGATATGTGTTCTACAGGAGGTAAAATAGACTAAGGCAGTAAAGTAGGCAATGCTTATAGTGTTCTGGGAACATAGATGTCTATAACGAGGCAACATTTGAGTAGAAACATGTACGTTGAAAAGTGGCAGGGAGTAGGGGTATGGTGGGAATGTTTTAGCAGAAACATAGTATAAAATTCCTATTAAAGGAGTGGAATTAAATGTTTGAGCAACTCATAAAAGCCAAGAAGGGCCAGTGTGACTGGAGTGAATTGAAGGACACGGGAGTTGGTGGTGGAGGAAGATGAAATTGGAGACGTAGACAAAAGAAAAGCAAGATCATGTTGGGCCTTGGGAGCTGAAGAGGAGTTTATTCTAAACGTAATAAGAAGCCATCAGAGGGTTTAAGCACAAGAACATAAAATAATTTGTACATTATAAAGACATTTCTGGCTGTTGAGGATAGCACGGACTTGAGTCAGGCCAGAGTTGTGATCTAAGGATACAAGTTAGAAGCTTGTTTCAATTTTCAAGCAGAAGATAATGGTTGCTTTGTCCTGAGCTGTGGCAGTAGAAATGGTGAGAGGTTATTGGAATAGGGATTCAGGCACACAGCATACATTCAATAAATCATAACTGAATGAATGAATGCATGGCAAATTAACTTCTTACCAGCTATGTGTTTTTTGGCTATGTACTTAATCTCTTTGAGACTTAATTTTCCCATATTTGAAGATAATTATAAATTGATCTCAATTTATAAGAACTAAATAAGATAATACTTACAAAAGCACCTAGCAGCCAATATGTATTCAATAGATACTAATTTCCGTTCTCCAATTTTTTCTTATTTTCCCAAAGCAATTCATTGTGTGTGCTACCATCAGATTAACCTCCTCAAAGTAAACATTTATTAGCTTACTATATAACTCAGTAAACATATTTATTAGCTTACTATATAACTCCAATTTCTATAATGGCTTTTAATTTACTATTGAAAGAATGGCCTTTAAGGTCATTCTTGATCTGCCCCTAAATTGCATTTCCAGATTTACCTACTGTATCTCTTCTCTCTAGCTACAATGGATACTCACCATTCTTTGTACTTTACCTCTTCTGTTCTACTGACTTTCTCTCCATTTGGAATGGCCTTTCCTCAATTCATACCATTCAAATTTTCTCTATCCCTTGAGTGATGCCACTCATATCACGTGCAAGACTCTGGTAGGCGGTTCACCGTATGTACACAGCCTTATTTCCTCTACACTATAATCTCCTGCAGGCATGAGCCATGTCTCAACTATTTAAAATTACTTATTAGACAATCCTTTCCATAAATAGCTATCCTATTGGCAACTATATTGGAATGGTAAAACTTGAATTTGTTAGTATTTTTATTTGCAATTCTGAAAAATGAAATTCATTAGTTACTCAAAAAAGTCACAGACCATAGGGGACAGTATATCTCCTCCTCATTCTTCCTACTGTGGATGGTTTATCTCTGTCAGTGAAAAGAGACTTTATTCACAGACCTCTCACTTTAGCATGCTATTCTGGGATGCCAATTTGTGGTATGACTGTCCAAATACCATACAGCACTGTCCCTTCTGTCACTCATGATGGCCATTTCATTCACCTTCTATTTGATGCCTGTCATTTTCCCCTTCATACTTTCTAATGTATCTTCCTTTACTTTCTATTGTCACTTCTACCACAGTTTTTTTCTCAGCCTTTAATTGGTCCTTCTCTCCAGGCTTTTTACACTGACATTAAAGAAAAAAAATCTGCCTGGAAGATAAACTTTATGGCAGAGTGGATGAGAAAGTGGCTCCCAAAATCAAATTGCTTGAGCTTGATTCCTTTGCCTGTCCTTTTGGGCTGCGCATCCATAACAAGTCACTGTATTTTGCTGTGATTCAGTTTCCTCATGTGGAACATGAAGCTGATAACCCATCTAATAGGGTTTTTACAAAGGTTTTGTAAGAAAATATGTGTAATATGATTACAAAAGTAACTCACACAAAAGGCAATGGTCAATAAATGTGAGCTTCTTTCTTACTGTTTTTGTTTGTTTGTTTGTTTGGCAGAGTTTTACTCTGTCTTCCAGGCTGCAGTGCAGGGGCGTGACAGCTCACTGCAACCTCTGCCTTCCAGGTTCAAGCGATTGTCCTGCTTCAGCCTCCTGAGTAGCTGTGATTATAGGCACGTGCCACCACGCCTGGCTAAATTTTTGTATTTTTAGTAGAGATGGGGTTTCACCATGTTAGCCAGGGTGGTGTCGAACTCCTGGCCTCAAGTGATCTGCTCACGTCAGCTTCCCAAAGTGCTGGCATTACTGACATGAGCCACTGTGCCTGGCCAGGTTTTACTTTAAATAATCATAGCACTGTCCTCTAAAGCCCCTTCAGTCTTTCCTCAAATGTCTAAAAGATTATTTTTAATCTTCATTATAAAGAGATCCCTGGTTTAATCTTGATTTAATTATCTAATTACCTTTCCTTCTAACCAGAATTGAAAAGTACTTTCACAGTTTGTGCATTACCAATTCCACCTTTGCAAATAGCACTTCCCAGAGCTGGTAAGTTGATCGCTACTTTTTCAACTATCAACAACCTTGTGTTTACTTAACTCCTGGCTTCCCTTTTATATGAAATATTTTGTGATCAGCCCAATCTACAATTATCCTCTTCTCCTTTAAAATCTGGAAGCCTGTAGTGTCAATCTCACTCATAGAGATCACTGGTTACCACCATGTGCCTGGGGCCTCATCTCCAACCCAAGAGAGTAAAATCCTGGAAATGAGAGTTTGTTTTTCAACCGTATCATGCATCTTTCTCTGGATGTTCTAGTCAAGAACATCTTTTGAATGACTGCTAAATTGTAATCCAAAAAACTCACAATGTTGACAATCACCTAAGATCCTTGATTATAGGGAATTTTTAAAGTATTCTATATTTTTATAACTTCCAACTGTTCATTGCATCTTAAAAAGAAATAAGAATTCTGCATCACAGTTACCCAGGTTGGCTGCAGAAAAGACTACAATGTTATATCTAACATTCAGAAAGACATTTTGTAGACTGACTGAATACTGCCAAAGCTTTTGTTTAAGCCCTCATCAATTGATGATGATGGTGATGGGCTCCTAGAATCTCTCTATCTCTCATTTGGTAACTTGTCCCTTCCAACCTCCACTGAGACCTTCCTAAACACAAATCTTTTTGTAAGACTCACCTACTTAAAAGCCTCCCCCGCTGTCCTCAAAATAAAGGCCAAATATCTTACACAAAGACGCTTCGCAATCTGGCTGTCTCCCTGGCTTTTTCTGCTCAACTAACACAAATATTTGCTATTACCCAAATACCTCATTCGATTTTACCCCTCCATGTCTTGCTATATGCCCTTTTCTTCTGCCAAGAGCATCCTTCTTCACATCACCATCATAACAACTTTAACTTATCCTTCAGACAGAACTCATGCTTTATTTTTTCTATTAAGATTCTAAGTCCTCTCCCAGGCAGAATTAACTCTCTCTTCTATGCAAATACCATAACTTGTATCTATTATACTTGTACTTATTATACTTTCACTTAAAATTTAAAATGTAATCTAAATATAATTAAATAAATTGTATTACAATTTAATACAGTAAGTGCTATAATTGAGATACATCTAATGCGCTCTCCTGTTCATCTGAACCAGTTCATATTCTTATAAGATGAAATATAGTGGTTTGAAAGAGCAAAGGTTCTGGATGCAGACAAATTAGGCTTTGGATCACACAAAACAATAACTAATGTGCATTTATCACTTATTAC
Source organism: Pan paniscus (assembly GCF_029289425.2). Classification (NCBI taxonomy): domain Eukaryota; kingdom Metazoa; phylum Chordata; class Mammalia; order Primates; family Hominidae; genus Pan; species Pan paniscus. The sequence goes on from NC_073259.2 coordinate 89,347,272, forward strand.
CTATGAAGCACTATCCTAAGTGTTTTTATGTGTATTAATTCATTTAATTTTCATAGTAATCCAATAAGATACATATTGACACACATTTGCAGATGAGAACACCGAAGAACAGAGGCCAGTTGGAGTCATGGAACCGTCGAGGTGCAGAATCAGAATTTGAACCCCAATAACCTGTCCACAGAGTCAGCTCTCTTAACCTCCATGCCATCTCTTAGCCAATTAACATTTCTGAAATTTTTCATAACTGAAAAATGAGGATAATAGCACCTTCCTTATTGTAAGTGTAAAATAAAATAATGGACCCCTACTTTTCTTTCTTTTCCTATGGTTCATTTGTTTTTAGAAGTGGCATACATTTATTTGACTTCCTGGTTAATACATAAGGTCTTTACCTTCTTATTGTCACACATTTCAATCCTCAGCATTATAAAAGAACAAACGAACTGTGGCTTTTCTTTTCTTGTTATTCCCTAGTAATATCAGGTTGTACATCTTGGCCAGAGAAAAGTTAGCCTAGTTTAAATGAATGAGATAGAAAAGTTGAATTTGTTGCCATTCATTCCATTTCAATTGATTTTGTAATAACCATACAAAATAATTCTCTGGGTGAAAAATTTACCTTCAGAGCTACTGATTTACTATGGCACATAAGAAGTACTTACTGATAAAACCAGAAGAAATACATATGTGGCTTGATAAGAATGAAGAATAAAATATAAGTCAAATAATGTGACAATGCAATATACTTAATTTTGCATCACAGAAAATAAATCTTCCTTACAAAATAGTAGCAGGAAATGTACACAGACTTCACACTATTATTAATTGTAGAATGCATATTGTTTCACTAAAATTCAGCTTTCAAGAGGGTAAATAGGATGTAACCTCCTCAAATTTCAACCAAAGAATGGACTTATTATTCAGGAATCCATACTTGATTAAGTCTGTAAAAACTAAAACTACATATTTGAGAAGCTAGTTGAAATTCTGGTCAGCAAATGCAAAGTATGGTGCCAACTCAATTATTTTTTTTAACATCTGCAAGCTGAACATGTATATCTTAGTTAACATAATTATTCTAAACAGAAATATGTTACAAATTCCAATCAGTTGCTTCAGAAGATTGATTATCTAACTATACATATTTAGCTTCATAAAATTAAGAGTTTCAAATTCAACATTAAATTTGACTTGATTTGAAAGCAAAGCATACTGTGATTTTGTGTATGTGCAAGTGCAAGCGTGTGTGCCTGTGTATCCTATTATTGCATATTTTCACATTTGGTGAAAATGTATGAAAATCCATGACATATTTAAGTAGTGTTTTATTCAGATTCCAGTAAAACATGCTAGGCTGTTTAGATTTCAAATAATTTCATTACATTGGAACTAAAATTCATTCATATTTAAACCGTTTATCTTCAAGCTTCTCTGAAATATAGGGCATAGTCTCAGGAAAGAAATGTATTTGGGAATTGAGTTGCGAGTTATGTAATCTCCTTCCTTACTGTATTTTGAATTTAAATATTTTCAAAGCCATTAAAAAGGTAGAAATACCCCCTGACACACACACACATACACACAAATATGATTGAATCATACAATTATTTATGCTGTTATTGAAAATGAGAGGGGCTTATATTCCTCCCCATTAAACAATTTCACTTTTGCAAGACACCATAGTCTGTACTTTCCAGTCACTTCCTAATAGTAATTGGGGACCTACTGGAGAATATTGTAATTTTTCAGGTTATATGAATACCACTTAGATTACATTGCTCTAGTGTTTCATCTAATTTTAAGCCCTCTTTTACCCAGTTTGGAAGTTTATAGTTTGGATGCTTCTGAAGGTACAGACAAGTAGATAATAATATTAGTAAGTACAAAGAATATGTCAGTCACTCAGGGCCATGTAGCAAGTAAGTGGGGAAGATGGAATTTAAACTCTATCTTCTGATTCCTAATTCAGTGTTGTTTGCTCCTCACATCTTCCTATGTCATCTTCACTATGTTGTACTATCTTCCCTGATATTATATTATCCAAAGCTTTCTTTTAGTAATTGTACTAGGGAAATGGTGTTAAGGTCCTAAAATGTTTAAGTTCGAGGAGCTTGTGTAAGACAATAAGAAACCGAATTGTAGAATGAAGTCCATTATATCAGTTTCTTACAGTCCATTAATAAGAATGCATCATTCATTCATTGTTTTTCAATATTTAATTCAATAAGGACTCAGGGGAATTAAGTTTTATTTCTTGAAATTATTTTCCTCTGAAAAATTAAAAATCATTAGAAAACAGAAGACAATTTATATGATGACATGAAAACTGTGTTTTAAAACTCAATGTCTATAATATTTGTTATTTTCAAAAAGAGCTTACAATATTCATTTGGCCAACATGGTTGACGAGTACTCTAAACAAAACCTGCCTTGCATTTTTAAGAACACCTTACTAGAGCTTTTCTTAATTCCTCAATATTGTAAACCATCCTAACTGAAGCAAATAATACATCACTAAGTCATTTTGGCAATGGCAACTGTAACTTAAAATTATATTAAAAATAATATAAACCTTATTAGTTAATAAAGTAATATTACAAAGTACAAGAATTTGCATTGGCATACAATATATTTATATAGCCAACTAGTAATATGTTTAATAGTTTCCTGGATAATTGTATCTCATTGCAGTCATTTTATTGATAAAAAAATAACACTGCTTTAAATTTAAAAGCAATACCTTCTTCTCAGTCCAAAGTGTTTTAATGAGCTCACCATGTTACAAATGCAGTAGTCTACACCAATGTAAATATTATGCATATTTTATTTTACTTTTTTACTTTGAAGTCAAATTTCTGTTAGGAAAAGATAAATACTCTAATTTTAGCTCAAAGAAAAGGATTTAAAATTTGAAGCCATTATCTGAGTAATTCAGGTTTTTAAAGCTTTAGAAATCAACCAGTAGTACAGGAAACAATGGGAACAACATACATTCAACCAAAACCAAGGATTATTCTTGGCTCTCTATATGTAAAAGCTCTCCAGGGAAGAACAGCATTTAACCCTTTTCAGATATGTGCCATTCTATTCATTGATGAATAAGTTTGTCTCTTGAACATAACACAGGTGGAACATTAAGAAAGGTAGAGGCGGCCCGGCGTGGTGGCTCACGCCTGTAGTCCCAGCACTTTGGAAGGCCGAGGCGGGTGGATCACGAGGTCAGGAGATCAAGACCATCCTGACTAACACGGTGAAACCCCGTCTCTACCAAAAATACAAAAAATTAGCCAGGCATGGTGGTGGGCGCCTGTAGTCCCAGCTACTCGGGAGGCTGAGGCAGGAGAATGGCATGAACCCAGGAGGCGGAGCTTGCAGTGAGCAGAGATCGCGCCACTGCACTCCAGCCTGGGCAACATAGCAAGACTCTGTCTCCAAAAAAAAGAAAGAAAGAAAGGTGGAGGCAATTCAGACAGGCAGCACAATCAGTAGTACCTGAGTGGTCTCAAAGTATGACTTGAGCCTGGCTGCTTGCCACATTGACCCTTTAGGGAATTACTTGAAAACTAGAGGGAAGGAGTCTAGAATGTCTTTTGACATGTGTATAATAAAACTGAAGAAATACAAGTGCCCAAAAGCTTACATAATTAATTAAAATGTGAACATTTCTCTGAACCAATGATTCCTTTTACTGTGTGGAAATAAATATGCTTCATGATTTTCATTTCAGGTCAGAGGCAGTGCAGCTTGTGTTACAACTCAAAAGAGTAATACTCTGAAAAAAGAAAAAAAAAAGATGGCGCTGAAAATAAACATGTTCAGCAGCCATTGTGATTCAACTTACCCAGATGTGCTTTTCATGAGATGGAGAAGGACGGATGGAAAAGAAAAGCACACAAATGTTAATGGATACAGTTCAATCCAAAGAAAACCATGGAATAAAACAAGAGCATTATTTAAGATGTGAGAAAGCTCAGGTATGAGAAAGACATGGTGCCATTTTGTATTTCATCATGACACACATACTCACTGTGTCGAAAAGCATAGTCAGGCTGAGGGTAGTTCTAATAGTTGACCAATAAGTCTATGTCTTGAGTATGAGCCACTCTGAAACATGCATGACCACATTTTCCCAGCCTCGAGTACATCCCAGGAGGAAATCAAGAAATCTTGGTAAAGGACATTCTTTACCTCAGGCCACTTCCATGCTATTTTACCAGTAGAAACAATAACTTATTAATTGGCACTTAGATTTTTATATAGCTTTATAAGCCTACTGCTAAGGCCCAAGAAAAAAGAACAGCAGACATTAGAATGGGCAGCAACTTGAAGTGAAGAACGTCCTTCCTAGTTTGAGGATCTGAAAATCTAGATTCTATTTCTCATACACAATTTGGTCAAAATTATTAGCAGATTCTGATCTTCAATTTCCTCAACATAATCCCTGGCAATATAAATGTGTAAAGTCCATTCCAGATCCATAATGTTATTATTCCAACCAATGCTGTAATAATAATTACTATTTTGGTAAACATATATGGCTAGTAATCAGAACATAAGAAAGTGTAAAAATGTTCTATTCCTCTTCTTCCGTGGCCATATTACTTCCTTCTCTATTTGACTGGCAAAATAAACATCAAGTTTGTGTCTATTGTGGCTCTTTCAGTGGTAGAAATATTTAATTATTTGAATAGGTGTTTATAAATGTTGTTTTGGGGGAAACATCCATAAATTATATTGGTTCACCAATATTACCAGAAATCATTACTAAAACAACACTGATACACATATAGCTTTTGAAGAACCCACTTGCTCCCTGGATGTAGTAGAGGCATTGAGAAAATATGGAAGTTAAATAATTCAACAAAAATCCATGAGAGTATTGTTTTAAAAATATATTACAAGCATAATAGCCTAATTATTAAAAAATAAAATTGTTACTACAACTCATAAAACATGTTCAATATAACAAAATAGAAAGCAGAAATTCCTATGTCAGAAATTAGGCAAGTTAGAACATCTTCTTTTTTATCGCACAATTATTATAAAGAAAAGACTGATGTGCAATGGAACACCCTGCACATGCCTCCTCTCAAGGCATTCATTCAGAGAAACCGTGTACTTTTTATTAAATCGGCACTTTGAAAAAAATGCATATTTTTGGCCTTAACTCCACAGCATCTGTGGGAAACTCCTTAAATTTTCACATAAACAAAAACATAAATGTTCATAAACACTGGCACTACACTGTCCCAAGAAATTTATCATATTTTTCACATCATACACCCCACAGAAATGAAATTAAGACCAAAAGGAGATAGTTTTTAGATTTTAAAATGGTTTTCTTGTCAACATACCTGTGAACTCTATGATGAGCTCTGAAAAAATAGGCAATTTCTGAGCTTTCCAGGAAAATTGCCAAAAGCATTTGGGACTAGTTATCACCATGGACAACATAATCTTTCTGAGCCTACTAGCTATCTAGGAATCACTTCCCTATAAAACAAGTTGATTAAATTTGCACATAGTGAAACATTAATATTTATTAGATGTTCCTTGATCATTTTTCAAAATAGAAAACTTACACAGTATAAATACCTTAAAATATAAAATATAAGATAAAATATGAAAATAAACAGAAAACACAAATTTAAAAGATACTGCTCAAAAAGCATTGCACAAATTTCTAATATTTTTGTTATCAATTTGTATAAATTATCCGATTTCTCATAGTTTTTATGAGCTTTCTTCTCTTCCATAGTAAATAAAGTTAAGAACAATTTCAAGCAGCTATATCACTTTAGAATGTTAAGAATTTCACCTCATGACTTTCAAACAAATGTGTTCTGCAAAAGACAAAAATCTATAGTTATAAATGACCCATATTTTGTGCTAATATATTATAAACTTCATATAGGAGGTAATATATATTTGCAGAGAAGTTTTTTCTGATTAATTTTTCTTATTGTAAATATTGATACATTCTTTCCTACAGATATTTATTTATAGTAGCATATAGCCTCATTATTTTTTTCTCCATGTCAGACGTGTCATGAGGCTACGTTAATAGTAAGAAAGATTCTGTCAAGAATAAATATGCTTCAGTGAAAGACCATTGTGAGTAATTGGCAAGTAAGTTTTAATTAACATAAAAAATAGGTTATGTTACCATCTAATGAATTAGATCAGATCCAATTATTGACATTATGTTTTCCTTGCCAACATCAGCATATATTCAGTCAGGAGAAGAAGAAATGACCAGCAAACATATGTCTTATATTTCAAAATGAGAGCCTTCAACTTTTCAGTTTCCTCACCTTGATCTTCCAGATCTCCTACAATTGAATGAACCTTCTTCTGTTATAAACTAGTCAATTCTGGATTGAAAACTTCAAATAAGAAACAATTCATTAAATGAGTTTTATATTTGGAATATAATTGACTCTTGCTTTGTAAAGTTCAAGTTGGTGATTCAGACATATTTTTAAATTAGTTATTAACACCAAATTGAGTAGTTAATGGCTGGTAACTGAAATGGAAAAGTAAAATAAATAAAGATTTTTTTTTTAATAGGTGAAAGTTGAGAATGTTTAAATGCTGATGGGGAAAAAAAAGACAGGAGCAGAAGTTGAAAGCAAGGGAGAATTCCGCACAAAATGACTAAGAAAATGGAAAGGGATGATCTGAGTAAAAGAATAGCCTAGTTTTCTACAATAAGACAGATGGGACAAGTGTTAGTGTATATTTGGCATCAAGCAATTCAGGGCACTTGGATGGTTTCTCTCTCTGTCTCTCTGTCTCTCTAAGCTAGAATGTAAACTCATCAGCAGAAGATTCAAGTTTGAGGAGAGTGGAGGTCTCTAACAAGAGTTGCAGAGAGTAGAACAACACTAATGAAAGAAAACTCTTGGGATTACTAGGCAGTGCTGAATTTCACAATGAAACTATTTCTAATTTCTCTGCTGTAGTTTTCTCCACAGCACAGATGTGCCAAAATGTACACATGGAGAAAGAAAATTCATCGTTGGGGGTGGTTGCTATATGTAGATGTGACCAAATGAAAGTGGAGTGAAGAAATTTAACAAATTTTGAGGGTGTTGAAATTATGGACGTGATCTAAGCTAAACCAGGAGAGAGGGGAAAAGAGAAAGGGGATAATGCACTGGGAAAGGATAGAGGTTAAATAAAGATGATAGAAGAAAAAGTTCATAAAGCAAGATCAAAGGTGGGAAGACTGTGATTAGCAAGAAACGAGATGCTTGAATTGGTAAGTTTGAAAGAAGCATGATTTGTGGTGATGACAAGATTCAGAATAGGACCATGAAGAGTGTCTGACTTGGGGTAATGAACAACAATGGAAGCAATAAAGTTGTAAAACCAAAAGGTTAGTTTTTGAATGGGTGATCTATTTGGATATCGGAGCATACGAGGGTGACATCAAGAACTGCTTAAAATTCCTACTTAAAGACAGATGATGGGGCCTTTAAAGATAAATATTTAAGCATGTTTCTAGTGATTCTTACAAATGAAAGAAATGGTTCAGAAGTTTAAATGTGGTTCCTCATCACATTAAAAATAACTTTTCTTTAAGTTAATATTGACTTCAAATAACTAAAATATTTGAGACTACTTAAAGGAGTTTAAGAAATCTTTATTGCTCTAAGAATTTTGTTATTCATCTGCCTAGCAAACCTAATACAGTTAAGCCTCAAATTAAAATTTCAATTATGGAGAATCTGAACCAAAGATATTTAATTTTATGTTTGTGTGCGTGTCTACGAAAATATACTTAATACACACACACACACATATGTGTATATATATGTGTGTGTATATATATACATATATACATATATACACATATATATACATATGTGTATATATATGTATATATGTGTGTGTATATATATATATATATATATATATATATATATATATATATGAAGTCTTTTTGTATTGAACTTTTTATCTGTAAAATCCCGGCAAGAGAGAGACTATATGTAATTACTGCCCTTCTTAGAAGTGTGGAGACAGATACATTTGCTTCATGAATGGCTCATTTGAAATAACTATGGGAAGAAACTAAATCTCCAAAGATCTTATAAAAAATACTATACAAAGCTTATATGAAATTTTATATTAACAGGAACAGATGTGGAAAATTCTAGATTAAGATGTCAGCATTATATTTAAATATGCTTTAATTTGATTTTTTTATTTAAAAAACCATAATTATTCTTGCTATTAGACACTCTCTTGTAAGTTTTACTGGAATGAATAATTTAGATTGATTCAAGCACACATTTAAATTCCTTACATGGTTTATTTATTAGGGAACATTAGCATTATTATATCTTATTATATCAAACATTGGAACATTATGTGTGGCTAATTATATCAGAAAAAGTCAATTTTATAAAACAGCCACATCTTGTGTTTTGAAATCCTCCCCATCCCCACTCTTTAAAAGCATGACTGGTTTGAATACATTTGTTGCTCATTTTTAAGGATAGGGTAGGGGCAGATAAGAAACTAATTATTCTCTAGAGGAAAAAAATATGCTACCCTTTCCAGAGTATAAAGAGACTGGGGAATTCTTCATTCACTCCCTATATAGACCATTAACATTAAAAGTTATATAGTATATTCTAAGTGCAGTTGAGATTGGACTACATATTCTTTAAATCACAGCTCTATTCTTAGATACTAAATAATTCCAAGGAAAACTGGGCTCTGGAGATCTACATTTTTGTATAACACAGTGCCTGGAAAGCTATATTTCTTGATGCATAAAAGAAAATAGCAGTTTTTATATTAAAGGCTTTGTGAAAAATATTAGAGATAACACATGTAAAATGCATAGAACAGTGCATTGCCTAGCACATTACAACTAATCACTGTGATTATTATGTAGATATTACATATAAAACAGATAATGTCATTAGCACGCAAAGGATGAGGAAAAAAATGAAGCAGAATATATGCACACAAGGAGGTAAGAGTAATCAGGAACAAAACAAATAGATATTAGGTATATCAAGACCATGAAGTGCAAAATGGGAAGCAAAGAGAGATAAAGCTGGTGAGATACACAGGGAGCAGATAATGTAGGGATTTATGGACTACATAAAGCCATTTGAAATTAATCCTAGGGCTGTTAGGGAGTGATTGAGGGGTTTTAGGCAGCTAAAAAATAAGATTTAGATAGGTCTGTTTAGCTTAAGCGTGACTAATGGATTATAGGAAGGCAAGACTAGAAGCAGAAAGACTATTGTAGTATGATGGCTTGAGCTGGAAAGAAGAAAATCAACAGATTTGAGAGATTTTTTTTAAAAAATGCAATTGACTACATTTGGTAATAGTACATGGACGTGTGCAGAGGAAGAATTAGGACAAGGAAGAGCAGAAGCAAAGAAGAAACCCAGGTTTCAGGTTTGGTCACCTGGGTAGAAATCACTGCCCTAACTCCTATTACATTTTCTCAGGTTTTCTTCTTTATCCTAGAGTTCTTTCCTTATCCAGCTTCTGTTTATGCATTCAATTATTTGAGAAATGTATTTTAAATACTTACAATATGCCAGCATCTATATGTTAAAAATTCAAAGATTCTCCTCTGTTCAGTTCTCTTCTGAATTTTACAGAAGATCATAGAATCTCAGGGCAGGGACAATTTAAAAAGCAGGTAGTTCAGACTCTCAGCCAAACGTTGAATCCTCGATGCAATAATCCTATTATGTACATATGCCTGTCAGGTCAATATTAGACATAATTATGGTGAACAATTCCCTTTCAAGGTGGTCAATTCTTTCTTCCTACCTCTGTGATTGCTAATAATTCTCCTACAGTCAGCTCAATTTATCTGTACTAACCCCTGACTTCTGGCCCAAGGTCTTATCACAAGGCCATAGAGAACACGTTTGGTTGTTCATTCTGTTGGCAGCATCTATATCTTTGTTCTGTATATACCACATATTCCTATTTCTACCAGTCTTTGAAGACATGGCTTTGTGTCATCTCACTAGTATGGTCATGTTCCTCTGAACATATGCTGGTTTTAAGACATCCACTTCAAGTATCTTTCCCAGAAACGAACACAATACCCAGCTACAATCTGGTAAGTGCATCGAATTTTGACCCTGTTACTGCTTTTACGGATATTGAAAAACATTAAATTATTTGTCAGGCATTGCTCATTTGCCTACCTTGTAGAAAGTTTTTTCTTAGGAGCTACAGGTAAATTATATATGTTCCCCTATATAGAAGAAATCAGTAAGTATAGTCCTAAAGCTGGCTGCAGTATTATAAAAATTCCCCTATAAAATTTCATCTTGTCAGATTTGGATGCCTCTGTAAAAATCATCCTTAAGCATATTCTTTATCTAAAAACTGAGCTATGCCTTCTAGCTTCGCACTTTGACAAATCTGATGTTCTTATTTAAATCATGTGTGAAAATGCTGGGTTATGCCACCTTCTGTTTCACTTAGTCATCATCAATTCATTTGTGAAGCCCCTTTGGTTATCTGTCTTTAGCTGGGAGAATGTCTTATAAATAAGAACATTAGGGTGCCTTTGAGTTTTCGGCACTTTTCTCATTCTCTACAAAGATTTAAAAAGTGATCATGAACCCTGAAATACTTAAATGCAATAATTAGTTTTCATGCCCATCTCTCTACAAGCTCTTTGAAGAACAGAACTATCTAATTCAAATATCAGTAATTTAAAACATTTCTTGGGACATACTGAGCAAAAGAATGAAAAATTATCATTTTCATGTTCTATTAATATTAATCCAGGATTTACATCAATTAAGATAAATGATAAGAATTTATTTAGAAAATGACATTATCTTCTAGTATATGTAACTATCTTGATTTTAATTTTTCATTTACTAATTTTTATTTTACTCTTTCCAGATCAAAAATGTTTCTCCTGGCAGAAATTATGGAGCCAGCACAGGGCTTCTGTTCTACTCACTTTGTTAATATATTAACATTGCACTGCTGGCTCAAAACAGCAACTCTATTCCTTTTGTGCTGTTTTCCTTCCTCTAAATAGATCAAATATATCTAAATATATCTAAAAGAGAACACTTTGGTTTTCCTTAGCTTTCTTTTTACTAACAAATTTCAGTGCATTCTGACCCTTATCCTTTGGATATTATTATTATTTACGTTCAGGGAATTCTTATAATCGTCCTTGGTTGAAGGTAGGTAGGGCTATGCATGATCACATGGCAAAGCAACAGCAGCTCTGTTTTAGTGAAAACAGAGAAGACAGGCTTCTGGAGTTCCAAGTAGGAAACTGGGACATATTTTTCCAGAGAAATTTTGAAAGCATTGGTTTTAGGTTCTAAAATGTTGTATATTATTATATTCATTGAATTAGTTGCCGAGGAATTTTCCCGCAGTAATTGTGTCTGTACTAAATAAACCCTTGACTAAAATAAACAAACTGATCCAAGCACAAATATCTGTTCCAAACTAGGCCATAAAAGGATTTCATCTAAGGACTTCATTTTTGGAATGGGATGAAGGATAATATATGTGTTTGTGACAAGACTGGGAAAATCTCTCATGATCTCTTATTGTCAAAGTTTTGGGAATATCTTGGCTCTATTGTTTCTGGAATCTGTGAGATATCCTGGCTCTGTTGTTTCTGTAATCTGTGAGATAATCTAATATCATGCAAGTGAATCCTTCTTTTTGCTTTATCTACCCACAGACAGTTCCTACTGCATGCCTACAAAACAAATTTTTGTGGGGGAAGCACAGACTTTTACTTCCTGTGTATATAGAATACTCAGATGGGAAAATGTACTCAGAGCTTCTAACACATCTTACAAATTAAGTTCTGGAATACAGTTCATTTATAAGTTTAATTTGGCATATAGGCACTTAACGAATATGTATTAAATGAAAGAATATTGTGGAATTTCTGTGATACCTTCACATATAAATATTTTCCATATCATTTATTTTGCTTACAGATATGTACACTCTGAACCTGCCAAATGCCAAAGATTAAAAGTGCAGTCTCAAAACACATTAAAGATTACACACTGAAGGAGACCCTCAGGATTGTGATGGGAATAAATTAAGTAAATCTATAGAGCTTAACTTTTATGTCTTTGATATTCTAACATAAAGATTTATTGGTAGTAATTAAGTGTGACTGCTTTGCTTCAAGGATAAACTGCTTCTCGAGAGAGGATGCTGCTGATAGCTGAGTCGGGGTGTTAATTTCATTTTAGTGATATTGAAAAATTAGTTCACATATGAAATCTATTTTCCTTTAGCAGTGTTATCCATTCAGAATACATAGAAAAGTCTAACATATAATAATATATTATTTGTATTGTAACTAAAGATTGAAAATGATAAATTAGTCAGTATATTAACATTCGTATGATATCTTTCAACTTTAGTTACAAAATAGAGAAGATTTCAGCATGGACATATGCTTTACTAAAAAAATTATATAATGTTAAGAGGCAAGAGAAAACATTAGCAGATAAAGAATTAAGTTAAATATTTCATCATTTATATTGCTGGAGATAAATAACAATTCAATGGATATTCTATCAATTTTAATATGTTCACTGCCTATTCAGGACGGTCTTGAGAATTAGAGAGGTGAATTACTGTTGAAACAGACATCCTCATCTTTAATCCCAGAAGTTTCTATAAGACTAAGGTTCTTGGAATCAAAATTGAGTGTAGAAATGTGAGTCCTCTAGAGTAACAGTTGTCAGATAGTCCAGCATAACAAGTCTTCAGTTTGAAAGAATAAAGTAGAAAAATGAAACAAAACATTTGAATAGACACCTACTTACGGCATTTCTGAACACCAAAGATAAAGCAAAAATAAATAAATAAAACACTCAGAGAGAGAGAGAGAGAGGAAAAAGAAATCCTACATGTTATATACAAAAGAATGGCAATCAATTGATCATTAGCCATAACTAGAAGCAAGAAGAGCCGTAACTTCAAAGGTCTGAGGACAAATTATTTTTAACCAATAGTTATATGTTTCGGGCAATTATCAACTGATGTTAGGTGTAAAATATATTTTCAGGTCTCTAATGACTTAAGGAATTTGCCACTTGCCCTATCATCACATTTCTAGAGATGCTGACATGTGAAACTGACAACTAAATATATTCCAGGGGAGAAAAGTAAGAAATTTAATGAGATATATAATAAAAATATAATTAACACTGGTGATTCAAAACTTGCTTAAGCAAGAATGTTGATGACATTAAACTTTATTAATTCCCTTGTAAGCTCATAGTTCTTGATTCTAAAGTAATATTATGTGGGGCTTATACCTGTGCAACTTGAAAGTCTGTGACTAACCAAGTCTTTCTGTGTCAGGTAGATTTAACTATTTGGAGCTTCCAGTTATGCTTTTTTTTCCCCACTATTTACCTAAGCCATGTTCTACCAGCTTTACTGGAAATATGGCTGACAGTTTGATTTCTAATTGACTATTTTGTCAGTCAACAAATAAATTCTGAACTTAGGCAAAGAAGAGAGTTTCTATTTATTGTGCCCTAAAATACTCAGATATGGTCTCTAAGTACAATTTGGTGAGTTGAACCTTATTCAGAAACACAGGAATTTCGGGGGGCCGGCCCATGTAGGTTTTAAATCTGAAGGGACCATCTATCATTCCATACAGTGTAATTGTAGCTCACTGTAACCTCGAATTCATAGGCTCAAACAATCCTCCTGTCTCAGCCTTAGGAGTAGCTAGGCTACCTGCACATGCCATCATGTCTGTCTAATGTATTTTTATTTTTTGTAAAAACAGGGTCTCACTCTGTTGCCCAGGCTGGGTCTCAAATGCCTAGGCTTGAGCAGTTCTCCCACCTCAGCCTCCCAAAGTGCTGGGATTACAGGCATGAGTCACCATTACTGGCCAGTGTGGTTGGCTTTAATCGGCTATCCTGAACTTTGAAGCTTTTAGGTTAAAACATAGGCTGGAGAGCTAAGAATGGGAAATACGTCCTTAAATATGAGGGCGAAAGGTATAAAAGAAAAAGGGTGAAATTTTCAGGTCTGGTTGTTCTAAACGTAATAGTAAAAGAGAAGATATTTTTGTTAAATAAGAAGAGGTGCCTGGAGTTCAAAGAAATCCAACAGAGAGTGATGGATAAGATCTCAGAGAGTCATGGCATCCCCAGATGAAGTCCACATTGAATAAACTATGAAGAATTATAATATTAATACGGAAACTAAATATTGAGAATAAATGACTCACCCCTTAAATGTCAGGAGCCTACAGAGAAACTGCTCAAATTTTAAAAGGGAAAACCAATAAAATTACTGTGAAGCATTCAAAGAATTACAAGCTGAGTTTTAGTTTGACACAATTATTATAGGTTAACTATACTCTACATAAACCTGCTGGAGAAATTTATGGAATTGATGATGCTTTAAAGAAAAGTACAGCAAAGATGAGGCATAGTAAAGGCAAACTAGGCAGAGCAACAATAGATTGACTTTAGGCGGAGGTTACATGTTACTCTGATGAAACAACAACAGCAACTGTTTAATAATTCTCAGGAAGGTAAAGATGGACAAGACAAGATTTTCATGACTAGTGGGTGGTTTAGCAGATTCAATATTGTTGATTTCCTATTTCTCATAATAAGACAATAGAGAGAAATATAAGCAAAACTAATGCCTGGATCAGAAAACAAAGAAAAAGTAGGATTAAAGTAGGAAAACAAATCTTGTAAGTTGTTGTAACCTACGTGTGTTAAATTTACTGGATGGTAAGTGTGCCTCAAATTAAACCTTTGTTTAGGACTGCCAAGTTACAAATTTCTGAACTTTGCAAAAGTTTGGAATGTCTTAAATGCTGCTCTCTGAAAGTAACTCCCCCATATGGCTTTTTAAAAAATGTACCATAATTAACTCCTCTAGAGATTTCTCCCAATTAAATTTAAAGTTACAGATTGTCAATTCTAAATAGCTGCTATCCTAGCAAATTTGAAAATAAGATATTGTCTAGTTCTGGCTATCCTTGCAAAGACTAATGAATCTCTGCTATGAATTATGGGATAGTGAGCATAGCTCTGTTAAGTACTAAGTCTTGGAAACACCATTTTGCCAGTCCAATGGATAGAATTTAGAAACAACTGATAGGATAGCACAGGTTGCAACTGTGTACGTACGATCTGTAGTGTTCAACATTATGGAAAATGTTGCTTCATTTATTGTTTTTATTTATCTTTAAATAAAATTTACTTAAAATTATTTTTCATCTTGATAGAAGACTAGCAAACATGAAATCGGTACCCAGAAAAGAGTGTAACTCATTAAAGTGCACTGAAAGAGGATCCAGTTTCTTTAAAAAGAAAGAAAATTGGAATTGTTTAAATGAAATTTTAAACACTTGGAAAAATCCAAGAATAGGCTGTCAACATTTAATAATATTAATAATTAACAACGTAAAATTCAATAGAAATAAAATTTGAAACCATGTAATTTAAAAGTAAATTGTCTATCTCTAATAAAACTCATTATATGAAGACAACTTACTCTCTGGTAATCCAGAAATCAAGCCACGGTGGCATGCAAATTCCGAATAGGTGTTAACAATTATTCATATAAGTCCTTTGAACACTGATTGCATATTTATGCTCACAGGGCTATTGCTATGGGATAATCAATAATAAGGGAAATACTTTTGTGCTTTCATTAATTAACTCTGACTTGCCTTGTTAAATCCATTTGAACCTAAATACCTTTAATCCATGGGAAATAATCGTACTAAGAAATGTTAGCCATTTTTGCCTTATAGAATGTTCTTAATATTCTTCTTAATATTAAAAGCAAGTATTCTACATAACACATCTTACAGTTACATTTTGCCAATACATGTTGCAAAATAAAACCCAAAGTCAAGCATGGTAACATATTTAAGGGAAGAATTAGTATTTTTTTCTGACTGTGAGGGTACTTAGTAGTTGAGAAACGAGTCTATAAAATTATTATCAAATCAACCCAATAATGTATAAGGTTAATGATAGCTAAACTTTAAATATGTTATTTTAAATCACTGTATAATTGAAATGTTTAACTTTAGTAGCTATTTAAAAAGATATTTCAGTTGGCTCCATCAACAACTAATGAAGTATGCAGTGCACTGCCTCAATATCAGACTTATATGCCATTGTGAAAGCTGTTCAGATTGCCATTCTTTGTCAAGTATTTCTCTGGGAGAAATGAGAATTAACTTTCAAGGGAAATATACCGAGTCCATTAGTCAGGCTGGGTTTTGATCATTTATATATTTTTAAACTGGAAATCAACTGCCAACATTTAAAAAAATTAACAAAGGAAAGTATTTTTTAGAAGAATGTTTTTCTCAATAAATAGTCATGAAATAGAGTATATCATTAATTGGTAGGACTAAACAAAATGAAGACATTTGAAAAAGATTATGATAATATTTAAATATATTTTTGAGTGATCAGTAACTAAAGAATAAATATATATTATTGATTATGGCTGAGCATTTGACTGTATTGTAGAAATAATGATGTTCTCAAGGTCATTTTTTCTGGACAATATTCCTACTGAATTGGGATATATGTACATAATTTTTAGTAACTAGCAAACTAATAAACAATTAGGTTAGTGAGTTGTTCTGCAACTTGTAAGTATATACTTCCCTATTATTAGTAAACATTTACAAAGCAAGTGAGAAAGCAAAATATGAAGTCAATTGATTAGCCTGTATATTATAATCCTAAGAGCCTATCTGTTACCATGATGATGAGGGCAGTGAATATTCTTTCATAGGAAAGAAGGAAAATGTGAAAACCAAAAACACAATGTAAGGAATATTTGAGAAGAAGGAAAAGAAATAATCAACCAATAGATTCTGGAATAAAGAGAAATTGATTTACATTTAAAGAACATGTCCTAAAGGTGCCATTTTGTCAATGAAAATGTTACTATGTATTTTTAAAATGTTATTTTGGGACCTACTTGCTTTCCAACAGCTGCTGCAACTCAAAATTGGCCAATTTTGCAAGTCATTTAAATGTCCCATATTATATATGAATGAAAAGATACACTATCAATTTCCTGACAGATGCAAAACAATCTGTTCTGAGTCTAAAATAAGTTTATATTCAATCAGTCAGAGAAATGTTTCTCCTTTACTCCATTTCAAAGAGTAGATAGTTATAATTGCCATGAGAGAAAACAAAGCTAGATGGCATAATCTCATTTTATCAAACCAATCAGGTATTAATTTTGAACATCAATAGCATTGCATTACTTGTAAGGGTTTTGAAACAAATCTATGGATGGTTACGTTGAAGAAACTGCTTATTTCAACTACAGGCCAAATATTTTTATACTCTTTTAAACAGTAGCTCATTATAACCAGGAAACATAAGCCCTGAGTGTTTTAGGTAGTATCTGGAAAATATTGGCTTCAATATAGTTCTTTTGTTTCCAACCACTATCTTTTTAATTCCCTATAAATAATAATAAAGAATTGATAAAAGTTAGAAAAAGAGGGAAAAATCCCCAAACCTACTTTTTCTTTAGTCTTCGATCCTTCTCAGCTTGAGTTCCGAGTTTGCCTAACCCCAGGGACTCCTGAGCTGCAGCTTCAGTCTCCATAAAGCCTCCTGTGAAGAGAAGTAACTAAGTATTCAGATTATGTTGCATAGGTTGTGTCAATTCTGAAGTCAGGTTGTTAAAGGTTTAGTTGAGCAACTGTTTAGTATCACATTTTAAAATTTTCCTTATATTACTAACCCAAGATGCATAAAATGGCATGGGTACATACATAAACATACACTGAGAAAATGAAAACAAAACAAAACAGTACCTATGGGGATATAATTTGTTGCACCCAGTGGCAACATAATAAATGTGGCCTGTTCACTGACAAGACACTTAAATATACTGTCCCCAAGTCTTAAAGTCTGTTTTTATACTTTTCTTATGGAAAATAAGAGCAAATATCTACGCAGTGTGTGAGATTTGTTTATTTTTTCAACATGTGAAGTATTTGAAATATTTCACATATAATGGGATAAATGATAGCCAATTGGGTAGGAACTCAAGTATATGTTTTCTATTACAAGTTGAGAGAATGGAGAAGCATTTGCTGACTTCTAAGAGCTCTTCATAGACTGCTCCTGGAAATTTGTTCTGCTCTACTGGCTGACTCCTATGTCCTTCACTATAAATCTTACTTCCAGAACTTGATGTGTTCTGGGCAGGTTCTTGTGTTGTTTTTTAAACTTCATAATATTTTTTGGAAAAAGGCTAAATTTCTTCAAAAGAGCTTGATAAAAATAGTTATCACCAAGTAGGTCATAAGTTCTCATTTAGTGTCAACATATAATATGTATACCTTATATAACTTTGTAATAAAAGGAAGGAGAAAGAAAAGTATAATGTACATTAAACACATATCACAGGATTTCTAAACTTACAAAATTAATTCATAAATTATCTATTGTAATTGAAAAATAAGGACTTACTCCTATGTTCTGAAGTCGAGCTAAATGAAAGTGCTCACTATTTTTAAATGAGTTAAGGTATATACTTTTTTTAATAAAAGAAAATTAAACTCCAGTTAAGGTCAAGATTAGGTAGAAAGATTTAAGCTAATATAAACTCTCACAAAGACTATGGAAGAAATTTCATCACTATATCAGTAAATAACTATTGAAGACAACTTTTGCTCTTCTCTCATTGTAGTGGACACTTCCTTACTTAACATTTGCAGGACTCGACCAAGATATGGTTTCTCTTTAGCAAAGTAAAATATCTTACCAAGGTGCCAGAAGCAAATTTTGATGTTACTGTTTTTAATAATGTATTTTACCAAATAATTTATAGTACTGGATAATATTAACTTGGGAACATTGATATAAATAAATTAATCTCATTCCTGATAACCTTTTTACTGAACTATATAATTTTTTAAAAGTCTCCTTTAATTAAAAACACATTTATTGCTGTATAGATCTAATTCAGAGATGTGGAGTTTGAGGGCCAAAATTTGTTTTAGTTATTATTCACATTTAATGAATACGGGTACTTAAATCTTTTTTTATTATGAAAGATTTTTCTTCTGGGTATGGATTAGGAAAGCCTTCTACTGGTGACTAAAGTACTCTTGGGAAACATTTTCAAATGGGAAATTTTCCATTATGTACAGTGAGTGCATATTTTCATTTTATTTCTCTCATCTGTATATTTGCCTTACTGTATATCAATAAATTATTATTCATAGTCTTCAAATAATAATAAAAATGTTTTCTTGAAATGTAAATGAAAATGAATGAGTCACTTAAAAGTTATAAAATTCTTGAATGGTCCATATAGGGACATAGAGATTGATGAGGCAGACATATTCAATAAACAATGAAACATTTTCAACCACCAGGTGGTTAGATGAATCAGGCTTTTATTCTTCTGAGCAATATAAGAACATTTAAATTATGATTTAAATTTATTCATGTACCCAAAATTTTAATAGAAAAACATCACATTTTTAAATAATAAAACTTGAAATAAAAGCAAAGAAAAATCCAGGAATATTTTGTGAGTTAAATCTAGACATTTTATTTTCTCATAAATATAAAATAAAAAGCATGAAGAACTTAGAAATACTCGGAGAATTGTAAAATCTAGTATCTTTTTTCAAAGCATTTGATAGATAATTGGAACTACATCCTACTCAAAAAATGCCAAGTACAAATGGGACGTAAGGCCATTGTAAGTAAAGCTATTTTTAAGCAACACATTCAGGCCAGTGCGCTTAACCAGGAGAAAAGTCCCAGCAAGTGCATATTTTCAGCCTAATTAAAACACTTCTGAGGGAGGACATTTTTTCACAGAATTGACCTAGCTGCTTCACTCATCTAATGTTTATCTTTCCACATACTTGATCAACTAACTGGTAAGGGTGACCTTAGCCAAACCAGCTTACTAATTATTTTACTCTATGGATGATTATCTAAATCCAGTGAGAGTCTGTCTCATTCTTTTCTAGGCATCAGTGGGCTCATATGGCTATGTGAACTTCAGAAATATCTATTTATCTATACCAATATTTTATTCACTCCCTACATGTGACTATTAAGCTCTTGAAATGTGCCTAATTCAAATGATGTATTATAAGTGTAAAATACACACCAGGTTTTGAAAACGTGGTAGAAAAATATATGTAATTCATAAATTTTAAGTGATCATGTGTTAAAATGAGATTATTGTTTCTATATCAGGTTAAATAAAATATAGGATTAAAATTAATCCCACCTATCTCTTTTAACTTTTCTTAATGTAGCTACCAGAAAATTTAAAATTACATATGTGGTTCACATTTGTGGCTTATATTGTATCAATGTTGGCCAGCACTATATACCAGAATTTCTACCTGGATACAGTACATCCACAGAGGGAATGTAAATGTTTGTGTATGTTGAGGGAGGGTGCATTTTTTTGGGTATTATAATGATTGGCACATATTGGACAGGGGACAAGGATTCTAAACATCCTTCATTAAATAGAGAACCTGCAGCTTGTTTCTTTTTTCTTTTTTTCTTTCTTTTTTTTTTTTTTTTAAACAGGGTCTCAGTCTCTCTCAGACTGGAGTGCAGTGGTGCCATCAGAGCTCACTGCAGCCTCAAACTCCTGAACTCAACCCATCCTCCTCCCAAGTAGCTGAGACTATAGATGTGTGCCACTATGCCCGGCTAGTTTTTCTATTTTTTGTAGAGATGAGGTCTTGCTATGTTGCTTAGGCAGGTCTTCAACTGCTGGCCTCAAGGGATCCTTTGACTTTGGCCTCCCAAAGCACTGGGATTACAGATGTGAGCCACCATGCCTGGCCTAGCTTGTCATTCTCAAAATGATGAGTGCCTCAGAGGAGAAACACTGGCCTGTGGAAACTAGGGGTTACTCATTCTCCAGGAGGTCTATTAGGAAACTATGTGGAAAGAACACAATGAACTCCACCCCTTTCATGGCCTGAAGTGCTTGGGCTTGAAGGTTTGAGTCCCATGATTCAGCAGACTACTTACATAATAAATTGTTTATCACCTTGTCAGGGTCTGCCTAGTGGTTGGGCATGAGCAAGGCAGCATTCTTGCCCTCAAAGTTTTCTTGGCTATCACTCAGGCATCTTTACTTTTGTGAGGCCTTCGAGGACTTGAAATTATTGAGGGCAAGACCACTCCTAAGGTGTGACAGGCACTGTCAAGGATTTTTTTTTGCCAGCCCCTCTTCCTGTGTAAACAGTTTTGAACCACCAAAAAATCAGTGGGACAACGATCTACGGATTCAATCTCATACAATACCATTCTTGCCAGTGGGAGCGAGGGATCCAATTGCCAGACCACCCTCTTGAAAACAGGGTCAGACCACTGGCTCAGGATGACTCCATAGATGCGACTCACTAGGCTCCCTTGGGCATCTGGTTGAGTGCATGCGTGGCATAGAGTGTCAAAGAAAACCCTGAAGGGGAGACACAGGGACCCAGGCTCCTGCTGTTTGGCTGGATCGGGCAACATGTCCAGATGGCACTACTTCCCTTCTGGTCCCAGTGTCTGAATGGTAACTAAGAACATTTCGATGTTTCCAGTGATTAGACCCCGGGTCCGGGTCTCAGCTGGGGGTGCCTTGCCCAGATGGCACTGCCAGCCCTGAACTTTCCCAGACATCAGAGGGAGTCTTAAAATTTTTCAAGGAAGTTGCTACAAAATGTAGGGCTTGCGAAGGCTCAGGGCTCAGGGCACAGGAAGGAGACTCACATGCCTAGATCTGTGGATGGAACTAGTTGGAGGTATCTATTCATTTGGATTGTGAAGGTGTGGAAGTTGTTAGAATCAAAATGGAGTCACTATTGTTAAGAAAATCCTGGCAAGTAGAGCCAGGGAAGGCCATGAACAGAGGATTCTCATGCTCCTACGCATGATAGCAACAACAACAACAACAACAACAAAAGACCCTACGAAAGCCACAACCTTGCACGAAGGCCATTGCAATCCCATGCAAAAAAATATTTTTATAGGTATATCTGTCTGGCAATTGCCTGTCCAACCTCTGACTGGTGGCACTCTTGTTATTAATTTGAGTAGCCAAAGATAATTATTTCAAAAAATTATGTAATCTTCTTAATTTTTTGCCTTTAAAAATCTTTGTCTTCCTTTCCTTCCCTGAGTATACACATAGTTTATAGTTTACTATGACATACATATTCTTATTACAATGCTCTATTCCTAAATAAACATCTTTTCTTTTAGAGAGCATCTCTATTTGGTATTTAGGTCAACAAAGACAAATATCTCCCCATCTCCCAGTCCTTAAATTTCATTCAAAATCACTTATTTCATATTGGCCCTTGAGATACAAGTCTGTAGAAATTGCTTGACAAACCCATATTGCAAGGCCTCTGTCCTTCCATTTGTCCAGCAGAGGTCTCTGTCATTGTGTGAAAAAGAGATCTCTAACTACTACAATCTGCTGATGATTGGTGGCTTCATCTTTCTTTCAGTAGAACTGTCTTCATCATTAATAAATAGCACATGGTTTGTATTTAAACACATTTGAATTTATAAATTGTTACTTAATTGTTCAACATCTGTTAGTCTGTTAGCTATCTGGAGACTGTATTTATACACAGTGCCTGGCTCATAAAGGGTATGTAACAAATACAGTCATAATTGGAGCTAAATACTACTTTATTTAAAGAAAGACCCTTTCACTATGCAGAGCATGAGTCATTTCTAATGGACACTTTGTGGAATTTACATTGTAACTATTGGTTCCTTAGCATCAAGGAACAATCTAAATTTTGGCGTAAAGGCCGACACAGACACCCAAATTTTAGATGTAGAAAAATACAGTCATGCGCCACATAAAGACCTTTCTGTTAATGATGGGCTGCATTTATGACAGTGTTCCCATAAAATTATAATAGCATATTTTCACTATACCTTTTATGTTTAGGTACACAAATACTTAACCATTGTGTTACGATTGCCTATGGTGTTCAGTACAGTCACATGTTGTGGATTTTTTATAGCAACAGGCTATACCTATAGTCTAGGTGTGTAGGTGGCTATTCCATACAGCCTGGGTAGGTAATAGGTTATATTATTTAGGTTTGTGCAACAAAATCCCCTAAGGGATGCAATTTTTAGAATGTATCCTTATCATTGAACAATGCATGACTGTACTTGTGAAATAATGCTGGTGTACTGCTGAAGCTGTTTTTGTCACTGTGAAATTATTTTTTTATTAAGCCTATTATAGTAGGTCAATGAGTTCAGACAATTATAATACAAACTGGCAGATAACCATAAAAGAATTGCCATTTAGAGGCAAAAAAAGCTCTTTAAATGTGTATATTGCTTTTCATACGCATTTAAAGGAAACTTGCTAAAGTAGCCTTAACCTAATAATATATGCATTTTTATATATGCAATTGGGAATTCTGCTTATTCATAGTTAACATACTTTTCTGTTTTCATTGTTTTTTTCATAGCTTTGTTGTTTTGGCTCTATTTGATCACTCCCTTGTCTTGAATATCTCTTTGTCTTAGATTTGTTTCATCTTTTGCTATGCCTGTCAATAGCCTCTTCTTTATCCTAACCATTCACTATTGACATCAGCTAAGTTGGTCAGATGTGTTCTTTTTTCTTCGTAGTAATTATTAATAGAGCTCTGTGAAGACTCAAAAGAGTTGGCGTTTCTCAGGTGGCAAACAAATCAGTATGTTAAGATGGTATAGAGCAGTTAATTTCCCTAGAAATAGTAAATGTTTAAATATTTCTGTCTCTTCTCCACACACTATCATCATTTTTCTAAGCTGACAAACTGCCTCTGGAAAACAGAGCTCGTTTGCTTTAATCCTTAACTCTCACTTCTGCTTGGATGCTTGACCCTGGAACTCAGATCATCTTATTTCTGTGGTTGGCTCTGCTTCAAGATGCTGCCTCCCAATCTCTGCAGTTCCAATCTGTCTGTGGCTGGGTAACTTGATCTTCGGTGCTAATCACTTCCTTTGCTTCATAAGCTGGCATCACACTTCTGACCCAGCCAGTACCCACTTCCTATTTAACCACAGAAAACACCATTTCCATGACATTCGCTCTGGAGCTTGCTGTTTCACATAGTTTCAATACCCTTTTCTCAAAGATAGGTCCCGTTTGAGACTCTACCTTTACACCTTTTCAAATATGTAGGAAGATTGCACTTAGATGATCCTAGTAGAATCAAACATATACAGGGAGAGAAAGATTAACCCAGAACTGTCTCCAAACATTATGTCTGTATCTTGTATTAGAAAAATAATGTTTCTGTGTGATTTTTTTATTGTTGCCTTGAGTTATTACTTATTCATTTATATGGGATATCCTCAAGACGTTATATACTTCTTGAATAATCGTATTTTTAATTTCTTTATGTGCCCCCACATGTTCCACAGGGATAGGAACTCAATGAAGTATCTTTTGATTGAAATAATCCCAAGAGTTTCCTTTCCGGAGCATCAGACCAGGAAGTAGGAGCCAGGATTCACTATCAACTCTCTTACTAAGTAGCTGCTCTGTCTTCTGAAATCATCTCAGTTTCTATATGTATAGAATGTGGACAACTACATGATCCTCACATATCTTCTAGAATCTTTAGGCATACAGCTCTAGAAGTCTGTAATCTTAAAAGCAGAAATTTATTTTCATAGTAAATATTTTGTGGTGTTTGAGTTGTATAAAGAAGAGTTGCCAGAGAAAAGACTTAAATGTTAGAGATTCATAGATTCAGTATTCCTAGGGTTGAAGTAGATCTTAAAGATCATCCAGTCCAATCAGCTTTCCAATGCTTGGATCCTCTCCACAACAGCTCTTCCTAGTATTTGCCTAGCTTTTGCTCGGCAATTTCCAAGTGACAAATAACTCACTACCTCATAAGCCAGCCCATTTTGTATAGAATTCTGACACCCCACTGTTCTTTCTTACATTGAGATGAAGAATAATTTTGTACAACTTTAATACTTTGGTTCTAGTTTCGTATCCTTACTTACAATGAAAAGGACAATAGCTCTTATACAGAGCAACTCTTCAAATGTTGTGATCAGCTACTTGGTAGGTCAGCAAAGGGAATAAACACACCATTTACTTATGTTCTCCGAACGTGATTCCAATCCTCCACAGGTGCCTAAATTTCTCCTCCAACCTTCCTCCAGGTTGATGATGTGCCTTTAAAAGTACAGTAACCAGGATGCATTCCATTACTTGGCTGTTCTTTTATCATAGCAGAGTAGAGTAGAAAAAACTTTCATATCAACTCTTATGTCTGTTAATGTGGCCTAAACTTATTAATCAATATTGACTTTAGAGTCACATGAATTTTTTATTTTTTTTTCTTTAAAAACTTGCTTCCAAGAACTATACTTTTAGAGTAGGAGAATTTAGATCCCACTTACATCCATTCTTTCTATTTTTGGTGGGGGGGATAGCATTTAGGGGTAATACTAATCTTTTCACTTAGGATTCCTCCCCTTATTAGTAATCCATCAATCAGATACCTGAGCTGTGGAAACATTCATATCCAAGTGATTTTGGATGTGCTGATCAAGAACAGAGTGAGTCCTAATCATGCCACGAGAAACTTTGATCCCAGGTGACGTTACTCCACTCATCAGTGGGCAAGGATTATTTAACCAGTTATAAATCCCACCTAACTGTTCCATCACTCAGGCCCCATTTTGACATCTTGTTCCCAGGGATGTCATGAGTGATGGCTTGCTCACCACCTTTCATTATCTGTTACTAAGTAAAGTTGCCAAACAAACAAAGGGCATTAGTCTGACACTGCTATTTTTAACATAGGTTAATTTACTTTGTTTCAAAATAGATTAATGCCTTCAGATAAAATTAAAAGTCAAGCTAGTCAGGACTGCAATTATTTATGCATGATCACAGATCTTAGGGTTCATAGCCACTGTTCCTAGTTCTGACAGGACAGACAATGTAGCAGATAAAACTTTTCTGGGCCAAAAATATAGTGAAGTTTTAGTTTTAAGTATAAAGTTTGTATTTGTTTACGTACTATCTTTGCTAAAGTGAAAATTCCTCGATGCCGATAGCCATGTCTTAGTCATTTTCCTAAAGTCCATAATTGGTACTCTGCATTTAAGAGTGGTTCAATATATGTCTATTCACTGAAAGTAGGAATAAATAAATTATTTTGGATTATCTATGTCTTCTCTCCCTCCACCAAAAAAAAAAAAAAAAAAAAATCTCCTCAACTCTGGGTCATAAATGCCCTCTTGGTAATGCCTATATTCTGGTTGAACTCTTTCTCTTCAAGTAAACAGATAGAAACAAAAATGAGTTTTTGAATGGTTCCACTTATTTGCATATTCTATTCACATCAGATAAATCTTCATTTCATTCATTTTCTCTAAATTTATACATTACTAAACAAAAGTAACAATATAGATTCTATAATTCTCACTTTGGTCTTGGTGATTTTTCCAATTGTCTGTCTGTTTTGATGGATGGCATTCCTGCCACTGCTTTTACATGTCGATGCCACTTGCTTCTATCTATTATTTGTCATATTCTCATTTTCCAATTTTTGTAACAAATCATTTCATATCTGTTTTAGGCAGAAAACTCCCATTTCAGATACATTGCTTCTTCCTTAATCCACATCATCATAAATATAATTGTGTGTTACCATCCTCTGGAATTGCTTTGACAGTACACAGCCTTTGGTGTCCTAACTACCTTTCCATGTTAGTTAAGACTGCACCTATTTCTAGCGTTTCAGTAGCGGTGTGTTTGGAATTGATGCTATGGTAGGTCGTAAAGTGATTGACAGATGAGGAAGGAAAAATGTAGTTGTGAACAACTCAGTCTTGTACATTAAATGCAGGGTAAAGATAAGTCAATATTTGGAGATAATGGCAAGATCAAGTGATAGCTTTTAAAAGTGTGAATTAGACATGAGCATATTTGAGCAATAATGAAAATATCAGAGATGCATTGCATATGGATGCATAAATTGAGGGGTGGGGAGAGATCATGGTCATTGTGCTGTCAGGTCTTAGCAGGATGCTATTACATCCTGAATCTATGTTCCAGGAAGTCAGCAGAAGTACATATTGGTCCTGTTGTCATGGGGATACAAACCAAACCTGTTTATTTAATTTTTCATCCTGGGATTTGTGACATTGAAAGACAATAAATGGCCAGGCACAGTGGCTCATGCTTGTAATCCCAGCACTTTGGGATGCCAAGGCGGGCAGATCACCTGAGGTCAGGAGTTAAGAGACCAGCCTGGCCAACATGGTGAAACCCCATCTCTACTGTAAATACAAAAATTAGCCAGGCGTGGTGGTGGGTGACTGTAATCCCAGCTACTAGGGAGGTTGAGGCAGGAGAATCATTTGAACCCCAGGGAGGCGGAGGTTGCAGTGAGCCGAGATTGTGCCACTGCACTCCAGCCTGGGTGACAGAGTGAAATTCTGTCTAAAAAAAAACAAAAACAACAACAACATAAAAAGACAATGAACAAAAATACAAAGAAATAGAAATGACTCTAAAACCAGATCCCCGAGTAAGCTAGAAGGAATGCTTCCTCTGTTAGGTGGGTTTCCCTAAATTCAATTGTGGCCTTCAGGTAAACTTGGCTTATATTATGCTTTATTTTTCCTGAATAGTACTTACAAATGGAATTTGAATTCTTTACATGGAAGAACAAACCCTCACTGATTCATTTGAGTCTACATCACTCCTGTTTATTTTCTGCCCATACACTGATACACATTTCAGTTGGGATATCTTGCTCCTACATTATAGGTAATAATAATCTAAATGAGAACTGTAAACCCTAGTAAGAACAGAATATTTTTTTCAAAAGATATATAAAAACTTGAAATCTCCTATTAGTACCGCAGCTTTTTCTATCCTACTTTTGTAATTTGAGTGAACTAACCATTTGAAAAGGATGTCATAAGAGAATTTTAAAATAAAATAATTTTGGTTGGTTTCTGTTAGGTTTATTCAGTTGCTTTTCAATACAGTGCTTCCTTTGAGTTTTGGGGTTTCCATACTGATATTGTCTATGCTAGTAATACATTAGTAAGAACAGACATATTGTTGCACATATTGAGTTTGATTCTTCATGGGTAGGAGTTATCCATACAATCACATCGACTGATCCTTCCTATCTGAAGTTTATGTTATTACCCTAGCATTTTGAAATATTATATAAAGCAAACAAGATATCCTCTCCAAATATTTCCCTTTGTGAATTACTACAAACATCTCCTTTGCTGTTCATCATTTCTGATAGAACCAAGGAAACATTTTCATAGTTTCATTTATACAGCTTTCCCTTTCCACACCATATTTCTTTATAGACATGTAGTATAGCTACTTTCAACTTAAGTCATGTGTCTCTGCTCTTTTGAGTTAAACCTTTTAAGAGTTATAAATCTTAGCACATGGTTCAGAATTTCAAATTTGGTACTTTGACATCACTATCTCTTTCCCATAGTTCTTTCCCTGGCATACTATTCTATTTTCTAGTTCTATTTTTACTGGTAGAAGAAAGAACATTGGCAATGCTCCTGTGTTTTAGAATTTTCCAGATCAAGACATTAAAATCATAATCACTTGAGATTTTTCCCTAGGTTCCTCAGATGCATGAATAAGCAGTACTAGGTTGTAGTCCCTGGGTTTGAAAAATGTGCATGGTCTTTCCATCACAACTTGGATACCCCTTCTAGGACCAAAGCAGACCTAAAATTGGTAGCCCTTAACTAAAGTATCAATGGGGCCCATGTATCATTTCCTTTGGTGCAAATATGGTTTTCTGGAACCTGTTTAGACCTATGTTTTATTTTTATTTCTTCAAGTCCTATTTTCAGTAAAGACTTTGTTCTTTTTCCTGGAAGCTTTGATTCACCATTTATGTAGCTTCTACCTAGTTTCATAGGTATAGCATTTTGCTCCTGTCTTCCTCATCCATATTGCAGTCCTTAACAAGCTGCTGATTCTGGCTTTGTTTACACTCTACCTCTGCTGTTCTATGAAATAAAGCAATATTACTCAGAGCTCAGAAACTTTCCCAGGTATAAACTGTGACCTGAATTAACTTTTGCTAGTTTCTGACTTTGGTGGGGTTGACGAGAATATAATAGTAATTGAGTTAATTCTTATCTGCTCTGACCTAAAACACACAGTCAGTGAAAATGAGTAATAAAGGCTAAGTTTCTCAAAGGTTCTATACTTTTCTAGACTTTAACTTATATCTTACATACCTTGATTTTGATAGAATATTGTTGGCAAAATTTCTAATGATTTAGGAATTTCTCATCAAAGTTAAATATGAAATAAAAATATAAAATTTTAAATGATAAGGGCAATTAAATATATTTTAAAAGTAAAGTGTCAATTATGGCAACTAAGATGAATATATATGTTGAAATATAAATAAATATGATTATGATGTTAGCAAAATTAATACTCAAAAATAACCACTCACACTATAGTGACTGACACTGTAATATATTGGATATGACAGATCATTTGGTCAACCACTAGTTGTCAAATAAGATAAAACAAATTTTAAAATAATGTCTGGCATGTATATTTTAAATACAAAATAATCTGTGTCTCTCTTTTTTCCTCATGCAATAATATTATGTATAGCCTAAGGAGTTCCTCTACTGAGAAAGAGGAATACAAAAAGATTTAATTCCTTTGCTAGAGAACATATAATCACACACTGGCCACACATCAGTTTCCTGTAGCTTCCGATGCTTTGTGTGGGTTTCACACTATGGAAGCCAGGAAAGGCATTTTTGGATACTGTAGTCATAAATCTGCAAACATGAATATTGCAATCAGAAATTCTTTTGATGGTAGGGCAGAAAACTAAGTCCTGGAGTTGGGTATTCCTTGCAAATAATTATTACTCTATTTGAGAAACCAAAGGATGTACTAAGAAATTTGGATCATTCCATTCAGCACTTACCACTGTAGGTAGGAGTTTAATTCTTTCCCAATAATATAACTCTAAAAATTAATATATAGAAAGACAACCCCCCATAAGTGAAGGATATATATAATCATTTCAGAAATATCACATATTCTTCTGACAATTATGTAAGTATGTATCATGTATGTATATCTGCTTATTTCTAAATACATATTTAAGTAGTACCATTTCAAATGTACTGATCTATATTTTTATTCTATTAGTCACTGACAATAACTAATTATAACACAATATCTATTGCCCTATTCTTTTCCCCACATCCATCCCTCAACTATACACCATAGAGTTTATTAGGGGGAAGCTATGATAGTTTTAAGCAAAAAAAAATCATGTTCTTTACATTTTATGTAACATATTATAAAGCTTTATTCTAACTTTTTAAAAATTCTTTTTAATTTTTTGTAGGCTTATCAATTCTTTCAACAAAAAAACCTTTAAATCTACATAACTAAGCTTTTATACACATTCATGCTCTAAGTGGCAGTATACTCAATGGTTTTAAGCTGATTTTGAAACATTGGCACCACGATGAATATCACAGTTATGCGATTTATGAAGACATTATTTACCCATTAATAAAATAAGGTTTATACCACTAACATTTACTTTGTAGGTAACTGTGCCTGTCACAAGAGTTAGCATTAAATAAATTCTAGCTATTGTTATAAAGAGAGAAATAAAATGACTGAAAAGTTCACAATACCCTTTCGCTAAGTTTTATTAAGCATTATTCAGCTAAATTGAACATTTAAAGCTAATCAAAATATAAATTTTGTCAGGTAGAAAAGAGAAGAAATGAAAAGAAGAGCAATGAAATGAAATGAAAGATAGATGGATACTGTGACGTGACTAAAATGAGTGGCAGTGGAAAGTCTTAACACATGCATACTTACGGAGCTGCCCAAGTCGAGCTTTTTCTTTTTTACCAAACAAACGTCCTATTGAAGACTTGATTCCTTTCTTCTTGGGGGCTTTGTGAAGAGAGTCTTGGCTGCTGTTGGCACTACCAAGCCCGAGGCTTTCTGGCTCAAGAGAGACAGATAAACTACTGCAAAACACAAAAGAGGAAAATACATGCAACACCCACAAGGTACACAAAAGTCATTTCCTTTATAAAATGCACCAAAGGAGGAACAAGCAGACCTGTAATTTCATTTTTTCCCCTATTTTCCCATGTTTCCTTTTAAGATATTAAATGCAGGTTTTTTTTTTCAGCCTTTGGGCCCTGAAACTCCAAATTTCCATAAGATAAATTCATTTTCGCTCCGAATGGCTTTTTTTCTTTACTTTTTTGGTATAATCTCAAACTAATCAGTGAATATAGGCTGAGTTATTAACTGCATGATAAATGGCCTTCTATTATGGAGCACTTGATCCATTGTCTATTTATTTCTCAGAGTCTGTTTTTCTAATCTTAAACATAATGACCTACAGCAAGGAACTGAAATATAACTATTGTGAAATTGAAGCTGCTCTTCTAATCTACAGTTTTACTTGATTTTCCTCTAGCCATCGTTCCCTCTCTCAGTTTTGGAGCCAAATTCAGTTAATTTAAAATCATCTGGGTGCAATTTGGAAGCAACAAACCATGTATCCTCGTGATCAATGTATGTGTTTTCCTAATTAGAGTTCTCAAATATTATTTTAAATACATGTTAAACTGAAATGCTTTTCAAGCTGTTGGTTAAGTTTCAATTTCTGGTCAATATATTTGACACCGTATTAATAGGATGGGATCAATAGACATTGCTATTTGTTTCTATAGTTGTTAATTTTATAACACCATGATAAATTACTTACTTTTACTTACTCATGTGAATTAATTTGAACTCACATTCCCTAACCTTCAAGCAATAGCTTTTTATATGTTGAAATATACTCTTTTTTGGAGAGTGAAAGAAGTAATATTTTGAAGCTGAAGTAACTGATTTTTCCACATTAACAATAAAAAATAGTTGGAAAAAAGAAATGACTGCCAACACAGAAAGCCCTACTTTTAAAAGCATTTATTGTAAAACATAATATCTAGAAGATAGATATTTTTATTGAAGCATTCATCCTTAAGTCATTATATTTGGTTATATTAATTATGTGTCTACAGATGCTGCAATTGATGAGACAATAAGAGAAGATATATTTCAGATATAAACTACATGCTTAGGTATATTCATATCATCAGTGATTACAGAGATCTGTTTGCAGTGCTTTATGCATATGGATAAGACAGTATAAAGAATTGTGATGACAAATGACATATTTCTCCATCTAGACTTATCTTTTTATTTAATATTTTAGCCAAGGACTTTTTTATTTTCTAATAACTTTCTGACTGAGGAGTTATTACTGCTGGCAGCAGCAGTACCCACAGGATGCACATACCTGTCTGCTAAAAGGCACAATCATATACTTTTCAGACTTTAATTACGCTTATACTGCAATCCAAATTTATGATCTTGTCCTACAGTCTCCTTAGTTTTTTGTTAATATTTCTAGTAAGTCCTTCCTCTAGCCTGATCTCATTGTAATAGAAAATATCCACTAAAAAATAGAAGAGTTATTCTTATCTATATTGACCAATAATAAGACCACAAAGATACAGTTAACTTTAAAAATACAAATTTGATATCAAAGTTGAAATTTGGTTATTTCACAAGTGATACTGGGAAAGGGAAGCTGGAGAATTCTGGCTCAAATAATGTAAATTTTTAAGCAGTCTATTCGACAACAACGAAGGAAGAGGAACATTTTTGGAAGGAGGGCATTCAATGTGCAGTGTGCCTGCAGAGTCTTACCTTCGAGCATCATTGTGGTAGGAAGAAGGGAGAGTGTGAGTCATTCTGAGGGCTCTAGGGGTAGGAGGAGGAGAAGTTTCACATTTAATTGTTGCTTTGTCCTCTCGACCATCTTCTTCCACAACTGCAATCTAGAAGCAAAAACAATACATTCAAATAAACCCTTTCTAAATTTCAGTTGAAATTGACACAAATGGAGAATCATGAGAACAAGGCTGTCGAGTAATTTTAATACAAAATAAAACAACAAAACTTGGGGCATTTAAGTCTTACATACATAAATTCCCATTAAAGAGTTGGATTTTCACAAATATTTAAATTGGACACATTAAAATTAAAAAAAATCATAGACCCACTACACAAAAATGTTTGATTAATAAACACCATAGATCAAGCTTTTCCAACCCACAGCCTGCTGGAAACATATAGCCCAAGACGGCTTTGAATGCAGCCCAACACGAATTCGTAAACTGTCTTAAAACGATTTATGCACGGACCTTTTTTTTAAAGTTCATTAGCTATCATTAGTGTTAGAGTAGTTTATGTGTGGCCCAAGACAATTCTTCTTCTAATGTAGCCCAGGGAAGCCAAAAGATTAGACACTGCTGCCATAAATCAACTAGTTGCTGACTATTGATCTATAGTGTTTATTGACATTGATCTATGATATTTTATAACATCAGAATATAAACTCTTTACAAAAAGGTATTAAACACACATTTGAACAATTCACTAACATATAGCATTATACATACTCAGGCTATCATAATAAAGACATCTTTTAAGTAGGGATTTTTGAAATGAGAAGTTGATAAAATATAACTTTATCAGATAAAGTGTTTTAAATCAGTCAGCCTAATGAAATTTATTACAGGGTATTTAAAATATGAGTTGTGGTTTGTAAGAAAAAAATCTCTTTTTAAAGAGAATAATAAAAGGTAAGATGGTAATGTTTTCAAATTGTTCCATTTTACTACCATGATGGGAAAACTGGCAAAGACATACAGAAAACCAAAAGAAGATGAGATGGGAGGGATTTCCTTAAAGAACAATTTAGTACAGAATCCAGAATGACTCAGGATACTATCCATTTTGTCAGAGATGAAGATATAGAGCTAACTTAAAATTTTTTCCAATGTCAAGTTAATTGTAGAGACATAGTTTTTACAACAATGCTGCATATTTTTCATGGCATCGTTGTGTATCACAATATGGAGAGATCAGGATTGTAGAAAACACAGCTAAAGACTTATGGCTTTAGAGTTCTGATGAAAAAAGTTCTTAGTATGGCTAAACAAAAATTTTTAAAGTTCTAGGGAAATATTTTGTTTGTTTTTATGTAAAGCTATTATGCATAAATGTGTTTACCTATAATAAAGACCTTGTAACTTTGAGGAACTTCATGAAATTGTCAGGACTTTTGTCACCCAATCTTAGGTTCCTTTTAACAGCTTAGGTAGGTAGGCATTTTTATATAATTCCTTTGCTCTATTCAACTAGCATATTGCCATCAGGAGAATCTTTTTCAATAACTGCTTTCGGATTGATTCTGATGCTGTGGAAAACCTTTTTAAACCCACAACCCAGCTAAACTCTTAAGTGTGTTTCTGAACTATTCCTAATACATGTTAGTGTTTTCACAGTTCTGTGATCCCACCATGACTCTTCTCTGATGGTTTCTGCTAAGCATGGCCATTTTTGCTGTCAGAATTTTGCTTCTGAAACATCTTATAAAATACCCTCTTTGTCCTCCCTGCCAGCCAAACTATACTTATTCCCAATAACAGCTTCTAAAAACAGCATGGCACATGTATACATATGTAACTAACCGGCACATGGTGCACAGGTACCCTAAAACTTAAAGTATAATAATAATAATAATAAATCATGTACAAAACTTTCCTCTGAATATCACTTAGAGTTTTGGAATCAGAGAGGGATTTGAATTCTGATTTTTCTTAAATGTTGAATAAATAGGCTGATTACTTACCTGCTCTAATATTACATTTCCTCATCAATAAAATGGAAGTGATATAATACTTTTCTTAATGTAGTCTTTTGAAGTGTAAATACCATCATTTATTTAACTCGTTCCCCTGATACACAAGATTTTTTTAGTTTGTGGTCCCTCTTTCCATGACTTTTCTCACAAATTATGTTGTTACTTCCTGAATTATTTGAGACTACATTTTCGTATAGAACCTTCCATCCTACCTTTCTATTTCTTACACCCATTAAACTTATATAGTCCTTTTAAGGTGATGGAGGTCAAAGAAAATAAGGACATTATACTTGGTAAATTTGGTAAATAAGAATGAACTGGTAGTGTTAAGGAGAAGAGGCTATAGGTAGATAGATAATAGCCCAGGAAAATAAAATGGTAATTCCATCTATTCAAGCCATGTAAGAATAATATAGATTCCTTTATTTTTTTTTAAAAAAGGACATAAAAGTTATCTGGTTCCAGGAGTGTTCCAATGTTTGGGTGTAAGCTGACTACCACATCTCGAAGATGCTGAGGAATAGATTTTTGCACTGAATAGAAGTTTGAATCTTTGAAATCTTTTTCATCTGATGTCCCATGAGTGCAAGCTCTACTCAATTATCTAATAAGACGTCATTTTGTGAATCAGAACTTCAGTTCATTTTGTTTCCCATATTCCATATTTATTCTCTTGATTTCATTCCAAACAGAAAAGCGGTGTTTCGAACTTTTTTTTTTTATTTTGCATAGTCTTGATGCTCTGGCATCTGGAGAGTATGCTCCTCTAACCCTAGGGATAGTTAAATCCTGGAAATAGCACATCACTCACCTGTAAGTACACCTTTCACATGCAAACCAAACAACTCACAGCCCATACTCTAAATCATCTTCTCCATCTGGCTCTTACTCTCCAAGAGGCAATATTCCTCTGCCCTAATCACCTGTGGGCCAGGCTGAGACAACTAGAGAGAGTCCCTACATCCTGAGGCCAGACAAAATTAATCAGGCTATCCATCCTAACCTGCTTATCCTGCCTTGTCTTGCCTTTCCCTAAGAGACCTCAGAAAACCTTCTGCCCTGCTCCTTCTGCCTCCTGACTGACGCTGGTGCTGTCCTGAGGCACAGAGTACTCTCTCCTCTTGGGAACTGTGAGTAACAAGCCATCTTTTTTTGACAGCTTTCTCCCAATCTGTTGTCCTCACCCTATCAAAATAATAATAATAAAATATTTGAAAACAATGAGCATTATTTATTATATATTAAATATTAAAACATTTGTACTATATTATATTAATAAATATAAATACTTATATTAAAATTTCAAATTACACCATCCTTGGTTTAAATATTCAATGGAAAACAGGATATTATGGTTCTTATAATCTAATTATTGCTCCAGAAATCATAAACAATTTTATCTTTGAAGTATTTTCTATTATAATCAAATTTAAACAATTCAATACACTTTAAATACTCTCAACTTTTTAATGTTTTATCAACATTCGACTAGAGGGAATATTATTTTAAAGCTTTCATAGAATAAAACAGTATTCAATTCGTAATGATGTAAAAGTTATTTACAGTACCTTTCTCCGATGTTTCCTCAGATCACTTGGCTGTGATTGGCAGTAATAAAAACATAAAACACAATTAATTAAGAATTAACAATCATTTGACCAAGTTACAATTTTAAATAGTGTCTACAACTTGACTATCATTTTTTTCTTCATTTTGTTATTTTCTAAATAAACATTTTAATTACTATAAAAGCACTCCGCCTGGTAGTTAAATTTAGAGAGGGAACTTCTCAGGTAACATAAGTCAGATGATTGTTTCCATAATGGGGCCATGTGTACAGGCACTGGATACGAGGCATGGACCCTGGGAAAGAGAAACTGTGGAATGAGTGAGTGAGTCTAGCTAGAAGAGTGAGCTAGCTAGAAATAAACGAGACTGCATCTTTTCAAGAAAATATTATTGGGAGTGAAGATCCAATGCATATACAAGGAGTTTATAAATTCTTGTTTTTGCCCCATCTATGCAGAGCTTTGGGCCTCCTTTGGGCAGATGTGCTGTTCCTGTGGGATCTCAAAATTTTGGGCATCCTAAAATCTTTCTCTTTCCCACAAATGCCAAAAGCATTTTCTTCAGGTTAAAAAAAATTACCCATATTTTATTTAAAAAAAATACAATTGGTGACAGAATTATATTAGGTTTAAGTTAAGGACTTCCTGGATTTCATTTCTTGCTTCTCTGACTTAGATATAAAACACTTTAAATATTTCTTTACTCTTCTAAAAATGCCTTATTTTTCAGTACTCTAATTATAATGTAATAATATTCATATTCCACTGATTTATTTATTACTAATTGTTCAAGAAAATTCATGAAAGCACTGGCATCTTTCTCTCTCTCTCTGTCTCTCACACACACACACAATCACATCTAAAGGATTATAAATATTTTATTGCTATGAAAGTAATAGCACTATCAAGAGTTATGATGCTTATGTTTATAAAAAGACTTAAAAGTGTAAAACTGTGTTGTAAAAATGTCAGAAATAAAAGCAATACAAAAATAATCAAAGTATTCCTGCCTTGAATGCTGACTAAATTTTATTCTGTGGTCCAGGATTCTTACTATAGGTTTGGTACTAAGTTGCTCATTAATACTATGTAGCATATCTTATATAGGCAGAAACTAAGCAAGAGACAATAACACTTTTGACTAACAAAATCAGATGAATGGTTCCTAAATTTCTAAAATAAGCAGATCACAATGTAGTTCCATATGTTTGGTTAGTATATCTCAGCACATTGGCTAAAAGTTTGTACTGTATCCAAGTGGAATCAGTTCTGATTAGCTGGGCATTTTTTCTGGTTGGCCATTGTCTATTCTATTTAAAAAACATTTTTAGTAGGAAGTTTTGGAAATGAGCAGAAAATAGTGGACTCAGCAGCTTAAAGAGGTAACTGTCTTCTTTTTAAAAAAATTCACAATTTTTCTTTTACATAAGTTTTATGGCTTGGAAGCCTCAAAATTGTTAAGTATGCCAATGCATATTCACTACAAAATCATAATTTTACCTCCATAAACAGTTCAGAATGTTTTAATCTTCATCATTGGTGTCATTTCAACATACTATATTTCTAGGTAATGACTGAAACAGAAAGACATGGTAGTACATGCTTTTAAATTAGGCAAATTTGTGGAAAAATCCAGCTCCATTTATTAGCTGTGTTGAATATGGGCACTCCATTTATACTCTCAAAACCTCCACTCTCTGTTGAGATAATGCCCTACTACCTCCAGTTTTGCCACGAGAATTAAATGACTAACATCATGGTATTCAGCAGTCATCACAATCATATTTTCCAGAGGTTTTATTATATATAAATATATATAATGAAATATATTTTATAATGAAATACATATATTATATATTAATAAATATATTTTTATAATAAAATTTTTTAGAATGGGGAAATTTGACTTTTTCTCAGTTGCATTCAGGAGACTTCCTAATTTAGGCTTCCATCTTCTAATCCCAAATATAAAGATAAATGAAATAAGGAATTAATGTATACATGTGAAAATGTGAATATAAAATCTAAAACAAAATTAGGAATTAGTAGCTGTTGCTTTTTATGGCTCTTAACACAAATAATGCAAGAAATTTATGTTATATATTGAAAAGTTATAAAACTCTATCTTGGTGTATTGAAGCAATTATAATACTAAGTTTTGTTACTTATGATGGTAAAAACACACACACACAGAGTCCAAAGTGATTTCCTCCGTATGCCATCAATAAAAATATACTTAATGGTTTAAGTCATTCAATTTTTTTAAAAAAATTATTTTATTTTATTTTTTTCAAGAAGGAATCTCACTCTGTTGCCCAGGCTGGAGTGCAGTGTTGCCATGATAGCTCACTGCAGTCTCAAATTCCTAGGCTCAAGGAATCCTGCTGCCTCAGTATCCTAAGTAGCAGTGACTACAGGTACAGACCACCAACACACCCAGCTAATTTTTTTTCTTTTTTTCTTTTTCTTTTCTTTTTTTTTGAGATGCAGTCTTGCTATGTTTCTTAGGCTAGTCTTGAAATCCTTGCCTCTAGGTAATCCTCCTGCCTCAGCCTCCAAAAGCGCTAGGATTATAGCTGTGAGCCACTATGCCCAGCAATTCATTGACATTTATAATGTGCTATTTAGATTTCTGCTCTACCATTGACTTACTATTTGACCCTTAGAAAGTTACAGCACCTGTGTGGGTTACCATTTCTTCATCTCATAATGGGATTCATAAATGTACTGATCACATAGGGATGTTGTGAATAAGAAAAGATATAAACAATAAAATACACAGAAAGTACTTAGACTAGAACAAACACCCAGTTAAGTTTTAGCTAAAGCATCATTAATCTTAACAGGAGGCAAAGGTTCTCTGGACACATCACCATACCAGTGTCATGACTCCCATCCGATCCATTTCCCTGGCAGGGCTTCGAGGGGTGAGCTTTGGAGTTGAGTGTCCACTGGGGGGAGATGAACTGGCCAGCGATGAAGCTGTAACAGAGGCAGTAATGGAGGTACCTGGGTGGACCCTTGCCAAATTCAGGCCTTCGAGGCTCACACTAGCCACTCTATTTTCAATTTCTTCAGCACGCAACTCTGTAGATTCTTTTTCTTCCTGAATTAGCCTGAAAGATACAGTTTAATTATGATCCATATATAATTTAATATGGATCCATTATATGCTGCTGTAAGGATCATTGGAATTCACATAATAAATCAGTAGAAACTATTCTTGAACATTTTACATCAAATCTAATTTTTTCATCTTTTTTTTTTCTCTAAATAGTGTAACTTTCAGTAAATTCCAGGGACTTCCTGGCTGCAGTTTAGAAAATTGTTTTCAAATGATACATTTTTTCCTGACAACTTCCAGTTTTACCTTCTTTGTATACTACCACCTGCTAAAACTATTTAAAAATCTTGAACCTAATTAATTTCTACCATTAATCCTAACCTTACATTTGACCTCAGGAACCACTAAAAGAGACTTTAGAAACTCAGCCTTGAGATGGCAAAGGACTAGCAATAGCTTAGAAAAAGTGAAAGATTATAATTACATGTAAATATCCCTCTTAAGATTCAAAGTCATTGAATCTTACCTCCTACCTAATGAAAAAGTTTAAATGATAGTATCTTCAGTAAATGGTCATTCACAATTAGCCAAATAAAACCCTGAGTCTTTTCTTAATATTAATACTTAGCCAAGCCTCCTTTAAATAAGTACCAGAAAAGGTAATAATGTGAAAATATAGTTATATAGATAGATGATGAATACATAAATAATGAAAAAGTAACTTGGAAATAAAACTAGGCCGGGAGTGGTGGCTCACGCCTGTAATCCCAGCACTTTGGGAGGCCGAGATGGGTGGATCATGAGGTCAGGAGTTCGAGACCAGCCTGGCCAATATGGTGAAACCCCGTCTCTACTAAAAATACAAAAATCAGCCAGGCATGGTGGTGCATGCCTGTAATCCCAGCTACTCTGGAGGCTGAGGCAGGAGAATCGCTTGGACCCGGGAGGCAGAATTTGCAGTGAGCCGAGATAGCACCACTGCACTCCAGCCTGGGTGGCAGAGTGAGAAAAAAAAATTATATAAATTATTTATTACAAAGGCACAAATAGGAAAGAGCTTTAGCTAGGTTGTGTAAAAATCCTATTTGAATCCTGAATTAAATCTATACACATTTTGTATGTTGTTATAATGAAACTGTGTACCAGTATAGTTTGATAAGGGGGTCGTAAAATTCTCCTGAGCTATTTTGTTCTTGATTACAAATGGTTTATTGGGATCCCCTCTTATATAGAACCTGTACCTTCAAGTTTATGATCACTTCAAAGTTTTCTTTTTACATATTTAGAATGGAGAATGTAATTTATTTGCTAAATTTATTCGCTAAATTTATTCAATAGGAAATACTTCTCTGGTGTACGTTTACTATGGGAAGTTGAGCTACATTTACTCACCTGTTTTTATATGTTCACCAGCTCTTTGATTATTAACTCACTGCTTGTGTCTTCACTAACTATTCTGTAAATCTTTCAGTTTTTAAGTAGTATGTGTTTGCTGGCCAGGCAGAAAGTACTTTGGTAGTCTACTTACATGTCATTGGAATAAGTGATCTTTGTGATTTTAATAGGCTGTTTAAAAATCTTACAAAGTATGGACTTAAAATCTAATCATATATGTTTCACAAAGATTCATTTTGGTTAAAACATTATGAGGCACATTTACACTTAATTATGATCTTTCACTTAGAAAAAGAACATGAATTCTGTTACTCTTAAAGTTTATTTTCATGAATGCATTTTTTAACTTCACCCCAAGGTCAGAACTCCAAAGAAAGGTTTAATCAAGTAACATAGTACATAGTAACATAGCTTAAAACACATTTGAAAGAAAAAACTATCTTCACCCTCAAAAAATAAAAATGTAAAAAAAAGAAGAAGACATTTTGTACTTTTAAAATACTTAGTAGAAAAATGACTCCTAGAAATTTTTTCTGGTGAGATGTAACATGGTTATGCTGTACGCAGAAATTTTGGTTATTAACTTTAGGTATTCTATAAATTGTACAAGACAGCCAAACCCAGAGGAACAAGTTGGGTAAGAGAGTACATTGAAGTTTAATTTAACAGACAATAGTAGCTAACTATAAAAGCACAGATGAATGAACATTGCTGTGGCAAATGAGTTTGAAGTAATTTGAATCAGTGAGCTGTGAAGACAGAAAACATGCATTTTTTAATGGCTAGATTAGTTTATGAAAGAAGAAAAATCTTAATCACAGAAAAATTCTGGTTGTTATTAGCAGTTCACCTGGTTTGAATCAAGATGACTATTTCTTTTAAATGTGATATAATATCATTTCATGTATTTTTAAAATCTTACAAATAAACAACTATATTAACCTACTGGCCAAGATTGTTACTAGAAATTACTACCCTAATGTTACAAAGCTAAGAGTCACTGAAGAGAAATAGCTTGTTATGGAGGGTGTGTTGATCTCTTTGGTGAAAATAAATATCACAAGAATATAGACTTGATTTCAAACTTAATTTGGTAAATTCGACCATTAGCTGAACAGCCTCAGAAAGTGTTATTCCGTTAATACTTGTTTTACATTATTTTTCTATTTAGAGTAATCAAATATTTATGAAGCACTTTCTAAATATCAAGCGAAATGCTAAGACCTACAAATAAAGGTGAGCAAAGCCAGATACATTTCTTGCTCCTGTATAAAAGTTACAATCTAGTGAAGGTAAAGAACTGAAGGACAGTACAACGTTCCTTGAAGAAGTGATGGAGGAGCTGTCCATGGTGAGTAAGGGTAACATGAGTGAAATGTTAGGGTAGAAGGGTGTGGAATGACAGGAATGTTCCAGAAGAAAGGGATGACACAACAAAAGAAAGAGCATGGAACATCAAGGAACTAGAAAGTAGGCAAGGTAAATGGTTAGAGAATGGTGAGACAGGTGAGGTACTGTAGACCATATTAAAAAGTGTGGTTGGTATCCTAAGAACAATTGAATGGTTAGAAAAAGGGGGATTACATAAACACATTTGTGTGTTTAAAAGTCTTCTCTGGCTGTAGTTAGGTTGGTATATGGAGAACTAGCATACTACAAAGAAACCAGACAGTAATGGTTATTGTCACACAGGTAAAAAACTATTCTAAAGTGCAGTAGGGTGATGATAGGTAATTTGAATAATAGTAGAAGGAAGCCAACTGATTTAGCTAGAGCCAGAAAGAAAAAAGAAAGGCATTGTTCAAAAGACTTAAAACCTGTTCACCCGTTGAAAAAACAAGTTAAGAATGGTTTGTTGATATTCAGAAGAACACAAATCTACCTGACACAATTGGGTTCATCACTGGGGTTAGTCAAGGAAATGACAGAAAAAGCTGATGTCATTGGAATTCAAGAAACCATATATTAAATTAAAATAAAAGTATCAGAGTGCCAACATTTCTCAATATTTGAAATGTTAATTTGTCCAATTTCAATTGTAATGAAAACCATCTATTATTAGGGTAATATATAGCAACAGTACATTTTTTTCATAACTAGTATGAAATAGTTCATATCACCATATGTTTTATTGCCTTTGAAATGAAAATATAATAAAGATATTTGTTAGGCTATAATATTAAATTATGTCTCACAGATATAGTAAGGCTTTTATATTTAAAGAATGCAGATGAATTTGGTCCCCATTTACTTAGAAAATGTTCACACATATGTCCCCAAAATGCTAGGGGATTTTTAATGATCAGCCTGATTTGTTATAAACTTCAGCATTAATATGTGAAAAATGTATTTTCACTGATGTAAGAATATTAATCATAAAAAACTCTATAAGAATTGTGTCTCAGTTTAAGATATGGTAGCAGCCCAACTTCAAACGCAAGTTTTAGGCACCAGTGAATACAATTAAACAGTCACAAGCACTAAGATTAACAATCTGAGGCTGGGTGTGGTAGCTCACACTTGTAATTTCAGTATTTTGGGAGGCCAAGGCAGGAGGATCATTAGAGCCCAGGAGTTCAAGACCACCCTTGGCGAGGGAAACTATGTCTCTACAAAAAATTAAAAAGAAAAAAAAAGACAGGCATGGTGGCACATGCCTATAGTCCCAGCTACTTGGAAGGCTGAGGTGGGAGAATTGCCTGAGACTGGGAGGTTGTGGGCTGCAGTGAGCCAGATCTGAGTTATGGCACACTAGCCTGGGTAGCAGTGTGAGACCCTATTTAAATAAAAAAAAAATCTGAATTTTCATGCAATATATTAATACAGAAATGTAATTTTTATTA
Organism: Pan paniscus; assembly: GCF_029289425.2. NCBI lineage: Eukaryota > Metazoa > Chordata > Mammalia > Primates > Hominidae > Pan > Pan paniscus. The sequence goes on from NC_073259.2 coordinate 89,390,997, forward strand.
CTAAGAATAGTAGTAATATGTTTGGTTTATCCCATTTAAAGGCATTAACTTTTATTTTTTCTCAAGTGTTCCAGGCAGAGAAGAGGACTCTATCCTGCTTTCTGCATTTGCTTTGCTATGAACTGAATTTTATCTCCCACCTTCAATTCATAGGTCGAAGCTGTAAAGGCCAAAGTGACTGTATTTGAAAATAGGATCTGGAGGAGGTAATTGAGGTTACATGAGGTCTTCCATAAATCTTTCTTTAGTAAAGGCTCTCAGATCCCTTAAAAGTATTTAAAAATTGGAGTGAAATTAATTTGCTGTTCTGAAAAGTTCAAGATCAAGGTTCCAGCAGGGTTCCGTTTTTGGTAAAGGCTCTCTGTTCCTGGCTCCAGGAAAAGGGAAAGGTGGGTGGGCAGTGCAGGGCAGAAAGAGAGAGAGAGAGAGGCTTAATTCCATAGAATTAATATATTAATGTTCTATCTCTCTCTCCCCCCACTCTCTTTCTGCCTCCCACTGCCTGCCTCACTTTCCCTTTCCCTGGAGCCAGGAAGAGAGCCTTTACCAAAAACTGAACCCTGCTGATACCTTCATCTTGGACTTTCCAGCCTCTAAAACTGTTAATGTTAATAAACTTCCAAGAAACACGCTGTCCCTGATATAAATGGCATAAAATTGACAAAAAGAATGGTAAATTAATTTCACTCCAATGTTCAAATATTTTAAGGAATCTGAATGCACATTAATTTGCATACTATTTGGTACCTTTACTGCAGTATGTAATGTATCTGAAGAATGTACGTGATTACCACACACACTTTCCCTTTAAGTAGTAAATTTTAATTTAAAAAGTGCTTTAAAATTCACTGGAGAAAGTTTTGCCTTTAACTTATTCTTCTGTATTGTCACTGATGTCATTAATCTTATATGTTTCATGTATGTTCCTTACAAAGGCTGTCCTAATATTATAAAGGAGATATACAATATCCTGGGAATCTTCTGAAAATACACATTCTGATTCAGTGTGTACGGGGTGAGGTCTGAGATTCTGCAGATCTATTAAGCTCCCAGTTAATGCTAATGCTTCTGATCTAGTAATTACATTTTTAGTACAGTATCAAGGTCTTCTAATTTCTTGAAATCATCAGTACTAATTGAAGTTACCTGATTTCTTTGTTGATGGCATCCAATTGTTCCTGAAGCATCATGGCTAGCGTCTGGGCATCGGAATGACCACTTGGAGAGAGAAGATCCATTGAGCTAAAAATTGTTTCTCTGTCATCATCATCAATATCAGACATTTCAGTGTCACTTTCAAAAGGGTGGCTGCTTAGTACTCCAATCTGTTGAGTTCTATTCCACTCGTGATCCCCAAGAGATTTCACCTGAATGGTGAATGAAAAAATGCAGAATATTTATCATATTGCTCATTTTCAAAGCATTAATCTCAAAGACAGCAACAACAACAACAGGCATGCTTTTACAACTGACCTTGCAAAAACTGAACCAATTATTAACATTTTAATTTATTTGCTTCCATAAAATAGTTCCTTGACATCTTAAGTAATGTGAGGGATTGTCAGTATAAATATCAAGATTTTAGTAGAAATAAAGATGATAAACTTCTATATGATTTATAGTTCAATCATATTCCAAGGTAACAATTACTTTAAAGCATGTATTTGTAATACTTTTCCTTATTTCCAAATATAACAATCTATTTATTTGTACTTAAGCACTCACGACTTAAACTAATTAGTCTTCCTATATTTTCTTATTATAAGCTCAGACCACAAATATTATCACATAAGAAATTACACAGGAATTCTCTTCACAACATTTATTTACATCGATTCTAACAAAATATTATTTAAAATATTGCAAAATGATGTACAGGTATACTCCACAGAGATTTCAGGGTTAGTTCCAGCCCACCCTGATAAAGTGAATATCACATTAGAGTCACACAAATTTATTGGTTTCCCAATGAATATGAAAGTTATGCCCATTCTCTACTGAAGTCTATTAAGTGTATAATTGCACTGTGTCTAAAAAATGAACATACCTTCATTAAAAATACTTTATAGCTAAAAAATGCTAATGATCATCTGAGCCTTCAGTGAGTTTTAATCTTTTTGCTGGTGGAAGGTCTTGCCTTGATGCTGATGGCTGCTGACTGATAAGGGTAATGGTTACTGAAGGTTGGGTGGCTGTGACAATTTTTAAACATAAGACAACAATGAAGTTTGCCACATTGATTGACTCTTTCTTTCATGAAAGATTTCTCTGTAGCATGGAATGAAGTTTGATAGCATTTAACCCACAGTAGAACTTCTTTCAAAATCGGAATCAATCCTCTCACACCCTGAAACTGTCTTATCAACTGTGTAATCTAATATGTTATATCCTTTGTTGTCATTTTAACAATGTTCACCAAGAGTAGTTTCCATCTTCACTGGGAGTAGATTCCATCTCAAGAAACCACTTTCTGTTCATTCATAAAAAGTAAATCCTCATCTGTTCAAGTTTTATCATGAGATTGCAGCAATTTAGTTTCGTTTTCAGGCTCTACTTCTAATTCTAGTTCTCTTGTTATTTTCACCACATTTGCAGTTACTTCCTCCACAGAAGTATTGAGCCCTTCAAAGTCATCCATGAGAGTTAAAATCAATGTCTTCTTAACTCTTATTAAGGTTGATTTTTTTTTTTTTTGAGAGGGAGTCTTGCTCTGTTGCCCAGGCTGGAGGGCAGTGGCTTGATCTCAGCTCACTGCAACCTCTGCCGCCCGAGCTCAAGCTATTCTCATGCCTCAGCCTCCAGAGTAGCTAGGAATGCAGAGGTGCACCACCACACCCAGCTAATTTTTGTACTTTTAGTAGAGATGAGATTTCACCATGTTGGCCAGGCTGGTCTCGAGCTCCTGACTTCAGGTGATCACCTGCCTCAGCCTCTCAAAGTGCTGGGATTACAGGTGTGAGCCATTGAACCTGATCAAGGTTGATGTTTTGACCTTCTCCCATGAGTCATAAATGTTCTTAATGGCGTCTAGAATGATGAATCATTTCCAGAATGTTTTCAATTGGCGTTGCCCCAATCCATCAGAGGAGTCACTACCTATGGCAGTTATAGCCCTATGAAATGTATTTCTTAAGTTATAATACTTGAAAGCCAAAATTACTCCTTTATCCATGGGCTACACAATGAATGTTGTGTTAGCAGGCACGAAAAAAACAATCTCTTTGAGCATCTCTGTCAGAGCTCTTGGGTGGCCAGGTGCATTGTTAATAAGTAGTAATATTTTGAAAGGAGTATGTTTTTCTGAGCAGTAAGTCTCAAATCTGTGTTTAAAATATTCAGTAAACCATGCTGTAAACAAATGTGCTGTCATCTAGGCTTTGTTGTTCCATTCATAGAGCACAGGTAGAGGAGATTTAGCAGAATTCTTGAAGGCCCTAGGATTTTCAGCATAGTGAATGAGCATTGGCTTCAACTTACAGTCACTAGCTGCATTCATTCACCCCTGTCCTCTGAGTCTTTGAAGCCAGTCATTTACTTTTCTTCTCTAGATATGAAAGTCCTAGCTGGCATCTTCTTCCAATGGAAGGTGGTTTCATCTACATTGAAAACCCATCGTTTAGTGTAGTCATCCTCATGAATTATCATAGCTAGATCTTCTGAATAACTTGTAACAGCTTCTCCATCAGCCCTTGTTGCTTCACCTTGCACTTTTATGTTGTGAAGATGGCTTCCTTCCTTAAACTTTATGAATTGAACAACCCTCTGCTAGCTTCAAAGTTTTCTTCTGCAGCTTCCTCACGTCTCTCAGTCTTCATATAAATGAGGAGAGTTAGGGTCTTGCTCTGGATTATGCTTTGGTTTAAGGGAATGTTGTGCATGCTTTGATTGTTTATCACTAAATGATCAAATTTATGTAGACCACTAAAACGTTCTCCATACCAGCAGTAAGGCTGTTTTGTTTTCTTACTTGCGTGTTGTTTCTTATTTTCCTTCAGGAACTTTTCCTTTGTAGTCACAACTTGGCTGTTTGATGCCAGAGGCCTAGCTTTTGGCTTAACTCAGCTTTTGACATGTCTTCCTCACTAACTTTAATTGTTGCTAGCTTTTGACTTAGTGAGAGATGTGCAACTCTTCCTTTCACTTGAACACTTAAGGCTATTGTAGGGTTATTAATTGACCTACTTTCAATATTGTTGTGTCCTGGGGAATACAAAGGCCCAAAGAAAGGGAAAGCAGTGGGAAATGGCTGTTGGAGCAGAAGCACACACAACATATAGATTAACTTCACTATCTTATATTGGCATGGTTCGTGGTGTGCCCAAATGATTACAATAGTGACATCAAAGATCACTGTTCACAGATCACCATAACAGATATAATAATAATAATAAAAGTTTGAAATATTTCGAGAACTGGTAGGTGCAGTGGCTCACGCTTATAATCCCAGCACTTTGGGAGGCTGAGGTGGGCAGATCACTTGAGCACAGGAGTTTGAGATCAACCTGGGCAAGATGGTGAAATCCCATCACTACAAAAAATACAAAAATTAGCTGGGCATAGTGGTGCCCGCTTGTGGTCCCAGCTACTTGGGAGGCTGAGATGGGAGGATTGCTTGAGCTCAGGAATTCAAGGCTGCAATGAGCCATGATCGTGCCACTGCACTCCAGCCTGGGTGACAGAATAATACCCTGTCTCAAAAAAAAAATATTGTGAAAATTGCCAAAATATGAGACAGATAAAGGGAGTGAGCACATGCATTGAAAAACTAGCATCCATAGACTTGCTTGAGGCACGGTTATCAGGAACCTTCAATTTGTAAAAAACTGACAAACAAACAAACATAATGCTTGTGAAACACAATAAAGCAAAGCACAGTAAAACAAAGTATACCTGTAATTTTTAAGCCCAAGGCATGCTAATTTACATGGTTATGTTTTTTAAATGGATACTAGAAATCTTCCATTTGAAGTAAGCAATTGACCAGTGTTTTTCAAGCTGTTATCTGAATATATGAGGAGGCTGAGCATAAAAGCCAGATCCTAGATCTCTTTTATTCTGCTTTTTAAAAAATTGGTTTTTATTTTTGTGATCATATAAAATGATTTCTATGGAAGACCACATGATACTTCCCTGAGCATTGAGTTAAGAATTGAGAACCAGAATTAGTATTTGTGTTACAATTTGTTTTGGTATCAAGTAGCACTAATTAATTTGTCACATAATAATGAGAAAAGAATTGAGATTAACTTAATTTAGTCTTCATTTGCTCATTTATTTATTCATGTATTCAACAGATATTGAATGCCTACTATGATGGATTAATACATGCCATACTGGTGCCAGTTCAAACCCAAAAGTCATCAAGGGCCTGTGTACAAATATGGACAAATGGATTATATAGTATTTGGGGTGCATAAAAGTGGTTGAAAGAATAAACTATGCTTAGGCACCAAAGGACTATTTTACTTCTCTATAAAATACAACTACATTATTCAACAAACAGCTTGCAAATTTTAAATTAAGTTATTGACTGAATGGAAGGCTAGCACTGCCCCTTATCATTAATAGTTCTTTATGAACACAAGGAATAGGCTATGTACATTTTCTTCAAAGTGTTTTTAAAATACCAATTTTAATTAAGTTAATTTGAATGAACAACATGAATGCCATTGCTCAAGTGCCCAAGAAAATCAAAAGACTACATGTTTGGCAATGTAGTATAATAGTTAATATTACACTACTAATAGTATTGGAAACTACACAAATATAGGCCCAAGTTTTGACTCCATTACTTTGCTACCTGTGCAATGTTGAACATTTAACTTTTCTGAGCCTCAGTGTTTTTATGTCTGAACTTAGTATACAAGTAGTACCCACTTCATAATGTTATATGAATAAATACACGGGAAATGCTTATTCAACTTTGGGCCCATAGTCGGGGCTTTATGTTACTTACAGTTTTTTTTTAAAATGTCATACTCTGTGTTTCAAATTAATAAAAATGCTAGCATTTTCTAATTATCTCAGTGTTAAAATTCTATCAAAAATGAAATTATCTATTTAAATAAAACTAGAGAAGAGTTGAAGTTAAAAGATTAACCTTTGGCTCATCTCTTCGCACACCCATGCGGCCTCTCCTTGGTCTTCTTATTACTTTAGTTGTTCTGTAATCAGACTGGCTGTCCACTAGGGATCCCACTGAGTACCGCAACTCAGCTGAGGTGTCTAGATGAGTTCTGGAAAAAAGGAAAAATATAAAATAATCCAATCTCAAAAATTAAACTTACCAGGAAATTACTATCTGCTGTTTTACTGGCAATAAAGCAGAAATCCTCAAGGAAATAAACCTCAAGAAAGATAACCGATAAATTGTCATGAATCTCTGAGGCCTCTTTAGAGACTTATGTCAGAAGCTGCAGTCTTAGGTCCATTCCTGAAGGTCAAGTGCACTTTCTTCTTTTAGAATATACAGTGCTTATAACCTTTCTGTTTATTATCATTTTCAAATGCAGTAGTAAAATGAATCATAATAAGACTGATAATCAAAATCCATTAGGTTAAATTCTGGCAATTTAGTTTGAGCTCTTTTGTGTATATCACAGTATGTGCTATTGATTACTGTATTTGTTTTAAATATTTCTTATACATCTAGCTAAAAATGTCTGAAATTTGAGGGTCCCAGAACTTTTCCAATCTTAAAATTTTTGGAGAAATTTATTCACATTGTCTATTTTTCACATTCTATTTTTCAATTTAGAGAATCAACAAAATGCTTAAATTTAGATGGACCCAAGGCTTATGGTCTTATTTTTATAAAAGAAAATAGGATATACTACCAAAAGGATTTTTTAAGTTTTTAATAAGACATTGTTTCAAAAGGATGAAGAAAAATCTTTTCATAAGCACATTTGATTCTTAAATCTGCTTAAAGATGAAAGAGTCGGAAAATTTTAGTTGGAAAGTATCATTACACTAGTTTTCAATAAACATGGTAATAAAGTACCCTATAATCAAAGTGCAGAAAAGGCTTCTCCAGGCATATTACTTATATGTAGATTTATAGCAAATTCATTTTATTGTTACAATAATGATGATAATAACAGTGACATAATGCTGTCCTATAAAATGAAATAACAGATCTATCATCAGTAGGAAATATACTTAAAGCTCTTAGTTCTATTGAATTTGAGGCTCCTGCTGATTGACTATACTCTCTTTTTCAGTTATTCTTGTGAACAAAGACAAGCACTTCCAAATATCTGGTAACATTAAAAAGGGGAGGTGAGGTTTGGGTGTTTGCAACAGCGGAAGACACTAACTTAAGAAAGTTCTTATTTTGCCAAATGGGGCATTAGAACAAATGAACTAAAACATTTTCCATCAAATAGGTGACAGCTATTGTTTTTGTAGCAATGTATTTGAGACTTAATCAAGTAAACAGGTTTTATCATGGATAAGTTACATTTAAAAAAAAACAACTAGGCCATATTCATAAAGGACACAACTCTGTCTTTATCTCTTGGGCAGAGGCTCTAAGTTTCATGAAGAACAAAGATCAGATTTTAGTCACCTTCCTATGTCCAGGAAGGCATTCCTAGCATATAATAAGCACTTCATAAATATCTGGCAAGATGATAAATAAAAGAAATGATTATAAGACAGGCTTAAACTGTCTTGTTGTGATCAGTCTGGGTTCCTTTTTCCTGTGGCTGCTTACCTTAATGTCCCTTTAGGCATCAGGGTGAAGTTTCTAACATTATAACTCATCATCCTAGGAGCATTGTTTTCTTGTTGATTTATTTCACAGCTCCAGATAATTTATTTTTAAAAAAAAGCAAAACACAGATCTAATCATATCAATTTCCTGCTTAAAATTATTCAATGTCCTTAAAGGCCCTCTATAACTTGGGCCTTTGCCACTTTCCAGTTTCATTTTAAGGTACTCTCTGCCTAGCTTTTCATACAGCTGTACTGACTTTCTTTCAATTCCAGTAACTCACACTTTTCATTTCTTTGAACATGCTTTTGTTTTTGTTTGTTTGTTTGTGTTCTCCTGAAAACAGTCTCAACACATGTGGTTAACAGTTTTAAGGTCTCAGTTTAAAAGTGCTATTGCCATCTACCCTTCTAGCTTCTAGTATTCTTTTTTATTGTACCAGTCCTCAAACTCATCTCTCTCCTCTTTTTTCCAGTTCTCTGAGCTAGTTCTCTAAGAGGAGAAAACAGGCAATATTATCATACTAGTTCAATTTTTAAATCATTCTAGGTGTTCAGTATTTTGAAAGGCTTTTGGAAGGTCTAAGTAAGTCACAAAATAGGCATCAGTTCCTTCAAGCAATGAACCCTGTAGCTTCTCCTCCTGAATCTCCTGTGACTCTTGCATGTAATCTCATTAAAGAACTTGCATAAATAAGCCAGGTAAGAATTTTTTTAGAGAAAACCTATTACCCATCGCTCTGCTTCCTGGAGTGTTCTCTGTTGTCCTTTCCAATTACCCAGAGTCTATCTTTTTTCAGAGTTGAGCCAAATCAAGCCCTTTCTAGTCACTCTGGAACTCATTTTACTTTCTTCTTAGATGAGATATTAAGAGAGAAGAGTGGTCACTGATATTCACTCACCTTAGCTTATCTCTCCTCACCTCCCCACCTATTAGATCAAAACTTAGTAGACTGAGTTCTCATGCACCTCCTATTTCCATTATTGTTTTTACGAAATTACTTGTCCTCAGAAGCATGAATGTTCTATAAATAATTGTTGTTTAATAAATATTCAGTTATCCTGTAACTTATTATAATAAGTTCTATCTGTTTAGCTAGCTTACCTTAATTATTTCTATAATACTTTATACTTGTGATATGATTTACTATACATATAATCCCTACTGCTTACTTGTCTTATTTTATCTGCAAACCAAGCCTGTGATATAATCAGAAAAATATCATTTATGCATATTTAGGTACAAATATGTATTTATTTAGAATGTTATTAAGGAAAACAGGTTTCCAAAATGAAGCAGCTTGTAATTATCTGTGAGTCCTAGGAATGTGGATTGTCTTATTCTTGGTCTAGGGTTCCTTCCACTACAATCTGTTGATCAAAGAATAATTGTTCTATATAGGCCAAATCATCCTTCATTGTAGATACATGTCACATTGTTAGGCTGCCCATAATGACTCAGTGCAGTGATAGACTTTTAGACAACACTTTGAAACTCTGTATTTTGAGACATAAGGTCAATAAAACAAGGAAATGGCCATTTATTCTTAATCAAATATATTTAATCTATTGATTTGATAATGCTTATTCTATGCATTGACTCCCTTGATATTTTACCAGTTCTTCTCCTTCTCCTTCTCCACCATCCTCATTATAATCATCATAACCATGTGAACACATAACATTGAAATAATAATTTCAGTTCACATGTAAAAATCAGAATCTTAAAAATGTGAAAAATACGAATGATTTTCTCAATTAATGACTTACATATGTAAAAGTTCTTTGAGTGTTTTTATGCCTGCCGAACTTTTTCTCATATACAATTGAGTATGGAAGTACTTAAAATATTAAATATTGTTTTTCCTTACATTTATATTGAAAAGAATTTAAGACACTTCAGGATTTTTTCAATTTGAATTTTTATTTGAGCATCTGAAAAATGCTTTACCAGATATTCATTTATTCATTCTATAATATATCTTGAGAGCATACTATATGCAAGATAGTTTTTTAGGTGTTGAGATTATGGTAGTTATCAAAACAAATACAAACCCGTCCTCTGGTGGAGTTAACTTTCTAAAGATGAACATAACACCCAGAAAGATGAGCTTCTACTAAAAGCCTATGGTAGTGGAAAGTTTCAAACGGCTGCTATTATTCTGTGTTGCCTAGTAAATAAGTGACTAAATGAGTGAGTCCTTCTAGGGTTTCTAACAACTTTAAATAAAACATCTCAAACACAAAAGGAAATTATGTGTGAATTATTAACATATAGATCTATCTATCTATGTACCTATGTATCTATCTATCTATCTGTCTATCTATCTATCTATCTATGATCTATCAAGTAAGCTGCCATCCATTGCTTCTTTTTCTTAAGATGAGATAGTGAATCAAAGTAGATGAGTATGGCTAAATTTATTTGAAGTTTTTGTTTTCTTTTCTTTTATCTGATTCATTTCTCTTTTCCTCTTCTTTTTTTTGCAATTACTTTACCGAAATAGGTAGATGCTAAGTGACCATAATCAATAATATTTGTTTAGTCACATAAGCATTGAACATATTTCTGCATGTTTCTACACTGAACACATATAGAAAATTTTATGTCGAATTCAATTTCTGTATTGAACACATATAAAGAGAAGGGCTGACACCTCTTCTTGAATGAGATGCAATCTCCCTGTACACAGTTCAATTTCTTCAATTAAGAATCTTTTAATATATTTATATATATAATGAAATGCAGAATACAAAAGGTAACATTTTAATTTTTTATTGATTATCTACAGAAATAATCTCTAAGTTAAAAAGTTATTTTTGAATGTAAAAACTGTAAATCAGTGAAGAGTCAAAACATGATAATGACTAGTGAGCAATAGGAAGTACTGATTTATTTTAGTTGAGGACATATGAAACCATAAGGGAATTCATGTTGATTTTCAGTGAATTATAGATAAGTTTTTAGTTTAATGTTACCTTGGTATTGTGGGTTCAATTAAAGAGCCAGTTCTCATTTTCAATTGGTCAAGTTCAGATCTCAGCTTTTCAATTTCTTCTGCTAATCTTTCCTAAAAAATCAAAACAGTGTTACTCAGGTGCCAGTAATATCAGCAAGCAATTATGATAAATGAGTCTTAATGATTTTTTTAAAAAGGAAAAACTGAGGATATATTTTTATTAAATGTTATTACACATAATAATAAAGCACGCCAAAATTTTCCCCTTGTAATAAAAAATGTGGATAGCAGAAATTAATAAAAATTTATCTACAATCTCTGGCATTCACTAATCCTGAATATTTGAAAATTCATGGGAATATTAAAATTATGACTAGCTATGTAGACGTCACTTAAAAATGCAGAGTAGAAATCATATGCAGTTTTGAAAATAAAGAAAATGTCTTATTTATGCAGTAAATGAAGAATTTTCATTATTCTATGAGGGTTAAAGGACATATGGGTGAAGGAAAAAGATGATCGGATTGAAAGAAAAAGGAAAGTAAACTCTCTGGCTTTTACTCTGCATGAGATAGGCAACAATTGGAGGATTTTTTAAAAAATATTAATTAATTAATTAATTTATTTATTTATTTAAAGACAGGGCCTCACTCTGTCACTGAGGCTGGAGTGCACCTTAAAAAGTAAAGTTAATAACCAATTAGCTTGATATTGTCACAATTATTTGTACTTAATGATAATTTTCTCAAATTGGCATTATAGGTTCTGGTCTATAAATTTATGAAGATAGGGGTTGTCTTAGAGCTTTAATTAACTGCTCATGTAAGCATTCAATTTGGTTTTAATGATTATAACTGTTATATTGTTTTACAGGTCTAAATGTATCATTCTAGATTTTTCTATTACTGTTTTTCCCCTTCCCAGTGGCCAGTGCTTGATATTTTACTTTACTCAAACTTTTCTCACCACATTTTTTTTTGTCAATGTGGCCTTTGCAATGTTTCTCTTTTCTGTTCTTTTTATTCTCACTACGTCACTACCATCCTACTCTAAGCCCTTTTTATCTTTTTCCTGAATGATTTTTACCAGCTTCAGTCTCTTTCCTACACATTTCTCTGCTAGACATATAATTTCAAAACACATGTACAATAAACTAATGTGTTGCTTTAAAATGTTCAATAGTTTCTTATTGATTTGTAAATATCTTTGTTCATTATTTTCACAAAAGTGCGCTGAGTACCTCTTGTGTGTCAGGCACCTGAGATACAGTAGTGAGCTGACAAATGTCTTGCCCTCATGCAATTTAGAATTTAGTAGAAAAGATGAATAATAAACAAGAAGTAATATAGAAATATAGCATGTTGTTAGAAAGGAGAAAACAGGGGAGTCATGGAAGGGTTTTTCAATAAAGTGATACTTGGACAATGACCTAAATAAAGGAAAAATTAAAAAATGAGACTCTTAGGAAAAGGCATGGCAGATAAAAGCAACAACACGTGCATACGCCTCTTAGTGGAAATGGAGTAGAAGGTAAGGAGTCCAGTGTGGCTGGATTGCAGAGGTTAAATTGACAAATAGAGGATACTTTTTTAAAGTATGATTGCAGAACTCAGGAATGGTAGTCCTAAAAGAGGTTGTAAACCACTTCAAACTCTGGCTTTTACTCTGCATGAGATAGGCAACAATTGAAGGATTTTAAAAAATTCTTTTATTTATGTATTTATTTATTTAAAGACAGGGTCTCACTTTGCCACTGAAACTGGAGTGCAGTTATGTGATCACAGTTCATTGCAGTCTTGAACTCCTGGGCTCAAGTAATCCTCTTGCCTCTGCCTTCCAAGTAGTTAGGAGGACTACAGGTGTGCACCACTGCACCTGGCTAATTTGTTTTTAATTTTTACTTTCGTAAAGATGGGGTCTTGCTATGTTTCCTGGATTTTCTAGCAGAGAAGTGGCATGATCATTCCAATGGCTGTGAAATAGATTGTCAAGTTGAATTGGGAGTCAGAAAAGAGAGGAAATTTTGAGGCAAGAGAGTAATGGTTTGGACAAGAATGGTGTTAGGGTAAGAGTGGCTATATTTTGGCTGTATCGTGAGAGTAGAAATAAGAGGATTTGATATTGGACTAGATGTGGGATATGAAACAAACATAGGGGTCAAGACTAAGTCCAAGTTTTTTAGCCTGAGTAACTGAAAGAAAGAAAGAAATTGTAATTATGATTGACTGAGAAGACTGCTGGTGTGTTAGGTTAGATGGTGGTGGTGTTTGATGTGTGGGAGTGGGGTGAGAATAGATTGGCATGTTACATTTGAGGTACCTAGGTGTCCAAATGGAGATATTGAGTTGGCAATAGAATATATAAACTCTCTCAGGGAAGAGGACCCAGTAGGTAATCTAAATTTGGATGTGCTCAATTTATAGATGGTATTTAAATCCAGGAGATCAGATGAAGTCACTAGGGGTGAATCAGAGAGAAGAAAGGAAAGCTACCTAGAAACTTCAAATTGTAGAGATAAAGATGGAAAGGGAAACACTGAGAAAAGAGTTTGAGCCTACAGAGGGTTTTGCTGATAATGGACTGTGAGTACAGTTAGTTTAGTGGAAATTTGAGGAATTATAGAAGATGTGGTCAGATTAGTGAATGTGCCCATCTAAATGGGATGATAGTTCAGACATGAGATATGATCTGGGATTTACTCTCTCTGGAGACTGACATAAGCAAGGATGCAAAGCATGGCATGATTAGTACTCTTGGTTGCTTAGGCAGATTGTTGGAGTTACAAGGCTTTGGTAGGTGGTGGGGGAGTGGGTTCTGGGGATATTGCCAGGAGCACACAGAGCTTTGGATAACATAACATGCATAACAGCATCACGTCCAAAATTCACAATCTGCTCAAAAACTACTTCTTTAAATACATACCAGTCACAGTAAACTTCTGATGATTCATCAAATCAATCATCTTGATTTTCTTTGTGCCGTTGCAGAGGATTCATCCTCTACTTAGAATGCTCTACCTTTATTAAGATCATATATGTCTTTAAGAGGCTACTAAAAATGTAATCTCTGTGTTGTCTTTGTGAACTACGTCAGAAAGAATCAGATACTATATTCTAGGCCCCACATTACATTGTTCTAAAGACCTATCTTTCAGGAGATTGTGGACACCTTGACTGTAGAATTAGTTATTTTTAATTGCTTCATAATACGCAGCATCCAGTAGGGTTAAATGTATAATTGTTCTCTTTCCTTTATTCTTCATCTTTTCCAATACCTTCTATATCCCATACTATCCCTCCCTCCCTTCCTTCCTTCCTTCCTTCCCTCCCTCCCTCCCTCCCTCTTCCCTTTCCTTCCCTTCCCTTCCCTCCCTTCTTTCTTCCCCCTCTCCCTTCTTTCCTTCATTCTTTTTCCCTTCCTTCTCTCTCTCCATTTCTTCTATCTTTTCTCAACATACAGTTATAGATCACTTCTTAAGTTAGCAATCCTATCTTCTTTAAAAAAATAAGATAAAATTGCTAACAATAACTTTAAAGGCTAATGAAGAAGGAAAATACTATTAGCAATTACCATTAAAATTTCACAATCTGCCCTTAGTTTCCTCTTCTACCACATACTCTACAACAGGAATAATTGATTCCAGCCAAATAGTTGTGCCTATTATTTAAAATGTCACACTCATTACCCATCCCCTCACCCCACCAAGCACCTGTGATCATGCCACATGCACTATGTTTGAAAGCCTGGGGTCAGAGTCCTACTTTCCCTTAAATCTTCAGTCAAGTCCCTCCTTCCTGAAGTCTTCTTCACAGCAGCAATATATCATGGTCTTTCCTACCTGTAGCTCTTACTGCCTACTTCACTAATTTGGCACTTGGCATCTGCTACCCTGCATCCTCATTGGTTTGTAAGGGCTGTGTTCTCTCTCCTCAGTTAGATTTTTTTAGCTCCCTTGGAACTAGGATTATGTTTGGACATATATAACTTAGCATAATTCTATTTATAACAGTATTTAATGTATTTCTACTGAAAGAATATCTAAAACTGACATAAATTAGCGCATATATTTTAATTCTATTTATATAAGGCATAAAGCAAGGCAAAACCATTTTTTAATGTTATAAGTCAAGATAGTGATTATCCTTTAATGGAACAGTATGAGTATAGACTAATTTGGGGGGAGTTTCTGAAGTGCTAATTTTTGGTGAATTTGGGTTACAAAGATTCATGAAGCTCTTCCTCTCTATGTAGGCTTTTCTGCACATATTTTAAAAAGTTAAAATTGTTTTACAAAGATAGCATACTAAAATTATTTTTTCAAATTTATTTTACAACAAAACATTCATCAGTGGAATAGAAAATAAAAATAGAAAAATGGGCCCAAAACATAAGTTTCCATTATACCTTATCATGTAAAGATTCTTCAAGATTCTTTCTGAAAGTTTCTGATTCTTGAATTAAAACATTCTAAAGAAAAGAAAATAGCAGAAATAATTAATAAATTAAACATAAAATACTTAAAAATATATTGATTAATATCTTATCACTCAAGAATCCTCTTAGATTCCTTCCTTAGTTCAGGTATTTCTTGGTTTCCATGGAAACCATGCTTTGATGAAATTTTCAAATGTGAGACCTTCACATTTAAAAAAATACATAATTTAAATGGGAAATGTTATTTTGTAACACTTGAATGAACAAATGAAATAAATATTGCATTTTAAGCTATTTCTGTTTGCCTTTTCTCAGACCACATTTTAAATCAGAAACTATTGGTTATTCTTCAAGTAAGAAAAAGTGAGCAACAAGCTAAATCTTAGAGGTGTTATAAAAAATTCAGAAGAACTCACTTCTATTGTCTGAAGAAAGAAGAAATCATGAAATCATATTCTTAAAAATTTCACTTTCTGGACATCTACTGCAATGTGGAATTAACAATTTATAATGATACTTAAATTATTAGAGAAATAACAAACTCTAGCTATTCAGAAACCTAATATTACATGTCACAAAGTCAGTGGAAATAAGTTGGCATCATAGATACTTAAAATAAACCTTGCCAGAAAATTATTTTTGTTGTTAAAAATTATTTATTTTTCTACAAAACACACAAGTACTATAAGGCATTATTTAAAATAATGTATTCTTTTTCAAAGTTATAGAATAAAATTAAACTAAGAGTGTAGTAATTGCATAGGGGCCATGTATTTGAAGTTGTATGAGAGGAAGTCATGTCTTATTACTTTCTAATGGGTAAATTAATCAAACTACTTTAACTTTTTGTCAAAACATTTTCCCTATTTTGGTTTATTTTATGTACTAATGGAAAATGTCTAGCTAAAATAGTGATTGGCATTCAATCTAGATTTCTAAAATGATGTGATCATCCGGGTTTTATACCCTACCTTAATTTATGCTCTGGAATTGGTAACCAGCTCTCATAACTCTTGCTGGTCTGGTAGCTGCCAACTATCAATGAGACATATATAACTGTAAATCACATTGCAGACTGTACAGAAGCACTATTTCTGAAATAATGCAGCTGAAAATACTGGGTTCCTAAACCCTCTACTGGGATTGATACTAGTTCTTTTGATGATATAAACTCACTTAATTTTGACTTTTAGACTGGTGTGTAGGTATCAGTCACTTGACACGTGAATATTTCAAATCACCTCCCCCCCAAAAAAGTATTGACTTGTGTCTCATCACTTTTTTATTTTGCATACCAGGCAGAGGATAAATAAAATATTTTCATCATAAAAGCACAGCATATTTTAATACATTTGCCTCATATGAACATGTGAATATAAAAGATTTATATATCATGCAAATTTTTTATTCATCCCAAATTTGATCTTACACTTTTTTAAATAAAAAATATGCATTCCTTTCTAAGAATATACCAGGCATTTTTAAAAACTAAGTAAATGGATCATCTGACCATTACAATGATTGCAGCTGTATATAAAACAAACATGAGCATTGCAAAATATTCATGTGATTTTACCCTTCTATCGTTTTACCTTTTCTTCTAGAGCAGCCATTCTTTCCTTTAAGTGTAGTTGTAGGCGTTCATTGGATTCAGTCAGAAGTCTATCAACCGTATCCGATAATCTCTTGTTATGCTCCTCATTCATTTTCTCTCTTTGCCTAGCCTTACATTTTAAAAAATGACATAAAAATCCATTCAAAAACTGTTTGAGATTATTTTTATAGTGTTGCTAGTTTTAAATTGAATTTAATTTTACATCTGTTTTGATTAAAGTGGTGGAAACATTTTATTCAAGTCAACAGGTCATATTTGTAAGTTTTAAATATAACCCATACTCAGTTAAAGGCTTTCTTCTTATATACAGAATACGAATTCATAAACCAATGATTGGGGGGTAATAGTTCTTAATATACATACTCTTTGAAGTTCTTGATTCTTCTCTTCAAGTTGACCCTCTAAATGTCTCATACGTTCTTCAATATTTCCATGTCTCTCTTCAGCCTGTTAAGAAATATGAAGAATACACCTGAAATGTAAGATTTGGTTAACACTTTTCCTCTAAATAAATTGAAATAAAATGTAAAGCAAGCTACTACCAACTGCAAACATAGTTTTTAAAAAATAAACTTTCTTCAAACAGGCAGCTGAACAGCATTGCTTGAAATGTGTCAGCTACAAAGGCCTGTTACATCCAAGCATCAGCAAAACATTGGAGTTATTTATGAGCAATGAAATCAGCCAAATGTAACATGCAGACTGTGCATGGTTTGAACACAAACCTGCCATTGTCCAATCTTAAGCTCCTGAAGCACTGAACTGCACAGATGGTTGATTATCAATAAATAAAAGTAACATAATTTTTATAAATGAAAAGAAAAACTTAGATGGATTCTATTTAGCAATAGAAAGTAAAGTCCAGTAGGACTACCTTCCTACGTATGGAGATCATTTCTTGTAGTTTAGCTTCCATAACATATTGATAATCATCAGATGAGGTAGAAGAGGTTGGATCAGACTAACGAGTCAAGGAAAAGGAGAGGGACAAAATTGAAAAATCAGAACTAAAGACACTGACACCAAACAGAACATAGCACAGAATGCTTAAAAGAAAAGTGTGACAGCAAATTTAATACTTTAATAGACAGAATTTTATGTGGAAAGAACTACATTGATATTTGGTGAACGCGATGCAGTTGATGGTTTTAAATAAAAAAACAATAATATACTAAAATAAAAAGCTATCAACCTAAGATATGAAAGGTTAGTGATGGCTGGCAATGAAAGACTACTACAGAATGAATAAAGCAACTCTGAAAGAGTTATATAATAATTGGAATTATGGGAAACCAAACACCAGAATATGTCTCTGATAGATTGTTAAAAGTTTGTATTACGGTTTGTTTGTCTATATTACTTAAAAATAATGGAAACAGTAGTTTCACAATGTTGAGGAATATGCTAGACAATGACTCAGGTGTAATTAATTAGGAACAAAATTTATTCTAAACCTTGCTCTGTAGAAAAAAGATTAAAAAAACTAAGTTTATTGTGAGTAGTCCCCAATTCAAGCAAGATTGAGTTTCCTCAGCAACAGGAAAACTTATGAAATGACTTCTGGTCTCTGAATGCACACTATGGTCATTGGTCTAGAATCTAATGGCCTACTCTCAGATACTTGGTCTCAAATATTGGTCTAACAGTCCACTCTCAGATATTGGTCTAGAATTTAATGGCTTACTCTCAGATAGGTTTAATTAGAAATTTTAAATGAAAATGATTGAAAGTCCTCAAATTATCAATTGACAACAATGCTGTGAGAACAAGAAATCTTGTTTGTGACTCTCCTAAATGACATTAGGGGCCAATCCCAAACTGTTTCTGCATTGATTTGTTGCTGTGGAAACAAAATAGTGCCTAAAGTGAATAGGCAGCACAGTTTCCTTGTAAGCTCATGTTTGCCCAGTGCCAAGGTTAGATACATGTCTTGGAGGTGACCGTCAGGTTACCACAGGTGCAGAGTGTTCAACACATGTGACATTGCTGATAGCAAAATTGTTAGTATGTTATGCAAGGATTACATATGAAGTTACATCAACATTTTAATCATTGCAAGTTAAGTAATTATTACATTTAAAGGATTCTATGTCAGGACTACAAATTTAACTCCACAGCATATTCTGTCACATTTTATAAGCTCATTCTGAAACAGTGAAACTCACTTTATGCCAATATAGAACTATATATAAATATGTCATGCAGTAACTGAAAAGAAATAGTAACCTATTCATTTGATTCAGATGCATATATACTATTTTATGCAATAAATTCAAATTTAATCTATGAAAGCAAACATTTAACATTTCAATTCTGGTGTGCTTATGCAAACTACAATTCAACATTTACATTTTGTAAGGCTTTCCTTCTGATATTCTTATTTTATAAATGTGGAAGATAATAAAGACATAATAACCAATTTCTTTCCTCCAAGTCGTCCTCAAATTTCCAATTTAGAAGCTATACAGAGTTATCATGGTCCCCAAATGCCATAATTTTTTAAATAAAATTATTTAAATTTTAGAGTTCTATTAAGAATACAGTAAGTGGGTCAAAATGTTGTTGAAATTATATAATATAAATTCATAAAGGTATCTGTGATCCTTCAAAATTACATTTTAACATGCAGTTAGTAGTGTTTAAATTAATTAGGTGACTGACTCAAGACACTTGAGACATGAATATTTCAGCTGCCAAAACTGTGTCTTCAAAAATACAAGTTTTTAGAGGTCTTTAAAACTTCTCGTTGTTTCTGTTTACTTATTAAAAACACATCAAACTTAAAAAGAAAAAACACACAAAACACCAAAATTGTGAAAATTTCTTTCAGAGATAAAATAAGAATTTGGTCCTGTTTAAATTCCTATTATTGCTGATACATTTTATCGGTACTAGAAATACATAAAATACCCCATTCAAGATGAATTGTGTCCTTGCTAAAGGAATATGCATTTTAATTAAAAAGTAGATATAATAAATCATAAGACTGGGAGCCCAAAGTAATCTTTATTGGTTAATTGCGTATAAACTCACCAAAGCAAAACTTTTAGTTGTATCCATAACCATTAATCAATCATTCTGACTTTCTAAAAGACATAAATAAGCTTTGCCTATACACACACACACACACACACACACACACACACACAAACACACACACACACACATTAGAAGGAGAAAAATAGTTTATCAACCAAAGAATGCATTCAGACATCCCATCTAAATAATATATACTGGGACCAATTTTCAACCAACACTACTGATTTGCATTCTATGTGAAAACTATAGTTTTAGCAATTGTTGTAAATACAAAGATCACACAGAAACAGTCTGCTATTTTTTATACTCCTTGGTGAAAAACTGTTTATCTTGGTTTCACTCCTTAATATGATATAGGAAAATTTAAAATATACTAAAGTTTTAGGATGAACTACAGGCAGAAATGGTTTTGAGAACATGAATAAACTCAGAAAGGGAGAAGAAATTAAATTTAAAGAGAAAGACCTAGAAAAAAGAAGAAAAAAAGGTGACAGTAAAGTAGAAAAACGTATATTGGTGAAATAAAATGTCTGAGGGGTTATTAAGAATATCATTCAAAATATAGGAGGAGGAACCCATGTTTAAGCTAAGAAGAAATATTTTTACTTTAGTGAGTAGTCAAAAGGTTAATGAACAGAAAAAGACTATGATGATCCATAATAAGGAAATATCAGAAACAAATTGAAACAGAAAAAAAAAAAAAACAGATATAAAGATAGACCCTAAAGGTCTTGAGAACAGAGTACAAGAAAAAGTACAAGGCTGTTGAAACCACAAAACTTGGGAAAAGGAATGAAAGAGTGATCCTCAAATGTTTAAAAAAAAAATGACAGGCAAAAGGAATGTGTTCAGGATAAAATCTCAGTACTTAAGGAGCTTTCATAATGAATAAAATATGGTCATAATATAAAAAGTATATATTTAAAATATGTTGTTGACATAGCACCAGTCAGAAAAGAAAGTGATAAAAAGGAGAGTGAATTAGAGCATTTGAAGACTTTTTGGAAGAATTCCAATTTTCTGAAAAATGAAATCAAAGAGGTTCAGAGACAGTAAAGGGAGGAGAAAGCTGAGGGGAGCTATTTGTTGTGCCCAAGGTAATATTGTGCCCAAGATATATATATATCAACTTAACAGACTAGACAAGATAAGAGGAAAAAATATAAAGCACCTAATTCCAGTTATCTTTATATATTCTAAATCAATAATTCTTGGGAATATTTAATACAGTGTTTTTTATGTCAAATATTATATTTTAAATTGTTTTTATTCTCAGTCTATCAAAGGTTAATGTGGGGCAGTGATTTTCTGAATTGTAAATTGTGTTACTTGGGGGAAATTGCAGATTTTCTTGTGTTTTAGTCAAGATAATATTGATAATTATTTTAAGCTACAATTTTACAAAAGTTATTTTTCTTATTCAGTAACTCATCTAACCCCCCAAAACAGTGCAATGGAAAAAGATAACTCTTTTTGAAAGTCCTTTATGTTCTTTAGATGAAAGGCCTAATTATGCATATCTTAGTCTAGGTTATAGTGATTTAAGATCTGTGTTTGCAAGAAAAAATGAAATAATATGAACATGTTTAAATATTTTTTCAAATTAAATGATAAATTAATCTTTATCTTAGAAATCACATATTCCTGAAATTGCCAGAGTGGTTTACTGGTATGGTTTGTGACTACAGAACGATCCAAATTATAATCCCATCTTAATCAGTTTTATCCAACTAGTTACTCCAACACTCTGTAAACAAGCAACTATTTAAATGCTCTCTAATCCTGCTCTACGCTGTCAAAGGTTTGTCTTTCATTACCTGGTTAATTGTCCTATTTTAACCAACAGGAAGATCAGTCTACTGTTCATTTTTAATTATTTGCTTTTTTAGAAAATCAGATGTGTGTGTCTAATTCATTGCTGCATCAATTATTTTGGGTAAATCCTAATCCCGTAATTTTAAACTTAAAGTCCAGATACCTATCATACTCACTTATTGTAGTGGCCTTGAAAACTTAGCAAATATTAATGATTGTATAAAAATATAAATTGTGTGATTATTTTTGAAATCATATTAAATGTCAAACATGCTTTTAGTGACAAAATGTAGTTTTATATAACTTGTGACATATATATACACTTTGAAATGATGCCATTTCTGTTTGATTGTCAGAGGTCAGAATAGTTCTTTTTAACATTATAATGCTTGTAAAATTCTAAAATATTCAGATAGTTGCAGAATCTACCGGCCATATTATACAGAAAATTTTGAACACTCTTCAGCGTATTATTGATTTTAATTTTCAGATGAAATTACAACTATAAAGCCGCTTTCTGATTTTTAATTGTTTTAGACCTCAGAATTTTATAAGTCTAACTTCCCACTTCTAAGAAGTTTTATACTGTAGTTGGAGAGGAATCAAGAAGTTATGATATTCTCTATACTTCTAATAGCAATTGATGTGAAGCCTGTTAAATTGTTATGTCTCATATAACATTATCTTTTTTTGTTTATCTCCAGGATTATTATACAAATATTACCATGGAAAATTAACTATAACAATGACATGAAATTTTACTTGTTTTGTTAATGTTTAAATAGGCAGGGGGATCATCACATTTGTATAACAATTATTCCTGCTCGCATAAATATGTATGACAAGAAAAAAATTAACTTAATAACAGATCAATATAATGAAGATTAAATAAACTTAATTTTCATAAAGCCTATAGAAAATCTTAACACATTTCATTTTGATTACAAGTCCTTTCTACAAATATATCTAGGTTGACCAGTTGTTCTAGTGCAGTACCTTGGTTAGGGCTGCAATTCTCTGAGCCAGTTCAGCCTCTACTTCAGGCAAGGTTTCAGCCTTTCTCATGGTCTGCTGCAACTTTTGTTCAGCTAGCTCAAGACGTTCTTGTAACTGTCTGTTTTTCTCTTCCATCTGAAATGGGAATGGGAGCAGAGACACTTAAAGAGTCAGAGTTCGGATAGCAAACACCAGTCGCCAGGGGCTTTGCACTTCAGCCATGATTCTAGATTTAAATCAGCCACTACCACACCTAAATGTGCAAAGTGTTGATTGTTGTCTTGTTATCATATATTGCTTATCTGTTTCCTTCATACATTTCAGCACATTAAAACAATGAAGAAGCTCTTACCACTGGCAGCAAAAAGGAAAGAAATTACTCATGAGTATACATTTTAACAAAGGGAATATAGCTGAGTACTAAGACATCAGATATACCACCGTAGCAAAATATTGAAAATCATGGTATTTAGACTGGAGTTGGAGAGGTAATGTAGCATGATGATCCAGGCTCTAGAGATAAGGTTGACAAACATTTTCTGTAACAGGTCAGATAGTAAAAATGTTAGGCCTCCTGTATCATATGGCCTCAATCCCAAATACTCAACTGTGTTGTAGCACAAAAACAGTCATAGACAATGATTAAATGATTGGGCATGGCTGTGTTCCAATAAGACTTTATTAACAAGAGCAGGCAACCAACCAGCTTTGGCCCACGGTATAGTTTGCCTGTTTCTGCTCTAGAGCCCAATAAACTTAGTATTCCATTATTGGCTCTGGTGTTTAGTAGATGTATGATCTTGGGAAAGTCTAACTGTCTCTGAACTGTAGTGTCTTTACTACAATAACACTACCTACTTCATAGGTGGTGGTTAGAATTAAGTGAGGTAATACATGAAAACTGTTTAGCACAGATTCTGGCTCATGCCTACATGAAAAGTAAATCAGAGTCATTATTTGTATTACTATTAAGATAAATAATTTATCTTTCTAGAAAGTAAATTTCACACTGAAAATCGTATTTGTTTTGCTAGAGAATTTCAAATTTTAGAGAATGATTACTCAAACATCTGTCAAGAAGTACCCTATTTTATTTACTCCGTTTTGTGAGAATGATGAGAACGCATGGACCAGAAGAAAACCAAGACAGAGATACTGAACCTGCCGTAGGATAGCTTCTTTATTTGCTAACTCATTTTCTAGTTTATCATTCATGTCATGTATGGAGGTAGATTCTCTCTGAGCACTGAGGTAACGCTTTTCAAGGGTTGTAATTCTTTCTTCCATATCTTCCTTTTGTGCCATGGCCTACAATTAAAATAATTAAAAAAAAGCAAATCAGATTCTCAGATTGTTTAATTATTGTCTTGTTAGTTAAATAAAAAAGAAACATAAAAACTACTGCATTCTTGAAGTAAATACTCATTCCTTTCTTTTCATTGAACGAATGTGAGATTGCAGGTGCATGTTCCCAACTTGGCTATCAGAATTATTTTTGAATCTTCGGTTAACCAAAAGCTTTCTGCTGTCTAAGAATGCAATGGAGTAGCTTTTGAAACTCTCTACTGTAGAACTGGCATTCTTGTAAGACAAGTGGCAGATAAATTAGTTCATTATGCAGTAAAATTAAGTACAATTATGAGTAGAGTTGCAAATCATAAAATTGTTAAAAAGGTGGCTACAGTTCTAAATTGTAAAGCAATCTTCAAATAGATAACAAATACCATCCGTATTCTTACCTTCACATTAAGAAAGAGGAACTCTGTGGTTAAAAGGGCAGGCCAAAAAAAAAAAAATAGTACATTTGGATCTTATTTACAAGTTTACCAACTGACTTAGAAACTTAGCCATTTACCTAGTTATGTATGTTTCAATTACATAAGATTTTAAAGAAGTCCATGAACACATAAATATAGGAAAAAATCAAGTTCAAGTGGAGAAAATCATGGCATTGATAATATTTTAAACAGTAATTTTTAAATAATAGAATTTATAGATAGTAATATGGAGATAATTTTACCTTACTCACAGCTTACATGGAAATTTATTGGTAGTTAGATAACCTACTTTATTGACAAGATGTTGGGTGAAAATCAAGTGCAGAAGTGAGGCTCATTGGCCTGGAATTGTTTCCTGAGAATGTGGGAAGCTTCTTTGTATAAGGATCCTGGAATTGAGGAAATGGCTATAGTTTCCATATCTTATTATCCAGAATCATTTCATCACTTATTCTTAATCAGTGCCTTTGTCACTCTCCTACAGGGTCCAGACCCAGTCCTGTCACATATAATAATCAGATAAACAGACAGCCTTTCTTCCAATTTTCTTTCTTTTTTTTTTCAGATGATAACTCTAATGAAAAGATAGGTTGAATAAAAAGTAAAATAAGAAATAAAATAGGTAATGTCCTAATCTAATATAATAGCAAGACATAAATTTTGTTTAAATAAAGAGAGAAAATACCAGAAGTAGTGGATAAAAGGGTTGAAATTAAGAATTTCAGGGAAATGGGATGAAAACTTGAAGTGAGATGCTGTGTGTGTTTATACATGTACCATATTTATACATGCCATTATTTGACTTTGAGAATTTTTGTATATATAAAAAATTAAAATTAATTAAAAAGTAATAGATCAGCCAGAGGCGATGGCTCACACCTGTAATCCCAGCATTTTGGGAGGCCAAGGTGGGCAGGATCTCTTGAGGTCAGGAGTTTGAGACCAGCCTGCCTGGCTAACATGGTGAAACCCCGTCTCTACTAAAAATACAAAAAACTTAGCTGGGCATCATGGCGCATGCCTGTAATCCCAGCTACTCAGAGAGGCTGAGGCCTGAGAATCGCTTGAACTTGGGAGGTGGAGGTTGCAGTGAGCCGAGATCGCACCACTGCACTCCAGCCTGGGCCACAGGACAAGACTCCATTTCAAGAAAAAAAAAAAAAAAAGGAATAGATCCACCATGAAACTCATCATGTTGTCCCTAGTCTCCTGCCCACCCACAAGTTAACTCTCTCTCTTGTATTTTTGTCTTTTATTCTCCTTACTTTTCCTCCACGCAGCTGCCCGAGAGATATTTCTAAATGATCATATTGCTTCTTGGTTTCAATACTTTTATTTCTTCCCCTCCATCTTCAGGGTAAAATCTGAGCTACAAAGCCTGGAATAAAAGTGGTTTTGTGACCTGATACTTCCTTGCTTCAGTGTACTGGGGCTAATAACATCCCCCCAAAATTTGTGTCCACTCTGAACTTGTGAATGTGACCTTATGTGCAAATAAGATTTTGTTCACATAATCAAGTTAAGATGAGGTCACACAGGATTAGGATAGGCCCTAAATCCAATGACTGGTGTTTTTATAAGGAGGGGATTTGGGGACACAGAGATATACCGGGAAGAAGGAGGAAGTCAGTCAGAGAATTGCGTTATACGGAGTTGTACTGCTACCAGCCAAGAATGCCAATGACTCCCAGTAACCATTAGAAGCTAGAAGGGGTGAAGAAGAAATCTCACTAGAGCCTTCAGAGAGAATATGGCCCTGCTGAAACATTGATTTCAGACTTAAAGCCTCCAAAACAGTGAGTGACTAAATTATGGTTGTTTTAAGCCACCCAGTTTGTGGCAATTTGTTATGGCAGCTTTCCAAAACTAATGCACTCTGACATCATGTCTACCTGGAATGTGTGCTGTCTTCTTTGTCTAGCTCAATCCTACTGACCATCAAGACCCAGTCAAAAGCTACTTGATTAATTATGTTGACATTAAAGTGCAAACATAAAAAATTAAATTTAATCTATGAATTCAGCAAAAACTAGCCAGACTAATTTTTAAGAAATATTATATACATACTCCTAGATTTTAGATATCCCAAATAATGCCTACTATTTAAAAAGCTTTTTATTTTCACTTTTGACTTTTTCTACTTTACATATTTTTTATCTCAATGATGGTAGAGTTTTTATCTTAGAGGATCTTTTCAGAGTGCTTAATATTGTATTCTGTCAGTTTCATTTGCAAACAGAACTCTGGAAAAATTTTGTGGTCTGAAGAGAGAAGTCTAAAGCTAACCTGTGTAAATAAACTTCTTACTAAATTTTAACAGCAATAAAGTCAATAAAAGATATACACACATTTCTCAAGAACGTGAGCACTGAAGTAGTACATACTTGCTCCAAATGCTAGTTTGGGACACTTATTAACTCTGCTATAAGGGATCAATATTGGTCACCTTTTCTGTGCTTCACCTTCTTCATATATTGTGTGGGTTGAGATTCTAATATGTAGCACATAGCATTGTTGTTAAGAATCAGGAAGTGCTTTGTATGGTGTCTCATGTAGAAAACACCCTCGATGAATAATAGCTGTTATTTATTATTAATTACTATTATGTACACAATTAGATGATCTCACTCTATGACATAGATTACATGCAGGAATTTTTGCATTTTGTAATTTTGGTACTGCATTTTTTGATTCAGTGATTCATGTGGGAGATTCAATTTTTAACTGCAGGCTGTGTTGCCAAAAATAAACTGGATTTACAAGTCAGAGAAAAAGCTTTTCCCTCTGTCATTTGAAAAATTCTAAAAGAGGAAGCTTTTTCTAGTCCCTAAAACTTGCTAACTATAAAAAAATGAGAAAAAATAAAGATTCAATGATCTCTTGACCTGAAGTTCATGTATAAATTGGATTTTGTTCATATTTAATAAATATAACTCTCTGGTAATTTAGATCTATTAAAGTGAAAAATATAACTACATGTTTCAGATAACAGAAAAGGCAACACTGAGATGTATTTAATTCATTTAATCACATAGTGAAATTCTGAAGAACTGTTAATAGGAAGTTGGAAATACAGGATGGTTTTATTCACAAAACAAAATGTAATTAAAATACTCCACTGAAAATTTTAGCTACTGGCACAGCTATGTATTTGATATATCATTATCCATACACAATTAATAATCCTTTTGATTAAAAACTGGAGAGATAATCCACTTGTATGAGATTGTCTATTTTTCTAATTTGAGTGCTGTGTCTAGCTTTAATCCAATTCACGTATTCTTCCTAGATCAAAATCAATTTAAGGAGTTTTGTTTGAAGACAAAATGTAAAATGAAATTAAATTTTGGATAATTTCTTTTTTGACAAAGAAAAACTACAAAAGTATATTCTGAAGCCATCAGTGGAACATATTTATAAATTAGATTGGTGCAAAAGTAATTGCAGTTTTTGCTATTCAAAGTAATAGTTAATTTTAGATACCTTAGAATGTCCTCACATGCAAAGCAAATTATCTTTCTGTTTTTTATTATATGGTTGTTTTTTCTTATTTCCTAATTTTTATTCAATTATTACAACAAACATTTATTACCTGTACAATTTATAAATCATACTATGCTAGCAATGCTATAGGAGTATCAAGAAAAACGAGCTTATTTTTTTCTACTAAGAAACTTGCAATCCGTGGCTTATGCCTATAATTGCAGCCCACTGGGAGGATGAGGTGGGAGGATCCCTTGAACCAGGAATTTGAGACCAGCCTAAGCAACACAGTGGGACCCTTTCTCTACAAAAAACACAAAAATTTTCCAGACATCGTGACATGTGCCCTGTAGTCTTAGCTACTCCAAAGGCTGAGGTGAGAGGATTGCTTGAGCCTAGGAGTTCGAGGTTGCAGTGAGCTGCAAACACTACTGCACTTCAGCCTGGACAACAGAGCAAGACTCTTTCTCTAAAATAAATAAATAATATTTTAAAAGAATAATTAAGAAAAGGAAAAGAAACTTGCAATCCAGTTGACGCTGTGTGACCATAACCCGGAAAAATATTATTCAGGAAAATAAAAGCTTTAAGTGCTAAGTAATTTGTTTTTTAAGTACGTGATTTTCACATCTTCCTGCTTATTGAAAAAAAATAACCAAATATTGATTATTTAGAGGACAGTTATGTTGTAGCTGCATTTTATGATAGTTGCTATCACTGAATTATTTATTGTGCTGTGTTGATTTTGGAAGCAGTTCATAGTGGAAGAAGCACAGGTTTTGAAGCCATGCTGATCTTATTTCTCTTCCGTGCTGCCGAGGAGGGAACTGCATAGACCTTTGGCAAGTTACTTTACCTCACTGAGCTTTGTGGGTCTCATCTGAGAAAAATGGACATAATAATTAGCATTGCCCCTTTTGCCAGTTGTGAGAAATTTGAGACTTTCCATGTAATACACCCGTAATAGTTTTCACATGTGACTCATCCTTAAAAAATTCTTCATAAACCATGGGCCTGGGTGTTGAGACCTGAATATTTCAGAATTAGTTTATTTAGCTTTCACAGTGCTCTGTGTGTGTGTGTGTATACAAAAAAAAAAAAAAAAAAAAAGTGATGCATCCAGTAATGCAGGCTGAGTGTAGGCCCTTTCACAGGTTTCATCAACGCCATCAGTTCCTACAGTCTTGCACCTGGCACTTTACACTTTTCCATTGCCAGCCTGGCTCTGGAAACATTTGTGTTTGCAACCTCCCTTCAAAGGTGGATGATGAGAGATATTCCTTTCTCAGGAAACTCTTCTAAAATATATACGTAGAAACGATGGGGCTGATAAGAGTAGTTGTATTTTAAAATAATTCCACATGAAAGGAGAACGTTTTGCCCGTTAGAATGGATTCTTAATAAAAGAACACCTGGTATCATAGAAGTGACATTTTCCATCTGACTGGGTGTTTTGTCACCTACATTCAGAGGCTATTAGTATCAAGGAGTTATTTTTAAATAGGCAGTTAGAAAATGGGGATTGGATGTTGGGCCTTACCTGTAAGTGATGCTGGATTAGATAAGCATTAATAAAGCAATGAGTACTAAGATGAAAGGAAATCATCTAAATCTCCAGAGCCAAGAGAATGAAGATGGAGAGAATGAACAACAGACCAAGAAGTGAGCCCGGTGATTTGATAGCCAGAAATCCTAGTAATTCCTTAACAGTGATACAGAAGAGGGGTTAAACTGCCTTTACTTTATGAATTCTCTGAGTTTGAATTGTGGGGAGTAGTGAAGAGAAGAGATGCATCCATGAACTATTATATTAATTCACAAAAAGTTGTATCATTATCTGTGCTGCAGTGGAGCAGTCTACCACTTCATGGTTCATCTATCTCTTTTCTGTTTTGTTTTGTTTTGTTTTGTTTTGCTAGCAGGCATCGTCGTAGTACATATTCTGATATCATTCACACCTTCTGATATTTACCTATAAATATCTATTCTTTCAGCAAAGATTTTTTGAGTGCCTATTATACAATCAATAGCTGCGCAGGTTCTCTGAAGACAGCAGTGAACAAAACAAGAAAAAAATCCTAGCCCTTATAGATGTTTACGAATAGTTGGGGAGGGAGGCATATGATAACCAAGTATATCAGTAAAATATACATTGTGTCAGGTGATAGAAAGTCCTGTGGGATAAGCAAACAAAAGAAGAGGGAGAGTGTATATGTGTAAATAACAAGGTCAGGGCACATTTCACTGAGAAAACAACATTGAACAAAAGGCAGAGAGAAAAGAAAATGTAACAAAACAGGTCTGGCTTGCTTAAGAGGTCACTCCAGTTGAGCAGAGCATGTTAGGGTGAGACAGTAGATGATCTCCAAGAGGTCAGGAAGGTGGTAGTAGAGAGACTGTACATGGCTTGTAGACCACTGTGAGGGTTTTGATAATAGTGTAAGTAGAATAGGTAGTCATTGAAAAGTTTTAAGCAGAAAAGTGACATGAACTGACTTATAGGCAGGCTGCTCAAGCTGCTGTGTTGAGCATAGACTGAGGTGAGCTGAACGCATGAGCAGGAAGACCAGGCAACAGATGAGCATTGAAATAATCCAGTGAGAGAAAGTGATTGTGTAGAAAAAGCAAAAGCCATGAAGATTCTGAGAAGAGGTCCCATTATGAATATTTTGAAATTGTAAATAACAGGATTTACTGCTGAATCAAACCAAGTGTGAGAGGGGAGAGATCTTAAGGACAGCTTCAAGATTGTTGGCCTGAGCAACAATAATAATGGATAAGGAAGACTGCAGGAGGGTCTGGTTTGCTGAGAAAATATCAAGAAAAGAGTCTGAAATGCTAATTTTGAGATATCCCTTAGTGACTGAGAGAGAAACATCTGGAAATCAGGAAAGAAGGACAAGTTGGAGATATTAATTGGGAATCCTAAGATGATGGTGGCTTTTGGAGCCATGAGACTGCAGAAATTCACCAGGGAAATAAAGGTAGGTAGAGAAGGGAAGACACTCCAAGGTGGGGGAGGAGAAATAGAAGCAGTAAAGGAGCCTACGAAGAGGTAAGCAAGTAAATACGGATGAAAACCAGAAGAGGATAATGTGCTATGAGCCCAGTGAAGAAGTCCTCTGGAAAATGGATCAAGTGCTCCAGAAGACTGAGAATTGAACCTTGGATTCAGTAACATGGAGGTCAGTAATGACTTTTGTGAGAAGAGTTTTGGTGGAACAGTCAGGGAAAAAGTAAGATACAATTGGCTTACGAGAGAATGGGAAGAAAAGAATTGGACACATAGAATAGGGCCAACTTGATGAACAACTAGCTAGTTATATACAAAAGATACTTTTAAAAGATAAAAATACATTTAAAAGAATATGTAAAAATGGGAAAGGCAGAAAGTCAGAAAACGCAATTTCCACAAATATAATTTTCTTTTTAGTTGTGACTGAAAAGGTGAAAAAGTGAAAATATTCTAAACTTTCACCTTAGCAGGTAAAATGATTTGACAGTGTTACAAATTAAACATCTCCTAGTATTTTTTTTTAGTAACTTAAAGTACTCTCTTTACTTGATATTAGCCAAGAGACTGAGAAATGACTAAAGTACTCATTTTTTTAAGTAGAAAAAGGGATGTTATGTCTAACAGGAATTTAATACATAGACAAAGAAAGGTCATGTTATACATATGCATGCATATGTATATTAACAGAGCTACATTCCCCTTCATGACACAAAACCAAAATAAGCAATGGAACAATTTAAGGTATTTTTGTAGTATTCCTATATGCTAAGGGTATAGCAATTCATGATTCATACACATATCTAGAGTTATTTAAAATTAAAAGTTTACATTTAAAAAATTTTATTAACAGCTTCAGAATGTCTTTGTTATATCTGACCCTTGATAGCACAAATTTCTTTCCATATATATTTAAAATGCTCATGAAGTAAACTATGTTTGCCCTATTGAACAAGTTTCATAACTTATATAATGCATGCCAAAGTATGGTCTTTTGAGAAGTAAAAAGTGTATGGTCATTACGGGAAATTATGGAAACAGTATCTCAGAAGCAGCATTCAGAAATCAAAGACTGAAAGTGGCATGAATCACTTACCTCCCTAATGTCCCTTTGATACTTGGTGTTCATTTCTTCTGTTTTAATGAGATCCTTTCTTGCTGTCTCTGCTTCCTGTTCCACCTCTCCCACTCGGGAAGAAAGGGCTGCTAAACGTTCTTTCATCTGGGCCATTTCATAGTTTTGCTTTTCAAGCAATTCTTGTAGTTCAACTATTTGACTAGTTTCATCGGTTGAGTCTATAGAACCATTGGACAAACGCTGCAGAAATAGAAAAAGAAATGGCACTTAAGAATTTTCATCTTTAATTTAAAATTTAAAATAAACTTAAAGAAATTAAACTGACACTGCTTTCACAGTGAGAAATAAGAAATTCTGAAAAGAACTAGTTTTGCCGAAAAACTAAGTTTCTAAGGAAACTGTTAATTGACATTAAAATACGAAGGTAGATCAGTAATTTTCAAACAGTTTAATAGATGTATTTGAAATATGCTATGCTATGCTCTCTCTCTATATAAAACATAGCATAAAACACTGATGTATCCTAAACATTTAAGTGTTAGCTACTATTTTATCAATTAGATATATAATTTATTAATTTATAATACTATGATATAACACCACACATTATTTTTAATTAATGGGTAAGGACCTATAAGGTGTACAATTTTAAAATTTTTCTTCAAGATCCCTTGTAAATTTTTAAGTTTTATTTTCAATCATGCCCAGAAGAATAACTTACCAAATATATTTTATCACAGATTATTCCTGCTGTGAATCTGACCTAGCTGGAACAAACATATAGTATAGAAAAGTTTTTATTTCTATATTGCTATTAACATAAAATCATGTGTGCACACAGCTCACAGGAAGGAGGCTGAAAGGGGTTAAATATTTTGAGAGCTCATTTTTCTTCTTTCCGAAAGGACTGCTTAGAAACCAGGGTTTTCTAAAAATATGTCTTCAGAAGTATGCCCTACGGCTAAAGTCCAAAATATATAAACAACTCAAACAACTCGATAGAAAGAAAATAAATCCCCAGATAAGAAACAGGGAAGAGACCTGAATAAACATTTCTCAAAAGAAGACATACAGATGACCAGCAGATATATGAAAAAATGCTCAATACCAACAACGCATCAGGAAAATGCAGATTAAAACCACGATGAGATATCACTTCATACCTGTTAGAATGGCTATTAGCAAAAAGCCAATAAGTGTTGGTAAAAGAATAAGAATGTGGTAAAATGGAACCCTTGTACACTACTAGTAAAAATGTAAATTAGTATAGCCACTACAGAAAAGGGTATGAGAGTTCCTCAAAAAATCAAAATTATCATATGATCCAGAAATCTCACTTCTGGGTATATAACCAAAGGAATTGAAATCAGTGTGTGGAAGGGATATCTGCACTCCTATGTTCAATGCAAAATTATTTACAATAGCCAAGAAACGGAATCAACCTAAGTGTCTATCAACGGATGAATGGATAAAAGCGAATGTGGCATACATAAACAATGAAATCCTATTCAGTTTCTAAGAAGAAGGAAATTCTGTCATTTGTGACAACATGGATGAGCCTGGAGGACATTATTCTAAGTGAAATAAGCCAGGCACAGAAAGACAAATACTTCTTCACCTCGCTTATCTGTAGAATCTAAAAAGTCAAACTCATAGAAGTTGATAGAAGAATGGTGGTTGTCAGAGGCTGGAAAAAAAGGATAGCTGTGATGAGTTAATGGGAGATGTTAGTCAAAGAGTAAAATAATTCAATTATACAGTAAGAATAATGGTCTATTACACAGCATGATAGCTACAGTTAATAATAAATAATACATTGCTAGAAGAGTAGATTTTAAGTGCTCTCACCACAAAAATGATAAGTGAGTGAGTGATGGATATATTAAGTTGATTGAATCATTCCACATTGTATACATATAGCAAAACATTACATTGTAACTCACGAATATGTACATTTATTATTTGTCAATTAAAAATTAAAAGGCCTGGTGTTGTGGCTCACTCTTTTAATCCCAGTGCTTTGGGAGGCTGAGGCAGGAGACTGCTTGAGGCGATGAATTTGAGACCAGCCTGGGTGACATAGCAAGGCCTCATTTCTAGAAAAAAATTAAAAAAAAAAAATAGGGTGTGGTGGCATGCAACTGTAGTGCTAGCTGCTCAAGAGGCTGAGGCAAAAGGATGGCTTGAGCCTAGGAGTTTGAGGCTGTAGTGAGCCATGATCATGCCACAGCAATCCAGCATGGGCAACAGAGCCTTACAACCTTTTAATAAATAAATAAATAAATAAATAAATAAGAAAAGAAAAGAAAAGAAAGTATGGGCTGTATACGGTGGCTGGCTCTTGTAATCCCAGTATTTTGGGAAGCTGGGGTGGGAGAATCACTTGAGGCCAGGAGTTTGAGACCTGCCTGGGCAACATGGGGAGACTCCATCTCTAAAAAATAGGAAAATTAGCCAGGTGTTGTGGCACGCACCCATAGTCCCAGCAACTAGAGAGGCAGAGGTGGGCGGGTTGCTTAAGCCCAGAAGGTCCAGGTTGTAGTGAGCCATGATTGCATTAGCGCACTCCAGCCTGGGTGAAAGAGTGGGGCTCTGACCAACAGTAATAATGATAATAATAATAATAATGATAAATAAAAGTATGCTCCTCAGCCTAGCTACATTGGAGAAGCTTTGTAGTGAGGACGGTGCAGCAATTTGGGAGAAATAACTAAGAGAAAAAGAACATAAGTAGAAACAGAAAGTATGGAGAGAAAATACAGAAAGTACAGTCATTTCCGCTCATGTTTTCAGCACTTGTTTAAAAACATGAATTTGTTTCAACATGATAGATATATTATAAAACAATTTCAATGTAATGCAAATTTTTTTTAATATGCAATTTTGTTCCTGAGAAGCACTGGCTAAATACAGAAAACCACACCTGGCTGAAACAAGCCACATAGGAACACATAAAATGCACACATGCCCATTCCTCAAATATCTAAAACTGACCTCAATGCCCCATGTATGTCATAAATTTGCCCATCGACACCTGTGTTACAACTTTCTGATTTCAGATACCTTTCCTTCTACCACTTCACAAGAAATGAAAGCCTTTAAGTCTTCTAACACTTCCACAAGCAAACTTCAGTTCTTTCTCGGGGAAAAAAAAAATACTTATCACTGGATTTGTGCTATTTCCAACTATTTAACAGGTGGAAAATTGTGCTACCATTTTTATTAGCTTTTTTACTTTTATTTTAATGTGACACTGATAAAGTTTTTAGTGTTGTGCCATAAACTTCATTACCCCCTTAAGCCCTGTGATTTTTATTGCACAATATTGCATAGCTCATGATATTTAGGAATGCAAATGACACATAGAGCAGAGTGGACTATAGGAGAATGAGAAGAACAGAAAGCATCATGAAAGCAGTGAGAAAGATAAAACACAGAGAAAGGAAATGCAGGCAAATGGCAAGAAGTACTGTAAGTCCAATAACCTAAACAATGTGAGAGTGTGGAGAAATAGCTGAGCGAATCAAAATTAAAAGTGCAGAGAACGATAGAGACAATTGCCTTTTTAAAGTTGACTAGAGGAATTTCTCAATGTGAAAAGGTAGAAGTTCTAATAAATCTTACGCTGGTCTAGTTACTTGTAGACTGTATACAGGATTTGAAGATATTTAAAATTATGGCAAAATCCCTCTAAAATCAGTTATCATACCTCAGTTATCTCAAATTTGGAAATAACTGACTGGCAATTGGTTCCACCCGTCTTCCCTAATCCAGATCTTGGGTGCTGCCTAATGATTATAAACTGGCCTTTCTGAGTTCAGTGTACAGATAGTTGTGTACTGTAGAAGTTCACAATTCCCTCCCTCTAAGAGCAATTCCCAGAGAAATGTTCAGCTCTGATCCTTCAACCAGCAACATTTCCAGCAGAAAGGGGAATAGAGACTCTAAAGGGAGATGTGATTAATGAACTGCAGTACGCACTCCAACATTCCCACATATTCGTAACAGCACTTACTCCTTTTATTAAATAGAATTTGGCACCCAAAATACAGGAGTTCTATGTTCAGATATGGAATGATATCTTCAAAGAATTAGGTCTGTAGATTCAACTTGTATCTTAAGAGATAATTTAGTAACCAACAGAGATTTCTTGGAAATAACATTTACATACTATGAATAAAAGTACAATGCAATCATACTAAATAATTAAATTCAAACACACTTCTTAAAAATAGAAGAAACTATTGTATTTTTGGGGTAAACAAATATAACTTGATATGTTTGTACAATGAAAACAAATATATTACTGATCTCTCCAATAAAATGAATGAATCACAAAAACATTAAGCTGAGAAATAGAAGCTAGATACAAAAGAGTACATAATGTGTGATTCAATTTATTTGAAATTCTAGAAAAGATCATCCTAATCTATAATGGCAGGAAAACAGATTGGTTGTTGCCTGGGCTGGGAGTTGGAATGGGGGACGTGGGGTTGACTTCAAGGGGGCATGAGAGCACTTCTAAGGTTTATGGGGATGTTCTTTATCTTGATTTGGGTGTTTACGGAGGCACATATATTTATCAAAATTGACAGAATTGTGCACTTAAATTGTATGTTACTTGTACGTTAATAAATTTGCTTAAAAACCTATAAAAACCTTGAAAAACAAATTTTTATTTTGAAAAATGTTTCAAAGAATTGAAAAATCATATTTAAGATTCTAGAGCTCTGAAGAATTTTGGAGAAACTGAGACTCAGGTAATCACATAGAGGTGATCTGAATTAAAATGCAGAACTTTTATTCCCAGTTCAGTTAGTTTACCCTTTACCATATTGCCTCTAATCAGAACATATAAATCAACCGGATAAAATTATATATGATGCATGGTATAGGCATGTACCAAGCAGGTACCAAGCATCCACACACCATTATATATATATATCACTCACACACCCCCAGCCCCAGACAACCACTAACTACTTTCTGTCACACAGATTCACTGTTCTGGACTTTTCATAGAAGTGGAGCCGCTGAACATGTGTTCTTTCGTGACTAGTTTTATGCACTGAGCATGATGTTTTTGAATTTCATTCAATATTTTATATATATACATACATATATATGTATTCAGTGGAGTTTATATATATACACATATATATTATATATATATAATATTGGTAAATATTTATTCAGTGCAAATGAACGATATTTATTTTCTAATTTGAAAAATGTTTGTTCTAATTCTGTGCACCTGCGCTCCATTAAAATCTTGTTAATGCACTTAACAAGAAAATTGCATACTTTTAAATGGGCTCAAGGTAAGAGAAATTTAACTAACTATAGATAGTAATCAGGCAATTAAAATAAAACACTTTTAAAATGTTAACTTTTTAAATTCCATTAAGCAGTAAATGTTCACTGCATAGTCTTTATGCTACTGTGTTGGGGTTACCCATGAGGAGATTTTAAAACTCTCAATTTTTATTCCGTAGTGTTTATGAAACTTGTATTTGCAGAAAATATATAATCTTTTATTTATTCTCATTACCTTAAATATATTGTATGGTGAGCTTACTGTGTGTCTTAATAATATCAGAATAAAAAGTCATATTAAAACTGTGATTTATATCTTAGAAAAAGATCTTATTTTTGTTCCAAACGATTGTTAACTTGACTTACCTTTAAAATAAATTGTGGCACTTTAATTTAAATGACAAATGGCTGTATTAAAAGTCAATACTTATTTTAAGCAGCTTTACTGGGATATAATTTACATGCTATAAAATGCACCCTTTAAATATAAAAAGTTCAGTGGAGTTTAGTATACTTACAGAGTTGTGCAACTATCAACATCAGTTAATCTCACATTTTTTCACCCTTAGTGGAAATCTCATAATTATTAGCAATCACTGACACACCCCCAGCCCCAGACAACCACTACTTTCTGTCATACAGATTTGCAGTTCTGGACTTTTCACAGAAGTGGAGTTGCTGAACATGTGTTCTTTCGTGACTAGCTTTATGCGCTGAGCATGGTGTTTTTGAATTTCATTCAAGTACCGTAGCATGTTATCCACACCTCATTTCTACATTGATGAATAGTATTCCATCATGGGGATATATTACATGTTATTTATATATTCATCAGTTGAGGGACATTAACGTTGTGTCCACCTTTTGGCTACTATAAATAACTGCTGTGAACTTTTGTGTATAAGTCTTTATATGGACAAATGTTTTCAGTTCTGTTGGATCGATTCCTAGAGTAGAATTGCTGGACCATATGACAATTCTATCTTTAACATGTTGAGGAAATGTTTTCCAAAGTGGTTGCACCATTGTACATTCCTACCAGCAATGTATGAGAGTTCTAATTTTCCACATCTTCACCAAAACTTATTATTGTCTATCTTTTTATTTCAGCTATTCTAGTGGGTGCAAAGTGATGTTTCCTTATGGTTTGGATTTGCATTTCCTAATAACTGATGAAGTTGGACATCTTTTCATGTACTTATTGTTCATTTGTATATCTTATTTGGAGAAATGTCTATTTGAATTATTTGCCTTCATATTAATTGATTTACATGTATTTTTATTGTTGATTTACATGAATTCTTTACATATATTTTGATTCAAGTATTTTATGAAACATATGGCTTGAAAATAGCTTTTCTCTATTCTGTAGACTATCTTTTCACTTTCTTTCATGATGGTATTCTTTGAATTTCAAATGTTTTTAATTTTAAGAAGGTCCAGTTTATCATTTTTTTTTCTTTGTGGCTTGGGCTCATGGTGTCATTTCTAAAAAATCAATCCCCAACAGAAGGTCATAAAGATTTTCAATTTTTTAAAGCAGTACAAGTATATATTTGAAATTATTAATGATCAAATACAATGAAGTCTCATATGTTAAATTTTAAAATATATATTTATATTTACTCATTCATCAATATTTATTAAGCACCTACTTTGGTGTCAAGTGGAAGATAATAAGTTTTAGAATGTTTTAAAAGGTGATAATACTTTTCTGACATCAAGGCAATTCTATCAAGCAAAGAAGTAATACACAAATAGGCAAGTATATGCATTGCAATAAAGTATTATCATAAAGTTTTATTTTGCTTCATATTTATGTGTGGGAGAAGAAAGCAGAGAATATCTTTGTGATATTCTTTGAGTTGGGTCTTCAAAGATGAGTTATTATATTTCAAGTAAAGGAAAGGAGGGGAGTACTTATTCTAGGAACAGAAAATAACATGAGCAAAGGGAGGGGGACATCCCTGAAGAATAATTGTAAGTCGTCCTGTATGCAGAGCAGGAAACATGTGCTATAAGGAAATGGTAAAATATGAGACTTGAAAGGGAAGGCCAGCATAGATTACGATGGCCTTTGTTTTTCCATACTGAATAGAATAAACTTTGGGTACCAGATAGAATGACAAGGAGCCATCAAAGGTGTTTGAACAGGGAAGTAACATGTAAAACTGTGCAAGTAAACTGTTACTCTCTCATCATAAACCCGGTAATTCAGATAAAGCCATTCCTATCTGTAATGGATAATTTTTGCTTGTTTGTTCAATATCCTCACAGCTAGGGTTGCCAGATGAAATATAGGATGTACAGTTAGATTTGAATTTTCAATAAACAATGAAAAACTTGAGTGTAATGATGTCACATGCAGTATTTGGGTCAAGCTTATACTAGGGGAATTGATAATGAAAAGAAAGCATTGAGCTAAACCCTGCAATACAAGCATAAATCATGCAGTTATCTGGCAGAGGAAACAGAAAGATCAAAGACAAAGCGACACAAGTGGGTTTAGGATTTTCAAGGAGACCATTGTAGCTAGAACGGACTGGACTAAATAAAGCAAGAGGGTGGGAGTGGATATAGATGGAAATACGATGTGTGTTCTTGAGATCATTTTAAGACTGGCTTTTGCTCAAGGTGATATGAAAACTACAGGAAGGTGTTGAGCAGAGGAGTGACAATGATTTCACTTACATTTTCAATGGATTCCTCAGTCCTCTTATAAAAGACAGGACAAAAAAAAAAAGGAATTTAAGAAAATGAATTAAGAGGTGAAAGATTAACGTTGGCTTAGACCAGGGTAATGGGACTAAAGGTTATAAAAGGGGTCATATTCTTTGAATGGATTGAATATGATATGGGACAAAAAGCATAGACTCAAGGATGACTGCAAGATTTGTAGTCTTCGATTAGAAAGATGGAGTTGCTATTTTTTGAGAAGAGAAAATCTGTAGGAGAAACAGATTTGTGGTTAGGACGGGGCAAAATCCTGGACTGGGTTTTGAAAACAAAGTTTGAAATGACTAATTAGATGTCAAAATAAAGGTGTCAGGCAAGCTATTGTATAAGCCCACAGTAAAGAGTAGTGAGTATATGGATGCTTTCTGCAAGCAGCTATAACACTGGATGAGATCACCTGTGGAGTGAAGTAGGGGGTCGTCAAAGATGACTAATAACGTCTTTGTAGAACTCTCTTCAATTGTTACTTTATCAGAAAGGTCTTTCACCCCTGCCATATAATATATTTACAAAATATGTTTGTTGTCTTTCTCACCTACCAAAATATATATTCCTAAAATTTTTATCTCTATTAAAACTTTAAATCTTAACTTATATATTATTGTACATTTGACTGCGATACAATTTTCACACTTGGCTGTCAAACAGACTTTCCAAACTCAATATGTTTAAAACCTGTGTTCAGAACGTGCTTCTCCCCCTAATATGTTTTGCTTTAATTCATCCCCAACTCAATTAGTGAGAACTTAAGTTTTTCACTTTCTCCAAAAACGGTGGAGTCATCCTTGAGTTCTCTCTTTTTCTCCCATCTTTTATACAATCTATGAGAAACACTTGTTAGCTTTCTTTTCACAAAATATGTGAATGTGACCCACTGTCATGACCTCCACCATTGTCACCCTTGTCTGGGTCATCTACTCTCCTTTGAATTACGGTAACAATCTTGTAACTGGTTCTTTTTTTCTAACCTTGTTTCTTATTTTCATTCTTATAGCAGTCAGACTGATTCATGGTGATCCTGTTACATTGCAGTTAAGTGAATATTCCCATGATAAATGTTAATAATTATCAGAAATATAAAAAATAGCTAGGTCCCACATTACAGCAGGAAATAAACATGTTAATGATTGATACAGAAAAACATTCATCTGTCAAATTCTTAATCTGTATAGTTTGAAGAGATGAGAAGTGTGTATATTGAGTTTATTTTTCGTTTATTGAGTTTATTTTTTTCTTTAGAGAAAGTCATCAAATTGAAAGCTTTCAAATGTTTTGTTGCTATTGTTGTTGTTCATCTATAAAATAAAGAATCAACACTAGAGTGGATCTTTCTTCCTGGATGAATTACCAAGTAGTCCTTTTAGATGTGTAAATATAAGTCAAGTAGGCTCCCACATCCCAAGGAAGAATATTTAATAGAATCCTGACAAAAAGTGTCTCTTCTACTGTGTCTTGATATTAAGAGAGTGGAGGAGGAAGATATTTGACATAAACCAGGAAACTTCAGGAAGGAGAGGAAAAAACAGATTGCTCCCCTTTCAACTGTGAAGTTCAATGTTTTTCTTAATTCTCTGGTAGACTGACAATTGACTAGATCACAAGGAGTATCAAGAGTCCACAAAGAGAACTTACCATGAGGGAAGTAAGAGTATGAATGTGAACTATGGTCCAACACCCAGTGGTGGTTCTGGCATGGAATCTGAAAGACCTTCCTGGCTCAGTCATCTTGATGAATTTGGGAACATGAGTATGAACCTAAACTTCAACTGGTAAAACTTGGAGAATGGAAAATTCTTCCTGAAGAATCACTTTGGTAGAGGTTGTCACTACTGCTGGTGGAACCAGTTTGGAAAAACTAGGCCATTTATTGGCATAAGATGGTTTAATTTGGCCTGTATGACAGTGGGTTATTGCAATGGTGCATGGATGGTGTTGGATTTTGAGAGAACACTTGTTTCAAAAGTGATACTTTGAGGGCTAAAAATATGCAATAGCAGTTTTTTAAAAATTTACTCACTTGTTACTTTATCACATTTTCCAGTTATCTTTTCATGAATTGTAAACAAACAAAAAACAAAAACAAACAATCAAACAAAAAAATTCCTTTTTGGTCTGATCAAGTTTTGAAAGTTTTTAGATAACTTAGGCAGAACAACATTGGCTCCAAGAGGCTGGTACCAGACTTACTGTTATTTGGATTACTTGGGCTCTTATATATTTTAGATAGTCAAAAAAGAGCTCAACTTGCCTGTATCCAGGTCACAAAAATTATGTATGTAAAGGATTAATGGTAGGCATAGAAATAATGAACACTAATCAAGTACAACAGAGTTTCATTTATTTTCTATTTTTAAAAATGTCACTTCTGTCAGAGAATCATGCATACAAAAGAAAAAAAATCAAGTTGTTTATCCCTAGGAAAAGAAAAACAGTTCCAAAAGAATATGTGCCATCATTCTCAGCAAACTAACACAGGAACAAAAAACCAAACACCGCATGTTCTCAGTTATAAGTGGAAGTTGATCAACGAGAACACATGGACACAGGGAGGGGAACATCACACACTGGGGCCTGTCGGGGTGTTGGGGGCAAGGGAAGGGAGGGCATTAGGACAAATACCTAATGCATGTGGGGCTTAAAACCTAGATGACAGGTTGATAGGTGCAGCAAACCACCATGGCACATGTATATCTATGTAACAAACCTGCATATTCTGCATGTGTCCCAGAAGTTAAAAAAAAAAAACTGTCAATGAAATCCACTACTTTTGAAAGATGAGTATATTGTATTCTGAAAATACTTCTTAGCAAACTTGTAAATGAAATTCCAAACCTGATAAAAGCTATCTACCAGTTACTATGATAAGCATCACATTAATGAATAGCATTATTATTAAAGTCTATACTTTTACAAGCTTTATATGTCTTGGACAATAACAATAAATGAAAACTGAAAAGGAAGAGAAGAGAAAAGTAAATCCTCCCAATCTGTGTAATTACTTAGAAAATACCAAGAGTATAGCAAACTCTTAGAACTAATAGTTTTGCAAGTTTGCTGTAATCCATATCAATATTGGAAAATCAATAGCATCTTTATATGCCAGTATTAATTTATTAGGAAAAACATATAAAGGAGATAACAATCACAGTAACTATAAATGCCTAGAAATAAATCTAATCATATATAAGATCTCTATGGGAAAAATTAAACAATTTTATTGAAGAACATAAAATAATACACAAATGAATGGAGACATAAGCCATATGTACACATGGTAAAACAGTATACAATAGAGGCAATAACTTCCCGAAGTTAATTTATTAATTTAAGCAATTGCAGTAAAAATCTTGTTGGGGCACAGAAAACGATTCCCCCAAATATGACTTTGGCTTGTTGAGTGCTTTGAAAATTGAAAGGCCTCAGAAATAATCCTTAGAACCAAGATCTGTCTCTGACCTTCCTCTCCTCCCTTTCTCTCTCTCTCTCTGGAATTTCCTTATCTGACTAAAAACACTTCTTTCCACAAGGAATGTAATTGTCTTAAGATTCCCCTCTTCAGGAATCCTGTCAGATTAACCACTAGAGAAGAGCAGAAATTGGGAGTCGTCATGACAAGACAGATTTATAATCTGTTCTTCAGAGGACAGCTCCCAGAGATTACCCAGGGGACTTAATCTGCAATAATAAAGCAATATTTATTCCTGCACAGTCTTTCCCCTTACTTTCCTTTAATTTGTCAGTCCCACCCAGCTTCCAAAAAGAATCATTTGCAAAATGTCTGCCTCCTGAATCCATACATATCTCCTATGTCGAGAATATTTAAGCATCAGCCCTCTGGCCCCTCTTCCAGTCTAATACATTGTAAATGGCAGTTATATCCATATGCGTGTTAAAATAAGTTTTGTGTGCCTTTTTTCACATTAATCTGCCTTCCCTCAATTCATTTTCAGCAAACCTTTAGAGGGTGGAAGAAAATTTTCTCCTTGGCCCCTACAATCTCAACAGAGTTGAAAAATGGAATTTGAAAAGTTGATATTATAATTAAGCTCTAAGAATCAAGATTTATAAAGTTAATCGTTAAAACAGTGTGATATTTATTTCTTATTCTTGAACACGTATTTATTAAGTGTTCATCATGTTCTAGGAACTATTCTAGGTACCTGAGCTTCATCAGGAATAAAACAAGGATCCTAACTTTTATGGAGGTTATTATCTAACTGGGCTGGCAGACAATACATTACAGACATTATAAATAAGTAAAGCATATAAACACATGCTGTGCTATAATACATTACTATGTTAGAATATGTTATGACATTTGAACAAAGACTGGATGGAAGTGGGGAAGTTAACCATGTATCTGGAGGAAAGGCATTTCAGACAAAGGAAAGAGGAAATCAAAAGTCAACAGGAGGCCAGTGTGGCTGGGGTGGATTTGGATGTGAAGTCAGAAGATAAAGACAGTGAGATTTATGTAGAGCCTTGTGTAAGTGGAAAGAAGTTGCAGAGTTT
Source organism: Pan paniscus (assembly GCF_029289425.2). Taxonomy (NCBI): domain Eukaryota; kingdom Metazoa; phylum Chordata; class Mammalia; order Primates; family Hominidae; genus Pan; species Pan paniscus. The sequence goes on from NC_073259.2 coordinate 89,435,488, forward strand.
TGAGCAGACGATTGATGTGTTCAGATATATGGTTTAAAACATCACTCTTGTATCAAAATATCACATGCACCATATAAATATGCATAATTAGAATATATCCATAGACATTTTTTTAAAAATGAAAATGAACAGATTACTCTGATTCATGCTGTTTTAAAAATAGACTGGAGATGGCCCATGGGAGAAGCAGAGAGACCTCATAAAAAGTGATTGATTATAATAATTCAGCTGAGAGATGACAGTGGTTCAAAACAGAGTGATCAATGGAAGTGGTAGGATTCTGGATATATTTTGAAGGTAGAGTAAATCAAATTTCTTTATAGTTGGATGGGAGGTGTGAGACATAGGGAGGATGTGAGAGTAATTCCAAATTCTTTAGCTTGAGCAACTGGAAAGGCAAAGTTTTCATCATGTAAACTGGAGATGATGGATCAAATTTTTTAAGGGGGGATATCAAATACGTAAGCTTTTGATATTTTAAATGTGCAAAGTCTTTTAGATATACAAGTGGAGATGTTCAATTGTGGCTGGATATATGCATTTGGTTGTAGGGTCTGAACTAGAGGTAAAGATTCATAAATTATTAGCATATGAATAGGATGAGATTGATTGGAATCATGGAGAGAGTGTAGGTAGAGAACATGCGGAGGGCTGAGCCCTGGGGTGAAGAAAGAAAGAGAAGAAGAGAAGAAACTGGGAGTTGTCATGCCAAGACAGACTTATCATCTGTTCTTCAGAGGGCAGATGCTCCATCATTCAGAAGTCAGAGGGAGGAAAACAGATGGAGATGTAGCCACTGGTAAGTAAGAGGAAAACAATGTAGTTTCCTGTAATGCAAGTGAAGAAGTATACGAAGGAAGAAAACTATTAACTATGTCATATACTGCTGAGACATCAACTATAGCAAGGCCTGAGAATTGGCCTTATATTTAGCACTATAAATTTAGTGATGACTGTAGCAGGAGTGGCTTCTGTGCTATGGTGGGGCAAAACCTTATTGAAATAGGTTTATAAAGGAATTTAAAATGTGGGGCCAAAAGATAATTTTTTTTTAAGTTAGGGAAACTTTGTATATTGTAAGAATACAGTCGACCAGGGGTGCCCACGCTCCAAGCCATGGACATGTATTGGTCTGTGGCCTGTTTGGGACCAGACTTCTCAGTAGGAGGTAAAGGTGTGAGCAAAGCTTCATCTGTATTTACAACCACTCCCTATCGCTTGCATTACCGTCTGAGCTCTACTTTCTGTAAGATCAGTGGCAGCAATAGATTCACAAAGGAGTGTGAACCCTATTGTGAACTGTCCATGTGAGGGATCTAGGTTGTGCACTCCTTATGAGAATCTAATGCCTGACTATCTGTCACTGTCAGACGGGACCATCTAGTTGCAGGAAAACAAGCTCAGAGCTCCCACTGATTCTACATTATGGTGAGTTGTATAATTATTTCATTATATATTTCAATGTAATAATTTAAATAAAGTGCAAAATAAATGTAATGTGCTTGAATCATCCTGAAACCATCCCCAACCACACCCCCAGTCGGTGGAAAAATTGTCTTTCACAAAACTGGTTCCTGTTGCCAAGAACTTTGGGGACCATTGGAGTAGACAAAGAAAAGAAAATGATGGCAAAGGAAACAGCAGTAAAATTTGCTGGGGAAATATACTTGATTAAATGTTTGCTGAAGACATTACACATGGTGTAACAAAGTTTTCTTTGACTAGGCTTTTTTGAAATTTTTGTAAGCCTCATGCTCAGTCTAATAAACTCTTCCATCCTCTTAGAAACATGGACAGGTTTCAGACTTTGCTTAAAGTAAATAATCTTATATTTTGAAATCTATAAAATCAGGTAGTTTTTACGCTGCCTTTTCCCTCCATAGTTCACATTTATTCTTCACTTACTTGTTACCTGTTTATCTCCAATCCCCCTGTTCATGAGCTACATTACTTTGAGCCATTGATCCTTGCTCTGCAAACCTCACAGGGTTGTTGTTACAGAGATCAAATAAAACAACTCACATAAAGGACTTTATGCTGGTTACTTATCTCATTCTTAAAGACCCGTAGCCGCTTTGTTAATGAGGTTTCCAGACAAGTTTGAAAAACAATTTGGCTAACTTTAAAGGTTAAGCACCAGCATTCCTTAATTCCATATTAAGGCATGTCCTGTTGAATTCTCATTCTGGGATACTCTATTTCCCTGTGGGTAAAGAGCGTCTCTGGAAACACTACATACTGTGTTTCTTTCTTGACGCTCGACAATACTAAGAGTTAAAATATAAATACTGTAGTACTTACACCAGTTAAAAATTGTACACAACAATATTTCCTAATCTACTTCTCCTGGGAATTTCATTTGTTGGGTGAGTGGGTCCTATCAAACACCCACTAAATTTCTGGGGAGCTTGTGTTTCATGAGAAATGATGAAATAGATAAATTCTACCAAAGTGAAAAAATACAATTAGATCAACTGAGGAACTTCTGAATGAAAAACTAAACATTCTCCTAGCCTTGCTTAACAGATCGCACAAAACAAAACAGAGGAAAAAGAACTTATTCTTGTGTACATCACCAAAAGACAACAGATTCCTTGGCACAAAATGAACCCTCCAATTATGTTAATAAGATAAAGGTAAATGAACAAATTTCCAGTCAGTCAGTCTTTTAAAGTCTTTGGAAATATCCTTCTTCACCAAAAAAAAAAAAAAAAAAAAAAAAAAAAAAAAATTCTGAGTCCCTCAAATCCTAGCTAATACAAATGATACTTCTTATTGAAGACAGCAGAGTGGATTTCACTTCATCTTTCCATCTAACAAGGTCTTAGTTAACACACAATAACCCAGTCACTGCACCCAGAGCGATTGGTTTTGAACCTAATGAGTTTCCATACAGCATTAGAAGACTTTTATTTTTGCCATTGCATATAGAAGATTCCAGACCTTTCGTTATGTGCTTCCTCGCCAACTCAGCTTCTAGAAAATTGATAAAACTTCATGTATATATGGATAAGCCATGGAAGATCCTAACCTTACTCTTTTGGTCCCTTTTCTAGCCAATCATTGAACCTCTGGGCCAGTCCAGCCCATGTATATCTTTAGACCTGCTCTTTCCAAGTTGGCAAATTCATAAACTCCATTCAGTTTGGGGTTTCAGTGCTTGACAATTCAATTGAAGAATAAAGGAGAAACATTCAAGTCGTTATGTTTTGTAAGGAATTAGAATACAATATATGGGATCAATACACAGAAGAAAATATTCTGTGAGTGCAATCCATTTGTAAATAAGCCCAATTATATTTTTGAGAGAGGGAATCAATAATGCATAAAATGAGCTACAGTTGACAAGACTGAATCTTTGAAAGAATGGTTGTTGGCCGTAGTTAACATGTATTGATGAACACAAAAAAATGAACAAAATATAGTCAATATATTGAAGACATGCCTGTGGATGATGACTTTTAGTCAGAACTTAGTGAGAATGATTAAAAGAATGGCATTTGTGATAAATGATGTTTATTAGTATTTTAAAATAGGATGAGATATTGATAAGCCAAACTTTTAACTGGACAGCTGACAGGTTTGCATGAGAGTGTGCAAATCTCCACACTATGATATCTCAATATTTCACAATAGCATGATGGAATGAAATCCTTTGTCTCCACTGAGGATCACATTGCTTGTAGAGCTATGTTGGCTTGTTCTAAGTACCTATTTTTGTCATTGGTTGTTCATTCTAAAACAGCATTGTGTTGCTAAAAGTCCACAAAACCCTTAATTTTGATAAAGGCACATCCCGTATTCCATTTTTATCACTTTGGCTCAATATTCTTCATGAACAGTAGTTCTATAATAAAAATACTAGACAATTATTTATTAAATTTACCGATCTGAGGATTATTCTTGCCACTGATTCTTCATTTTGCTTTATGTACTTTTTTGTCCATAATTCTTCTATCTGACAAGAACTAAAGAACTGAAAACATGCAAACAAAAATCTATTTCTGATTTTACATTTATTCAGCTTTCACATTTCCATATTACTGTTGCTTAAATTGTTATGTTGCATTTTTAGAGAACAGTCACGAATAAATGTTAGATTCAAAGAGGAGAGAAGAATAAGAGCAACAACTTAAAAAAGGAAGCTTTAACTTAGTTCACTTAGTAATTAAGCTCAAAGTGGGAATGATAAGCAAACAGGCCTGGGAGGCGAGAAGAGGCCGGCCAGCTTGGGAAGAACCTCATGTGACATGCCGAGGATGTGCCTCATTTGTTGTATGGTCATTGAAGGATCAGTCAACTCCACTCTTCGATCTATGAAGAACTAGTGTCCCAGTCACTAATACATGACACGTATAAAAATTCACTGCATATAGTTAAGTGTGACTACTGTTTTGTGAAAGTTTTTCATATTGTTGACTCCTGGTACTTTTTCAGGCATCAGTTCAAATCCCACCATCTTAAAAAGATCCCTTCTTTAATGTCTTCACCACTCACCTTGTACGGGTCCCTTGATCATATCTATGCCCTTTTACACTGTGTATATTTGTTTATTGCCTGTACCCTCAACTGTCTTATCATCATTATATTCCTACCACCTAGAATAGGGCCCATTTCTTAGCACCTTTAATAAGGTTGCCACTAAATATTTATTTGATTGAAAACACAGGATTAATAAATAGAATAAGCATTTATTGCTTCTATACAATATGCCTAAGATGATGTAATTCATTGAATATAGTGTTTCTATTCTTATAACTCTGTAAGTTGGCAAGACTATTTCATCTGAAACTCAGAGTCAGCGGTGTTAAGGGTAAGGTTCATACAGCTGGTAGCTGGCAGAGACGGGAACTTCAAACAAATCGCTATTCCACATTGCCTCTCTGACACCCCTCAATGAGGATTAATTAACCTTGTTTTTAAACTCTAATATTATTTTTGATACCACAATATTTATCATGTTTTATGATATTAATTTGGGCATGTTTATTTCTCACTGTAGATTCTTATCAAATTTATTACAGACTATATCTTCTGAATCTCTAACATATCTAATATTCTACTGATTCACATCAGTTAGCAAATACTTGCAGCTGAAAAAATAATTAGAAGTACAGATTATACAAGTAATGAGCATTATTATATCCTTTACAAGAGTAGCATGTTTACTTTTTAAAATTCACCAATTAACTTCCATCTAGAAAGAAATAGGAAAAAGTTATTAGAACCTGGCTCTGAAAAGGTGGAATTTAGTGTTCTGAAAATTTGTATTATCCTGTGAATATTTATATTCTTCTCAATCAGTTAAATTTAAGACCACACAGAAATATTTAAATTCGTTTCAGTTAAGTGTATTTTTTCTTTTTCTTTTTTCTTTTAAAAAGGCTGATAATAATTACCAGAGTTTTCCATGAATAATAAGGCCTATTTCAGATTGTGTTTTTGTGAGGCTATTTTTGTCAACTATTTTGTCAACAGAGTTCTCAATCCACCGACATAAAACATCTTCTTTGGGCTAATCACCCACCCTGACTGTGTAACTTAAGCAAATTAACTGCCCTAAACAAAGGGTAATCCTTCCAACTAGGGTTTAGAAGTCACTTTCTTAGTTCTATTAGTATCTAATAATAGTTTTACATTTTTGTCCTGATCAACCACTTTTCAATTTACACACTAACACTATAGTCATCGTTGATAATCTGCCAAAATAATAATTTCCTTTCTTTTGTTTGAATATACCTTTTTAAAAGTTCTCAATAAAAAAAATAAGTATTAGGCTTTAAATTACAATCCTTTGACAACTTGTTTTATGGCATTAATATACCTTGAATAATCATGTCATGGAGGATGATTTTGATAAGAAAAATGCTCTATAATATTATATGTGTGTAACTTGGGAGTATTTATATAAGGACAATGAAAATAATAATCAGGATACTGTTGTATGTTTTATCAAGAAATGTCAGGTAAAAAAATGTGGTATAGCTGAGCACGGTGGCTCACACCTGTAATTCCAGCACTTTGGGAGGCCGAGGTGGGCAGATTGCTTGAGCTCAGGAGTTCAAGACCAGCCTGGTCAACATGATGAAACTCTGTCTCTACAAAAATTACCAAAATTAGCCAGGCAGGGTGGCTCATGCCAGTAATGTTAGCTACTTGGAACATTGAGATGGGAGGATTGCTTGAACCCAGGAGAAGGAGGTTGCAGTGAGCCAAGTTCATGCCACTGCACTACAGCCTGGACTGTCTCAAAAATATGTAAATAAAAATAAATTTAAAAATGTGGCATAAATAAAACTTCTTATTACAACACTTTATTGGAACATCCTGAGAAATCAATCACAGGATTAATATAAATTGAAACATGTTTACATATTTTTAAATTTAGACTAAATATATATGATATATTATACACATTTTAGGTTTACACCAAAGGATATGGGCATGATATTATGCATGATAATAATATATAATTATTCTAAAGCATTTAGAAATCACTGTTTTAGAAATTCAAGGAAGCTGAAAAAAGCAAATGAATACCAGTAATCATAATGTTTAAAAACCTTTAGTTACACCAACACAAGAAGTGAATGACTTAGCATTGGCACACAATTTCTTTTCTCCACTGGCTGAAATGCCTTCACTAAGAACTGGAAATCAAAAAAAGTTAAAGACAATTGCTTTGGGTCACCAATGTCTCAAAATCCTCCATATGTGCACTTATATCTGTGAAGATCAGTAGAGACAAATATCAATTATGCATAAATCCTCATCCTAATTCTGTAACCAGTTCCTGAAAAATAATCTGTCATAAACTGTCTTACATTCTCTAATGTCTGCATATTCAAATATTTAGTGGTTATATTGTTAGAGTAGGTAGTTAGGCAACCAATAGGTGATGGTCAGGTAGTTGTTAAACTCTCTCTGTAAAACAATTATTGGTTGCTGCCAGTGCCAGGGAAGACAGACTGTAATAAATAGAAAACATTGAATCTGGTGATCAGCAGTTTCCAGATAAGATCTCAGGAGTTGGGCAAGTGGACTCAAGCATGTGCACTGAGAAGCAAAATGGCAGCATTTAACTGGTATAGGAATAGAACATTCCTCTAGGAACACTCAACTGGTAAGGGAAAAATGCCTCCAGTAAGCATGTATAGGACTTCAGTAAACATGCTGTGCATGCGGCCCCTCCCAAGTGCTGACAGGCCACCGTGCATGCAGACAGCCCACCTCAAAGGAAGAATCAGGGCAGAGGTACCACAACTCCAGAAGCATGCCAGTGTATAAATCCCCAATTCAGAGGTCAAATTGCACACTTGAATCTCTCAAGTTGCCCATTTGGCCCTTTTCCAGCTGTACTTTATCTCCTCTTGTTCCTGCTCTAAAACTTTCCTGCCCTGAAACTTGCCTTGGTCTCTCCCTTTGCCTCATGCCCCACAGTCAATTTCTTTCTTCTGAGAAAGCAAGAATTGAGGTTGCTGCAGACCTGTATGGATTTGCTGCTGCTAACAATACCTTGATGAAAAAATATTTGAAAAAAATATATATGTATGAGCATTCCCTGCCCTCCTCCTCCATAAGAAGAACACTTCAAGTATGAAATAACCTGTTAGGGGATAAAAAAAATCTGAAGTTGTTCATGTCTGAGAAAGGTATATTTCTTCATTTCTGGACTAGATTAGCATAAATACAGCATTATTATAGAAAACAATAATTTGTAGCCTTTTATGAAAAAGACTAGATGACCATAAAATCCATTTTTATAACCAGCCAATTGTGATTCTATAATTCTCTGAGGAGAGGTATACTACTAATGACATAATTAAAATGAAAGAGCAATATCAAATTACATGTTGGTTTCCTAAACTGAGTGCTGAGTGAAAATGCCTTATTAAAGAGCTTGGTGGTGTATCTACTGAAGCAGTATCAGTTTATTTAGTTGAAGGAAAGATAAATAATGTTATTCTAATCTCAGATACAGCTAATGAAATACGTCAAATTGTAGTTTATGTTTTATATTTAGCTTAAGATTTCTATAAAATACATGGATAAAGGCTAAATTCGTGGTCTTATGTGAAGATCTGTTCATTTGTCAGCCACCAGAATTGAAGCTTCTTTCCAGAAATTCATCTGATTTACTTACTTTATTTTGCTTTTCTACTTGAAGGAAGAAACATAAGAAGTCCCTCTATTTTTTCTAACCACATAAGTGAGGAAATGCTAAACTTAATTTATAGTAAGAATTCTAGTGCTATTTATTGTATTGTCCAGTCACTTGCTTCTTAATCGCTAGGTTTTAGAAACTCTTGACATTTTCAATTACAGCAATTTAGCTAGCTGATTCATGTGGTCTTCATTTAGGAGCTTAAGAATCCAAAGATATAACTTGTTACAGGCAAATGATTCTCCTGAGTTTCCAACACAGGATGTGTGAATGCCTCTATGTAATTTTCATCTGATTCTAGACCTACCAATAACTTACCTTCTTCCTCTTCTGTTGGAAAGAGGTGGTCCAGCACAGAAAGCTTTTGTCTTTTGCTAGTGGAGCAACAGAGCGCTAGTTTCCTTTGTGTGGGACTAAACTTCACCCAAAAGGAGAATCATTCCATTATAAAAAATGTAAAAGTCCCATGACTTCACATTTCATTTTATGTTATCTCTCATTAACAAGAGTACTGCTGAGGCCTCAAACAATGCAAGAAAAATACTAATCAAATAAAAGATTACCAACCATTTTCGCAGTCATAAACAACAAATAAGTTACCAATTGTATATTATATCACTTACAATTCAAAAGTGTTGTTTTGCACTTAAAATAGTCCTGCCTATATATGTACATATATATACATATGCCATATATACACACAATGTGTATATATGTACTTTAAATTATATTCTTTATACATATTATAAATTCAATTCTATATAATTGAAATACTTTTAAGAAAATCAATTAAGAGCAGGTAAAAAATTCAAATATGTGTATATGCATACACACAACATATACACATATGTATTATATTTAAGAGAATCAAAATAAGAACAAAAAATGAGAAAGGAAATCACCATAAACCTTGAACCTTTGACCAAAGAATCAACAAATCCTAAAAAAATGTTCATTATGTGGTTTTTATATTTCCTGTCAAATGATATAAGAAGTAAACATTTCCATGTAAGAGCATGTGGGGTGTGTCATACCTTCTCATGGACTTTCTGTCCAGGTTCCATCCCTTCAAGATGTTCTGACTCTGTGGATCCCTCGCTTGATGCCATTTTTCTTTGTATATGAACATTTTGTTCACGCAAGGCAACAATCTGCAAAATAAAAGCACTATGCCTTTAAAGTCTAAATAGGGAATAAAATATAAAAAGAAAATGAATTTACTTCAATGTGGTTAAGAACTAATGAACACTAACAAATAACCAGAAAGTGAACATTACATTTTACTGAATTATTATTCAAAATATATGTTTAAATGTAGGTCACCATTTTGAACAATATTTACAAAAATTCATAATATCTCTACTAAGAAGAGGTTAAAGCACTATAAAATTTACCTAAGAAAATATTTTCTTAGAAATGTATCTAAAATCAATGATATATTTGTATTCACGTGATGTTAATTCAGAAATTATTTTTTAAATTAATTTGTAGGATGTAATAAAAATGTTTTTTTGGTCTGTATTTTTAAAGTATACAAGAAACATAAAAGATTGAAGGTTAAAGACTAATTATGAGCACAGCAATTTCGCCTACACTGATAGCCCATCTGCAATTTAATATAAGCAGATACACAGCTGAACTTAAAAAAAAATTTGTAATGCTGTCATGAGCATGTATTAAATTTGTTTTATTATTATAATTTTAATGTCCATTATTTTACCAAATTTAGTTAATTTGCAAACACAAATTAAGAAAGCAGTTATTCTTGCAAACTTTCAGCTCAATTTTAATGACATAATTATTTCAATTAAAAAACAAATTCTCTGGTACTTATAGCATAAGTGATCCTAGTAATAGAGTGAAAAATAGTATTTCAGTCTTTTTAAAATGATGTTTTAAAATACATTTGCTAAATATATATATATATATCACTTTGAAAATATTTTACATTATATTAATGCTGTAACTTATTTATTCCATGGCATATTTTATTGTATTATCAACTCAGATAGTAGTCAATATTAGTTCTGGGAGAAATAAATGTACATAGTATTTAATGCACAATAAGATCTGAATAATATTAAACTTACATGTGGAAATTACAAGACCAACATGTCACAAGACGAATAATCATTAACTGAAAAAAACATGATATCAAGGGGTTGGGTGTTTGCCCTGCTACCTGACACTATTTCAATGCCATATTACCACCATGTGTCCATGACATCAGTTGATCTAGCTATTTGATCTCTGGTATTTGAGCATTTGGTATATCCTTCTCTAGGTATATGTTCTTTTCTCTCATATAACTGTAAACACCAAATAATTGGCTCCCTCACGCTTACTCTTGTTCATCTACAATCTATTATCCACAAAGCAGCCAGGTACATCTTTCAAACTTAAATTAGATTGTGTAACCCCTCAGCTTTCTAACAAAACTAACGTTTGGCCCAGCGCGGCAGCTCACGCCTGTAATCTCGGCACTTTGGGAGGCCAAGGTGGCCAGATCACTTGAGGTCAGGAGTTCATGACCACCCTGGCCAACTGGTAAAACCTGTCTCTACTAAAAATATAAAAATTAGCCGGGCGTGATGGTGGGTGCCTGTAATCCCAGCTACTCAGGAGGCTGAGCCAGAAGAATCCCTTGAACCTGGGAGGCGGAGATCGCAGTGAGCTGAGATTGCGCCACTGCACTCCAGCCTGGGCGACAGAGCAAGACTCTGTCTTAAAATAAAATAAAATAAAATAAAATAAAATAAAATAAAATACTTTAAAATTTTGTTGTAAAAAACCTAAAGTTTTCCCAGCTTATTTAGCCAAAATTTAAACTTCTTAACAAAGTCTATACTGTCCTACTTGAGCCCTTTGCTTCAGCGACACTGGCCTCCTTTCCATTCCTCAAACATACCTGTCTCTTTCTTACACAGAACTGAGGAATTTGATGATCTTCCTGTCTAAAACATTTTTCCTCAGCTATCACAGGGGACACAATCCCAGCTTTAAAAACAGTTGAGATACAACTCCTCAGAGTGAATGTGTGTTGTCATCAAACACTTTTTACAATATATCCCTATTTATTTTTGTGCATGTAGCACTCATTAAAGTTTATTATTCCATTTCTCCACTTCCTCATTTGCTTATTTATTTAGCTAGCACAAGTCCTAATAATATCTCCTGAGAAAATAATTTTCAAAAGAATGCTTCATTGAAAACAGCATTTTCATATGAAGTAGCACATCAAATTATTATGTGCAGGGTATTCACTAAAAATGTGTTGAATTAAATAATACATGGATATGGGAAAACAAAGAATCTAAACCTAATTAATTCAAAAAATAACAAAAGATAAAGATTTGGAGTGTACACAAAACTTCAGAAACATTCTTTTCACATTAGTCAACATGGAAATAGATTACATCAAAGGAATGACAAGAAGAATAAAATAGCTCCTAGATATATCATTTTTATATTACACTCTTAACTTCTTGCTTTTTGCATAAATATTATGTTACAATTGATACATGAGATTTTATGAATTATAAATTTTAAAATATTCAAGTATCATTTGTTGACATTCCACTAAGAAAACACCTATGACTAACAGAAATGCTAATACAAAGTACCAGGCCATTTAAAAATTACATGCTTTGTTCTATTATTAATCTACTCAGAAGTGAAGGGAGACATTTAAAAAATATTTAAAGAACAAATTTAACTCTCAGCTTACAGATTAGCTTACATTTGTTTAATAAACAGATGACTTTCAAATATGTCCTGGTGCCTGAAATAAAGCAGGCCATCTATAAAAGTTTATTGAATGAATCAGTGAAAAGATGAATTAATGTCCCTATTAAAAAATAATCAAAAAATCAAATTCATTCAGAAAAAAGTACAAATATAATTGAGCCACTATGATTTTTAAAATTCTAAACTTCAAGTTTGCTACAGTGTATACATGACAATTAGTTCCAAAAATGACATAATTTTCAACCACTAACATGCAAACTTTGTTTTGTAAAAATGAATCAAGGCTAAAAATGTTGGCTCTTGATACAGAAGAACAAATGTGACATATTCTATATTCTCTACCACTGTAATATGCTATTTTCTCCAATAACAAATTATCCTGGGTAGTTATGAAACCAAAGCTTCAGCACCTGATTTAATTGTGGGTGTTAATAAGTGGATTATTTTTGACACTGGGGAAAGGGGGAAAGTTTGTAGTTCTCTTTTAAAAATCCCCCTTTGGGTGTTAACCATTTTCTTCAATCTGTTTTAAAGAGTGAAGGGGTCACCAATAAATAACTGGAGCCTAAGGTATCACAGACTTCTTTAGGAAATTCTCTTAGCTGGTTTGAGAAGTGAACACAAGAGATGGCTAGGGAACCAGCTTGGGACAATAAATAGAATGAAAAGAAGCTAATGGCCTCAAAATATTCCCTAGGCTCTCACTGAGAGGGAATGTTGTCAGAAGGAGGGCCCAAGCAAATTGCCTACAAGAAAACTAACGTAGGTCTGGATGCCTCACCACTAAACAACATGGCCTACTTGCTATGGTTTAAATGTTCCCTCCAAAACTTATGTTGAAATGTAATTGCCTTTGTAATGGTATTAAGAGGTGGGACCTTTAACAGGTTTTTACGGCATGAGGGCTTTGCTCTCATAAATGGATTAAGGCTGTTATCTCTGGAGTGGGTTATTTATCATTGGAGTGGGTTCTGGATAAAAGGATGGAGTTTGCCCCTCATCCTCTCTCTGTATCATCTCACATGCTTTTATGCCCTTCCATCCCTCTACTATGGGATAAGGCATCATAAAAACTCATGCCAGATGCCAGTGTCATGCCTTGGACTTCCCAGCCTCCAGAACTTTCAGAAATAAATTTATTTTCTTTAAAAATCATCCAATCTGTGATATTCTGTTATAGCAACACAAAACAGACTAAGACACTACTCCAAATATGATTACATGTTGAGTAGGAGGAACCACTTATGTACAAGTCCTGTTGTTTACCCAGTTCTTATATAACTGTACTGAAAAACTCACTATGTACAAGTACTGTGCTAAACTATTTTTATCTGCTAAGGGGGTATGATTCATATTTAACAAATGATCAGATTAAGATAAAGAAAGATTAATGGGGACAACTGCTATGGTTTGAATATATGCCCTCCTCCAACCCCCAACATTTGTATGTTGAAACCTAGGGCTCAATGTGATAGTTTTGAGAGGTAAGGTCTTTAGGAGACGATAAATGGAATTAGTACCAATATAAAAGGCCTCAAGGGTACTAGCTAATTAAGCCTTTTGCCAGCCACCTTCTGCCATGTGAGGACGCATTGTTCAGGGTGCCATAATGGAAGTAGAAGGCAGTCCTTCCAAATCTGCTGATGCCTTGATGTTGGGCTTTCCTGTCTCCACAACTGTGATACATATATTTCTATTGTTTATAAATTATGCAGTCTCAGACATTTTGTCACAGCAGCACAAATGGACTAAGAAGTAAGAGTCAAATAAAACTTAACTCCGTATCCTTATACTTCCTAATTTGTAACATTGGCTCAAATGGCTCCCCTTTTAAATTTGGGGTCTACTAAATCAGAAGTTAATAGCTGGCTGGGATAGGAAGCATAAACATTTTATTTCCAAGGGCTGATACCCTTGCTGGAATCCTTTGTATGTCATTAAGATTGGACGTCTCCCTGGACAGATTCATATGGCGGCAAAGTTTTGCATATATTTTCAGTGAGTTAGCAACCCACTGAAGGCTCATGGAACTCTGTTCAAGATAAACATTTCACAACTGTTTTTACTCTTCAATCATCATTTATCAAGTGTCTGTTGACATTTGCTTTTAGGTATCCCTTCACATTTCTTTGATAATAACATCTTATATTTTCACTGGAGACTTTTCCTTTCTTATTCTAATCCCACAGAGACTGTCAATGAAGGAACCAAGAGCCCATGGCAAATGGGTGGGCACATGATCCAAGCCAGGGAAATCAGAATATTATTACTTTACATGTTTCTGGCTGAGCTATGGGAAACGATTCTCTCTATCTACTAAGGAAGGTAAGCTGGTAGAATATGAAAGGGGTACTCTTTGCCATTAATTCCTATTCATGCAGAAAACACATGGAAGAGATGAGGCCCTAACAAATTGCTTCTGGTCCTGATTCTAGGCATCCTTAAATCATTCCTATCCTTGGCATTTTAGTAATATGATCCAAGCCCCAAATTTCCCCTTTTGTGCCCCAACTCATTTGAAATGGTTTTCTGTCACTTGCAACTAAAAGTGACTTGCAAATGCAGCAGGAAACATGGAAGACAATACAGAGTATGCAATACCTAAGTGAGGATTTTGGAGAATGGCTAAGAATTTACCAGACAGACATGGTAGAAGACTTTTTTAGGTGTGTAGAAGATCACAGGCATTTTGTGTTTCTACAACTTTGTGTTCCTAGCACTGTAAGTTGTTTAACATTCCTGTGGCAAAAAGTACCTGGAAAAAATTGGAGGAATGATGGGACTAGCAAAGCTAAAGTGCTTCAACTAAATCTCAGGCATCTGTGTGCTTTTTCTCTCTGGCTTATTGCTTTGTCTTGATCCTTATTTGTGTTTTCTGGTTGCTCATAAGCTTATAACAGCCTGATCCATTCCTTCTAGGCACTCTCAAACACGTTATATTTTCAAGCCAATCTTCTAGGTTTCATTCATATCCTTGCCTCTGTCAGGTTGATTTTGGCTCTGACAAGCTCTGACCCTACACAATAGACAACTGGTAGTCTTGGCGGCTGGGCCTCCAGTCTGCAAAATTCTTTAGCCCTCATTTTTTCTTTCTACCAGCTTGAACACTACTATGTCTTGCAACAGACTCTCTTCTAGCTCCTTGCCTGTGAACAACTGTTTTTCTTTGATATCCTGGAGAGATTCATTTATCTCAAAAATATTCATTCAGCACTGATGACATACCAGGCGTTAGGGAAACACAATGGGAGGAAAAGGCAGAAATCCTTCCTAACGGAAATTGTACTCTCATTGGGGAAAATAAGTTATAAACAAAAATAAGTAGAGCATATTTTTAAATGGTGATAACAGAAAAGAGAAAATCAAACCAAGTGAGGAATGCTGTGAGGTATAATTTGATTACAAATTAGGTGATTTCTGAGTATGGGCTTGAGGACAAGAGGGAACAGCAATGTGGATATCTGGGAGAATAACTTTCTAGAAAATGTAAATAATTATTGAAAACAAATATTGAGATTTATAACAATATTTCAGGGAGTTCTTTCAATGATGTAAAATGTCCTCCCTAAAAGAGAGGTAAAAAATCAGTGCAAGTTGATGCCCTGGAGAGTTAAGGAAACATATTATCATGAAAAAAATGATTTGGGCGAAAATAACAAAGACTATTAAATATCTTTTTATGCTAAAATTTTAGGATTTCTTGAGGGTTTAATAAATATTAATACATTTATTCAACAAATATTCATTTGATCACTGTTCTAAGTATCACAAAATACTGGGAAAAATGCAGACAGTTTCCTTCTCTTGTGTAGATTACATTCTAGTTAAGGAGGCAAAAAAAAAAAAAAGGAAGCAGTAGGACTACAATAACAAAATAGCAATTATTTATTTAGCTCTTATAATATGCCAGAAACTGTGCTAAGTACATTATATAAATTTGCTTCTTTTCATAAACTTTGCATCTACATTATCTTTTCTTTCCAGGTTTGAGATTTCTTGGTATCAGACCCTGAGACTATTATATTTAATGGCAACAACCACAATTGCTTTTGCACCAACCTAATAATAATCAGGTACAAGTAGTTTGAAAGGTGATTCCTGGAAGTGAAACATTTCTTAAATATGCTTGAAAGGCTGAGGATGAATCCTGGCCCATGTAGTTGTTGCTGGTTATACGATCTTGTACAAGCTATTTAACCTCAAGTTCAGGTTCTTCTTATATCAAATGGAGGGCAAATAATATCTACTTTATATTGTATTTGTTTGTAAAATACTTAGTCAAATTTGATGTACATTAAACACTTGTTATGTAATGACAATGACAATAATGAATTGACTTCCACTTGCCTCTTCAATTTTATGTTTCTATTCATATTGCGTGCTCTAGCTTACTGAAAGGCTTCGATCACACACATAAAAAGTGCCGTCTTGGCTGTGAGTTTTTATATTCACCTGGGTAACCTTTGTTCCTCTTTAACTGCCTCTTAGTCACTTAGTTTTTTAAGTCTTTCAGATGAATTCGGGGACAATATCTTCCCAAGGAGTTACAGAATGCCTTAGTAATCTCCAGTAACTCATGTCATGCAAGTGATTCTATCACAACTGGATGTTAGTTTTCTCACCAACCATTTTGACACAGTGCCTTGAGACTAGAAACTGTTTCTGATTCATTACTTATTCTCAGTTCTTAGGACACTGACTGACAAACAGGAGGCACTCTAGAAATATTTGTAGAATGTCAAATGATGACAGGCTACATGAATGAAAAAAAAGCATATGAGGAGTTGGAAAAATTGGACAGAAATGTTCACAGGATGTATACATGGAGAAGAAAATTAGTTATCCACATAGAGGAATATAAGAACTTGAAGGTCTTTCAAATGTTCATATTATAGGCTTCAAGGTTAAAAAGGATTCTGGGTAGAGCTCACTGGGGAAATAAAGAAATAAAAGAATGGGAAATACTGCAATGGCTTTGTAGGAAAGTCACTGCTCTAGAGTGAGGAGGCAGATAAAGTAGAAGGCATAAGCAACTGTAAAGGAGGCTAGCAGCAGGATCATGGAAGGACAGTTTAATGAAAGTCATCAAGAGTTGTTTTGTAAACTCAAAGTAATAGGCAATTTCATTGCATCTTAAAATATAACATTAAAATGTATTCTCAAGTATGCTGCAGCTTAGGTAATATGATTCACATGCATTGAAGCACATTGTGTATTTGCTTTAGATTTAGAATGAATCAGTGTTTGTGGACAGAAAAATGGAATTCTAAGAGTGTCTCTAAGAAACTAATTTCTGCCAATAGAATTTGCCAATAAAAAAGGAAAAGCAATGTAAATTGATTTAGTATTCACTTCATTTTCCTTTATCTTTCTGAAATATTAATATACATGAAGAAATGGTAGTTGAGAAATTAAATTTCTAATTAAGAACTTCTAGCTGTAATAATAGCTATGTCTTGAACATTTATTACATGCCCCATATGAAATAAAGCAATTTACATACATTACCTCATTTAATCTTTCCAGTAACCTTGTAAATTTGGTATTTTTATTTTCATTTTACAAATGAGGCAACTAACACAGAGGAAATATGTAATATACTTGAAGTCATACAGAAAAAGACACAACAGAGATATTTCTGATTCAGGTCTGATTCCTTCAAAACATTTAAAAAATATTATGCTGTAATGCCTTTTGGTAATCAGTGAAATGATTCATTGCATACACAATTTAAATATTTATCAAGGTCAGGACTACAAGTTTGTGGTCTGATTGCAGGGGGATTTACCTGACCTGCGTTGGCAAACAATTTAGAAGATGTCTTCAAAAACATTTAAAAGGTGTCTTCATATATTCCCCAAAATAAAAAAGTCATGGTTTTTACCTTACTGATTATTTTCATTTATAACTCTTATACAGCATAAGCACTTAAACTTACCCTGAAAAAAATTTAACTACTTTTTAAAATAAACTACATCACATAAAATCTTTCATGCTATTTCTACAGGGATTTTCATTCTCATGTTTTTAAATTAATATTTGTCTCTACTTATTTAACAACTTCCAGATAGTGCCCACATCTAATTAACAAAGATTCTTTTCATCTATTTTTATCCCAAATTCAATTAACAATTCCCAGGGTGACACTTACTGAAGTCTCACTACACCAACACATAATTTGCTTCTACACAGATACTTATTCTACTTCTAGCTGAATTCCATGCTTAGATTATAATGAAGTTGAAACACACACACAAACAACAAGAAAAAACTAGTAAAACAGTAGGGATTTACAATTTAAACGTAAGCAACTTTCAGTCACAATAGTTTGCATTTGTGTTGCTATTTATTAATTGGGAAACCATAAAGGTTGAAACACTTATTTAAATAGAATTAAGAAACCCAAGCCAGTAACTATTTCCTTTTCTAGCTCTGTGTTTGGAAATAAGATTTATAAGCATCACTGAAGCATGTTAAAACCAATGGAGAGCAACTTCATGTAGTCTGTGCAGTTTGATCAGCTTACATGTAACATTCAATTTAAATGGCTTTCATTAACCATGGGCAGATTTTGAAAGCTTGTGACACCGAACTGTTCCAGTGAATAATCAAATTGCTTTGAGGTAAGAATCAGAGGTTTGCATTGTGACAATTTATCTTGGTTCAGGTAAAAAAAAAAAATTATATATATATATATATATATATATATATATATATTTAAGAATTTTTACTACATAAAATACTTCCACTCAGTCAACTAATATTTATTGGATGAATAAGAATATTCTACATTTATTTATTTTAAACTTCCCACCCCAAATTTGGCTGACTAGTACTCCCAATTCCTATACAGATAAATTACCTAAGTCCTAAAATTTAAATGCACATTACCAGTAACTTTCTGGTGACCTTTTAATTGAAAATACATCATATAAAAAGTACATAAATTTGGCTATTTCCAAATTTTACATCTAAACTAGTCTTTCTTATATCTAAATACACATGGAATTCAAGCTCAGTTAGTTTATAATGATTAAAAAATCCTCTTTAAATTAATATTTAAAGGTTTTTTTAAAAAAGAAATCTTCCTAAAACAGTAACTGGAATTCAAAACTGTTATTTTTAGTTTTAAGTTTAAAACAGAATGATTCCAATAGCAAAAAAAAAAAAAAATCAAATATATTCTTAGGTAGAAAGTTTTGCTTTTTTGCAGGAGATGTTTACACTATCCATTTAACTTAGAATTATAATATTCAACAATAGTAATTTTGACAATAGCTATACAATTACATGTTATTAACATGTAATTCTAATGAAAATTACAACTTTGTACTAGCATCTCTCTTCTTTTTGTCTAATCAGTATTTCAGTCAATACATTTTCTGATGCTTGATAATGCATCATTTATTTTAACCATCTACGTAGTTCCCTAATAATTAAAATGATAATAAAATAAAATACCAGCATCTTCATTAGAGGCATGTAAAAGGCTACAGAATATACAAAACAACTTATATTGGTCAGAAGAATTAGTGGACATTGTTAAGGCAAGACTATTATTTTACTAGGTTAGCAACTAAGAGTGGCATAATATGGAAGAATAGTAAGAAAAATAGCCAAGGAAGCTGTTAATACCGGAAAGTGAAAGAATTAATCTAGAGAATGAAAGCAAACACCAATTTCTAAACAGTTTTTCAAAAGTGTTAGTGGTAGGAAAACACATTCTTAACCACTTGTATGTATCGCTGCATGAAAGCAAGACTCAATTTAGAATATATATAAGCAGATAAATAAGGAAGGGTAGAGAGTATTCATTAAGGTAAACAATACTGAGAAGTGCACTACCAAAGATAAAGAAACTGCAATAATTCAGTGTTGAGTGCTGACAGTATTGGCAGTAATTGCGTTAAAAGTTTTGAATTTCATAAAAAAATATGGCAAAATCTCCATCACCAAGGAAGATGCTATTGCTAATAACTTCTCACCTCCTTGAACAAGACAGAAAAATCCTATTCAAAAAGGGAAATAGGTGTCTCACAGTGAAAACAGCAAACAGAACTTACTGAAGGTATTGATTATTATAAAGTACTTCTTTGTACAGAATGGAGGCTATCTTGATTCATACTCGTTTCTCACAATCACTCCCACAGGGCTCTTTGCCCTCTAAAGTCAGAGGTATCAAAATCTGCTAACTTGGTTTAGTTTCAGCTAAGGGCATAAATGACAACTGATTGCAGTAATTAATTATCTCCCCAACTACAATAAAAAGGAAAAGCAAAATTAAAGATACTGAGTTAGGCTGAGAAGAGAGTGAATGCAAACTAAATAATCCAATGTGTGCGTACGTGATCATTTTATAAAGCAGGAAACATGCTCTGTGAATGAGAGCATTTGTTTTCAAAAGTCTCAATAAATATTTATTTTTAAATAAAATGAAATGTTAATATATGACTAAAAGTTTATATTTCATTTACTTTATGTATGCTAAGAAGTATAAAAATACTTTGAGCAAACACTGTTAATAGTATTAAATTTAAAAAGATAAATCTGCCCTATTCTAATCGTGTCTTTGTCTTCTGTTTATTCAAGTGTATTCCATTTGCTTTCGGGAATATTTGAATGTTTTAGAACTAATATTCTACTTTAATAATCCAAACACACTATAATTCCATCAATTTGAGTCTTTTAAAATGTTACACTGAAATGAATCTCTCTGAAGATGGACTTATTGATTTCTATATTCTTCCTCTAGCATCACGAAATTTGACCTCTTCAGCCATGCATGGTTAACACTGTAAGTACACATGTGTTTTTTTGTTTTTTCTCCAATCATAGCAAATGTGTCGAAATTATAGGCTGTGTCCTAGATCTATTATTTTAGTTCTATTATGGCAAAGAAGAGAGTTTTAGGGAAAAGCATTTCAAAGTGTTTGAAAAGTGCTTGAAAAAAATATAGAAGGCAGAAACAATATTCATTAATCAATCTTGCATATAACAAAGCAAGCTAGGGCAATAAAAAGGATTTATTCATTTAGTTCCTTTCTTAGAAATAACAAAAGCATACTAAACCCATTGTTCTGGCCAATTCCTTTTAAAGTAATCCATTTACTTGAGTTCTAATGGTAATTATCATGTTACATTTATCTGTACCCATTTCCATTTTATTTTTATGTGATTTTTAAATGTGCACATATCAAAATAATGTCAGTATGAGAAGGAAGCAGAACTTAAGTGGTCTTTACACCCTTACTATTATGAATAAAGAAAATGAGATTTACAGAGAATAGTGATAATTCTATTCTATTTGTCTCCAACAAATTGCCATCTAGTCAGTCTCACTGTAGACAGGACACTCTGCCTCCCTAAATCTCAGTTCAATTATCTTTAAAGGAGATGGATAGTATCATATCTAAAAAGACCACAATGACATTACCAAAATCAATAATAATCATAATATTTACTGAAAGACTCCTTATGCCAACCACAGTTTCATGTTGTTTGAATGTATTAATTCATTTAAAACTCACAACATCATTATAAGTTATTATTATGGTTCAGCCAATTAAGGCAAAAAGAAAAAGGAAATTGCCTATGGTTACAAAGCTAGTGAATAGCAGAATGACTTAGGGAGAAAGTAAGTTTCACTTGGTGGGCTTTAAAGCTCCTCTTTGGAGTAGGTTTGTCTCTTTCCTTAGCCTTCTATTTCCAGAGTAGAATATATTTACTGGAACCAAGTAAATACTCTATTTAGAATAAAGGTTTTTTTATTTACCACTTTTCCTTACTTGCCAACGCTAATTTCTAACTACTCAAAGCTATCCACTTTCCATAAAATATTTCATACTTTTATTGCTCCTTATTTCTGTTTTTGTGAGACCTGCAAGCTAAAAATTGTTTTGACATTTTTGAATAGTTGAAAAACATTAAAAGAGAATAATATTGTGTAAATTATAAGAAATTCACTTTTCAGTGTCCATGAATAAATTTTAATTCGAAAATGGCCAAACTCATTTGTTTACACATTGTCTATGATTGTTTTCACTACACAATGGTAGAGTAGTTGTGACAGAGACCATCTGGCTCATAAAGCCAAAAATATTTACTAGTTGGACTTTTACAGAAGTTTGCTGATACCTGGTCTAGTGGTTCTTGTCTATCTCTTTAAGGAAAAAAAAAAAACTGTTCAAATGGATACAGTTAAAGTCAGAATTATAACTAAAATTCCTGAGTTTTAGGTTTATACATTGTTTCTAATTTCCTTCACATAAGTACAAAGAAAAAATTACCCCTGAAAATGAAATTATTTGATAGTGATAATGTGTTTTTTCACATGCTATTTTGTCTACTCATGTCTAAATAGCAGAGATTCAGATAATATAATGATGTTGGTTAATATTAAAATGGAAACAGTTGAGAGAACACAGAAATAAAACAGTTTAAAATTGAATGTCAATTGCATTTGCAATATTCTCCTTCCATAGGGGTGAAATTTATTTCACCGAATTTATCAGTACATAAAAATAGTTTTTAACTTATATATTTCTAATATAAGACCCTTAAGGAAAGCAGTTTATTCTTTGGTTACTGATATGCCCTTGACATCCAAAACATTGCTTGGTATCCACCAAGTAGACAGTATAAAGTACTGATTAAGATTATGATTTGTGTGGTGGAATTCTGGTTCTACCACTTACTAACACTGAAATTAAACCAGTTGCTCAACTACGCTCTGCCTCAATTTTCCTATCTATAAAGTAATGATGTTTGCAACATCAGTCTGAAATGTTATTCATGTAAAAAGAAAATCAGTTAAAATATATAAAGTACTTACAAGAGAACCTCACATGTTGTAGGGAATCCATAAGTGTTATTATTGATGTTTTTATAAATATTTATTGAATGAATGTTCTTACAATAAACATAAAGTCTCATGATATTGCCCTTGTATACACGTTTTGATTTAATCATGTTACATGGTATTCATTTTTTCTGTTTTTTTTAATTGTAATAAAAATTTTAACTTTTCTAAGATGGAATCCCAGTTTTTCTTTTGCTGTACCTTGTATTGTTTGAAAGATGTCAGTGTATTATTTCAATACAAATAATATTTCATTCTCTAGTTATAATTTCACTTTTTATATTTAACTCATTTTTCACCTTATTTATGTTGGATATTCAAGTTTGAGAGGGAAGAAAGAGTATATACATGACTTCTGGATATAAATTAGCTTTAAAAATGAAGTGGTTTGGCCATGTGCATTTGCATCCATATCCAAATCCGTAGCCATGCCATATGAACCTGCATTCCAGACCTAGTACCACCATTGTTCGATGTATGTTCACAGTTCAGACACAGGCACCAAGAAGAATCCCCTCTACTACAACTTCTCCTGTGGGTGAGAAGGAAAGCAGGAAAACTTCAAAAGCTTTCATGACTGGGGATCCTGCAAGCCATTGCTGCCTTTGCAGACACTCTCAGCCTTGTCTACTAAAAACGCCGTAGTCTTCACTAGTGCTGACCTCAGCTGATGGAACTACCTGGAGTCTAATTGCTGCCCACTCCTGGAGCTGGAACAGCCACTGTGTCATTCAGAGAAGAACCTACTATGCCCACCCAGTTGGTGGCTTCATACCTTCCCATAGGTGAGGTCTTTCCTTACTGAAGCCAGTACATAAAGTTTAAAGAGGTGACAACTCCTTCAAATGTGCAGACATCAATGCATGTCTATGAGAATATGAAAAATCAAGAAAATGCCACAAAAGGAACACAATAATTTTCTAGTAACTGACCACAGAGAAATGGAGAATAATAAGTTTCCTGACAGGGAATTCAAAACAATTATTTTAAAGAAGTTCAGCAAGCTACAAGCAAACACAGATACACAACTTGAAAATAATCAGCAGAACAATACATGAAAAAAATAAAAGTTCAATAAAGAGGTAAAAATCATAAAAAAGAGTCTAACAGAAGTTCTGGAGCTGAAGAATAAAATGAAAACTACAATAGAGTGCTACAATAGCAGACTTGATCAAACAGAAGAAAGAATCTAAAAATTCAAGGACAGGTCTTTTGATCTTAACCAGTCATAGGAGAGAAAAATGAAAAAAAGTGAAGAAAGCCTATCATATCTATGGAACACCATCAAGTGGGCCAGTTTATGCATTATGGGAGTCCCAAAAAGAGAAAAAGAAAGAAAGAAATTGATATAAAGCATATTTAGAGAAATAACAGCTGAAAAATCCCCAAATCTCAGGAGAGAAATGGCATGCAAATTCATGAAGCTCAAAAGTTCCCAAATAAGATCAACCCCAAAAAACTGCACTGAGACAAATTATAATCAAATTATCAAAAGTCAAGGACAAAGATATTAGAAAGCCACAAGAAAAAAGCAACTCATTATGTGAAAGAGAATCCCTGTAAGACTATTAGTAGATTTCTCAGCAGAAACATTGCAGGCCAAGAGACAGTGGGATGATATATTCAAAGTACTGAAAGAAAATAACTGTCTACCAAGAACAATATATCCAACAAAATTATTCTTTAAAAGTGAAGAAGGGATAAAGTCTTTCCAATACAAATGAAAATTGAAGGAGTTTTTCAACTATAGACCTGCCTTAAAAGAAATGCACAAGCAAGTTCTTCAAATTTTAACAAAAACATGCTGAGTAGCAACATGAAAGCATGTAAGAGTACAAATCTCACCGGTTAAGGTAAACATATAGATAAATGGAGGTTAAAGTAACATTATAATTGTATTGTATAAATTACTTTTAATCCTACTGTAAAGGT
This sequence comes from Pan paniscus, assembly GCF_029289425.2. Taxonomy (NCBI): domain Eukaryota; kingdom Metazoa; phylum Chordata; class Mammalia; order Primates; family Hominidae; genus Pan; species Pan paniscus. Next base: position 89,460,189 of record NC_073259.2, read on the forward strand.
TAGAGATACAAAATTGTTAATGGATACACAATATAAAAAGAAACTCTGACTACAAGAACACAAATTGGGCAGAGTAAAAGGGGGAGTAAAAGTGTGGAGGTTTTGTATTCAATTGAAGTTAAGTTGCTGTTAACTTAAAAAAGACTGTTGTAACTACAAGATATTTTATGAAAGTTTTGAGCTAATCACAAATAAAACACCCACAATATACATAAAATATACAAGAAGAAAAAAAATCAAAGCAAATAACTACAAAAAACCATCTAATTAAAAAGAAGACAGTAAGAGAGCAGAGAGAGAAAAATCAATGGCAAAATGTATAGGAAGCAATTAACAAAATGAAATTAGTAATTCCTCACCTGTCAATAATTACTTTAAATATACATGAATTAAAATCACCAATCAAAAGGCACAGCATGGCTGAATGGATTTAAAGGAAAAAAATAATATAACAAGATCCAGTGGTTTATTTTTCATAAGACACTCATTTTACATATAAAGACACACACAGTTTGAAAATGAGGAGCTGAAGAAAGTTATGTTATGCAAATGGTAACCAAAAGAAAGCTAGGGGTAGTTATGCTTATATCATGAAAAGTTATGCCATGCAAACGGTAATCAAAAGAAAGTTGGGAATGGCTATGCTTATATCAGACAAAATAGACTTTAAGTCTAGAACTGTCTCTAGAGGCAAGGTGATTATATAAACAGGTATATATATATATATATACACACATATGTGTGTGTGTGTATATATGTGTATATATATGTGTGTATATATATATATGTGTGTATATATATATATGTCATTTTCATGAGCTCTCAGATGAAAACGAGAAACAAGGTATTGGAAACTAAAGTAAATGCCATCCTGTTACACCTCTGCAAAGACTAGTAGAATTGTGTCTATATTATTGGACTTTATGGAAGGAAGAACTTAAGAGTGAGGAACTATGATATCTGGTGAAAGAAATATCTAAGCAGCAAAGCATTCACCCTGCTGCGTGACTACTTTTAACTGTTTACAGTGAAGTGTGACAGAAAAGGATTGTCTTAAGGGCAGAATTTATAACTAAAAGGAAAGCAGAGTGAAAAACCTTGGCAAATTCACAGCGTGGGAAGGTAAAATGTGAAAAAATGTGGCCAAGCAACCATTTGCTAAAGAAATTACTAAAGATGGAAGGGAGTCAAGGGCTACTCTTTAAGATAAACAAGTCACTTCTTACATGGATGGCAGCAGGCAAAGAGAGAGCTCATACAGGAGCTCTTATAATAACCCTCAGATCTAATGAGACTTATTCACTATCACAAGAACAGCACAGGAAAGACCTACCCCCATGATAAAATTACCTCCCATTGGGTCCCTCCCACAACACGTGGGAATTCAAGATGAGATTTGGGTGGGGACACAGCCAAATCATATCACCACTCATTAGGCTCTACCTCCCAAAACTGTTGCACTGGGATTAAGTTTCAAACCTATGAACTTTTGGGAGATGTATTCAAGCCATAGCTTTCTGCCCCTGGTTCCCAAAATTAATAAAGTTAATAAAATCAGACATGAAAGAGGAGACATTACAACGAATGCCTAAAAAATATAAAGGATCATAAGAGACTACTATGAACAATTATAACCCAGCAAACTGCAGAGCCGAGAAGGAATGGATAAATTCCAATAAACATACAATCTGCCAATACTGAATCAAAAGGAAATAGATAATCCGAACAGAAAAATAACAAATAAGGGGATTGAATCAGTAATAAACCAACCCAAATATGTCCATGAACCAATGCCTTCACAGATGAATTCTACAAAACACTGGAAGAGGAATTGATACCAATTCATCTTAAGCTCTTCCAAAAAATAGAAGAAGCAGTAACACTTAAAAGGTCAGGATCCCCTAATTCCAAAATCAAAGATACTACAGAGAATAAAATTACAGGCCAATATTTCTGATGAACAAACATGCAAAAATCCTCAATATAATACTAGCAAACCCAATGCAACAGAACATTAAATAGATCACATATCATGACCAAGAGAGATTTATCTCTGGAATGCAAGGATAGTTTAACATACACAAATCAATCAATATGATACAACACATCAGCAAAATTTTTTAGAAACAGAATTATCTCAACAGATGCAGAAAAGGCAAATGAAAAAGTTCAACATCTATTTATGAAAAATATTCTCAACAAAATTGGTATAGAAGAAAATTACCTCAGCACAATAAAGATCGTGCGTGAAAAGTACATAGCTAACATCTTAATCCATGGAGAAAAACTGAAAGCTTTCCTTCTAAGATCCAGCACAAGAAAAGGATGCCCACTTTTACTACTTCTTTTTGACATAGTACTGAAGTCCTAGCCATAGCAATTAGACAGGGAAAGAAAATAAAAAGCAAACAATTGGAAAGGAAGAATTAAAATAATCTGTATGCAAATGACATGACCACAGACATTAAAAACTGTAAAGGCTCACTGTTATAACTAATATCTATTTTAACTAATAAACAAAACAGTAAAGTTGCAGAATACAAAATCAACATTCAAAAATTAGTTGCATTTCCACACACAAACAACAATATAAAAAGGAAATTAAGAAAACAACCCCCTTAATAATAGCAATGAAAAGAATCAAATACTTAGCAATAAACTTAATCAAAGTGGTAAAAAACTTTAAAATATATTTTAATATCTGTGCATTCTAGGAAAACCCCATACTCAACAATCTTTAATTTTCATAACATTATTAAATGTTTTACATTAATATTTAATAAGGAAATTTCAGAATTATTTTATTTAAATCTCAAAACCATTATATTATAATTTTGATTGAATTACACCTATAAAATAACTTGGGAAAAATAGATATCTTTACAATATCTAGCTCCAGACACAAAAATGAAACTGTTGTTTCCATGTATTTAGGACATTTTTTATTTCCTAAAACAATGGGTTTTGCTATTTTAGCTAAAAATTTCTAAACATAATTCAGTGTTTACATATAAAATACATCTATATATCTATCTTTATAGTTATTTGAATGAAATATGCTTTTCACTAATGCTTTCTATTTATTGCTGGTGTGGGAATACTACTGATATTTACATATACATTTTTATATTACTTTATTAAGTTAATTAATAAATTCCAAACATTCTTTATGTTTTATGTGTTCTAGAGTCTCCTTTTTGCACATTAATATTCATTCTCACATTCTTTAGCAATAGAACTTTTGTATATGGCCATGAAAATAGAGATTGCATGTCCTGGTCTCTTTTACAGCTTAGAGTGATGTGAGACCAAGTTTTCTTCAATGGCATGTAAGTAAGAGTCATGTGTGCTACTTCCTGATCTTGCCCTTAAAAGTTTCCTTTATATGTTTATTAGCTCCCTATAATACCTGCTGGCTGGAAGTAGTGCCATCTGTGACAGGCACTTTAACCCATACAGCGTATTTATATGTCCCTCAGCCCACTTGTTCTGGATACAACAGACATATCAGTGCAGGTGCAAATCCATCTAATTCCATGGATAGATAAAAATGTATGCTTCTTGGAATAAGTGTTGATTAACCAAAACCTGGAGAAAAGATTTTAAAAGGAGAGATTAGAAGAAATGAATACATCCAAGAAAAGGGAAATGGCTCAGGCATTTACTAATTATGTGATTCAGGTGAATTACTTTAAGCATTAGAACCATATTTTCTGCATCTTTAAAGTGGTGATAGTACTTCCTGTTTTAAAGGTGATTAGATAATTGCAATATCTCAATACATTTTCACTGTTAATAACAGCCATAACCTCGTAATGTGGGGATCCATAAACTTGAAGGTAAGGAAAGGTAAGTAAGTGGTTGGAGCTTTCTGAGAACGATAAAATAGCACTTACATAAATATACTTGACTCAGCCTCATGCCTCAAAAACACTAGTTGCCTTTCCTAAACTTGCTAGTGACAGTATTTTATTTTTTTATTTATTCTTTTTTGAGATGAAGCCTCACTCTGTCGCCCAGGATGGAATGCAGTGGCGCAATCTTGGCTTCCTGCAACCTCCACCTCCCAGGTTCAAGCGATTCTCCTGCCGCAGCCTCCCAAGTATCAGGGACTACAGGCCTGTGCCACCATGCCCGGCTAAATTTTTGTATTTTTATTTATTTATTTATTTATTTATTTATTTATTTATTTATTTATTTTTAGTAGAGAGGGGGTTTCACCATGTTAGCCAGGATGGTCTCAAAGGTCTCGAAATCCTGACTTCATGATCACCCAACTTGGGCTCCCAAAGTGCTGGGATTACAGGTGTGAGCCACTGCACCCAGCCCCTACAGTATTATTTAATTGTTTTGTAATTTTCTTTTAAAAGACTCTCTCTCTCTCTGCACTGGCTTTACAAAACTTCCACGACACATTTTCTGATTCTACTGTAAGTTATTTTCTTCCTTATCTCCCAATGACACTGTTTTCTACATGAAAAATACCATTTTGGCTTTATCAACATGTTATTAATTCATAATATGAGAGATCTATCAGCACTATTTGTAAAAATATTCAATTAAAAAAATTAAGATGATTTATAGTTGTGTGGTAAAGAATTTGACCTTACCCAAAGGAGGTCAGGCTTTTGCCCTCAGCCTTAAGGAGATAATCTTGTCATACCCAATAAAAGTGTTATTTTAAGGTGAGGCTGACTACACCTGATAATCCAGCTTGAGGGACAATTATGCCAGTTTGACCAACTAGATGATTTAGGGAGCTTTCTCTCCCAACTTCAAAGCTGTGATGAATCAAACAGGTAATTAATCGATCATGCTTATGTAATGAAGCCTTGATTGAAACTTCAAAGATTGATTGACATTCCTTGGTTGGTAATACTCTGTCATGTGTCAATTCTAGAAGGGTAATACGTCCTGAGAATAACAGAAGCTCTGTGTTTGGAATCATCCTGGACTCTGCACTTTGTTTCTCCTGCTTTGGCTGATTTTGATCTGTAACCTTTACCTATAATAAACCATAACTATAATATAATAGATTTCAGTGAGTGCTGTGAGGCTTTCTAGTGACTTATTGAACCTAAGGGTGGATGTGAGAATTTCCTGAACTTGCAGTTGGTATCAGAAGTGAGGGAGGTCCTATGGAGGACTGTGCCCTCAGATGTTGCAGTTTGGCTAAACTCAGGTAATAGTATATGGTAAATACCAACTGATAAGTTATATTTGTTTTTTGCTACCAAGTTTTTAAAAGTAAAATCATTAGCAGTCAATTATCAATTAAAAAATTAAGGCAATTAATGTATATCTTTTTCATCCATCTTATTTATTTATTTATTTATTTATTTATTTATTTATTTATTTAGTGTTCCAAGAGTTCAGTTATTTGGAACTTCCACAGTTTTCAATACTTGAGAGCTATTGCACTTTCTTGTTAAAAATGACATGGGAACAAATAGGTACTGCAGAAATCCTTTCATCTTGTTTAATACGACCTGAGGTGTCACATTTTCTATATTTAAAACATAGTGGCCACTGTAATGTTCTCATGCTATTTATTACTATTATACTGAAGCCTATACTGTGATATAATAATCAAATGTATCTTAAAAACTGTAAATATCTGGATGCTTTAATCTTTTATGTATAGTTAAATGTTAAATTTTATCAAAGTATTTGGCATTTTTAAAGGTAGTTTAATTTGATTAATTGATTTAATACATGCTTTATTAATTTACACATTTTATGTCTCTTTCAGTGTAATGGAGTTATAAATTTTGAAATAATTCATGTATATATAATAGATATGAAGATATCATGATGGATTCAAATTACTGAAAGATGAGGAAACTATACCAGTTTTATACAGGAGGAAATATTGTTGGGAGAAAGGCCAGGTGACATAGTAACTACACCGAAATTGAAAGTCAGACATCTTGGATTTGGATTCCTGTCGACTAGTGATAACACTCAGAACAATTCACTTAGGTTCTATATGACTCAATTTCTTAACTTTCAAAATGCTAGTAATAATTATCCTTTTCTCATACATTAATTATGATAACTAAAAAATGTGTGTGGGTTTGGGGTATTGTTACAGTACTTACTGTAGTACCAAGCACACAGTAACCTCCTCTAAAATTGCAGATGCTATTATTTTTATCAAACATGTGAATAAGTGAAATGCAATATCATTTATAAAATGCATATAGTGCTACAGAATTATTCTATGAACAACTAAGGTATTTGTTTATTCACAAGAAGAAGATTTCAAAATACAAAAAAAAGGAGATGTAGTCGTGGGTATAACATAAAGTACAGAGTACTACTATCATTTCATTTTTTATCACATTCAAAGTATCAACAGAAAAGTATTTTCATTTGCTCAACTAATAACTAATGTTGACTTTTGAGTCCAATAATAGCAATACAACTTCAGTATGTCAAGTTTACAAAGTGCTTCCCTGTATATTGTCTCATCCAAATATTACGACTTCTTTGAAAGATACATCCAAAATTTACTAATACATTCTGTTTCACAGATGAAAAAGAATGAGGCACTGAGAAGTTGAATTAATTGCCAGGTGCTATGGAATTAGTAAATGATAGCTCTATAATTCAATCTTGAATCTTCTGACTTAAAGTTAATATTCTTTAACTTTTTATCTTGCCTCTCACCAAAGTTCAATATTTCATCTAAATTTCTATGCAATAAGTAATCTTTCTCAAAATGTTAGCTTAAAAACAATAAGAATAAATATGGGTAAAATAAAATAGGTCAATTTATGATGCTTATGATCAAAGTATTAATATCAAACACGATCTTATTATTAATAGAGAAAAAAAGCATTCAAAATCTCCACATGCAAAAATAAAACAACTATGTCTGCTACCACAAATAAAAAAAAACCTTATGCTCTCATCAAAGAAAATATTCTAATCAAAATAGGAGAGAGTCTGGAAAGATTTGCAAACAAACTTCAAATGTCTTATACACAGTAGGTGACACTTTTAACTTCTATTTTAGATAATTGCTTCACACAAGACTTGGAACTAGTAAAATTAGTGGAAGTAGCAAACAGCAATTTTGTTACCTATCTTCTTTGTTGGATTTTAACAGGTATTGTTATAAAACACCTTGATTTTTTTTGTCTGGGAAAGATTCTTTGTATTATAACAGTACAATCATCAACAGCAAAAGATACATTTTCTATTGATGATAATAACTTGGACAATTTACAGTTTATTCATTTATCTTTATAATACAATATCATCATAAAGGATAATCAAGAGGTACAATAAGAAATCATAGGTCTTTGTAAATAACTACTGGTTTAGCAATACTGAAACTTTTAGTTTACCAATCTAAAATTTTAAAAAAATCCATTGTTCAACCATTATTCAACTTTTCCAGAAAATTAAAATCTATACAATCTTCTAACCAAAAATGATACATTTCCAACAGGAATAATACTTTCCCAATAAGTGGGTCTTTTGGAATCTCACAACTGTTGGCAGGCAAGCTAAAAGCATAGCATCAGATAGTTTTGCATTATCTTTAAGGAATATAAGTTCAGAGCTCCAAGGGTGTCACTGTCCTATGCAAACACTGTTGTCATTAAACGCATACTGTCATCTGGTAAGTTTAGTCATGGAGACTTGTTTCAATTGTTAATAAAACAAACAAACAAAAAATCTCTTTTATCTGACTTTCTGTTCGAATGTTAACTGAAAATTGGTCATGGAATTTACTAATATGATTCCTAATGTTTAAAATAAGCTAATCAGTGGAATTAGAATATGTAGCATGCATAAACATGTGGAAAATTAGAAAGTCATTATGAGAGTAATCATTTTTATAAAGCAGTGATAGACATACAAAATTAAATCTGCTTTCATCTCACAGAACTGAGAAAGAGATAGAATTTAAAAATACAAAAGTGAGTAATTTGCAAAGGCCCCTCAAAATAAATGATTCTTATTTTTAGGATTCTGAAATAATTTAACTTAAGAGCTTTTGCAGTGGTCTCTTTTTCTACATCTGGAGCTTTCTACTCACAGATATGGCAGTTTTAATTTGAAGAGAAAACTGACTTAGTCACTTGATTAATTTTTCAAATAAATGATCCTATAACTTCAGATGAGTATTTCTATTACTTACCTCTAGGCAAATTCCTTAATAGAGTATTGTTCAGCAAATCTCCTACTTTCTCCATGTTTTTCTGCATAATTATCAGCTATTTAAGTTTCTTTTAAACTATTCAAATATAGCTGAACTACTCATGGATTTCAGAAGTTCCCTAATTTTTACCCGTGTCAAATTTTAGGGAAAAGTTATAACACTGATTTTATTCTAAGTGGCCAAAGCAATCAAAGACAACTTTAGCTCAATATTTGTATCTCTTCCTTTTGAATTATGATGAATAAAATAACTTTATAGATTTAAATAAGGAAATACCATTGGAGAATCCATGTTGTTTCAGTTGATAAGAGCTGTGAAATACTGGCTTTTATTTAATTTGCTGGGGTAACTTAATGAGAACCTCATCTGGGTCCACCATCCCATACTAAAATTTCTTCGCTTAGTCTTATTGGTTCCTTGCTATGTTCTATGTTGTCTCGTTTACAGTCTCCTTAGTTCCTAAAAAGTAACTCTGTTCTCACTTTCCTTAGCAGATAACCCATTTCCTTGAGAAGAACCCCTGATAAAAAAGAAATCCTCTCCAAATCAACATCTTCATTCATCACTATACTACATGTTCTATTTTCCTTCCTCCATTTCTCAGAGGAAGGAGTTCTATTACTTGCCATTGATCTTAAAATTATAGATATCCTCCACTGTGCTGCCATCCATAATTTCATGTCCTTCATTTGTGGCTTTGTTTTCAATGGCTATAAGCATTTTCAATTCTGTCCCATTATAATAAGGCTGTCACTCAATACTGTCTGGAATCATTCAGCATATACTCTCTTCTTCCCTTCGTTGCTGAATTTCTCAAAAGAGTATTACCTTCTTTCATTTATCTGAACTCATACATACTTTTAATCGCAGCTATTCTACTTTCATTACAGTTTACTGCAACTATCTCTGTAAACATTTCCAGTGACCTCTTAACTATAAGTGAAATCATTTCATATCAGACATAATCCTCCATGCCTTCAAGAAACATTGAACACCTCCAATCTTTATGCTTAAAACTCTCTCTCTCTCTCTCTCTCTCTCTCTCAATATCTTGCTATCTCACTACTTCTATCTCTAATTTGGTTCAGTGACTCTTGACTTGCTTGAGTCTCATATCTCTCCTTCCTTCATTCCAGCCTTTTGCTTTTAGAATAGCTTCCACCTTTGCCTGTATCTATTCACCTTTTCCAGTTTTCCATTTATTTCCATGCATTTAACAGAATACTAGTTGTTAACCTAACTCAAAGGATTTGGGGGATGATTACGTGTAATAATGTGTATGATGCAATGGCTATGATCCATGGGCCTGTAATGCCCCCAAAATGTGTGTTGCTGCCTCTAGCTCCTTTCAACATCCTGATGCAATATTTTTCTAAATGTGAATGGTACTTAATACGCCCATGCAAGTTCTTTAATTTTTCCTTAGGAAAATAGACTTCAGAGATAAAGCTGGTTGTAGATGAGGTACAATAATTGTTAATTTCCTTGGAAAATTCTAATTGAAAGTTGGCAAATTCAGTGGTTGGAATAAGTATGCACAGAGTAAAGGCAATAAAAAATATAGTTCAGCCTGCAACTACACTTGCCAGTTCTTTTTATGTATAATGTAATCATGTGGAAAGGCTTTTAAAATAAGCACGCCTGTGTATTCACTGCAAATTAGTCTGTCAATTGAATTTTTACAGGTGCTTCTGAATAATCCATTTCGTCTGGCTTAATTACATAATTTTAAAAGTGTACAGGTTTCTGATAAAAGAGAACACATTGTTAGGATGTAATCTATTTATTCCCCCTTGTACTTCCCTTTATTGTGCTTTTTTTTTGGCTTTCCAATTTTAAGCAATAACAACAATACTCTGCAAAAAAATAAAGACTTTATTGTATTTTCTGTTTAATTTGTATTTCTGTTTAAATTGTCTGGGCTCACTTTTTTAGGACGATGGCCTGGAACATGTATTCAACGTTAACAATCCAATCTGCCTAAGTGGGGCCATTCAAAAAGGCCTAAAATTACAACACATTTTCATTATGTATATATTTATTTACAATATTTTGTTTGATTTTTAAAATTTATATTCGCCATTACTAAAAGAACATAAGAAATGCCACACCAAGCAATACCTGTGGTCTACTCAGTGCTGTATTTTCTGACACTGTCCCCTTGATTCTTTTAAGATCATGAAGATTCTTTTAAATCTATCTTTAAACACAGTACCTTGACCATCTAATACATTTTTTACCTTTAACTTTTTAAGATACCATTAGTCTATAAAACTGAAAATCCAATCACATCTCTTCTCTTCCTAAAAATTCTGTTGGCTCACTGTTGTCTGCAGGACAAAGCCCAGCTCTAGCCACCTCTCACTCAGATCTGCCTCTCTCTGTCACCTCCTCCCCAATCCTACCTCTACCTGCTTCTATTTTCTTTCACCAAGTCCATCTGGTGAGCTCTTTATAGTCACTTTTGTAGCACCATCTGTTTTTCCTATTCATACCCCTACAATGAATTCCTCCCTTTGGTAATATTACTAAACCTTGTACCTACATTTATATTCACATTAGTCATATTGTATTATAATTACGTTTACTGTGATGAAACAAGATAAATAATTAGTGTTTTTTTTATCATTTTTAAGTGTGCCCTTTAAGTACTACTCAATGGCATAAAGTACATTCACATTGTTAATCAGCCATTACCATCATCTGTCTTTCGAACTTCATTCATCTTCCCAAACTGAAATTCTGTACACATTAAATACTAACTCTTCATTATAATTGCTTTTTAACAAATAGGGTCTCGCTTTGTTGCTGAGGCTGGTCTCACACTCCTGAGTTCAAGCGACCCTCCTGCCTCAGTGTAATGAGTAGGTAGGATTTCACATATATGCCACCACACCCAGCTTACAATTAGTTTTTAACAGGTCTATCTCATATACTGGCCTTCAGAGCAGAACTAACTTTTTTTTTTTTTCAATACAGAGTCTTGCTCTGTCACCCAGGTTGGAGTGCAGTGGCGTGATCTTGGCCCACTGCAACCTCTGCCTCCCGGGTTCAAGCAATTCTCCTGCCTCAGCCTCCCGAGTAGCTGGGATTACAGGCACGCACCACCACGCCCAGATGATTTTTGTATAGAGACTGGGTTTCACCATGTAGATCAGGCTGGTCTTGAACTCCTGACCTCATGATCCACCCACCTCGGCCTCCCAAAGTGCTGGGATTACAGGCGTGAGCCACTACGCCCGTCTAGAACTGACTTTTTACAAATATGAGTTTGTTAACATATTTATACCCAGTACTTAATGAAATGCCTGGCAAATGGAAGATGCCCAATAAGTATTTGTTAAAGTACCATGATTAAAATCACATATTATATTATTATGCTAACCAAACGCATCAAATTATGCCAACTTTCTAGTTCTTTGCCACGTCAACCTTACACTTTACCAAAAACAAAACATTAACAAAAAAGAAACACAAAAACATACTTTTAATGGTTTTCACTTTACCAAAAATTAGAAACAAAAAAAACAGAAAAAAACCCATCATATTACCTTTAGTGCTTTCTCATTTCATAAAGCACAAAATCTACAAATTTTTAGCTCTTCAGAATCTGGATCCCATCAACCTCTTTACCCTCCTCTTCTGTATCTTTTCACACCCTGACTTTTATCAATGCAACATTCCTTATTCTTGAAACAGCAGTTTCAGATTTTCTTAATCATTCTGTCTCCTCAGCCTGAAATACTTCCCACAGTTTTGAGGTTAAATCATAGCCTTCCTTCAAGGATATGCTCAAATGCTGTCTTTTTAGGTTGAAGTCTTCTCCGATCCTTTGGCACAGAATACGCTTCTTCTCTGTTCCCTTCTGTATTTTGCTTGTGCCTGTATTTTGTATTTAGTTAGTTTTGCACTAAATTACATCTTAGTTATACGTGTATACGTCTGTCTCTTTCACTAGAGGGCAAGTTACATGAAAATTTACTTAATACCTCGTTTATTTTCTTTCTTTCCATTTCTTGCTTTCAGAGACTCTCAAAATTTTCTGCACATGGTAGAGATTAATTAAATTGAAAGAAGAAACAACTTGTTCATTTGATACATATGATCAACATATTGCTGTTTATTGAGCATACTGAATGTTGTTCAAATGGTTCATTAAGAGAATAGTCAAAGAACAACATGAAAACACTAGTCAGAATGAAGTGTAGATAATGCAATTTGACAAACATATATTGATCAAGAGGTTCATATCACTGTTACTGAGTGAAATAAATATAAAGGAGAGAGATGAAGTCTATTTTCTCAGTAAACTAACTACACGGGCTTACACAAGTATAAAATTAACCCTAATACTTGTTGAACAGTCGTAATACAGGCTGAAGTAATGAGCTTTAGCCATTAATTAATTAGCCTGTTGGCAAAGAATTATAAAATAGTTCATTAAAGAGGTGACATCTGAGCTTGAGCTTAAATGAGGAAATATGTTTTCAATGAGTGATTTGGGGTTGTGGAGGTATTCCAGGAAAGACTTTAGCATAAATAAGATTTAGAGTTAGGAAAAATGTTGGCTTCTTTAAAAAACAATACACTCTATGACTTAAGGCCTTAGAATGACTCAGGCAGAGCAGTAGGGGTGGTGGAGTTAAAGTAGAATCTGTAGGTTAGGAACACTGAAGAAATTTTTGATGGTATGTTACAAGTCTATGTAACATATATCACTATATTGTTAACATATATTAATATAGCATAATAGATCATTATGTTATCAGTGTACTAATACGGCATATATCATATATAAGTATATATTATAGATGAGAACATATTACAAAAATAATCATTATAATTGGGGCTTCACTTAGCAAGTTTAACCTTGCAGAATTACACAGCAAAAGAGACAAGCAATAGGAACAGATAAAAGCCTACTGTAATATTTCAGGTGAGAATGCATGAAGACCTGAAATATTGTAATTTTAATACATATGGAAAAAGATGAGAGTAAACAGATATGGGGAACATTATAGACACAATTATATACATAAATTGAAACAACCTGAAAGCAGAGAGTTAAGACAAATTCAAAGATAAATACATTTTCAAGTAGGAGGGAATAGTAGTACATTAGGAGAAATAACTTCTCTGGTCTCATCTGTAAAATAATAGTAGTATGTACCTTCCAGCATTAGTGTACTGACATATATGTATTTAACAATAAATATTAACTATAATTACTATTAAGTGCTCCATAAAATGATCTAGTATTGATGTCATTATGGACAATAAAATCTGACTCTAAAACAACTTTATTATTTTATTTGTTTATAAGAATAATGAAAAGTTATTAAAATTTCAAACACTACAGAAACATATGGTATATATACTTGCAAACAATGGAGAAAACAAATAATAACAGTTTGGCACTTATATCTAAAACTTTTTCTATTCCTGTCATAATGAATTATTATTATTATTTATATTTGAAAAATATTGAGATTATTCTATGCAACTTCATTCTTTTTACATAGCAGAATGTTTTGGGGCTTTTTCCAGAAAAGAACATAGAGTAGTTTTGTATTCTTTTTAATGAGGCAACTCACTTTATTACATTAATGTGCCATATAGAATCTAAGAGGACATCAGGAAAACTAGGTGGCATTTCAGACCCACCAGAGCATAAGGCACTTTTGTTTAGAGTAGAAAATGTACTCCTTGTAGGTGGCTATGTGTTCTGGTGCGTGTCTGGATTAGCAAACCCTGAGCTATATTTCAGCTCCCACTGACCCCCCCTGCTGGAAATTTGTAGGAGAGAATAATCTATACAATCATTAACAAAGCCCTATGGAAATGCCAAAGGGATGTTTGAAATCTTTTGTGGAGCTCAGAAGAGTATATAAACTTTGAGCTATAGATTTTAGTTTCTTTTCTACAGAAGTCATGGTTGAATTCCTGGATGTCTGGGAAGAATAGACGAGCGATCAATGAAAGAGATTATATAAAGAAAAGATATTAGGAGGTGATAACTCCAAACCCATCTGTGAGAATAAGACAAGTGGTGGTGGTGGGGGGAGGAGAGAGAGAAAGAGAGAGAGAGAGAGAGACTCTATATATAATAATGATAGATGAGAGAATAAAGTCTATTAAAATCATATAATGATGATAGAATAAACTGTATGGTCTTTTCAGATTCTACATATGCATATATGTGTATGTATGAATATATCAAGATATCATTCACAATCTAAATCTCTTCTCTTAATTCTCCATTCTGAATTTGGGAATTGAATTAATTCAGAAAAAAAGTTTGGATAAGATTTTATATCTAAACTGTCACTGTAACAACCAGAAACTCAAGAACCAAGCAGATTATCATAATATAGCACCCTTACTCTTCAAGATGGCAATATGAACTCAGAAAACAAATAGATTTGAATGTTAAGGGACACTTGTAAATACATTTTAAATTTAATTTAAAATCTGAAACGTTGCCGGGTGAGGTGGCTCACGCCTGAAATCTCAGTGCTTTGGGAGGCCGAGTTGGGCAGACTGTTTGACCCCTGGAGTTAAAGACCAGCCTGGGCAACATGGCAAAACTCCTCTCTACAAAGAATACAAAAAAAAAAAATTGGCTGGGCATGGTGGCATGCAACTGTAGTCCCAGCTACTCGTAAGGCTGAGGTTTGAGGATCACCAGAGGCTAAGAGGTGGAGGGTGCAGTGAGCCTTGATCGTGCCACTGCACTCCAGCCTGGGCAACAGAGTGAGACCCTGTCTAAAAAAAAAAAAGTTAAATCTGATGCATCAAATAAACGTTTCTCCAGCTCCTTGCTCATTTAGTCATACGCAGGACTTTTGCTCTGGTTCCTGATTATTCGGCTCTTAATAATTTTTTAAACTTTTTCATGAAAATTTGCTCTTTTTTCAAAAACTATCTTCTTCAGTTATTACCTCCAACATTCAAAATCACCTAGTTCTTATCCTAAAGCTGCTAATAGTATGAATTTTTCTAAATGTATTTTGTCAGGTTTCTAAATATATCTTCTTATCATCAATACATGATGCTTTACTTACAGTGATTTCTTATACCAATTGCTGTTACTATAGAGAATCAACAACTCAAACTGCAAATGTCTTCTGATTTTTTCGTATTTCATTTTGAAATATCAATTTTATTAAAAAGTTAAAGTTGACTCTTTTCTAATTACTCTCTTAAAAGAATCACTATTGATAAGTGATTTATTATTAGAAAACTAAAGTAAATTTTCTTTATCGCTGGGCTTGTGAATTTCTAAATAGGGATTCGAGTTAAGCCACATGGACATTAGTTAAAATCAACAACAAAACCAAAATGGAAGTTAATAATGAGCACGATAATTACTAACAGACATGATTTTTACTTATGCAAGTGACTCTTATTTGTACAAATGATTTTAAACAAAACAAATGGCATTCAGAAAAGTCTGCAGTAATACACAGGAATGCTAAAAAGTAAAAATTTATTTTATCTATGTAAAATCAATCAAATGTACCACCCCGCCTATAGGAGACTATAATAATACTTGAGGGATAAAACTCTATTCCAGAAAACAGTCATAAATCTTTCCTCCACTTTTGTTCTCAAGGGCTGCTGTTCAATTTTATGTATAATTGAAGTAACTACTTAGTCGCTATTCCTGGAGCAAATTTTCAGAGCCTCACTTTGAGAGAGTCTGGCTGTGTTGCCCAGGCTGGAGTGCAGTGGCGCGATCTCGGCTCACTGCAAGCTCCGCCTCCAGGGTTCACGCCATTCTCCTGCCTCAGCCTCCCGAGTAGCTGGGGACTACAGGCACCCGCCACCACGCCCAGCTAATTTTTTGTGTTTTTAGTAGAGACAGGGTTTCACCGTGTTAGCCAGGATGGTCTCAATTGATCTCCAGACCTCATGATCCACCTGCCTCGGCCTCCCAAAGTTCTGGGATTACAGGCGTGAACCACCGCGCCTGGCCTATGGGACACTTTTATTTCAGCTTACTTTAGCCAAGTGGTCTCATCACACCTTTGTTTATGACAAACAGAAATTCTATCACGGTCATATTAAGCCATGCTTTTATATTAGTAGCCACCAAACTTTTTGTTTGTTTGCCCTTATCAATGAAATATTTTGAGAAATGCATCCAAAATGAATGTATATTTTATCACACATAAAAATCACAATTAACATTAATAAAATATAATATGAATACACATTTTACGTTTTTTTCTGATAGTTCCAGGAACAAGTGCACCCCATCCTGAAGATAATTTATCAACCCCATCTCTTTAAAAGACTGTGTACTCCTTCTCATTACCTATTATTCCAGAGGTTCTTTTCTTCTATGATGACTGAGAGGTACTAATCTCTTATTTCTTTTTTTTTTTTTTTCCCCCCAAACCATCCTGTTTACTAAGCTGAATCTGGTCATCAAAAAGTTTTCTTTCCTTTTTAAAAATGGCTATTTCATCATTTATGGTTTTAACACTACTAGCCTTTAATTCACATAGAGTTTACACTCCTACTAGCTGAAAGTCCATTATTTCTAAAGGTTAAATTGTTATGGCTGGGACAAAGAAAAGCATATATACACTCATTTAATTAATCTAGCTTATTTTGAAGAACAAAAGAGTGGCTGGGAGTGGTGGCTCACGCGTGTAATCCCAGCACTTTGGGAGGCCGAGGCAGGTGAATCACGAGGTCAGGAGTTCAAGACCAGCCTGACCAACATGGTGAAACCCCGTCTCTACTAAAAATACAAAAATTAGCCAGGGGTGGTGGCACATGCCTGTAATCCCAGCTACTTGGGAAGCCGAGGCAGGAGAATTGCTTGAACCCAGCAGGCAGAGGTTGGAGTGAGCCAAGATCGCACCACTGCACTCCAGCCTGGGTGACAGAGCAAGACTCCGTCTCCAAAAACAAAACAAAAAGCAAAGGAGTTTGTACTGAGAAGATTTATTGACTGGTTTGAAAATGTGTATTTGTCTGTATGCATAATATATATGTAAACATTATCTTGTTATAAATCCCTTTATAAGACTTATCTTTACTGATATTAGCCTCATATATTGTTATAAATCTATTTATATTTACTTATTTTTTATTGATCCATAATAGATGTACATACTTTGGGGGTACTTGTGATAATTTGATACATTCATATAATGTGTAAAGATCAAAGCAGGTTATTTGGAGTATCCACCACATTAACTATTTATCTTTACTTTTTACTAGGAACATTTAAATTCTGTCTTCTAGCTATTTTGAAACGTATATTAGATTAATGTTAACTATAATCAACCTACTGATCTAGATCTATGGAACACTAGGTCATATTTCTTCCATCTAACTGAAAATTTGTACCCATTAATCAACCCTCTTCATTATTCCCTCCCCTCTACCCTTGGTTATTTAAGAGTAAGAAGATTTTGCTAATTTATATTAGTATGTCCAATACTAGTAATACCAATATTACATTACTGGAATAAACTTGTAGGAAAAATGCAGCCTTATAAATGTCAGAGAAAAAGAGAGATGGGACTATTTTAATTAATGGCTGACACAGGTTAAACTTCTCTGTCTCTCTCTCTCTCTCTCCCTCTCTCTCTCTCTCTCTATATATATATATATATAATTTTATTTTATCTATGTAATATCAATAAAATGTACCACACTGTCTATAGGAGACTATAATAATACTTCAGGGATAAAACTATATATATATATATAGTTTTATATCTTAGGTATTATATACATACATATTTAGAGAGAGATAAACAAATATAGATAGATACATGTATATATAAACAAATTTATGTACTCTCTATATATACCTAATTATCCAAGATAATTTGTGCGTTAAAACCCAAGAGAAGTAAAATCTTCCGAAGATAAAATAACTCTTTAAATCTTAAAAAGATGATTGAAAAAACTTTTTTGGGGGTTGTGAATAGTAGCAGAAGTGGATTCAGTGACGTCACTAAATATGAGTACAGTGCTTTTAGAAGATAAGAATAGGCAGGACCTGAGGGCAAGTATATCTCTCCAAGGAGTTCACTTTTATTTGTAGCATTTTCTAAGTTTAACAGTTATTTGATATGTGTTCCAATTTTGAGCTGTGTTTTCCTTCTTGAAACGACTGATGTTCTGCCTGTAGTCTTTCTAAATCTTCATCTCACTAGCTCACATGTCACTAGCTTTTGATAATTTTCCTTTGGTCTAGTAGTGACACATATAAATAACCAAAAATCAGAAAACAAGACTCCGGCAACTAATTTCAACAAGCCTTGTTCAATGGCATAGACAGAATGTAATTTATTTTTTGTGACAGTTATAATAAAAGTGACGTGAAACACAAGGGATGTAATGTCAGCGATATTGCACCTCAAAAGAGGAGAAAGTGTGGCATGTTACCTCCTGATTAGCAGCAGCTAGTTCTTCTTCCAGTGCAGAGACTCTTTCTAAAGAAACCCTCAGTCGCTCCCTTACCTAGAAGAAAAATCAAAATATGTGCAGTAATGTACATCCCATACATATTAAACTGTGCTGAATCCATAATTAACATCATCAGAGACAGTCAATTTGGCAAATTATTAAAGTATTTATATCCCTGCGTGGTCAGAATACTAAATCTGGCAGAAATACAGTGAATGTATTGTCACCTCGTATTGTCACTGTATCAAGGGATTTCCTTGTAAGCAAATGCTTTTGGTAGTTCCCTGATAGAGCTTCAGGTGGGGTTGGAGATTGACTTGTCTTGCTCTGAATTCTGATTCATAGTAAGTGGAGACAAAGTTTAAAAGTATATTATGAATTCATCTAAAAAATAGTCACTGTTTAAGCATGACAAATAGGAAAAAAAATACCCCACCTTTTTCTCTACTTCTGTAAAATAACAAGTGAATTTTCATTTGGTACTTAGTATCTAATTTCAAAAATTATTTGCCTGAAGGAAAGGCCTTTTAAAACCTGAAAAATGTTCTTCGCTTCTCTGTTTTTTATTAATTAGAGGTCTACTTTGTTTTTGAGGAATTGTAAACTACTTAAGTATCTTGGAATTTCCAACTAGCTTCCAGATACCAAAGGTTAAACCATTGTATTTTATAGAACAAAAATCTCTGTATATTTTAGTTTGAAAGTCATAATTTATGCTTGTTTCTTACATAACTGAAACTCGAAGAAGTATTTCATTGATTCTTGCCTTCTTAGAACTTTGTTTTCGTTGTTTTATGTTTAGATCTATATATATGTCCTGATATATATATATATAAAACAATTCAGAGAAAGAAATATTGCTGAATTAAAATGAATGACTATAGCAGTTTAATTTTCCTTAAAAAAATCAAAAAACTTTATAGCTTTAACTTAAGATGCAATTCATGGTGGGTTTTCGATTATTTATAAATTAACTTAGATTTTTCTTGGGAATGCTATAGTATTTGTGCAGTTAAGATGTGTTTTAACATATAATTATATTCCTATGAGCTTTCATTTTATTAACTGACAGCATATTTTAATAAATGGTATTTTTCTCCTCTAATAAGATTTAACTGGGAATATAGATTAAATTTATAAAATACGTAAAAACCCAGATACATAAAAAATTAAATTGGAATTATAATATTATTTTTCCAGTTAGCAAACAAACAAAAAGTCAGTAATGTCCTATTAACCTAGAATCCTATTAGGAATTTTTAAGAATCTAAGTCACATTTTAGTATTGTATTACAATACCATGTATATTCAGATGAATGGATGCATTTAATTCCTGAAATAGACCTTGAATCAGCAATAAAAATATCCAAGTAGGGGTTTTAATATTAATTATATTTTGTTATGCTTAAATTCTCTAAAAACAATAATACACACATAAATGGAGACTTGATGTCTAAAAGAGTTGCACAGGATCTTTCATCATATTGAGCTAGAGATTAACTGCCAAGTATCATTCCTGTTAGACAAATATCCAATTGTTAACAAAATACATAGGATTAATGCTGATTAATAACCAAACACTAGTTACATAGCAGGAAATCTTCGATGATTTGATTTGGAGAATACTTTTTTATGAATTTTGAATACATGAAAAAGAAGCAAATATCCCGAAGCCATGAAAATGAGCAGGACAGCTGATGTGTGGAATGCATATATCAAAAAACATTTCAACAGACGTGTGATGTTTAACAGGGATTCCCATATTCTAAAATACCAACTGTAAAATACGGGTGTCCTGAAGAAGGCCTAGTAAACCTAGTTGATGAGAACAGCAATATGAAGCAATCTAAATATGTTAATAATCTCTCCATACACAACGTTGATCATATCACACTTAAGCTGCTGTAGAGAGAGGAAGTTACCATATTTTAAAATATCAACACATTAAAATCTTTCTAAAAGTCATTCGCATAATATAAGAAATGGTTGAATCTAGGCTACATGGTAGGTTAATATATCTTTCTTTTTTTAAACTTAAACTCTTAGAACTGTTCCAAACTGTTTTCTATTTACTACAAGTTAAGCATTTATATTTTCATTATAGTGAGTTTTTAAGGAGTAAAAGTTATCGAATTTATCCAACAATATGAAAATGAAATAATCATCTTTCATATATTTAGAATAGTGGTTTACAAATTGAGATTATGTTGTCCACGAAGTAATAAATCTAAAACTGTTTTACAAGAAAATAAAAAAATTCTGAATATATTTTGAGTTATGTTATAAATTGAAAAATTGATGCTGTGAATATCAATAATGCAAACTGAAATTAATATAAGGCAGGGTTGCATTTGGGGAATTATCACTCCTACAACAGAAAATATTCTTGTGGAAATCTCCTCAGACCAGAAGCTCTAATTCATTTTTGACACTAAGATATTTGATAATAAAAATATATAGGGAAGGCATATATATTTAATTTGTTTTGGTTTACATTTCCCATACATGTCTGATATGTTATTTTTAAATAGTCAATGATTTCTGAGTAATTGAATAACACAAGTATATTTCTCATGTTCTCCAACCCTTGGAATTGGTAAATATATTGTAGAGTAATTTCAAAATTACTGATGGTCTTAGCTAATTATGAATATTCTATGCTACAACTTGGTGGCTGTATAAATAATTGGACATTAATGATGAAAATTATGAATCACTGCAACTCTCTACAGCTATGCTCAATCCTTGTAGAGTTTATTTAGTTCTGCATATGTACTAATCCCTCTATGATAAAGTTGTTTGTTTCCTGTCCCCAAGGCATGGTTAATTGCATCTGTTTCTGACTATATATATATATATATATATATATATATAGTATTACTTGTTTATATATCTATATCCACATCCCTCCTCATCCCTGTGAGAAGCTGTGAGTTACTCTTAGGGAAATTGTCTATGAAGGCACTTAGACACATATGAGTCCCTCGACAACTAAATGAAATGCTATTGTAAACAAGCATCTGGATCAACAGGTTTGAAAGTTTATCAAATGCTGATGTTTACTCCTGCTAATAATAATATTCATAAACGTTCACTAAGGACTTGTCATATGCTAAGCACTGGCTGAAAGCTTTGCATATCAGATCATATCTAATCCTCATGATGACTCTGAGGTCAGTACTAGGATTATCTTAATTCAAGATAAGAGGTAATTGATGCTTTGAGAATGAATGATCAAGTCACTTCTCCAGATCTGTCTGACTCCAGAGCCCCAACTCATTTCTTCTTTAGGCCACTGAGCATTACTTGTTGATAATTAGTCCAGTTGTCCCTGAACTCACCAATGTTCAGAATACCTATGGTGAGTTAATACATATTATTATAGCTCCTAGGGTCATACGATGGAACAACTCATATAGTTATGCTAAACCCACTGAACTTCTATAAAGTAAATTATTTCTAGATTACGTTGTACAACAACCATTTTTTTCTTAAATGTACTCACACGACCAGGTTATTTGTCTTAAGTGCTGTTTATTACCTCTATTCTGATAAAGAATCATTCTTTTGTAAAAGCATCCCTCAAGTGATATGGGAATGCTTATGGGACCATCTCAAATCATACATTCTCTAGTACCTTCATTTAAGTCACTTAAAACTCTTGAATTTTCTCTGAATAGGTCCTTCTCTTCTTACAGCTATGGGTTATTTTCTGTGTGGGTCCTGCTGCTTAGAGTATCTTTCTCTGCTTAAAAAACCCTTAATCATTCTTTAATACCTAGATCAAATGCCACCCTTTCTTGAAGACATCCTTGTCTTTGTCATTACTCACACAGTCACAGCTTTTTCTGTGGCTACATATTGTGATGGAAATACATCTGTTTTGAGTTGTTTTTCATTGATATGTGAATTCCTAGCACTAACTCTGAACTTCTCAGTCATAGTGAGCATATCTTATTTATCTCTGTGTGTCAAACATGTGCTATGGAGTCTGACACATACTAAAAATTCTATACATATAAACTCTTGCAAATTCTTAGCACTTTTATAAAAAGAGAGGAAATATAATATGAAACTAAATATTGAATATTAAATAATTATTTGATGTCATATTTAGCAAGAATTTTTATATAATATTCATTTCTGTTTTATTCAAAATAATTCTTATACTAATTGCCTCTCGTTGCTAAAATAAAAATAAGATACAATTTCTTCTTAATACTCTAGAAGACAGAATTATAGTTATCCTTACATACACACTCCACATAATCCCCTGTTCTCAGAACATCTGAAAGACCAATGATAAAAATATAAATGTATATAAATATTAAATAGAACAAAAATATTTGCATGCTTAAAAACTAGATATAACTGGGAAATAATCCCTAGTTTGGATTTTAATGCTCAGAACTTGTCGGATACTTTACAATGAAGTGTCCCAATTTCCATTCTAACTCCTAAAGATTTACTAATTTTTAAAAGTTCAGTCTTTGAAATTTCACGAAATTGAAATACGTCATAAGCCTTCCTAATCTCCTAAGGATATTATCATCATATTGGTTTATATATGTCAGTAGAACTTATTTGAGTAACAGCTAAGAGAAGCTTACAGCTACTTTTAAAAATATCTAAATACAGGTTTTTCTACTAATACTTTGTGATGTTACATGCAGAGAATATTCAAATGAATATTTAAAACTATGATATTAGAGACATTAGAAAATAAGATGCTTCTAAAATAAATGTCTAAAAGTTAAAGTACATCCAATTTGCATATCAAAATATACATAATTTTCAGTTAGTGGTCTCTTATTTTGGAATCTATAAAGAAAGACCAAGTTGGGGGGGTGAGGGGAGAGAGAGAGAGAGAGAGAGAGAGGCTCAATAATATTAAATGATATAACATTTTGAATGTCATCTGAAGTAGGGTTATAATGTACCATAATAGAAGTCTAATTCTGATAAGCCATAGATTCAGTGGTTTAGAAAAAGAAGATGTTTATGAATATTACCAACATCCACACAGTAATCCATTTTCACTTTTAAAAAATGAT
Source organism: Pan paniscus (assembly GCF_029289425.2). Classification (NCBI taxonomy): domain Eukaryota; kingdom Metazoa; phylum Chordata; class Mammalia; order Primates; family Hominidae; genus Pan; species Pan paniscus. The sequence continues at coordinate 89,483,856 of NC_073259.2, forward strand.
TTTTCATATAACTCAAAAGTGTTCCTCAACTGACTGACTTTAGGAGTCAGGTGAGTCAATGGATGAAGACAAAGAGCTTGATGCTGATGACAGAAGTGTAGTTAAGCTTGAACTCTTTTTCCATACTATACCTTTTCATCCAAGGCCTTGTGGTGCTCAAACAAAGATTTCAGTGCCTTGAGAACTTCAACTTCACTGGATACTCCTGAGGGAGACTGGGCTTGCCGTTTTACCACTGTCATTCTTAGTGATCTTTCATGTCGTGACACAAGGCACTCCAAATGCTCCAGTAATAGCTATTGGGTTTAACAGAAAATGCAATTATCTTATGAATACAAGTCATAAATACTTACAAATGACTTCCCCCTTAAATTATTGCAGGCTTACATAGTATCTAATGTTAGCTGCAGGTTACACTGCAAGCAGCAACAAGGAAGCACAGACCTGTTTAAAACAGGGTTTATAAAATACATTAAAGATAAATTGTATTTGATCATTTAACAAGTTACTGAATTTAAAAATGTAATGCAAATGTAATGCAGTCCTTTAGCAAATGTAATAATTTCAGTACGAATTCAGCAGAAATAGAACACTTGGAAAAATATGTATGATAATGATGAAAGAACATTGCTTGATGCATCATGATCTTTTTAGAGGATCATAGTGACAGTCAAAATTTATTTCATTTACATATGGCCATTAAAATAATTTGAATTGAATAAAATGAGCATAATCATTATAATGTTACTTTAACTTAATCACATGGTTTTATTCACAATTAGTCTTTAGATTAATTATAGAAAAATATATGCAACCAATTAGAACATACTAACTGAGATTCTCAATTGTCAGTTCAGGAAAGGAAGTTAAGGATACAGTTTTAAATTGCCTGTGTTAGAATCTATGATTTCCCAGAGTAGCCTCTGGGGCCATGACAGAGGTGGAGGGAAAGTCCCTGAAGACTTTCCAGGCTGTTTCAGGCTTTACACTCTTAGCTTTTGCCAGAGGAGTTCTGCTTTGAAATGTTTTGTGAATTGGGGTTTCATATTTGCTTTCATTTCAGAAGGAAGTTCTACTGCTAAAAAACAAAGATATGCTTCACTTCGGAAGCATAGTGAAAAGCATAGGCTAACAAGTGGTGTCTACTTATGCAAAATAAAGAAGAAAATAAAGCAGAAATTACCCAAACAAAAGATTTAAAAACAGATATAAGACACTGAAGGTGGAAAGAATAAAGAAAACAACTTTATTTTTTTCTTTTCAAGATATTTTCTAAAAGTTTAACTGTAATGAAAAATTTTGGTTTTCACTATACCACTGTTAGATTCATTGTCACGTATTAGTATCATATTTTTTGGTTGATTTCTCTACATTTGCTGTCACTAATTATGACTCAAAATGTTAGAAAACTTTGCCATTATTGGGCACAAAGAACACCAGCATCTGAGACACTAAACATGCATAAATCAGTAGATAAGAGTCACATTTAAGGATCAAAATAATCGCCGGGCACAGTGGCTCACTCCTGTAATCCCAGCACTTTGGGAGGCCAAGGCAGGCAGATCACGAGGTCAGGAGATTGAGACCATCCTGGCTAACACAGTGAAACCCCGTCTCTACTAAAATAGTAATAATAATAATAGTAGATTTTCAGTATGAAAATGACCTGAAATTTTCAAGGAGCCCTTTAAAATTTATCAATCTCTGATTATATTATGGTATTCTATTCTCTCAAATTCTTTAGATACATGTATTCATTGCATAAATCCAAGCTGTTTTACATAGGTTGTGGAGATTTGCATGAACTTAATAATGTCTGTTTTTCCAGTGGCATCTGATGTCAATCTTTCACTGGCAAACTATGTTCCAGACTTCTGGCCTACTTTTAGCTCCTCAGTATGTCAAGCCTTTGCTTATGCTGTACCCTCTGCCCAAAGCTCTCCTTCTTTGGTTCCTCATTTAACCAGCTCTTTCTCATTCTTTAAGTCTCAGCTTAAACATCATCTCTCAACAAGGCATTTGCTCACTACTGTCTAAAGTAAGTTTCTCCTTTTCCCCACCTCCGCAAGTCTCTATTTCAATCCCTTACTAATTTTTTTCACAATATTTTATGATATGCAATTTAAACAAATTTTTCTACCAAATTTCATTCTATTTTCCCATTGCAATAAAAACTCCATGAGAGTTGGCACAGTGTCCGCCTTAATCCTCTTGATCCTCTCTGGATTTGGGTGTTAGCTCAATTCCCAACATCTATAGGTATGCAATTAATACTTGTTGAGTGAACTGAAATATTAAATGAGTTAAATTTACATACCTCATATAGTTTTATATATCTCATACAGATTTGGCCTATATGAAAGCTAAGCCTGTGGCCATGGTTAATTGGCATTATTTCCTAAAAGCTTAGGCTAATTAACATTATTATGTACATCTATCCTTCAATCTGATGACAAAAATAATGAAACCTTTACAACACAATGAAAACTGTTTTTTTCTAATTGTAAATTAGAGTCATCTTGCATAATATAGTCATTCAATAAACATATCAGCATCCAATTTTGCACAATACAGTGTAAGATTTAGAAATATAAAATATCCACCCTCTAGGAAAAGAAACACAATAATGATGCTATAAAGGATATCTGTTATTAGAGACTACCTAAATCTTTTGATCACACTCTTCACATTTGGCAAGTGGAACTTTTTAACTGCTTCTCCCTACCCTCATGTCCTCATTGTCTCTTTACCCAGCTTAAAGTTAACAATTCAGTATTTGTAAGCACTCTCTTTCATGCTCCCTCAGTTTCTAGAACCTGATCACTTGCCACTACAGCCACTGCTTACATTTGTGTCCAAGACCTATAATCTCCCCCTGGATTATAATGGCTCCTTAACTGGTCCTCCTCCTTTCAGCCTTTCATCTTCAGGCTATTCTTAAAACACTATTTCAGTTAAAATGTGAGTTAGGTCATTTATACCTCTGCTCAAATTTTTAATGTCTTCTTATTGAGCTCAAGTGAAAGTCAAAGTCCTTATACATCCCAAAGGGATCTAAATTTTCTGAACTTATCTCCTATTTTTCTTCTTGCTCATTCTGGTATAGCTACATTGGCTGCCTTGCAGTTTTTTGTTTGTTTAGTTTTGTTAGTTTTGCTTTTAACAGGCTAAACATCCATGTCCCCACAACAGGGGTTTTGTACTTCTTCTTTTCTCTAACTAAAACATTCTCTTTCAGAAATCTGTATGACTATCTCACTTCACCTTCTCTTTCATATTTTAACTCAAATGCCACTTTTCAATGAGGCTTTCCCTGGTTACCTACAACATTGGATATCTCCTTCCTAGCATATTAAAATGTTGCTTTGTGTCATTAAGTTTTTGGATAGTTTGTCATATCATGATAGGTAATCAGAAAACCTTCTCCCAGAGGATCTGTAACTATTTATTAGAGTCATAGTACTATGGACAATAAAATATCAAAGTTTCTTGAATATTACCTCTGAGCTAGGAGTAATTTTCTGATCCTCACTCTGTAAGAGTCTTCAGTAACCTGGTGGACAAACTGATTCACCTTGTAGATATCAGCCTATTTCCCTTGCCACCATGTCATATTTCTCAATGTGCATAAAGAAGTGACCATGGTTTCAGGGTTATAAACCTGACAAAATGGGCTTCCCACGATTAAGACTGATGGAGATACCACCATGGCTGAATGGCCCAGCGGCAAGCTGCAGCCATTTAACTTGAGCCCTGTCATGATAAAGTACAGCTGGAGACCAGCTGTTCACCATGAAGCAAGCATATTATATCAAATACTTTCTATTAAAGAGAAGGCAGTTTTTCCTCACTATAATAACCCCCCTTTTTGGATATAGATTTGCTTTCTCTAATGACCATACTTCTACCAGAAACACCATCTTACCGAGTTTTTGCTTACAGTCATGTTATCATATACAACATTACTTCAGACAAAAAAAAAAAAAATCTGATTTTACAGTGAAAAGAGTAATGCAATTGATGGATGCTCCCAGGGACCCCTGATTTTTATCACACCATTTAGAAGCAGCTGAACTTATAGAATGGTTAAATAAGCCAAGACTTTTTTTTTTATTTTTTATTATCATACTGTAAGTTCTAGGGTACATGTGCACAACGTGCAGGTTTCTTACATATGTATACATGTGCCATGTTGGTGTGCTGCACCCATTAACTCATCATTTACATTAGGTATATCTCCTAATGCTATCCCTCCCCCCTCCCCCCGACCCCATGACAGGCCCTGGTGTGTGATGTTCCCCTTCCTGTGTCCAAATGTTCTCATTGTTCAATTCCCACCTATGAGTGAGAACATGCGGTGTTTGGTTTTTTGTCCTTGCAATAGTTTGCTGAGAATGATGGTTTCCAGCTTCATCCATGTCCCTACAAAGGACACAAACTCATCCTTTTTTATGGCTGCATAGTATTCCATGGTTTATATGAGCCACATTTTCTTAATCCAGTCTATCATTGATGGACATTTGGGTTAGTTCCAAGTCTTCGGTATTGTGAATAGTGCTGCAATAAACATACATGTGCATGTGTCTTTATAGCATCATGATTTATAATCCTTTGGGTATATACCCAGTAATGGGATGGCTGGGTCAAATGGTATTTCTAGTTCTAGATCCTTGAGGAATTGCCACACTGTCTTCCACAATGGTTGAACTAGTTTACAGTCCCACCAACAGTGTAAAAGTGTTCCTATTTCTCCACATCCTCTCCAGCACCTGTTGTTTCCTCACTTTGTAATGATTGCCATTCTAACTGGTGTGACATGGTATCTCATTGTGGTTTTGATTTGCATTCCTCTGATGGCCAGTGATGGTGAGCATTTTTTCATGTGTCTGTTGGCTGCACAAATGTCCTTTTGAGAAGTGTCTGTTCGTATCCTTCGCCCACTTTTTGATAGGGTTGTTTGTTTTTTTTCTTGTAAATTTGTTTGAGTTCTTTGTAGATTCTGGATATTAGCCCTTTGTCAGATGAGTAGATTGCAAAAATTTTCTCCCATTCTGTAGCTTGCCTGTTCACTCTGATGGTAGTTTCTTTTGCTGTGCAGAAGCTCTTTAGTTTAATTAGATCCCATTTGTCAATTTTGGCTTTTGTTGCCATTGCTTTTGGTGTTTTGGACATGAAGTCCTTGCCCATTCCTATGTCCTGAATGGTATTGCCTAGGTTTTCTTCTAGGGTTTTTATGGTTTTAGGTCTAACATTTAAGTCTTTAATCCATCTTGAATTAATTTTTGTATAAGGTGTAAGGAAGGGATCCAGTTTCAGCTTTCTACATGTGGCTAGCCAGTTGACCCAGCACAATTCAAGCTTGGACATAACACATTGCTAAGTAGGAATTCTATCATCCTGGAATTAGTATATCCTCAGAACTACTGATAGAAGTAAGATAGAGTTTCTTTCTTGGAATAGCTATGGGTCCATGTATGTAAGTCCAGAAACCAAGGTTTATAATTGGAATTTATAATTGCCAACTAGGACCTGTGACTAGTGGAGAAAAGAGTATCATTCCTTTTTTGTTGACACACACACACACACTCACATACAGACACACACACTATATATACACACACGCATGCATGTTTGTGTGTGAATATATATATATAATGTACATTAATACATTATTCTCTTTTCTGTTTTCTGTACCCTGTTACCATATTTTACCCATTAATTATCCCCATTTTCTACCCCTCCCCCTGACTGTTTGATAGTTCCTCACAATCCGAATCCCATCTTCCCAGTAACATTTCTTGGGAATGTTTACCACTAGGTGGCAGACCTGTGACTTAAGATCAGTCAACCAGACCTGACCACCCTGGGAGTTAGCCTGAGGGGGCAGAGAGGAAACATGCTGGGAAGGGGTAGTGGCAGAGGCTGCGTGTTTCTGGGACTGGGCTTGTGAGAAAAATTGACAAAGCTAAGAAATGTGGTCCTAGAGACTGTCTGAAAGCTCAGTTTAGAGATTTCTTATATGCTTTAATTAATGTCTTTATTTAAACAGCCAAGCTATATACTCTGTTTCGTGCAATTAGGAACTCTCATCTACATGATAATAAAAACCAAATATGTTTGTATTAATATAAACAGACTCCTTAAGGGATGAACAATTTCACTTATCCCCAATACCAAGGAAAATATTCTACATAATAAGTACTTAATACTTGTTGAATTGGGTTAATGATAAACATCAATTATTCTGGTTGAAGAATATGGACAAAAATGTTCTCATCTGGCATATATATATGGCCTAATTTAAGGTTAAAAATAAAAGTAAATAAATTAAGAGTACAAAAAGTGATACTTAGCTAAGATACCATTAACAATCTACTAATTACACACCTTCACTGGGAGCTACAACTTTAGCCTAATATTTAATAATTCTCACAGAAAGTACAAATGGAACTCTCTTTGGTATACTCAAAGGATTGTAGAGACTATGTGAATGGCCATGAATCCTATGTTTGAATTTTCTTTAAATGACCACAGGTTCTATGTGTATACACACATATGTATCATATATTCACACACAGACACACACACACACAAACGCACACATCATGTGTCATTGGGAATTTTTTGGACTAAGTTTTGCCTTGAAAAGCAAGATGGCCTAGGTAATCTAAATCTTTTATTTTACTATGATTCTGTAAGAATTTCTAAAACTATATAACTTCCTATTAGATCTTAATTCAACAAAACCTTGTGAACATTTATTTCCAATTATAAATGGCACTGAAACAGAAACACATTCTTCCCTGTAGACTAATGTGGCTGCTGTAATATGGTCATATAGCATGACATTAACATCTGAAAACAAAAACCTTTAAATTGGTTGCCTTCTTACTCAACCCACTCCATATCTTTTACCCTCAAATATCGTTTAAAATCCCATATGTTTCTTATGCCCATGTTTGATTATGAAATTGAAATAGCTGTTGGGAGGGCGTATGTCCTATCCTATTTACTCTTGTACTGATCATATCCTATCATAGAACTTTCATAAAAAACTATATACGCACATGCATGTACACACATGTAGAATCTTTATCTGCTTTCAGCTGAGAAGGTCTTCCTTTTCTGAATTGGACCGTATTTTCTACCCACTGATGAAATACGTTTGGATGACATTATTAACTTGTATAGGCAGAGATTTGTCAATAAGAAAAAATTTTTCTTTAGTAGTGATGGGTGTCTAATTGTATCTCAATATCTGTTAAGATAATTCCTTTGGCTCAAAACAAAAGTGAGGGCATGGTAAGAAATGTGTTAAATGCAATTATGTCTTCTTTTTAAGTTTATGATCCATGAGATTAAGTTACAGCTTTATTATTTATAACTAGGTATTAATACTGTTTCTTGAAATCATAACTTAATATGAATACTGTTTCTCAAAACCATAACGTTTTTCTTTTTTTTTTTAATTTTTTTAAATTATACTTTAAGTTTTAGGGTACATGTGCACACTGTGCAGGTTAGTTACATATGTATACATGTGCCATGCTGGTGCGCTGCACCCACTAACTCGTCATCTAGCATTAGGTATATCTCCCAGTGCTACCCCTCCCCCCTTCCCCCACCCCACCACAGTCCCCAGAGTGTGATATTCCCCTTCCTGTGTCCATATGATCTCATTGTTCAATTCCCACCTATGAGTGAGAATTCAAAGTCACACAATAGTTACATTCTAAAACATTATGAACAATTTAAAACATCCTTTGAGATCTTCAGCTATAAAAATAGTTGAAACAACTCCGACAATAAAAATGTTCTTCACACTGACATTCACAGGCAATAACTATACAAAAATTCCCAGTTTTTCTTTACCTCTTCATTAGTTCAGATAACTTTGTCAAAACATGTCTTATTGATCATTTTGAGTTGAAATAACATCAGGAATAAATTATTTTCTATAAATATAACCTTCTGTAAATATATACTTGCCAAAGTATGGTCAGAAGAGTTTTAGGAATAACAAATTTTGTTTCAATATTTTTTCTATATTTTTATCAGTATAAAAATATTGAACAAAAGCTTCTTTGTATGTTTCTATAAATATCCACTATAATTTTTTGAAATTTATATTTTTGTATAATTGTTTATAATATTATAATGATTTTATTGGGATATTCTTAATTTAATAACTTGAGGCAGTTGGATTTAAGAACAACTGCAGTGATGACTGATTTTCTTTCATTCACTCAAATTTTTGCAATGTCAACGAGGTGTTTCTGCGGAGAAAACATAATACATGGCCAGGCCATGCATTTCAGCTTTGACCTCAGAATAAAAACATAGCACATTGACTTTCCACATGACTAACACAAAATAAAGTAGGATTGAATTACAAAAATTTAAATAGGCCAGGAGCAGTGGCTCATGCCTGTAATCCCAGCACTTTGGGAGGTGAAGACGGGCTGACTGCTTGAGCCCAGGAGTTCGACACAAGTCCAGGCAACATGGCAAAACCCCATCTCTACAAAAAATAAGAAAAATTAGCTGGGTATGGTGGCATGTGGCTATAGTCCCAGCTACTTGGGAGGCTGAGGTGGGAAGATCACCTGAGTCCAGGGGACTCTAGGCTGCAGTGAACCATGATTGTGCCACTGCACTCCAGCCTGAGCAACAGAGTGAGACCTCGTCTCAAAAGAATTACAAAAAGAAAAAAATAAATTTGAACAAACTGTATTCTTCTTTGAACATAATACCTTTGCATCACATGTGAATTGTGGGTGACATAGGAATATGATTTCTTAAATACATAGTCTGTGGGTAAACTGAGAAGGAAGTAGTGGACTCTCTGGGTGTTTCATTTATAAGCCATTTATAGGCCTGGGACAAGTTACTTACTACCTTAGTTTTCTCTTGAATTAAATGGGGATAATGAGATTGCTGTGAGAATAAAGTGAGTTAAACATGTAAAACATTTATAAAAACATTTAGATTTTAATGTTAGCTATTATATTATCATTATTACTCTCTATCTTCATTCAATTCCCACTGGAACTTCTATTTTCTATTTTGGGAGATGGTATAATTCATCCAAATATCATTATACAGAAGGACTTTTTCTGATCTATTGTTTTTGATAACATTCAAAATTAATACAAATGACCCCATCCACACATGGTTTCATGGACTGGCTTTTTATGTTATTTAGCTCAGTTCATGAACATATCCTAACTACTCGATGTAAAGTGAGCCACAAGTTGATCAGAACTTTGGAAATCGGAATGCTCAATTACACTTTATATTTTATTTTATTTTATATATTTATTTATGTATTTATTTTTTGAGATGGAGTCTCCCTCTGTCGCCCAGACTGGAGTGCAGTGACACGATCTCTGCTCACTGCAATCTCACCCTCCTGGATTCAAGCGATTATCCTATTTCAGCACCAAGAGTAGCTGAGGTTACAGGCATGTGCCACCATGCCCAGCTATCACTTACGCTTTAAATTTGCTCACAATCTGACACCAATTAAAGTTTCTTTACATGTGAGAAGGAAACACTAGCTTGTTGCTTTGTCTCTATGACCAGCACACAGATATTTATAGCAAGAAGAAAAGCACAACATCTAGAAAGAGAAACAACTATAAAATCTATAAAAATGGTTTTATTTAGCAACATTTGATAAGGCATCTGGTGTGAAGAGAGACATATTTGATTTTCAGCTCTGGATATACTACTTCTGGGGGATGGAGGAGGGTGAGAGGTGGTTATGTAACTTAAGGAGTTATTATATAATTAATACTGTGTACAAGGGGGTTTTCATAAATCTGTTTTCCTTGATGTAGTCAACAACATCAACAACAAAATCCTCCACATCACTGCTTTAAAGAAGGTAGAAATGTATTTTCCAGCCTTATTCATATTTTCAAAGTAACTATTATGCATGGTTGAAATCAATGGCTTCAATATCTGTTATTGTTATTTTAAAGGAACTTTGTATTTTTCTAATTTTGACTCCCGAATAGGTACTTCACATGTGGCTCACCTTCCTCCCTTTATTATCCAAGACTCCTTTGCAAACACAATAGCCTCGGGTATTTCTGGTTCTCATGGGGTTCAATATGATGAAAATTGTACGGATTCTGTCACCAAATCTCTTAGCTCTCTAAAATTCATCACAATTAGATACTGTGGTGGTCTGACTGTTAAGCAATGTCCTCTCTAGCTGTAGTAAGTATTTGAGTAATAATGCTGATGGCCTCATGGTTAGTGCATGGGCTCTGGATTTAGACTGCCTTACCTTTCAAATTCATTCTTTGCTATTTACTAACTGTGTGACTTCTGGCAAGTTATCTGACCTTTTCTGAGCTCACTTACCTGGTCTGTAAAATTGAGATAATTATAACATCTCCAGAGGGGTGTAGAAAGGAGTAAGGGGCTGAAGAAAAAAGGCTAGATGAACCTACACAGCTAATAAAAGAGTGTCTGATGCATTTTAAATGTGAGCATTAGTTATAAACCTAACCAAAGCTTTGTATTTCCCTGCATTCTCAGCTTTCTGCTCCTACTTTTACATTTGAGTGTGCTGTGTTAAATCAAGGAATGTAGTCTAAAGTACTAAAATATAACATAGTGGAATAGGGCAGAATAAATGTCATGGTATAAATAAATTTTAAATTTGCACGAAAACACAGTGTTAAGTTAAAAAAGTCAAGGGTAGGAAATATATAGAGAGGAAGACAGCAAAAGAAAAAAAAATTGTCTGATACCTGATAATATGATCTAAACTGCCCTTGTTATGCCCTGTTTGAGGCAATCCATTCGACGGGTTCATCAGAGTATCATTGAAAACCAATTCAATGTATGCATGTATGTGAATTCTCTTTACCATAAAATAAGACCTTGATAAATAAGGACATAAATTCAGTTTGATCATGTAACCATTATGCAAGCAACCCTATCTCTCATTAAAGGCACAAGCTCCCAGTTAGTAGAACTGTATTTTATATTACTCTCTAAGACTCATAAAGTGAATAGGCCATTAGCTATACCTATTTTTTTCAGGATTGATCTATTATAGCTATAACATTTAGACTATTTTTCACCAACTTCGTATTTAAATTGAACTTACATCCACATAGAAGTGGTTTTTTTCTACTTCCTTTTAGTAAACTGTACTCCTCTATGGGTAATGTGGTAATTTACATGTTTATAAAATTTAGTGATTTTTTTCTCAAAGAAAATATAGCATGTTTATCAAATTCTGAACTTTAATGTTACATGGCATGTCATATGCTTGATGGAAATACATGGGTTTCCAAAAGTAGAATCTAGCAAATTCCATGAGTTTCATGAAATCAGAATATCATGGCTGGACATTCCCTTGGAAATTTATTAAAACATAAAGGCACTCCTCTTTTAATGGGCAGATTTTTTTTTCAGTTTTTTTTCTTGACACTATTTTTTGTTTCCTTTTTATTTTATTTATTATTATTATTTTTTTGAGACAGAGTCTCACTCTGTTGCCCAGGCTGGACTGTGGTGGTGCAATCTCGGTTCACTGCAGCCTCTGCCTCCCAGGCCCTCCCAAGTAGCTGGGACTGCAGGTGCGTGCCACCAAGCCTGGCTGACTTTTGTATTTATAGTAGAAATGGGGTTTCACCATGTTGGCCAGGGTGGTCTCGAACTCCTGACCTTAGGTGATCCGCCTGCCTTGGCCTCCCAAAGTGCTGGGATTACAGGCATGAGCCATCGCGTCCGGCCTTTTTTTTTTTCCTTTTTAAAAAAATCTTCTGCTGGGAGGAGGTGAGAACCAAACCCAGGCCACTCTTTTGTAGCAGCCCTTAATTTAAACTCTTCCTCTTTTCCAAAACTCTCCTCTTTTGCCCGTTTCCAACCTCTGAGGGATTACCCTACCCCCAAAACAACCTTTTGAAAGTTTGAAACCCATTATTGAAATCCAGATCTTCTTTTTAAAGCCAAATAAAGTAAAGGCCAGAAGGAATGTGAACATTTTGTAAAGCAACATAGTGATTTAGTAGCTGTGACTATAATTTAGGTTTCCTGTCTTTTTGTTTTAAGTTTTATAGTATATCCTCCTTTACTTTAAGTAACTGTGAGTTACTATCTGCTTAAAGTAATTCTAAAGTTTTAAAGTGCATATATTTTCTTCTTATATGTGTGTTAGATGTAATGCATTGAACTACAAATAGAATTAATTCCAAAAAGGCTACTTTACACTTACTCTTGTGTTGTTTCTTTCAGCTTTAAGTTCAGAGATTTCTTCTTCCTTTTCTAGAAGTTGTTCCCTGCAGGCATTTAATTCTTTTGTCAGTGCAGCAAATTCCTGGAAAAGTAATAAAAATATTTGAAGAAATATTCAAGATCTAAAAGCAGAAAAACATTCAAAATATAAATTTCAAAATGAAAAGAATGGGGAAAAATGACCCCATTGACTGGTCAACATATGTTGCTCTTATGAAGTATCTTAAATTCATTATTCAAAACATGCTAATCCATAATATGCATCATATGCATTTTATTACAGTACACTGCTTAGATGGGTGTATAAAGTATATTTCAAAATATATCAGATACATCACACTGAGCCTAACGTTAATATGATAACTTATTCCTAGAGTAAATTTAAGTTTGGCTAATTTTATGAACAGCTCCCAAAATCTTACACTTTAATTCCTATACAGCAATGTTTATACAGAGTACAGTGGATCTTCAGAACAACCGCAAAAAACCCTGCTAAACGTGCTATTTTGAGATTAACAAATTTATTTGTTAACAAGATGAAGCAGGGGAATCTACCTTTTTTCTTTTTACAAAATAATAAATATGCCTAAGATTTGATAGCATTATCTAAGATTTTCTTATTAATTTGCGTATTGCTCAGTCTTTCTAAAAGGTAAGCTCCATGTGGACAGGGGCTTTGACTTGTTCACGGTTACACCACCAGTGTCTAAGACATAGTGGGAGCTCAAATGGTATTTATTTTTAGTTGATAGAAATAGGTCATATTGTTACCAAAAAATTGGGGATTCTGGAGTAATTCTGTCTTCATGTGGTTAATGACACTGTGAAGGAATCTTCATTGGCCTCCTTCCCCTAAATGGGATCAGAGATCATATGATATGGTATTTTCACCAATAGGTGGAGAGTTTGTTAACACACAGAAAAGGTTATTTAATAAGAAGACCAAAAAATTCAACTATTCTGCTATTCTACCTTATAAATAAATATTTATTTTTTTAAATATAGTAAATAGATCCATATTATCACCAAACCCTTTAGAGTGATTTTCAGTAGTAACACTGATGCTTATCAAATATTTAAGTATTTGGGAAAACTTAGGTCCATGCTGAGAAGTCACTCAGAAGATTAAAAAACATAAAATGAAGGAGACAGGTTTGGTTAACCTAACCTCCAGGGAGGTAAATTTAATAAAAAGTAAATGAATATGATGATTATGCAAAGCTGGGGAAGGTTTGGAGTTTATATTTTTGTTTGCTTCAAATCACTTATTTTGCTTAGTTTCTCTAAAGGGCTTCAGCCCAAGTGAGTACTTCAAAGATCTCAGAGTAGGCTTCAGGGCTTAGATTCTAGATGACAGAGTTTGTTGTTGCTTTTTGGCTGACATAGGGATAAATGTTTTCTTCCCTGATTGCCGCATGCTTAAATGTTGCTAATACTCTGAGCATATTATTTAGGTGGTAAATGGAAATAAAACAAATAGAAAACAATAAACCTTTCTCTAGAAAATAAAATTTTCTTCATATACGGTATAGTTTTGATAGAGAAAAGAAGTGATACCTGAAGATTCTTTATTGCACATTATTAACATGTAGGCATTCAGAAAAAATCTTACTTATGTATATTATAAACATTGACTAAGATAAAACATAACATCTGTATATTTATCATACTAATTATAAAAAATGTATGCATCTATTAGAATTTTAACATTAGATATCTCTAGGTGGTGAAATTATGAATGAATTTTGGTTTTTGGCTTCCACCGAAGTATTTCTATCATCAAACTTTTTACAATGGAGAAATATGTTTTCGTGCTTTGAAAATAAGAGAAAATATAAACCTGTAAGTGCACTGAAACAATGAAGTTTTTAAAGCAGAGGGGAGAAATTAGTGAAGATATTATAGGCCACAGAGAGCTCAGCCTTTTTTATTATCATGGCAATGATTCTGAGTAGGCTAGTGACTCCATGTATTAAGATTAGTCTTGCATTTATTAACTTCCTAGCAACTTTCAGGCACTACTTTCACATTTATTATACCACCTTGCTCTCTAAATACCTAGTGAGGAGGTCTCACTCCCATCTTATGGCTGAGGATACTGAATAATGGTAAGCTGTAGGTCTAAGTTCACAAAACTCACAAGCCATAGGGAGTGAGTTAGTTCTGAGCATCATTCTCCACTGCAAGTTTAGTGCTTTTCTACTATTTCATTTTGAACCTAGTTGTTTGTTGGGTTTATATTATTCAGATCTGGAGTACATTTATAGGTACCCTTTTTCCTTATCTGAAACATTAAATAATATTACTACTGATATGGTTTGGCTCTCTGTCCCCACCCAAATCTCACGTTGAATTGTAACAATCCCCACGTGTCAAGGGCAGGAACAGGTGGAGATAATCGAATCATGGGAGCAGTTTCCCTTCATACTGCTTTCCTGATTGTAAGTTTGAGATCTGATGATTTTATAAAGGGAAACCGCTTTCACTTGGTCCTCATTCTCTCTTGCTGCCATCATGTAAGAGGTGCCTTTTACCTTCCACCATGATTGTGTGGCCTCCCTAGTAACATGGAGCTGTGAGTCCATTAAACCTCTTTTTCTTTATAAATTACCCAGTCTCGGGTATGTCTTTATCAGCAACGTGAAAAAGAACTAACACAACTACAATTATCTTGCATGATCCCCCTTAATTAGTCCAAGAGTGTGGGGAACTAGAAGGTCCAAAGTATAGTATACCTTCCACACAGAGCAACAAGTGTTAGACAAGTTTGTTCTATGTATCTGAGACTGTGTAGAGGCAGATATCTCACATGGAGTTAACCACCAAACATTTTAACACTTTTCCTCTGACAGTTCTCTTTCCTATACCTATTCTCCTTACCGTGAACATGAACTGAGCCTTACATCATCTTACAAAGATACCACTAACAGCAAATAGGGTTAACATTGATTGCAAACTTACAGTATGTCAGGTCCTCTGCCAAGCAATTTATATTAATTACCTCATCTATCCTAATAACACACCATAAGAAACTACTAAAATCTCACTGATGCCTAGAGAAGTTAAGTACATCGTGCAAAGTTACACACCTAGTCCATGATGGAGCTGGGCTTTGAACCCAGACAATCTAACTCATACTGGGTGATTACGATAAGTTGCTTGTTTCCCCTGACCACAGGCTTTTCCCTTCTGATTTGTGTTTCAATTTTTGGAAAAATTATATTTCCCAAGGTCATCAAACTTTCAGTGCTTTTTACCTTCAAATATATCAAATTTAAACCAACTTTAACTTTCAAAATTCAAACCACCCAAAACATAACCCTTTCATAACTAATTAGCTTTATTACTTACAGAACAATAGCAACTATTAATACCACTTTGAGCAGTTGGCACTTTGTTTTGCCATGCCTCAAGCTAACCATTTTACATGAATAATTCCATCGACTCCCTATTTTTCAGATGAGGACACTGAAGCTTAGCAGTGATGAATAACTTGTTCAAGGTCACAGCTCAATATGACCCACTTTGATTCTAAAACGTTTAGATTTCTGCAACTCTGCCTCCTTCTGGCTAAAAATGAAGTCTCTTATCAAATGTCTCAAGCATTCCGGGATTATCATCCGTCTAACTATCCAGCCATTCATACAACATTTGTTGACCACTTACCACATATCAGACCCTGTGCTAGATGCTGAAGATATGAAGATAACATAGAACAGTTGTTGCAGTTGACCTCATAGAAATTTCAGAATTCACATTTGAGGCCCATCAGGGATCTCCATCATTAACCAGCACTCAAAACCCATCACCAAAGTGCCACACACAGAGTAATACCAGTGTATGCCCTTTAGAAGTCATATGTCCCTCAAAAGCCTCCTTCTTAGACGGTCTATCTTCTGCAACTACTGTGAAACATTTCTCTTTCCTGTTTCCATTTCTACCTTTTCATTTTTTTCAACTTTTTTTCTTGTTTCTTTTACAAACTACCTACTGTGCCTCAAATACTCTTCATCATCCCTCTGCCTAACTAATTCATTTTTAAAAGCACTAGTTAGCCTTCTTAATGCTTTAAAATACCTAGTTGTATTGTTTTTATAATAACTGAATTATGTGTTCGTCTCCTCCACCTAAACAGTACAATCCTTTAAGGCAAGGTTGTTAGCGTATTTTTATATCCTTAGGTCTTAGCATAGTTCCTGGAAAATTAAGTAAACAGTAAATCCTTGTTGTGATAATAAATAAATGGCTTACTTTCCTCAAACTTTGGACTTTGATACCAAAATAAATTTAGAAGATATTATTGGAGGTTTTTAAAAAATTTTTCTAAGTGAGATCACTATAATTTGCTTAACATATAACAGATATAATATTCTTTTTTACTTTGTAGCTGTTGTTTTGTCTATATTGAAATATTCTATATTCTACACGGCAATGACATTATTGTCTGCCATGCTTTTCTGACATATATATATATATGCACACACCCATACATATATATGTCATTTTGCTCTTTGTAGTTGTGACTGATCTAATTCTCTTATCTCACTGATTCAAACACACTTAGATCTTTCTACAGATTCCTTTTAATTCAGACATGGTGAAGTATGAATAAAGTTTCCTTCTAAGATTTCTCACTGCTTTAACCTTCTGATAATACTCTGTATTATATATTGTATTCTGTTTCTTACCTTTTTCACTCATATATATGTATGTATGTATGTATGTATATGTGTGTGTATATATATGTATATATATATACACACACATATATATATAATATAGTGATTACCTGGAAACTGCCAAATTCAACAAATTATTCAGAAAATCTTCTCTGATCCTGGTAGTTTCTTCAAAGAGATCTGCAGTATACCTCCCACCTAGGAATAGGCTAGCTCTAGTGCTGAAGCTCACTATTATGAAAGCATAATTTTGTGATATAAATATTTGTGTTGAATGCAAAGATACTAGAATGAATGACAGCATATGCACCTGAGAGAAAATGAATGTGGCAGGAGAAATAATGAAAATATTTTCTATTCCGTAGTGCTTTGGGCCTATTGCTCTGAATAATTCATGCATTTAAATTTATCATTTGTTCATTGGATCTATCACGTTGGTCTTATTCATTCTTAAAGTGAAAGTATGTATTTAACTAATATGGTATTTCTCTAGTCTAGCATTTCTCAAATTATGATTTTAGAACAGTATTTCCACAAGATTCCCAGAAAGGAATTCACTGGGAACAACCTAGATTTCCATATATAGAAAAGTGTATGAATTAAATATAGTAAATGTGCATGATGGAATATTATGCAAAGGGAAGAATAAACAGGTTAGATCTTTGTACAGCAACATGGAAAGATTTCAAAAATATAATTTTGAGTGAAAAAGGTAAGAAACAGAATACAATGTATAACACAGAGTATTATCAGAAGCTTAAAGTAGTGAGAAATCAATGTTAGAAGGAAACTTTATTCATACTTCATCAAGTCTGAATTAAAAGGAATCTGTAGAAAGAGCTAAGTGTGTTAAAATCAGTGAGATAAGAGAATTAGATCAGTCGCCAACTACTAAGCATACTCAATAACTTTTCAGACTATTTTGTTCACCAACCTATGCATGGCAAATACTTTCTTTTTCCAAAGAGCAAAGTGACGTTCCCCACTCTATATTTTGTCCTTTGGAATTTTAAAGAACAGTCAAGATCTAGACCACACAGTGCTACAACAGTACCCTCAGCGCGAAGGGAGGGGTGCCCTTCTCTTTCTTAGTGTGTCCTCAGGCACATCACAAACACATTTATATGAGCACTCACTATGTAGTGGACCCTGTTTTTAGTGCTGGGAAGATGACAAGCAAAGAAGCAAGTTAAAGTCCCTGCTCTTGATATGTTTATATGCATTCAGGGAATTAATAATTCAAACTACTTTTCTCTGAAATTAATCTTTTCTAGCCATTTCTATCCCTCTCAATAGTAATTCAGCTCATGGTGTAAAGCAATAGTTTCTTTATTTAAAAAAAGAGGAAAATAAAATAACTTTTTTTTCTGTTAATATCTTAAAATTTTGAAAGTATCATTTCTTATACACCAACATAGGACATCTAACTTCTGTGCACTCCTGAATTTGTTACAAGTCTCTTAAATTACATAAAATCTAAAGCTCTTCTATTTCAGCTAATATTCCCAGTTGTTACCTTTTTACTTATTTTCTTCCCCCCTCCCATCATTTTTTTCTTTTAAAAACAGGGTCTCACCTGTCTTTAAAAAAGGACAGGGGTCTTGCTATGTTGTCCAGCTTATCTCAAACTCCTGGCCTCAAGCAATTCTCCCACCTCCACATCAGCTTTCCAAAACACTGGGATTACAGGTGTAAGCCACTGAGCCTTGCTGTTTACTTACCTATCATTTCTTAAGTACTAAGTATACGCTGGGTACATTGTTATGAACTTTACCTCTATTATGTCGTTTAATCATTATAGCAGTGTTATTATTCACAGAACACAGATGAGAAAAGTAGAAGAGATTGTTTCCATCAAAACCCATTCTATTATATGGCAATGCTGGTGCCAACATCCCTGAAACCTGTCATATCCCAGAGCAAAGATAAGCTGTCTTGTATCTTATCAGTGGTTTCACTCTTTTGTGCTGACTTCTAAGCTAAGGATGAGCTTGAGTAATTCAAGTGTCTGTGCTGCAAATATCTCAAATGACAGGCCTTAGGTCAATATGTTGTTCTTGGTGAGTTTAATGAAAAGAGGCTTCTCTTGTTTTGATCTCTGCATATGTTATTTCCAAAGTGAAAAATACAGGGGCAAAGCATAGATTCACTCAGTTCTTGTGCCTATTTACATTCCTAGACAGGAAATTAAAGAGTGTATAACCTCTTCTGGTTAACTTTCCTCTTGTTTTTAACGTATGCCTTTTCCACCTGGTATATCACCATAGCCTATCGGGCTACCCATTCTCAGACAGACACAGAGCATTCTATTTTTATACAGGTTCATCTTTAAACTCATTTTCTGATATTTAATAATAAACATAATAGAGCTTGAAAAAAAAAAAACTTCTAACTTCCCTGACTCATTTCAGATGGTATGCTTACTTGAGGAGGTTTAATTGAGAAAAAAAATGACATATTTTCTCATTTACTAAATGCTTGAAAGGCTTTGATTTAATAGGTAAGTCCCCACCTCAGGAAAGCTGGTTAGGAGAAGCTGCATGATAAGAGGAAAATTCAGCCTTTCAATTTCAAGTCAATGACACCAGACAGTCTCCAGAGAAATCTCTGACAATGCATTCATCTTGATTACAATTTTAATACTCTTTACCTTTCAATTAAACCTGCATTTTCTAATCTTGTGGGCCACTTAATTAATGAACTGACAATGGCCTTATTTCTGCAGCCATCTATCTGAGTAAGTCCTGCCTTGAAGAATCGTGAGTGCAAACCAGTTTGAGAGAGAAGAGGAAAAATAAATGGTGAGTTGGAATTCAGCTTCACTAAACACTGCCAACACCCTCACCAACCACAAAAAAGCATCTTTTAAGTTTATTCTTCAACCATTTGTGCAAATCAAAAATAGCTCTCAGGAAAGCATATGGCATGGAAGCATGCTGATTTGACCATCTAGCATTTCAATTAGACAAAATTAACTGCTTCAAAATGCTTTTTTTATAATGATTTCCTTAGGCTAGGCCCCTCATTTACTGTAGTTTGGTGTTTCCTCCTTTGAACTTTAATAATTCTTCTAGCAATTCTATTTGTAATACTCAGTGGAAAGCTTTGGATTTTAAATCTATTTTTATTTGCATATAATTTCACATAAATTTACATGTAAAAAAATATGTATTTTTCCCCAAACCACAGGACATACTTTCTAGAACCGATTAATAACAGAAGTATTACATTTGAGAGATATAAACAAAGCAACAAAAAGACAATATATTTCTCAAATTTTATATCTACACTTAGTATATTTGCTGGTAAAAATTCAGAGGAGTCTTTAGAAATTCAGTTTGGAAATCATTTAGTTTGGGAAGAAAGGCATATAGAAATTAATACGTAATCATTATATCACTATGTATATGCAATATTTTTATTTTATTATGTAATCAAATGCAGTGTTAATGACCTCTGTTTTTATAATTGCCTTCTGGTCTCACATGAGCCCAGGGAATGCTGTCATCCAAAATTACTGTGCAAAACAGCCCATGTCTCACGGTCAGCCCTGGGCTAGATAGCTTGAAGGTAGAATCGCCTGCATAACTAATGCAATGTGACAGGCACAACTGGACTCAGAATTTTCACAAAAATCATTGGGTAAGATGGCTCAAGTTAAAAGAAAACTGGGTTTAAATTCCATGTGCATTATATTTTGTGCCCCCTTGAATTTTTATGTATCTATATTCTAATTAGAGAGCATTTTGGTCTTTTTCCTAAAACTGCATAATAGAAGACTATGTTAATGTATCATGGTGACTTGGGGGATGCAAGCCTATTTAAAATCCAACATGCTACAAAAGTCATTCTCTTGGTAGATGTGTACTTGGATACTTAGTAACTTTTGTTTTCAAAATCTTCTAATCAAGGTACTTAGAATCTTTCAAAAAGTGGATGTTTGTGGAAATCAAAATTGTCAAGCAGTCTCAGGCTGTCTGTCCATCAAGCCATGAATCATTCACTATGCTCCTACTGAAATGTACCCATCTTATATCTTATTCCCACTCTGCTTTGCTTTGTGGACACCAATTTCTCAATGTATATAGAGAGCTGCCCCAGGTATTAGGCTTTCTTTGACAATAGCTTGCTAGAGATGAGTCAGCTTGTTTTTAAACCCTGGAGAGCCGGTACTACAGATTGTTTTTAAATCCTGGAGAGGTCACTACAGATTGGTTGGGAACGTATTTGGAGGCAAGGTAGGGTTTTCTCAGTATCCCCACAATGGCTGTTCTGCTGCACTGCATTGCTTCTGTAGGCCCTAGTCACATTTGTCTTCTTGGGCCCATTCATCTGTTAAATATATATATAATTTTTAATATATATAATATATTATATTAAATATAATATATAATAAATAATATTAAATATAATAAATATAATAAATAATATACATAAATATATATATATTAAAAACCATGCAGTTTTTTTCTTTAATGGTAACTGAAACGTAACTCGAGATTCACCTACCTAAGGCTCATTTTACTCATTGCCCTTTTTCTTTGGAAGGCACTAATACTGAAACTAATTTTATATCAGGGACAAGAGGATTATCTTCAAGCATAATAATAAAAAAGAGAGAGTTCTACTATATCATTAGCAAACTAGCATGGCAGAAGTGATTGACATTAGTGTGATACAGTAAAAATACTCAGCACATTTTTGGAGAGAATATATCTTATTGTACCCCTCTGTTCCTGTGTTCCTGCAGTAATTCTTGCTGATCAAAAATTTACATTACTACTACCTAAGACACATCAAGTGACATTCTATAATGTTAATGTATATAAGGGTAGAGCCTATGAGGAAATTCTCTAGATATCATAAAACAGTTCTTAAAAGCTTTCTTAAACATGTCTCTGGCCAGGCGTGGTGGCTCACGCTTGTAATCCCAGCACTTTGGGAGGCCAAGGCGAGTGGATTACCTGAGCTCAGGAGTTCGACAACAGCCTGGGCAACACAGTGAAACCCTGTCTCCAATAAAATACAAAATAATTAAAATTATCCCTCAGTATCTATGGAATTAGAACATGTTACATTATTTGAACATTTGATGACACCATGTCATGTCAGTGTGTCCTTTATCTTCTATTATCCTCTCCTCCTCTCTCTGATTGCATCTATTATCACCAACCCAGGGCTCACACACCTCTCAAGATGTTTTCTGTGTCTGAAATGCAATGATAGCATAAAACATATTTGAGAACTTTTTAATGAACCCTTGCATTGCTTGTTCTGAGATGCTGTTTGAGAGGAGCCCAGCTGCCAACAAGTCTGACCAGAATCCAGGGTTAAAGCCTGAAGTCTTTCACAGATTCCCTGACCCAGGTGAAAAGGATGCTCCCTATTGAATGCAGCTCCCACCTCACCCTTTGGGCTCCTGCTCTAAGTTTGAGTAGCTGCCTTGCTCCCATATCCTGTCCCTCTGCATAATATTACTAGAATGAGAAGGAGACAAACCCAATGGCTTAGAACCAAGACTGAAGTTACTCACTCCAAGTTTCCTTTTCCTTTGACTTGCTCCATCTCCCCTTCATTTTTCTCCAAATAGAAAAAAATAAAACAAAACCTTGTTCTGGTCTTATTGTATGAAAGAAGAGAGAGGGAGGTCATCAGGAAGCAATTCTAACAGAGGAACCAACCTACTTCTTCAGCCAATTAATGCTCTTGTCCTTAATTCTGACTCATCTTTATGGAGGAGAGGGAAAGAATCGTCAATCTCTATAAATGCCCAAAAGATATATTTGCTTATTTGATGCTTCATGCATTTGTACATTTATTAAAACTCGACATTCTAAGTACATTAGTACAATCACCTGGCCCAGTAAGCATTGTAGTTAAAGCATGTCAGGGCTGAGTCATTGCCAACCAAAAACTCTTTTGGCAGGAAAAGCCAATTTTCAACAGCTCTGACAGTGTAAAGCAGGAGGCATGTTTGACAAGATGCTGCATATTAATTTAAAAGGCTTTAGCATCTGGTTAGGTAACACCTGCTGTGGCAAACACTCCCAGACACACAAAATAGCATTCGAGCTGAATATTTAAATCTCCCAACATAGCTCAACAAAGCTCTAACTCTAAACAAAACAAAACAAAACAAAATCACATCTCTAGCAATCAGTTATAATTATATAACCAAAAATATTTGGGCTACAACATTGTTTGCTGTTCACTGAGCTGAAATGCTGTAGTGGGTGCTATAAAAGTTGTAAAATCTATTGAAACATATTTTCCTGCCTTGAAGAATTTAACTGTGTACAACATTTAAAATTGCACACTGTACCTCAGAAAATAGCACTTTGTGTTATAATATGTTATATCAATATACAGCTAAGAAGTTTATCACTGGGGGTGGGGGGTTGAAAGCATTAAATAACAGAGTAAAAGAAGCAAACCATGAGAGAGAAATCTGGAAAGACTCTTCTAACCACTCTCTCTGTGAAAGTACATCCCAGCCTAAGGATTGTAGTTGTCTGGCAATAGAGGTGTATGAGAGTTCTGGAATTGTTAGGACACACTAACATGACACGGTGTCATCAAATGTTCAAATAATGTAACATGCTCTAATTCCATAGATACTGAGGGATATTTTTTAATTACTCAATTTTTTTATGTCATTTACTGTAGAGAAGGAGCTTGCCCTTGTCAGCCTAGTTTGGATACTGGCTCACTTGACAATGCATTTCTCTCTGCAAATTTTAAAAACTGACACTTTGATTATTTCTCTATTTACTCCACAAAATATTATTGGATGCCTAATATGTAGGAGAGCCTGTGAAATTTTTCAGACAATACAATGTGTACAATGGTGAAAAAGACATCGTAAATAGAAGTAAGTGAACAATAATTACAATAAAATGTGATAAACGCTGTGATGGGGTTATATCCAGGGTGCCCCGCATGCACCCCTGTAGGAGGGTATGTGCGTGAAGGGGGCA
The DNA here is from genome assembly GCF_029289425.2 of Pan paniscus. Lineage (NCBI taxonomy): Eukaryota > Metazoa > Chordata > Mammalia > Primates > Hominidae > Pan > Pan paniscus. Next base: position 89,507,773 of record NC_073259.2, read on the forward strand.
TCTAAGATGAAATGTGAAAAATGAGTAAGAGCCAGGCAAAATGTATGGTGAATGAAAATTCTTCCAGATAAAGGGAGCATCATGAGCAACTTTCTAAGATCCAAAAGAGCCTAAGCATACTAAACCTATAAAATTCTTACAGAAATACATAGAGGTAAATCTTTGCAATCTTGGATTAGGTAATTGTTTCTTAAATGTGACGCCAAAAGCTCATACAACACAAGTTAAAATAGACCAGACTCCATATGCTATGACTGAATTGTGTCACCAAATGCATATGTTGAAGCCCTAATCCCCAACACGGTGGTATGTGGAGATGGGAACGTTGGGAAATCATTAGGTTTAGATGAAGTCATGAGTGTAGTGCTCTCCAGCTGGGATTATTTCCCATTTTAGAAGAGGAAGGGACACCAGAGCTCTCTCTCTGCTATGTGAGGGCACAGCGAGAAGGCAGCCATCTGCAAGCCAGAACGAGGTCTCAGCAGAACCCATCCATGTTGAAACTCTGATCTCAGGTTTCCAGCCTCCAGAACTGCGCGGAAATATATCTTTGTTGATTAAGCCATCCAGTCTATGGTATTTTGTTATGGAAGCCAGAGCTAATTAATATACCATAAAGTTAAGATGTTTACACTTCAAGTAGTATCATTAAGAAAGTGAAAGACAATCCACAGAATGAGACAAAATACGAGCAAACTATATATCTGATAAAGGACTGGTTGTCAAAATATATAAATAACTATTACAATTCTATAATAAGAAGACAAATAACCAAATTTATACATGAACAGATATTCTGAATACACAGCTCTCTAAAGATAAATAGCCAAAAAGCACATGGAAAGCTGTTCCACATCATTAATCGTCAGAGAAATGAAAGTCAAAAGCACAGTGAAATACAATTTCACATAACCTAGAATGGCTATAATCAAAAACACAAATAAGCATTGGCAAAGATGCAGAGGAGCCTCATACACTGCTGGTGGGAGTGTAATATGGTGCAGCCACTTTGCAAAACAGTTTGTCAGTTTCTCAAGTGGTAAAACATAGAGTTATCATATGGTCTAGCAATTTCTCTACTAGGTATATACCCAAGAAAATTGAAAACATATGTCCACACAGAATCTTGTACATGAATGTTCATAGCAGCGTTATTCATTATATCTAAAAGGTGGAAACAATCCAAATGTTCAACAGTGGAGGAATGAATTTTTAAAATGCATATACTTTTTTGTTGTTTTATTTCATATCGTTTTATTTTCTGTGATAAGAACATTTAACATGATATCTGACCTCTTAACAGATTTCTAAGTACACAATACCTAAATTGTAAACCAAAGGCACTATGTTGATCAGTACATGTCTGGAACAAACTCATCTTGCACAATTGTAATTTTATACCCATTGAACAATAGCTACCCACATACCCCTTCCCCCATCTGCTGGTAACCAATGTTCTGTTGTCTACTTCTATTTCTGTAACTATTTTAGATGCCACATATGTGAGGAATCATGCAGTAGTTGTCCTTCTGTAACTGACTTATTTCCCTCAGCACAATGTCTTCCAGGTCCTTTCATGTTGTCACAAATGGTAGGATTTCATTCTTCATTTTTTTGTCTTTCCTTTATTTATTTATTTATTTATTTATTTATTTGAGACAGAGTCATGCTCTGTCTTCCAGGCTGGAATGCAGTGGTATGATCACAACTCACAACTTACTGCATCCTCTACCTCCTGAGCTCAAGGGATCCTTCCACTTCAGCCTCCAAGGTGGCTGGGACCATAGATACACTCCACTACTCAAAGGTAGTTTTATTTTTATTTATTTATTTATTTATTTTGGTAAAAAAGAGATCTCCATATATTTCCCAGGCTGGTCTCGAACTCCTGGGCTCAAGGGATCCTGCCGCCTCAGCCTCCCAAAGTGCTGAGATTTCAGGCATGAGCCACAGTGCCTGGCTTGGGTTTCCTTTTTGTTTTTTTTAAGGGTGAATAATTTTCTATTGTTTGAATATATCACACTTTCTTTATCCATTCATCTATTGATGGACATTTAGGTTGTTTTAATTTCTTGGTTATTCTGAAAAATGTTACAAAGGACCTAGGGGTGCAGATGTTTCTTCAAGATTCTGATTTTAATATCTTTGGTTATATACCCAGAAGTGGGATTGCTGGATCATATGCTCATCTTATTTTTAATTTTTTTGTGAAACCTCCATACTATTTTCCATAGTGGCTGTACCCTATTACATTTCCACCAACAGTGAATATGGGTTTCAATTTCTCCACAACCTTGCCAGCATTTGTTTTCTTTTGCTTTTCATTTTTGAAAATAGCCATTCTAACAGGTACTAGGTGACATAAGGAAATTTTTGAGGTGATGAACATGTTTATTACCTGAATTCCATTGTGGTGATTGTAACATGAGTGTATACATATGTCGAAACTCACAAAATTGTATACATTAATTATATGAAGAGTTTTTTTAAACAAATACACACAAGGAAATATTCAACAATAAAAAGAAATGTAGTATACATGCTATAATATGGATGCTCCTTGAAAAATATGCTAAGTTAAAGAAGCCAGTCACAAAGGACTATATTGTTGTATGATCCTCTTAATATTAAATGTCCAGAATAGGCAAATATACAGAAACAGAAAATGAATTAGTGGTTACCTAGGGCTAGGGGAGTTGGAGCGATTGGAGGAGGTGAGAGCTAAGGAGCTCTGGATTTCCTTCTGGGGTAACAAAAATATTCCAAAATTAATTGTGATGAGGATGCACAATTTTGCGAATATACTAAATGCCAATGAATTGCATTTTTAATGGCTGAATAAAATGGTATGTGTTGTTGCAATAAAGCTGTTTAAATAACAGTAGTTCAGTTTGGATGGAATGGAGGGTAAGCTATGTTAGTTATTTTGGTCTTTGGTAAAAGGCAATAATGGGCACCATGGAAGGAATTTAGGCAGGTGAATGACATTATTAACTTTATCCTCCCTATTATTAGTTTAGCAACCACTCACAGAAATTTAAAACACTAAATTTCTGGACTTGCCAGACTAAGGGCCAGACTCTGGACCTCACCAAATTCATCAAGGTAATGTAACCCTGAAATATTCTTTTTAGTAACCAGTATGCTTGTGGACACTTAATTCTTTTAACATCAATTATTTAGCATTTATTGATTGTTGCCATTGGAAATTTTTCCACCCCCATCCTTATGACCATCTTAACATCTCCTTCCCCAGCAAAACAAACAAACAAACAAACAAACAAACAAAAACAACCTAAAAACAAATAATACTTTACATTAAAAATATGCCATTTTCTCTCCTGTTCCTAGGGGACTTCCCTTGCTATGAGTATCTTGCTGGTCAGTAGAAGCAGAAAGAATCTCAGATGACTCTGTTTTCTTGGGAAGCACTTTGTAAAATACAATTTTCAAAAAGAAAAAATATATAAAATTACTCACATATTATCTTAATCTTTGCAATTGTTCATAAGCAGTTTGCAAAGACTCAAAGTAGGAATAACTCTTGAATCCTCTCTATCCTGTAGCTATTTACTCATTTATGGAACAAGCCTTGTAAGTATTGAATTGCTACGGAAACATATATGTACATAAAATTGCATGTAGGGCCGGGTGCGGTGACTCACGCCTGTAATCCCAGCACTTTCGGGGGCTGAGGTGCGTGGATCACCTGCTGTCAAGAGTTCCAGACCAGCCTGGCCAACATGGTGAAACCTTGTCTCTACCAAAAATACAAAAATTAGCTGGGCATGATGTGGGGGCGCCTGTAATCTCAGCTACTAGGGAGGCTGAGGCACAAGAATGGCTTGAACCTGGGAGGCGGAGGTTGCAGTGAGCCGAGATTGAGCCATTGCACTCTAGTCTGGGCAACAGAGTGAGACTCCACCTCAAACAAACAAACAAAAAAATTCCATATTGGTAGCAAAATATATAACTGGGTATATAACAAATTGAATTTTTGCTATTTTATACCATCTTCCTATAGCTTCATCAGATAAACCACATGTGTGATAACACTCTGTACTCCTTCGCCTGAGACATGAAATTATCATGACATTTTTCCTGAAGCAGCCGCATAATATCCCTTGATGCTGGACTTTAGGCAGCAACTACTTAATAACCCAAACTGGCACCCAAGATGAATTTTATTGGCCATGCTGTTCTGGAATTGTAAATTTTTTACATCTCCTTCAAAATATAAAGTATAGCTGATAGTCCAAGTTAGAAAAATATCCTACCAAAAATTGTCCAACTGCAGAACCATGACTTAGTTTATTATTTACTTATATCAATAAATTACATTAGAATGATTGACTGTTGTCCATGTTATGCACAGAAATCAACATAAGATAATCACCTTATTTGACTGCAGGGCCATAGCATTCCTTACTCATTTTTATTTATGTAATAAATAATGTTACCTGGGAAAATGGAAAAACGGCTATGTGTCAAAGTGTGTATTCAGATGTTCTTTCTTCTCACATTTTTCTTTAACAATATATTTCAAGAGAAAGACTATATTTCAAGTAAGAACTCCAATCTTTTTTTAATAGGAAAAAATGTTTAACACCAAGGTAAGAAAATATTCTCAACATTTCCTTCGTGTAGAATTGTATTCTTTATTTTTAAATTTTAATTAACTAATTTGTTTTGAGATACAGTCTCACCACTTCGTCAAGCAGGCTGGAGAGCAGTGGTGCTCTCTCGGCTCACTGCAACCTCCACCTCCCGGTTTCAAGCAATTCTTGTGCCTCAGCCTCCCCAGTAGCTGGAATTACAGGCATCTACCGCCAAGCACAGCTAATTTTTGTATTTTTAGTAGAGACGGGGTCTTGCCATGTTTTTTGGGCTGCTCTCGAACTCCTGGCCTCAAGTGATCCACTGGCCTCAGCCTCCCAAACTGCTGGGATTACAGGCATGCACCACCACACCCGGCTAATTTTTGTATTTTTAGTAGAGATGAGGTTTCACCATGCTGGCTCCACTGGTCTTGAACCCCTGACCTCAAGTGATCCGCCTGTGTCAGCCTCCCCAAGTGCTGAGATTACAGGCATGAGCTATTGAGCACGGCCCTCTTGTGGAGTTTAAAATTTTTCTTTTAATCAATCCCAAATTTGTAAATACATACTAGCACCAGTATCATTTTGGTATAACTTAACTACTGTGAAATATAATTATTGCTTTTTAACTGTATTCTTTAAAAATCCTGTATTACACTTCATAAGCAAAAAATGTTATTATTTCTAAATGTTTTTCCATGAATTAAAGAAGGTTTATCCTTCTTCTAATGAACCATAAGTTTGCTAATTTTGCCCTATTGTTTTGTATACATCACTCTTAGAATCATTTAGGTGATAAAGTCACTAGCAGATACAAAAGAGGGACCCTGACCGATTGAAAAATCTAGATAGATGTTGAAAATGTGAATTATTTATAATAGAATAATACACAACACAAAAATAAAATGGTATTTTAAGATTAATGAGATTTCTAGGTGAATTATTTCCAATTTTAATTATTCATACTACTCTTTCTTTGATTTTTGTTAGTAATCTTGGATAGTCAATCTTCAGATCCCACTAAGACAGAATACTAGAAGCTTTAATTCTATCCTGTCATACAAACCTCTGTATCTAGATGATAGACTCTGTGAGAACCAGAACTAAAACTTTCTGGCCTTCGTTATTTTGCCAGCTCCTTACATGGGGCCTGAAATAGAGACTGTGTATTTGTTAAAGGACCATGGTAAAACGATTACATTTAGTAATTAAAGTTTGATGCAGATTAGTAAGCATTTTTATTTAAGTAAAAATAAGAACAAAAAACTTGTTCCTGATAAAGCTATTGGTGAATGAATCTTAAAACATGGCATATATGTTTCATTATTTTAAAAGTGTTATTCCGTAAACATTTTAAACTTATTTTATATAATGTGTTTTATAATTTTAAAATTCGAGAATACAATTTGCTATTTATTATTTCTTCTGATTCCAGCACAAGGAAACATAGTTCTTCCTGTGATTTTAAATATTGACTTGCCCTGAGTGACCTACAAAGAGACTTAGACTCCCACACATTAATAATGGGAGACTTTAACACCCCACTGTCAACATTAGACAGATCAACGAGACAGAAAGTCAACAAGGATACCCAGGAATTGAACTCAGCTCTGCACCAAGCGGACCTAATAGACATCTACAGAACTCTCCACCCCAAATCAACAGAATATACATTTTTTTCAGCACCACACCACACCTATTCCAAAATTGACCACATACTTGGAAGTAAAGCTCTCCTCAGCAAATGTAAAAGAACAGAAATTATAATAAACTATCTCTCAGACCACAGTGCAATCAAACTAGAACTCAGGATTAAGAATCTCACTCAAAGCCGCTCAACTACATGGAAACTGAACAACCTGCTCCTGAATGACTACTGGGTACATAACGAAATGAAGGCAGAAATAAAGATGTTCTTTGAAACCAATGAGAACAAAGACACAACATACCAGAATCTCTGGGACACATTCAAAGCAGTGTGTAGAGGGAAATTTATAGCACTAAATGCCCACAAGAGAAAGCAGGAAAGATCCAAAATTGACACCCTAACATCACAATTAAAAGAACTAGAAAAGCAAGAGCAAACACATTCAAAAGCTAGCAGAAGGCAAGAAATAACTAAAATCCAAGCAGAACTGAAGGAAATAGAGACACAAAAAACTCTTCAAAAAATCAATGAATCCAGGAGCTGGTTTTTTGAAAGGATCAACAAAATTGATAGACTGCTAGCAAGACTAATAAAGAAGAAAAGAGAGAAGAATCAAATAGACACAATAAAAAATGATAAAGGGGATATCACCACCGATCCCACAGAAATACAAACTACCATCAGAGAATACTACAAACACCTCTACGCAAATAAACTAGAAAATCTAGAAGAAATGGATACATTCCTCGACACATACACTCTCCCAAGACTAAACCAGGAAGAAGTTGAATCTCTGAATAGACCAATAACAGGAGCTGAAATTGTGGCAATAATCAATAGTTTACCAACCAAAAAGAGTCCAGGACCAGATGGATTCACAGCCGAATTCTACCAGAGGTACAAGGAGGAACTGGTACCATTCCTTCTGAAACTATTCCAATCAATAGAAAAAGAGGGAATCCTCCCTAACTCATTTTATGAGGCCAGCATCATTCTGATACCAAAGCCGGGCAGAGACACAACAAAAAAGAGAATTTTAGACCAATATCCTTGATGAACATTGATGCAAAAATCCTCAATAAAATAGTGGCAAACCGAATCCAGCAGCACATCAAAAAGCTTATCCACCATGATCAAGTGGGCTTCATCTCTGGGATGCAAGGCTGGTTCAATATACGCAAATCAATAAATGTAATCCAGCATATAAACAGAGCCAAAGACAAAAACCACATGATTATCTCAATAGATGCAGAAAAAGCCTTTGACAAAATTCAACAACGCTTCATGCTAAAAACTCTCAATAAATTAGGTATTGATGGGACGTATTTCAAAATAATAAGAGCTATTTATGACAAACCCACAGCCAATATCATACTGAATGGGCAAAAACTGGAAGCATTCCCTTTGAAAACTGGCACAAGACAGGGATGCCCTCTCTCACCGCTCCTATTCAACATAGTGTTGGAAGTTCTGGCCAGGGCAATCAGGCAGGAGAAGGAAATAAAGGGTATTCAATTAGGAAAAGAGGAAGTCAAATTGTCCCTGTTTGCAGACGACATGATTGTTTATCTAGAAAACCCCATCGTCTCAGCCCAAAATCTCCTTAAGCTGATAAGCAACTTCAGCAAAGTCTCAGGATACAAAATCAATGTACAAAAATCACAAGCATTCCTATACACCAACAACAGACAAACAGAGAGCCCAATCATGAGTGAACTCCCATTCACAATTGCTTCAAAGAGAATAAAATACCTAGGAATCCAACTTACAAGGGATGTGAAGGACCTCTTCAAGGAGAACTACAAACCACTGCTCAAGGAAATAAAAGAGGATACAAACAAATGGAAGAACATTCCATGCTCATGGGTAGGAAGAATCAATATCGTGAAAATGGCCATACTGCCCAAGGTAATTTACAGATTCAATGCCATCCCCATCAAGCTACCAATGACTTTCTTCACAGAATTGGAAAAAAATACTTTAAAGTTCATATGGAACCAAAAAAGAGCCCGCATCGCCAAGTCAATCCTAAGCCAAAAGAACAAAGCTGGAGGCATCACGTTACCTGACTTCAAACTATACTACAAGGCTACAGTAACCAAAACAGCATGGTACTGGTACCAAAACAGAGATATAGATCAATGGAACAGAACAGAGCCCTCAGAAATAACGCCACTTCCCTACAACTATCTGATCTTTGACAAACCTGAGAAAAACAAGCAATGGGGAAAGGATTCCCTGTTTAATAAATGGTGCTGGGAAAACTGGCTAGCCATATGTAGAAAGCTGAAACTGGATCCCTTCCTTACACCTTATACAAAAATCAATTCAAGATGGATTAAAGATTTAAATGTTAGACCTAAAACCATAAAAACCCTAGAAGAAAACCTAGGCATTACCATTCAGGACATAGGCATGGGCAAGGACTTCATGTCCAAAACACCAAAAGCAATGGCAACAAAAGCCAAAATTGACAAATGGGATCTAATTAAACTAAAGAGCTTCTGCACAGCAAAAGAAACTACCATCAGAGTGAACAGGCAACCTACAACATGGGAGAAAATTTTCGCAACCTACTCATCTGACAAAGGGCTAATATCCAGAATCTACAATGAACTCAAACAAATTTACAAGAAAAAAACAAACAACCCCATCAAAAAGTGGGCGAGGGACATGAACAGACACTTCTCAAAAGAAGACATTTATGCAGCCAAAAAACACATGAAAAAATGCTCATCATCACTGGCCATCAGAGAAATGCAAATCAAAACCACTATGAGATATCATCTCACACCAGTTAGAATGGCAATCATTAAAAAGTCAGGAAACAACAGGTGCTGGAGAGGATGTGGAGAAATAGGAACACTTTTACACTGTTGGTGGGACTGTAAACTAGTTCAACCATTGTGGAAGTCAGTGTGGCGATTCCTCAGGGATCTAGAACTAGAAATACCATTTGACCCATCCATCCCATTACTGGGTATATACCCAAATGACTATAAATCATGCTGCTATAAAGACACATGCACACGTATGTTTATTGCAGCATTATTCACAATAGCAAAGACTTGGAACCAACCCAAATGTCCAACAATGATAGACTGGATTAAGAAAATGTGGCACATATACACCATGGAATACTATGCAGCCATAAAAAATGATGAGTTCATGTCCTTTGTAGGGACATGGATGAAACTGGAAACCATCATTCTCAGTAAACTATCGCAAGAACAAAAAACCAAACACCGCATATTCTCACTCATAGGTGGGAATGGAACAATGAGATCACATGGACACAGGAAGGGGAATATCACACTCTGGGGACTGTGGTGGGGAGGGGGGGAGGGGGGAGGGATAGCATTAGGAGATATACCTAATGCTAGATGACGAGTCAGTGGGTGCAGCGCACCAGCATGGCACATGTATACATATGTAACTAACCTGCACAATGTGCACATGTACCCTAAAACTTAAAGTATAATAAAAAAAAAAAAGAAAAAAAGAAAACAATGACACTCTCCAACAATCAGTTTCTCAAATGAAATCTTTCATAACAGAAATAAATAAATAAATATTGACTTGCAAGCTCATATTTGGTTATTTTAATCCGTCGAGATTTCTTCTGTAATGTCCACCTGAAGGCACTTCAGAGAGAATATATATTTTCCTTCTGCTAGGCACTATGAATCAAGGACTACTTTAAGTTAAAAGGGTTAAAAATGTGAACGCTGATCTTTTTGTTGTTGTTTTGAGACGGAGTCTCCTTCTGTCGCCCAGGCTGGAGTGCAGTGGCGCGATCTCGGCTCACTGCAAGCTCCGCCTCCTGAGTTCATGCCATTCTCCTTCTCAGCCTCCAGAGTAGCTGGGACTACAGGTGCCCGCCACCACGGCCGGCTAATTCTTTGTATTTTTAGTAGAGACGGGGTTTCACTTTGTTAGCCAGGATGGTCTCAATCACCTGACCTTGTGACGATCATTTTTAAGGACAGCAATGTGGTAACTTTTTATTTTCCCTCCACCTTAGCTCAGGCTTATATTAATGGTCAAACTGATGTCTTTTTGTTGATGATAAGTTTCTTCTAGGCTAGTCTATGTCTTTCAGAGTGAAGCTCCTCAGAGGCTCTGGACTTATGCTGAAGTTTTAGTTTGACCTCCTTTCATTCCTCAAATTTCTAGTTCCTGGAATCAGCAAATATCTACAGGGTGCTCCAGCTTTCAGAATACACTCTGCTGGTTTTTAATGATTTGGTTTTTCATGAAAGTGATGTTGAGAGTTTAAAAGCATTTGTGTTGCATTTAGTCTAGGTTTTTGTAGTGAGAAGTCTTTCAGACTTTCCTATTTGCCACACAGTCAAAAGCAGAAGTTGAATATGATGAAATATTTATAGATGTTAAGCTCCAATACTGAATTAATATTAAAAGCAATTCAAGCCATTGCAGAATCATCCCTGAAAATTTGTATTTATTTTCTCTCTGCCAGTTACCTAGTTTGTGAGACACATGATTAAATGTGACATAAAAATTAAGTTCATAAAGAAAAATACAATAAATCTATATTTATATCACATAAATAAGAACTGTAAAATAATTCAGTCAACTAAAACAGATTCACATTTCAATAGTGAAAGTGCTCTCTGTTAAGAAGTTTGGTCTGCATTGTGGAAGACAGTGTGGCGATTCCTCAAAGACCTAGAACCAGAAATACCATTTGACCCAGCAATCCAATTACTGGGTATATACCCAAAGGAATATAAACCATTCTATTTTAAAGATACATGCACATGAGTGTTCATTGCAGCAGTATTCACAACAGCAAAGACATGGAACCAACTCAATGCCTATCAATGATAGACTGGATAAAGAAAATGTGGTGCATAAACACCATGGAATAGTATGCATCCATAAAAAGGAGCGAGATCATGTCCTTTGCAGGGACATGGATAAAGCTGGAAGCCATTATCCACAGCAAGCTAACCCAAGAACAGAAAACCAAACACTACATGTTCTCACTGATATGTGGGAGCTGAACAATGAGAACACATGGACACAGGGAGGGGAACACACATTGGAGCCTGTCTGGGTGGTAGCAGGGGAAGGGAGAGCATCAGGAAAAATAGCTAATGTATGCTGTGCTTAATACTTAGGTGATGGGTTGATGGGGGCAGCTAACCACCACAGCACACATTTACCTATGTAATAAACGTGCACATACTGTACATGTACCCTGGAACTTAAAATAAAATTTAAAAAAAGAAAAAAAAGGAAATTTGGTCTGAAGAAGAAAGACAAAACCTCAGGATTGAGAGGAAAGGAGGAGAGAGAGCTACTTTCAATTATTTGAAAGGCTTTCACCTGGAAAGCCTTTGACAAAGTTCCTTTGACAGAGAATGATTATGAAGAGGTCAGGAACACATATTTTTACAAAATGATAAATTCCACCATTTGTTCATTGAATGTTTTGAAAGTGATGGCCATGTGTGAAAATCTGTGCTGGTCTTGTGCCGGTCTTCAAAGGGAATGCTTCCAGCTTTTGCCCATTCTGTATGATATTGGCTGTGGGTTTGTCATAAATCGCTTGTATTATTTTGAGATCCATTCCATCAATACTTAGTTTATTGAGAGTTTTTAGTATGAAGGAATGTTGAATTTTATCGAAGGCCTTTTCTGCTTCTATTGAGATAATCATGTGGTTTTTGTCATTGGTTCTGTTTATGTGATGAATTACGTTTATTGATTTGCATATGTTGAACCAGCCTTATATCCTAGGGGTGAAGCCGACTTGATCGTGGTGGATAAGCTTTTTGATATGCTGCTAGATTCGGTTTGCCAGTATTTTATTGAGGATTTTCGCATTAATGTTCATCAGGAATATTGGCCTGAAATTTTCTTTTTTTTTTTTTTTAATGTATCTCTGCCAGGTTTTGGTATCAGTATGATGCTGGCCTCATAAAATGAGTTAGGGAGGAGTCCCTCTTTTTCTATTGTTTGGAATAGTTTCAGAAGGGATGGTACCAGCTCCTCTTTGTACCTCTGGTAGAATTCGGCTGTGGATCCATCTTGTCCTGGGCTTTTTTTGGTTGGTAGGCTATTAATTACTGCCTCAATTTCAGATCTTGTTATTTGTCTATTCAGGGATTCGACTTCTTCTTAGGTTAGTTTTGGGAGGGTGTATATGTCCAGGAATTTACCCATTTCTTCTAGATATTCTAGTGTATTTGCGTAGAGGTGTTTATAATATTCTCTGACGGTAGTTTGTATTTCTGTGGGATCAGTGCTGATATCTCCTTTATCATTTTTTATTGTGTCTATTTGATTCTTCTCTCTTTTCTTCTTTATTAGTCTGGCTAGCAGTCTATCTATTTTGTTAATCTTTTCAAAAAAACCACATCCTGGATTCATTGATTTTTTTGAAGGATTTTACATGTCTCTATCGCCTTCAGATCTGCTCTGATCTTAGTTATTTCTTGTCTTCTGCTAGGTTTTGAATTTGTTTGACCTTGCTTCTCTGGTTCTTTTAATTGTGATTTTAGGTTGTTCATTTTAGATTTTAGATCTTTCCTGCTTTCTCCTGTGGACATTTAATGCTATAAATTTCCCTCTAAACACTGCTTTAGCTGTGTCCCAGATATTCTGCTACATTGTGTCTTCGTTCTTATTGGTTTCAAAGAACTTATTTATTTCTGCCTTCATTTCATTATTTACCTAGTAGTCATTCAGGAGCAGGTTGTCCAGTTTCCATGTAGTTGTGTGGTTTTAAGTCAGTTTCTTAATCCTGAGTTCTAATTTAATTGCACTGTGGTCTGAGAGGCAGTTTGTTATGATTTCCTTTCTTTTGCATTATCTAAGGAGTGTTTTACTTCCAATTATGTGGTCAATTTTAGAATAAGTGCGATGTGGTGCTGAGAAGAATGTATATTCTGTTGATTCGGAGTGGAGAGTTCTGTGGATGTCTATTGAGTCCACTTGGTCCAGAGCTGAATTCAAGTCCTGAATATCCTTGTTAATTTTCTGTCTCATTGAGCTATTTAATATTGACAGTGGGGTGTTAAAGTCTCCCACTATTACTGTGTGGGAGTCTAAGTCTCTTTCTAGGTCTCTAAGAACTTGCTGTATAAATCTGGGTGCTCCTGTATTGGGTCCATATATATTTAGGATAGTTAGCTCTACTTGTTGCATTGATCCCTTTACCAGTATGTAATGCCCTTGTCTTCTTTGATGTTTGTTGGTTTAAAGTCTGTTTTATCAGAGACCAGGATTGCATCCCCTGCTTTTTTGTTTGTTTGTTTGTTTGTTTCCACTTGCTTGGTAAATATTCCTCCGTCCCTTTATTTTCAGCCTATGTGTGTCTTTGCATGTGAGATGGTTCTCCTGAATAGAGCACACCGATAGGTCTTGACTCTTTATCCAATTTGCCAGTCTGTATCTTTTAACTGGGGCATTTAGCCTTTACATTTAAGGTTAATATTTTCACGTGTGAATTTAATCTTGTCATTATGATGCTAGCTGGTTATTTTGCCTGTTAGTTGATGCAGTTTCTTCATAGAGTCGATGGTCTTTACAATTTGGTATGTTTTTGCAGTGGCTGATATTGGTTTTTCCTTTCCATATTTAGTGCTTCCTTCAGGAGCGCTTGTAATGCAGGCCTGGTGGTGACAAAATCTCTCAGCAATTGCTTGTCTGTAAAGGATTTTATTTTTCCTTCGCTTATGAAGCTTAGTTTGACTGAATATGAAATCTGGGTTGAAAATTCTTTTCTTTAAGAATGTTGAATATTGGCATCCACTCTTCTGCAGAGAGATCCGTGGTTAGTCTGATGGACTTCCCTTTGTGGGTAACCCGACATTTTTCTCTGGCTGCCCTTAACAACTTTTCTTTCATTTCAACCTTGGTGAATCTGATGATTATGTGTCTTGGGGTTGCTCTTCTCGAGGAGTCTCTTTGTGGTGTTCTCTGCATTTCCTGAATTTGAATGTTTGGCCTGTCTTGCTAGGTTGGGGAAGTTCTCCTGGATAGTATCCTGATGAGTATTTTCCAACTTGGTTCCATTCTCCCCATCACTTTCAGGTACACCAATCAAACGTAGGTTTGGTCTTTTCACATAGTGCCATATTTCTTGGAGGCTTTGTTTGTTGCTTTTCATTCTTTTTTCTCTAATCTTGTCTTCACGCTTTATTTCATTAAGTTAATCTTCAATCTCTGATGTCCTTTCTTCCACTTGATCGATTTTGCTATTGATACTTGTGTATGCTTCATGAAGTACTCGTGTTGTGTTTTTCAGCTCCATCATGTCATTTATGTTCTTCTCCAAACTGGTCATTTTAGTTAGCAATTCCTCTAACCTTTTTTCAAGGTTCTTAGCTTCCTTGTATGTGGTTAGAACATGATCCTTTATCTCAGAGGAGTTTGTTATTACCCACCTTCTGAAGCCTACTTCTGTCAATTCATCGAACTCATTATCTGTCCAGTTTTTTTCCCTTGCTGGTAAGGAGCTGTGATCCTTTGGAGGAGAAGAGACATATTGGTTTTTGGAATATTCAGTCTTTTTGCACTTTTTTCCTCATCTTCGTGGATTTATCTACCTTTGGTCTTTGATGTTGGCGACCTTCGGATGGGGTTTCTGTGTGGATGTCCTTTTTGTTGATGTTGATGCTCTTCCTTTGTATTTGTTAGTTTTCCTTCTAACAGTCAGGCCCCTCTGCTGCAGGTCTGCTTGAGTTTGCTAGAAGTCCACTCCAGACCCTGTTTGCCTGGGTATCACCAGAGGAGGCTGCAGACAGCAAAGATTGCTGCCTGTTCCTTCATCTGGAAGCTTCCTCCCAGACGGGCACCCACCAGATGCCAGCCAGAGCTCAGCTGTATGAGGTGTGTCCTCTCTTACCACTCCTATTCGACATAGCATTGGAAGTTCTGGCCACAGCAATCAGGAAAGAGAAAGAAATAAAAGGTATTCAAATAGGAAGAGAGGAAGTCAAATTGTCTCTGTTTGCAGATGACATAATTGTATATTTGGAAAACCCCACAGTCTCAGCAAAAAATCTCCCGAAGCTGATAAGCAACTTCAACAAAGTCTCAGGATACAAAACCAATGTGTAAAAATCACAGGCATTCCTATACAGCAATAATAGAGAAACGGAGAGCCAAATCATGAGTGAACTCCCATTCACAATTGCTACAAAGTGAATAAAATACATAGGAATACAACTCACAAGGGATGTGTAGGACCTCTTCAACTAGAACTACAAACAACTGCTCAAGGAAATAAGAGAGGACACAAACAAATGGAGAAATATTCCATGCTCATGGATAGGAAGAACGAATATCGTGAAAATGGCCATACTGCCCAAGGTAATTTATAGATTCAATGCTATTCCCATCAAACTACCATTGACTTTCTTCACAGAATTAGAAAAGACTACTTTAAATTTCATATGGAACCAGTAAAGAGCCCTCATAGCCAAGACAATACTAAACAAAAAGAACAAAGCTGGACACATCATGCTACCTGACTGCAAACGATGCTACAAGGCTACAGTAACTAAAACATCATGGTACTGGTACCAAAACAAATACATAGACCAATGGAACAGAACAGAGGCCTCAGAATTAATGCCACACATCTGCCACTATCTGATCTTTGAAAACCTGACAAAAACAAGCAATGGGGAAAGGAAATCCATATCTCATCAATGGTGCTGGGAAAACTGGCTAGCCATATGCAGAAAACTGAAACTGGACCATTTCCTTACAACTCATACAAAAATTAACTCAAGGTGGTTTAAAGACTTGAATGTAAGACCTAAAACCATAAAAACCCTAGAAGAATAACTAGGTAATACCATTCAGGACATAGGCATGGGCAAAGACTTCATGACTGAAACACCAAAAGCGATGGCAACAAAAGCCAAAATTGATAAATGGGAGCTAATTAAACTAAAGAGCTTCTGCACAACAAAAGAAACTATCATCAGAGTGAAAAGGAAACCTACAGAATGGGAGAAAATTTTTGCAATCTATCCATCTGATAAAGGGCTAATATCCAGAATCTATAAAGAACTTAAACAAATTAACAAGAAAGAAACAACCCCATCAAAAAGTGGGCAAAGGACATGAACAGACACTTCTCAAAAGAAGACATTTATGTGGCCAACAAACATGAAAAAAAAAAGCTCATCATCACTGTTCATTAAAGAAATGCACATCAAAACCACAATAAGATACCATCTCATGCCAGTTAGAATGGCAATTATTAAAAAGTCAGGAAACAACAGATGCTGGAGAGGATGTGGAGAAATAGGAACGCTTTTACACTGTTGTTGGGATTGTAAGTTAGTTCAACCATTGTGGAAGACAGTGTGGCAATTCCTCAAGGATCTAGAACCAGAAATACCATTTGATCCAGCAATCCCATTACTGGGTATATACCCAAAGGATTATAATTCATTCTACTATTAAGACACATGCACATATATGTTTACTGCAGCACTGTTCACAATACCAAAGGCTTGGAACCCACCCATATGCCCATCAGTGATAGACGGATAAAGAAAATGTGGCACATATACACCATGGAATACTATGAAGCCATAAAAACAGATGAGTTCATGTCCTTTGCAGGGACATGGATGAAGCTGGAAACGATCATTCTCAGCAAACTAACACAGGAACAGAAAACCAAACACTGCATGTTCTCTCTCATAATGGGGAGCTGAATAATGAGAACACATGGACACAGGGAGGGGAACATCACACACTGGATCCTGTCAGTGGGTGGGGGATAAGGGAGGGATAGCATTACGAGAAATACCTAATAGCTGTAGCTGATGGGTTGATGGGTGCAGCAAACCACCATGGCACATGTGTACTTATGTAACAAACCTGCAGGTTCTGCACATGTATCCCAGAACATATATATACTGTGCTGGGATCACAAAGAATAAACAGTGTTCCAGTGCTAAAATTCTGCTTACAGTTTAAGAAGACACAATTTTAGGATATACTATGATACATATTATTTGTGATACAAATTGAATTGTGTTTTATAAATGTGAGATAGAATAATTCTGCCATGACAACTGTGCATATTAAAAAGTTATGTAGAACCCTACATTAAGCAATTCATCATTGCTGGCAGAACTGCAAAATGGCACAGTCACTTTGAAAAATAGCGTAGCATTTATTTGAAATGTTACAGTTACCATATAACCTAGCAATTCCACTTCTAGTTATACATACAAGGTAAATGAAAACACATGTCTATAAAAAAGCTTTTATATGCGTGTTCATAGTAGCATTATTCATAATAGCCAATAAATGAAAACAACCCAAATATCAATTAACTAATGAATGGATAAATAAAATTTGTACAGCCATGCAGTGGAATATTAATTGGCAATATGAAGAAATAAAGTATTTATAAGCTATAACAAAGATTAATCTTGAAAGCAAAAGACCCCATATTGTAAAATTTCAGTTACAGTATATGAAATGTCCAGAAGAGCAAATCCATAGAGGAAGAAAGTAGCCTGGTAGTTGCCAGGGCCCTGGAGGTGGGGCAAGTGGGGAATAACTGCTAATAGATAAAGGGAAGAGGGTGATGCACATGATCTAAAGTTAGATGGTGGTGAAGGTTGTTCAACTCTGTGAATAAGCTAAAAAACACTAAACTATACACTTTAAAAGGTGAATTTTATGCTATATATTTTTTCTTAATACAGTTGTTATGAAAAACTATAAGGAAAAAACTATATAAGGTATTTAAAAATCAAAATGGAAAATAACTTTCATAGAAGGTTCTATTTCTGAAGTTTAATATTTTCAATTCTATAAGATATATACTTCAATTTTAATGAAATTTCTGCTGTACACTTGGGAACTTATAACATTATAAATGTAATCTTTTCAAAGTACTTTATAGAATCGCCCTTCTCCCCTCTCCCTTTTTTTTGGGTTTTGTGATCTATAAAAGTAAATTATTTCTTGCCCTTGTGCAGAAGTTTGAAGTATCCCTTGGGGTAGGAATCACTTTTAAAATGCCCTACTGTTTCACTGATGGTGCTGTATTCTTAAAGGACACTGACAAAAAAATAATGTGGCATTACCTGGGCGAAGGTCATTTCCTTATTAATAATTCTACAATATCCTGGTACTTTCAGAGTTTCATTTTTCTGCCCTATGAAAGACCAAATAAAAAGCCTAAAATGCTGACAGAATAGAAGTAAAAAACTCTTGAGGTGGCTGTAATGGACAAATAAAAAAAATAGTCCACATTATTTTGAGTCCAGCACTATGCTAGACACTTTGGAAGAAGGGGTGGTTTTAACCACAGTGATGCTGATTACCTAGTGTGGAAAACAAAGCACGTAAATAGTTATATACAATGAGACAGAGGCTAGTGATGAAGATGTGTGCAAAGTGTTCTAGGAACACTCTGGAGGAGGTGGGATTAATGGTGACTGTGGGAGGCAGAAATACCCTCAAAGATATTAATATTTTCATGTTGTACAATAATATTCGAAATTTTTCCAGGCTTCATTTGCCATAATGATTTTATACAATTAAAATTCACATTCTGTAATTGAAGTATACTCCCATGAATTCACATAATAGCAATATTCATTAGAGTACTACGGAAATGAATAACCATTAGAATTGAGAATATACATGATAGGCCAGACCCTTATTCTAGCAAGAGAAGCATTTGACCAAATTTGATCTCAGCTTTTAAATCTCTACTTTGGCATAATTTAAAACTTCATATGTTAAATATCTTTCATTAAAATAAAAACAGCATTGCTAATTTTAAATTCCCATATTTCTATTAAGGCTGTAAGTTGTGATGATTTTCATATAACTAATTTTGGAGATGAAATTTAACTACATGTATCAAAATGTTTTAAAATATTTTCTTTCTTTGAATCAGCAATTCAAAGAAAGTGATTCAGTAAGTGATATGATAAAATTATTAACAATATAATATATAGCTACAATATAATTATTTCAAGGATATTTAGAGACATAAGAAAATGCTTATTTTATATAGTAGGTGAAAATTATAGGCTAAAAACTACTTTAAAATTAAAGATTCAAATTATTTTTAAGGCCAAAAGAAAATCATTAGCTTGAGCTATATTTCAAAAAGCCAGGCTAGTAAATGAGTGTAGGAATTATGAAGTTTTTGCTTGTCTTCAAATTTCTAATTCAAAGTGATACTTCCATAAATGTGAACCCAATGCATTATCTAGTCAATATATGCACTTTTAAGAAGACATCTCATTTTATTTTAGTTGTTCTCTTATTTATATCGTTTTTGTACAGGTTATGTTTTTCTTTTCATCATCATTTAGTCTTTTTTTAACTCCTTGATACACTTTATATAACTATTTTTACATATTACATACTCAATAAATATATATATTTTAAAAATCCTTAACCTATAAGTTAGTTGTACCTGTGTCACTTCCAATATATTTTTCCTCTAGTGCTAAGAAATAAAAGAGTACTTTCCCCAAATAACTCACTCAGATATACAACTCTCACCTCAAATCTGTCAACCCTTTTGTGAATGAAAAATATTTATTTTAAAATTCTGTGCTCTATTAACTTCAGCCTAGATCTAAATGTTGTGTGCTAGAACACAAATGAATCACAAGTTCACATGAAAATTTGTTTTAATAAAGGTATTTCAAATTTTGTGCAAGAAATGTATAACACAAGTCACAAAATAGTAAACAAATCACTTAAAATACAAGTTTCTATGAGACAATAAAATGTAAATTTTTGTCATTATTGATTGCAAAATATGAAAGTCTGAAACTGCAAATAATTTGGCACCCTTTAAGGAACATTGAATGTTAAATGTATAATAATATAAGTGACATAATTTTTGGAACTAAATGACTTGGCAAGTTCAATTAAAACAGACTAAGTACTCCATCTGCAATTAAATTTATTAAATTATAACACAGATAATTCCAGCATATATGAGGTCATTCTGAAAGAACATTCCTATTTTGACTTTACTTTTCATTTAGCTCATTGTACACAATCTCTGATATACTATCATACATTTTTAGCATTATAAATTAATTTTTAAATGAAATGTAACACATAGGATTAATAGTAAATATAATTTCACTAGATTTCAAGCACTGTTCTAGGCACTTAATATGTATCAGCTTATTGACTATAAACAATAACCATATGGTGTTGCTACCATGATGATCCCATTTTACATGTAGGGAAATAGTGGCACAAAGAGTTTAAGTGATTTTCTCAGTGCCTTACATGCCTTACTGTCTTATGTGGCAGAATTAGTACTCGAACCCAGCTAGCTGGTAACAAAAGTTCAGTTTAATCACTAAGACTGTACTTCTACTGTCATTTTATTATTATAACATGAACATTGCAACATAAACTAATATGCCATGCAGAAAACTTTCAGGATATTAACACATATAAAACATTTAAAAACATAGTATTTCTAGAAATTATATTATTGATAGAATTTTCAGGTACAAATTGCCTTAGGAAAAAATTCTATTTACGATAAACATATGCCAATTTTTTTAACTGCAGATTTTTAGTGATAGATCTATTCAATAAATTTGCACAAAGATTTTCAAATTTAGATGCTGGATATTTAAATCAGCTTGTCATTACACCCTAAAACTAATAAGTATGCCATGCTTTATCCATGTAACTCATATCATCAACAGTAGGACATCAGCTACACAACTTCAGTTTAGAAAAGTAGTACTCATATCCACTCTTGGCTGATAGTAATCATTAAAACAATAATAGATGATAACATTTTTTAGTCCACCTCAAGAAATAATTTTTATATAACTGTCAACTCCAATTTTTTGATGAGGAAATAAAAAATGAAACTAAAAGAAAAATATAAGATCTTAATTGAACCTGAAAACATATGCCAATCAACTCCATGCCCTTCTTATAGTCAAATAATAAACCATATAAAGCCTTGGTACCAGATTTCTTTTAAAAATACATTAATTCCTTTGTTTACTCAATGCATATTTACATTTTGCAAAACACAGTGTGATTTCTGTCCTTAGAAAGCTTCCCTTAGGGAAGAAAAACACATGATCATGCATAGCACAGTGTGTTAAGCTTTGGAGCATCTGGAACCTCAACTTGCCTTGACTGGACTGGCCTAGAATATCCACTGGAGTGAGTTGGTTATCTGTCTATTTACATGAGGGAGAAAGGTGACCCCTGGAAAGACGAAGTAGCAAGGAGGTTAAAGTCTCCAGCTCTCGAAGCAACTGCTTGTTATCTGAATTCCACCTCCATCTTTTTTAGCTGTGTGTTCTTGGGAAATTTAGTTTACCTTTTTTGTGTTTTATCTTATTAATCTGTAAAACACGGATAACAGAAACAAGCAAAGTCTTACTGGGTTGTTGTGAGCCTTAACTAAGTTATTCAGGTTAAGTGCTTAGACAAGTATGAGCACTTGGTAAGTGTTAACAATGAATTATTATTATTATTATTATTATTAATTACTGGAACAAACTCAAAGCTTGTATTTTTAAGGGTGGGAGGGCCTTGTCACTGGAGATTCTAGGAGTAAGCTGTATGTCTCCAAGTCCCGCCAATCTATAGGTACCGATATTGCCACATAGCAGTGGCAATAATCAGCTTCCATGGCTGATATCTCACACCCATGTTTTCAGAATTCTATCAGGCCCACTCTTAGGGTTATTTCACAGTCAATTCCAGTTATTTCTTTAAGGCAAGAAACAAACAGTGTAGGCATAATATCATTAAAATGACAGATGTTTAATGGCCATTGTGATATCTGAAAAAGCTGACAAAACTATATGGAAAGAATAATTAATATAAATGACCATAGAAGGCAAAAGAAATATATCATACTTAGAGGTAATTTGAAATGTGTGTGAGGACAATGAGGCCCATAATCTGATTTTATGTTTAACATCTGCATTTCCATTTAATTTTTTATTCATTATCACTTTTAAAGTATTGATTTAAAAAGCCATGTAATATAGTTACTTAGTGGATACATTAGTTGTGGCCGATAATTCCTTTATTTAAACCAGAGAAAATAGTTTTCCTATGTAACATTACTATACATAACAATAGGGAGGTTTGCTGGTCTATATTTTATTGTCTGTTCCTGTTATTTTATTATTCCAGTTTCTTGTTATATTTGCCTTTGGAGAATAGAATCAGACAAACATGAAACCTTTGTCATATACAGAATAGGACCATAATAAAGCCAGAATCAACTCCAATTTTTATTGACAAGCGAGTTAAGTGTACTACGTTCTCATCTGTTTCCTCTCTCTACCACCACAATTCTTTTCACCTGACATTTTGCCATTTTTGGGAGGGTTTTCAAGGATCATATCCTATGCCTCCCTGCTCTGTCATAACAGGGGATTTCACTGAAGTTACCCCCAACACACACACAAACACACCCACAGAGAGACAAAGGACAATACAAAGATATCTCCCTCTCTTTCTGTCACCATATCCATTATCATGGCACCTGATAGCATCTGAGTGAATTCTGTCACTCACTCAAAAGCCCACGGGCCTTACAGCCTACTCTTAAGACACTGATTTTACTAATTTTGCATTGTTTCTTCTGTTTAAGGTGCTCTTCCTTGCCCTGTCTATTTGGAAAACTCTTCTTCATTCTTTAGGGCTTTGATGTCATATCCCCTATTCTAGGAAGCCTATGATCTTCAGACAAAATTTGGAAACCCCTCCTCAGGTTTCCCATTGATGAGAATATATATTTATGGTGCTATAATTGTTTGTACAGTTGTCTCGTTCCCATACGAGAACACATGACTCTGAAGGGATGGATGGTCCTTTCATTTTTAACCTTCTCACAACAATGTGTCTGAAAAGGGCAGCGTCTTAATGTGTTAGAATGAATAAGCTACTTAATGGAATATATGTATACAATTAGGCACAGCGCAATGATTCTAAGACTGCAGGTTAGCCACATAAACAAGTATCTGTCCTATTTCGACACATTAGGCCAGATCACCAATGCCCAACTTTTCTTGGACCAGATATACCATTTACCATATTCTCAATATGTGCTGACTTGGTAACATTGATACAAAAATAATGAACTACAGTAATTGGAATTATTAGTGACTCAGGTATTTCATTAATTTTCAGGCAAAGTATCCTTAAAGCATTGGAAAGAGTTTAAAATTTAGTTCCCTAGTTGCTCAGTATTCTAATATCAGTTTCTGTATCTATATATACATCTAATAATATATATGGGTGTATATATATTATTAATAGGTAAAATATTCATAATAGATAATTATTTTTTCAGTATTTCACAAAATGCTTTGGAAGGAACCGTAAAACTCAAGATGCATTCCCTATGATCAAGGACATTACTTTTAGCTTTCTTTATTTGAATGTTTGCATTTGCACATGTTTCAATGCACCGGTTGAAAGCAACCAAAATAACACAGAGAAAAATCATTAGACAGTTTTGATTATGAACTGGGAGAAAAAGAATGTAGTTTAAAAAAGTAACCTTTTCCCTACTTTTCTCTTAGTTACTATACTCCACTGCCACACAGTACAGAGAAGAAAAAATAAATCTATCTTTGAGAAATGTTTCATTTTCACTTGAAATGATGCAATTAGTCACTGCTCCATATATTTGTGTTTGAAACGTTTCTATCAAGTATAATCTTAGCCAGAGCACCCTATAGTGTACAAGCTATACATGAATAGTGAAAGTATTGTATTTGTTATTTGAAATGTGTCAATGCAGCACACTTCATTCAAAACATTTATGAGTGGAGGTTGACAAGTCTGTCCTTCTAACTCTTATGGCATAACTTACTATTTATATGCTACCTGTATTTCAAGATCCATTCTGTGTTCTAACACTATAGAGAAGGCTAATTGGATATTCCCTCAGAGGGAATAAAAGTTCTCTCTCTGTCCATCTATCTATTTTTATATCTCTTTTTCTTATTATTACAATCTTTCTTTTGTATGTATCCACTTAACCCATTGTAACATTTTCCCCATTATAAGACCTAGCATTCCTCCTCTTATTAAGAATAAACACCTTAGCAGTATTGGCTACATGACTGATGTTGAATTAAGCTAATTAAGTTGTTGGAAATACACAATTCAAATTTACTATGTTTGTGAATCCAAAGATAGGTTTACTCGTGGAGTTTTAGGAGCTATAAGGTCAGCCTTTGGAAAATTCTGAATTCGTTTTTTAATTATTTCCTGTGAATATTGCTTTGTAGGATATTTCTAGAAATGCAACCCACCGAAAATAGCCAATCTAAACATTACAATCTCAGCATAAACATTTGCCTCAGTGGAAGTCCTTAATTACCAAATGGAGAGAAATGCATGCAGGCTGTCAGCATCATGTTTCTCCATGGTAGTGTCTCTCACCATTTTGCCACCACGAATGTTTCTAAATGGCCAACATACTACTTCTTCTCATTTGAATGTTTATGTTTGAGAAAATGCAAAAGTAAGAGCACTAAGTGCAAATAGAGGTTTGCTGAAGTTTGTGTATTTAGCTCCTATGGCGTTCTGGATGCCAGATTCACATTCATTAGACATAAATTGATGTTAAGCAGCCTTGACTGCAGGAGGAAAAGCAACAACAAAAATCTCTTCATACCTCTAAGACTTTCAGTCAGATTCTTTTCTTACAGAACCCTGTTCTGCCATTCCAGCACCCTGTTTTCTGTTCAGTCTTATCAGTCTTTTCCTGCTTTATTCTTGTTTTTTGACTGCTGTTTATGCCACTTAAGCATTTGCTTATACTGGTCCCCATAGATTTTCCTCCTGTTTAACATTCACAATGGACTCAACTTTCTTTGAAGCATACCTCGTCTATGGAAGCAAATGACATCCTAATTTGTTAACTCTAAGGCATTACAGAACTTTATTTCTTCAAGGCCTCTAACTTTACTTTTGGCCTTATCTTCTGCCATGTCCCATCTGAACACAATGCTGCTTTTACCTGTTCCTTTATACTCTCCAGGAGGACTGTGCAATTGTTTTCCTTCTGCCTGAAATACTCTGTTCTATGTCATCTTCTGAGATAAGGCTTCCCTTTTCATCCACTCTACAGTAGGTTTCTGCAACTCATTTTTACCAATTATGATCTCTCTCTCCTCTCATGTTTTAAGACAGTTACCTTTTAATGTTTCTGGAATTACTTTTTTTTTTTTTTTTGCTTTGTCTCCACTGTATTGAAATAATTGCCAATCCAGGTTTCTTACTTTCAAACCTTCTTATATTTAATTCATTTTACAGGTAGATTATTACTTATCACAAATCCTTGTTTGGCCATTTTATTTCCTCATCTCCATTTATTTCCTCATTCTCCCAAAAAAAAGTCACCCCACCATTTGATAAATCCCTCATGTTTAGAGGATAAAATGAATTGTCTTTATTTATTGCTAGAGAGTGAATGTGAACCCTCAAAATTCATTTGTTGACGCCCTAAGCCCGATTTGATGGGAATTTGAGGTGGGGCCTTTGGGAGGTAATTACTGTTAGATAAATCCATGAGGGTGGAGCCCTCATGATGAAAAGAGGAGACATGAGATATCGCGCTCTCTCTCTGTGCCACGTGAGGATACAATAGGAAGCAGACTCTCACCAGACACTGGATCCACCAGTGCCTTGATCTTGAACTTCTCAACCTCCAGAATTGTGAGAAATAAATAGCTGTTTAAGCCACTCAGTCCATGGTATTTTTGTTCTAGTATCCTAAATTGTCGAAGACAGCACTTTATCAAGGTCATCATGTACTAGTCTTTACCTATACCCCTAAACCAAAATGTCTAATACTTCTCTAAAAGGAATACTCTGCTTCAGGGAAGAAAGAATGTTTACAACATTTCTGCTGTTCAATTTAGCCTCACATCATTTCTCTTGCCTGGAACATTATCTTATTCACCCTTCAATGTTTCTAAATCCTATATACTTAATTTAAGGCCTAGTTCAAGTTGTAGTACTTCACTGAATACTTCTCCAATTGATAATCTTTCAATTTTTATTTATAATTACAAGATCTAGGCAGAAAGAGTTTTGTGTGCCTGACTTTGTAGACTTAGTAAAAATAGCTTCACCATTTTTTTTTTTAGGAAATAGAAGCATAATGTAAGTACTACACGGCTTATGTTTGATATAATAACATCTGCACAAAAAAACCCACAAAAAGTCTCAATTACTCTTTTTTTTCAAAAGTTTATCACATTCCTTCATGCATTTACTAATTCAAACACATTTATAGGTTTCCTTGAAGAGGTCCAGGCATTCTGCCAGAAAATGGGATTATAGCAGCAGACTAAATTTAGTCAAAACAGATCAAACTCCTTGCCCCTAGGGAGCTTACATCCTTGCAGGGATGATAGTGGGGTTGGAGAGGAAGACATTAAAGAAGACAGGCAAATACAGAGTGTGTTACATGGTGGTAGGTGCTATAGAGTAAAATAAAACGGGGAGGGGTGGAGCTGCAATCTAGATAGAGATGGCAGAAAACACTTAGGAGGAGTGTGGCATTTGAGCAAAGGCCTAAAGACAGCAAGGGAGTGAGACATGTGAGTAGATAAGGGGTAGTTGGAGTATTTCAGAGATGACAGAGTACTTGAAGCAGAAGGAGCCATGAAGAGGAGACCACATCTCAGAGGTAACTTAGGACTCAAGTGTGCAGGACTCTATGGGCTATTATGAGAACTTGGCTTTTGGGAAGCAAATGGAAGATTTTGAGCAAAAAGTGACATGGTCAGATTTCTGTATAAATGTAATCCTTTCAGCTGCTATTTGAGGAACAGACTTAAGTGAGGCAAAAGAGGAAGTAGGAAAATCAATGAGAGGACTATTGAAAGAATCTGGAAAAAGATAAAGGTGACTTGAACCTAAGTGTTAGCTATGGAAGTGATTGAAGTAGATAGATTATGCATATGTTTTCAAGATAATGTCATCAGGTTGAACAATTATATGTGGGTGAGAGATAAAGAGGAAAGTCAGAGATGATGGCAGATGACTCAGAGTTTTTGCCAAAGCAGCTGGAACATAAGAATAGAGAATGGAAAAATTATGAGAAAAGGTTTGGAATGGGAAAGGGAATTAGGAATCAGTTTTTGATGTGTTAAATTGAGATGTCAATTAGATAACTAAGTTAAGATACACATTTTTGGTGTCTGGAGTTTGGGAGAAGGGTCCAAGTTGGAGACGCTAATATAGAAGTCATCACTTATAAAAAGGTACTTAAATCTCTAATTCAGCCCAAATTGCTAAAGGTATGAGATAGACTTAATACACAGAGAAGAGGTTCAAGGACTGAGTCTTGGTACACTTCTCAATGTTCAGATGCTGGGAAGACAAGAAGAGAGCTAATGAAAGATACTGAGAGAGTGGCTATTACAGGGATGAGAAACACCAGAGAAGTGTGTTACTGGGAGCATGGAACATGTTACAAGGAGGAAGTTACTAACTCTGAGAAATAGCCCTGAGGACTTAAAATCTGTCACCAGATTTGGCAACACAGAAATCACTGATGTTCTTAATATTGTCAGGTTCACTGGAGAGATAGGGGGCAACAGCCTGGGAAGATACAGAAGAGAAAAATTGGAGATAATAGGCATTCAAAACTTTTTGAATCACTTTGCTGTAAAGGAACTGATAGAAATCAGGATGGAAGGTAACTAGTAGCACAGATGGAATTGAGTGTGTGTGTGTGTGTGTGTGTGTCTATATATATATATATATATATATATATATATATATACACATTGGAAAAAATAACAGCATTTTGAACATAGAAACATACATGAAGGCAGGTGGGGAGATATGATGTTCAGAGATGCTGTTTTCTCAGAGAAAGAAGCAGAGTCAATAAGAGAATAAACATGAAAAAGTTATTATTAGAAATTTCAGAAAAAGCAAAGTTGAAAAAGTGTCATTTAGGTTAGACCTAAAACCATAAAAACCCTAGAAGAAAACTTAGGCATTACCATTCAGGACAGGCATGGGCAAGGACTTCATGTCTAAAACACCAAAAGCAATGGCAACAAAAGCCAAAATTGACAAATGGGATCTAATTAAACTAAAGAGCTTCTGCACAGCAAAAGAAACTACCATCAGAGTGAACAGGCAACCTAGAAAATGGGAAAAAATTTTTGCAACCTACTCATCTGACAAAGGGCTAATATCCAGAATCTACAATGAACTCAAACAAATTTACAAGAAAAAAACAAACAACCCCATCAAAAAGTGGGCAAAGGACATGAACAGACACGTCTCAAAAGAAGACATTTATGCAGCCAAAAAACACATGAAAAAATGCTCACCATCACTGGCCATCAGAGAAATGCAAATCAAAACCACAATGAGATACCATCTCACACCAGTTAGAATGGCAATCATTAAAAAGTCAGGAAACAACATGTTCTGGTGAGGATGTGGAGAAATAGGGACACTTTTACACTGTCGGTGGGACTGTAAACTAGTTCAACCATTGTGGAAGTCAGTGTGGCGATTCCTCAGGGATCTAGAACTAGAAATACCATTTGACCCATCCATCCCATTACTGGGTATATACCCAAATGACTATAAATCATGCTGCTATAAAGACACATGCACACGTATGTTTATTGCAGCATTATTCACAACAGCAAAGACTTGGAACCAACCCAAATGTCCAACAATGATAGACTGGATTAAGAAAATGTGGCACATATGCACCACGGAATACTATGCAGCCATAAAAAAGGATGAGTTCATGTCCTTTGTAGGGACATGGATGAAATTGGAAATCATCATTCTCAGTAAACTATCGCAAGGACAAAAAACCAAACACCGCATGTTCTCACTCATAGGTGGGAATTGAACAATGAGAACACATGGACACAGGAAGGGGAACATCACACTCTGGGGACTGTTGTGGGGTGGGGGGAGGGGGAGGGATAGCATTAGGAGATATACCTAATGCTAAATGACTAGTTAATGGGTGCAGCACACCAGCATGGCACATGTATACATATGTAACTAACCTGCACATTGTGCACATGTACCCTAAAACTTAAAGTATAATAATAATAAAATTTAAAAAAAAGAAAAAGTGTCATTTAGGATATCAGTCTTCAAACATATTTGTTCAATCATCCCCTAACAGAAATTTAGCAACTGTACGTCCTCACACATCTGTAAATTAACATCTAAAATTTGTTATTCTATGTTTACCTGAATGCCAAGTATGGAATTTCTGATATAATGTAAATTTTGGCATATATCAAATTGAATCATAACATTTTTGCTATTCTACCCTCATCATTTTACATGAATAAATAAAAATATAAATTCTGCTTTAAGATAGAAAATTTATATTTTTTATTTTGCCTAAATTGTAGTTCCTTTTTTTATAATACAGAAAATATTTTTAAACTTAAAGCCACTTACTGATCACCTAACATAATTCTCTGCAATAAACACACTTAAATACTTTGATTTTAAAATGCGTAGGGCTAGGTATGATGGCTCATGCCTGTAATGCCAGCACTTTGGGAGACTCAGGCAGAAGGATTGCTTGAGCCCAGGAATTCAAGATCAGCCTGGGAAACAGTGAAACCCCATCTCTACACAAAATACAAATACAAATAAAAATTAACTAGGCATGATGGTGAGCATCTGTAGTCCCAGCTACTCAGGAACCCGAGGCAGGAGAATCACTTGGGCCCCAGGGTTTGAGCCTACAGTGGGCTATAATTGTGCCACTGCACTTTTAGCCCAGGCAACACAGTAAGATCCTGTTTCCAAAACAAAACAAAAGTATAATATTATAAGTCTCCAATTTTAAAATGTTCCTTTGTGTTTGAATTCTCATAAATTATTATTAATTGAAAATGTTAAAAACACATATTATAAAGTTTAATGTTTAAATATGAAAGACAGGAAGTAAATTTTATTGGCAATATATAGTGTAATGACAAAGATAAGAAGTGATATTATGACTTAATTGAGAACTACTTCACAGATAACAATGCAGTGTTTTGTTGTATTGTTTGGAGACCCAGGAGTTTTTATAACTTAGAGCCATGCACAATAAAAGAATTTGGGATGAATGAAAGTGACGCATCTCCTCCCTCCTCTGCTTCTCTCTTTTATTTGAAGGAGATAAGCATTTTAAAATGGATCTGAGAAAGGTGAATCAGCTGGATTCTTCAATAGGCAAATCATTTTTAGGAAAGGAGCTCTTAGAAGTTTTAAATTATCCACAAGCAATGTGTGATCCTTGATTTAATTTTGGAGTGAATTAACAAAAAACTATAAAGAAGAAGAATATTTTTGGAGACAATTGCAGAAAATTGCCAATATATTAGTAATGCTATTATATCATGTGAAATTTCTTGGGGTAATAATGGTATTGTGGTTATTATAGGAGAAAGTCCTCATGAGACTTTCTGAAGTCACTGAAGAGAGACACTGAAGACTTTAGGAGTGATAGATCATATTTTCTGCTTTGTAGTTTCAAATATGTCAGCAAAATGTGTTGAGGAAAGAAATAGATGAGGTAAATGTGGCAAAACAATCATAAATCCACGTGAATGAAAGGAATCAATAACAATACTTTCTGTATACTCTGTCAGCTTTAATATACAAGATCAGAGAGTCCAGTGTTTCTAGGCTCTAACCCTCTGGGATAGAATGGGAAAATTCAACATGTAGAAATAAAACTGAAGGAATATGCTGAGTAAATGTATAGCATGGGAGGTCAATATTGTTACATTTATATGAGTAAAACCAGAAGGATGGTTTAATATGCTAAAAATGGGAGCCAACTTTGAGGCATAAAAATAAATCTGAGAAGTTGGATATCCTATGCCACAGACCACAGTCTACTCTTCTTGAGTATGACATGCCCCAGAGCAAATAAAGCAGACACGAGAGACTCTAAAATGGCTTTAGCCCTACTGAAGCTCCATCTACCTGGAGGAAGGGTTTACAATTTTTTTAAGTCAACAATCAGTAATAAAAAGTTGTCATAATTAAAATTCCCAAATCATAAAGGTCAACATATATGTCCTAACTCATGCTTGGTTCTTCATGCAAATGAGCTGCTTGCCAGCAGTGCCACCTCCCTAGAGACAACCAAATGTTTAACTCACCAATGACAAGTGTGACTTCAGAAATAATCCTCTTACTGATTGTTCTTTGTGATAAATTAAAATGATAATAGAAGCAATTGCACCAAGCCCACATTTTCAGATCATTTTATGATTATTTGTGGCTCACGAGATGCTTCTAAATTTCTAACTGAGACCAGTGTCTTCCTTCTTTATCTTTCCAAGATTATTTGCAAATTACTCCTTTCTATTAATTGTCTCTTCATTAGGGCAAAGTTTTCTTATATACTTTTGGTATATGAGTTAACATAGGAATATATAATAGAGACAGAAGTAGAAAAAGGGTCTCCTCCCTTCCTCATGTTAGTCTTTAAGTGACATCCCTATTTCATTGATGTCTTTTTTTTTTTTTTTTTTTTTTTGGCAGAGTTTTGCTCTTATTGCCCAGGCTGGAGTGCAATGGTGCGATCTCGGCTCACTGCCACTGCAGCCTCCCAGGTTCAAGTGATTCTCCTGTCTCAGCCTCCTGAGTAGCTGGGATTACAGGCACACGCCACCACGTCCAGCTAATTTTGTATTTTTAGTAGAGACAGGGTTTCTCCATGTTGATCAGGCTGGTCTCGAACTCCTGACCTCAGGTGATCTGCCTGCCTCTGCCTCCCAAAATGCTGGGATTACAGGCATGAGCCACCACACCTGGCCCTCATAGTTGTCTTTTTTGATGTTCTGAAATATAATCTAAGTTCTAGTTCTAAAGAGTTTCCTTCACCTTCCATGAGCAGTGCTCAGTTTCCTTTTCCATAATTTTTCCTTTCCCAGGCCTTTCAATTAAATTGGTTTGGAAAAGACACAGACAAGGAGGAGGGCACAGTATCCCAAATGCTGATAACAAACCAAAAACCTTAAGGGCTGCTGTTCTGCCAATTTACAGAGTTGGCATGGTGCAAGAAAGCAAGCTGTAGTCTGTGTCACAGATTTTTTTCTCAAATTTAGTTTGAAATAATTTTAGATGTATAAAAGAGTTGCAAAGATACTACAAAGAGTTCTCATATACTCTTTACTCAGCTTCACCTACTGTTTGCATCTTACATAATCATGGTACATTTATCAAATATATTAAAATTAATGAAAAACTATAGACTGTCTTCAGATTTTTCAATTTCTACTAATATTATTCTGTTCCAGGATCCAATTCAGGATACAGATGAAATGTTCTATTTCATCAGGTCTCCTTAGTCTCATCTAATTTGTGACAATTTCTCAGTCTTTCCTTGTCTTTCATGATCTTCACATGTTTGAAGAGTACTGGTCACATAATCTGTAAAAATGTCCCTCAGTTTGGATTTTTCCGGTATTTTTTCATGATTACTCATGATTACACTGTGAATTTTTGGAAGAGCAGCACAGAGAGGATGTGTCCTTCTTATTGCATCCTTTCAGGGAATACAGCCATGGGGATTTTATTTAACTTATTAATTTATTTATTCATTATTTATTTATTTATTTATTGAGACGGAGTCTCACTCTGTCACCCAGGCTTGAGTGCAGTGGCGTGATCTCGGCTCACTGCAACCTCCACTTCCCAGGTTCAAGTGATTCTCTTGCCTCAGCCTCCCAAGTAGCTGGGATTACAGGCACACACCACCATGCCTGGATAATTTTTGTATATTTTGTAGAGATGGGGTTTCACTATGTTGGCCAGGCTAGACTAGAACTACTGACCTCGTGATCCCCCTACCTTGGCCTCCCAAATTGCTGGGATTAGAGACGTGAGCCACCACGCCCGGCATCATGGGGATTGTAAAATGCAATGTTTCCCATTGAGAAAGTGAGGTAAAGAAAAGAACTGTGCATCAAGCAATAGAAAAAAAAATCAATATTCTGTTTTCACTGGCACTTTTGGCCTGCTGTCCATAAGCCAATACTATAAACTAGCAGGTAGGGTGCTGCAAGAATGTCAATACTTCTGCCACATTTATCTTTGCAGGCTTGCCGCCCCTGCAGTTAACTCATGGAGCATCCTTTGTCAGGACATACATCTGCCTCTGTACCATGCCCCTGTAATGTGTCTTCAAAGGGTGCACCATTCCACATCTGTTCTCCATCTTTTATGACCAACCACTACAAAAACTAGAGAGAATCCCCAACTGTTTGTTTTCTTTCGTTCCAGTTAAGAAAATTGATGATAATCTTAAAAAGGGGCTATGAACTCTCATTATCTCTTTCATTTTATCTTCTTCCTCTCTTTTACCCTACATCTGAGCAGGGGGCCATAGTTAGAAGCAATGCCTTCAGGAAGTACGCACTCTTTCCTAAATTAATTCTCAACATGGAGGTATAGGATCAGCTAATAATAATTATATTTTTGAGGAACAGAGAAAGAGGACAAAGGGGAGAGGAGTCACCACTTATAATCCCTACCAGGATAGCTTTGTACTGTGCTAAACACTTTTTGTCAGATCCCATTTAAATCTGAGATGCGTATAAGGTAAGTATCATTTTCTCTATTTGACTGATGAGGAGAGTGGAGTTCAGTAGAATTTAAAAAATTCTTCAAGGTTAGCTGGTTAGTAAATGAGTAGAGACCACAGGTCATAGTATTTTCTCTCTCCCTCACCTGGAGGAATAAATCATTCATACCACCTCGTATGGGTTAAAGCCAGACATCTTGTCAGTGCTTCCTAAAAAAAAAAAAAAAGAAAGAAAAGAAAGAAATTGTTTTTCATATGAGATTCTGTGTCTGGGTCCCTGATGATTTCCTATGCCTAAGTATCTACTTGATAATCTCTCCAAAACGCCACTCTTCCAACACTCTGTGTTGCTATTTTCAGTCCTCTCCAGGAACTCTTAAACTAAAGGACATGATCCTCATGCACTGACAACTACTTCAGCCACCTCAACTCTGACCAGTCCCTCAAAGCAGGGAGCCATCTGTTGTTATTTTCACCACTAACAAATATTCACGGCCTCATGTTTTCCCGGCACATAGTGAACATGCACTTATCTTCCCCCTTTGAAACTAGGTGTGGCCATATTCAAATCAAAATCCTACCCTTTGGTAGTTATAAGACACACAAAAAAACTGAGGCAGGTATTAGAGTTAGAATTCTAGTCTCTCTGGCCCAAACTCTGACCTCATAACCACTGCAAGATACCCTCCCTATCCTATAGAGCCTAGTACTACACTACCCCCTCCCAACTTTAGCCTCCACATATAGTAAAGTGCTTGGAACACAAAAAACACTTCATAAATTGTGCTGAATGAAATCATTTCCATGAGTGTTTATGGATTTTGAGTTCATTTGTACCTTTTACCTAAAATTCTAGCCACTTTAATTTGGAGAGCTTCCAGAGCAAAGGGCACAGATCCCAGGCATAACAACGCTTTGCATATACAGCAACCAATATCTTGTCAACCCAGGAAAGTTCCTCCATTGATACCTAGTAGAAATAGCCCAGTTTTTAAAGTCCTCAAAACTATAACAAATTATTTGTTTTTAAAATTTAACTTAAATTAATACAATCAGATTTTTGTGTTATTTGGGTATTAGAGTATGTTAAAGCACATATATCCCAGGGACATAGAGTTTCCGTTTCAAAAAGTCATGCATTCATGTGTGCTAATGACGATCCTATCCTGACCCGCTATGTGACTTGTATCTCTAAACCATAGGCTTTCCTGAATTTTATCTGTTAATTTAACCCTGATTTCTCAGCAGCAGCTTCTCTTTGTAAATAGACTTGCCTCTTCTGTGTCTGACCTCTGCTCCTCATAATCAGATTAACTCAGATAAAGCTGCTTCAGGGAAGAGGTCAAAACCGTTGCCAAAAATAATAGTTGCCCTACTTCAGTCTATTTTCAACAGAGTAGCCAGGAGATCCTGTTCACACCAAAGTCCAATCAGCCCTACTGTTAGCACTCTGCTCACAAGCCTCCAGTGGCTTCCGACCTCACTCACAGTAAAAGCCAAGTCATCCTTTAGCCTATGATGTCCTACATGATTTGAATTCCCTTCCATTGATTTTTGTCACTGATTTTTAAAAATCCGAATTCATTCTCATGTAGCTGAATTGTCCTCTTTGCTTTAAGTATGCCAGGATTATTTCTACCTCAGGGCCTTTGCACTTGATATTCCCTTCACCTTTTCCAAGATAGTTATTCCCTCACCTCAGTCAAGCCTTTATTTAGATGCCCCCTTCTCATCAAGGCATTCTCTGATCTCCTTATTTAAATATATGACACCCCTTCTTTGCTTTACATTTAATCAGAACATGTATCACTATCTAGCATATAATAAATTTGCTTGACCTCTTTTGTTTACTGTCTATGCCTCCTGAATACTGTGTAAGCTCCATGATACAGGCACTTTTCTCTATTTCGAGCACTGTTGTATTACAGAGCCTTAAAAGTACTTGGCACTTACTAGATTACCAAAACACATTTATCACACGACTGAAAAAGTAAATGAATAGACACATCATTATCGATTTTTGCAAATGTTTGAGGCATGTATTATTATTACCCAATAATGCTAGCCAGCTAATACAGCTAATTTTATGTGGTCATATTTACTAAAACTTTACACTTTTGTTAGAGGTTTATCATTAGTATTTTTATTTTTAAATGAAAATTTAAAAAGAATATGCTAAAGGCAGTATTCTTTTCAAGGTGAAAGTTGGCTCTTAGGCATATGTAATGCTCCTAACACTGCTATTGTCAATTTGTTGCTAAGAAAGATCAAAGGAGAAATTGAAAGCCAAGGATGCATAGAGCTAGGAGATATTAATGTGGCTTTGAAGAGGAATATATCCGAGCCCTGGCAGTGGGAGAGTTTCATAAAATAGGGCATTTTCTCTCAGAAAAAGGGACGTGCAGTTTTCGGAACACTTCTCTGTTTTCCAGTGGAACACCATATTTTCACAGAAACCATGCCCTGACCTGATTTATAATTTTGAGAAAATAGTTCAAATGCCCTTTTCTCATTATGAGAAGATCATACTGCTGCCACCACAAGCATTTCACCACTGATAATTTTAATACTGACTCTCAGAGAACCAAGTAAGTAGTTGAACTTAATTCCCCAGAAATTATTTTGCAAGAAAATTTACCAGCAGTTGCTGCCTACATAAAAATGATATGGAACTGCAAACTTGCCATTTAAGAATCAGCCTTTTCCCTAAAACAAAGGAAAATTGGTTATAGATTAAGAAACATTTGTGCAATGTAGAATCAGTTTTTGGTTCTGGCTGCATGTTTACCTGGGAACTTTTGAAAATATTCGTATGTGATATTTCATGTCTATACTTCTCCCACTTCCAAAGATATTCTAATTTAGTGAGTCTTGGTAGGTCCTAGTAATCACTATTTTTGACAAGTTCATCCAAACGATTTAATGTGCAACTAACTTTAAGGGAAACATGTAGTGGGAGAAAATGTATACAGGCATATCTGCCTAATACTCTTCACTGATGATTCATTCATTCATCCTAAATTACATCAAGTACCCACTATGTGCTAGGAACTGTGCTAGGGGAAAAAGGTGATGGGGTTTAGACTGTAGTCTAGAAAAAATAACATTGAGCAGAAGAGCAGAAAGTACTACTCAAATGTTAATACCACTGCTACATTAATCTCAACAACACACTATTGATAATTTCTTTCCTTTTAGCCTCACTCAAGTTAATCTAATTTATTTGTAATCATTTATCTAAATAATATCTAAGATCTAGTATAACTAGTCATCTATAATCTAATGCAACTTGTACCACTCCACTGCTTCCCTGTTTGGAATGCCTCCTCTAGGACAAAACACACCCTCCATCAAAAGCCGTATGTCTATGGAAAGTTTAAGAGAGACAGAGGAAGAGAAAGAGAATTCAACTTCACTTCAAAACCAGACAAAAACTCTCCACTTCAAAACCTTGCATATGGATTCTTTTCTCTAGACTAAACATTCCCACTTTCCATAAATAACACTTCTTTCTCTCTGATGAGTCCTTTCCGCCTCTCCCTCCCACTGCCACTGCCCTGGTCTGGACCAGTTCCTCCGATGAGGACTGTGGTAACAACCTTCTAACTGATTTTTTTTAATTTTTTAATTTTTATTTTTATTTTTCCTTTTAGAAGCTTCACCCTCCAAATAGTCCTTCACTATTCCAAGAATATCTCTGATACCCAGATCTGCTCATCCACACTGTCCAAAAAAACAAAACAAAAAACAAACAAAAACTCTGTCAAATTTCCACCGTCCACATGATAAAGACCAAATGGTTTTCCCACTGACCACATCATAAGACCAAGTGGTTTAGCATGACACACACAGTCTTCTAGAACTTGACTCTGGTCAAATTCTCCAGTGCAGCTCTAGCTAGCCAAGTCTAGATATACAGGATTACTCATCCTTTTGTTATTTTGCTAAAAAAAAAAAAAAAAGTTTCATTCCATGAGGAAATAAAAGAAAAAAACCTTTTTAGTCATTTATGTAAATTTTTATAAACTTATAGATAAACTGTGAATTAAAATCTATTCTTTGTACAGTAATTAATTATCTCTGGTCCCTAATAAGTTGAGCACGTTGCTTATTTTTCTCTAGTTATAAATTTTATATTTAAAAATTGACCTAAAAGCCTAAATAGCCATGTAAATGCATATGTATAAACAAGGCAAAGCTATTTTAAGCAGAATCTACAATGTATGAAAAACTGGGGCAAACTAAGTAATGCTTAGTCTTAAAACTCATTAAAAACAAAATTCTTTTTGTTATTGTAGCATTTAAAAAAATACAATTTTTAATTGTATTTGAGCAAATACAATTTTTAATTGTATTTGAGCAAATACAATTTTTAATTGTATTTGAGCAAATACAATTTTTAATTGTATTTGAGCAAATACAATTTTTAATTGTATTTGAGCAAATACAATTTTTAATTGTATTTGAGCAAATACAATTTTTAATTGTATTTGAGCAAATACAATTTTTAATTGTATTTGAGCAAATACAATTTTTAATTGTATTTGAGCAAATACAATTTTTAATTGTATTTGAGCAAATACAATTTTTAATTGTATTTGAGCAAATACAATTTTTAATTGTATTTGAGCAAATACAATTTTTAATTGTATTTGAGCAAATACAATTTTTAATTGTATTTGAGCAAATACAATTAAGTACAATTAAATAAATTTAATTTAATTTGAGCAAAACAATATATTTAAAATAAGATGATTAAAGTTAGACAGTGATATATTGGAGACATTATTATTTGTTTTGAGATACTTTCATGTGCAGCTAATGAGAAATAATTAAATTATAAAGTAATTATAAATAAATTAGGTATTTCCCATATATTTAAAAGTCTTAATCAATGCAAAATTCTCTTCCTTGTAAATTCTTGAAGCTCAGAGATAATGGAACTATGGAAAGAACAGGCAATCTATAGAATGGGATAAAATTTTTGCAATCTATCCATCTGACAAACGGCTAATATCTAGAATCTACAAGGAACTTAAACAAATTTATGAGAAAAATCAAACAACCCCATCAAAAAGTGGGCGAAAGATATGAACAGACACTTCTCAAAAGAAGATATTTATATGGCCAACAAGCATATGAAAAAAAAGCTTATCACTGGTTATTAGAGAAATGCAAATCAAAACCACAATGAGACACCATCTCACACCAGTTAGAATAGTGCTCATTAAAAAGTCAGGAAACAACAGATGCTGGAGAGGACATGGAGAAATAGGAATGCTTTTACACTGTTGGTGGGAGTGTAAACTAGTTCAACCATTGTGGAAGACAGTGTGATCATTCCTCAAGGATCTAGAAATAAAAATACCATTTGACCCAGCAATCTCATTACTAGGTATATACTCAAAGAATTATAAATCATTCTACTATAAGGACACATGTACAGCTATGTTTATTGCAACACTATTCTCAATAGCAAAGAATTGGAACCAACCCAAATGCCCATCAGTGATAGACTGGATAAAGAAAATGTGGCACATATATACCATGGAATACTATGCAGCCATAAAAAAGGATGAGTTCATATCCTTTGCAGGGACATGGATGAAGCCGGAAACCATCATTCTCAGCAAACTAACACAGGAACAGAAAACCAAACACCGCATGTTCTCACTCATAAGTGGGAGTTGAACAATGAGAACACATGGACACAAGGAGGGGAACATCACACACCGGGCCCTGTCAGGGGGTGGGGTGCTAGGGGAGGGATAGCATTAGGAGAAATACCTAATGTAGATGACGGGTTGATGCATGTAGCAGTGGTACATTCCCACTTCCAAATATATTCTGATTTAGTGAGTCTTTTTACATCCCAGTAATCAGGATTTTTGACAAGTTCCTCCGAATGATTTAATGTGCAACTAGGTTTAAGAGAAACATGCAGCAAACCACCATGGCACATGTATACCTATGTAACAAACCTGCACATTCTGCACATGTATCCCAGAACTTAAAGTATAATTAAAAAAAAAAAAAAACAAAGAAAAGGGAAGAAAGGGCCAAACTACTCAAAAGAATGCTGAAAATAAGGGGCTCATTGAATATGTTGAAAGTAATGGTAGAGGGGCTGTTAATGCTTCATCTTGGCAAAGACATAGAAAATCTTGGTGATTAATCAAAAGGTCAGAATCCGTTACTCTATTTCCTTTCCAAGTGTTTTCCTCAGGATGGTTTTTGTTTATTGTTTTATTGAGCTCTTGCTTCCTCTGCAAGTGAGCCTAATCTATATGCAGCTCTGGAGCAATGTCTAGCAATTGATTGTTATTTTCTGGACTCTGGCTGCAGGCTTGTCCATGAAAGTTGGAAGGTCTACCACAAAAGTGCAAGTGGAGGCTCAGTGCTGTCCCCCTTCTTTTTCCTCCACCTCTGTTCCACACAGTGAGTTCCCTCTTGTACATGTGTATGCCCTGAGCCACATGAACCAGCTTCTCAACTACAAGCAGTCTCCTTTTGGCTCTATGGTCCTAAGGATGCACATGTCAGAGATGAAGTTTGCAGACAAAGGAGGAGGCCCATTCAGTCCTTAGAAATAGGCTGAGAGAATTGGATTAGGGATTTTCAGGGTTCCTGGTACATGCAGATGGTGTAGAAGAGGTAATGGGATACTGAATTGGATCTAGATTCTTGGCCTCAGGAACATCTGTTCTAGTGGTAAGGAATGAGACCAAAAGAAGACCAGAGCAGGGCTGAAGCACAGAGCATCCGACAGGGTTGCCTCGATTTTCTCACGTCCCTGATGTACAGTAAGGATTTAGTACCAATAAGTCATTTAGCAGCTGCTGTATCATGAAAATGTTTCCATGCTGGTGGAAGGAACCAGAATGAGGATGTCAGAAGTTATCTGCAAAGTTACATTAGGCTTATACAATATTTTTTGTACTCATATTTCTACAAAGACCTCAGTTATAACTTTTATTATTTGCTTATGCCTATCATTCCATTAGAATACTTCTTTTCTTTCTTGTCTGCCTGAAAATTTTGCAAGTTTTCTTTAAAAGCCCAGGTCAAACTTATACTCTGTATGAAACTTTCCCCAATCTTCCATCAGCAGAATTAACTTATGTTTAGATAGCACTTTATACATAATTCTAACTTAACACTGCCACACAGCATTACATTTAGGTATACGTATTTTCTCTATTAGAATATAAATTCACTGAACACATGATATTTGCTCATTCTTTCTTTACCCCAAACCAAATACAGTATTTGGTATATACAAAGGATACAACTAACTTTTGATGAATTGAATTAAACACATATGTTAAGTTTCCTATTCCTACACTGTTTTGTTTATCTTTTTCTTGAAACTAACTTTCATCAAGATCTTTCGTGGAAAATGTGACAGAATATTCTAGGTATTATATAACCAGGATGGTCTAAAGTAGGCAAATTATCTTTATTGATTCAGCCAATCATTTGGAAACCTTTATTTCTGCAAAGGGCCAGATAGTAAATAATTTAGGCTTTTCTGACTATACAGTCTCTTTCCTGCCACTCAACTCTGATGTTATAGCACAAAAGCAACACAGATAATATGTATACAGCAGGCATGGCTGTGTTCCAGTAAAACTTTATTTACAAAAACAAGTAGCAGGCCAGATGTGGCCCTGATCTATACCAGGACTTCTTAAACATGGTTACACAAGAGAATAAGTCCTAATGCTTTAAAGCATCCAATTATACACTAACTTCTCTCATACACATACAGAATGGTGATAGTTATGTACTATCTTAAGAGAATTGAGAAAATAGTTATTCAAATAGTATTATTTTTTTTCTATGGTTCAGATGAGCAATGCTGGCTGACAGAAATGCTTATCTAGACACTAGACTTCCATTCATAGATAAGCCTAAGACTATATTATATTTTTAACACAAGCTATCATTGGTTCATATTGATTTTCTTTCCAGACAAATCCGCTTAGGTCTTTTATACTTCAGTTGTTTTATTATATCTAAATGGAAACTGCATATTTATCATTATTAATTCTTTTCTTGTGGGTTTTATAAAGAAAATCTCCCATTTCTTCCATAATAAAGCAGTATTTTTTTCAATCTATATCTTATGAGCTTGAAATTGTATAGATACAACTAAAATCCAGAACATAATTATTATTAAAATGTCTGGGAAATTGTTTTTAATTGAGTTTTATATGTACCTCCTAAGTGACTTTTTGTATCCAATACTCCATCCAAGCTCTGTAGATGTTATCAAGGCCCAAAACTTGAAATCTCAATTAGCTCCTCTCTTTTATTTTTTATTCAGTTTGTTAGAAAAGTTTGTTGGATTTATTTTTCAAAACACATCCAGCATATAACCACTAGCAACCATGCTGGTCTGAGTCACCTTTATCTTTCCTCTCAATTACTATAGTAACCTCCTAACTGATCTTTGCTTCTGTCCCTGTCTCCTTTAGTCTATGCTAGGCATACTAGCTAGAGGAGTCCTTTTAAAACATAAAACATATTTGTCTCTCCTTTGTTCAAAACCCAAAGAGTAATCAGTTTTAGATGGAGAAAAATTTATGAGAAACTGGAGAGACCTGTCCAATGTCACACAGACTGGTAGGTCTGGGCACTAGAGCAGAAACATCTATCATTGAATCTGAAACCCTATCACATAACCAAAAGTTTCTAAATGTAAATTCATGTGCTATTTGTTTTCTTAGTATTAGACATTTAAAAAAAAATACCAAAGAGTGTCTACTCCTACTTCTGACATAAATAAGTGCTAAGTTCCTTAGA
Organism: Pan paniscus; assembly: GCF_029289425.2. Classification (NCBI taxonomy): domain Eukaryota; kingdom Metazoa; phylum Chordata; class Mammalia; order Primates; family Hominidae; genus Pan; species Pan paniscus. The sequence continues at coordinate 89,550,431 of NC_073259.2, forward strand.
TCTCAATTCTAGTAGTCACATTGTATTAAACTTCAGGGTGGGGCATTAACTTTATTATAGGTACGCAACATATAAATATATGTATGCTTCTTCATCTCTGAAATAAAGTTTATAGTATAAATACTATATCCCTCGTGTATTATCTGCAAGGATCAAATGAGATAACATTTATGGTAAGAGCTTTGTGGGGCCGGGCACGGTGGGTCACGCCTGTAATCCCAGCACCTTGGGAGGCCGAGGTGGGTGGATCACCTGAGGTCGGGAGGTCGAGACCAGCCTGACCAACATAGAGAAACCCCGTTTCTACCAAAAATACAAAATTAGCCTGGTATGGTGGCACATGCTTGTAATCCCAGCTATTCGGGAGGCTGAGGCAGGGGAATCACTTGAACCCAGGAGGCGGAAGTTGTGGTGAGCCGAGATCATGCCATTGCACTCCAGCCTGGACAACAAGAGCAAAATTCCATCTCAAAAAAAAAAAAAAAAAAAAAAACCAGCTTTGTAAAACTTAAATAATTATAAATAGCAAGAGTTTACTTTCTTTTTTTTTGTTTTTTTTGTTTTTTTCTTTTTTAATTTATTTATTATTATTATACTTCAAGTTTTAGGGTACATGTGCACAATGTTCAGGTTAGTTACATATGTATACATGTGCCATGCTGGCGCGCTGCACCCACTAACTCGTCATCTAGCATTAGGTATATCTCCCAATGCTATCCCTCCCCCCTCCCCCCACCCCACAACAGTTCCCAGAGTGTGATGTTCCCCTTCCTGTGTCCATGTGCTCTCATTGTTCAATTCCCACCTATGAGTGAGAATATGCGGTGTTTGGTTTTTTGTTCTTGTGATAGTTTACACGTGCACACGTATGTTTATTGCAGCATTATTCACAATAGCAAAGACTTGGAACCAACCCAAATGTCCAGCAACGATAGACTGGATTAAGAAAATGTGGCACATATACACCATGGAATACTATGCAGCCATGAAAAATGATGAGTTCATGTCCTTTGTAGGGACATGGATGAAACTGGAAATCATCATTCTCAGTAAACTATCACAAGAGTTTACTTTCACAGGTACTTTAAAGAATAGAAACAACATTACTTCATTGGGATCCAAACCAAAACAGAACCTTTTGTCCAATTATTATCAGTGAGATATTTAGATGTGTAGATGGTGAAACTCTAGATTATGCCCCTTCTCAGTGGCTCACAGACTTCCAAATATTACACAGAAATTAGAAAATGGTAAGAGAAAGAAGGTTTTCCATTTTAGCCATCATCTTGATGACAAAAGACCTTCAAATTTTATTATTGAAGGATTCCTATTTCATCCTCCTCCAACTTTTGGACTAAAAGTTGAGACCAGGGTGAAATACCAGGTATAGAGCCCAAGTGAACAAGCTTTTATTTGCAGGCATTTATATAGGGTCTTTTTTCTGTCCCAAGGAGCTTAGGGGCCTTGGTGCCCTTGAAATCTCTGTCTTCTTCACCCATATTTTCTTGCTTCAGGAAAATACTTCAAGGTCTTGCTTTCTGAACCTGCTCACTCCACCTAACCTTTTTTTTTTTGCTCTTGATTCCTGACTTCCTCTGTGGACTCAAACTATATAAAGTCTGTCCCCATCTCAAAGTTGTGGATCACCTCTACTCACTTCTACAACCACATATGCTTTCTGTGGACCTAGAACAGGTTGGAATTCTGGGAATCTAGCTTGAACAAGAAAGGAACTTGGACGTCATCTTTAAAGAAAATGTTCTCCTTTTTCCCTGAATACAAAGGACTCAGCATCATTTTGGTGAGAACTCAACCTTGCCTTTCTTCATCAGAAGTAAAAAGTGAATGTTTTTGAAAGTTCAGAACCATTCTATGCTATCTGTTAGATGTTAAAGGCAACTGGAATTTAGAAGAGGAGAAAAGAACACACACCAAAGATAAAAGCAACCTCACCACTCCAACTGCTTAATTTCCTATGCTTCACGTTTTGGTTTCTTCAGTTGGCAGGTTCCAAAAGTTATCTTTACACATATTCAAAATGTCAATTGTATTTCAGAATCCAAAAAATTAATATTTTCCAAACAGCTATTATATATATTTATTATATATCAATATTTTCCAAGCAGCTATTATATATATTTCCTTAATAACATATATACAAATAAACAGATGAGGCAGGCAGATGCATACAAATGTGTGTGTTTCTGTATGTGTGTGTGAGCTCCAATCACACTTCCCACAGGAACCATACATTTCTCATGAGCTCCTGTAATTTGAACTTTACCACACTTGTCTTCATATTAACTTTTCCAATTAATCACATAGAAACTCAAACTCGTTTTACATTTGAATCTGGTAATTGTGTAATCTTTATCAGCAGAGCAAAAAGCTGAAATAAATTTTAAAACAGGTATATACAATATCATATCTAGAATGTATTAATTACTTAGGTATGAGACACTGTTCAAAGCTCTTTACAGATTTTATTTCTTTAATTCTAAAGACAACATCATGAGATAAGTTCTATGATTGTACCAATTTTAGCAACAACAAAGGAGATATGGAAAGTCACAAATGTGTGTGGCAGGCATAGCAGGAATTTAAACAGATGATCACCCCGAGTTAAGAATAACCTGTAGAATTTCCGATTTGTGGGTGGAAGAAGAATTCTCGCTCTTAACTGTTTTTTAAAAAATTAATATAGTGATGTACTAGTTTTGTATAGTCATCATAAAAGAAAAAATCTTCAAAGAAATTGCTATTACAAACAAAATATTCATGACTAACAAGCATAAAAATAAGGCCATGTCTGAAATCATGTTCACCCACATGAAACATTAAACTCAGAATCAGCCAGGGAGGCTGATGTGCAACTAATTAGAAAACATTCTGATTAGTTTTCTTTATAGTTTTCCTTGTTTTTCATCTTTATCCTTTCCTTAATCTTCAACTGGCAGCTGGGTAGATGTGGTGAAGTTACATCCACAACAATAAATTACCAGGAAAAGGAAAGCCATGTTCAATAAGATTTTCATTGCAAGATACATAACAAAAAAAATCTGTTAATTTTCAAGCAAAGCAATGAAAGCTGAAAACTCCCTAGCATACAGAGATGATTCTGAAAAATATTGGGTCAATTTTGTGACCATTTTTGACCCATATCTGGGCATTTTCCAATAGTGTCAAGAGACATCATTTACATTTGAAAATGCGTATACAAAGGAAAAAAGAAACCTCTCACCACTGCCAACAGACACTTTGTGATGGGAGTGTCAATTAGCACAAACTTTTGGAAAATTATTAAGAAAATAATACATCTTCAAGGAAAACATTATAAGAAAATAATTAGAAATGAACATCAAGATTTATAAACAATAATATCCATAGGTAAAATTGATTAAAATGTAATTTATAATCATGCAAATTTGGATAACATAGGAAAATATTTCAAATAATAGTACATTTTTAAAAGGCACTGTACAGGATTATATCTACTAGTAGATTTCAAATACATAAAAATATATTCAAAGTTGCATCAAGCTATTTCCTCTATACTGTAGGTTCTGTGAGGGGAAAAACAAAAAACAACCCTGATGTTTACTTTCATACCTTCGGCATCTACATCAGTATATGGAACATAATCAATGCTCGGTGCAAAAAAGAAAGTTAAATGATGAATGAATACATATATTTCCCTTCATATATATTCAATATATGCCTGGTAAGCAGTCCTTTAAGAACCCAACATTTCCAAGTCCTGAGCTGATTGTCTAACTGAATAGACCAAACATTTCTACAGGAAGCAGACAGTGTCTATTCAAAGAAAGAGTCCTTTCTTCTACTCTTAATTTTGCTAAATTGGGCAGTACAATGTTTCTGTTTGTTAATTTGAAAAAAAAAAGATAATAGTCTAACAACTTTTTAGGTTTCTTGTGCAGTTTATGTGACACAAGGCATGAAAAATATTTAGCATATAAACACATAGCACTAAATAAATCAGAGGTGCAGTTACTCCAGTAAACGGAATCTCTCAAGGCCTATAGAGATGTATTGTGTGATTTTCTTTTTCTGCCTGCTTTTAAGTTTTTTTCTGTAGTGTCCGTCAATGTCAGCATGTTAGCTAACAATGTGTTTAATACTTAGCAGATGCTGTCTTATCATCCCTTACTTAAAGTCCCTTAACGGCTCCCCAATGCCTTCATTACAAAATCTAAACACCTCATGCTGACACAAAACATACCTGATGTCCTGGTCGGCCTCTGCCTCTCCCTTCCCATCTCCCACTGCTATCTCTTATGTACCTGCAGCCAAAACAAATTACTTACATTCTCTGAGCATTCTACCTTCTAAACTTTGTGATGCTGGACCCAGCCTAAAATAGAATTTTTCTTTAATCTAAATTCTAATCTTCCTCTAAAGTTAACTCATTAGTTTTTATTGCACTTACAAATAATTTTAGCTTTTCTCAAAAATATTTAATTTCTAAACTTTTTATTGCTTATTTTTATTTCAAAATATTTGGGGTTCAGGTGGTTTTTGGTTACATGGATGAGTTCTTTGGTGGTGATTTCTGAGATTTTGGTGCACCTGTCATTCGAGCAATATACTGTATACTCAATATGTAGTCTTTTTTCCCTCACTCCCCTCCCATTCTTCCCCACAAGTCCCAAAAGTTCATTACCTCGTTCTTATGCTTTTACAGCCTCATAGCTTAGCTTCCACTTATAAATAAATGAGAACAAAATATTGTATTTGGTTTTCCATTCCTGATTTACTTCACTTAGAATAATCACCTTCAGCTTCCTCCAAATTGTAGCAAAAGACATTATTTTGTTCCTTTTTATGCCTGAGTAGTATTCCATGGTGTTAAGTAAAAAGCTTCTGAACAGCAAAATAAATAATCAGCAGAGTAAACAGACAACCCACTGGGTAGGAGAAAATATTTACAAACTACGCATCTGACAAAGGAATAATATCCAGAATTGACACAGAACTCAACCAAATCAGCAAGAAAAATAATAATAATCCCATCAAAAAGTGGGCAAAGGACATGAATAGACAATTTTCAATAGAAGATATACAAATGGCCAACAAACATGGAAAAATGCTCAACATCACTAATTATCAGGGAAACGCAAAGTTAAACCACAATGAGATACCAACTTATTCTTGCAGGGATGTCCATAATTTAAAAAGTCAAAAAACAATATATGTTGGCATGGATATGGTGAAAAGGGAACACTTTTACACTGCTGGTGGGAATGTAAACTAGTACAACCACTATGGAAAACAGTATGGAAATTCCATAGAAAACTAAAAGTAGAAATACCATTTGATCCAGCAATCCCACTACTGGGTATCTACCCAAAGGAAAAGAAGTCATTATACGAAAAAGAATCATGCACCTGCAAGTTCATAGCAGCAAAATTCGCAATTGCAAAGATATGGAACCAACCTAAGTTCCCATCAACCCAGTGGTTAACTTTTTATTTTGAAAGAATTTTAGATTTATAGAAGAGCTATAAAGATAGTACACAGAGTTCACATGTACCTTTCATCCTCTTTCCTCTAACGTTGACATCTTATGGTATGTTCACCATACTAAGAAATTAATATTTGTGTAACAGTTTACTTTTATTTTTAAAGATGATTTCATGTAGTTTTAAAAATCTATGCCACTTGAAATTGGTCAACAATATATAATAAAGGTAGAACAATCAGGCATACATAGGTGGGTAACCTTTCTCTGAAGATCAGTGTCATAAGAATGTTTTCTCTATATTTTCCATTAGCAAATTATGAAGTGAATCCAGATTTGTCATCTATGACATTTAAATGGCAATAAATTAGCAGCCTGCTTTGTATATGATTTTCCCCTCAGTGCCAGAATTAAACTGCATTGCTCTACAAAAATGAACAAGCAAAGAAACCACAAAGTCATATTCAAGTATTTGTTTTTTATCTTCTTGTTTACCCGTATGATTATTTCTTGAATTAATACTACATGAGCAGATTGATTTGGAATTGTTACAACAGACAAAAAATCTTTTATCTCTGCCTCACTAGAACTTCCAGAATTTAATTAAAATTTATTCATTGATTCTGCCCTCTTCTATCCCAGTCAAGTTCCTCCCCTGAACAAATACAGTATATAGGGTCAGTGCAATGAGCAGAATTGCTCAGAAAATGTCCTCTCTCCTATTAACCTTACCCACATGTGAACATCTACTGATGTTAGCATTTAAAACACCTTATCCTTCTTTTATTCTAAAAGAAAATTAATTTAAGTAATAAGTAAAATTCAGAATTAAGGTCTTCACTGTTACATTCTATCATAGTGCAATTCACATATTAAGTTGCTAAATAATGACAACACCTGTAACTTTTCTTCTGTAATCATCTGAGCAAATGAATTAACTGTAAGTTAAGTTACTTTATTTTGACACTTCTAAGAGTGCTTTTTTTAAAATTAGGATTTTCATACATGTAACTTTAGGACATTTTTGGAGGTATGCACTGTCTTATACTGTATCCACATGCAAGTAAACTCACTTACTAAGGCTGAAATTAGAAATAAAACAGTTTAAGGAAATTTGGTATTCTTAAATCATGCAATTCTGATACAACTAAATGATACTCTTTTTGACACATATGACCATTCAAAATAATTACTTTTATACAATGATAAAGTTGATGTCTGTTTTAAAAAATAAATATACTAAATTATCCTGCATGGGCTACCTTTATTCCCTGTTTAAATCCACTGTGCTTTCCTTGATACAAGATTGGTAGAAATAAATTAACTCATTTATTATTCTATGACATTTTATCATTTAAGCTGTAACTTATGCTTTTATTATAGAGAAGAATCTCTGGTGGATTCTTAGAGACTTTCTTCTTATCCACTTTTTTGCATTCCTTAAGTGTTGTTTTCTGCTATTATATTCAATCTTTAAGATCATATACAGCTAAAATAAATTTAATGAGAGAGAAAGTATGTGTTTCTATTACTGGCATTGCCGTGAATTTTATATCACTGGTTTGCTTTGGTATTTTTACACTGAAAAATGAAGATACATAAAATCATCATAATAAAAAACAAACTGCCAATTAAAATTATACTTTATTTATAATGAACAGTATTTGAGAGGTGCTGAAGTAACTAATGCTAACTCAAGTAATGGGGGGTACAAGGTTACCCCTTTCTTTCCTACCAGCTACATGTACCAAAGAGTAAATCAAAAGAAACCTTTCCTGTAGGATAAAAAGCCTGCTGTGTTTCCGAAATCTTGAAGATTACCCAACATAGATATAAACACACTCTGATAAATGCAAATAACATACAAATCTAAAAGCATATTATTTATATTCATAAATACGCTGTGTTTACACAAATTAATAAAAATGTAAATAGCAAAAATTCTAAAGATTTTGCTACAATTATTTTAGCTTTATCATCAATTTCTCTTTCTGACTTGGGTTTGGATTTAGCTGCTCTTCAACTACTCTGATGGCCAGTCTAGGCTACTGAAGACTATCACTTGCTTTATTCATCACCTTAGATGCTTATACTACACCTTCTCAGTGAGTGTCATCTGGATGTTTTAAAGTCAACTCAAATTCAATGTCTTCAAAACTTACCTCCCCCACATTTTCTCTTTTTGAATATTGTTTGATAAACACTGGATTATTTAACAAATCTATTTTCAAATCGGAAATCTGGGAGTCATTCTACATTCATTTTTCTCATGAGTACATCCGGTATATCACCAAAGCCTAAAACTTCTACCCCAAATAGATTTCTAGAGTCTCACTCTTTTCTCTCTTTTCTCACATTTGATCATCTCTTACCAAAACTCTTTCTTGAATTTCCACTATACCAGCACATCATATACTTGGAAAGACCTTAAACTCCCAGCATGCCAATTTTTTTTTGTATCTCATGGTTTAAATGGTTTTAAAGATATTATATTTTTTCCACATGGATTGTGGGAATTAAGGAAAAGATGCTCTCCAAATTTATAATTCTTATATAGCTTTTCTATTTGGGGAAGAGTAGAAGAATGGAAAAGCATATTGGATTTGTTTCATATAGATTAGTTTTATCATTTCTAAGTTCAAATAATGTCTTTATGCTTGTTTAAAGTTGGCCAAGTTATTGTAACTACCAAGAGATAGATTCTACTTATTTGTAAGAGGAGGATAATACTTCCTGAAAGAGCTGTTGTTGAGATTAAATCAGATGTAATATATAATGTTCCTGTCTTCATTTATCAACTCTTCTATCCACTTAGCTTTCAGTTACCAGACATTTCCAATTATAATTTGATATATAAAATAAAATTTCACTTTGTTGTTATGGGTTCAGTTGTGTCCTCTGCCAAATATGTCGAAGTCCTAACCCTAGTACTTTAAAGTTTGAACCTATTTGGAAATAGGGTCTTTGCAGACGTTAAGAAGAAGTCATTTGGTTGGGTCCTAACCCAGTATGACTGTGTCCTTATAAGCAGGAGAAATTTGGACAGAGAAAGACACATACACAGGAAGACAATATGAAGACACAGGGAGAGGTCATCTATAAGACAAGGAATCTGAGGCAATCAAAAGTTCAAAGAATGGACCAGATTCTTGCAAAGAGCCTTCAGAAGGAACCAACCCTGCAAACACCCTGATTTTAGACTTTTAGCATCCAGACTGTGAGATAACAAATTTCTGTTGTGTAAGCCACAGTGGTACGTTCTTATGGCAGCCTCAGCCAACTAATAAAGTTGTTTTCTTATGTTTTATATAAATGTGCCCACTCTTATGTTAACTTTTTTGGAAGGTTAACTAAGGAAAGATCTGAACCAGAAACACAGATAACTTGTCATATCACTTAGTGAAGTACCCCAGGAAACTAGGCAATTCATGAAAGATGTTGATAATCTTAGACATGAAACCAAGAGGAAAATATGTTTAATGAATTGCTCTCACATTCTACAGAACCAAAGAGAAGGCTTCATGATTAAAAGACAAGTAAAATAAAATATGCAGCATTTTTCCTTAACCCCACATTGTAGCTTTTTTTTTTTTTTTTTTTGGCTGTTTTGCATTGTTCAGAGCTCTAGTAGAAGACAACAGAATCCACTCAAACTAGTGGGCAATTTGTCACACATGTTAAATGTCTTACCGAATCACTGGTAGGGATGATTAAATAGACTTTAAGCCAAACATTTAGTAACTAATCCAAAAGCTACCCGGCAGAACAAGGATCCAGGAGAATTACTGTCTCTTCCACAGTTAGGAAGTCACCAGCTTCAGTTCTCCACCACTACTGCAACGATGAGGAAGGATATGTAGCCGTAGCAGCTCCAGAAACCCAGCATGTCTTCTACAGCCTGCACCAGTGAAAATCATTCCACACACTTCTCAAGATCCTCAAAGTTGCTGACGAGGTGCCGAGACCTCGGCTAATGCTGCCAAGAAAAACTCCACATGCCTTTGACTGTGCTTGTTGGCAAATAGAGCAGGAGCCACTGAAATACGGCTATCTGAGAAAGGTTAAGATTGACTGAACCTCGATCACATTGAGAACACTAGTTGCAAGAGAATCTTGAAGATGTAGATTGTAGCTTTCCATATTCTGCAATTCTTCAAGGACCATTAAAAGGAGATTGGTATGGTGTTGAGCACCAAGCCACTATACTCACCAAATAACACAGAAACGTTGGTTAGTTATGAAACTCTCTTAGGTACCTGATGCAGCCTCGACTTTAGGAATTCTTACTCTTCATTACCACATACAAGCTATTAGCCTTTCTCTTTCCTGAAAACATACAGTTTTGAGGCTGCTACTCTCAGGTGACACTGCCTGCTACCTTTCCATGTAATAATTTACAAATGCCCCAGATTGGCCTGTCGTGGGGTGGGGGGAGGGATACCATTAGGAGATACATCTAATGTAAATGACGAGTTAATGGGTGCAGCACACCAACATGGCACATGTATACATATGTAACAAACTTGCACGTTGTGCACATGTACCCTAGAACTTAAAGTATAATAAAACAAACAAAAAACAAAACATACACACAAAAAATGCCCCAGATTTACTTCCTTAAAGATTTTAACACCTGGATCATGGCCAATTTCACTATTCCAGTCAAAATTCTTGATGATCCAATACCAACATGGAAGGATATTGACCATCTCTTTTACAATGACTTGATCCTGAATCATATCTCAGCCATCTACTTTCAAGGTCATATCTATGTCCTGATAATAACAACAAGTACACCCCAATTCCATAATCTCAACCTTAACCATCTCATTCTCTATCTACTAGTTTTCTCTATTTCCAATGCTTTTACTCCCTCAAATAGCCAAAATTCGGTAATTCTTCAAAGCTAGGAGTACCAAGCTTTGTGATCCACTGCAGATCACTCCTCCACACTTTCTCATGTTCTCACATCCCTAGCTATTCATCTTAGATAGTACAACCCATCATGGTAAGCACTTTCTTACTGACACCTTCACCTTTCTAAGCATTTCTTTCTCTTCCCCAGAACTCCCTACAAACTTTCCCTGCCTTATCATTTTTTATAATATCTATCTATCTATTAATAGTTGCCTCTTTTCCTACTTGGCCATAATTTCCACAAGGGCAAAGACTCTTTTGTTTATTGCTATTGTCTCAGATGGTGAAACTGTGGCTAGTATGTAATAAGAGCTCAATAAATATTTACTGAGTAAATTAATGACATAATATTTTAGGTTAACTAGAATATTGTCCGTCAGGTTAAAGCTGCTCAAATATTTTACTGAATAAATGAGTCATATAGAATAAACCCTAAGATAAAACAAACCTTTAAAGCCTATTTGATCTACTCATTAAAGGTAGAATGAAAAATCAATTGTGTAAAGCCAATAATATACAAAATAAACAAATGTATTCTATTATTTTTGTCATATAACATACTTTGAAACTTTTCTTCCCTTTTTAAAAACTTTTCCTCCTAAATCTCCTACCTTTTAAATGGAAATTACCTCAATTAAAGCAACAATATGATTTTCAAAGATTAAAAATATATGAGATAACTAATTGAATAAACTCTTACATTGGTCCATTAAAATAACTATAGGTTATATTAATATTGTGCTGGAACTGATTATCTTCAAATTGATTCTATTCTCTTCAATCTGTCTTTAAGGAAGGATATTAAAAGACTTGAAAATACTTAAAGACTAATTTTAATGCTGTCTTTCAGCAGTCACAATGTAGTTCCCAAATTATTAATTACATCAGGTAAATCAACCATGACAAGCTATTAATAGGAAATGGAGAAGAAAATTACAATAGTAAAAACTATTTAAACTGATTATCTAATTATAGAGAGACCCACATTACATAAGCATGCAATAGGACAGCCTATAGAGGTACAGTTAGTCGCAGGTCTGTATCTTTGACTGTTTACAGTGATGTCGCTTCCGTTACTATAATGAACCATTAAGTGACCTACAATATATCAAATGGCATGGAATCGTGTACTTAAAGAAATGTCTCAAGACCTTGTGTAACTAACATGCTCCTAAAGCCTTCACAGCATTTAGCTATAGAAGCAAACAACACAAATTGCTATTCAGAACTTATAATAATGTAGAAAGATTAATTTTAAAATGGAATTTTCAGAGTTTATATACAGTCCCCCGTTATCCATGGAGGAATACATTCCAAGATCCCCAGTAAATGTCTGAAAACAGGTAGTACCAAATTTTATATATGTCTTTCCCTGTATATATGTACATGTAATAAAGTTTAATTTGTAAATTAGACACAGTAGGAGATTAACAAAAATAAAATAGGACAATTATAACAATATACTATAATAAAAGTTATGTGGATGTGGTCTCTCTTTCAAAAATTATCTTACTGCACTGTTTTCACACTTCTCCTTGTGATGATGTGAGATGATATAATGTCTATGTGATAAGATGGAATGAGGTAAAAGATGTAGGCATTTAACACTGGGTTACTTGGCCCTTCCGACAATATGTCAGAAGAAGGATCATCTGCTTTAGGTGATTCTGGATCACTGATCTATCATGATGTTGATGGCCGGATGTCAGGAGTAGATGATGTTGATGCCTAACGCGCAGGTAGTGCAGACAGCATGGATATGCTGGATATGGGGAGGATTCATGTCCCAGGCAGAATGAAGCAGGTTGGCGTGAGATTTCATCACACTACTCTGAATGGTGGGTAGCAATTTAAAACTTATAAACTGTTTATTTCTGGAATTTTCCATTTAATATTTTTGAGCTGTACAACTGACCTTAGGTAACTGAAACCACAATACTGAACTGAAAGTGAAACTATGAATATGTGGGGACTACTGTACTTGTAACTCACAAAGTATGCAATAAACACTTGTTCTTTCCTTCCTTCACTTTGATTCTTCTTTTCTTCTTCGTTTCTTCTTTTGACATATATTACTTGTCACCTACTACAGGCCAGGTGCTTTGACATGTCTGGCAGAATAGTACATAACAAGACAGACAAGGTGACTGAGATCTGAAGGATAGGAAGTAGTCAGTTAAGACAACAGCTGAGAGGAAGAGGGTCAGGAGGTGGTGACCACCCTTCCTGAGAGCATCCCCACACATTTCTGTTGGTGAGAAATGCATGGTATATTCTAGGAGCCAGGGTGCTGAACACAGAATCAGTGACAGTGCATGTGTCAAGAGGAGAGAGAGAGTAAGTAGGCAGGATTTATACCATGCAGTGCCTGGTAGCCCAGGGAGAGGGTTTGTTCCTATTAGAACTTCAATGGGAAATCATTATAGCAGATTTTTTTTAGGGGGGGTGAGGAAGGGAGGTGTCATATGATATAAACATTGTAAAACATAATAGCAGAAATGTCTATTTATATGTTGCTCTATTTTGTATATAGTGCTAGGGAATCATATAATTCCAAAAATTATGCCATGTTTTAACAAAAGTAAGGTCCTAAATATTCACAAAAGAATGACTAAACTGTAACTCAATGATTAGAGTCAATGGAATACAATTCATTCTTGACTGTTTCTAGAAATTTCAGGAGTCACGAGAAAAAAAAAAGTGCGGTCTAAAGATCACTACCAAAAGATCAAGGTGAGTTTTGAGCCTTCTGCATGCCCTCTTTAACAGCCCCTCACAAATGCAGTTTAAAATAGTAACTGTCGTGAGTGATAACTAGACGTATTTATCATCTAATTGAGCTGGTGATGGTTTATTCTGATATTTACTAAACACTTATTCTTTGGAAAAGATTCATCTGCAATGTATCATCCACAGTGGTAAGTACAGTGTACATATGCAGTAAGTGCAATATACTAACATTTTCTTATTTGAGAACAATTTTGAAAAGTAATGTCATCCAAAGGAACAGTGTTTGAAGTGTTCACAGCCTTTTGTTAAAATCGTTGCCCAGCACTTTGGGACGCCGAGGCGGGCAGATCACGAGGTCAGGAGATCAGGAGATCGAGACCATCCTGGCTAACAAGGATCTCTACTAAAAATACAAAAAAAAAAAAAAAAAAAAAAAATAGCCAGGCATGGTGTCGGGCGCCTGTAGTCCCAGCTACTCCGGAGGCTGAGGCAGGAGAATGGTGTGAACACGGGAGGCGGAGCTTGCAGTGAGCTGAGATCGTGCCACTGCACTCCAGCCTGGGCGACAGAGCAACTCCATCTCACAAAAAAAAAAAAAAAAACTTTGCACATTTTTTGTAAAAATCAATGATCTTGTATTATGAAACTAAATTGCATCCAGGACTGCTCAATTTTGTATTATAAAGTTTACATTGTAGATTGTTACATAAAGATAGCAGCAAGGATTAATTTTTGCTATTGTTCTTTTTCCAACCAAACATGATCATAAAATGCATTTACCTATGGGAATAAAGATGAATCAAATAAAATATTTGAAATATGGCATTGTACATATACTTGTTCCATAATAGCTTTTTGAAAGTATTAAATCTATAGATGTGAAAGAAGCAAAAATATAAAAAATCTGAAACTGGACAACAAACATTCATTATGCAAGATATTTAAAGCTAGCTATTGAATTGCTTCAAAATAATTTGTTGTAGGCTACTGTTTTCTTCTTGATTCCACTGCCTACACCTTAACAGGGAATAAATAAGTACTCTCCTATGTGTACAAACACCTTCTTTTTAGAAATATTAACCATCTACTGTGGATTTTATAGATACACTACAATGTAAGGAAAATTGGATGCAAATATATATGTCTTGCATGATCAGAAAAATATGATATATTAAAAGAATATTCTTTCTGAAGATTCACTCTCTGAAAAAAAAAAGTTCTAAAAGGGCTTATACAGAGCGATTTAAATACAAAAATTTGAATCAATCAGCACTATATCTCTGTAAGTATACAATAGGAAAATTTCTGAATGAGAAATTACACATGCTTTCTGTCATCAGGCTCCTGCTAGCTCAGTGCTATAATTCATCCTACACTGCTGCAAATATATCTTTATAAAAATTATAGCACTACTACTAATATTTTGTGCTTCATTTCACCAAATTTTAACCTAATCACTTCCCTGCCATCCAAATTTTTCCTCAGAAGTCCTTTTCCATGACAAATAACTCTTATCTACCTTGATTCTTCACAGAACGGTTTTCCTCCAGCTTGCTTTGACTGCAAAAACTTTATTTAGAGTGCATCACTGCCCTATGATCCTCACTCACAGAGACAATATTGTGTATTGGTTAAGGTAGTGGTAGCTTCTGTAACAAATAAATCCTGAAATCTCAATAGAGGTTTTTCTAATTAGTGGACTGGGGGAATTTTCTCCCCACATTCACTCAAGGACCCAGGCTGATGGAGGTTCTGCCATCTTTAACATGCTGCTTCTAGTTTGCTCAAAGGATCAACACTCATCTATCAGAGGATTACATGAGATTGTTTTTTTGGCCAGGCCAGAAACCTATGTATGCTAATCTTGCCACTATTTCATTGGCGATAAATCTGTCATGTGCTGCTCCTGACAGAAAGGGAGGATGGGATATACATTATAGCCAAGTGCCCAGCAAGAAAGAAGAAGAGTTTTGCTAAATAGCTAAATAGTCTCTCACAGTCCCACAGACTTCACATATACTAGGCACAGGAGTTTGTTAGCATTTTTCTAGTTAGTAAATAGTTCCTTATTCCTACGACACTTGTACAAACTACATCTTCCTTAGAATTGACCACCCCCTATATTCTTATCCCTGTGAGATGTTTTAATCTTCACATGGTTGACCCATTCCAAAACGTATCTTCCTAATTAAAAACACAAAAGTATTTCAACATAAATGTTCTTTACTGTCTACCTGCTAGTCATATTCAAGGACATGCATGCACCTCACTTAGCACATTTTTGTCATTAGAACACTTGAATTATTATTAATTATTGAATACTGCATCCTTTTTTTCATCTACATGCCTCTGGGAAATATTATTTCATTAAATAATAGAACCCTCTAATAAAATCTTCACTAAACTACCCTTCTCATTCCTGGGGGTGGTATCTGTACACTGTGCTGCCAAAAAAACCTAGAGCTTACCTCTACAATGTGAGGAACGCTTAGAACACGAAAATTTTCTACTAACTTAACAAGACCTAAGGCTAAACTTTTCCACCCATACTTCTTGCTAAACTCAAATTAACCCACCAATAGCTGCTAAACCTTGGTCACAGTCTTGCTTTTTCTACATCTACTACCATGGTTAATGAAACATCAGTTTGCCCATACCTTCCAAAAATATAAACAATGAAAAATTCTTAGAACAAAACTGAACCTTTAGAACTTTGGACCATCTAATTACCTAGATGCCTTTCCCTCCTTTATCTGTCTTACAAAAGTTCTGTTATTTTCCACTACCATACTTACATGTTACACATTGTATGATGCCTCTGCTGCCCCCAGCAAAGCTGTGGGAGTGACTGCCTCCATCTTGTTTTCAAAGGAAGTCATGAAGAACATCAGTGCCCAGGAAGAGAACTGCCATGAGAGTGGGGTCACTTCAGACAGTCCCCACTGAGTCAATGCCCAGTGGAGCCATAGGGTTGGTTCTACCCTCAAGACTGGTAGAGCAACCAGAGTTCTATTCCAGCACAGAAGAGCGCTGGTGTGGGCTGCACCCAGCAAAACCAAGCAGGGATGCCTGGAGCCCTGGAGCCCATTTGCCCAGTAAAGCTGAGAAGATGGAGCCTCTACCCCACTGTGTCCACAAGGAGACCTCTGCCCCAGTGGGCCTCAAGGGCAGACAACTGAGTCAAAGAAGATTCTTCCACAACATTTATGTTTTGGACTTGTTCAGGACCTATCATTTACTTCTTCTTTCCTATTTCTTTATTTTCCAGTGGGAATGTCTTTCCTTGCCTGTCCCACCATTATATTTTGGAAGCACATAATTTGTTTTATTTCACTGGTTCACAACTGGACAAAAATTTGCCTCAGAATGAATTATATCTTGAGTCTCATCCATATCTGATTTAGATAATATTTAGATGAGATGTGAACTTTAGACTTCTAAGTTGATATTAGAACAAGTTAATACTTTTGGGGTAATTGAAATGAATGCATTTTAGATTTGAGAAGGACATGCCTTTTTTGGGGGATGGGGCAGAATGAAATGGTCTAAATATATCCCCTTAAAATTCATATGTTCAAACCCTAACCTCCAAGGTGATGGCATTAAGAAATGAAGCCTTTGTGAGGTGATGAGCTGATGAGGGCAAATCCTTCATGAATGAGATTAGTGTCCTTATTAAAGAGTCTGAAACTCCTCACCAATTAAAGCTGCCATATGAAGTTACAGTGAAAAGACAACTATCTATGAAATAGAAACCGAGTCCTTACTAGACACTGAATTTGAGGGTGCCTTGATCTTGGATTTTCAAGCATACAAACTGTGAGAAATAAATTTCTGCTGTCTATAAGTTACCCAGTTCATGGTATTTTATTATGACACCAAAAGGATTAAGACACGTTCCTTAATAATTCTCTACACCTTTAGATAGAGTCAATTTGGCTCCTGTGATGGATAGATCCTATGGACAAGGTCAAGACACTGGTATCTTTTCCTCTGGTGTTCACTTTCTATACATTCCCTCTTATGTTACAGAACTTGTGATTTGCCCCTCACCAAGGTGAAGAGGTGAAAAGATTTTTGCACATGTAATGAAGGTCCCAAATCACTTGCCTTTGGGTTAATCAAAAGGAATATTATTCTAGATGAGTTTGACTAAATCAGGTAAAAGCTCTTTTGAAAAAAGATATGAAGCACCCTGCAGGTAAGGGAAATATTCCTGCTGAACTTGAAGGAAAGTGTAGGTGACCCCTAAGAGCTGAGGGTCTCAGTACTACAATCACAGAGCCTAAATTCTAGCAGCTACCCTGTGAGCTTGGAAGAGGGCTCTGAGCTCCAGTTGAGGACTCAAATCTGGCCTCTGAAACTTTGAGCAGAAGACTCACCTAGATTGTGTCTAGATTCCTGAACCAAGGAAACTGTGATAATGTGTGCTGTCTTAAGTTGCTAAATGTGTGGTGATTTATTTCCAAGCACTGGAAATTAATGCAGAACCCTTATATATGTTCTCCTTATATTGTTTACTAACTCCATTACAACACTGGACATGAAAAACTGTTGCTCATCAGTGACTTTCTTCCCAGTGAGATTCCAAATTCCACAAAGGCAAGAACCATATCTCATTTATAAAATTCAGTAATCAGAACATATTTTATTTTTGGCTAGAATAATATAGATACACAACAAAATTCTTAGAAATTTTCCCACTATTCTAGTCTAAGTAATCTAGTCATTGGTTAAAAAAATATAAAATTAGAAAATCAAAAACTCCTTATTAAAAATCCAGGTCTCAGGTCTCAATAGCAGACATTAATGAATCCTTTTTTCCTTTCCAAGTACTTAGATATTAGACTAGGTATTTAGCCTTTTACATGCACCCCTGTAGTTTAAGGAAAGCCAATTAATCTCCTACCTTCAGATAACTCTTTTAGCTTGAGACAGCATTTTTTATTCCCCTAATCTCAAATGTCAGCATAGGGATGTGATTTCAGTGAATCTCTTACTTGGAATGCCAGAAACAGAGTGGTCTTTTTCCTGATAGTTGAGAATAAGGGTGCATGTGGCCCTGATTGCTAATGCAGGCCAATTTGTGGCTGTGAGCTTTTGCCTGTTTGGGGATGGAAATAATATCATGAACTGAAGAGCAGGGAAACACAATCAATTGTGTTTAATGACATGATTGAAGACCTGTACCACCATTGCTGAATCCTGCCTTATTTCTGGATTTGAGTCACCAGTAAATCTCTTTACTGTTTAAAGCCAGTATTAGTTGGGATTCTGTTGCTTTAACATATAGTCCTAAATGAGGCCATTTCTAAAACTATATTATCAAAGAATCACTAGGATTGGTATAAAGCAAACATTTGGTCATTCAACTAATTATTTACAGGATTTCAAATAGCTGAATGGACAGTTTTGTTAATACATCCTCATATTTTATGATTGTGGAAATAGAACATTATGACTTTTTAGATTAATGTTGATTTGTAAAGATAGAAGAAACAAATTTTTAAAATATTTAACATTTTTGCTTAGTATTTATCTCTAGCCCCTCAATACCCAGTGGTTCTGAGTAGGTTTAGTTTGCATATCATTGATACCTATTTTAATTGGTAGATACAGTTACTCATATATTAGAATTCTCATAACAGATTTGTACCTATGCTTCTAGCTGAAGGTATGACCTAAAAGTTAAAATACAGAATTATTCTCTGGGAGAATTTAAATTAGCCTTTGATCAGAACCAATAGGGTCACATAATACCAATACCAAGATGGTGGGAACTTCACATAATTGTAAAGTGGTGATGGCAAGGAGGATTAATTTTGCAAAATCCATGCCAATGATACAATAAAAATATTTGTGTCTTAATTTAGTCTTTGAAACATGTCATTTTCTTTGCCTTCAAGAATTCAGCTAATCAATATTTTATTTTAATAGGTGTCAGCACTGTAAAAGTAAGACACAGAAACAGACCAAGAAACCAGCATTGGGCATCTGATGCATCATTACTTTTCTTTCTTTCCTGAACCATTCCCACCATGCCACAATTTCAATCATCCTAAGAAATCATATTATTAATACTCTCGTCTTCCATTTTCTAACACTAGGTATTTACTCCTACTATATACACCCCAGGTAGCTCCATTTTATGCTTCTATTTAGAGTAAAATTCTTTGAAGAAGTTGTCTCTTCATTGTATTGACTTCCACTTTTCTTAGTCTCTTTCAAAGCCTTCTGACTAATCTTAGCAAGGTCCACATGAACACATCCTCCCCTCCCCCTACTCAAATATATGCATAGTTCCTTCTTTATTTCCTTTTTTGAGTTTTATGTCCAAATGGAACCTTCTCAGGTAAGCCTTTCCTCATACCTTCAGTGTTCCCTGCTTTATTTTTTTCTTTAGTGCTTAATGCTTATTTAATTACAATTTATTATACATTTCTGATGGACTGAATTCTTATGTTCCACCCAAATTCATATGTTGGAACTCTATCACCTAATGTGATGGTATTAGGAGGTGGAGTCTTTGGAAGGTAATTAGAATTAGATGATGTCATGAGGGTTTAGTGACCTTACAGGAGTCCTAAGAGAGCCTGCTTCCTGCTTCCATCATATAAGGACACAAGGCACCACCTATGAATGAAAATCTGCTGGGCTTTCACCAGACACCAAATCTGCTGACACTTTGATCTTGGACTTCCTAGCTTCCAGAACTGTGAGAAATAAACTTCTGTTGTTTATAAGCTACTCGGTTTATGGTATTTTGTTGTAGCAGCCTGAACGAACTAAGACAACATTTATAATCGCCACCAATCACTCCTACTAGAATGTAAGTTCCATGAAAGAGGGTTTTTTATTTATTCTATTAACCTCATTATTTCAGTTCCTAGAATAGTACCTACCCCTTAGCAGATATTCAGTATTTTTTGAATGAATGAGAGAGTGCCATTGATCAAGTGAGCAAAAATTAGGGCAGTCACCAACAGTAGACAGAGGATCTGAGGGTACATCTTGAAGCAGACAGATCAATTAAGAGAAATCAAGAACTCAGATAGTGATATGGGTAACAAGAATTCAGAAGCTCAACAAAATGATTAGGTAAAATGCACAGAATTCCATGTTACAGAATAGAATTAGATAAAGTGTCAGCTTTCTACTGAAGAAAATATCCGTACGCACTTTATATAGTCTAGAGACTGAATTTATTTCAAACCTGGCTGATTTATAAGTGGAATCAGGCAAATATAACTAACTTCTAGGTATGAGGGGAAATAAAACGAGTTCCTGACAATAGAATTGGCTTTCTATTCAAATTATTGAGTACATGTGTTCATCCCTAAGCAGCAATGCTTTATAATTGTCTATGACCACAAAATATAATTTAAGTTCATGAATTTATAAATATATTTACTAATAAATACACAGAAAAATAACACCAATATTAGAAACAATCTACAAATGTGTTGTGAAAAGCATTTCCATAGCAACATCAGAATAATTATCGCTATAATCAGCAGTAGAGAAAATGTGCTAAAGCCAAGCTTTATTTTTCTCAGAATCATGGGACTGCAGTGCTCACCCACACAACCGAATCAGCAGCATGAAAAACAACAGAAAATTATATTTTATGTATAAAACAGTAATTGAGCACTCTACAATTATATAGAAATCAATGAGTACAAAAAATAGATTAACAGCTATGAAAAGAGACAATTATGACATTTTTAGTGTCAGTAAAATGTATCATATTCTAATATGAGATTATTTTTCTAAAATTAATGCACTGTAGCTGGAGACCCAATTTTAGAAGAAGAAATGAAAGCTCATATCAAACATCTTAATTTGTAACTCATTAATGCAACTAGCATGACTTCATCTGGAATCAAGAAAGGCACAGTCTCTCAGAGTCAATGTGTCAGAGAAAAGATAAAACTGACAACCCTCAAGAGAATTATTCTTATTTTAATGGACTACATTAAACCAAAAAAAATACTACAAAATACGTACTTTTCTGTGTTACATAAAGATATAAGCCATGAAGTATAAAAACGAAGTCATCATAGATTTCTATAGTCAATCAAAAAGACACTTGAGTCTATTTGCTAATATTTTATTTACTTTTTCAGCATCAAGTGATAAAGTAATATCTTAATTTTCTTGCATTTATATTTTTCTGCTATTTTCAATCTTCTATGAGAGAAGAAAAACCCAATCCAATAGTCCACCAGGAAGAAATAACCTCCCAAGGAGAATATAAGCTGTATATTTATTCCAAGTAAATAGAGAGAGAGAGAGAGAGAGAGACAAAGAGTGGCGGGGGGGGGGGGCAGTGGAAAGAGAGAGAGAGAGAGAGAGAGAGAGAGAGAGAGATCCATATACCAGGATTGCTCCAGGCACTAAAAATACAAAGGCAAGCAAGGCCATTTTTTGTTCAATGTCAGCTGAATGCCTTGAAAAACTGTAATTTTTCAATGGGGGTTGGCTAACTCCAGCTCCTCTGGTTAAATACAGCTGACTACTTGTTGCATGGTCCAGGTGCTAAATATGTTTTTTATACTTTTAAATTGTCCAGTTGGAGGAGAACAACACACATTGGGGCTACTGGAGGGTAGAGGGTGAGAGATGAGAGAGGATAAGGAAAAATAACTAATGGGTACTAGGCTTAATACCTTGGTGATGGAACAATCTGTACAAAAAAAAACCATGGCACAAGTTTACCTGTGTAACAAACCTGCACATGTACCCCTGAACTTAAAATAAAAGTTTTAAAAAAAAGATGTAGACCAACACATACAATGCTATAAACTAAAATAAGAAGAAAAAGAACTTTCAAAGATTATATGACTTATGAAAATTATATCAAATTCAACTTTCAGCATCCATAAAGATGTTTTATTGGAACACAGCCATGACCACCCATTCCTTCATGCATTGTCTGTCACTGCCTTTGAGCCACAAGAGCAGAGGTGGGTAGCTGACACAGACTCTATGACCTCCCAAAGCTCAAAATATCAACTGTCTGGCTCTTTACAGAAAATTTTGCTAACTACTATTGGGTTAAGCAAAGATTTGACAGATATTCAGAATACAAATGAACACAATTTTAGTATCCTGAAAATTTGGAGCTTCAAGATAGGAAGAAATTTAAAAAGAAGGCAGAATTCTGTCAGAAGGTGAATAGAACTTAAATACTCTCTCCTAAGAGCCAAAGAAATGCAAGAGCCCATCTAGTGATGTAATAGCCTAGGTCAGGAATGTAAGCTTTGTGAACAGACCTGGAGTTTGTGAACTGCAAAATGCAGTAGAGCAACTTTTAAAAAAATTGTTCAAGTTTATTATTTTAAAAGAGGGCAAAGTGTGGCAACTGGAATGAACAGAAAAACCACTTGGAATGTCCACAGCTATTCAACTCCTGCTCAGCCACAATCTCTAGTTGAAAAGTCAGCACATCAGCTGAAAAGGGTACAGTCTCCTTAGTAGTACACAGTAAATAGTAAGCCTGGATAAGCCCAGAGAAAATTGAGGAGGATAAAAAAGAGAAAAAAAAAACACATTCTATTAATATATGTGTTTAAAAAGAAATCTCTACATATTTGGAATATTATGTATTTGCAATGTTTTAGACATTCTGTCCTTATTAGAGATAGAAGTCAGGCTTGTGATTGAAATTTAAAATGATTTAGAATTGTGACTTTAAGCAGAAATCTTACTATGTTTGTATGCAGTATTTACATAATTAAGAAAACTCAGATTTCAATATATTATCTGATTTCCCTTTTAATTATCTAAGTTGTTTGACAGACAACATCATAATAAATTTTTTAATGTACTCTTAAACTTTTATAAATTCAAGATGCAGGAAGTTTCAATTCTTTGGTCTGAGTTACAAAAATAATTTCAATGCAATAACTTGAATTACTTTGCAACCAGTTTACTTATTCCCAGCGAATAGAAGCCATCCCAGTAAATCAAATTGGCAAAAATAGTACAAAATTTATTCATCCAAAAATACCTATTAAGTAGTTAGTTGTAATTTGTCTAGAATTCAATGTGGCACTACATATTCGAGATGAATGATAATATCCCTGCCCTTCAGAAAACTAAAGAATGGTGGAAGAGACAGATAATTAAATCACTAGGGTAGAAGTATGATAATAGTATAAATGGAGTGTACCATGAAATCACACATGCAGAAAAAAGGAAACAAAACCCAACATCAAGAGATCACAGAGGACTTTCTGGGTGAATTAAAGCTTACGTGGAATGCTGAATAAAAATGAAGAATCCCCTAGGCTATAAATAGATCACATTTAGTCAACTTACAAAGGACAAAACAAAACAATCATGAGGAAGAGAATGATGATAATTAATAACGAACAGTGATAAGGATGATTGAGATATTGGCATGTGAGGATATAGCAAGATATGAGATAGAATGAAAGACAGGGTCTACTGTACCAGGAACATTGTAGAATATTTAAAGGATAGATTTTCTTCTAAAGGTAATGAGGAGGTTTTAAAGATTATTTTATTTCTTTAAACAAGAGAGTAACACAGGTAAGGTACCCTTGACTGGAGTAGGACTGGAGGCAAAGACATGAACTCAAAGGCTTTGATAATAATGGTACTGGTAAGAAATAATGAGGACAGTAGAATCTGAAAATGAGAAATTCAAAGACCAAGGTTTATTAAATCACTTGTGGAAATAATTTCGAATTAATTTGATATTAATTAGAAAATAAGTATAATGGACACATTTCTTGATAAATGAGCTGCTCAATTCCTAAAAGGTCAGCATGATCTCAATGCAATCCATGGCTGCAACCCCTAACCACAACCTCTGGCCACAGTTACTTGAATCAAAAATTGTCTTTGGAAATAAAAGCAGCCGTGACATTTGTTATACAGAAAACTTTTCACTTTGGTGGCCTGGCTTTAACAGATGAGCAAATCCAGTCAAATTAGAGATTTAAAGATTCCCACTAGCAAGCTGTAGACTTTGCAGCTGGAAGATTATATACCCTTGGGTTGTGGGGTGGACATTTTCAGATTTGTGCAAGCTGATGACTAAGTCTATTTGTAGAAATAGGAGGATAGGGCAGAGCAGAGAGAAAAAAGGAAAGTGAGATGAAAATCATATAGTCCCTGAGAGACTATCAGAGCAGCTCAGCTCCCAAAATCTTGCCAGTTGCCATGAGGTCAAGTAGTCCTTTCACTACCATCCTTGGATTTTGTGAGGCCCTTCAAAGCTTTACAATTTACTGTCTGTTCTTGATCTAGTTTACATGGGTTCCATTGCTCGCAAACAAAAAGGCTCTGGGTAGAAAATGCAAAGAACCACTAATGATATAGACAAAATACTATACAGTTAGAAATCTCTTTTACTCTACCTACAAAAAAATTTTTTTAGCTTCTCCTTGAATATTTTCAGTGACCACATGCATAACTGTTTCTGATTACAATCTATCCCATTTGCAGAATTTAGATATTTGCAGCTAATTCTTTTTATTATGATTAAATTTATCCTGATTCCCATTTTATTTTTAAAGCAAGAGCTATGACTCTTATTTGTTTCTTTGTTTTCCTCATGCCATAACCTCCTTCTCTTAAGCAGAGTGCCTAAAAATGTTTTTAAAATTATTATTTGCATTTCCCCTCTCAACATATTAACTGAAGCAGTTTTTCACTGATAGAATAAAATCCCCTTTATCTCAACCAAGAAGGCATCTTCATTTAACAAATATCATTTAATTTTTTTTTTGTTAGTAATGTGTTTCTTGTGTATCTGGTTTTTGGCCAAAATGCAGCTGTCAGTGCAACTTTGTATCATAATGTTGGTGAGGGGCACTTAACTTTCTGAGTAAAGTTTTAGAGCTCAGTTTCATATCCAGTGTTACCAATATCTTGGTAGAAGAAAGGGATTTAATAAAATGAAATGTTTAACCATGATGGAAAGGGCATTGGATAAAATGTTCAAAATGCATTTACGTATTGAAATATATAATGGTTACAAATGACATCACAACGTTTTAATATAAAAGGGTGACATCACAATATTTTAGTATAAAAGGATATTCTATAAAGGTACTCACATTCTCCAAAGATTACTTACGATTGTATAATTTATCAAATTTATGCATATATTTTTAAATAATTTGTATATTCAATGCCTTTCTTATCCTATTCTTTAGGCCTAGGTTATTTAAAAAAGTACAACCTAGAAGATCTCAAATTTATGCCAAATTAAGTGCTGGTAGATTACACTGAGTTACAGACTTTCTGCAGTGATTTTCCACAACTTGAAATTTTCCACCTTTGAAAATTCGTGAATTTTGGGGGGCAGAAACTGAATTTGGGTGCAAAAATTGCTCTGAATAAGAAATAGTTTTATAGTTATGAATATGTGAACAATGAATTAGAACTTATCAATGTTATACCGAAACTCCTCTTTGATTGTAATGGTTTCTAAATTCACAAATCAATCTATCTATCTATCTATCTATCTATCTATCTATCTATCTACCTACATATATATATATATACACATTTGTGTATATACAAATGTGTATATATATATATATGATAATTTGTGAATTATCAGGATATATATATATTTCCTGAAGTCACTGTATCATCCTAGTAAATTTGCACAATAATATCATATTTGTCTTTAAATTATCACTCCCTTGCTAGTTTTTTTACCAAAATAAAAAAAATGAATGGGTAAAGAATATGTGATATATATACACAATAGAATACAATTTGGCCATAAAAACATGAAATCCTGTCATTTACAGCAACATGGATGGATATGTAGGTCATTAGGTTAAGTGAAATAAGCAAGGCACAGAAAGACAAATATTGCATGTTCTCACTCATATGTGTGAGCTAAAATTTTCCTTTCATGGAGGTTGAGAGTAGAATGGTAGTTACCAGAGGCTGGGAAGGGTGTGTGTGTAAAAAGAGGGAGATAAAGAGAGGTTGATTAATGGGTACAAACATAGAGGTAGATAGAAGGAAAAAGTTCTAAAAGTCCATAGCAGAGTGGGGTGACTATTACTATAGTAAACAAAAATTTATCATATATTTCAAAATGTTAACAACTAGAAGATAGGACTTAAAACGTTCCCACCACATAAAATTGAGAAATTCTCAGGGCGATGGATATCCTAAATGCCCTGATTTTATTATTACATGTTCTATGCATGTAACAAAATATCACAGGTACTCCATAAAGATGTACAAATATTATGTATCAGGAAAAAATATTTTGAAACTCTATTAATGCATTTTCCCTCTTGGAAATTATACTGGTTTCTTTTTACTTTTCATTCTTTTAAAAAAGACTACAAGGGACCCTAAGCACTAATAATTTACTGCTAAACTTTGAGTTTCAAATTTAACTCAAAAATTCATAGCAAGGCACTCTTTCAAGAGGGAGAAAAAGAACTTTTCTAGAAACAACCCAAGCACACTTCATATACATCAAGAACCAAAGCTGAAAAGACAGTTCATGAAGTCAGAAGTGAGAGCAGATAAAGTAATTGCCACACAAGAACTCTTTCAGAAGTAGAGGAGGGAAGCAAGAAGATGAGAAAAAAGAGAGTAGTGCTGATATGCAAATGGCTTGCTCCCCAGTCAGTGTTGAAATTCTAGGGAGGGAGAAGATGGAGTAGTTTGAAAGATTCAGGTTGATTGGAGAAATGGATAATTAGGGGGAGGTTTCCTGCTTCCCCCAGTACAGTCCCGGCAAGTTCTAACATCTTCAGAGAAGTTCCCATTTTAGCAGGTGTTATGGCCACCATGCAACAAGAAGGTTTCAAATATGTGAACAATAAATTTGAACTTATTGTTATAGCAAAGATCTTCTTGGATTATAATGGTATATACATATATATGTCTCCATATAGGCAAAATTGCCTATATTGGGTGAAATGTTGCCTAGTTGAGTAGACATGAGAGCAGCCTCAGATGGTCTGGTACACTACAGCTTGGAGTATGAAACGTGTAGTTGAAATTTTAAGGGCAATGGACAGCAGAGCATGCACAAGAAGTTCTGAGAATGCTGGTGGATTTCAAGAGGACTGGATTCAGGAAAAGAGGGTTCCAGAGTTTGGGAACTCTTGATTATTGGCAAAGGCCAGATCTACAGTCACCAGCACTGGATTTCAGAACAACACTTGAAAGACAAGATGGTACCCACCATATCTCAGTGGACACTAGGTCATGATGCTCAATATCCTGAAAGGCAGAATCTCACTGTAGCAGGTGCCATGAGATCAGGTTGAGACACCTAAAATGAAGAACATCTAACTCAATAACACAAAAATACATACATTTCTCTGTCCTTCTAGATACTACCTTGGCAAGGGAGGAAGGAAAAAAGTTCATAAAACAGAACCACCCCACAGCAAACACACACACACACACACACACACACACACACACACACACAAAACTAGTGAGAGTGTTTCAAACTAAAAGAGACTGAGATCTCTTTTATGACACTTATGTGTTACTTTATATGAGGAAATGAAAGTTCAGGAGCAAGAAAATATTCATCATAGAAAACAGGAAAATTTAGAGGAATTTATTTTCTTTTATTTTTAGGAATTGCATGAAAATTTCACTTGTTATAACTATAACTTGGCAAACTCCTTCATTCATGCTGCCTTTGTGGTAACTGTATATATCTACCTTTTCTAAATAAAACCAGAATATAACACAAGGTAACATCTAGGAAGAAAGCATTAGCAAACCGTGCTATTAGCCACTTCATTAAATCAGGCAGGTCATAAAAAACAAGCATAGCCACATTTTCAAATTTGTTCCTCAGATTCATTTTCACACATCATCAAATCTAAGTCTTCAGTGAATACATGAGTGTTATAAATATAGTCAGCATCTCAGCCTGCAAAGAATACACTATGAGAATTAATTACTAAAGCACTTAAAATTCATCAAAATCACAACAAAGCTGACAACTATTATTTACTTCCATATCAGATCAGTTGAAGATTAACGTGAAACAAGATAAATGTATCATCTGTTCTGAACTACCTACACAGTAATCATCTCTGGCTCAGTATAATTTCCAAATTTCACTCTAACATACTCATGAATACTTAATATTACATATAGCCTGTATTTTATCTGAAACTTTCATGGTGCTTTACCATAAAAATAATCGCTTTCAATTATATTTTCCAAGCCATTCAAATGCCACACTAAGAAATATCAACAACCTTATTTTAGATACCAACGAAAGACAAGTATTGTTTCCCCAAATATCTTTATTACAGAAAATTAAAAAAAGAAAACTTTTCCTTAAAGTTCCAAAATTTTAAATTTTATATTGAAAAAAATCAATTTGTTCAATTTCCCAAAGGGAAACCAAAAAAAGTGAACAGCAAATTGACTATTGAAGATTAACCAATTAGTAATAAATATATTTATTGAGTTTATTGCAGATTATTCAATTAATATATACATGCTATATATATAGCATGTAATATACATATATACACAAATATATATACATAAACATATATATATATATAGTTTTGAAGAAAAATATAAAATAACTTCTCCATTAGAAAATTATCTCTGAGATGTGGTAAGGAGAAGAGGAAATGAAGAATTTTTTTTTTTTAGGTTAACATGACATAGCTAGAAAAACACGCTATATTTCAAATATAGCAGTTAAGACTGATGGGAAAGTAAACATTTTTTAAAATTCATGATAAGTTCCCCACCGGTTATTGACAGGTTTATGGTTTTACGTTAGTAAATATTGATTTATTAAGTATATACTCTTTATAGAATACAATACAGCCCTAAAGTCTGAGTGGAAAGCAGAAGGAGAATTACAAAAGAAATGAAAAATAAGCATCTTCCAATGAAGCACTTAATTATGTATGTATGTTGTAGGCAAAATGAAAAATTTAATATGGAACACTTGTAGAGAAACCAGGCAACAGAAGATAATTCTTTGATGTGTTTAAAGTTTAAAAAAATTCTGCTGGGACAATTATGTAGTATATGAATTTCAGTATTTAGACATTGGACTTTTCCCATTATCTCACAAATCCTCCCCACTGGCAATGGAGACACCATCTCCTTATTTCAACACTTATAAGTAAAAAAGAGAGATAAATAAAAGAGGAGAAAGAGTTAAGGGAGGAAGTGAACAAAAAGAAAGTATGGCCCTAATTATAATCAAAGGCATCCAAAAATACAGAACTGAAAAATCAATTATTCCTTACTGTGTGCCTTTGCCATGCAATGCCAAATAAAAGAACTGAGTGTACTTGGATTCCCTCTTGCCCTTCACACCAATGTTTTGTGGACCACTTACTCATCTAACCTAATACCTGAGATGCCTCCCTTATAACTCTTGGTAAACTTAGATGTTCTCTACAGACCGCGTATTCTAATGTCAACATGCCTCAATTAGAGTGCATATCAAGACGTATTTTAAGAATCCCTTCTTCCTATTAGACTGTTAGTGAGTTCTTCGTTTTACCAATTTTTCCAGGGCCTGACACCAGGCCTGGCCTGCCCCATGTCTGACCTCTGCAAATGTTCAATCTGAACAAAAGATGAGCTCTAAGGGAGAAGAGAACTGGCTGGCTAAAAGGGATCTCAAGATGTAACATTTTCTTACTGAATATTCCCTAGATCAGTGCCTTCCCCGCAATCTTTTGGGGTTAAATATTTGATTTTGTTCAGGACACTAACAGTGGATCAATCTCTCAAACGTAGACTCACATTATCCATGTTTGCAATCTGATAATAAGCAAAAGTCCCAAGAAATGAATAGCAAACCTCACAGTATAGTAGGTGAGAGCACAATTCTTGGATTGAATTGAATCAAATGTTACCCCCACTAGGTTGTAATGTTAGAAAGTTATTATATCCCAGTGAACGTGTTTCCTCCCTTGCAAAATAAGCATAAAAATAGTCACCTCAATAGTTGGTTGTGAACATTAAAAATGATAAGGTATGGTGAATACATAGCATAATTACTGCATATTGACAATAAAGAACAAATGTTGATATTATCATGACAATATTAAAGAAAAGAAGTTGTAGATCTTGATGATCAATCCATTCCTCCATTACATGCATGTTCATGGGTGTCAGACACTATTCTTAATACATGGATATATTATTATATAAAACATAATGGAGTTTAGGTTCTAGTGCAGATAGAAATAAGCAATAAAAATACACAATAAATATGTTTTATGTAACAGAGAGAAGATATATGCTTTGGAAAATATAATAGAGGATGTTCGGGAAGATTGGAAATGCTGAGGATGAGGGAAGGGGTATTGCCATTTTAAGTTGGGAAGTCCCAGTAGGTATCATAGAGAAGATGCTATTTCAACAAAGACTTGAAAGAAGTGAACATGTGGATATCAGGAGTAAAAGTATTTTATTATAGAAAACAGCAAATACAAGGGCCCTAAGGTGTAATGTACTGTTTTGTGGAACAGGATGGGGGCTGGTGCAGACAACATGGAGTGAACTAGGGAAAACATAGTATGAGGTGAAGTCAGAGCATGAGTCGTGTCCATGGGTCATTCTAAGAATGTTGGCTTCTATCTGGAGTAAGACAGGTAGTCTGGAGGGTTCTGAGGGCAATAATAACAAAAACTGAGTTTTAGCATCACTTTGGCTGCTGTGTTGAGAACAGACCATAGAGCGACCAGGGTAGAAGCATGGTTTAGGATATGTAGTTAGAGGACTATTGTAATAATCCAGATGAAAGATGATGCTCAGACCAGGGTGGCAGCAATAGAGGTGGCGAAATGTGGTCAGATTTCTGTATGGGTTATATTGTGTGAAAGAGAGAACTCAAGGATGATTTCAAGATTTTATACTAATCCACTGGAATTGAATTGTTATCAATTAAGGTGGGGAAGACTCTGGGGGGGAGCAGTTGAGAGATGAAGTCCAAGAGTTCTACTTTAAGATACGTCAATTGAGATGCCTATTAGATATAGAAATGGAGAGGTTGGGTAGACATTTGCATATATGTGTCTGAAGGTCAGGGGAGAAATCTGGGCAGGAAATATACATTTGAGAGCCTTGGCCTACAAAATGATATTTAAAGTCACGAGGTTGGGTGACATTTGATGAGATCACCAAATAACCAAGGTCTGCATTTGCAGTATTCCAGTCTTAGGATGTCTGGAGAGGAAAAGAAGCCAGCAATGAAATTTGAGAAGAAACAAGTGATGTAGGAGTAAAACTTGATGTGGTTTTCCCACAATTAGCATCATTAGCATCATAGCAGACCTTGCTAGAAATGCAAACCTCTTACCCCACCCATGCCATAATGAATCAGTGGGGCCCAGCAATTTGTGTTTTAATAACTTCCAGGTGATTCTTATACATGCTAAAGTTTAAGAACCACTGCTGTAGAGGGGCAGTAGAATTTGGGGTAAAAATTAAGAATTTTAATTAATCTCCTTAAATGTTAATACAGTGTCACTGAACCTCTTTGAGGAATAACTCAACTAGATACAGAACGAAGCAGTCCCTCATTGAGCTCAAACTCAAGCACTCCACATTTAGATGCTACCACCCTTAGATTAATGTTTTCACACACTCTATATTTCTTATTTTCTCATTTTCCATTGCTGTTAGGTGTGATTGCTTAGAATAAGTTTTATTCCCTCAATTTGATTTCACTAAGTTCAATTTCTTTCCATTAAATCTGATTAAAGAAACTCAAATTTAACTAAGGTTTTAAACATCCAGGCATTATTAGCATTCCAGAAGAGGGGTTTGTTTATCTGCAAGAATTCCCACAATGTGGAAAAACAGAGAGAGAGAGGAGACAGAGAGAGAGAGAAAGAGAAAGAGAAAGAGAGAGACCAATAGATATTTGTGTTTATAGCCAATTTCAGGCAGATTCTGTACTTCTCACCAACTCCTGTTCTCTTGCCCTACCAAAGCAAACAAACCAAAATAAAATGACAGTTAACAAGGGAATAAAAACACCAAACCAGGGAATAAAGAAATAAACCTTTTAAAGTCTTCTTTAATATTTAAATAGAAATATTTATCATAAGACTTAGCAATTAAGAATGGAAAGAGCTATGTTTTATATCAATTCAACAACTGATTTGGGGAAAGTGATTTAACCTCTCAGAGTTTCTGCATGTTTAACGATACAAATGTGTACAGAAAGTAAATATTCCCTGTAAACTCACCACAAAGACTGGGCTTGGTCTCTTATATGGGAAAATGCTTTGTCAGCTGAAGAACTAAGTAGAGATTAAATTGATATTAAAATAAATTTTTAAAATGTGTCTTTTATTAAGGGAAGAAACTTTAGGACAGGGAGAATTTATCAATTTTAAATTTTAAATAAATATAGCTCTTTAACTAGGAGTTTAAAAAATATTTCAAGGGAAGATTGCATATATATAGTCTTGATATACATTGTTGGCATTGTTTTATTGATACAAATGGAGTATTCAAAACAAAAATTCATATACTTAAATCATTAATTATCTATACTCAAATATTATTGCAGTTTAGAATTCTAAGCTATTTTGGCCTATTTAAATGAAAATAACATAGAGAAGAGTAGAAAATAAAATGACATACCCTATATCTATCATTAAGATTTAAGAAGTATTTTCGTACTGCTATATTATATTTAGATCTCTCTTTAGCAAGACAAATATGTCACAAAAACAATTAAAGTTGGTGCCTCCGCATTCCATTTCTCTTTATCTCTTTCCCCAGGGGTGCCTGCTATCCTGAAACTGGAATCTATTATTCCCATGCAAATTCTTGCACATTATATACATAGGTATATACTCATAAACAACATATATTATCATTATGTGTTTAAACATTTGCATAAACAACTTACTTTTTAAACATAACATTAAGTTTTAAAATTTATCAGTGTTGATACATGTTGTTAAATAGTCTTCTATTATAAGAATAAAACTATTTAGGCTCCTACACAGAATCAGTTAGGCTGTTTCCACATTTTTCCCCATATTATAAACAGTTCATTGGCAGGCATTTTCTTTTTTTAATGAGTGCTATTCAAATGAATTCAGCTGTGGGAAATTGTTCGTGGCTCATTCACATCTGATAATTCTGTTCATGGGCTCCTCCTCAACAGCTGTCCCTACTAATGCAAGATAATTTTATGTAAAATTAATGTTTCCATAAGAAGGCCTCATGAGAGGAGTTGTCTTCTGTGGTAGGAAGTCAAGAACCAAAGGAAAATCGTAAACTCTAAGAAGAAATATGCAACAAAGTAAATCAGTTTTGGTGATTTCCCAGGTGATTTTACAGGTTCTATGCCAATTTGGAAAATGTGTTGTCTTCTTTCGTTGAAAAATAAAAAAACACTTGTGAAAAAATTGTTACTGCTCAACAAATAGTTCTCTTTCATTATATTAATTAGACAAATTATGTCTTTAAAGCAATAAAAAAAAAACCCTGCTAATATTTCCTTGAATATTTGGCATTTTTGTGATCAGACTGCTGGACTAAAAAGACTTTTATTTCTTGAGTTGTCTTCCTCAGGAGTTGACTTGTTCCAGGCTACAAGTGAACAATTCTGAAACCACTATACATGTATAATGGAATTGGACAATTAAGTAAATGGTGACTGATGCTGGGAGCCAGGCTTCTCATATTGGAGTTGGAAGTTACAGACAAGCAAGCTTTGAAGACTAGAATGATTGGTATATTACTGGATTAGGGTTAGAAACATCAGGATGAACTCATGTTCAGTTTAATATAGATGTAGATGGATACCGCAGTGAGCTGATTGGTGACTTCCAAAAAAAAAAAAAAAGTATCTGTTCTAATCCCTGGAACTTACGAACATTACCTTATATGGCAAAATATGTGATTTAACTAAGAATTTTGAGAAGAGTTTATTCTGGTGTACTTGGGTGGGCCTTAAATGCACTCACATGTATCCTTTAAGACAGGGCAAGAGAGAGCTTTGGGACAGATGAGCAGGCAATGAGACCATGCAGGCTGAGACTGGGGTGAGTGCAGATACCATGGAATGCCTAAAGCCACAGGAGGCTGAAAGAGGCAAGGACTATATTCTCCTCTAGGAGCCTTGGGAAAGGAGCATGGCTCTGCCAGCACCTCACTTTAGGACTTCTGGCTTCCAGTCTGTGACAGAATAAATTTATATCGTTTTAAGCTGCTGATTTTGTGGTAATTTGTTACCACAGGGCAGACACAGGAAACAAATAAAATAGATACATACAAGTTTTTATAAATATGTGCATATACAGGGGTTAGAGTGCACATATGTTTACTTTGCTCCATCTGCTGAGTGATCCTAGAAGTAATGGGACCCCAGTAACAAAGATAATGCTGACTAATATAACCTTAAAGTTTCCCTCAGCTGGACTAAATTTTAACAGACTTTTTCCTGACTCTAGGCTCCTGACCTCTTTTCTAAAGCTTTTACCTTAGAAAATTTGTGAATATAAATATTTCTATGTTCCTTTGAGATATAAATCTTTTAAACAGCCTCTAGCCAGCTTTATAGCCAGGAATGTCTTTTTCAGGAATCTGGAAGCCATTCCTTTGCAATGTAATCATAAAATAGTTTCCTCATCTCCCAGACTCTGGGAGAATGAGCCCCCAACTTCCTAGGGCATGATGGTTCAAGCTATAAAACTACCCTCAGTCATGAAGATCAGAGAAAGTTTACTTTTCCATTGGATAAGGAAAATTAGAAAACAAAAGTGGCCTAGGATTCCCCTATCCCAGCTCTTAAAATTTCTTCCGCCATTTGTTTTAAGGAGAATTAAGCTCAGATTAACTTGTGGCCTCTCTCCATGTCTGCAGTTGCCTTGAATGAATCTTCCTTTTACTGCTTTTACTGTTTAAATTTGCCAGGCACAGTTTTGGCTTTGACAATACCTAGAGCCTAGCTGTTGGTTTCTAACACCATTCTCCAATAAAAGAAATTAACGATCCATGGAGAAATAGCTGATTCTAGGACTGGGTTGGGAAATATACAAGACAAGCCTGGAACATTTTGTAGTGCCAGAAGTGCTAAAAACAACAGCAACATAGCAATAAATAAACCACACACCAACACACACATAAACACACACAAAAAATGATGGGGTCTGTCAAAAGGACAGCAGTGAATAGAGCTCCTAATGACCAAAGTGTGCAAATTTTGAGCAACAAAAAAGGCAGAAATAAAGTAGTATTGTATTACAACTTAAAGGATAAAACAAATATCCATGAATCCATAATCACATAAATAAATGATGATATAAATAAATAAATGTGAAGAATATAGAAATCTTACAAAGGTTTGCAGAATTCAAAATAATTTATATGGATACTCTTCCTTAAGTAGGTGGAGCATAACTCCCTACTCTTTAAAGGTGGACTGTCAATAGTGACTTTCTTTCAAAGACAAATGGAAGTGGAATGAGTTCACAGAGTATGGACGTGGGCAGGAAAAAAATAACTTTATAGTGAAGAAACCCGACAAACACTTCCTCAGTCAGGTGATCAAGATTAAAATCAACAGTGATATGTAATATTGACAGTATGTACTCTTCATATGATGTGATGTTAATGGCACTTTACCTCTGTGGTCTTCTTCCCCAAACCCATAACTCTAATCTGATCATAAGAAAAATATCAGACAAATACAAGTTCAGGGATATTCTTCCCAACACGTGACTAGTATACTTCAAAACTGTCAAGGTCATCAAAAACAAGCAAAGTCTGAGAAACAGCCAAGATAAATATTATGTGGTATCCTGGAAGAGATCTTTGAACACAAAAAGGACCTTAGGAAAGAGCCAAAGAGATACGAATAAAGCTTAGACTTTAGTTAATGATAATATATCAACATTGCTTCATTAGTTCTGACCAATGTACCATACCAATGTAAGATGTTAATAACAAGGGAGACTTGGTGAGGGTATATGCTTTCTGTGCTATCTTCACAATTTTTCTGTAACCCTAAAAGTATTCTTATAAAAGCTTATTAAAAAAGAGATCTTTATTTTTGAGTTGATTTTCTCAGCAGATAAAGAAATAAGGTCCAGGTTTCCTACAAGAATGTTCATTATCTTCCCCAGAACTGGTGGTTATAATCCCCAAGATGAGAATGTGCTCAGGCAGCATGGTCTTAATGGAGTGATAGTGTACCTCATGCCCAGTCTCCAGAGCAGTTTTTAGGCAAATGACTATTGCCATTAGGATGAAGAGGAGCTGTTCTAGCTAATGGGGCAGCCCAACATACTTCCAGCATAGCTTTTGGATGTCTCTTTGAACATTCACTTTGTTTATAATTATCTGACTGTACCTAATTTGATTCTACATGAAAATTTATACAATTATGTAATTATTCCATTTTAATGTAAGACTGAAACAGACTGTTACCACTATTCTTGAGATTCCACAGAGAACTGCATGCTTTTGCTATTAAAAGACCACTGTTGAAGTATTTGAATATTATCTCTTAGGAACTGATGAAATATAGAGGTTTCAAGCATTTCCATCAGCACACAATCATTCACAACAACCTTCTAGATGCTTATTTTCTATCTTTTCCTATACAAGGTGCTTCCAAATCACCGTCATCACTACTGAAGAATTCAAAGTCCTGAGCTCAAAAGCAATCAGAACCCATAAGGTAGCATAATTAATAGTATAAAATTTCAGTTAAATGCTTAAAGCATAGCAAACTACAAATAATATAACACCAAATAGAATATTATTGTCTGAATGAGGTAATGACTCATCAACTAAAACCACCTAAGATAGAACTTTTTGGTATCTGCTTTCTATTGGTACAATACTTTCATTCTTAATGTTTCTTATGGCTTCACAGGTTTTAGAAATAAAAGAATACATTTTCAGCCTTCCACAGTAATCAACACTTTCAAAAACTGAGATACACATATGCATGCTACACTAACTTACAATAGACAAGTATTTGGTTATATATTAACTCTCAAAGAACACAACTGTTTACTATTCCCTTTCCACAATTGTTAACAGGATGCACTTTCTTTAAATATAAAGTGAAGAAAAATCAGAAATTTTGCAACCAATATTTTCCTTCAGTTTTCTACTTTATCATCTTCTGATACCACCATACCCTGAGGCAGTTCTTGTTCTCGGGTCAGAGTTTGACCTGGGCCTCCACTAAGCAGTAGGATGATTATTCCATGTGCTAGAGTACAATGGAGGATAAGATGGGGGGCGGGTGCCACATGTCTAAAAAGAGTGCTGCTGATATACTGCTGCCAAACAAATACCCAATATTCCTCCAGTTCCCACACCAGTCCAGAATCCTGGTCCAGAATTTTCATATCCTTGTCCTGCAAAAGGACAGTCAAAAATAGAAGTTGCACCATGGCTAGAATTCTGCAGTCCTGTGAATGCAGAATAAAGACTGGGATCAGGGGTCCTGCTCAGTTGGTGAATTTCTGACAACGGTGGGAAATGCACAATACTCAGAATATGGTGGCATAGAATATTGACCATTGCTTAGGAACAGTCTATAAACTACAAGGTAGAAGCACCACAGTGGTAATCAATCCACTGATGCCACAGGAATCTGCAGAGTACCACTAATAAAAATTATCTGAGAGGCCAGGCGCCATGGCTCATGCCTGTAATCCCAGAACTTTGGGAGACCGAGGCAGGTGGATCACCTTAGGTCAGAAGTTCGAGACCAGCATGGCCAACATGGTGAAACCTGTCTCTACTAAAAATACAAAAATTGGCCAGAGGTGGTGGCATGTGCCTGTAATCCCAGCTAGTCGGGAGGTCGAGGCAGGAGAATCACTTGAACCTGGGAGGCAGAGGTTGCAGTGAGTCAAGATCATGCCACTGCACTCCAGCCTGGGCAACAGAGTGAGACTGAGTCTCAAAAAAAAAAAAAAAAAAAAAAATCATCCGAGAAAGAGGTAAAACTGTGGTGTTTTCCAGATTCTGAATTTCTTCAGGCCAAGTTCCAAGACCATACAACCTAAGTTATATTCCAAGCCACAGGAACCTCTTTGTACACACAGGTGTTCGGGGGATTCATAGCATTTACAGCTTACCACCATTTTTTTCTAAATTTGTGTGCAATATCTAAATCACTCTCACATTCCCATGGGGTCTTTCCAGCCCAGTGTAGAGCTTGCAATTACTAGAGGCAAATGCAGGCTGTGGTAGTGCATGCTGCTGTACAGTTACACCAGGAGCTCCAGTAAAAGGAAAGTCACTTCTACAGTGTTTTAACATACATGAATTTCACTGCCGTAGAATTACCATGTATATCTAGGATAAATTTATTTTATTTAAAAACATTTCGGAAAGTCCCACTACCAATCGCCCAATTTGTCAATATAATATACCCCATCTATCACACCCACAGAGATCTTAGGTATAAGTAAAAGCATCTAATGAATTCACTATGATTGGTCATGCCTGAACATTTACATATTAAAATATGTGCTATTTATTATGCATTGACTTTCTCTTACCTCCTTTTTTTTAACATTTCAGAGAAACTGGGCTTTTAAAAAATATTTCTTCTTTAGATAGATCATGTTTTTTACGTGTTTAGATTTAGGAAGTAAAAGAGCATTGGCTTAGAAAGCAATGGATTTATGGTAAGTCGCAGCAGTTGGGCCCAGAAAGTGTGAGGACCACTTGTCCAGAGAACTTCTGATTCTCTGCCTGTCTTCTTCTCTCATAGGGAAAGAGTTAGCAGGACGTCACTTCTCAGTTCCTAATCATGCCCTAAGCCTGGCAGTGAGAAGGGTGGCAGATGCTAGGGGTGGGCGTACTGGAAGGGAAAAGAAAATAATATTTTCCAGTGCCTAGATTTTGGTGTTGGCAGGAAAATTATTTGCCCGTGACAAACTGCATTTATCTTTTATGGAAACTGTGCTCAATTTATGAACTACACTCACTTTAAATTAACTAGAAACCAAAGTTATATTGTGTAAATTTCAGTTGAATTCCAATTTTACTACCCAAAACTCCTATTGGTTAGTTATACATTTTACATAATATTGAATTCAGATATCAAAAGTCGAGCCTCAATCTCTCAATCTAAAACAAAATTCAGCACACTTCACTGTAGGGTAACAACTGTTAACTTATTGACTAACTTATTTTTCTTTTCTTTTTTTTTCTTTTTGAGACAGAGTTTTGCTCTTGTTGCCCAGGCTGGAGTGCAATGGCATGATCTCCACTCACCGCAACCTCTGCCTCCCTGGTTCAAGCGATTCTCCTGCCTCAGGCTCCTGAGTAGCTGGGATTACAGGCATGAGCCACTACACCTGCCTAATTTTGTATTTTTCATAGAGACGGGGTTTCTCCATGTTGGCCAGGCTGGTCTCGAACTTACTGACTAACTTTTAAATGAATCAGTGCTACATTTAATTTGAAGAAGTAACAAAGAGTTAGAGAAAAAACAAAGATAATTGGGGAATTGGGTGCAAGTCCACCATAATCTGTTGACACTCTATAAAAATTCCATGTGACTAATATTTTAACCAGAAAAATAGGAATAATGACTGTTCTCTAGAGCAACCATAACCAGTACCTAGAAAATATGTAATAAATAAGGAAATGGACTAGAACACTAATGTGGTTTTCTGGCAAAGAACTATCCTTACTTAAAAATAATGAGAAGAATATTCAAATACTTACTTTCCTTTAAATAATGAAAACTTTAATTCATGACTCCCATAGCTGTTGTTAGGATTTATGAGTGAAGTCACTAAACTAACATTCATTGAGCACATGCTAGGTAATATAGCAAGTGCTTTGTATATTGCATTTCAATCAGCTTTCCAAACAATGGTATGAGGTTATTGCTACTATATATCTTAATTTCCAAGCCAAAACTTAGAAAAGATCAGTAATTTTTCCAAAGTCTATATAATCAAGAAACACCAGGGTAGGAGATAGAACCCAAGATTGGTTGACTCCAAAGGCTATTTTTCTAAACTCTAAGCTCTATTTACTGCCTATAGTAAGAGGGGATTAGCAGCAACATTGGAATTTACACAGGGAAATACACGGGGAATGTTTGATCATCTAAGGCCTTCCAATAATTTTTCTTTTTTTCAAAAGAAAGCAAGAGCAAGTTTATTTTCTGTTTTAATTAATATTTCAAAAAAGTCCATCAAGAAGTCTACTTGTTTGAATTTCTAAATTTTCACATCAAGATTCTGATTTTTAGGTTTGTCCAAAGCTGGAGAATAATAAAGTTTGATATATTCACAACAATGTTTTCCTTTGTAGGTTTTTCTAGAGATGGGAGTCTCAATATGTTACCTAGACTGCACTTAAACTCCTGTGCTCAAGCAATCCTCTCACCTAAGTCTCTCAAGTAGGTGGAACTATAGACATGCACCATCCCACCTGGCTTAAATTGGGATATATTAATGTTAGTCAATGGTTCATCTATAAATGAATTTTCAAAAGCCTCATTTATAATATTTAAAGCTTGTATGTAAAAATGCATGTAGCCTTCAGAATTTGACGTATTTCCCAAATTCAATGTAGTGCCAGATGATAAAAAAATCCAAAAGAATGCAACAGAATAAGTATGTTGAATAAATGTTAAGCAGATTTTATTTTGCATTTAAAAACATATTCTTTTTGCCCATTTGGAATAGACATCATGATTTTAAACAAAGAAACTGCAGGTACTTACTATGGAACTATACAACTAAATATGCAAAGACAATATTTGTGTTATTTCAAAGCTTTCATTGGTAAGCTTTTTATTAGCAAAAATATAAGGAAGCTTAGTTTCCTGCAAGAGGAATAAATAGTAAAAATTAATGTCTCTGAGCCATAGTTTGCCTCCACACAAGCAGTGAATCATTTCTCCCATCTGTCCCAACCTGAATATATCCCTTAGAGATATCTGCCTTTCTGGGAAGAGCGTTGGCATGTATATTTATTATTACTTTCATTTATATACAGTTCTAGCTTTGCTGCTATCTTCCTAGAGCCTTCAGTTCTTCTGTGATGTTGAGTAAGAGTTATATGTTTTACTGGAAAGATATCAGTCACTAATATTCATAATTAGAAATAAAATCTTTGAATTGATTAGAAGATAATTAATGTATATTCTAAGAAAAAAATCTACTTTTAAGATACATAATGATACACATTAGAGACACCACAAGAATGGATAGAACTTTTGGTTTCTCTAAAAATATGACCTAGATGTCAACTAGAGTCTTCTTCATTTTGATAGTTAAATAATACTAACTGCTGTCCCCATATCATGGCCTATGGGAAGTCTAATGCATTCCTCTTTGATGCTTTTAAGTATACAGGAGTTTTCATTCTTGCAACAACCTGGTTGCTCCAATGTTCTTATCTCACTAAATCCTTGAATATGTCCTATTCCATTAGACATTCTCAAAACATCACTCACATAAGGCTTTTGTGTGCTTACGAGGTAATAAACAATAATCATAGATCAAATAGTAATATCCATAAATAATAGCAATCAGAATATAAGGCATTCTTATTTTAAGATTTTCTTTTTTAGCCATGTTTTCTACTCACTGGCAGGTCATTTTGCTGTCTGGCTGGTCATTTTCCTGCTGGGGTCTCTATTCTCTCTCTACATCCATATATCCCAATTAACATATTATATGAAGCTATTTTTTTAATCTCTATTTCCCCTCGTTTGACTAAACCATCCCCAAATAATTTTTACCTTAGCAAAAACAAAAACAAAAAACTAAGATTTTTAAGGTATATTCCAAAGCAAAGATAGCTTTCTTTCTGAAAGGACCCTTTAAATATTCTATTACAAAAACAGTTTAGTCTAAATATTGTCTTTAATCTCAAATAAATTGACGAATTACCTAGCAGGAGGCACTACAGACTTAGAGTAAATGACAAAAATCTCTGCCCTTTTGAAACTCTGTCTACCTGGGAAAATGTACAAATGAAGAAGGTTACAGACAATGCACTAAGTGTTATAATAGAGTTGTATGGGTTTAAGGAGCAGGGAAAATCCGGGGATTAGAGGTGTAGGGGCTCACAGGCAGATTCACATAGAAGGAAACATCTGAGCTAAGACTTTCAGAATGAATAAGAATTTGCTAGGCACTTGGGAAATTAAGGCATTCCAGATCCAGGGAAAACATTTGTCAAGGCATAAAGATAATTTATTTGAAAAAATAGTAATTGGATATCTTTGACAGGGTATGTATAGAAGCGATGTGATCCAATTAGACAGAAGGTAGGGGATTTAAGTGATATATTTTGAAGGTCTAAGTAAGACAGGCTGTGGAAGTAAACAGTAGAGGATCTGAAACAGATTTCCTGTTGGGAGTTTGGTTTCAAGGAACTCAGGTTTCTGGTGGAGGCATCTCTGCAGAACAGCATTAAAATATCCAATGGTGATTTTTAGTTTGACATTTGATTTATGCTGATATTGATGTGCATAGGGGATGTTGAGGTTAGTTCTTTAGTAGAACTAATCAAAATAAACTCAAGGTGCCATTAAAACAGCAAAGGCAAATATGTCAATAAAGATACAAGGGGAAATCATTTAAGGGAGAAGACCAGTGGACTAACGACTGAACTCTGGGGAGGGGGGGGGGAAATCTATATTTAATGGCTAAAAAGAGGAAGAATCTGAGATGGGAAGAGGTCTCAGAAGGAAATTGGAAGAACCAGGTGATAGCGCTTTCTTAGAATCCTAATGAAAGAATTTAAGAAGGAGGGAGTTATCAATGGTGATAAATGGTGCATTATGATGCATTGAGATCAAATAAGAGAGTAAAAAATAGTTATTGAATTTGGCAAGTAGAAGAACAGAAAAGATAGAGAAAGCAACTTTATTGGCATGACTAGGATAAACACAGATTACAGTGAGTGGAAAATGATCAGGCTAGATATGTACGCTCAGAATTTGGTGTTGCTGCCAACACATCAAGGTCAGACAGCAGGACTTACTTAGCATGTAGCAGATGTTCAATAAAGTTTATGGTATAACTGAATGAAAAGATGAATGGCAAATGAAATTCTGGGGTGAGCCATATCCAAAATGAAATATGAACTATATGTTTTACTACCAGGTGCTGCATTATTAAATTTAGTTAATTTCATTATTTTACAATACTATCATTTTGAAAGGAAGCTATTCTGTCATTAGAAAGTACAGTCCACCTTCCATGTCCAAACAGATAAAAAATATTCAGGAAAAAACAATTAAAAATATCAATAAAACAATTTAAAATACAAATAAAAACAAAGCGACTATTTACAAAGCACTTACATTGCATGATTTACATAGTATTCGCATTGTATTAGATATTATAAGCAATCTAGAGATGATCTAAAGTATAGTGAAGGATAAGCATCCATGGATTTTGGTTTCTGAGGGGTGAAATAAACCCCCCATGGATAGCAAAGGATGACAGTAATCTATTTTTGAAATCTTATGTTTTTATAGTTACTTATTTGTGTACTATCATATTTACTTCTGAGGGTGTGAAACTGTTATTTTAGAAGTGATTTTTGTATTGTATATATAAATGTCTTTTCAAATAAGCATATTTATGTATCCTTTTACCACCTCCTTAATTACTTACAATCTCTGTTTTATTCACTCATTCTCAAAAAGAACAAGGAAACAAGGTGATACTGTGGAATCTTATTTTTTATTAGATAACTACAACTGGATTAATTACTTTAATTTCTCTCTTATTCAAGATGCTTTTTAAATAAATGCCTATACTGAGGCCTAGATGAATATTCTGAACACAAAAATTCTAAGAAATTATTTCAGTATAACCAATTTAAAGAACTTAATTATTTAACTTACATAATTTTAATAGATAAAATTAATAATTAATTTAAAAACAATGTTTATATAATTTCAATAATATTTATCACTATTATAGTAACCAAAATAATATTATATAATAACGAAAATTATTGAACTTTAGAAATAAATGGCAAAATTACTTTATAAGGTTAATCAGAACCTCAGAAATTATGGATTGAAGAATCAACACTATTAAATATGTAAGCATAGAACTCTATGCAGGAGGAGAAAGTAAGAAAACCTTCTGATTAAGTGAATGATTTCATATTACATTGTGTCCCCTTCTAAGTGTAAACTGCACTGTGTAATATACACATTTTTTTTTCTTGAACAGACTTAGTCATAACAGTTAATTACAGAGACAGGTATTTACTTTGTAAATATAGATGCAACTAAATTGAAAGTATTATTCTGGAACCAATGTATAGGTTTCTGACTTGCCAAACATGTTACAATTGAAATGTCAAGAAACAGTACCTTCTAGTATCTAAGTTATCAATCATGATGACTATATCAATAAAAGCTTATTATATGTTTGAACAATATAATGAAAAATATGAATCTTTTGTTATTTAATGTTTGGTGGTTTAAATATCAAAAATTCATGTGTGTAGCTTTCCAAAATGATGATAATTCAAATAAACAACTCAGTTCAATTAATACTCTAAATTCAATTTTTGACTAAATTTTACATAAGTGAAAACGTAGTTTCCTATTTAGAAGATATGATCCCATTCACGCTAAACAGTAAAGTAGCTTTAGTCATTTTTGATGATGTAGGTTACCCAGAGAAGCTATATTACAGATCTATGCCACCTACACTCAGTCC
Source organism: Pan paniscus (assembly GCF_029289425.2). Taxonomy (NCBI): domain Eukaryota; kingdom Metazoa; phylum Chordata; class Mammalia; order Primates; family Hominidae; genus Pan; species Pan paniscus. The sequence continues at coordinate 89,595,248 of NC_073259.2, forward strand.
ATCGACAACAAAACAAGCAGTTGTAATGTAGCCTATTAAAAATCAAATAATTAATTCACATTTTTTCCATATAATAAATAGTAACTGAGTCCTCTGCCATTCACTTTGCTCATCACTGAGGACACAGAAATCAAAGACCGATTTTTTTCCCCCTAATGAAAGAGCCACAGTTCATGTACAGAATGTGGTATGACAGGAACACATGGATACATGAAATTCCAGAGAAGAAGCATTAATCTCACGGGCTGAGAGGCCAGAGAAGGTATCTTAGGCGAGCTGTAATCTGAGCTAAGGTTTGAAGAATGAATAGGAGTTAGCCAGATAAATAAGGGAAATAAATTGAAGCATTCTGAGCAAAGGAAATAAAAATAGGAAAAAAAAAACAAGAAGCATTAGAATGTAAGTAACTCAGGAATACATTAACAATTAAAACTGTGCCTGTAATATTAATGGTGGTAAATTGTATTTTTCAAAGATGGATACCAGAAAATATCCTATCTTTGCATACTCTTTTGAACGTTAGCTTGTCCTACTCCCATCAAGATGAAGACTGGACTTCATTTCTTTGAATCTTAGTAGGCCCTGTGAGCACTTTAACCCATAGCATGTGGCAGAAGTTGGTAGCATAAAAGACACAAGCATAGCACTTCAATTACCTAACAACTTCTACCTTCTGCTTCTTGTAGCCCTAATCCTGGACCTCATGTAAGAAGTTCAGGAACCACAAGACTCTGCTGAAGAGAGGGGCCATAGAGGAGCACTGAGCTGCTAGACATGTGAGTGAAGAAACCATCCTTGCTTGACACCAGCCCATCAAAGACTTTGCATGATGCTAGTCCCATCTGCTTTCCAATTGGAACTGCACTGAGAGACTCTGAGTGAGAATTATCCAATCAACTCCCCGGTCAGAAAAAAATAGTGATAAGGTGGTGTTTTAAGCCTCCATATTTTGGAGTTTTTGTCAACAACAGTAAATAACGGAGATATAAAGTGTCTGTTTTGATGGTGATGATGGAGTAGGTGGTAAGAGCTGGATAAGGGACTTGGAACCAGATTAAGAATGGTTTTTATGGCATTTAAGATTTTGGTTTTAGTTTTAAGGGCAATGCTAAGGCAAAAAGAAATTAATTGATTTAATACAACTTTTTTTTTTTGCTAGAAATGGGGATTTGATCCAATTTATACTAAATATCACAATATAAATTAAAAGAGGTGAGCACTAGAATGAGGAGACTCAGTTGAAGGGTGCTTCAGTAATTGAAGTAAAAATGATAAGCCTGAACTAAAATGGCAACAGTAGGAAGAAGGGGATACAAGTGATGTCAAGATTTACCTAGGAGATAAAATTTGTAGGACTTGATCAGTTGTATAGGAGAGATGTAATTTTAGGTACTTAATTAGTAAAAAGTGATGGCAACTCAAATTTTCCTAAGCCAAAGTGGGATATGTTTTCAGGATAATGGTGCTTCTCTTGGAACTCAAAGACTGGGATGTGTCTGGGTCTCAGGGACAACTGGAACTGGGAACCGAAATGTCACTTTCCACTTTTTAACTCTGCTCCTACCTAAATCTTTATTTTCTTTCTCTGTACCATGGCTTCTTCCAATTTTCTTATTATAATGGAGGAACACATGGCCTCCATATTGACCAAGATTTACATCTAATAGTTTTAAGATCCAACAAAATCTACTATCTCTTTCTCAGATCCAGGAACAAAATGTTCAAGAAATCTTCTGATCAGATATTTGAAAAGAATTGATTTTAATTTGCTCATGTCCTCAAAGCAACAAGGGGAGTTTGAGGTGTAGTGAATAGTTTCTTAGAAGAACAATGATTGTATTCCAATTAAGGGAACATAATTCTTGATCCTAGATCAGGTGGACATTTATAGTTCTGGGATTTGAAATATAAATGTTTTCTGAACTAAAAAGGTATACAGTTATTTCAGCACAAGAACTGAAGGCTGTTCAGAAATGTATACCAAAGTTTTTCTTGTTCAGTACCATGTGAGATCATTTCAAACTCTCAGTAACAGAGATGAGTCAACCTTCTAATAAGTATTGGTCTTCTCTTTCTCTAAAGATAGACATTTTTGGGGGAATAGGATCTCAGAGTACAGTTTGTGATCAAATCTCAAAAAAGTTTATTGCATTTACAACAGCATTTTTCAAAGAGAACACCTCTAAATACGACACACAGTTTTGTGGTCACACGAATCCTCAAAGTGCTATATTTTATGTCTGCCTTCAAGGTATTCACTATATAGATTAGAAGATTAAAAGCTCTAAGAAATCTGTAAACACACACACATGCTTCTAAAACTAGTATTTTCTAATGTATTTGACAACCTTTTTAATAGTCTTTCTAATATCCCATATTATATGTTGTAGGAAATTCATATAAAGTAATATTGATTTAGATATCTAAGTCCATGATTTCAAAATGGAAAGTTTTTGTCCCAATTTAAGACATATGGTATGTAATATAGCATAAGATATAATAATGTATATAAAACATCTTCACTGATACTCTTAGTCAAATGACATTTTATTGATATAACTTTAATTAATGAATGATGTTGGCACATTAATCCTTTTCTGTTTCCCAGTAGATATAATGCTTTATTATTCTGCAATTCTTGAAATTGATAATTTATAAATCTTAATAGGCACAATTTTCAAACAGTGACAGACTTTCATGAGGAGAAAAGACATATTTAGTCATAGGTTTGTTTAAATTAATATTTTCACCATTTGGGATGACAAAGCACAAAAAATTACAATTTCTTTTTATAGAGGATAAGAATAAAATTAGAGCACAAATCTGTAAGTCAGTAAATTAATAGAGTTGAGATTTTTAAAACATCTAGTATTTTAATGCAATGAAGAAAAGAAAACATACAGAATCCCACAACTCATGTCTGCAGATCAATAAAAAGGTACAGACTTGATACATATTACTGCTATGCTTCTTCTGGGTACTTAAATATGGCTCTAACAAAATATAATAGGCCACTGTCAAATTCAGTGTTTTCTGAACCTTGTCGCCCATCAGGATAATTCAGAGTTTTTAAAAATAGAGACCCTTGGGGTTTCATCCTCTAAATTAAGTGTTAGTTGGGATGGAACTAAGAAATGTTTATGTTTAAAAGCATCTCTGGTGATTCTGACATCACTGGTCTGTAACTAGCCATGATATGTGGGAAACACTGGACTGGGTGTTCCTGGATCATTTGGCTACTATTTCCAAATACTGTAAATACTGTGTGTTATATTATATATTCCAACTTTTCAATTATCTTTACTTATTCATCAAAATGAAATGTTATTAATTAGACCAATACTTTGAAGTGATGGTAGCCTAATAATATTCCTTGATAAATGCATGGTGGTCATTTTACCAAAATTAATCAGATGAATACATAAAAGTTTATGGCTGTCAATTGAATAATACTTCTTATCATGAATAATGCAAATGGGTTTATTGGGGTCCTAACATTTTAAACTACATACATGTCAAACTTAATTAACTCTGCTTTTATAACCACCTACAGAATGTCTTACCCTTTTTTCATGCACATTAAAAGATGCAAAACTCTGAACTGTTTTCCACAAACTAACATAACATATATAGGCTATCTTACAAGTGAAGGCTAATTGCTAAAGGTGAGATTAGGTAAGTTGAAAAGTGGTGCTGGACATCAAACAAGTGGGAAAATTTGTGCAAGTTTTTAATCAATATTTTGATAGGTTATTATAGTTCAATATATCTACCCCCTACATTAACTTCCGTGGTTGTGGAGTATAAAAAAAAAATCAAGCAAAACTTTATCAGTGATAATCAACCAATTTAAGAGAGAAATTCCACATATGGCCTAAAACCTGGGGGCTACCCATTGTTGGGATCCTTATTACTGAAATTCACCATCAATCTAATAGAAGCTAAAATATAAGATGTACATGAGGACTGCACATCTTTCACTTTTTGCACTTATTTGCATTTTTAATCAGCAAGAATGTTGAAAATTAATTTTTATTTCAATAAAAATTCAAAATTAGTTTCAATAAAAGTCAAGCTGTTAATTTCTTACCTGCTGAAAATATTTTTTAAAATATTTGTAGAAGTGATCTAAGTTATCTTGATGACTGGCATTTTTTTTTCCCTCAATGAGACCATCAGCAGTAAAAGGAGGAATTAAACAGGAAGTATTTATCAGGTCTCATTCTTATATGCTTTTACTGAAGTGTATTTCTCTCCCTGATCAATAGCTATGCATTAGAGAGGACAGATATAGATCTTATATCTATACACACACACACATACACGTATACATATATATAAAAATACAGATATTATACGTATGTATATGTATAATAATATAAAGAGTAGTTTCTAAATAAATATTTGTCTAGAAATTTGACTGAACTCTGTGGGTGGAGGGACAAGATCTTTTATTCATCATGATATTCCCAAATCCCAGTTTCTGATAGAGTAAAGACTCCCCAAATCCCCATATCTTAAAGGGATATTTATATCCTTTCTATAGAGGCATCCAATTTCAAACTTACTTTGGTTAAAATCCCTGCATATTTTCTTTCCCATTGACCAAAGTGGAGAAGTATCTTTAAAACTGGTCAACCCTAGCAAGCTATTTAATAGCTACAGTGAATGCTTTCTTACTCAAAGATCTCATCATTAAAGCTAACAATTGTTCCAGGAATCAGCATTATTTCAGCAGTTTTCACCAGCTATCTTTAAAACTAGTCTTTGTATAGGTGAATAGGTATAGAAATTTCCTTTCTCTATAATTTAAGCTAATTCATAAAAATACACTAAGCTAGGTCATTACTCAGAGTTAAATACTTTCAGATTATAACTGAGCCCTCTCAAATTAAATGGCATTTAGCTCACTAAATGTGTAATTTACTTAAAAGTATTAATAGTCTTGAGAGAATTAGTGCTTATGCTAAAATATAATTACAAACTCTCTGGCCATAAATTATTTTTCTAATACCATCTGAGACTCAGAAAATGTGTCTAAAGGCATGCCATGGCCTAATCTGGGTAGCAAAATTATAGGGGATTATCTCTGGAATTGGTGGTCCTGTCTCAAATCTACCATTATAATAGGGAAAGTAATGTTTAAACAGTTTTTGCATTATTCTTGTTCTTAAGATACTCCATTTATACTCAAATCACCCTAAAAAGATAAGAATCTATCAAGTTTATGAAATAAAACTTTCTGAATTCCCAGGTTGTGGCTCATTTCTCAAAGGGGATGTAGATGACTCATTCTGCCTAGTGTATAAATAATATCATTGCATAATGCCCAATTCTTCTAGCAACTAAGTTGAAATATATAGAGAATCATATTCATGCTTTTCCACATTTTCTTTGTACTTCTCAAGTTGTGGAGCTTGGACTTAAGCCAGTACTTAGAATGAATGGAGGATTGATCAGTAGTTACTGTGATCTACATTTCTTTATCCTAGGGCAACTATATTTTCATACACATTACAATTTGATACAAGCTTGCTGACAATAATTAGAAAATTCAGGCAATCAAAATACAAATAAATCAATAATAGTTACACTACCTGGAGAGAACATTCCCGTGCTTTCACATGGAATATAGGATGGCCCTCGCACATTGGTGGTAGTGGAGACAGCCCATCCCAGTGTGATCACAGAGCTGTAGAACAATGCACATCAAAGAAGCCAGAACAGCAGAAGGAGTTAACAGTCTCTCAAAGGATTTGTTTAGGAGGACTTCCAAGATATCTACAGGGACTTGAAAAATACTTGAAGAGGTGGCTACGTATTTCTGATCCTGTAATGGCAGGTGTGGGCAGAGCTGGTGAAAAAGGGATTACTACTTTCTAATTTCCACTCTGGCTGGAGTGGCCTGGGGAAGCACACACTATAATATATGTTATGAATATGTGTGTTTTTCCATTCTATATCACACAATGGCATTAGTGTCATTTCTAGAAGAGTGTATTGTGTATTCAAAAGGCCAAAATATAGTCCCTTCTAAACTAGAACAAGTATAATACTTATTCTGATAAGTTCTTGAATTACAATATATGGCTACTTGGCTAGCTTAATCTATTTTCTTAAATTCATTTCAGAGTTAATAGCCCTGAAAATTAAGAAATCTTTGAACCATTTGAAAAAGACATACTTTGTGCAATAGCTGAAACAATTTTAAAACACACGGAGAAAATACTACCCTTCATTTATTTAAAGGAGTTAAGAATTGCTTCAAGGTACTCTAACTGATAGAAAATGTGGGTAATATCAGCTAATCATATTTCAACAATAAGAGGGTTAAAGGACCTTGATGCTCATTATTAAAAAGGAATGTGGGTGTGGTAGAAACAGCGTGTGCATTTGCACGTGTGGATGCATGTGCATGCACGTGCATGTGTGTGTGTGCACATATAATAGTTAGCAAGGATATTATAGGACAATAAAACATGACACAATATTGTCATTCCAGAGTTGTTGTGTGTTATGGGTCCTTCAAAGGACTCAAATTTTATTTTGTTGTATTCTATTGGGAGAAAAATAATTTTTATTCCAAAGCTAAGTTAATGTTTTCATGTTGCGTAATCAAAATGATGACTTTGATCTAATGAGATTTTATAAGCACATTAAAAATTATACCCTTATAATTATAAACGTACCATTAGAAGACTCTTTTTCTTAGAAACTCCATTATAAACTTAAGAATGGGTTCAATTGCTATTGTGTCAAGGATTTCTCAAAAACATCAAAAGGAAAACTTTTTTATATTTAGGTGAGATCTTGTAAACCTCTTTGAAATTATAAATGCAAGATACTTATTAAGTGATTTTACACTTCATTTATTTTTCTTACCCAATGCTTTTTACATGATGCTTAGTTGTTTTGTTTTGTTTTGTTTTTTTGCAATCTTCTGTCTCATTTCCCCCAACCCAAATAATTTGACACACATCGTTTCAAATAAATTAACATCCTATCTCAGTGGACTCCTTTGGCCAAAATAGAAAGTTCAAATCCTAATTTGTGGGCTGACACATGTGGCCTCCTCTATCCAAGATATAACACGTTATTACACTTTGCACTAACAGACACTGAAGAGCTATGAGCCTTCTTTCTTATTCTTGTCTTTTAAACTGAGGTTTGAATTGACGTATACCTGTGATCCTGAATAATACAGGTACTGTAGACTGGAATGTAAAAGAGACAAAAATAAGGTCCAAATGGTACAGATACTAGAGGTAGTGTGGTAAAGGTGTTTAAAATATTATCAAAAGTACGGGCATGTCTTTAAAAAAACAGAATTGTGGTGGGGGGTATGTGTGTGTGTGTCTGTGTGTATGTGAGAGAGAGAGAGAGAGAGAGAGCTAGAGAGAGAGACAGAGAGAACAGGCAAAGGAGAGAAAGAACAAATCCTAATTTAGCTTTAGATGTAGAACTATATGTGAAAGGTGGTAGGTAATCATGTCATTAGTTTTACATTGTTACATGACCTCACCATCTGATTGTTTTTATAGAAATACTAGCAGAGTCATATGTGTTTTAAAAAAGAACTAGGAGAATTCATTAGGATGACTTACTTCTTTCATAAATAAAAACTGGATTGACTTATTTAATACATGTCTTGTAAGAGCCCATGTGTCAGGCAGAAAACCAGACTCTCTCTCAGAGAAGACTTCTTCAGATCTTAAAATTTTGGTCTAAATATTTTAACTGAGCTTAAATGTGTTCAAAAATTTGCCTTTACTGCCTTTCAACATCATGTAACCCTAGATTTATAAACACAGAAAAGCATGGAATAGAAGAAAAAGGTCGTATTTGGAATCGCAGACATGTAAGTCTATTTCTCAGCTCTAGTACAGGTGCCTCTGATTCTATTAATATGGGAATAAGTTATTAATGAACATACAAGCTTAAATTTATAAAATTTAGAGAAATAAATCTATCTGAAAACAGCTGATAATTTTTAATCTATTGAAACTTCTGATCAGGGAAGAATAGATATCAACAAATCACCTTTTATGCAAAAGACTTTCTGCCCACGTTTTAAATCAATGAGCTTTGTTCCTAAATGAAAAACTAATTGTGTATGTACGTGTGTGTGTATTTATATATAATCTTAGCTATTTTATGCAATGATTTACATAACTCACTAAGTTTAAAAGTGTAATAGCATTCCAAATTTTTTCCTATGATTCATTTAAGATAACAGCATCTATTTCTATTGTAGTTTACATGGGAAGAAAGAAAGACCCAGGCTGTGTATATGATATGAGATGGCAAAGAGCAAACTTCATGAACAGAATATGCTGTCTCCTATGTTCCACTTTTCCCTTATGATATTGCAGCAAATTTAATCTTACTAGTTTGAGACATAACATTTCAATTAGCATAGCTAATAATTTAGAAAAACAATTTTGGAGGCTTTTTAATATGATAGGCAACTATGATAGTATAAGTAAGAATTAGACACAGTTCATGCTTCAAAAACTTACAATCTCTCATGTGAAGCAAATAGAAATACAGTAATGAATTAATGAGGTAAGTGTAGAGATTGTGATGTGCCAGGGTAATACAGGAGGGAGTCCCCCCCAAAAAAAAAACATTAAGCAAATCTGTTGGTATGTTAGAAAAACTCCTGTCCAAAGGGCTCATATAGCTATCTTCCTATTACTTCCCCTCTCTCTGATAAATAAATTTTATATTCTCTGGAGTGCTGTCTGGGGTAATTTTACAAATCACTTTTTTTAAATTATAGCATAGGGTTCAGATGGAATTAGTAACAGACGCAAGCTGCCAACTTCGGTTTCCTATGTGAAAGCCACTTGTTCTCAAAGGGTCTCCACTTTCTAGGCTTGCTTGGTTTTTGTTTTCTGAGTCTGGTTCAAACTTTACCATATGTTCTTAAAAAAATTAACTGCTTAAGAGTTGATTTATCTTGTCTGCATTGAATAGCTTATTATCTTTAACCATGCATCTACCTGGAGTATTCTTTTGATGAAGTTTTACCAAACAAAATGCTAACTAGACTTTCTTTTAACCTTAACAAATACTTCATGTTCACATTTGTTTTGCTAATGTCAGAAAACAGGTATCATCAAAGATAAAAATCATTTAATAAGTTAATATTGACAGTACTTCTTTTATTCTAAAGTTTTGTTGTCTCTTAAAAAGATAGGCCTTTATGTTTTTCAGATCTAGTTTTATAGGTCTGTAACAGATTGTCTGTTGCTAAGCATTCCAGAAAAAGAAATGTAACTTAGAGGGTACAAAAAGAAAATTATAAAATCCAGTGAAAGAAACATAAAAATTGAATACATCTAAAAGTAGTAAGTTATAAGAAGAATAAATTATGCTACTTTAAGCCAAGGGTTAATTGTCTTGATGTTCTTTGAATATAAAATTATAATTTAAGCCAAAAATAATTAGGCCAGTACATAAAATGAAAATAATTCTGAAAATGGTACCCTATTATATTTACTGCCAAGTGTTTATTTTTATTCTACAGATAGTCACAGAGAAAACACTATTAGGGGAAAACATTGAAAACTTACATAGTTAGAACTGAAGATGATAGGTAAATAAGTTTCACTGAGGAATATTTCAAGAACATGTAGGCATTTTGTAAGAGAGTATGTTGAATGTACAATAACTACTTACAGTGAATATTTCCAATAGGATAATATAACATTCATTCTTTCAGGATATTAGGCAAGGAAAGATATTCTTGCAAGTCATTGCCAATGTCAATAGACAACGAACATTGTCTAAACAGAGATGTCATGGCCCTCATTTTTTGTCTTTCTTTTTGAGGAGTGAATGTCTCCATCTTGTCCTCTTTTCTATATATATGTTCTTCTTGTTTTTAAATTATCTTTCCTAAGAAACTTCACTACATATTCCTGCCCAAGTATATCAGTTTGTCTATGTCATTGCTTCTGTCTTTTATCTCCTCTGGTTTGTGACTCCACTACTTAGTCTGGGTCCCCCTTTCTTCTGGCATCTCCACTAGATCCTGAGCCTGAACTTCAAACATTATACACTATTGACGGCACTTAAGGATTTACTAACACGTGCTTTTCATACATGTACAACCTCTGTTCTACTGTCTTAGATTTCTCTTTTCCACAATTACCCTTCTTAAAGAGGTAGTCCAACTTCACTGTTTCCACTTGCTTTTCAAGTGCAAAAGCTTGTGGAACTTGCTTGTGGAAAAACGTGTTTACTCCATACTCATTGCAATCTGGTTTCCTTTTTAGTGAATTAAATCCAAAATCCTCTTCTTAGTTCACATCTAATCTTTTAAATATATGACATAATATGTGACATAATATGACTCAAGAACAACCCCTCTACTCAGCATGGAGGTCTGTTGAGAAAACAGACTACAGCTCACCAGAAGAAATCAACACATGCTGTTAAAATCAGCTAATTGAACTGCTTTACTCTAAATATAAATGTCTTAAATCTTAGCATCTATGATGATACACTAGTCAGTCGTTATTCATTAATTTGTGTATTTAAAAGATATAAAGCCATTATCATGCAGCAGGCATCATTACAGATGCTAAGTTATAAAGCTGAGAATCATATGGTCCCAGCATTTGTGAGGGGAAAAAGTACACAAATAATTGTAATAAAATGTGTTATGCTATAATAGAGATATTTGCCATTGAAGTATGATATCATAGAAGATGAGTCACTTACAAAAAACCTTTAATACATATCATTGTGTCCAAGTATAAAAAAACAACAAAAAGTATTCAACATAAATCTTTTTATTTAAAAGGGAATAAAAAATTGGCTTCTAAAGATTTTTGTGTCAATGACATCAAACATCACTCACTCATTTTGCAAAATAGTCATAAGTATGAAAAACAATTATTTTGAATGTATTATTAATTCTGATTAACATTGTACATAGAAATCATTCATCTTCATTGAACATTCATGACATTGATCATTCAAATAGCACTTCAAAAGCAGAGCATTTGAAATGAGAAAATTTACAGAACTATAGATTTTTCAAGCTGAAGGAAACTTAGAGACTATTTGGTCCACACTCATCATTTTACAAAGAAGGAATTGATGCTCTGGGAGACACTTGCACACAAATTCTCTGAAGCATAACTGAAATAGAAGCGAGCCTGCTCTAGTGCGAGTGACCTTTCTACCAAAATGCAAACTGACCAAAATAGGTTGTCTGTACAGTGAACTGCTATTAAGGATGGAGTTCTTTTGTTGGTTTTGAGGTTTCCGGAGTTGGCTGCTTAATATGATTAGGCCCAAAAATGCTAAGGACTTTACTTCCAATAGTATGTAGAACACTGATAGTCCTTGGTGTGAACTGTTTAGAGAGTTATGCAAAATAAATGCATTTAACATTCCTGATTCACTGCTTGTGAGAGGCAAGCAGTTTAGTGACCCTATACCTAATACCTTTGACCATATGTGGAGAACCAAGGAACATAATGAAGCTGGTTGGTTGTTTCTAAGTTCAGTGGACAAAGTGATGAAAGAAAATGATGTACTCAGGGATGCTAACTCCCGGCTTCAAAAGCAGATACTGAGCCTCAAATCTGCTAAGACTGCCCTGAGTAAGAGTCTTATCCTCTCTGTAGAGAAAGAGTTGAAATTGTGGAAAAACAGACACAAGCTCTTATCATACAAGTGGCTGACCTGCAAGGAAAGGTGCATGCACAACCTCACCAGCTGTCTACTGTTAAAGTGAGGGCATTGATTGGAAAAGAATAGGACCCTGCAACTCAGAATGGGGATGTGTGGGAGGACCCTGATAAAGCTGGAGATACTGAGTTTATAAACTCTGATGAACCTTTTTTGCCAGAAGAAACAGCTTACCCATCCCCAGTAGTGGTAACATCCCCTCCCGACCCATGCTGCCATCAGCCTCTCCACCTTTGTCTGAGGAGATAAACCCTGTGCTGCCTGAGGCAACAGTGATGACCTCCCCTGAGGCAGTTGCCAGGCAAGATAATGTTGATTCTCCTCAGGAGCCACCCCCAACACCTCTGTTTGCTTCTAGACCTATAACTAGACTGGCCTAGCCTCCCAGCCTACATCTTTCTCCCGTGCTGGATGCTTCCTGCCCTCGAATATCAGACTCCAAGTTCTTCAGTTTTGGGACTTGGACTGGCTCTCCTTGTTCCTCAGCCTGCAGATGGCCTATTGTGGGACCTTGTGATCATGTGAGTTAATAAACTCCTATCTATCTATCTACCTATCTATCTATCTATCATCTACCTAATTCGTTCTGTCCCTCTACAGAACAGTAACTAATACAACTGCATACACTCCTTTCTGAAAGTATTTACAATAGCCTGAGAAAAATATTTTAATGAGGACTGTGTGTGTTTTGCCACCACTTCATTTTCTCCAATTATAAAATTATAGGCCAACTCCTAAACACAGTGTTAAACTCCCAGGAATCCTCAAATAGATATTACTTAACATAACTGAGATTGTGTTGCCCTAAGAAATGAAAATAAGGAAATCAAATGCCTAGAAACAGCTTTCATATCTTATAAAAATTACAAGCTGTGCCCCCAAAAATGTCATGGATAATGCCACAAATATTTTCTTTATCTGTCATCTGATCACTTCACTTTAGGACAAATCTATAACTATTTACTTTCCCTTGTAATAATTACTTGCCAGAGGCAGACCAGAATTTGATGTATTCAAACCTGTCACATATGCATATTTACAGGGAAAGCACATCTTCTCCGTGGGAGAGAATTAGGTTTTAAAGTTAGTTCATAAGGCAAAAGTCAATGTATTCAAAACCACCCTGGATGGTCCCTCAGGGAAGCACCAGTCTGAAGATCAAATACTGAGTCCCACTATGTTCACTCCAGGCATTTTTCTTCAGAGTTAGAATATATCACTCCTCCTAGGCAAGAGGACCCAGTAAATGACCTGCCCTGCCATAAGGGCTTTGTCTTATGAAAAGTACATGTACGTTTTGGCCGGGCACGGTGGCTCATGCCTGTAATCCCAGCACTTTGGGAGGCTGAGGCAGGTAGAGCATGAGGTCAAGAGATCGAGACCATCCTGTCCAACATGGTAAAACCCCATCTGTACTAAGAAAATACAAAAATCAGCCAGGCTTGGTGGTGGGTGCCTGTAGTCCCAGATACTCGGGAGGTTGAGGCAGAAGAATCACTTGAAGCCGGGAGGCGGAGGTTGCAGTGCACCGAGATTGTGCCACTACACTCCAGCCTAGCAGCCTGGTGACACAGTGAGACTCCAACTCAAAAAAAAAAAAAAAAAAAAAAAAAAGAAGAAAAGAAAAGAAAAAAAGAAAAGTACATGTACTTTTTAATGTATGAAAAGTGTCTTTATCAACTAGGATTACATTCAGCATTACAGAGTGCTCACTTCATGAGAAGCACACATTTTTCAAGTTTCCGTATTCACATTCTCTTAGGGGGATATACACTCATTGCAATGGATTCCTGTAAGATTTCAGTGGTTATTTGTGTCCCATATTTTTGTTGTTGTAGAACATGTGTGACTGTATTTATACAAGATACATGTGCAACTGATGCCATTCCACTTACTACATACACTTTCTCATATATCTATGTTTTTACACTGACATAGATGTATATCAGTACTCAACTGTACATATATGTGTAGTGTAAGAAATGTTTTATGGTATAAGTTTGTTTCAGGAAACAACTGCATTTTGTAAGAATAAAATTATAATAGTAATGCAGTTTATAAAATATGTAATTGTTGTATAATAATTTGTCTGATCTTTTTCCCTCCCTGGGAGAAACTTTCTTTTTTTTGAGACTCAGCGGCGCTCTGTCGCCCAGGCTGGAGTGCAGTGGCACAATCTCGGCTCACTGCAAGCTCCGCCTCCCGGGATTCACGCCATTTTCCTGCCTCGGCCTCCCGAGTAGCTGGGACCACAGGCACCCACCACCATGCCTGGCTAATTTTTTTTTTTTTTTGTATTTTTAGTAGAGATGGGGTTTCACTGTGTTAGCCAGGATGGTCTCGATCTCCTGACCTCGTGATCCACCTGCCTCGGCTTCCCAAAGTGCTGGGATTACAGGTGTGATCCACTGCGCCCAGCCAGGAGAGACTTTCTAGACCGTTATAATTGATAGGAGTGTTTTTATTATTAATACCTGATTTTGTGCTAATAAAATGACTTATGCTGGGCCTTTAGGTAGTTTTAGAATAAGAGATGGTCATGTCAAAAATATGAAGCATGTGATTAGTGGATTGGGGCTTTGATCCATGTAATATTTGACTAAACTCCTGACTCCAGTGAGAGGAGGGGTCTACAGATTGAGTCCAATCACTTGGCCAATGATTCACCTAATCATACCTGCATGATAAAACTCCAATGAAAACTTTGGACACCTGAAGTGAACTTCCTGGTTGATGATATGCACTGATGTGCTGGGAGTGTGATACATCCTGATAACAAAGAAGCTTCGAATTTGGGACCCTCCCATTCCAGGGCTTATGTGTCTCTTCATTTGGCTGGTCCTGATTTGTGTCCTTTCTACTGAAACTGTAATTGAAAATATAGCACTTTCCTGAATTCTATGAGTTGTTCTAGTGAATTATTGAACCTCGGTGGAAAATGTAAACCTTCACATTTATAGACACTTGATCAGAAATGTAGGTGGCCTGGCAACCTCAGAGCTTTCAACTGATGTTTGAAGTGAGCATAGTCTTGTGGATGCCTGTGTCCTTAAACTGTAAAGTCTTCACTAATTCCAGGTAGTGTTAGAATTGCATTGCAGTAATCATGTTCCTAATCTGACTAACACTAGGTTTAAATGAACAGATTAAGTTGCTTGTTTAATATGCAATTCATGTAAACTTCCTCAAGAAGCTGTACCCACTAGGGGGTGGATAAAACATTAATTTAATCCAATCTGATAATTTAAACAGTTTCTTGAGATAAAGGACTTCCATATCTCCTGCTCTGGCTACTCTCTGAGATGACAGTGCAGGGTACAGGTCATATATAAACTCATGAAAAAGGACAAGAGTCAGAGGCCTAGAATGTGCTATCTTTTGCCTCTTCTGTCACCAAGGCACTGTCCTTTGTTTGTCTGATGGTGGGTCTCCTTTCTTGTATTCAAACATTTGTCTGGGGTTAATATAACTTGGGATCTCTGTTGAAGCCTGGTTGCCATTGCCAGTTAGACTTTCCTTAGCTAAGCCCCTAGCTCTATAGAGCTTCCTGAATGGGTGGCCGGCCCTCCACCTTTACTGCTGGGTTAAGTTGCTTTTTCCCATGGCTGGCCCAATTGCAGGCCTTCAGGCACTCAAATCTGCAGCTTTCAGCGTGTCCTCTCAGGGAGATTTGATCTGAGAACTCATAAGTCTTTCCATCCTACAGGGGATACAAGGGAGTGTCTTGTCTCATATACAGAACAAGAATGCATGATGAGAAACCATCCCTCCACCTTGATATGCCTTTCTTTTTATCAAATATGTCTTACATCAGCTTCATGCCTGGCCTTCCTTTTCTTTCATTCCCCATCTTGATGGAGAGGAATAGACTCTCTACCCTATTCTCTACAGTGTTACTCAGTGTCAGAGGTCAAAAACTACATGGTATAATGGGGAAATTAAAACAATTCAGATTAATTTCTTCAAAATGGTATCTTTTGTTAAATAAAGATAAATATTCATATTTATATATTTAAAGAATTAAAACATGTATGTGGCCAAAATAGAAAATCACTGTTTTGATAAAAATATATTAGATATTGTTCTACTTTTCTTCATAATGGTATTCAAATAGGACAGCTAAAGACAAAACAGTATTTAAACTATTTAATTTAGTTATCAACATGCATTCATTTTGAATCATGATTTTTAAATAATATTGCTGAAAATTTAAAGTAGTGTGGTTGGTGAGAATCATAGCTTCTTTCTATGTGTTCATATTTCATTGAATAATAGAGTTGCTTTTTTTATCTTTAACAAATAAAAACATGATCAATACCTAGCATTAGATTTCTTACAGTTTGAAGAAACTTTATACCATATTGGTTCTGCTGTACAAATGAGAGATAAAATTGCTATTTTAAGATGAGAATTGTACGTAACTTTTATCTTCCCTAACAAAAAGTAATGTGCATTTACTCCACAACGATTTGAAAGTGTGAATAAAAAGTGAAATAATCTAAACTCCGACTACTCCAACAAAAAAGCCTTTAGTTTCCAATACGTAAAATCACTGAATCCTATGGTTCAGAGAAACAAAACTAGTTGCTAATATCTTTCCAGGTATACTTGCAGATTTTTCAAAATGCATTCATTGAAAAACATTTATAACAATAATATTACACTGTAGAGGAATATTGTGTCCTATATTTTAAATTTAACACCAAATAATAAACAAAATTAGAATATTAAACAAGTTTGGAACATTGTCATTGTGGAATTAGGAAAGAACTATATAATAATACCAATAGCTTCTACTTACTGGCACTTAATCAATACAAGGATACTGCAAAGAGCTTTATTTATATATGCTAAAATTTTATTTAATACACAAAATATAGGAAGTAAGTGATATTATTGTTCCTTTTACTGATTTTTTTTATAGATAGGTTAGAAATGATTATGTCAACCATCCAAGGTTACAAAGCTGGTAATAGGCAGTGAGGGCATTTGAACTCTAAACTATCCACAATTTAAACCCCAAGTTTGATAACTGAGAGAATGAGCCATACCTATAAGCTCTTTCTCCCTGTTTCCAAATCTAGACACAGGCTAGCCAGTTATCCTGAATTATTTCAAAACCCAGCAAAGCAAGTGTTCACTCTTTTCCCTTCCCCTTATTTTCCAACCTATGCTCATTACTACTTCCTATTTCTCAAATATATGATGGCTAACCATATGGTTAACATCATATATATTATCTTGGGAATCAAAGTTGATGTATTGAAAGACAAGTTTTCACTAAACCCAGTGATAATAGAACAAGAGATGCTGTTTTTTGACTTGACAATTACATTTAATATTGATTTGTATGTTTTCCTCAAATGTTGATAATATTTTTTTCAAAATTCATTGGCCCCATTTATTCCTTTGAAAAATCCACACTAAAGTTTTTTTCTCCTCCCCCTTCACTTATTGCCAGACTAAATTTAGAGAAAGACAAGTGCTGTGTTGCCAAATCGTGAAATGTGTTTGGGCGAGGTGATGAGAGTTGGTTTGTGAGCAGTAAGGGCTGCTGCTATTTTTGCCAAGAGAAGTATAATATACATGACTCTTTAAAAATTATCTATTGTGTGTCTTTTAAGCAATCTTGGTTTTAAAATCTATTGTGGGTCTTTTATGCAATCTTGGTTTTAAAAATTGAAGCATTCTTTAACATTCATCAGTTGTGAAAATTTTTCTTAAAAAGGGGGAATTTATCTCATTCCTTTAAAAATAATTTTATAATTACATAAAAATATAATATTTTATAATATATAAAATATATCAATTAATAAAATTTATAGGTAAAAATTTATGTATTAATTTCAAAATAGTAACTGTAATGTGGATTATAAAAACAGTTTCACCATGTCTACCAGGAGATATCATCCCATCATAGAAAGCCGGTTCGAAACTAACTGAAGATATGATCTCTTACTGGTTTATATTCTTCTAAAGTTTTGACTGGCTAGATTCATTGAAATCTAGATTCACAAGGTATTTTCATTTATATGGTCATATTTAATTGCATCCCCTAGTAAAAAAAATCATCTAGAATATTTATTCTATTCATTATGGTGTAACAACTTGCATTTGATTTTTTTCATACTGAGAATTTTTTTCCCTACTCTACTGTGCTATGATTACATGAAATAGCTATGATACCAGCATTTATAGAATCTAATTAGAGTATGCCTATGTGGAGAATGATTCCAGGATTGAAAATTTCTTGCGTAAAATGCTTTAAAATATTCTTCCAAATCAACTCTGATTTTGAATTTAATTGTGGTGGCCCATTACTGCTTTTAACATTTCTGGACTACATTCTTGGCATTAAACTTGTCTTGGGAGTGGAAGGAAGAAGGAAAAAATATCCCAGTAACTAGTAAACAAAAACAGGCAGAATATTAGAAGGAAAATATTCATATTCATCCTACCAACTCTCCCTGCTGCCATTTGCAACGTAACCGAGCAGCTTATTTGAAGAGTCTATTATACTGGTTCAAGGACTGGGAAGCAGACTCCTTGGGTTGAAATCCCAGCTCTTCACTTACAAGTTGTGCCATCTTAAGCAAGTTACTCATCTGGAAGTAGTTTAACAAGCAAATAACCTAGCATGCTGGATTATAATAAAGGTCAACTGGTTAATATGCATGGGTAAACCACTTAGGACAGAACACACAGGGTACACGAAATATATGTGTTTCTAAAGTAAAATAATCTCATTCCTTGTGTTTTATAACCTTGAAATAATTATATCCATTTAATAATCTACTCATTCACATATTCAGAAAACATTTACAGAGTACTATAACTGTTTTTCACTTTTTTTCTGGGCCTAGAATAATTTTGTCCAATGTGACAAGCAACAATTTTTGTCAACACATTGTAGGTATTAAGAATTGAATAAAAGAGAAATCCAGTGTATTCCATCTACTTCTTTCATATACTGAAGTGGCATTCCAAATGAAATGTTGTCTAATTCCGTATCTGAGCCAAAGTGGTAAACCCAATGCTGGATCATGTAGTCTTAATATGCAAGAGCACTAAAGAGAGAACCTGTTTTAGGGTATCCCCCAGGACATAACAGATATGCAGATCTGTCTGATCACCTTGTCACTCTGCTACAGCCATACTGGTCTCCTTGCTTTGTTAGGACATGTCAAACAGTCTTCCACCTCAGGAGATTCATATTTGCTGCTCCTTGTCTAGAGCACTACACTTCTCCTAATCTCCCTACTTCTATCCCTGCTCTGACACACAATCTGCTTGACCCATGTCCTCATCTCCTTCAGGTCTCAACTCAAAAGTCAAGTTCTCAGTAAGCCTTCCTTGGACCACCCTTTATAAAATAGCAACTTCTCCCATATACTCAGCATTTTTGTCCTGCTTTGTTTTCATCTTTATCACTATCATCTTGTAATATAATAAATATGTGTTTCCTTAAGTATTGTTTTCATTTTACATGTAAAGACATATTTATTTTCTTTATGTATCCTTTCCCATACAGTGTAAGCTCAATTAGAACAGTCACTCTATTTGTATACTCAATGCCAAAAACAGTGCCTACCACATTTCACATGTCCAAATGTTTAATAAACTTTAGAATAAATGTAGTTACTTTATCTATTTGCCTGTGTCTTGGGCTATTTGCTTTCTTTTGTGCAAACTAAATAGAACCTTCAGCAACCTGGAGTTATGCCCAATGAGCACTACAAATTAGTGGTAGTTCTCTAGCAGCAATGGGACATCCTGGTGCTCGGATCTGTTTTTTAAACATCTTTTCCCATTAAAAGGAACTGAGATCCTTTGAAGAACTGGCTGATTTCAGGTCTAAAGAAGGCGAGTCTGAGATAGTTGTGTGTTTGTGTGTGTGTGTGTTCAGAAAATACGCATACAAAGACTAATGGAAGTATGTCAAAGGACATATGGATCAACTTGAAGGAGCTTTCACTGGCAAAATTTGGGATGACTTGTGTACTAAAAAGAAGTGAGTGTAATTTATTTTAATGCAACAAAGAAAGAAAAACACACAAGTGTATTAATATTGAGAAAGAGAGAGAGAGAGACTGAGACTCATTTGCAACACTGGAACTAATACAGCTTCATTGGTTTCAGAGAAGACAATAATAAGTTAATTAAATGACATGTCCAAAATGTCAAATATGACTTCAGATTTTCAGAGCGTGTTGCAGATTAATTGGCAGAAACAGCATGTGTGTACTTTCTATAAGCTCTCAACATGAAGGGTGGAGGCCACAGACTTAACAGAAGAGGGAGCACCACACAAAACAGTAGCATATCTTATTCTGTATTTTTTTAAATTAATGATGCCCTACAGAGTGGGTACAAAGCTGTCATTCACATTCTCTGCAGTGGTGAGAAAATAGTCAATTTCTTGCTAATAACAACACAAAAGTGGTTTATACTTAGCTTAGATCACCATTCTGGAATGCTAACCATCTATGTTGAAAAAAATGTTTATAGACATCCATTCTTCTGCTTCTCAAACCACATTTGGTATTAGCAAGAGTACATTCTCAAAGAAGGAACTGCAGAATCAGTAACTACGTTCCATAGGCAGTCTCTATTTCTAGGTTATTTCCGGTAAATGTGAATCTCCACACTCAGATTTCAGTGCTTTCATCTTGTGATTCTGATATTTGGTTTAACCACCACAATCATGAAGCACGCCTCTATCTCCCCAACTATGAATGTATACTCCCCCAAAGAGAACAGCATGTCTTTAATCACTGATGCCAGGGGCTTCAAAATTGTTAATTAAAATGCTCCTGTAGAACAGCAGTTAATCCTAGTCCTCAATGATATTAAATTATCTTTAAAATATTTATTGTGGTTAAAGAAGCTTTTATCGACTCCAAGGTCCTACTGTGGTCAGTAGTTCTTTGTAACCTAAAAACAGCCTAATATCATAACTGAAAGAAAAAAGAAACAATTTGTAAACTGCTCTATGCTGGAAACACTCAAAGTTGGATTTGAATCATTGACTTTCACCCTGTTATTAGAGTTTTACTTAATATGTCCAGATCTCAGATCATAATTTTGGCTTACAACTAGACAGATGGTACTCAATTACACATTTAATGCTACATTTTCTAATGTAACAATACAAAAATAGTTATCAGGGGCTGCATATCCATTTTCTGTAGACACCCAGGAGAAATAACTTTCACATTTCCTCTTTTATCATCTACTTCTATGCAGCCAGAAGGTTGCATGCCACTCCTTACCATCTGTCAATGTATTGCTTGCTAATATATTTTTCTTTAATCAGAGAGTTGATGGGAAATTCTGGATAAGATTCTATTTAATAGCAAAAGATGATCTTTTTTAAAGAATTAGATTATACTTGAGTACTAAAATTACATGAAACATTATTGACTTTCTCCTTAATATTTCAGATGGCTCATCAGAGTTTTGATATTCCTTGTATTTTTTTTAAAGAAAGAGCTTACAAAAATCCCATAAAATAGAAAATGATCAGAATCAGAAGAGGTGATCCTTATTTCTATGCCACTATGTTCACCATCCCTGGTGTAAAAGATTGCATCCTTCTATTAAGACCAATTGAATGCAATAAAAAATTGCAAAACCTACTAAGTACCTTTTTAGTCATATCTCCAGAATACCCCTTGACTTTTCAGTTCCCATGAATAACACAGGTGTAAATAAAATTTTGCCTGTAGTTACCATGGTGTTTTTATAGATGTTTTATTATTATTGGGAAAAAAAAACACCACTCTTCTGATAGGGCTTGCATGCAATTAGTCACGTGTATTTATAGAAACAAAGTCCTAATTTAACTGATACTTTTATGGTTCACCTTACTCTTACAGATGCAAAGTTTAATTGTTTACTGCTGTATGCCTTTGTGTTACCAAGGGTTAGATAACATGTAACCAAAAAGATTTTGACTTTTCTCCTCTTTTCATGGAATTGTATTAAAACTAATTTGAATGCTAAATAAATTGATGTTTCTCTTGGTTCTGAAAACTGGCAGAATATTTTCTGTGAAGCAAAAGAACACACACTCACACCTCTGCAATTTATGCAGAGGATGGTTATATAATCATTTCACACAGA
The DNA here is from genome assembly GCF_029289425.2 of Pan paniscus. NCBI lineage: Eukaryota > Metazoa > Chordata > Mammalia > Primates > Hominidae > Pan > Pan paniscus. The sequence continues at coordinate 89,617,082 of NC_073259.2, forward strand.
TGAACTCTAAAATTTAAAATGCAATATTTGTGAGACCACTGACTTTTAAATCACCTAAGAATGTTACATTTCTATCTTGTTGTTGATTTGTAAATGCACGTTTAATCATTACTTTTCAATATCCCCTTATCCACAATGGAAATAGTTTCTGAAAGTGAAGATATATGTATTTAAGATATCTGGAAACTATAGATGGTGAATGTAATCGTTCCACCAAATGATTCTCACCACTCCTCTCATCAGTTAGGTTTTATGACAAAGCAGATAGTTACAAATTCATTACTACTGCTGAACAGCCAACCAATGCAAGCATAGTGCTGTATAATAATTTTTATTCAAAGTGTTTCATGAGAAATTTAAAGTCTCAATTAAGCTTATGAGTCTTAGATTATAAATATTGGCAATGTGATCAGACCATATTTAACAGGTATTTATGAAACATTTATTTCGTCATCAGCACTATGATAGACATCGGTGATATAAAGGTGAACAGAAAGATACATGGGCTCTGCTCTCTGGAAAGTTCCATTCAAAAAGAGAAAAAAGAATATATATAAATGTATAATTATATACTGAGATAACCTGTATGAAAGAAAAAATATGGGGTTATAAACCTATAAAACAGAGCAACATGATCATATCTATTTGGTCAGGAAAGGCTGTTATATTAGCTATGATGAGGTTCAGTTGCATATGTAAGTATCACGAAATAAGAGTGACAGAAATGAGAAAGAAGTTTACTACTCTTTTATAAAAAAGACTACTGAATATAGGTGTTCCAAGGTCATGCACAGAAGCTGCAAGTTGACAAAGGTCCATACTCCTTCTCTTTTGTTTCTGCCATTTTAAGCATGTGCTTCCACTTTATAAACAAAGATGGCTGGTTGAGCCCCAGCAATCAGCTTTGCATTCCAGTTAGCAAGTAGAAGGAAAGCTTTATGCAACCTGTTCCCTTACATTAGCAGGTGAACACTTAGTCATACAGCCAACCATAGCCATCCCATTTCACGTGACCACACCAGCTTCCCTTCAGTTTTAAGTTCCCTTACAATTGAAGGGAAGCTGGTGTGGTCATGTGAAATGTGCCTGATTAAGAATGGGGTGTCCTTCAATAAAGTAGAAGAAAAGAATGGATATTTGGAGGCAGGTAGCAGTACCTATCATAGATGTCTTGAGAAAATGACTTTGGATCTGAGATTTGAAGGATAAAGAGATGTTAGCCAGATGGAGTGAGGAAGGGAAGACTGAAAAGCAGTCCAGACACATGGCTGCACCAGCCTCACTTGCAACTGAACTTGAACTTCCTGTATCCAGCAGTCTTTATGTGGGAAACAAAACTTCTTTCAGTCAATGCCATTTTGTGATTTTTAACATATGTGATTGAACTTAATCCTACCAAATAAAACAACCTTTGCTGACCCTTTAGATAAGGCCTACTTATTCTATTTTTACTGTTTTTCTGGGTCTCATGCATGACTAATGGTTTTTGTTTTGTTTTGTTTATTAATAATAGCAGGTTTACTCTTACCATGAGTTTATGATAGCATCTAATATCACAAACCCAAAAGTAAATAAATCTCTATCAAGGCTATATAAATGTCTTTAGAATGCATACAAATTTTATAAGTAGCTTCTTGAAGTATTTCTTATTGCTGAACTATACCAAAGATTTTGAAAACTTTTAGATAATCACGTCATATTTTAGGAAATTGGAAAGCATTTTAAAACAAGTTATTCAACTAGTATGATTTCATCTGAAAATATTCCCTGTATTTTTTTTTGGAGGGAGGGATTGGTAATTTATTCAAAATAATTTCAAATGCTGTTAATCCAGTCATTTGTTTTTGACACATCCAGACTCAGCATGAATTTTTTTATAATACAGCTGAAGATACTAGAATTTCACATACATATAATATTTCAAGTATAAATTAATTGAGCTGTAGAGATAAGAAAATAAATGTTTATCTAATTTTGTTACTCAGGATAATAAAGTGCTTCACTAAACAGGCTATTTTCCTTTGTAGATTTACTTAATAGGAATTCAAATTCTTTCAACAGAAAATGTTTCCAAAACAGACAAACATTAGAATATCTTGTCTTTCATAAAATAATTATCCCAAATAATGAGCTTAGTAAAATTAACATTCCTCTGCTTAGAGGAAAACCAGACATTATAGTAAAATATTTCACTTTTAAGAAGAGCTTTTAAAAAGTTTATTCTTTTATTGTTTTCCTCCACATTTTCTCTTTGGATTGGTTCCCTCCTGTATGAAAGGTTCCTATCCTGTGCACAGTATTAGCAAGTAGATATAACCGTCAAACATATTTTTCCTACTAAGAAGAAGCCATTGGCAAATGCCAGAGAGCATTCATTAAACCACCATAATAGGAAATATAACCATATGAGTGAGTTGTTCAAAACAATTCAAAGAAGAGAAGGTAGGACACCTGTTGACAAACAACATAGAAGTATATAATGTAAACTTTTTAGAAAAGATTTTCAGCAAGAAAGTTTCATTAAACTGATTTAATGTGAAAGATATTGATGCCTTAAAATTAGAGTATTTATGACAATAAAGTATTTAGGTAAAGTGAGGTGCAAAGATAAATTGGGTGGAGAGGAAGAGCAAGTTGGTTTAGCTAGAAAGGCCGTGTTAGCAGTAATGAAATATAGATGAACATAATTGGTTACTGTGAACTTGTTTAGTGACAACAAAGCTGACTTTCAACTTTGGCAGTTGTATCAGTTAACTATTGTTTTATAAGAAATTATCCCAAAATTTAGTGGCTTATGGCAGTGATTATATTTAGCCTGTTTTTCTGGTTCAGGATTTGGGGGTGGCTTAGTTGAATGGTTCAACCTTGGGATCTCTCATGAGGTTTCAGCCAGTGGTCAGCTTGAGAAGTGTCATCTGGAATCTTTCTATTACTAGAAGATCCACTTCTTTCATTCTGTGAATGAAAAAAGTGTTTCATTCACAGGACCAGCAATTTAGTGCTGGCTACGGGCTGGAGGCCTTAGTGACTTTCTATGGGGGCATCTCTACAGGGCTGTGTAAGTGTCTTTAAGCATGGTAGCTGGTTTGTGAGCAATTTCAAGAGAGGTAGGTAGAAGCTGAAATGCCTTCATGATCTCATTTCAGAAGGCACACACTGTCACTTGCACCATATAATATTCACACAAGGTGACCTCTAATGTAATGAAGAAGGGGTCTACACAAAGGCAGACATATCAGGAAGTGAGGGTGTTTGGGGTTGTCCTTGAGGTTATCAACCAAATTAGGTATTATTATTATCATCATCATCACCATAATGATGAACATTAGAATATCTTGTCTTTCATAAAAAATTATCCCAACTAACCAGCTTACTAAAATTAACACCCCTCTGCTTAGAAGGAAACTGTAAGTTATAGTAAAATATCTCACTTTTAAAAAGAACTTTTAATGAGTTTATTTTATTTTTATTTAAAAAGTTTCATGATGAGGATGATGATCAACATTTTTATTATAGAAAAGCTAATACTTAGTAGCTTACATCATTTCTAATCTTCATAAAATTTCTTTATATCATTTCCAATCTTTATAACAATTCTGTGAGATAGGTTTTATTATTTTCATTTTGTGGTGAGAGCATAGTTAAATAACTTGCCCAAAGTCACATGATTAGTAAATGGTAGCATATCTGTCCATCTGATTCAAATCTCACACTCTTTTAGCCATATCATGATGCCTCTCAGGAAATATTGTCTGCTCTGGGTTGATTTTGCTAGATATCATAAATGCCTGTATAGTGATTGATACACCTCTTAAATGAAGCACAAAGTACAGGAGAAGGAGACACTAATCAACATCAATAATTCAGGTACTTTAAAGTATTGTTTCCCATAATAGTTAAAATACATTTAAAAATAATGCTCATTTTACAATATTAGAATAAGATTGCCAACTTTCTTCTAAGTGAAGCTAAATTGAAAAAAATCTTGAGACAAGTTATTAGTGAATATTTAGCTGGTCATAAACAAGTGCTTTCTTTACGACATTTCTAATATTACATTTTTGTATCAATTTGTAATTTCGAACTTTTATAAAAGCAAAAGTGACACTCATAATAGGCCTTATTATTGAGATGTAGCTAAAGGTAAAAAGATAATGACCAAATCCACTAGGAGGGATTGTGTACTCGAGGAATAGCAACCACATAATACCCCTCTAGTAATGAACATTAACTGTTTTAATCAAGCTCTAATTTGAAATCAGAATTTTAAAAAACTAATCACATTTATTGTAGTGGATAATTTAAAGCTTTTGTTTCATTTTAAACAGATTCTCAGTGACAGATAAATCATTATTTAGGAAGAGATGAATATCATTCCTGACATGGCAATATATTAAGTCTAAGTCTGGAAATTCCTGGACAAACATATGCCCTAAAGGAGGTATAAGCTAAAGGTCATTATTACAGAGGGCTGTTCCACAATTTAATTAGCTTATTTTCATGTGAAAAAAGTAGTTTGGTATCCTCACAATGCATACATCAATTGGAGTTACAAATTGGCTTACGAAGGAAATAATTAAATGACTTCATCACACTAATCAAAGCACATCTTTCTAAAATATAATTATTTATAACTGAAGGAAGGCTCTGTGAATATTTAACCTTCCATTCACCATTCTTCACATAGACGGTACCGTTTGTAGTGCTAAAAATACTCCATCTCTTATACACTATTTTCCAATTTGTGATATTTTTGCATAGGCATCACCTCAGATTCAGATTAAAAATGCTAATTCATTTTCTCCTACATATTTTCTGCATCATCTCTGGAGGTAGTCTTGGTAGTCTGCATTTTGGATAATTATGCATTCTGAAGTTCGAGAATCACTGTAACAATTCCAAGGATCTTTTACTCTGATCCAAGAGAGAGAAGAGATAAAATAAAATGCAGCCAATAAAATCTGAAACTCACAGGCAATTTCTAGAGAGAATTTGAATTGACAGTAACAATTAATTATATTATTAAGAAACAAAGTATTTCATTTAAATATTTGATACTTTAGTAATGATATTAATAAAATAGTACTGTAAGTACACCTGTTTTGCATTCGTGCATGTCAAGCCTCATGATGGGTTCTTTACATATGCAGTATCTCAGTTCACCTTGATGACAATCCCTTGAGGTTGGTATTCCTATCTACCCCATTTTACAGATGTAAAAAGTGAAGTTAGAAAGATTAAATCCCTTGTCCAGAAGGTGGTAAAGAATGATTAACACTCAGCTCTGTATGACTTCAAATGCTATAAGGATTCAATACTAATAACTTTAGGGAAAATGGTTTGCTATTAAAAGAAAATTGAAGCTGATTTGAATAGCACGGTATTGTTGAACATCAAACAGATTGAAATGGAATATCTATATTTTATATAGTATTTATATAAAGTACAGGTAGCCTGATATTAAATACACATTAAATATAAATAAATATATTTATTTTAAATTTTAAAATATTTTAAAACTTTAATGTTAAAATGCTTACAATAAATTATTTCCCTCACTTATAACTTCTCTCCACCAAATAAACAAAAACATCAACAACTACACACATGCATAAATGATAATTATATCCTGTTAGATACTTCATATTCTATAGAAACGATGTCAACTTTAATGAATATATCGCCAACATAAAGCTTGGTACAACATGTGCTTTGTGCCCTTTGAGATAATTACATATATCCTTTATATATTTAGACATTTATTGAACACCCACAATTTGTTCACCTAAAAAAGTGTATTTTTTTCCTTAAGGAACTCACAGAATCATGGGAAAACAGATATGCATAATTAAATCAGATTTGTGGTAATTATTATAATTGAGGTAAGCACAACATTATATGCAATCTCAACAAGAGTAATGGTGAACCTAAATTGAGGGACTGTGACACATTCATATATTGCACCGGACTCTGAAGAAACAGTGAGATTTTAGCACACAGAAGTAGAAAATGGGGAAAGGATGGCACAGAAAGAAAGTGTTAGAAGAAGTGAGGACTGTACAGATGTCATAGACACTTTTTTTTTTTTTTTTTTTTTTTGGTCTTAAAGGAAATCTAAAATCTCCTTGAGCACAATCTGTGGTGTACCTTGTTATAGTAGGTGGGACAGTGTTGGGACAGGGGTTGAGCAAGCCAGGCACAAGACCAGCAGATCACAGCACATACATGATTAAATGAGGTCCAGATTGGGCCAGCCACATTTTCTCTGCCTTGAGTAGAGGGCTGTGAGTACAGTTAAACTATCTAGTGATGGATGACATTGTAAAGAGACTGCCCTTCAGTGCATTCTAGTACAGAGATCTCCAAAGCTGCTTTGATTCCTCCAGGACTTTACGCGCAGGTGCTCTTCTCTGTGAGGCCTCTCCTCCCCATATCATTTAAACTGCACACTCTAACACTCCCTTCCCACTTCCTATGTTCCCTATTTCTCCTTAGCTTTTATCACTGCCCAGCATGCTATACATCATCCTATTTATTTTGCTATTATCTATTTTATCCTATTAGAATATAAGTTCCATGTTTCACTTCTTTGCCGTAATTTATCCAGTAACTAGAATAGAACTTTGTACATAATAGTCACGTGAGTCAAACAAAACAAAACAAAACAAACAAACAAACAAAAAACCCTGATATTTTTGGTTTTCTTTCAGTGTTTCTGTATCATTCTGATACATTTTTATTTTGTTTAATGTGCCCATAAGTTTCTGCTGCTTTCAACTGCAAGCCTCAACTGAATGGTATTTTAAAATGTATAAAATGCCTTCCAATATATTTTCTCTTCAACCTTGAGAAACATATTTACTATTTTTATTACTTTAAAAATAAACTGAACCTCGGGGAAATTCAATATTTGCATATTAACGTTTCAAGTTTAGATATAAGGCCCAAATTTATATTTCCTGCTCCTTGCATTTTGTAGTCCGCCTCATCTAGAAAATCCCCAATATCGAGATTTGACTAAGATTCCATTTTTAATGATTATTTTACTCCAATACTTATTAATTCATATTTATATCCAATTGAAACATCTTGTTTACATTCACTTTTATGTATTCCCGCAGGTTTCTCACCAGACATGGTGAACAATAATAATGTATTCAAATCAAAGAGTCTTGCTTTTGAATAGATGGAATTGAGTTTCTCTTCCATGTTCTTTACCTCAGGCTACATAATGCCTGTGATTTTCTTCATCCTTTCTTCTTAAGATCTATTTTTCACTTAGTAAATTATATTGGCAGCATTTCATATTAAATATTTCTCTATATTTTTTGAAAATGTAATATACTAACTGGCTATATTAATAAAATTAGATTAACACAATATTAAAAATAAGGCTAATTATCTAGGCCTGTGAGTGTATTTGACCTTTCTCTACAAAAGCACAAATTCTCCTACCTTTCGTTTAGCTTATAAAAAACACTATGACTGTCCCTCTCATCATTATCTACAATGGTTGATGTGCTCACACGTCCTTCAACGCATGTTTTATACTGCTACTTATTCTTTCTTATTAGATATATGTAAAAGTTAAATTTGGGGATTACTTAAAAGTGCAAAATACATTAACTTTATTTCAGTTACAATATTTTACAAGGTAAAAAAAAAATCTTCAAATTTGTATTACCAAATAACATCTATTCACTTCACATATATTTTTGGAGTGTCACATATGATGAAATGTCCTGGGAATCATTGTTGAATAAAATACATTTTCTTGGAATTTATGTCTGTAACATGGTACTATAATAACATTAAGCAAAGTACAATTTTCCGGGGAGTTTTTCTATTTTTTTGAGAAGTGAAATATATTTTCAATAAAAATATCACTTCCTATGTTCATTACCTAAAGACTAACCCATATTCAGTCAGTTCAACATTACTCATTAAAACCTTGAATTCCTTGCCTCCTTAATATTTTGTGGCATCTGCCAATACGTATTTCCATTTCAATTCTGTTTAGAAAGATAATCACAGAAATCTACTTAAAAGACAGCTACACATCTATGCTTCCAATTGCACCTTGACTCTCATTGCTGCTAACATCTATTATCCCCCAAAAATACATTATTTCCAATATTTCCCACTCTCCTGAAGCATGCAACGTCATTCCTGTGCCATTTACTTTTGGTACAGTGATTAGGATAAAGCCATTTGATGTAAACTGTTTCAAAATGCTTTCTATCAAGTTTTATTACGTCTCTTTACCCATCTTCTCTTTTCCTTTTTTTTTTCTAAGAAAATGAAGCATTAGTCACTACAAGGTTTATGTTCTAGCTCTTAACCTCACCCTTTTCAATTTCTTCAGCATTCTCTGCCTTCTATCAATAAATACAGTAAAGATCAGAGAAAATACATATTTTCCTTCTTGTCATGCAAATAACCTAGAAGAATATTTAAAAATAAATATAGGATGTTTAAGATTTATTAAAACAAATTGGCCATTGCTTTTTCCAGTAAAACATGCTAAAACAGAAACTAGCCTGTTCTAAGAACAAGGCTCTTAGCTGATGGAGTATTCTTCATAATTACCATCACCAATGGGTTGTACTAAATGAGTGTGTCTGTGTGTGCGTAACACAACATGGAGACAGGGAATGGCATCACTAAAGATCTGGAGGCCTAGGGTCCACAGTATGTTTTAGAACTTCAAGAAGGTAAAGAAAACAAAAATTCTAGGGAATGTCTGCCATGGAGAAGCTCTGTCTAGAATGGTCCCTCAGTTCATGGCCCATTGGCCAGCCATAAACCATGGCTGGTATGTATGTATTAATAAAATACTTCTTTACTTATGTTTTTGTAATATAATTATTTCAAAATTCCTCATGACTTTTTAAAGAATAAAATTCTTCCTCAAATTCTTTCTCAATTGACACATTTGGAATTAACTGATTCTTTTAGCACAATATAACTGCATCTTACAATCGTCTATTAAAATATTTGTTTTAACCTCTTATGCTTTACAAAAACTGCTCCCTGAAAATATACTTCACATCTAAAGCAAGTTCTTGATAAGTGTTTCCTGAATGAAAGAACAGTGTATGCAAATATTTGAAATATATTGTTGTTAAAACATGTGATTCCTTATATATTAAATATTTAACATTAAACAAAATTGTGTTAAAACAAATAATGTGGTCAGTGATAAATTATAATGCTCGAAATACAGTTAATGTATAATATTTTATTTATGATGCCATATATCATTTAGGATTTCAAAGATGGCTTCATTTTCAGCATCTGTGTAACATCAACCAACTACACCTATGGCTTCTTATAGTCCTATTATAACCTCAAAGCTGGATCATCTTAAAAAGAGCAGAATAATAATGTGCCAAAGAAGACAGAAGTACAGGATAAAGTATGCTACGGTTATACATCGTCTAATGACTGGCTTGTGTTCTGAGAAGTGCGTAATTAGGTGATTTTGTCATGTAAACATCATGACACAATACATAAATCTAGATGGCGTAGCCTACTACGCATCTAGCCTATATGGCATAGCTTACTGCTCCTAGGCCACAAACCTGTACAGCATGCTACTGTAGTGATTACTGTAGGCATTGTAATATGGTAGTAATTGTATATCTAAATATATATAAGGCCTATCTAAAACATATGGTAAATATATAGCATAAAAGAATAAAAAGCATTATATATAATATATATATTTATTATATATAATAAATGTATTATATTTACACATTTTATAATTATATAATATAATATAATATTATATAATTATATATTAATTATATTTATATATAATATATATAAAAGAATAAAAAGCATAAATATATAGCATAAAAGAATAAAAAAGAATAAATATAGGGCACTTACCATAAATGGAGCTTGCAGGACTGCAAATTGCTCTGGGTGAATTGGTGAGTGAGTGGTTGGTGAATGTGAAGGCCTAGGACATTACTGTACACTACTGCAGGCATAGTAAACGATGTACACTTGGGCTACACTAAATTTACAAAACATATTTTTCTTCCTTCAGTGATAAATTAGCCTTAGCTTACTGTAACTGTTTTACTTTATAAACTTTAGGTTATTTTTTTCACTTTTTGACTCTTCTGTAATAACACTTAGCTTAAAACATAAACACATTGTATAGCTGGACAAAAATATTTTCTTTCTTTATATCCGTATTCTATAAGCTTCTTTTCTATTTGATTTTTGTTTTTACTTTTTAAACTTTTAAATTAAAAATAAGACACAGACATGCACATTAGCCCAGGCCCACAGAGGCTCATGATCATCACCACCATTGTCGTCCACCTCTACATTTTGTCTTACAAGAAGGTCTTCAGGAACAATAACACCCACAGAGCTGTCACCACCTATGATAATAGTGCCTTCTTCTGGAATTCTTTCTGAAGTACCTGCCTGAGACTATTTCACAGTTAAGTTTTTTTTAATAAGTAGAAGTACACTCCAAAATATCAATTAAAATATTGTATAGTAAATGTATAAACCAGTAACATAGATGTTTATTATCATTATCAAGTTATTATATACTGTACATAATTGTATGTGCTATACTTTTATATGACTTGCAGCATAGTAGGTTTGTTTACACCAGCATCACCACCAGCATGATGCATTGTGCTATGACGTTATGATGTGTATGATGTTATGATGACTATGATATTATGATGGCTATGATGTCACTTTGTGATAGGAATTTTTCAGTTGCATTGTAATCTTATAGGACCACCATTATATATGCACTTTGTCATTGACCACAATGTCATTAAGTGGTTGTATGACTGTATATACAAACATTACATTGTAGTTCAGAACTGTTGCTTTTGCATTAATTTTATTTTGTAGAAAACAACCAATAAATACAATGTTTTCTATGAATCATGTGTCTTTTCTTCACCAAAATAATTACAATCAAGAATATTTACGATACAATAATCAGGTTACGTTCATTGCTTCCTAGTGTCATTGTCCAGTTTTCTATTTAAAGTTGCTGAGGTTTGCTTTTTGATATAACTTAAAATATCAGTTTGTGATATTCTTTTAACATGCCAGTAATAGCATTGACTCTTTTTGACTCCCAGTGATACAAATTTATTTAAATCTTTACATGTTGTATGCAGCACTTAGCATACAAAGTCAGCTATTCTCTTTTAATTTGTAGATACAGTAAGTTATATTTTAAAATTAGCTAAATTCAGAAATTGGTAATTTTAATGTACATATTTATGACTATAAAACTAAGATGGTAATAAAAGTCATAACAAAGATTCAATATGGTAAACTTCAAAATGAATTATATAACACAATTTAAAAATACACAAGAAATGCATTTATAAAAGAAATACAAGAACACTTTCAAAAGGATACTTAGTATTCTGAAAACTTATATTATATAAGCACAAAATAATGTATATATTATAAGGATCTTGACAAGTCAATATATTTTACTGAGCTTCCCTAATTGATATATAAAATACTTAAAGTAGTGCCTGTGCTCACTTAACATTACATTTCTCTAAATTTAAGATAAGCCAATAAAAAGATTATTTGTAATCTTGAAATAAATTATGCTATTATTTAAAAAGTACCTTCATCATTAAAACAATAGTTAATCTTGAGTTCCATCTTTACTGGAAGTAAATACTTTTACAAGATTCCATATATATTCCATTGAGCTTTTAGAATAACCTTACGACCTAAATATTTTTTTTTATTTTCCAATGGTTTAGGGAAGTAAAAATAGAGAAATAATTTCACTTGCTTATAGTCACACTCTAGCAAATCATAGAACCTGTTTTTGAATAATGTATTTAATTCCAATGGTCATTGATATGGTTTGGATCTGCTTCCCCATCCAAATATCATCTTGAATTGTAATCCTCACATGTAGAGGGAAGGACCTGTAATTCCCATGTGTCGAGGGAAGGGAGTGATTGGATCATGGCGGCAGTTCCTCCTATCCTGGTCTTGTGATAGTGAGTTCTCATGAGATCTGATGGTTTTATAAATGCTTGACAGTTCTTCCTTCACACTTTCTCTCTCTTGCCTGCCACTTGTAAGACGTGCCTTCTTCCCCTTCCACCATGATTATAAGTTTCCTGAGGCCTCTCTACCCATGTGGAACTGTGAGTTAATTAAACATCTTTTCTTTACAAATTACCCAATCTTGGGTAGTATTCTTTATACCAGTGTGAAAATGGACTAATACATTAATGCTCTTAACTATTATGAATTTTTTTAGAATAATTCTTGTTATTTGTAAAATATTTTGAAAATATAAAAGGAAAAAGCAATAAAAATGGTAGCAAAGTTAAATATGAACTAGAATTAAAAGTAAATTTGGAAGTAGAATTATGTAATTGAAATTACCCAATTTATAATAATATTGTCTGTATGTACATTTAAAGTCAAAGCATTTCTGTTTATCTGTCTACTCTAGAGAACAGAATAATATGCTATTGTGACTTTTTGATAGTTTTCCTTGGGGTAACTCTAAGACCCTTGAGTGCAGAGGCCTAGTGTTTTTCTCAACATTGTTGAAGTCTGACATAATGGTGCCTCACAACAAAGTGTGTCAAAGTTAGCAAACTAATTTTAGTCTAAAATTTAAATATGAACTCATTTATTCATTCAAAAAGCATAGAAACTTTCTATATGACAGGAATTATGCTAGGTGTCAATAAAAATGTGACCAGTTAAGTGAAATAAATTATATGCTCTCTAGGAATTCCCAATCTAGTCGTGCAGAGAGACAAGCAAAAAACTAAGGTTAGTATAATAATGCGATACACATATATTTATTATGGTAAGGAAGTATAAGAACAGGAGAATTTATCTTGAATTAAGTTTCAGGGATAATATTCTAGGATGGGGTTGAATGGGAATATAAGCTTCCAGAAAGTATTTATAAAATAAAGCTAATACACACATTTAGGAGTCAGGAGTATCTAATTAACTTCAGGGGTAATATTCAAGGAGGGGTGATAAGGAAAACAACTTCCAAAATGTACTTACAAAGTAAACCAAGCACACACACTCAAAATAATGATAATTCTGTGTAAGTGAATGTGTCCAGCCCCACCCTACTCCCAATCTCCTCATTCTCTGCTAAAGCCATTTCATCTACTTCCATGGCTTCCTCTACCCAGTAATCAGATGTCTCCCACATTAACATCTACTACTCAGACAGACCTCTTTCCTGAGAGCCAAACCTGTGTTTCCAGCTGTCTAATCAATCTGTTCAAAACTGAACTTAATATATTGTTTTCCAAACGGCTCCTTCTCCATATTCATCTCTCCTTCACTAGAAATATTAAAGATAAACCTGACCTTTCCTCTTTTGCCTCTTATAATATTCAGCAACTTTATAAATTCTTTTGAATTATATTTATTATACCTATTAAATATGTTTCACTTTCTCTTTTATTAGCTCACATCCTTGCCAACTCTAGTGTGATCTATGGACCATACCATACCACTGAAACCACTGTTTCAGTAGCTGCTTTATTGGGCTCTTTCTAACCACCTGGACTGTACTCGGTGTATTAAATACTTTATATCAAGAACTTGCCAAGTCATTTACATACTTCCAATTTCTTTCCCCTCCAGATGATACCTGAAACATAGAGTTATTTTAGCTAGGTACAAGTGAAATACATTTGTATGCCTAAACCTGAGAATCATAAAAGCATTTATGTGATTTTAAGGAGGTTGCACTAAATCAGAATACCAGCAATGACTATATGACACTAAGTAAAACATTCTTCTTTTTAATTTGTAATAAAATTCATCACCTATTTACTAATCATGGTTTTGTATTAGGCAATCTGCTTGATGTCTGTGAATTAACAATGAGAATAAGGATGCAGCACCTGCCCTCATATAATATACAGCCTAGCTAACTTGTATTAGGTAGAGACTTCTGCAAATGGAAGAGTTATAACTTACTATCTGGAGCCCCAAAGACTACTCATTGATTTCTATGGTCGCTATCACTGATATACAGAACATTCTTAAAAAAACAAAGGTGTGTATTTATGACAGATGTTTTCCTCGAGTTGCCCTTTATATCTTTCAGTGCAATTTCAGGATATAAGTTTATTGGAAATTTGATTATAATAAATATGTATTTGCAACTAGGAAAATACTATCAGTAATGATTACATGAGGGGGTGTAGTTAAATAAAAGCCTTAAATTTAAAAATCCAGTGAGGCAATGTTTTCAAGTTATGGAGACAAATTTCTGTAAATGTCTGCCCTAATAGGTAAACAGTATTGGAAATTACATAGTTTAGAATACTTTTGTTGCTGCATGTAATAATTAACAATTTAGGCAGCAGAATATAATGGAAAGAGCATGGATTTTTGTGTTTTATAGCTCTGGATTCAGACAAACTATATTACTCCCTCTTTGCATTATTAAATGCTGATTTGGGTACCTTTATGGACCTTCATTTTTTCATCTCTAAGTGGGAAATCATGACAACTCATATGCATTTTTTTTAAAAGCTACTGAATTGTTCCCTCTGTTCTCGTCCAAATCCCAACCAAGGAAACATCCAGTATTCTAACAGCAAATCCAAGCTTTTTTTCACTCCTCACTGAAAATTCTTAAATCCAAATCCAAGGTCTTAGGGATTACAGTTAAAGCTATCTTTGTATTTTGGAGGTTGCATACTTTATTTTCAGCCATTTCCTGTCTCTAGGTTATGTTCCAGTTATTTTAAACATCTCTTGTATTATCTCTGCCATTCATAAGCATGAATGCATACAATTGGGTGACAGAGCAAAATACTGATTCTCTCTCTTGGCTGGGAAACTCTGCCTATATTACTAGGTAATCTTGCAGCTAAGAGGTATTTTGTATCATCTGTATATTGTTACTTTGTCTTCATTAATTTTATTTGAACACATAACACATGCCAAGCATTCTGAGAGGTATTTCCAGATGGATTTAAAATTTATCTACCATAAGAAGTTATATGGTCCTCCAAATAATAGAAAAATAATGGCAGACTCTTAGGTAGCAACAAAATGATAGAATGTAGAAAATCTTGTTCTTTGATGAAAAGCCAGAATTACCTCAACCTCATTTGATTACAGAGATATGATGCTATCCATATACTAATTACCATTAGTATCTTTTTTTCTTTTTCTTTTTTATTTTCTTTCCAATTTTATTTATCTATTTATTTATTTTTGAAACAGGGTGATAGGGTTTGGCTGTGTCCCCACCCAAATCTCACCCTGAATTTTAACTCTCTCAATTTCCATGTGTTGTGGGAGGAACCCGGTGGGAGGTGATTGAATTATGGGGGTGGGTCTTTCCTGTGCTGTTCTCGTGATAGTGAATGAGTCTCACGAGATCTGATGGTTTTAAAAATGGGAGTTTCCCTGCCCAAGCTCTCTCTCTTTGCCTGCCACCATCTATTTAAGATGTCATTTGCTCTTCCTTGCCTCCCGCCATGACTGTAAGGCCTCCTCAGCCATGTGGAGCTGTTAAGTCCATTAAACATCTTTTTCTTCCCAGTCTTGGGTATGTCTTTATCAGCAGTGTGAAAACGGACTAATACAGTAAATTGGTACCAGGAGTGGGGTATTGCTGAAAAGATAATTGAAAATGTGGGGGCAACTTTGGAACTGGATAACTGGCAGAGGTTGGAACAGTTTGGAGGGCTCAGAAGAAGACAGGAAAATGTGGGACAATTTGGAACTTCCTAGAGACTTGTTGAATGACTTTGACCAAAATGCTGATAATGATATGGACAATAAAATCCAGGCTGAGGTGGTCTCAGATGGAGATGAGGATCTTTTTGGGAACTGGAGCAAAGGTGACCCTTGTTATGTTTTAGCAAAGAGACTGGTGGCATTTTGCCCTTGCCCTAAAGATTTGTGGAACTTTGAACTTGAGAGAGATGATTTAGGATATCTGGCAGAAGAAATTTCAAAGCAGCAAAGCATTCAAGAGGTGACTTGGGTGTTGTTAAAGGCACTTAGTTTTAAAAGGGAAACAGAGCACAAAAGTTTTGAAAATGTGCAGCCTGACAATGCTATAGAAAAGAAAAACCCATTTTCTGAGGAGAAATTCAAGCCGGCTGCAGGAATTTGCATAAGTAACAAGAAGCTGAATGTTAATCCCCAAGACAATAGTGAAAATGTCTCCAGGGCATGTCAGAGACCTTTGTGGCAGCCCCTCTCATCTCAGGCCCAGAGGTAGAGGAGGAAAAAGTGTTTTCATGGGCCGGGCCCAGGGTCCTTCTGCTATGTGCAGTCTAGGGACTTGGTGCCCTACGTCCCAGCTACACCAGCTGTGATTAAAAGGGGCCAAAGTTCAGCTCAGGTTGTTGCTTCAGAGGGTGGAAGCCTGAAGCCTTGGCAGCTTCCACATGCTGTTGAGCCTGTGGGTGCACAGAAGTCAAGAATTGAGGTTTGGGACCTTCTGCCTAGATTTCACAGGATGTATGGAAATTCCTGGATGCCCAGGCAGAAGTTTTCTGCAGGGGTGGGGTCCTCATGGAGAACGTCTGCTACAGCAGTGCAGAAAAAAATGTGAGGTCAATCTCTACTGGGGAACCACCATTGCTTGCCTCCAGACCCCAGAATGGTAGATCCACTGACACCTTGCACTGTACACCTGGAAAAGCCACAGGCACTCAACATTGGCCCATGAAAGCAGCCAGGAAGGAGGCTGTACCTGTAAAGCCATAGGGGCGGAATTGCCCATGACCATGGGAACCCACCTCTTGCATCAGCATGAATGGATGTGAGACATGAAGTCAAAGGAGATCATTTTGGAGCTTTAAGATTTGACTGCACTGCTGGATTTCAGACTTGCATGGGGCCTGTAGTCCTTTTGTTTTGGCCAATTTCTCCTGTTTGGAATGGCTGTATTAACCCAATGCCTGTGCCCCCATGGTATTTAGGAAGTATGCAACTTGCTTTTGATTTTACAGGCTCATAGGCAGAAGAAACTTGCCTTGTCTCAGGTAAGACTTTGGACTGTGGACTTTTGAGTTAATGCTGAAATGAGTTAAGATTTTGGGGGACTGTTGGGAAGGCATGATTGGTTTTAAAATGTGAGAACAAGACATTTGGGATGGGTCTGGGATGGAAAAATATGGTTTGATTCTGTCCCCATCCAAATCTCATCTTTAATTGTAACTCCCACACTTCCTACATGTTGTGGAAGGAACCCAGTGGGGTGTGGTTGAATTATGGTGGTGGGTCTTTCCTTTATTATTCTCATGATAGTGAATGAGTCTCATGAGATCTGACGGTTTTAAAAAGAAGAGCACAAGCTCTCTCTTTGCCTACTGCCATCCACTTAAGACATGACTTGCTCCTCTTTGCCTTCCACCATGATTGTGAGGCCTCCTCAGTCACAGGGAACTGAAAGTCTACTAAACCTCTTTTTCTTCCCAGTCTTGGGTATATCTTTATCAGCAGCATGAAATCGAACTAATACACAGGGTATCACTCTGTCACCCAGGTTGGAATTCACTGGTGCGATCTTGGCTCACTGCAACCTCTGCATCCCAGGCTCAAGCGATCCTCCGACCTCAGTCTCCCAAGTAGCTTTGACCACAGGTGTGTACCACCATGCCCAGCTAATTTTTTTGTATTTTTGATAGAGACGGGGTTTCTCTGTGTTGCCTAAGCTGGTCTTGAACTCCTGAGCTCAGGAGTTCCACTTGCCTCGGCCTTGCAAAGTGCTGAGAACACAGGCATGAGCCACCATGCCCAGCTAAGTATCTTTTTGAATAAAATTTCTTCATGCAATTGAGATTTTCAGTTTACATATCAGTCTCCTATTTCAGGTGCTAATCCTATCTGCCAAGTATGAGACTATATACAATAAAAATTTAAAGTTCTCTTGGTAAAATAAGAAAAACCCCAATTAATAAAAATGGTAAAGAGGTATTAAAAATCCTCAAAAAGGCTTTGGCTAGCTACCATAGAAATATTAAAAAACAATAAAATTAAAAATTTTCCTTGGTCACTCATGTATCTGTTACATATTTTAAATAATCTTACTTTGTGTGGTACACAAGCAAATTTACATTTATACATCTTTAGATACTATCCCTATTAATAAATAGTTATGTCTCACTAACTGCCTATATAGTTAAAAGAAAAATAATTAGTTGCTTACTGTGTTAAATTTTAATAGGTAAATCATTTATTTTTGAAATATATTTTCCACCTTACACACATATTATTGGTCTCCATGTATGAGGAACACAGCTTAATAAAATGGTCTTGGGGATTATAACAAAGCATAAAATTTGTTTTGGTAGCAGTATGAACAAATAAAGAGGATTTTTTACAAAAGGCATTTAATACAGTGTGCAGGAATGGGTGAAGGCTTCACAGAGGAGGTAGCATGTGAGATAAGTCTTTAAGAAAAATTTTCCAGTGGGCACTTTGAGTGAAGAGGCAAAGACAATCACACAGAAAAGCATGCAAACAACTTTTTTAGGAAAGAAAGTAGAGTGTGTCCCATATCAGGAAGGTCTTTTTTATGCCAAGCTGGGAAGATAATTTCTATCACTTAAGGCAGTGATCCCAACTGGTGGTACCTGTCCATGGCCGGTTAGGAACTAGGCTGCAGAACAGAAGGTGAGCAGTGGGCAATTGAGCAAAGCTTCATCTGTATTTACAGCTGCTCCCCATTACTCACATTACCGCCTGAGCTCTGCCTCCTGTCAGATCAGTGGTGGCATTAGATGCTCATAGGAGTGTGAACCCTATTGTGAACTGTGCTTATGAGGGATCTATGTTGCACCTGCCTTACAGAAATCTCATGCCTGATGATCTAAGATGGAACATCTTAGATCCCTTCCCTGAAACCATCCCTTCCCGTCCCCTTCTCAAGTTCATGGAAAAATTGTCTTCCAGAAAACCAGTGTCTGGTGCCAGAATGGTTGGAGAAGAGAAGTATTTTAAGCACGGAAGCAGGAGGTTACTATGTTTCCAAACCTATAGTAAAGTTTCTTTCTCTTGTTTTCAGTAGGTATGAAGAGTTAGCCACTTCTATACATAGTTCTGACAGATAATGTTATTAATGCTAGGATTCAATGGCTAAACAAATAAATAAATATATCTTAAACAGAAATAATTCTTCTATGGGCCCAGGAGATATAATGCCTTCTATCAGAAATTATTCCTTTGGTTTGAAGAAATGGGTTGCGAACTTCATTTTGTTTTGTATGTGATAGTAACACACTGTTGTTATTTATGAAAGTTTTCACAGAGAACTCATGAATAAAAAATGTAAATGTAGAATAGAGAAACTTTGTGAGCCTCAAAAGAATGTTTCTTAGCCTGGTGGGGTGGCTCACTCCTGTAATCCCAGCACTTTGGGAGGCCAGTGTTGGAGGATTGCTTGAGCCCAGGAGTTCAAGACCCTGGAAAATATAGTGAGACTTCCATCTATACAGAACATTAAAAAAGTAACTGGGTGTGGTGGTGTGTGCCTATAGTCCCAGCTACTTGTGGGGCTAAGGTGGGAGGATCGCTTGAGCCTGGGAGGCTGAGGCTGCAGTGAGCTTTTATTGGGCCACTGTACTCCAGCCTGGGCAACAGAGCGAGATGCTGTCTAAAAATAAAAATAAAATAAAATAAAAATCTTTTCCCTGCTGTTGCTAGCAACTACTGACAAACTCCCGTGAAAGTTTAGGACTGTGCGGATATGGTTTGAAAACAGCTGAGTGAAGGTACTTAATTTCTAGGAAATGAGGGGAGCCATGGTGGTGGCCAGGATATCTGGGAGGAGGGACACATTAAGTCATGATTAACCACTCAGTAGGGTTAGTAGAGCAAATAGATGGTGTTATTTACAAAGATAAAGCTATGAAAGAACAAATGTAGAATCATGTTGAGACATCATTTTTATGGACATAAAGGTAACAAAATTCACTGTGTTTATATATATATATAAATATATTATATATTTATATATATATATAAATTGTTTAAATATACTTTAAACAAACATATATATATATGTTTGTTTTAAAGTAGGTTTTCCATTTGTATATATTTGAGTCCTACAAATTGACACTTCTAATGCATAAGAATACTGCAAATATTATTTTCCTCTAGTAGCTCTTAATTTTAACTTTTGTCAATTAAAGGGCATTTTAGAAACTACACTCTAGAACTTGACTTTTGATGAGAAGTCATTCATTAGACATACAGTGCAAATTGAGTGCTGGCATCATCCAGGGTCCAGGCACCTCTGAGTAGAAAACTGCAGGCACAAGTATATTCACAGTAATATAAAACTGATGATTCACACATAAGGGAATTAGCTTAAATTGAGTGTTACATATTCTATTAAAAAAGGCATATGTGTTTGCACAGAAGCATGAATGTGTTTGTCTAAATTAAAGATGCAATGAAGAGCAAGGTCTTGTACTAAGAATATCCTTCAACTTCTTATTTGTTGCCTTTTCACCTTTGAACTGCTTAGGTCAAATACATTCTAAATCTTACTCTTAAAATGTGATAGCATACCATGTCAGAAAAAAATGACAGGATAGTTTGGATGTTTAACGAGAATATGGAGCTAAAACACAGTATTATTCATGCTAAGCTCTCTTAAATATATTTGCATATGTTAACTCCTGTGCTAGAATTATTTTAAGGAAGTAAGCATTAAAATCCCAACTCCTTGATGCAGAATCATTTTAGAAGTACATTTGCACCATTTCATAATGACAACCATTTTTGAAAATTTAATCATTTTCTCAAGATACAGTTTTTGACAAATGGTCTGTTACTTTACAGCATCTCATTTGTTTTTATAGCATTTCAACCAAAGAAAATATGCTGCCTCAATATGGGTTAATGTATATAGGTAAGAAAATCATTTAATTCTTTATAATCAATATATAATTCCAATAATCATTCAGTATAATTGTAATAATCATTTAATTCTTTCTTTTGGAAAAAAAAAAGCCAAGAGTTGACTATTATATACTTTAATCTTTGTGCTTTAAAAACCTTCTTTCTCTCTTTCTTCCACCAAAGGCAAAAACAAACGACAATAGCAACAAAAAGATAAACATCAAAACTTAAACACATATTGTCTGCTATAGACCTCAGGATCAAATATTTTAGGAAATTAAAAATGTAGAAGAACAGAGTTTATGTTTGGTAAAATTTATATCTTATCTTAATTCATACGGTTTTTACAAGAATATGTTATTATCGACAAAAAGGGGGTAGTTAAAAATTGTTGCAGTGTGTTTTCAAAGAAAGTCACCTGCCAAGAAAGGTGTCAGTAAGATCTTTTCTGAAAGAATTGTAAAAAGCCTCTGTCATGACCGAGCATATGGAATGAACTGACCCTTAAACTTTAAGAGACTGAAGTAGAATACCTAATGTCAAATGCTACCCAAAGAGCCAGCTGCAGGATATTGTAAGAGGTGTTCATATCTCAGTGTACAGAGGAGAAAAAAAAGTAATAATTCTGTACAGCAGCCCCAGGGCACTTGCATTTTGAATCACTGCCACAATAAGCAGATCACCAGTAGGAAGAGAATATATTTTGTAAAACCACAGACTTGCACTATCAGTAGACATCAGTGTAAAACAGAAGAGGCAACAGAATTAAAAATAGAAGTATAGAAAGGGGAGAGAGAAAGAGTAATTATATCTACTGCCTACAGTTTGCAAAGGCAAGAGACTTATAATTCAGATGTGCATTTATTTAGAGATCCCTTCAAAAAATTCTGACCACCTTTATTATATTAATTCTCTAGGCCGTTATACTTATTTTTTCCAAGTATGGTATAATTATACAGCCAGAATAATTAAATGTCAGGCTGTTTATGTTTCTATAATGTATAATATACAGGGAAAAGAATATCAAGTTCCTTTTTCATGTAACGATGATATGACTGAATTACAAAGTAAACCTTAGGAATGAAAGGCACAGTTTGAAGATAAAAAGAAGATAGAATCTGATCTAGTTTAGACTTAGCCATTTTCTAGACTGATGGCTGATTTATTCACAGGCAATTGAAATACATTTAGTAGGTAACAGCTTTGTAACTCACATTTATATTATAAATCATTTTGACTTTTCGATAACACAGAAAATCTTCCATCTTAATGAGTTTCTACTCTATTTCAAATTAGAAAGCATACTAAACTTGGTTCTTAAACCTCCTGTATTGTTTATTGTCCTTATGTTATACACATAAGAAAATTAAATAATGGGAATTATGTTAAACTGTGTATATGAAATGCAAAATATTTTTCTAAGCCAAGAGGACTTAGTTTGCAAAGTTCATAAAATCTTACTCTTTCTGCGACGCACAAGGAAAGTAACTCTACAATGTTTACCATATTATAACCATAAATAACAATATCAGGAAACACATCACATCTCATTAACCTTCAAGGATGACACTGTAGCAGATTTAAAAATTCCTGTGGAAAATTGTGTTCACTATTTTTTTTAATTCACAGAGACTCCTAATGCCATCCTATACCCACAGTTTAAAGTAGATTTAACTGACATGCACATTATTCATTCCATACATTTTCTTCAATACTTCCAACCTTTTTAAGTCTTTCTTCCTTTATATAGCACTTTGTTAAAAGTTTGACAATACATTAACTTACTAAGTAGTGAAGCCATTTAAAGCACACTTACTTGAAAAGTGTAAAACCGGGTCCCATTAGGAGGATGCACTTTAGGGGAGCCAGAAACGGTGTTCATATCCGAGAAAATCATTTCTGATCACTGAGACAATATAATCCACAAGGAGCTACAGATGCAGAGCAGAGAGCTTAGCGTACAGATAAATCCGTGCATGCATTGAGGGAGACTAGAGGGTAAAATGAAATCTGCCCCATCCTTCTTACATACACAGTGATAGCATTTTGAATCGTTCTTCTACATTTGAAATCTTAGCTGAAAGATCATCAGCCACCGACCTTTTGTGAAGCTAGTTCTCTAGAACATACAATGTTTTTTAAAAAATTAAAAACACAGAAGGAAAAAAGCAAGAACCAACGATAAATGGAGCTTGTGCAGAATCTGGCAGTGCTGTGGACCTGCCCATCTGTTCTCAGTGATAATCACCTCCCTCCACCACAGTCTAGCAGAGTGATTATGCTAAATATCCTGGTTAACCAATAACATACAGTTTCATTTCAGGGAAGCATGCACAGTGTATTCAGAGGACCTCTTCTGACTAACCTGAAGCATGTTTCATATACTGTTTAAAGCTCTACTTAGTAACAAATTGCTGTTTTATCACTCTTATTTCTGTATCTTTCTAAATCTTTTAGTCACTCCCAGACTTTTCAACAAGATGTGATTTTTTTTTTACAAAGCCTTTTTTTTTTAAAAGGGAGTTCTTTTATAATTTATAGATCAAAGTATATTACAGCTGTTACAGCTGGCCCGGATATTGAGAGGCAATTGCATACAATTCAGTAAGGCTGTATATACTAGGAGTACTATCAAATAAAATGTACCAAATATTTTCCACTTTTCTGAACTGCTATAGAATGTCATGAATACGAATGAAATTATTATTATCTCTTTTCCCCATCTTAGCTAAAAAATCATTATGTTTGACAATCAGTGCTTCAAAAAGTACCACATATTTGTTTTAAATAATCACAACCTTATTTCATATACATATATACACACAAGAATTAATAAAAATATTTAATACACATGAAGATTTTCAACTCAAAAATCCAAAAATATTGAATGCAAACATGTAGGTTTTGTTGCAAAATATGTTCTTTTTGTATATCTTTAACAAATTCTTCAATTTGTATAAAAGATCATATTCAGATGACTTGACAACTTTTAGAGGTAAAAATAAATGTTCCATTTACACATCGTTCAAATGTGGAGACTTCAGTAGGATAGGAAACAGAATAAGCCAAAAGTGGTGTCTTTGTGAATGTATCTAAGATGACATAGTCATACATAATAAAAACCACCTACTTTAAACCTGAAGGCTATAAAGGATGATGATTTACACATACAACCTAAATTATTATTCATTAGTATTTCTGATTCTCCAATTATGCATGAAGTTTATAACATCAATGGAAAGGATGCAGAAAAGTGATCCTCAATTCTTTAGATGAGACTCCTACATTCTGATAAATTAAGTGTGTAGGTAATTATTTAACTAGCAAACTGCTAAATAAACCAGAAAATTATTTTAATAAAATTTTAATTTGGGAATAATTTCTGATTTATAGAAAATCTGCAAAGAAAGTACAGAGAATTCCTGTATATCCTTCATTCAGTTTTTCTAACTGTTATCTTACATTAACTATGGGACACTTGTCAAAACTAAGAAACTGATGTTAGTATATTATTATTAACTAAACTCAATACTTTACTTGGATTTTACTAGTATTGACATTAATGTGCTCTTTGTATTTTAGGTTCAAATTCAGGGTACCATATTTACTTAGTTGTCATGTCTCTCCAGTTTCTTTTGGTGTGTGACAGCTTTTCTTTGTTTCTCATGACCTTGATGGTCTGGAGAGGAACTGGCCAAATGTACCATAGAATATCCCCTAATCCCACGAAATCATACATGTTTGCCTGTTTTCATCCTGATTACACTGGGCTATGAATGGATAAGCATACCACAAAGGTGAAGTGTCCTCAATCACATCATATTAGTGGTACATGACATCCAGATAACATTATTAATGATGTCAACCTTTGTCACTTGACAAACAAAGTTTTTGCCTGGTTTCTCTACCATAAAGTTACTATTTTCCCTTTCCCATACTCTATTATTTGGAAAGTAGTATACCCTCAACAGGGTTGGTAAGAAATGGCGTAAATTAAGCTTGGCCCCTTGGAAGACAGAGTATCTACATATATTAAATAGATTTCTTCTGTAATGGCTGGCCTCTTTTCCTTCAATTATTTACTTTTTCAGTTATTTACTTACAACAGTATAGACTCATGTATATTTACTTTACACTCTGGTTTGAAATTTAATATTACATAATTTAATGTGTTTTTCATATTGTCCCAGCTTTAATCATTGGTAGCTCCTTTATTTCAGGTTGTCTCCTGTGTCCCTTGACATGCTCCCATCCTTTTGTTTTTAGAGCACTCAATGATATATTTTTAAAATGGTTTTCTCTTGCATAAATCACTTATGATTTGCTGAAACTATTTATCTCCTTAACTATAACTCTAATTATTATTGTGAGTAAACTTGAAAATTTATGTTTTATTTTCCAGTAATTTTTAAGCAGCTATATTATTCAATTTTTTCAAATTAATATTTTTCCCTTCTGATATCTTAGTCCACATGGGATTTATTCAAATGATAATCAAATTTTTTAAATGACTATATAGATTTCCTAGCTGTGGAAATAAGTTATATATGTGAAATATTCTAGATACGTGTTAGGATCTTACTTCCTCTTATGGTTAGCGAGGCCATGTAACTCATGTTCCCCACAGAGTTGTGAGTAGAAATAATCCCTCAAACAGAAACCTCAAGGTTTAAGAGCGAAGTTTTAAGAAAAAAAAATGTTTGTCAAATAGATTTTTACCATGCAAATATAAACTCCATGTACTTTTATGTTTGCCTGTAAACTGGGTCTAACACAATTGAGATCAGAAAATTCACCAGATCCCTTGTTATTGTAGAGCAACTCATAAATCAAATGTTTTTGGTAAAATATCACATATTCTTAATATAATCTCATGTATTTGCTGCATTTGCATCAGCCAGAAAACTATTTTATTTTAGCTGGGAATTATGAATCTTTCCAGCCAATAAGAATACACTTTCTTTTTCATATTTCTTTGGTGGGGGAGGAGATGAAAATAGTATAGATTAATGTTAAAAGAGGCAGGAGGGAGAAATAGTACTACTAATATATAATTATTTTAAGTACAATGCTTTATTCTAAATGTTACTGAAATTGCCAAAGTATACAATTTTTCCAGATAATTTTTTCCTATGATTATTTTGATAATAATGTTATCTCGTAATTCTGAATGTCTATTTGGAAACAACTCAATTTTCTCTTCTGCCTGGTAGCAATAGGAAAGGTGTTGTCCAGGTCTAAAAATTGCCAAGATTTAGAATTATTCATTGTCCATTGTGGTTGAGGCCAAAGCTTATATATCAAGGTACGGTCCCATCATTCTCATTCTGAAAAGCCATGAGAGTTGGAGTTGCTGGAGGATGGAAAAGTTTCTGTCTCACTAAAAAACACATCCCTTTAACTCATGTTAACTGCCTAAAGGAAATAATAAGTATTAAATTTAGTCAGGGACATTTGACACATTTTTTTTCTGTAGGGAAGCCCCATTCAGTCAGGCCCAAGAAGTCCTAATGGGCAGGAACTGAACAGTCTTGGAGCAGGCTCAGAGCTGTGCTAAGTTCCATGCCCAACATTTCATCTAGTACTGTACTTTCCAAACCTGGTTGGTTTGTACCCTTAGGTACATACAGTTTGAAAAACTATGAAGCCTCTCTTTGTCAAAATTTAAATATTTTAAGAGATTTAAATTACAGTACCTCATAGGTATTGACAGATGATACTCATTTAAATGAATCAAATGGAATAAAGACGATCTAGCAATTTAATGCCCATCTTCTATTAAAAACCTCAAGAGCTCTTAAAAATTGAAATTTTATACCATCCCTTTTATTCCTTCAACTTTTTTCCTTTTCTCCTGCACATAATTTTATTTTACTATATTGTACTATCTTTCTATATTGTGTGCCTTAAAGTATTTTATCAGTAATATTATATTTTGTTGCTGCAAAAATATATAATATACACTTAAAATATTTTTCTTTTTAAATTTTAAATGACTATATGGTTGTAAGTGTTAAAACTTGTCTCTTGAAATGAGCAGTATTCACAAATATTATTACCATACAATGTACAAGAACAGAATAAATATATTAAAATGCTGAAAAACATAGAAAATACAATATTATGTCTGGATAACACAAAAAAAGTATGTTTGTATGATACAACTGGAGTTTTATCTTTTTTAAACTAGCTTATGTTTCAATTCAAACATCCTATTAGAATTAGACAGAGTTCTAATTTTCAGTTTTGTAGATTTATTGTTGAGAAACTCTGTTCCCAGAAGTAAGTAGATGGAAAAGAAAAAAGGTTGTGTTGTTGTTATGGTTTTTATCAGCAATATTACTCAAATTTTCTGATTTCTTCTGCATATATACTAGAATAAAGATATATTTTATAATAATCATTAAATACCTTGATTAAATCAACCTCCGATTTTGTTGAAAGCTAACAACCAGAAAACATCTGGCTTTCAAAAAGGATTTCTTATGTAGCTATTAAAGTCATTCACTTTCCTAACACCTAAATCTATAATTTGAGTGGTTTCTTATTTTGGTCCTTGAAGTTTTGAGACCCTGGGGTAATGCGACACAGTTAAGATTCATGAGAAACATACACTCTGAAAGAGAAGATTGATTTAAATGCAGACAGAACTCCTTAATTGCGGCACTGTTCTCAGAATAATAAATTTTAGAAAAGGGTACATATAGAAGAAGAAAATGAATCCCTTGCAAATATCCATGTCCTTGTATTTCTTGGACAGTCTTCATACCTTAATTTTAAATAATTATCAAACATCTATCCCTGCAATCAAATACGTTTCAGGTGGTTGATAAATGTTGACTCAATGAATGTGCTGCTTACACAATATGGCTAAGTAATTGCTTTAAACATCATTTCTAATCAATATAATCAAAAATTAAAAATCAGCTTGGTCATAGTCTTATTAGAAATTCAAAACTTCAGCATATGCTCAGAATGTAAAGGAAAAAATTCAGTGACCACGCTGAGTTCATTGTTCCTTAATAAGCCTCAATCTCCTCACTTATGAAATGGGGATAATATTGCCTCACTCAAAGTCTTCTGTAACATTTAAATAAAATTAAGGTAGTAAGACCCTAATTTGTCTCCATTCTCTGCAATGTCTTGCATTAATTGCAATGTCTCATTAATTGCATATAGTAGATAATTTATAGTGTAACTGGCACATATTTGAGGGGAAAAGAAGAACGATCGATCATTATTTCAGACAATAGACACGAAGACTGTTCTTGGTAAACCAGAACTTGGTCTTTTTTTTTAGAGAGAGAGGGAGGGTCTTGCTCTTGTCGCCCAGGCTGGAGTGCAGTGATGTGAGCACAGCTCATTGCAGCATTGAACTCCTGGGCTCAAGTGATCCACAGTGTCCCTAGTAGCTGGGACTACAAGAGTGTGCCACCACACTTGGCTGTTTATTTTATTTTATTTTTTATAGAGACAGGGTCTTGCTATGTTGCCTAGGCTGGACTCAAACTCCTGGCCTCAAGAGATCCTACTGCATCAGCCTCCCAAATTGTTGGTCATGAGCCACCGCACCCGCCTGTTCTTCACCTTTATTTACATGAAATATACAAAGAATACATTCTCAAAAGCAGCCATATTCTCCAAATTGCTAGTGCTATTTGATGTAATGGGTTTCAGGAAGTTCCAAATTTCACAAGAATAAAATAATAAGTAAATACAGTGTTTACAAACTATGTTCAGTTACTCAATTAAAAAACTAATTCTTTCCTCATAAGTTTGTGTTTAAGATTTTATTAAATTTTTTTAAATGAATTGGTAATTAAAGATAAAGGTGTCACCATAAAAGTTCTGGAAATGGGGACTTGCTCAAACCATTCTCTGGAATAATTACTTAGAAAAATGAAAATATGTCAATTCGAACATGTAATTTCTATATATGTAGTTTTATTCATTCATTTTAAAATTATAGTTTTTGATATTTACATTTAGCAAAATTGATTTTAAATGTGTTTTGTTAAATAATACATTTTAAAAAATAAAACAGTACAGTTATCCCTAGAGAGCTATGGATATTAATTGCATATAGTAGATAATTTATAGTGTAACTGGCACATATTTGAGGGGAAAAGAAGAATGATCAATCATTATTTCAGACAATAGACACGAAGACTGTTCTTGGTAAACCAGAACTTGGTCTTGTGTTTACCATGGTAAACTCATGGTACTCATGGTAAACACAAAAGTATGTTTACATTTGAGGAGCTTTTATTATATTGGAGGAAAAAAACAGATACACTTTTTGAAAAATTACTTTAAGAGCATTATATATACCAAATCCATTCTAAAGAATATAAACAAATATTTAGGCTTATTAATTAGGGTGACTTCATGGGCTACATTACCTGAAAATCTAGAAAGGAAGAAATAACTAACATTCAGTACTTGTGTGTCAGACATGGACATATGGCATTTAATTTGAGCCATACACTGTCATTTGGCCTGAGTAATATATTGATTTTACATATGAGAACATTGATATTTAAGAAAGTAGAATACCTTTTTCAAGGACAGAATCACTATTCTGACAAAAAAAAAAAAAAAAAAAAAAAAAAAGCCCTGTCCACTACACCTGTCCCTTACTGTTTTCCTTTCTCTTCCACATTTATTCGTTTATTTATTTATTCAACTATGCATTAATCAAAGACTAATTACCAAATGCCTTAAATTTGCCTGGCATTGTTTCCAGGCTTTGGGGACAGGAATATCAGATACAATATCAGTGCTTTAGGAACTTTAAATTTTGTGGGAGAGATACCAGCTAAGGAGAGGTAGTTAAGTAGCAAAACAACTGCAATGTAGTTTGACAAATACTAACCATTGACTTGATGTAATGTATACTGAGTTCATCTGGAAATCACTGAACTCCAGGCATATGTCAGGGTGACCATGGCAAAAGCAGGAGGTTAAAGGCTTTCCAAAAAGAGAATCAGTGTTTGAAACAAAATGAAATGGCATGGAATGGTTGGGAAAATATGGCTGAAAGCATTTCAGGACATAAGAGGTAACTGTGCTAGGTGTGTATTTGTATTTACAAGCAGTTTTTTCAAGTAAAATTAGTAAAGACACTTAATCTGGTCATCATCCTTTTCCTATAAAATCAAATAAAATTAGAACATTCCTGTTTGGAAAAAAAAAGATATGAAATGTTGAGTCACATTTTCACACTTTTGGTTAGTATATTTTAACATCTTTCTTTAGTTTGCCAAATAGCTTTCCAAGATTATTTTTGGTTGTGAAGAAACTTCATTCTTAGTTTGATTGCTTTCAATTTATCATAAAACTATTTCAATCAAAAATTATATATATATATTACAATATCACACCTCAAATAAAATTTAATGTGCTTATGTTATCAATCATTGGTTTTCAGGCAATGGCTACCACTTTACGTGAAGGGTAAATAACATACCCATTTTAATCGCTACAGACAGACCACTACCAAAAATTTCTTAAGATGTATCTTTTCCAAGAGAGGTAAATTATGAAGTTGAGCTTCATGAAATTTAATATTAGCTATCACAATCACCTCAATTTTTACAGAAAGGAATTGAAAATGAAACAGTAAAAGTATGACTAAACTATACTTAACTTAAAACGGAGTAAATTAAAAATCCTGAAGCCAGACATTTGCTCTTAATAGAATTAAGAGAAGACCCCAAGAAATTATCTAATACACCCTTGTGCCCTTAGGAACAGTTACTCCTATGCCATCTGAAATGCATGTTATCAGCTTGGTGTTAATCAATGTTCCAAAAATACTTAGAGCCTATGCTTTCATATCAGGAAATTCAACTCACATATTTTTATAATCCTGGAAAATAATTTTGTTTTAAGAAATAGTTGTGAGATATATTCTGTTTTAAGACCAGCAATTTGACATAGCCTTTCTTTCATTCATTTGTGGGTAAAGCTCAAAATTTTGCTAAAATGATAAGAATTTGGGGATTTAAATACACTGAAAAGGCTGCTTATTTTACATTAATTTTTGATAAATGGTCAGGGGAAAATGGTCATACTGAAAGAACAATGGGGTGAAGAAGGAAGAGAAGAACATAGTGGTGAAAGAGAGAGACAGATGAAAGTAGGTAAATGGGAAAGATGAAGGTGAGAGAGAAAAGGGAGAGAAGAGAGGAGGCGAGGGGAGGAAATAGATATTACACTTTGCATGGTAGCATTACAGGATAACAAAGCATTTTCCAAGCAAACATTCAGTTAAAATTCATGCCATATGGAATGAAATTTGCAGCCCAGATGGACAATACATTCTAGTAAATTTATATGGATAACATATGAACGCTAGTTAAGTATGTAATATCACTAGCCTGTCTGTCTGTCTATCCATCCATCCAGCTATCTATCTATCTATCTATCTATCTATCTATCTATCTATCTAATCTGTCTATAATCTCTCTATCTCTATTTAATCTATCTTCATATTTATCCACTTCTAACAGTATCTGTACCCTTAGCTTTATATCATGAGTTCTACAATATGTAGCAAAAATGACCCTTTACAGATAGCCAAAATCCTGAGTTTACTCTATGATTTATTTTCTCAACTTTTATTTCAGATTCAGGGGGTACATGTGCAGATTTGTTACATGAGTGTATTGCACCCAGGTAGTGAGCATAATAGCCAATAAGTAGTTTTTCAACCCACGCTACACTCCATCCCTTCCCACCATAGTAGTCTACAGTGTCAATTGCTCCTATGTTGACGTCCCTGTGTACTCAATGCTTAGCTTCCACTTGTAAGTGAGAAAATGCAGTATTTGGTTTTCTGTTTGTGTGCTAATTCACTTAAGATTATGGCCTCCAGCTCCATCTATGTTTCTGCAAAGGACAAGATTAATTATTTTTATATGGCTGCATAGTATTCTACAGTGTATATGGAGCACATTTTCGCTATCCAGTCCACCATTGATGGGCACCCAGGTTGATTCCACGTCTTTGCCATTGTGAATAGAATGACACTGAACATATGAGTCCATGTAACTTTTTGGTATAATGATTGATTTTCCTTTGAGTATATACCCAGTAATGGGATGGCTAGGTTGAATTGTAGCTCTGTTTTAAGTTATTTGAAATATCTCCAAACTGCTTTTTACAGTGGCTGAACTCATTTACATTCCCAACAATAGTGTATAAGCGTTCTCTTTATCCACTGCATCACCAGCATCTATTGTTTCCTGACTTTGTAGTAATAGCGATTTTGCCTGGTGTGAGATAGTATCTCATTGTGGTTTTCATTTGCAATTCTCTGATGCTTAGTGATGTTCAGTATTTTTTATGTTTGCTGGCCACTTGTATGTCTTCCTTTGAAAAGTATCTGTTCATTTCCTTTGCCCATTTTTAATGAGGTTATTTGTTTTTTGCTTGTTGATTTAAGTTCCTTAAAGATTCTGTATATTAGACCTTTGTCAGACACATAGTTCACAAATATTTCCTCCCATTCTGTAGGTCGTCTGTTTACTTTGTTGATAGTTTATTTCACTGTGCAGAAGCTCTTTAGTTTAATTAGGTACCATTTGTCCATTTTTGCTTTTGTTGTAATTGCTTTTGGGGACTTGGCAAAAAATTATTTGCCAATGCCGATGTTGAGAATGGTATTTCTTCAGTTTTATTTTAGGATTTCTATAGTTTGATGTCTTACATTTAAACCTTTAATCCATCTCTAGTTAATTTTTATATAAGGTGGGAGGTAGGGGCCCAGTTTCAATCTTCTGCATGTGGCTAGCCCGTTATCCCAGCACCATTAATTGAATAGGGAGTCACCTCCTCATGTCTTGCTATTGTCAGCCTCATCGAAGATCTGATGGTTGTAGGTGGTATCTTTATTTCTGAGTTTTCTATTCTGTTCTATTGGTTTATGTGTCTTTGTACCAATACCATGCTGTTTTGGTTACTGGAGGCTTATAGTTTGAAGTAGAGCAGTGTGATGCCTCCAACTTTGTTCTTTTGCTTAGGATTGCTTTGGCTATTTGGGCTCTTTTTTGGTTCCATATGAATTTTAGAATAGTTTTCTCTAATTCTGTGAAGAATGACATTGTTAGTTTGATAGAAGTAGTTGAATCTGTAAATTGCTTCAGGTATATGGCCATTTTAATGATATTGGTCCTATAATCCATGAGAATGGAATGTTTTTTCCATTTATTTGTGTCATCTCTGATTTATTTCAGCAGTTTTGCAGTTCCTCTTGTACAGAACTTTCAACTCTGTGGTTAGCTGAATTCCTACGTATTTCATTTTCTTTGTGGCTACTGTAAATGGAATTGTGTTCTGAATTGACTTTTAGCCTAAACATTATTGATGTATAGAATTGCTACTGATTTTTTAACATTGATTTTTTATCCTGAAACTGTGTTAAAGTCACTTATCATTTCTAGTAGCCTTTTGGCAGAGTCTTTAGAGTTTTCTAAGTACAGAACCATATCATCAGTGAAGAGATATATTTTGACTTTTTTTCATATTTGGATGCCTTTTATTTCTTTCTCTTATTTGAATGCTCTGGCTAAGACTTCTCGTATTATGTCAAATAGGCGTGGTGAGAATGGACATCTTTGTCTGGTTCCATTTCTCAAGGCGGACAGTTCTAGTTTTTGCTCATTCAGTATGATGTTGGTTGTGTGTTTGTTAAAGATGGCTCTTCTTATTTTGAGGTATATTCCTTTGATGCCTAGTCTGTTGGGGGTTTTTATCATGAAGAGATGTTGAATTTTATCACAAGTTTTTTCTGTGTCTATTGAGATGATCACATTGTTTTTGCTTTTAATTCTGCTTATGTGATGAATCACATTTATTGATTTACATATTTTGAACCAACCTTGCATCCCAGGAATCAAGCCCACTTGATTGTGGTGAATTAGTTTTTTGATGTGCCATTGAATTCTGTTTTATAGTATTCTGTTGAGGATTTTTACAACTATGATCATAAGGGATACTGGCCTGTAGTTTTATTTCTTTGTTGTGTCTCTGTCAGATTTTGGTATTAGGCTGATTCTGGCTTCATAAAATGAGTTAGGGAGGAGTCCCTCCACTTCAATTTTTTGGAATAGTTTCAGTAGGATTGGTACCAGTTCTTCTTTATAGATCTGGTAAAATTCAGCTGTGAATCCATCTGGTCCAGGGCTTTTTTGATTGGTAGGTTTCTTATTACTGATTGAACTTCAGAACTTGTTATGGGTCTTTTCAGGGTTTCAATCTCTGCCTGATTCAATCTTGGGAAATTATATGTTTCCAGGCATTTATCTATTTCTTCTAGATTTTAAAATTTGTGTGCATAGAGTTGCTTGTAATACTCTCTGAGAATCCTTTGTGTTTCTGTGGGATCAGTTGTGATGTCACCTTTATCATTTCTGACTGTACTTATTTGGATCTTCTATTTTTTTTTCTTTGCTAATATAGCTAGTGGTATGTCAACCTTGCTTATTTTTTTCAAAAAACAAGTCTTGGTTTCATCAATTTTTAAAATATATTTTTGCATGTCAATTTTATTGTTCTCTAATTTTAGTTATTTCTTTATGTCTGCTAGTTTTGGGGTTGGTTTCTTCTTTTTATTTTTCCTAGGTCCTTTCAGTGCAAAGTTAGAGTGCTAATTTGAACTCTTTCTAACTTTTTAATGAAGGTATTTAGGGCTATAGACTTCCCTCTTAACATTGCTTCAGTTGTATCCTAGAGATTTGGATAAGTTTTATACCTATTTTCATTAATTTCAAAGAATTTTTTTATTTTAATGTTCACCCAGGGATTATTCAGGAATAAATTGTTTAATTTTCATGTATTTGTATACTATAGATTTTTTTGCTATCAATTTCTATTTTTATTGCACTGTGATCCAAGAATGTAGTTGGTATGATTTTAATTTTTTTAATTTATTGAGATTTCCGTTATGAGTAAGCATGTCATCAATCTTAAAATATGTTCTGTGTGCAGATGAGAATAATGTATATTCTGTGGTTGTTGGGTGGAGTGTTCTGTAGATGTCTACTAGGACCAATTGGTCAAATGTTGAGTTTAAGTCCACAGTTTCTTTGTTGTTTTTCTGCTTTGACAATCTAAGGCTGTCAGTGGGGCGTTGAAGTCTCCCATCATTACTGTGTGATTGTCTAAGTCTTCTCATAGGCCAAGAAGAACTTGTTTTATTAAACTGGGTGCTCCAATGTTGGGTATGTATACATTTAGAATGGTTAAGTCTCCTTGTTCAATTGTACTCATTAATATTATGCAATGCCCTTCACTGTCCTTCTTAATTTTTATTGGTGAAAAGTCTGTTTCATCTGATATAGAAATAGGGACGCTTTCTCTTTTTTGTTTTCCATTTGCATGGTAGATCTTTCCTTATTCTTTTACTTTGAACCTGTGGGTATTGTTACATGTGAAATGGGTCCCTGGAAGAAAGCAGAAGGTTGAATCTTGTCTTTTACACAGTTTGCCACTCTGTGTCCTTTCAGTGGAACATTTACCCCATTTACATTCAAGGTTAATATTGATATGTGTGATTTTTGATCCTGTCATTATGTTGCTAGCTGGTTGCTATGTAGATTTGATTTTACAGTTGCTTTATAGTACCTGAGGGCTATGTACTTAAATGTGTTTTTGTGGTAGTAGGTTTTGTTCTTTTGATTCTAAGTTTAGCACTCCTTTAGGGATCCCTTGTAAAACTAGTCTAGTTGAAAAAAAATCCCTCAATATTTGCTTGTCTAAGAAGGATTTTATTTCTCCTTCAATTATGAAGCTTAGTTTGGTGGGATTTAAAATTCTTGGTTGATTTTTTAAGGACACTGATAACAGTCTCCCTATCTCTTCCGGCAAGTAGGATTTCTGCTAAGAGGTCTTTTGCTAGTCTGATAAAGTTACTTTTGTACCTGACTTGACCTTTATCTCTAGCTGCCTTTAAGATTTTTTTGTTAAAAAAATCTACATGCCTTGGGGACGATCAACTTATCTAGCTGGGGTTATCTGTATCTCTTAGATTTTCATGTCAACCTCTCTAGTGAGATTAGGAGAATTTTCATGGACTACATTTGCAAATATATTTTCCAAATTGTTTATTTTCTTTCTTTCTCTGTCAGGATGCCAATGAATCATAGATTTATTCTCTTTACATAATCCCATATTTCATAGAGGTTTTGTTCATTTTTCCCAATTCCTTTTTGACTTAGTTGCTTCAAAAACTGGTCTTTAAGCTCTGAGATTCTTTCCTCAGCTTGGTCTGTTCTGCTGTTAATACTTCAAGTTATACTATGAAATTCTTGTAGTGAGTTTTCCAGCTTTAGAAGTTCAGTTTGGTTCTTTCTTAAAATGGCTATTTCATATTTCAAATCTTGGATCATTTTACTAGATTCCCTGGATTTTTTGGATGGGTTTACTTTATCCTGAATCTTGATGAGATTCTTGCCGTCCAGATTCTGAATTCTATGTTTGTCATTTCAGTCATTTCAGACTGGCTAAGAACCATTGCTGAAGAGGTAGTGGACTTGTTAGAAGGGGATACTGTCTTTTTGAATTGTCAAGAGTTCCGGAACTGATTCTTTCTCATCAGAGAGTTTTGATGTTCCTTTAACTGTAGTATAAGTTGAGTATAGTCAGTTGCTTTGTTTCTGGATGCTTTCAGAGCACCAGGGCTTTGTGCAGGATTTTTGTTGTGGGTGAATTCTTGGGCTTGTTTTCACAGGTGTATATATTAAAAGGATAATTGTTGATGCTGTAGTTTGGACTGTGATACTGTAGATGGCACTTAAGAGTAATGGCTGGCAGCTAGGCTGATACCTAGTCCCCGACTCTTCTACTTCCTAGCATTCGCGGGGAGGAATAAAGATGGCTCGCTCACCATGTCTGCTCTCGGGCCTTGTGGGGAGCCCTCTACAATCACCAGCGCTGTGCCTCGGTTTCTTTTGGTAGGAGTTCCAGGCCATGAGCCTCTCTTGGGCAAAGGTTGTGACAGGGAGATATGCTGCACCGTTTATGAACCAGCTCTTCAGAGGGAGGCATACCCCACTCCTACCTGGGGCCCGGGACCCAGCAACTGGCCCCTCTCAGTGTTCTGAGCTGGGGTTTCCTCTCCTGCAAGGGGGGTTCCTCCCCTGCCTGAGTGCTGGCCGCAGCACTGAGCTCTTCACTGCAGCCCTGGGGAACCAGGACATCCGTGGTTCATGGTTGGGTTCTAGCTGTGCCAGGGTGTCTGTTGTGTTCCTGTGCTGTCTGGAAAGTACTCATATACAGCAACACATTCAGCAGGGCCGTGGAGGCTGTGGGGTGCACCCACTCCTGCAGGGCAGCTAGGCACAGGCCCTGCGGGGGTCAGGGGACAGCATGTGGAAGGGTTTGCAGAACAGATGTGCCCCGGTCACATCTGTTGCAAAGAAAGTTCAGCTCTCTTCTGGCTCAGAAGTCAGCTGGGGCCAATGCCTCTGGGGGAGCGGGGAGGCGGGCCCAAGTGATGGGCGTTTATGGCTGCTTTTCACTAGAGCTGCCAGCACACAAAAACTCCTGGGCTCCATGCCGTCTCAAGGCCTGTCTCTGCCTATTCCCTGGAGAGATCTCCTGACATCTCACATGTCCATAGGGGATGCAGGGTCCCCTGTCACTAAGTTCCCAGAGGTCCATGGGGAGACTGAACCAAATCTCATTTCCCTCACTCACCCCTCTCCCACGAGCCATTAGTGGCTGGGAACTGGCCCTAATGATCAGGTACCCTAAGTAGGGCTGCCAGCTTCCTTTCTATTCAGCCTCAGTTTCAGAGTCACATCTCCATCCACTATCAGCTTTTTCTCTCCCAATATCTGCTCAAATTATGGTGGCTGACTTAATAATTTGGTCTCTCTTGGTGGGAGCAGTGCTTTCTGGCTGCATCTAATCAGCCATCTTGTCCTCCTGAGTTTACTCATACATCCTACTTCTGGGCCTTCTACTTCCTGGGCTTTTACTTCCAGACAATCCACAGCTGGCTATGCATAGGATCATAGTGCTCATTCTTTCACTCACTCACTTGTAGTGCTCATTCTTTCACTCACTCACTTGTTCAACAAATCATTATTGAGGAGCTATGATGTGCCAGATAACAGCTACAGTTAGAGCAGAAATGATTCTGCAGGTGAACTGGGAGACAAACTCTGCATTTTTTGGCACCCAAATGAGAAACTCCATTCAGCAAGTGTTGTCAATTTTAGCAGTTAGATATTGGATTAGAGGATCCCAAGAAAAAGAAAAAAAAACTTCGAATACCTCAGTCTTTCTTCCAAGATCAAGAAATTTATTTTAGCTAACTCACCATTCATTGAGGATGTCACACAAATGAAGACATTTTTTAGACTCCACTGGGGTAACAGGATATACAGGCAAGTGAACAAAAAGGCATGTCAAAATTGAAATTTAAAACTTCTGTTTATAATAAGACAAAATTAGTAAATCTGGTTAAATTCACATTTTGATGATGTTTTATTTTTACATAATTTCATAAAATATGTATATGAATGTACATAGATGTGTCATATATATGTATGTATGTATATGTGTGAACATTATCTACATAAATACACGTGCATAAACATACACACACACAAATTTAAAATGGTGTTTTCTTTCCATATTTTATTTCTTCTTATTTGATAACTGTTTTTCTCTGTGCTTAAACCAAATTTTTCACAAATTTTTACATGTATTATCATGGTGATAGCCCATAATGACCTTTATGCTTAAATTATAATGTTAAATCATATAAAATACAGGATTAAGAGTTTTGTTTTTGTTGGTCCTTTGACAGACATGTTAGTTGATTAGAAGAACTCTAATATCATAACAGAATCATTTTATTATATGCTGTTAGGTTTATTTCATGTTTTGAAATATATGTCATCAACTAGTTTTATAGAAATTACATTAAAGCTCTAGAGCGGAATGTTATTTCTTCACCTATCACTCTGGATACCAGATGCCTACATAGTTCCAGATTTTAAAATAATACCTGGAGGAGTTTTAAAACCATGACTTTTATAAACACAAAAAGAGTTACCTGAGCAATTTGGGGCCCACTCTATGACATGAGAACCACATACAGATTATTAGATGTTGAACTTCAACTTGCACACGCCCTCCATGCTCATCTATGTATTATGTAGTGCACTTTTGTCGTTAAATTTCAACCACTTTTTGTTAGCAACTGTTAAAATTCTTAGACATTCCTGACTCAATAAAATATTTCTTCTCTGGATAAATTTAAATTATCCACTTTATTTACTGTTCAGCGTCCATGTAGGTTCTATGATACACTGTGCAGTAATCATTAAATCAAGATACAAAGAATTCTCAGTCTCTCATACATAATTTGGATTTTTTAAATCTACAAGCATAATTCCTAGCCACAGTTTAAGAGATAATAAGTTTCCTTAGTGTGCAAAAGTTATGGAATCTATGGAACTTCTAGTGTATCACTGCTAAGGACTAAAATAATGCATAGCATGGAGTTGGTATTCAATAACTATTTAGGAAATGTTAAAGACATCTTCCTCTGGCTGTTTTGCTTCTCTGTGAGTGTGAGTTGCATTTTAATATTAATTATCTCATTAGACTTGCTGAATAGTCTTGAGAATTAGAAAATACTTATTCTAAGATTATTATAGTTAGTATGTGGTACATCTAACACTTAAACTTTGGGCTGAATGCACTACTTGGTACTTAACAGGCTAGATTTTGGTGACTGAATGAACAAGCAAAACCATGACCAAATCAAGATATTCTAACCACCAAACTATATTATTTCTATGAATTTGTACTGTCTAGTAGGTTATATTGTTTTAAAAAAAGATTTTTATGGATTGTTTTTAAATATAGGGACATGCCCCTTTGCATAGCTACATACATCCACTTGCCTAAATGCACACACAGTATGCTAATCCCCCTGCACATATTCACAGAGTATTGGGGGAAATATGACATTAATGAAAAGAAATATATGGTCTAAAAAACAGAAAGCAGATGTTTTCATGCTCTTCAATGTATGCTTTAGCATACATTTTATTTATAACATCTCAGAAGAAACAGATGTAAATGATAAGATGAGAAGAAAAGAAGAATCAGGATAATAACGAATTATATGCAAGGACTTTAGGATAACATTTACATGGGTAGCATAGAATCATAGAACAAAATTTTAAAACCCAGTAATTTATATGAATGGACATTACATTCAAAATCCCATGTTTAAGATGAGAAAGATTATTGGTTTTACAGGAACAAGACAATATTAGGCAAAACTGTGGAGTAGACTAACACAATGTTTAGGCCACCTTATTTCTTACTCATCAAGATCTCTACTGCCACTCTTACCTTGCTAGCAAATACAGTATTTTCTCCTTAATTTTACTTTTTCCAAGAATTTTATTTAAAGACAAAGCCAATCACTCTCTTGTTTTATTTCTACTAAGAGCAATAACAATGACCTCATAGTTACCATTTATTGAATATTGTATGCCAAATATGAGGTTGCCCTTTATAAAATATTCTAGTAAATCTTCTAGAATAGTAATAATAATGATAATAATGATAAACCTTCTATTTATTCCTCAATTATGCATAAGGAGTCTTAGATAAATTATGCAACTTGTCTAATATCACGTAACTAATAAGTTGGAAAGTCACATCCTTTGAAATTAGATCTACCTGATTACAAAGCCACAGTATAAATTAAAATTACATCTTGGTACTGCTTTGTGTGACACGGATTTTAAATCTGTGCAGAATATGAAAAAATAATTGATTTCATACATAAAACAATTTTTAGGTGACTGGCTATCTGATTAAGTCTTTAATTTTATGTAATTTTTCAGATTTTTCTGATGGAGCAAATGGGTTGGGAAAGATAGAAAGGTATTAAAGACAGCTGCAAGGGCTTTGGTCTGAGCAGTTGCTCCCGTTTTTGGCCTATGCAATGGAAGGATAAAATAACTGAGATGGGGAAGGCTGCAGGAGTAGTAGGTTTAGGAAAAATTCAAGTGCTCACTCTTGCACATGTTGAGTTTGAGGTTTCTATTAGTCATCTAAATAGAGATGTCACATAGCCAGGTGGATATACAAATCTGGACACCACATTAGCATATAGACTGAAATTTAAAAGACCGAAATGAGGTCATCAAGAAAGTGAATGCAAATAGAGAAATGGTCCAAGCTGGAGGCCCTAGTGGATTCCAACAATTAGAGCCCTGGGAGACCAGCAAAGAAAAATCTGTAGGAGCAATTGCTAACATTGGAGGAAGACCAAAAGAGCAGTGTGACCTAAATTGCTCACGTTAATCCAGTAATTAACCTGAATATTTCTCAGAGGTCATCTAAGATGAGGACTGAGAACTGACCATCAGATTCAACAATGTAATCTGGCTTTATTGGAGGGTTAAGAAAAAAAGCCTGATTGAACTAAATTTAAAAATAAATGGGAGGAGAGAAATTGGAATCCATATTCTTATGCAACACTTTTTTAGCACATTGTTTCAAAGGGAAGCAAAGAAATGGGCAGCCCCTGGCAAAGAAAGGAGGAATAGGAATAAGAGCATGTTGTGCTGAGGGAGAGGCTCCAGGAGAGGATGAAAAACTGATGATGTAGGATGAAAAGTGGATAATCACTAGAGCAATGTCCTTGAGTAGATGAGAAGAGAAAGAATCTACAAGAGAAGAGACTGGATTTGGTGAAGAATGGTACTATCTTTGATAACAGATGGAAAGGCAGAGCATGTGGGTTTACATGCTGGTAATTGTGGTGATGGGAGTCTGTGCACATTTTTGGGAAATCAAGAAGCCAGGATATCAGCTGAGAGTATTGTTGGGGGAGAGAATTTTGGATGTTTAAGAAGTGAAGGATTCAATTCAAGGCTTCAGCATCCTTCTCTGTCTATATCAGTATATTGTAGAAATAACATGATTTTCTATCTGTATCATGATGTGAGCAAGATTGAAAAATTGATCTAGTAGAACGTTATCCACAAAATCTGCTAACTAATATTTCCTTTTGAGAGGTCATTTTACCTTTTTCTCCGTCAAATTCTATGATTTTATGC
Source organism: Pan paniscus (assembly GCF_029289425.2). Classification (NCBI taxonomy): domain Eukaryota; kingdom Metazoa; phylum Chordata; class Mammalia; order Primates; family Hominidae; genus Pan; species Pan paniscus. The sequence goes on from NC_073259.2 coordinate 89,659,087, forward strand.
TGATGGTCTCTTCTAATTCCAGGCCATGTGACCAGTTTTATATTATTAGGCAAGTCTAACAAGTATATTATTAATTAAAATGACTAGGTAAGAAATAAAGGGGTTAAACATCACTTAGAGAGAGAATGATCCCAGCAAAACTTCATTTTTACATATTGACACTGAATTATTAAGAACGTCATGGATCACAACCACTTAACTGGAAATGTAAACACCTAAAATACTATGATCAAATCACAATTTTGCTGATTAGGAGGCCATGTAGATACAGAATTAAATTTATTACATCATGGTAAATTATGGGCATACATTAATTTCTTTAATTTGTCTTTCTCTACTTGACATTCACCACACATTTACTTAAATGAAAGAACCATAAATATTAATATTTCATAATAAATTCAGAAATTCTTATTACAAATGCTTTCCTTTAATATCAAAAGGGCACACATTCAGTAACATGATTACAGTGCTTTAGACAGCATTATACACACTGGCAGTCACAGTCATGCAAAATTAATATTAATTTGATTGAACTGATTAGGTGCAAAGAGTCAGATATTTCTCTGAATTCTGATTGCATTATTATTAACTCAACAACCCAGTATAACAGTTAAAAGCATGGGCTCTAGTGTCAAAGAGATTCAAATTCAAATTGCCACTCTTCTGCTTTCTAGATGAACAAAACTTTGAGTTAGCTTCTCTGAGCCTCAGTTTTGTTCTCTAAAAAGTGGGAATTAAAGTAGGTTTTTAACTTACTAGGGCATTTGCAAAAATTAAAGGAAATAATGTATGTAAAGCACTTTATGTCATTGCCACCCTCTTAGTCACTCAAAAGAAAAAAAAAAACTTCATCTTTCTAAATTTATTTTTGCCCAGTAGATTGTGTTGAATTTGTCCCTTTCTTAATTGTTTTTCTCTTGTCCAAAATTATCTTTTCACATTTATCCAAGATCCAGCTCCAGTGTCGCCTCTGTCATGTCATCCCTTCAGTCTAGAGGAATGGTTCTTTTTATTTTCCCACCACTAGTCTGTAGATCTTTTGTATCCCTTTTAAGGTCTGCAGTAGGCAAGTTATTCACATGTTATTGTGCCTGCCCCTTCAACTTGGAGCTCCTAGAGAACTTGAATTGTGTTTCTCCTGTTTCCACTTGTTTTCCACACAGTAGCCTATGATATCTGTAAACATGTAGATCAGGCCACTCCATTTTCCTAATCCCAATCCTCCAATAGTTTCCTGTCACATTTCTGAGAAAATCCAAAGTCTTATCCACAGCCCATAAGCTGTACAATATATGACCCTGGTCCTCTCTCTGTCCTCACTTTATTTCACACTATCTCCTTACACACTACCCTCAGGCAACATGGGTGTCGTTGCAGTTCACAAAGCATAATGTCAATTGATACATAAAAGACCTATTAAGTACCAGCTATAAGTTGCACACTATTCTAGGCATTTAGGATACATTAGTGAACAAAATAGACAAATATTCTTCTGTGTAGTTTCCACTGTAGTGGGAAGAAGTGCAGAAAAACATGTAAAAAGTAAATGAAACTGTATGTGACAGTGGGGAAAGGAAAATGAGAAGAAGTAGAGGTGGTGTGGAGGGACAAGAACTAGAGCAAGGGATAAAGGGATTCGTGAGTTGTGATTTTAAATCCTCCATTAAGCATGTTTTCTCAGGGCATTTGCAGTTGCTGATTTTTTTTGCCTTGCTTTCTCTCCAGTCCACCCAATGGTTCTCTCCACCAGTTAAGTGTCTGTGCAAACAGAAACATCTGTCAACACTTCTGAGAGGCCCAGTCTAAACAGTGTAAAAAGGCATGCCTCCACTCCCACATTACAGCTCTCTACTTTCTTAATCAGCTTTATTTTCTTCATTGCATTTTTACTATGTGTAAATCTGTGTGTGTGTGTGTGTGTGTGTGTGTATTCGATGAGGAAATATATTTTTTTCTGTTTTATTAACTGTTTCATTCCTAGTATGTAGGAACAGTTTGGCATAGAGTTGCCAATAAATATTTATTGAATAAATTAATGTAGGTAATAATTAGCTTTAGCTAATGATTATTAAATTTAAAAGGTAGAGAAAAGAAAACTGAAATTTACTCATTAATGTATTATTTCTGAATAATTAAAAGAACTTTCATTTTAAAATCTGCTTTTGATACCCACGGCACTTTTTTTTTTTTTTTTTTGAGATGGAGTCTCGCTCTGTCGCCCAGGCTGGAGTGCAGTGGCGCGACCTCGGCTCACTGCAAGCTCCGCCTCCCAGGTTCACGCCATTCTCCTGCCTCAGCCTCCCAAGTAGCTGGGACTACAGGCACCAGCCACCGCGCCCGGATAACTTTTTTTTGTATTTTTTAGTAGAGAAGGGGTTTCACCATGTTAGCCACGATGGTCTCCATCTCCTGACCTCGTGATCCGCCCGCCTCGGCCTCCCAAAGTGCTGGGATTACAGGCGTGAGCCGCCGCGCCCGGCCCATGGCACTTCTATTCATTCATTAATTCAACAATTATTTGTTGAGTGAGATTATTCATTCATTAATTCAACAATTATTAGTCGAGTACCTATAGTAGTCTAGGCTTTATATTAAGCATTGGAATACAATTCAAAGGACAAACAGTTATTTTTTAAAGTCATTCTTAATTATTAAAATGCTCTATCTACATTATTATAAAAATAAAACACAAAAATTGCTTGTGAAGATCACCACACTGTCTTTGAGTTAAATCATCATTCAGTAACGGCCTTAGAAACTTGATTTTTTTGTGTGCTATATGTTACTTACTACATTCTTCTCTTTGGACTACAAGTGAAGTAAAACATCCCTCTCTGGTAATGGGTTGGGAACATGTGAATTGGCAAATGTGCCTTTTATTCTTAGGAGCTCTGTTCCTGAGGCCAGTGACACTCAAGTGATTAATGAAATAGATCTATAAAGTGTGGTTAATCATACACGTTAGATATGTAACTTTTCAATTCAAGTTGTCATACAACCCAGCAAAAGCAGTCCACTTAAATGCCATAAGATGTAAGTATCGTTTTTTCTTCTCTAAGTTTCTACCTGGACATGACCTGATTTCAAAAATGTGCCCATTCAGGAGTGAGTAGGACTAGTTTATATCTTCACTTGGTATCAATTTACTGCAAGATAGTAAAAAAATCTGTTACTTCCTACTTGGGAATATAAATAAATAATTTTTCTGGAACAATAAATTTAAGTAAGATCTTCATTATTTTTGCCAATAAAATGCTAAATACATTTTTCTGGAAATTTTAGAGTTTCTCCTAGTTAGATAAAATGCAAACACATTGGAAAATGTAAGCTTTAGCTACTCAGCTGTTAAGGTTTAATATTCCTGATACTCAGCTGCAAAGGTTTAATATTCACGATACTAAATATTCACAATATTTCCTTGTGGTCACAAACAAAATAAATCTGACCATTTAAGAAGAAAGGCAGGCCAGGCGCGGTGGCTCACGCCTGTAATCCCAGCACTTTGGGAGGCTGAGGCGGTCGGATCACGAGGTCAGGAGGTCGAGACCATCCTGGCTAAGGCAGTGAAACCCCGTCTCTACTGAAAATACAAAAAAATTATCCGGGCGTGATGGCGGGTGCCTGTAGTCCCAGCTACTCGGGAGGCTGAGGCAGGAGAACGGCGTGAACCTGGGAGGTGGAGCTTGCAGTGAGCCGAGATCGCGCCAATGCACTCCAGCCTGGGCCACAGAGCGACACTCCGTCTCAAAAAAAAAAAAAAAAGAAAAAAAAAAAAAGAAGAAGAAGAAAGGCAATTCTAGTAGAGATAAGTTGACTGGATAAATAAAAAGTAATTTAAAAAATTAAGACTGGCTTATTGAAAAACGATAAAACAGATGTATCAAAAGTAAAATATGCTACAGCTAAATCATAATTTACAGTTTTAAGGAAAAAAGTTTATTCCAGGAAAACTCCAAACAATAATGATTCACATCGTTCAAAATTTTCCTCTGGATCCAGAAGGGATGTTATAATGGATGTTTTAATGCATCATTTTTTTTGTATTTTGGTAATTAAACTATAACTAAAACCCAGAAACATAAAGATATAAAGAAATGTCCAAAGCTTAAGGTGAGAGACAGCCAGAAAGGCATATTCTGGGGCCAGAGAATGCCTAACGAACTGTATGCACTTAGATATCTACTACTGATTTTAAACTGATGATGTAATATCTTGTGCTGACCTAAAATTAGCAGTGAAAGTCTGCATTAGTGACACATTGGGGAAGAAATGCAATGGGATGCATTCGTGCAAACATTAAAGAGGCTCAGCAGAGGACAGAATCTGGTAGGAGTGGGGCTGAGATTATCTAAGGTAATCAGAATTGAGCTTGAAGTATGAATCTGAAGTAAAAGGTTTCAGGCAAATGTAAACACTCCTCTGACATCTTCTAAAATATTAAGGTCACTGAGATACCCATGTAAAATCAATACACTGTTTAGACATTAAAGGGAAAAATAAAATGATGTTCAAAAAGTCATGGATTCATTTACCAAATATTTTACTGAGTTTCTAAAGCTATATGAATTGGTGTGGAATGAAATGTGAGCAAAACGGGAAAAAAATTGTCTTCATAAAGTTTATCTGGCAATAGAATAAATAACCAATTTATCTATCATGGTAGAAGAAATCAGTGAGAAAATCAGAGAGAAGGAGTAGGGGAGTTGAAAAAATATCTTATAGGTAATTAGGGAACCCCTCAATGAGAATTTAACATTTAAACAGATATGAGGTGAGAAAGGGAGTCATAGAGGGCTCAAAGAGCATAACAGGCAGAGAATAAGATGCAGATCCAAAGGTGCTAGGTAGGCAGTATAGTTAGGGTGTGACTGAAGAACAAAGAGGGGTTTATCCAAACTGAGTAAGTGAGCAAGGGAGTAGTAGGTGGTGAAAGCAGAGATATAACAAGAATCCACATTGTGTTGGTTCTTGCATGGCATTAATTGGACATTGATTTTTATTCTAAGTAAGATCAGCAAGTAGGCTGAATGAAACTTTGGAAGGATCTGAGCAGTGGGATGCCATAACTGAATAATTGACCAAGATTTTGAAAGGATCATTTTAGCTTTTGGGTTGAGAATAGTGGATGCAGAGGGTTAGTTAGAGGGGAAGAAGCTAGTTGGCCATGTAGATGAAAGCTAATTGTGGTTTATACAGGGTGGCAGTGGTGAAGGTAATGTGAGGCATATCTGGACTCCAAAAATATTTTGAAGGTAGATTTGGATATGAGGGAAATAGGAGTCAAAGATAACTCCAATAATTTTCCTAAAGAAATGAAAGAATCAGGTTGTCATCAGCTGAGATGGAGAAAACTACAGAAGTATCAGGTTTGGAGGGAAGATCCAGAACTCAATTGTCAACATGTTGAGTTTGAGATATCCTTTAGACATGTACATGGAGATGTCAAGTGGGTAGCTGTACATATTACCTGGGATTTCAGTGGAGAGTACTGGCTATAGATATAAATTTGGGAATCCTCAGTATCTAGACTTAAGGGAGTAAGTATAGGGAAAGAAAAGAAGAGGTCCAATAGCTGAGCCCTGTAACATCCCAATATGAAAGACCAGAAAAATAAGGAAGTAGCAAAAAATCATATTAAAAGGAGGGGCCAGTAAGCATTAGACGAGGATTTGGTGTTTCACCAGTGAAGCAGCCCTCTTTTAGGCTCCTGACTGAAGCACATTCCTCCACTATCCGGATAATTTGGACAGCAATCCAGATGGAATGAGAAAGAAGGTGATGTTTCCCAGGCCAACCCAATTGGGTGTATCAACTTGGGTGACCAATGAAGTGACAAATTACCACATAATAATGTTCATATTCTGACTTTAAGCATAATAATAAACAACATGTGCTTGCAATTTGATACAGGGCTCAATAGCAATACCCCAAATCATTTGGAGCGCTGGATGTCAGTAATAAGAAAAATGATATAGCTTCCTAGAGTAAAATTTTGACATAAGCCTGTGCCCAGTAACTTTCAGTTTTTTTTTCCTCAGCATAAGAATGAATTTTCAATTAAATTTATATGTAGAAGCTCAAGATATAAGGCATATAACAGTGGAATGTGTTTGTTTGAGGCAGAGGTAAAATAAAAAATCAGAAAACAGGCTGCTCAGAGTTCCCACTGGAGCTATCCTTGAGGCATCTGGACATATCCCTAGAGCCTGGGTAAAGCTTATGAACATAGCTTTAAAACTACCGAAAACCTAAAAAGAAAAGAGTTCAGAGATGAAAATAACTGATATTGGAAGTACTCAGAGAAGGTTTACATAGTATTCAGGGAAAACCTGAACCCAACAGAATAGAATGTGCCCTGGCTTTCATTTTTATGTTCCTCCTTCTGCCCCTACCCCCCAGATTAAATATTGGTTGAAATACCTCTAAAACTACACATATCATCATATTGGTGATAACCAGAGTCCTTTAGCAACAATTTTAAGTAGATTTTGTTTAAAGAAAGGTAGGAAAGTTATAGTCCAGAAGAAAATTAAACTGATGTAAATAAGAATATACACATACAGCAAGGTTTACCCATTATAGGAAAACATTAACTGTATGATAAGGGGGAAAATGTGTTTACATGTTTTTGGTTTTGCTTTTCAGAAAGAGAAACAAGATAGTGACTATTCTCTTCTATAACTATCTTGGGGAAAGAAGAAGTTGAAACAAAAAGCAGGCATAACAATGAATCTACAGTGATATCTGATATGTATCTATTTTAATCAAATGGAAGATTAGCCTTACAGATAGCATTAAATAGAAGTGTGACTAGGAAAACAATCTTGTACGGTCCCTCAAGAGGAATATGCCAGTTTATTTAGATATGTGAGCCTTTCAAGAGGCATCCAAAATAGTGAAGAGATGCTAAAAATGTATAAAATCAATTAAAAAGAGAGAATACAAATAAGTGTCATGAGAAATACAAACTGGTATTAATAATGCTCATTAAAATGATGAATATCTTAGGCAATTTTCATGACCTAAAATGATGTATCATTGGCCTCATCCATCTACTACCTAGAATTGGGACATATTTGTATAAGACTGAAAGATGTATCACTAGTTTACAAATGTAAGCAGTTAAGTGATCTCCCCAAAATGTTGGGGTAACTTACATTTAGAGTGTAGGACTCTCACCGCTTCCTTTTTTCAGAGCACATTTGTAATATATTCATGATTGTATCCTTATAGTTGTGTGGGTAAAGTTCCTTAAACCAGACACTCGAAAGATGAACAAATTATTACATGTTAGCTAAGGATATTATGTTTTTGAGTTTTGAGTTTATTTTGAATAGTAAAGTATTAGCACTCAATTTTCCACCTAAGATATAGTGAAAGTAAGAGCATGATACTGGGGTCAAAAAAGGGCAAATTTTACTTAGTATTCTTTTATGTCCTATAAACAAGGCAGCTACATTTTGGGTACTACTTAAATAGCTGCAAAAAAACAAACACCCTACAACAAAAAATAATTTTCATTATTTTTTTATCAGAAAATTATGCCAACAATCCTTTATAGTGAATTACCTGTTATATTATTTTGTACTAAATGCTTTTTGCAATTAATCTGTCTTTCCCTTGCCAGAAGAAAAGATCCCATGTGAAATGGTGAATAGGAAAGCACAGGTGCAATGCAAGGAAGAGGTGTTTTGAAAAGTGGGTCTCTACATCTGTAAGCACTTAATGTCAAAAGATGCTCTTCTTAGAGTAGTTGGCATCTATATATATATATGTATAAAACCTTGTATATATAATCCAGATGCTTGCTTTATGTTACTTATATGTCAACTTGTAAATTGAGAAAATATAGAGTAGATTCATACAGTTAATCTCTATATACTCCATTCCTTAATTATTAACTTCTTAGGTTCAGGACCAGTCCAATCCTATAATCTGTATGTTACTCTAGCATTAATCAGTCCCAGGTCACTATAAAATATATATACTGATTTTTATATTTCATTATAAAATATATATACTTATTATATACATATATTATATATATAATTATAGTGACCTGGGCATATATATATATCATACATTAATGATACTATATATTATTATATGTATAATACATATTACATATGTATAACACATATATAACAAAATATGTATCTTATAGTGACCTGGACAAATATATATATATCATATATTAATTATAATATATAATTATATGTATAATATATATTATATATGTATAACTATATATAACAAAATAATGGTTTTGAAGCAACTTGGATGGAGCTGGAGGCCATTATTCTAAGTGAAGTAACACAAGAGTGGAAAACCAAAAACTGTAGGTTCTCCCTTATAAGTGGGAGATAAGCTTTGAGTATGCAAAGCCATACAGTGATATAATGGACTTCAGAGACTCAGAAGGGGGAGGGTGGAGGGGGACCAGGGATACAAAACTACACATTAGGTACAGTGTACACTACTCGGGGAACAGACACACTAAAATCCCAGAATTCACCACTATGTAATTCATCGATGTAACAAAAATCCACTTGCACCCCAAAAACTATTGAAATAACAAAACAAAAATAAATCAATACATACATTACTAAAAATTTACGGCAGTATGGGAAATGTCACTACGATCCCTAAATAAACTGATTTTATTATATAAAGACTATATTATACACACACAATATGTTTGTATGAATAGATATAAATTATACATGTGTGTATACATATATACACACATATATATCTGTATGACTACATAAGTATGCTGTATATAAAGAAGAGCATGGATGTCAGAAATGTATCTTTTCAGCTCATGAGAATCATGAGGTTCCTAGTTGCTAAAACTATGTACTTACACACTTTAAATAGGGTCATGATCAGGGCCTAAACATATTAATCTCTGTAAGTCAAATATGTCGAGGTTGTCTATAATGTGTTTGATTTGCATGGACATGTTCTAAGCACTTGGAAAGAGTTGTGAAGGAGGAATTTTCACAAGACAAAAATAAAACCACATATAATAAATAGTATGATATATATGTGTTGACCTGACTAGGAATTTGATGGCATGAGTTGAATCCTGGCTCTGATACATTGTGTAGTTGAATCCTGGCTCTGATACATTGTGTAGTATCTATTATGTGTCACTAGGTAAGATACTTAACTTTTGAAATCATGATTTCTAAGGCTGTTAATGAATTTTAATGACACAAACCTGAAAGAAAAGATTCTTGCAACCATTATATTTGGACATCTAATTTAAGGATAATTAGTATTGTAGGTATTAAAATAAAATATTGATTGATTTCGTTTATATATTACCTCTGCTATCCTCCAACATTTTTCTAAACATTATTATAATTTCCTGATTTATTTGCCCTTCCTTCTACTTTTACTTTCTGTAGCTATTTTATATATTATTAAATATATTATAAATATAGTATATTATAGTATATTATTTATACATAAGATATAGTATATAGCCTTTGGTGTCTGTCAAAGAGAGAAAAATGATGCCTAAGTCACAGAAAGAGAAAGGGATAATTCTCAATAACAAAAATTGTCACATTTCCTTAAAAAACCTCAACCACAGGGCTCTACTAAGTTGACAGAAATGTCCAGTTTCAAAAGCAAAATATATAAAGCTCATATTTGTTATTCCTTTTCTAAATTTGATTCATAGGTCTTCAAGTTATCAATTCATGCTGTTATTTACAAGATTGTAGATTAACTTTACGTATATTTCCTAATTAAAGGAACATCAAACTACATAGAGGATTCATACTAGGTTAAAAAAAGGGGGTGGGATGGGGGCTCTAAAGCTATCTAAAATAATAACTTTCTGTAAGTTGGAAAATAAACTATTTTCAAGATTTTTATGTTGTTCATCAAAGGAATATTTTCTTCTAAAGTGGCCTATTCCAACTTATAAAACCCCAAATTTTAAGGCTACATTATATGATCTGAGGCATCATCCAAATATAATTGCATGATATATTTGATCCAATATTATTAAAACCTTATTAAATTTAACAAATGGCATAATCTTGAAAATTAAGGCATGTAACCAAATAAACACAATGTTGGGATATGAATAGAATTTATCTCTTGTGCTGTTTGAGTCACCCTGCAGTATGTCTGGTAGGATGGGCAAAGTACTGCAAACAATGACAAAATTAATAAAACTGGAATTGTGTGCTGCACATTATGTTCTTGGCAGGAAATAAGGTGATGCTATTATAAAGGACACGTGCTTCCAGAAATTCAATTAGAGGACTCTACTGCATTATTTTCCTAGGAACAAAAGTTAAAGTACATTTTGGACGATGTGTATTATTTTGGGGATTGTTGGGGTGAGATGTTAGGGTGAGCAAGGATTTTTGAGATACTCAGTATGCCAAATCATTCTTTATTCTCTAGACACTTTTTCCTCTTGATGTAAAATTTAATCATTTTATGCTACACTACCTTGAATCATAGAGAAATACACAAATTAGTAATTGATCTATTTTACCTATCAAAACTATTTTAATCCATAAAGGATACTTTTTTGCCTCAGGTCCCATTTGATGTGCTTGAAAGCAGGTAATGGTATTATCAATGATTATGCAAGGTCTCAAAATCCATGACTATCTTTAAAAAGCAAGAGTCATTTTGATAGTTGAAAGAAGAATGATGGTTATCAGAGGCTGACAAGGGTAATGGGATGGGGAGGGACAAAAAGGGGCTGATAAATGGATACAAATTAAAATGAGTATCTATTTATAATAGATAATAGGAATAAAATCCAAAGTTTGGTAGTACAATAGGGTAACTGTAGTTAACAATAAGTTATTGAATATTTCAACATAACTAGAGGAGTGGGCTTAAAATGTTTGTAACACAAATAAATGATAAATGTTTGAGGTTATGGATTTCCCAGTTAGCCTGATTTTATCATTATACATTTTATACTTATAACAAAATATCTCATGTACCCCATAAATATGTGCAACTATTATGTACCCATTAAATTAAAATTGTTTTTTAAAAAACAAAGAATGTCACTCTCCTAGGAAAGTACTGACAGTCTGTTGCAACTGTTTTTCCAAGACATCATTACTAGAAAGATGTCATCTGATTCCCGTGTCACACATGGGATATATCTATTACATAACTCTCAATACCGCAATCTAAAGGGCAATGTAGACATTAATTTGTCTCAGTTGATTTTCCAGTTTGAAAAAAATTGAAATGGAACTCTTTTATACATTCTGACAATAATGCTAAGTTCATGATCCAAGTCACCTAAGACGCACATATTAAACGTTGCAGAGGTTTTTCCTTGGAATTTCAATTACTTTCATAGGTTGCCCTCTTGTGGCCATCTGTAAAGCTACTAACAACAAAATGAAAACATTGTATGTCTTTTTTTCCATCTAGTAAATGCTTCGAGGGTTTGTTAACACATGGTATCTTAAAATTGACTTAATAATATGTCAGGATAAAATTGAAATGAAAAATCTTAAATATGAATTATAGACAAAATCTTGATTGCTGAAAATTCAGTATTGGCTACAATAAAATTATTCAATAAATACAATACCTAAGTATATGAGAGTTTGCTATGATTATTTATTAATTTTTAAACCATGGGCATTCATTGATTCATGAAGTTGATATAAGGCTTTCATTTCCTAAAATAAAGTTCCAATGTTATACTTCATATAATTTCAGGAGAAAGGATATTTTAAGATATCATAAGATGATTTAAAAAATTCTTTTTTTGAACTGACATATTTAATCAACCGAGCACCTCTATCATCAAAGATGGTTTAAGTAACAACACGAATACAATCAGGCATTTAAGGTATTAAGCATCAATTGATCCCAAGCTACCTATTTAAGCTTTCCTCATTTGTAAAAGAAGTTTGAGCCACATGATCTCGACTAAATCCACAATCCACTTTCTTTTACCTTTTTTTTTTTTGTTTTTTGATATGGCTCACTCTGTCACCCAGGCTGGAGTGCAGTGGCGTGATCTTGGCTCACTACAACCTCCAACTCCCAGGTTTAAGGGATTCTCCTGTCTCAGCCTCCTAAGTAGCTGGGACTACCGGCATGCACCACCACGTCTGGCTGATTGCTTTGTATTTTTAACAGAGACGGGGTTTCACCATGTTGGCCAGCCTGGTTTCGAACTCTTGACCTCAAGTGTTCCATTTGTCTTGGCCTCCCAAAGTGCTGGGATTACAGGTGTGAGACACCACGTCCAGTCATAACATCTACTTTCTATGTGTCCTACTTCTAGTTAGCAAGAACTGATTAGCAATCAATAGCTCCTTTCTCTTTTTTCTTTTTTCACTTCCTCCAACTGATTTCTAGAATGCAAGTCAAAATATCTATTGAGTCCTCTTTGTTTGAAGCTGCTGTTTCCTGGTCACATTTGCAGGTTTCAGAAGCCATTCTTTTTAGAGCAAAGGGATCCAATTGTACATAAGGCCTATAGCCTCCTGTTGTTTTCAGTGCTCAAATACTGAGGAGTGGCCCAGAGCCAATACAATGGAGGAAAAAGACCACAGGCAGAGAGATGCTGAGCAGACTGCCCTGGGTAATCTAAATTAGTTGACCTTTCTACCTCTTCCAGAAGGGATATGTGCCAAAAGATAAGGTAAAACCAGCTCAGTATGCACCATCACAATGAGAAATGAACATAAATGAGATCATATGAGCTTTGAAAATGTTTATGTAACAAGGATTCAGGTTATTTATATATAATATGAATTTTTAAATTGTATAATATAATCAATTACTTTAAAAATTTTAGATTCCATTGAATGAGCTTCAATATTATATTCTAACTAGGTAGAAATTTAAAATGTAGGAATCATTTAAAATACATTTTTGGTATGAAAAGGCTTTAAGATTAAAAATAACTGATTAATGACCACTACATTTTTTCAGTAAATCAATAATTAGTCTTTTTAACAGTTAGAAACTCTCTTTTAATTTTTTGGGGTTGGGGGAGGGCTGGATCTTTCATCTTCAAACATCACCTCTCTCATCCATTCATTACCATCTATACTCAATGCCCTCTCTTCCACAGATTCAGGTTTGTGATTAATCAGTAAGGAACTTATGGAAGGAGTGCTTAATAGGTCACAGAGCTACCCAAAACCTGAGAAACCTGGCTTGGAAAATAGAAACAAGGATGAAACGCTTAGGAGTAACTTGGATCACACTAAACATTAACCTTTCATTCCAGCACCCATCAAGTGAGGACACTTGTCACAGAACACTAAATGTCACTGATTTTCCAACTTCCACTGCACCCTACATGGTCCCACTAGGCCCTAGGTCACTGTTGCCTTTAAGAAATGAACACTGCTGTTGTTGGAGAGCCACTACACAGGATTTTTGTGATGGGCAGAATTATGGCTTCTCAAAGAGGTCCACATCCTAATCCCTGAAGCCTGTAAATGTGTTACTTTATATGGCCAAAAAAGTTTACAGATGTGATTAAGTTAATGATCTTGAGATTGAAAGATTATCTGGGATTATTCAGTGGTCCCAATGCAATCACAAAGTTTCTTATAAGAGAGAGGCAGGAGTTCAAGGGTGAGAGAGTGATTTGAAGATGCTTATCCTGCTGGTTTGTGGCTGAAGGGACCATAAACCAAGGAATGCAGGGAGACTCTTGCAGTTGGAAAAGGCAAACAAGTAGATTCTTCCTTAGAGTCTCCAGTGGACCACAGCCTAGCTAACGCTATGATTTTAGCCCAGTAAGACCAATTTCAAGTTTCTGACCTCCAGATAAATAAGATAATAAGGTTATGTAGTTTTAAACTATAAAATTACAGTAATTTGTTGTAGGTGCAAGAGGAAACATGTACAATTGCCCAATGCAGATGCTTCTTTGATCACCAGCTTTCAATTCCAGTCCTTATTGGGTGCATCAGACTTGCCAGGCCCAAAAGATGCAGCTACTCCCTAACTACAAGAAAGGCTGGAAAAGCCAGTATTTTTGTAGCTTCTATAGAACATACAGGTTACACTTCCCCTAAGAAGTATATGATGAAGAATTCCCTGAGGATACGGAAGGTATTGAAAAGCCCCTCAAAAGGACAAATATCTCCTATTATCACACTTTCTTATTATCATTACTCTTTGGACTCTGATATAATCAGCTTTTGGAAGCCTAATAGTCTTGTCCTGATGACTCTGATAAACTATTTCCATTCCTTCCCAGATTAATACCTTCAATAGCTCAAAGCAAGACCAAAAAACTTCAGAAACTAAGACTTTTGATTTAGCTCTCAGAGATAAAGGCTAATTTCTACGGTAGCTCAACCTAGATCTATTTCAAACATAATATAAAAAGAAAAATAAATTTTTTCTATATAATTGCGTAATGCTTTCTTTAAAAAGAATTGTGCTTCCAGGCCCTGTAACATTTTTATGTAAAGATGTCTATGGAAAGGCTATATACATATATATATATATACTTTTTTCCAGACAGAGTCTAGCTCTGTTGGCCAGGCTGGAGGGCAGTGGCACAATCTCAGCTCACTACAACCTCTGCCTCCCAGTCTCACCATCCTCCTCCCACAGCCTCCAAAGTAGCTGGGACTACAGGCGCTCGCTACCATGCCCGGCTCATTTTTGTATTTTTTTGTAGAGATGGAGTTTTGCCATGTTGCCCAGGCTGGTCTCAAACTCCTGGGCTCAAGCGAGCCACCTGCCTCAGTTTCCCAAAGTGCTGGAATTACACGCATGAGCCATAGTGCTTGGCTGGAAAGTCTATCAAATTTTTTAACCTGATTCTTATTATTAGATATTGATTTTAATGCTACTAGCAATGTTATACTAACAGAACATTTCCAGTTATTACAGTGAATATAAAATTTGGATTATGGAATTGAATTTGTTGGTGTTGTCTGATGAAAAAAAATACTGCTCGAGAGTCAGGATCTAAATTCTGGAACATTGAATGAATGAATGGCCTTGTGAAAATTAATTTTTTTGAGCCCAGTTCTTGTTAATCCTCTGTCTTACCTAACCCCAAGGTCCGATGATACACTAAAAGGAAGGGAAAACAATTTAAAAGGTTGTATAAAATTATAAATTCTTATATAGAAATACAGAGAAAAAAGGAAAGTTCAAAGTATACGTTTTTCATTCTATTAAAACATTTCTTCTGTTGATACATGGGGATCTAACTCAAGAATTCTAGAACCTTGAAATTGGAAGATACCATTTCAACTAAGTTGCAACATAATTTCCACAGTGTCTACTATTCAGTGTTCATGCTTCCGTAAGCGAGTTCATCATTTGCAAATATATCCAAGAGCAAGACTGGCTCTGACCTATTGGACTTACAGTCGCCAAACACCTCGCCTCAAGTATAAAGTGATAGTAATCATCATATTTTCCTCATGGGTTAGTAATGTGTGATGTAGTGGCATGACATAATGCCTTTAGTGACTTGGCATGGCATCTGGCACACAATAACTATTTAGTACATCTTAGCTATTAATATCAATAATAAGGACAAATTAAATATGTATTAAGTGTATAGCATTTGTATCAGTTCTTGGGGAAATATACTATGTTCACTTATTCCATATATTTTACTTTTATAAACCATTAACATATACAAAGGGCAGGTATTTTAAATATACTTCTTATCAAAATACAACTTTAGAAAATATTCATTAACAGAAAATGCAGAAGTGAGAACTTGGTTTGTGTTTTATAATTTTAAGTATTTTGTAGACCATGAAATACTCTCAATATAAAAGGAAGGTAAAGAAATCAACAGTGTCATAAACTACAGTTGTATTTTTTTTATTATAGTAATCACAGACATCACCCCAAATCATTCTGTAAATATTTGGCAATGCTAGTTTTGTTACTCCATCAGATGAAATTATTCAATTTCCCTTAAAAATCATCCTTACATAATTTGAAAAACATATAATGAATACCACTATATATATATGTAAATATATATATGTTGTAGATATTGAGAGACACAAAATATCATCTCTTATCTAGAAATTTTCAAGTGTACATTGCATTAAAATTCTTAAAATGCAAAAGTAGTTTGCAAAGAGATCAAGTCCACATATACATGTAATAGTTTGAATGAAGGAAAAACTCTATATTGAGCTGAAATTCTTTGCTCCTTCATTCTTGCCCTCTTTGCCTTTCCAATTCTCTTGCTGTATCATTACCTTTCTTTAACTCCTGGTAGGAATTACACAATATGTTTAATTTCTCACCTCTGTCAGGAATAAGAAAGGAAATATGCAAGCTACAAATGCAGTAGCTGTTTTAGTGTCTGAGCCAAAAAAGCAAATCAGGATGTGTATAAGGGGTCCCGTTTTAACTGGCAAAAGCAATCTGTGTCCTAAGGGGATTTACATGGCCATGGATACTCTGAGCTGCTGTACTCTTCTGTTCCCAGCCCTGTGGACCCTGGCATT
The DNA here is from genome assembly GCF_029289425.2 of Pan paniscus. Taxonomy (NCBI): domain Eukaryota; kingdom Metazoa; phylum Chordata; class Mammalia; order Primates; family Hominidae; genus Pan; species Pan paniscus. Next base: position 89,675,568 of record NC_073259.2, read on the forward strand.
CTGATAGGGCTCTAGTGTAGTTCTCCATATACTGATTTTCAGTGGCATTGGAGCCCATACTGCAATCTCAGCTTAGTTTCTGCCTGACTAGGAAAAGTAATGATTACTGTCGTTGAATCACTCTGCGTTATATCCACTTGGATTATCACATTGAATATTCATGCCCACCCTTTTGATGTAGTAAAAACTTGATCATAATCACGTCTAGTAAACGATGAATGTGGCATTTGTGCTCAGGCTTCTGTCTGACTTCAAAATCTGTGACTGTGGCTATTTTTATTACAATGTCCTTCCACCTTAATGGAGCTATAGGAAAAGGAAATATTTTACAATCTCATACACTTTGAATACATCTGGGATTTCTCTTTCTTATCCAAAAGATACATGAGTAGCCTGCAGAGAGGCTTAGGGATGACTAGACAGAAAGAGTATTGAAATATTTAATGAACCACATGCTGGAGTCATGTGCTAGGTACAGGGTTGGGTACGGGAGATTTGGTGATAAATTTTTCATTGTCCCCACCATTTAGTTGCTGGCAATGTTCTTGAGAGGCAGACATGCAGACAATGTGATACAACATATTCTGAAGTTCACCTGGGGACCCAGGCAAGACAACTGCACTATAATCATGGCTAGGTTAGGCAGGACAGCAAAAAAAAATACCCAAAGAGGCAACTTCTAAATTGGTTCTTTAAAGTTAAAGAGGAGCTTGCCAGGCAGAGAAAGGAAAGTTAGATATAGGAATAGAACATTTCAGGCAGGAGAAATTTTATGAGCAAAGGAAACAAACTAAGGATCGCATTTATATAGTGAAAATTGTATAATTATATATAAGTAGATAATGAGATTAAATGGAGAATATTAGACAAGATAGGAGAGTATAAAATTAGCCATAATTCCTTATTAGGATGGTATTTAAGGTAATTTTGTTTTTGTTTTGTGTTTGGAGCAGGGAGGAGAGGAAGGTGGGTAATAGAGAGGTTGCTTATGTTTATATTAGGAGCTCAAGAAAATATGTGCCAAAACTGAGAAGACCAGGTACTTAAAACTCTGTCAGACAATGCTTTGGCAATGCTTGGAAGTGAACAGCTATTCAAAAGCACTCTCTTGTGTTAAACTGGTGTTAACTTTGTAATGGCTTAAAATATAAGTTAAAATGTTACATTAATTTTTTCCAGTAATGCATTTTTTGTTTGCCTCACCCAATATAGATCCAAATAAAAGAACTTCTTGCATTTCCAGAAATGTCTGTAACATTGCAATAGCAGGTTTTGTTCTTATGGGCTGCTCTGTATAATTGGTTAGTTTGAAGGTCATATTGCATCTTTTTGTAGCTTGCAATATGAATTTTGGAGCTAAGGGTTTAAAAATGTGGATAAGGCAAGACGTCCCCTCCATTCTTTCTCGAAATGTTCCTGCTTCAAGTGACTAATCCTATTTTTGTAATGAAACGAGAATGATTTCTGTAAGTTTATTTTGTGGAATGAAAAAAATGTTTGAGCTGTTTCATTTTGTATTCTTTAAAGCACAGAGCACGTTTCTGGCCTTTGGTTGAACTGATGAAGCATCCCAATCCAGCTGTAACTTTGCTATTCTGCAGAGTTGGAAAATCTGTCAATATCTTCCTGCAAGTGAGCTGTTTTCATGTCTTAAACATTAATTTTGTGTGGTTAAAATCAGTTCATCACACCAGAGGCTTCTGTATTGACCTCTTGTGAAAAGTGGAATAATTTTTCTTGAAGGAACAATGCTGCATATTATAATACAAGTTTCAGAGGCATTATTTGAATTATCATAATTAGTTTTGAGAACCACATGAGGCACTGTGATCATTTTTGCTTCAACCATTAAACATAATTCTGAAAATTCCAGAGGTAAAGAGAAGTCTATATTATTTACCCATATTTTCACCCTTGCTTGTTTTTTTCTTCTTTTCTGGTGTTCCAAATTTCCTTCTTTTGTTATTTCCCAATAGTATGGGTAATGTGTCCTTTAAAATTTTCCCTAAATATTGTCTTTATCAAAGAACACTACATAATAGCTCTAACTTCCAACATATCTTCATTGTCATTAATAGGTACTAGGAGACATTATTTTAAAACATCTTGCTTGCTTCTCAGTATGTGATACAAAATTAGGATTTTATTGCTGCATGATTGGCTCAGATTTTCTGATGTGAGACAATGGGAGCAACGATGAAAGTGTTTGCATTTTATTCTAATAAATTTCAAATGGAAAATCTATTGAAATGTCCCCTTTCCTTCTAGAATCTCTACTGCTTATCTGTCAAATATAAATCAAGGTGGGCATACTTTAGAGTAAGAATCTCCTGAACCTTGGTGACTTTCTTTATAACTCTCTTTGCATTTTAGGCAGTATAATTATTAAATTTGTTGCTTTGACTTCAAAAATAAATAAGAGCTGTCACTCATCAATACACACATTATTCTATTAAAGGAATATATACACACACTCACTGTTTCACTTACTATGATTGTATAAAAATATGTGACAGAAAATAATAATTTTATTAGGTTTATGGATTCTTTGGGTCAAGAATTTTGAAAGATCACAGTAGTGATGGCTTACCCTTGTGCAAGAATGTCTGCAGCCTCAACCAGGAAATCATGAAATGACCTCACACCTGGGGTCTACAGCCTCAACCAGGAAGACATGAAATGACCTCAGACCTGGCAGCTGAAATCACCTGGAGGTGTCTTTATTCAGATGTGTGGTGGCTGGTGCTGGCTTTCATTGGGGACTCCAGCCCTGCTGTTAGCTGGAACAGCACCACACCTGACTTGTCCATGCGGCCTCTTTGTATGTGTTAGTTTGAGCTCCCTCACAGAAAAAAAAAGCTAAGTGGAAGCTAGATTGCCTATAATCTAGCCTTGGAAGTCTCCTAACATAATTTCTGCCGATGTCACAAACTCTCTCAGATCAAGTTGGAAGGAGTATCAAAGTCACACTTTAAGAAGAACATGTGGAATAAGAGATACTACTGTGGCCATTTTGGGAAAATGCAATCTCTCTCTCTCTCTCTCTCTGTCTCTCTCACACACACACACGTGAAATGTTTGAATTTTAGAAACAAAGATATCTTGTATTAGTATTTATTTATGCAAAACATTTTACCATTAATCTCTACACCTACTTAGATTTCTATGTTTTTTAATCCTTTTTTCTGTTTCTGCCAAAAGTAACACTCACTGTTAAATGTGAAAGAATATGGAAATATGTTACAAAATAATCTTTTTCTCAGTCTTCAATAATAGCTTTTGATCTTATCTCATACCTCTGTTCTATCCTCTAGACATTAATCTCTATTGGCGCCAGTTAATAGTCCTCAAACCTAAATCTGATCGTATCAATCATAACTCTCTGATATTAAAAAAAAAAGTAAAGGAAAAGAGACAGCTCACAAGATTATTTTCCAAATCCTTAGAATGAAATTTTGTTTTGTTTTGTTTTTTGTTTTGAGACAGAGTCTTGTTCTGTAGCTCAGGCTGGAGTACAGTGGCGCAAGCTCAGCTCGCTGCAACCTCTGCCTCCCAGGTTCAAGTGATTCTTGTGCCTCAGCCTCCTGAGTAGCTGGGATTACAGGCATGTACCACCATGCCCAAGTAAATTTTGTACTTTTAGTAGAGATAGGGTTTCACTATGTTGGCCAGGCTGGTCTCAAACTCCTGACCTCAAGTGATCCTCCTGCCTTGGCCTCCCAAAGTGCTGGGTAGAATGAAATTTATTAAGACACTTCGAAATTGTCAAACTACCTTTGTTCCATTTTTCTTAAAATGGAATTTTCTCCCTCTAACCATTCACTGTTGTATAACTTACTTCCTAAGAACACATCTTATAATTTAATTACTCTATATCTTTTTATTTTTCTTTTTGTGAGACGGAGTTTCACTCTTGTTGCCCAGGCTGGAGTGCAATGGTGTGATCTCGGCTCACTGCAACCTCTGTCTCCTGGGTTCAAGCGATTCTCCTGCCTCAGCCTCCCAAGTAGCTGGGATTACAGGCATGCGCTACCACGCCAGGCTAATTTTTTTTTTTTTTTTTTTTTAGTAGAGATGGGGTTTCTCTATGTTGGTCAGGCTGGTCTCGAACTCCCGACCTCAGGTGTTCCGCCCGCCTCGGCCTCCCAAAGTGCTGAGATTACAGGCATGAGCCACCGTGCCCAGGCAACAATTTCCTTTTTTCTAGATTGATCTTCCTTTTCCTAAACTGTATTTCCCTTTATCTACCTGTCAAACATTTGGATTCTTCCATACCTAGCTCAAGGTATGGCCATCTCTACCCCTACCTCCCCTCACATGGAATCATTTCATACAAATAATCTTTCAGAACTTACAGCATTGTAGCATTTGCTTACCTGCCTGATTCCTCTGTTACACTATGAGCCTTCTAAGGGTAGGAATCAAGCACTAGATAATAACATTTGTTCATCCATTTATACTGAGTATTTATATGCCATGAAAGATGATTAGCCATGGCAACTGATGGCAATTGGTTCCAGTCACCTCAAAGCTTGTAGGCTAATGCGGAAAAGAGACAACAGTAGACATATTTTTTCTTTGTCCTGCACATGTATCATGTGCCATATACCATGGTCTACTCTTCCACAAAAAAGCACAGTTTCAAATTATCTGGTTTTATTGAAAACAAAGAAAAAGGACATACATATCTTTAAAAGGTATAGGTATAGATTTTAAACGAGATATAATAATAAAATACTTACTCCCTTTCCACGAGCTATACGCTATCTTTTGCTCAGTCACAGAAGAAGAAAACTTGTATTCTTTTTCCCCATTACCCGACTATTTTTCCTAGTTATTGCTTCAAATGTCCTCTGCTTTGAAATTTATACATCACTATCTATTTATTCCTCATTATTCTTCCTTCTTCTTGTCATCTCATCCTTTTCCCATTGCTCTCTAGTCACTTATGTCATTTAATATTGACTTTAACTCTTGAATAACTTCCTTATTTCAGCATCAATTCTTATCACCACCCTGTATGACTTGAAAATCTACTCAAGATCATCTGACTGCATGGCAGAACTATTTACTAAAATATAGAATGTAGGAGAAAAATAAGGGTAGTAATGAATTTGTACTTCAAGGTCTTATGTTCCATCCAAGTAAAGTGGATCTAGAGCTCAGAAAAAAACCTAAGGAATAAATAATATAAATATTTATAGATAAAGAGATAAGTTTATCTTCCTAGGAATTGATAATTATTATAGCTACAAATAGAGCCATAAGTTAGATGATTTTTATGAAGAGAGAAAAGTAAAGAGTTGAGGATGAATCTTAAAGCAATGTTTGTTTGATCAATATAAGATGAATGCAAGATGATCACTTTATAAATTTGGGATATGTACATAAGGATTTCTTAGGGTTCTGTACCTAGTATGGTAAAATAGAGACTGTAATTTCAGATTTTCTTGTTTTGTCATACATTTTCTTTCCCACTTTAATATACTTCAGAAATGTCTTTCCATATTTCTTCTCTAGTGTCCTGTCACTTTTCTTTTCCTTCCTTTGAAGGAAGTACTTGTTATTAAGGGAATTGTCCAAAGTCTTTAGTATGTCAAACATGAAAGCCAGTAATCTTGTTCATCACTCAGTATCTCTCTCATGAAGAAACAAAATAAAACTGGAAAAGCAATAACAACTACCAGATGAGTAGTGTAGGAGTATGCTTAACTAGTATCAATTTCCCCCTACTTTTTTTTCTTTTAAAACATGTTGCTCTAGATCAAATTTCCAAATACCATCTGCAAGAAAAACAACATTTAGCACATCTCTGACAAAAGAAAATAGAAACTACAATAGAACACTCACTCCCAAGACTAGAAATATCCCCAACATATCAAAATACTACCCACAGCCTAGAAAAATAAAACACAACCACCCACATTTCTTCCCACCTCCAGCATGACTCAAACACACACATTCTTTTTAACCACAATTACAATTACAAAGAATATCTACTCGGTAAAAAAAATATATATATAGTATTCCTAAAGTCAGCAATAAAATATTATGTATTATGCAGTTACAACAGGTGAAATGTTTTTGGATTTAAATAAAGAAAGCTGAGATATATGTGTTTTTCATAAAAGTTATAAATGTTTTCTTAATTGATAAACAATATCATCTTTCACATAATATATGCTAAATCAATGTCTGTTGAATAGGACTGAAAATAATGATATAATATTTCACTGTAGAATTCACATTGATATCGCAATACTAAATTATATACGTGAGGACAAGGTCGTTGATAATCCAGACAACCTCTGCCCTATGGTGAGCCATACAGGAAAGAATCTCCATTTAAGAAGCAAAACACATCACCTTAACAAAATGAATATAAGTTTGCTTTTGAAGGCAGCAGAAGATGCCAAAATTTCTTATATAAATTGAAATTATTATTATTTATACCTGCTAGTACTAAGTGTATACTCACTTATGAGGAAGGAGTGTTAGTTTTTGAAATATTTGAAGTTTGGGAAAACTTAGCTATATTTAATGACCCTCAAATATGAATATGATTATACATAAACATGCGTGTAGGTATCTAAATTTAATGTCTGTGTAATATTTGAAGGACTATCATAAAATTTTGGAGTGATTTATATTATGAATCCTGCATCTTATTGTTATTCAGTGAAAATACTCCCTGAAGAGTTCTTTACCTATACGATACATTGCAATGAGATAATCAAACACAGAAAGCAGGAGATACAAAAGAAGTCTGTAGAGGAATTGGATTCTAATAGTTGGTGATGATAGGAGTGACTGACTAGAAACAGGATGATCCAAAACTCAGAACGACAAACAACAACAAAATATCGTCTTATCCTACATATCTAATCACACTTGCCAAATAATAATTTAATTTTCAAAATTCCTCAATATTTAGTTTTGGCTGCTTACTCTTTTCCTTGCACAGACTTTTGCTCCATATTTTCTTTATTCACAACTTTTCAACTATCTTCTTGATATGGGGATCTTTATCTATGACTTCTATCTAAAACTCCAGTTTAAATTTTCTAGTGCCCCATCATCCATTTCCATTGACAGTACGATTAAACTTTGTCGAAAACAGAATTAATTTCAAGTGAGTTTTTCCTTCTGAGATGTGCTTTTGTTATAACCAGGATACTATTCACAATACTACCAAGAAAATATAAATCCTAAAAATAATAAACTCATGCCATTTTGAGCCCCTACAACATTAAGTATATAGTTATTTATTTTGATTGCATTATTTCATAATGCTCCTAATCACCCAATGAGCTAGCAACGATCATTTACAGTTTTTTTTGCAAATGAAGAAACACATGAGACCTTAAAAAAAATTAAGTTGTTTGCATAAGCCCAGTTTTTAGGGAAGGGAATTGGTGATAAAATGTTTGCATAAGCCCAGTTTTTAGGGAAGGGAATTGGTGATAAAATGAAATCTATTCTTTATTGATACATAATTGTACATATTTATAGGATACATGTGGTATTTTTATACATGTACATAATGTGTAATGCTCAAATCAGGACAATTAAGGATATCCATAACCTCAAACGCTTTTCATTTCTTTGTGTTGGGAACATGTCAAATCTTCTCTTCCAGCTATTTTGAAATATATAACAGGTGTTAAATATAGTCTGGAATGGGTTTTAATCAAGGTCAACTTCACCGCAAGTATTTAACCACATAAATTTTATTATTTCTCATTAACTAAGTCACCTAGTTAAAATAATTTAACTAGGCTTTTCTCCCTTTGTCACTTATTTCATAGATTCCAAATCTCATTGATTATTATCTCACCATATGTAGCATTTCCACTTCCATGGCCACAATTCAGATTACAGCAAATTACAAAAGTGACCACAGTTCTTTACTGATCTGCCCATTGCCAAGGTACGCACACCTTGAATCTAACCTGTCCGGTGATTGACTGTGGCCCAAAGAATGCCCCAGAAGTGAGGCTGTATGAGTTCTGAATCTGTGTCTCAATAGATTTTCATCCACTGCTCTCAGTCTTGAGCCATGGGCCACTGCTGCCTATTGAAGACACCTGGTCCAGCCTGTTGGAGGACGAAGGACCCCACAATATGATGAGTCGTCTCAGCTGAACCATTTTAGAACAGCCAGGTTCCTTGATCTGACAACTGACGACAGTCATATAAACAAGCCCAGCCAAGTTCACCTGAGCCTTGCCCACATCAGCAGAACTGCCCTGTAGAGCCAACCTCAAATTCCCACCCCATAGAATCATAGGTGAAATGAATATTTACTATTTTAAAACACTAAGTGTCTAAGGAGAGCTAAGTGTCAGGGTGTCTTATTATGCATCAAAATGTAGCTTATCCATTCAGGAAAACTCTGCTCTAGTCAAACTGAACTTCTTACTATTCTCCCACTTTTGTACTTGCATACTACATTTTAACACTTTCATATTATCTTCTTGCATTGATGTGTTACTGATTAAATTCATTGAATATTTTGTCCTATCATATGACACAATTCTAGTTATCCCAGGCTTGCAGTATCAAATAATGGAGATGATTTCAATGATTTATATCATTGATATATATATGTAGATATATACATATATAGATAGATAGGTGATAGATAAATGTATTGATATTTCAACTATATATGATTTCAATGATATATACTTTATCTCAAAGACTCTGTTATAAGACATACACATATATACACACAAAAGCTTACATATCTAAAAGTTAAAGAGGTAAAACAAAAAAGTAGGAAAAATAGCAGATTAGCTCCAGTTATAGAACAACTTCTATGCAGAGTGATGTAAGATTTTATGTAGTTATTTTATCTCTCTGGCCTTAGCTTTCACATCTGTCAGAAAACTTATCACCCTCCTATGTTCCTATTTGTAACAAAAGAATTTTCTTGGAATGTTAATAATAATGTTAATAAAAACTGAAAATATATGCAGTTCCTTCCATGTTGCAACTATTGTACTAAAGAATGCTGTGTAATGTCCTTAGTACAGTGTTACAATAAGGGATAATGGATATAAAACAAGCATTGCCCCTTATTATAAAAGTATAATAATATATGTAATATATATACACACATAATAGATATTATATATAATATATACATATATGTATAGGTATGTATATATAATATATACATATATGTATAGGTATGTATATATAATATATACATATATGTATAGGTATGTATATATAATATATACATATATGTATAGGTATGTATATATTATAGATACATGTATGTATAGGTATGTATATATTATAGATACATGTATGTATAGGTATGTATATATTATAGATACATGTATGTATAGGTATGTATATATTATAGATACATGTATGTATAGGTATGTATATATTATAGATACATGTATGTATAGGTATGTATATATTATAGATACATGTATGTATAGGTATGTATATATTATATACATGTATGCATATGTATGTATATACAGTAGTGTGTTGTATTATACCTTTTACATTATGATAAAATTTACTTTTGCTAAATAATCTATACCTCAGTATAGGTAAATGATGCATTACTATATTCTATTGTCCGAAAATCCATCAAGACTCACTCAGGCAAATAGAAATGATGTTTACATGAATATAGCTATCACATTGCTGGTTATATGTAAGTTGGTGAACACACTAAATACATCCCCTTAAGTTTGGATTCCTTATTTTTAAAATAAAGCTTTTCTAGATTAGGTTATATTCATAGTTCCTGATAGCTCTGTTATTTTAAGCTAAATCTTAGTTCTAAGATAATTAATACTTATAAAAAAGTAATCATTAGCAAGTACAATTTTGCAGAAGACTTGTATTGAGTCATAACATGAAAAACTGACAAAATTTTCAAATTCTATTTTCTACCTTTTTAGTTTTTTCTTCAGAAGTAGTATGGTGCTTTCTTTCTACACTAATTTAAAATAAATAAACTGTCAGTAATTTAAAACATTATTCTGTTAATATTTGTTTTCCATTTTCTGTAACATGGTTAAGCATGTGTTCCCACAAGGTGGTGCTCTTTATTTAAAAATTACAACAGGAAGCAGTTTTGTTCTATATAAGCATAGTGCTCAATGATGATACAGATTGAGCATGATTTTAAGTGGCTAAATGAGCAGTGAAAATGCATTTATTACTGAAAACTTATTTTCATTTGATTTTTATTTTTTAAATGCTAAAAGTATAAAACATTTTGGTAGCAATTTCAGTTATTAAGAATTTAGAGGTTTTAAAAGTTCAGTGTTAAAACTGAATAGGAAAATGCATAGTAGCCATAAACAAAAACACAAAGGAGGAATAGTAAAAATAAAATTTTGGCTGGAACAGAAATTCTTCTCTGGAAATAAAGAAAAGCTAGAATATAACATAGAAATACTATATTTAAACCTTCTAATATTAAACTAAGTACAGAGGAGTCATATACTAAGCACACTTTATTAACCTGAATTCAGGTATTCAGAAGGAAAAGGAAATAAAGAAAGAGAGATAAAGGGAAAGAGAGAAGGAAGGAAGGAAGGAGAAGAAAGAGAAAGAAGGAACTTTTAAAAAGAAATTGAATAGTGATATTAATTTTACTCATCATATTTTTCAAATATTATATTTCCTGACTGTCCGGTCCCTCAGTTCCTTCAAGACTCTTAGAGTTTTACATCTCACCCTGCTGAGGCCCAACTTAATGTTCAATATTTTACATGATTTGCTTACACCACCCCTCAGCATAAACCGAATTATTTTTCTGGTAACCACCTAAAGGAAGAATAATATGCACCAATACTGAAAAAAAATAGATAAGAGTTTTATTTCTACTTAGGATGTAAAAAGTGTGAAGGGAATATTGATCCCGGGCTAAAAATGAGAAAGAGGTAGGTAATCCTGAAAAGTATTATTTTTTTCTTAAACATTCAGAAAGCTGAGTACTTAAGACGTCCGTCTGAGATGAACAAAATTCCAAAGGTTGACAAGCTCCTTTGAGGAAAGACAGGACACACAAACTGTTTAATTATCAGCAGAACATGGAGCCAAGTGAAAGCAGCCATAAAAGTGGGTAGTAGGGAGGCAAGTAACATTTTAGAAATTCTTAAGACCTAGCGTGGGCTATCATGAGAAGTCAGAATTCCTGAGGGCACCATTCCAAGGGGAGCCTGCACCTGCTTGGACACCAGCTCTTTTACAAGAGGGGTTCAGCTACTCCTGGAGATAGGTAGGAAAAGAGAAAAAGACAATCTGCTGCTAGGGGAAGGGCAAGATCCTGTCTAGCATCCAACATTTAGTCCTGTTTTGATAACCAAAGCCATCTGCCCATGGGAGAGAGACAGGAAACCCTTCCATAAGACTCAGGCAAAGATTGGCTGCACTGGCAAAGAGACAGGAGACACTCTTACCCCTTCCTCCTAGGCCAAGGTCAGCTGCTATGAAGAAAGGTATAGAAGTCTTACTCCTCCAACCAGCCCTTTACAGTAGGAAAACCCACCTGCTACTGAGGGAGGAGTAAGACACCAACTTAATTCCAGAATTCTACAATGATATAGTATATTGCTACAGGGGAAAGGCAGGAAATCAGCCTGTAGAAACACCCAATCATTCAAGGCAGAGGTCAGCTGTCTTGAAGGAGGGCTAGAAAACTTGATTGCACCCTAGACCCTCTAGAGAACAGGAAGGGAAATGAAGAAAGACCCAGTGCTGAGGTTTGGTGCAGAGAGCCAGCATAAGACTGGGGCTGGAGGAGAACTATGAAGTTCCAATCTCCCCTTTCCTTTGCTCCCACCGTGAGACTGGCAGTAAGTAGGAAGCCACAATAGTCTATTGCTAGGGAAGGCACAGGAATGCAAAGAGAAAGCCCTCACTCCTCTTTCAACACAGGCATGAAAAGTCTTCTGAAAGTTAAAAATGGAAGAGGAACATTTTGACAAACCCTCTGACATTGCAATACTCATACAAATTATAACATAGGTGCAGTCCATAAATGGAAGAATTTTAAGCCTCTGTTTCACTGAATGTGTCCATAGTGACACTAAAGCCCAAAACAAGCTCAACTACTTTCTGCTAACTCAAACTCCAAGTTACTGGCCTGTGAGATAAAGGGGAGTGGACATTCAGGAATACAAATATTTACCTCAGTGTCTTCTGTGTTTTTTAACCAATGCAATGTTTGGTATGGAAGGAAGGAGGGAAGGAAAGAAAGAAGGAAGGGAGGGAGATGAAGGTTGGGGGAGGGAAGCAGGGAGAAAAGGAGGAAGGAAAAAAAGTCCTAGTGTAAAGCAACAAAATAGTCCATAGAACCAGAAACATAGAAATTCAGGATGATGACACTTTCAGGCAGAGATATGAAATTAACAATTATGGATAATTTGAAGGAACTGGTTTAAAAAAAAGGGGGGGGGAGCATGTATAAACAAATGGGGAATTTCAACACAAATTTGGAAACTATAAATAGAAGAATCAAATACAAATACTAGAAATTAAAAATTAATTATCAGAGATTTAAACATTCCCTTAATTGGGCTTAGTAGCAGACCAGGCATAGTAGAGGAAAGATCAGTGAACTTGAAAATGGGTTAATAGGAGTTATCCACACTGAAGCATATTGAGAAACAAAATGGAAAAACAGAAAACAGAACATCTAAAAGCTGTAAGACAGTATCAAATGGTCTTATATGCAAATATATTTTCCAAAAATAATGAAAAAAGAACAAATCATACATTCAAAAAGTTCAGAGAATTCTAAGAATGATAAGAGGAAAAGCATAACCAGAAAAATCCTAGTAAAATTATTAAAAACCAAATATAGCTGGGTGCGGTAGCTCACTCCTGTAATCCCAGCACTCTGGGAGGTCGAGGTGAGCAGATCACGAGGTCAGGAGATCGAGACCATCCTGGCTAACATGGTGAAACCCTGTCTCTACCAAAAATACAAAAAATTAGCCGGGCGTGGTGGCGGGTGCCTGTAGTCCCAGCTACTCAGGAGGCTGAGGCAGGAGAATGGCGTGAATCGGGGTGGTGGAGCTTGCAGTGAGCCAAGATCGTGCCACTACACTCCAGCCTGGGCAACAGAGCAAGACTCTGTCTCAAATGTGTATATATTTATAATATACATATAATATATATATTATATAATATAAAATATATAGTATATATAATATATAATATAATATATCACATATAACATATAATATAATATATAACATAATATATAATATATAACATATATAATATAATATATTATATATATATAAAATCTTGAAGATGTCATCAAGAGAAAAAGAGGAACTATGATTAAAAATTAAAGGAGGCTTCTTGTCAGAAGCATTGAAAGCTAGAAGACAAGGAAGCAACACTTAACCAAAAGGAAAAAAAACTCAATCTAGAACTCTATAAATATAGAATATACTTTTATCCAGAATTACAGAAAAAGTATAATATCTCATGACCCATTATGTTTTAGTAAAGGAGTAAGGTTAGTTCAACAACTGAAATCAATTTATACAATTCACTGGAAAAGAAAAATCACATTATTTTCTCAATCAATAAAAAGCAAGAAAGACAAATTAATAAAATTAAAATCAATTCATACACACAAAAAAACTTTTAGCAAACTAGGAATAGAAAAGAACTTGCTCAGTTTAAAAGGGGAAAATTATTAAAATGAAATGAAACACAACAAAGTATAAAATTTCACAGCTGACATTCATCTATGTAAAAAAAGCTATTAGAACTAATAGTGTATACAGTAAGATTGCATGATACAAAGTTAATATAAAAAATCAATAGTAAGTTGATATACTATCAACAAAAATTGGAAATTAAAATATTAAAACAATTTTGAGAAAATTTTAAAAGACCTAAATAAATGAGAGGATATTCCATATTCATGGATCAGGAGATTAAATATGGGTAAGATATCAATTCTCCTTAAATTGATTTATATATCCAATGTAATCTCAGTGACTCTCATGCAGGGTTTTTCCTTTTTTTGTTTATGTAGAAATTGACAAGCTCATTCTAAAATTTACTCAGAACGTGAAGGCCTTTATTAAGTAAAACAATAAGGAAAAATAAGAACAAAATTGTAGCTCTTTCAAGGATTAGTATAAAATTGCAGTAATAATGACTCTAGTATTGGCAAAAAGATAGACTTACAGATCAATGGAAAAGAAGAGAGTCCAAAACAGACCAAAACATATATGGTCACTTGATTTTGGCAAAATAGTATGGTAATTTAAGGAAGAAATCATAGTTTTTTTTTAAAGAAATATAACTAGGACAATTGGCTAGCCATATGAGAAAAAATAAATATTTACATGCCATACACAAAAATTAATCATTCACAGATCATAGGTCTAAATGTGAGAGTTAAATTCATAGATTCTAAAAGAAAAAGCAGGAAAAAATCTTTGTCACCTTTATTTAGAGAAAAATTTCTATATAGGCCTCAAAAACAAGGAAAAAAATAAATTGAACTTAATCAAAATTAAAATTGCTCTTTGAAAGGCACTGTTAGAATAAATAAAAAGGCATGCAACAGATTCAGATAAAATATTTATAAAACACATATCTCATAATGGATTTGTCCACTCACTACATAAAAGAACTCTGAAACCTCCATAACAAGAAGATTAAAAAGTAACTTTAATGGGCATATAGACAGCCAATAAATGCATGACCACATGTTCAATGTCATTACTTAACAAGAAATGGAAAGTGCAAACTGAATAAGATATGACATATCCACTAAAATGACTAAAATTAGGAGTGACAATACCAAGTGCTGCTGAGGTTGTGGATCAATTTAGAATTCTCATACATTATTGTTGATGATGCCAAATGACATTTCATTTTGGCAAATGGTATGCCATCTTCTTACAAAGTTAAATATGCACTCATCGGAAAACATAGAAATTCTACTTGTAGGTATCTGCTCAAGAGGTTTTAATATATATTTGAATATTCAGAGCAGATTTGTTCATAATATCTGAAAATTAGAAATGGCCTTAATAGCTATCAAATGGCAACTGGATAAACAAACTGTGGTATATGTATATAATAGAAAACTATTCAACAATAAAGAGGAACTATTTTACACTACTGATACATGCAAAACCATAGAAGAATCTTAAAAGCATTGTGCTAAGTGAAATAAGTCATATTGTGTGATTCCTTTGATATAAAATTCCAGAATTGTGAAAACTATCATGACAAAAAGTAGATCATTGGTTGATATGGTATTAGTGTCAGTATAGTCTGACTCAAAAGGGGCCCAGGGAAATTTTTAGGGCCATGGGAATGTTCCATATATTGATTGTCATGGTGATTAAAGAACTACATACATTTTTCAAAACTAATCAAATTATGTTTTGTTTTGTTTTGTTTTTTCCTGAGACAGAGTCTTGCTCTGTTGCCCAGGCTGGAGTGCAGTGGCACGATCTCGGCTCACTGCAAGCTCCGCCTTCCGGATTCACGCCATTCTCCTGCCTCAGCCTCCCCAGTAGCTGGGACTACAGGCGCCCGGTACTGCGCCCAGCTAATTTTTTTGTATTTTTAGTAGAGACGGGGCTTCACCGGGTTAGACAGGATGGTCTCGATCTGCTGACCTTGTGATCTGCCCACCTCGGCCTCCCAAAGTGCTGGGATTACAGGCGTGAGCCACCCAGCCCGGCAAAATTGTGTATTTTTAAAAATGTGGATTGTACTCTTTCTCTATTGTACCTGAGTAAAAAAATTAAATATACTGGATAACTTGTACTATTAGTCTTTAACATGCCTTCTTTCTAAAGGATTTTCAAAAATAATTTGAGTATTTTTCATTTTTTTCTTAAGGCTTTCAAATAAAATCCCTACTGCATAAGAGCAAATCTACCATGTATAGACTTATATCCTATAGGAAATAAGAGAAAGAGAATGTTCTGGAGCAGGGGAATGAAATTAAATGTATAATTTAGGGAGGTAAAACTAGATTAGGTATTCAGAAATGATTGCTGAGGTCGCAGGGTAGGCACGGGTTTAAGTTTAGAAACCTATGCAATATTTCTCAAATAATCAATTTTTTCCTCTTTAATTCCAAGTGGAAGATTAAGAATCAAAAGAAATATCTGGCCTGAAGCCAGAGATTTTAGATTTAGCTACCTGCAGTGGAAGCTATGATTGTTCTTGACCACTGTAAAAATGTAGGTAGGAACGAAGAGAAGCATATGGCCAAAGACTGAATTTCAAGACATGCTCACTGAATACAGTGGGAGAAAGGAGTCTCCAGGCAGAAACAGAACAGTTTTAAATTCTACAGAGAGGGCAAGAGAAGTGAAGAATGAAATTAGGTCACTGGATTCAATTATTACAGATACAGATATAATTTTCAAGCATTCTGTTTTAGATGAAGGTTAAAAATCTTTTCACATAAAATGGAGGGAATCATAGTTGAGACACTGTAGTAGGAGATATAATGTACTAATTTGAGGAATCTGGCTATATAGTAAAGCTGTAGACCCCAACTGGGAGGATATTATAGTTTCATAAAAGGATCTTCAGCATAGGGGACATTCCAAAGCAGAGAAAAGTGAGTTAATGGAAAGGAAGAGACTGCTGGAGGGAAAAGGAATATCTGAAGGTTTAAGTTCCCCAAGGAGCTGGGAGAGAAATGAGAGCAGTAACATGGGTAAAAACCAAGAGAGATGGAAAAACTGTTCAAATCTATTAAGATGTAAAACAGAGATTTATTCTTCCTGCAGGCAGAAACATTAACAAAACTTTTTTTTTCAAAAAAATTTGAGTAAATAGTTGAAAGTCAATGTATCTGTATTGTATTACACTTACATGACCAAAACTTAAACATGCTATTTTCTTTTTGTCTTTTCTTTTCTTATTACTCTCTCTTTCCCTCTACTTGACTCTTTCCCTCAAGGTCAGCTTCTGATGTAATGATTCAAAATTGTGTTACTTCAGTGGTGTTATGACTGAATGCTACAAGAGTCTTAAAGTCTTAATTATAGTTACCAAAAGATTATCACAAATCCTCACATAACAGTGAAATGCAAGTTTATTTTTACAGATGAGAAAACTGATGCTCTGTGAGAATAAGTGGCTTGTCTAAAATCAAAGAGCCCTTAAGTGATAAAATTGGAATTAAACTCTTGGGTCATGTCTTAGGACTTCATTCCTATCTCACAGAACCACAATATTCAAGAAATATTATCTGTTTTGTTCTTTCCTTTGGTATTATTGCCTTTTGAAGATAGCATCCCCTTGTGATTAATTACAAAGAGGAGTTTCCACAGTTGACAGTTTTGACCAGCCAAAAGAAAACTAGTGATCTTAATTCCATTTCTGCCAATAACAAGATACGACCATAGGCAGGTTATTTGCTCTTTCTGAACGTTGATTTCTTTATTTGTAAAGTAAAGTATACAGTTATACAGCCTGTAAGGTCTTTTCTAGTTCTACATTTCTATGAGTCTAAAAGTAGGATGACTGTGAAAGACCAGTTCTACCTTGGAGATGAGCCAAATTTGAAATTGGCTATTTGTTCATAGCCTTCTTCACTCTTCACTTGGATTTTACATATAAATGCTATTTTTAAAAAGTCATACTAGATAAACTGGCTGCAAAATTTAAAACAGAATACCATTGAGGCTTTCGGCTCATGAAGCTATAAAAAGCAGTGTGAACTAGAATTGTGGCCTTACAAAGTTATCATTGGCGATTTGCTTCAGAATTTCATTTCCATCTCATCTTACATAGTAAAAAAAAAACAACACAAAGACTAAAGACACAGAAATCTCAGAGAGCTACTCAGAATGTATTGCTGAGGAAAATTTTCCCTAAGATATTAATTAGGTAAAAAGTCCTGAACGCAGTCATTTGACTAATGAATCCTCATTTACATAAAAATAAATCAGTTATATCAATTACTGTGGGGCAATAGAATGTGGTTCCCCACCTCCCCGTCTTTCCTTCTGTAATATAAGATTCATACATTTTCCTCCTGACAGCTAGTTATTTAGTGTCCTTTATTGCACATTTTTCCTCTAATTTGCTTCATTGTTGGTTTGGTCTTAGATTTCTTTCCTCCCATCTTTCTACTTGCTCTTTGTAGATGGTCTCACTATTCCCATATCATTATATATTATTTACATACTGTTATCCCTGAAATTTACATCTCAATCCACATGAAGAATTCACCTACGCCAAACTAAAGAACATTCCCCTTTTCTTCCCACTTCCAACCCCACCCAAATCTGTCTTATGTTCTCTGTTTTGGTAAATGTCATGAGCATCTATCCAGTAGTTCCCCAGACTTAGGAGCCATCTTTAATTTTCCTCAATATACAAATCCAATCCATCAGTAAGTCCTCAATTCTAACTTCATAATATATCTCAACCCAATTCACTTCCCTACTGCTATGACCCTAAACCAAACTCCCACCACTTCTTACCTGAACTCCTGTATTAGCCTAGCCCTTTACCGGATTCTTTTTGGTTCAGTCCTTGTTCTATTTCACTTAATTTTAAGAGCAACCAGCATAATATTTTTAAAACATAAATCTTGCCATGTAATTCCATAGTACTTCCATCATTTTCCATAGTACTTGGAATAAAATCCAGACTCCTACAGGATCTAGCATGATTAGCTGTTGCCTCTCACTCCAATACCATTTTATGCCACTTTGCCTTTAGCTCACTACATTTCTGTCACAGTTAGAGCCTTTGTTCCTTGTCTTAGTATCTTAGCGGTGCTGTAGCAAATTACCACAAATGGATCCCAGACGTCCAAAACCAAGTTGTCAGTAGATTTGTTTCCTTCTAAAAGCTCCAAAAGAGGATCTCTTCCATGCCTCCCTCCCAGGTTCTGGTGGTTGTTAGCAATCCTTGGCATTCCACAGATTGAAGAGGTATCACTCCAATCTCTGTCTCCATTTCAGATGGCATTCTCCTGCACCAGTCATTAGATTTAGGGCCCAACCTAAATCCAGGATGATTTCAAGATCTTTAACTAATGGCATCTATAAAAATCATATTACCAAATAAGGTCACATTCTGAGGTTCTAGGTGGATATAAATTTTGAGGGGACAATATTTAACCCACTGCATTTCTTCTGCTATTTCATCTCCCTGATCTTCAGATGGTCCATCTTCTGAAAATCACTTCCTCAGAGAAGTCTTCCTTGATTTCCTTCCTTTCTTCATCATAGCTCCCTGTTGTTTCCTTCACAATGCCAGCCAAACAAGTATCATTTCAGTGGCATAGTTTGTATATAATATATGTATATGTGAATACATACTAAATATAGATATGAGTAAACATATAAATATAGTAATATGTGTGTATAAGTGTATATACTTTGTGTTATCAGCTAAGAATATGGGAACATTTCTTAATTTAACTGTCATGGCATATACTCAAAAAAAGCCAGTAAGCAACTGGAGTATTCAAGGAATGGAAAAAAATAAAAAAAAATCATCTGTAGAATGAAAAGTACTAGCGAAGAAGAAAAAAATTTTAAAAATCTGTGAATTTAAAAAATAATAATAAAATATGAGAAAGTAATGTAAATGTAAAGAAAAGATACAGAATGATAACACCTTGTATTATATAAGATGTTGGAAAAAACATCTATTTTATACTGATTTTTTTTCTTAGGCTGAGAGATAGTAAGTCCCAATATTAACAAATGTAAAATAAACAAAACATAATTATAAGTAAAAACTATGAGACACTTAATATTTTAAAAGCCCACTAACATAAAATCCTAACTAATTACTATCAACGATGTATGGATCTTGGTGATTTGTTTATAGAATTAAATTTCTGCACAGAAGAACAAAACAAAAAGAATTGCTTCATAAGTCTTCCTCCTAGCATGTTTTTCTGGCTATATAATGAGTATATAGACCTAGCATTTATGGAATAAACCCAACTATCTCCTGAGGTCATATTCTGTGTATTGCTTCATTTAATTAACTAATTATAAAATAAACATGAGCTCCAAAGGAGACCGTAAGCTCCAGATCAGAAAGCAGCCACACCAGTACCTTAATTGCAGTCCATTAAACACTAAGCAGAGGATTCATCTAAGATGTTCCCAGACTTCTGACTCCCAGAAACTGAGATTGTTATTTTAAGTCATTAAGGTTGCGTCAATTTGTTATACAGCAATAGAAAACTAATACACCTAATAAAACAACTTGGGAAGCGCTTCTTCTTTTTAATTGTCTGTTAGAGCTTTTAATAGGTGGTATAATTCCTTCTTTAAATGATTGTAGAATTCACTGGTGAAGCCATCTGGTCCTGAAGTTTTCTTTGTGAGAGGAGATTTTTAATTGAAGATTTTCCTTCTTTTATGTGAAGTATCACCTGAATTTTTTATTTCTTGAATTAACTTGGTTGAAGTGTGTTTTTCTAGGAATTTGTCCATTTCATCTACAATTTTAGATTCATCAGTATAAATTCTGTTGAAAATATTATCTTATCTTTGATTGTCTGTAGGACCTATAGTGATATACTCTTACTGAGTTCTGCTATTGTTTATCTGCACCTTCTCACTTGTTTATTTGATGAATCCGCCAGAGAGTTGTCAATGTTAATTTTCCCCAAAAAATCAACTTTTGCCTTTGTTTATCCTCTATATTAAATATTCCAATATATTTTATTAATTTCTGCTACTAACACCATTATTTTTTTCTATATATTTTAGGTTTTATTTACTTGTTTTTCCCTAGGTTCTTAGGTTAAATGTTTATATAATTGATTTTTAGCCTTTATTTTTTCTAATACATATTTTTAAAAATATATTATAAATTTCTCTCTAAGTTGGATTTTAACTGCCTTCCACATGTGTCAATATGTAGTATCTCAAAATGAATAAAAAAAATTCTTATTTGTACTTGAATTATTTTTTGGCCAATGGGTTAATTAGAAGTGTCTATCTTGTTTTCCAAAAATTTTAGCACTTTTTAGTTATTATTTTTAAAATTTTCATGTTTAGTGTTAACTTCTAGCTGAACTCTGCTGTTAAAAGAAAATGTATTCTATATGATTTCAATTCTTTGACAATTATTGTGTTTATCTGTATATGGCCTTCATTTGGTCAATTTGGGGAACTAAAGTAAGCGCTGTATATATCACCAAGGCCAAGCTTATTTATCACATTGCTCAGATTATTATCTTTACAGACTTTATATTCTAGTCCAATCAGAGCTGTGGAGAAGTAAAATAAAATGTTCTACCATGATTGAGGCTTTTCTATTCTCCTTTTGATTCTGTTAATTTTTGTATGTATATTTTAAATGTATGTTATTAGATGTATAAACATTAAAAATTTTTCTACCTACCTGGTACACCAACTTCAATATTGAAAGCTCTCTTTTTATATTTATTATTTTTTGAAAGACCATGGTTATTGACATTAATGTAGTTATGTAGGCTTTTTAGTTAGTATTTTATGGTATACCTTTTCTAACATTTTAGTTTCAACCTTTATTTAATTATCATATTTGTTCTCTCTTATCTATTATTGTCTGTAGGATCCAGCTGTCTGTAGAGTCATATTTTAGAATTTTTTTGTAAATACATGGTTTCAAAAACATTCTTGAATTTTATCTTGAATTGACCATTTTTCTACTTATATTTAATGCAATTTCTTACATGCTTTTGTTTAAAAGTTAGAATGATGATGTTGGTTGTAATCAGTTTTTATTTAAATTCTTGACCTGTTAGAGAATGGTGATTTAAATTAGGTGAAATCTAGTATTTCTGAATAGGTGTATGAGGAAGATTTCTCCAGATTTCGCCATGCACAATATGTCCATGTAACAAAGCTGCATTTGTACCCCCTAAATCTATAACTCAAGAAAATAAATAAAAATAATTTTGCAGGAGGAGTTGTCAATAGAAGAAAAATAGTCATTCATGTAGATTAGCCATTGTAATCTGCGATAAAGAAAAATTTTTTAAAATAGGATTTTCTATAAAAGTTCTCACCATGCTTCAATCAAAACATAAATTATTTCTATGAGTAAAATATAAGAATATCTAGAGAATTTATTATATAAATGATTTAGTTACTTTCAGAGAACCTTGGTGAACTCTTTTGGTAAAATATTAAATATTAAATATATATAATTTTAACTCTTCTTCTCTTCCTATAATACTTATAAATCTTCTAAATGTACTTTAATAGATTAAAATATCTCTTTGAAAAATAATTTAATAGCCTATCATAAAATCTTTAGGGCAGATTCCTATTATGTGGTATTCTTGAATCAACATAGATTTTAATTGTAAGTAATAATTCTGCAGAATCTCAACTTTAATTTATTATGAATATACAATCAGATCCGTTTTTAAAGTGCCTGTAGTGGTTCTAATTAATGTTAAGTGAAAAAAATGCATAAATTTCACGTTTTGCTGATTAATGTTTCCCTGACTGTAAGCACTTGAAAAGACTGTCTAGTTACAGAAGAAAAGCTAGAACAAGTTATTTTCCTTCCAGATGAGTGCTCCTTAACACAGAGACACAGCTCCCCTGGGAAGGTTAATGCTGCCGCCAATCTTCTGGAGACCCAGAGAGGGGAAAGAGAAGAATCCCAAGCCAAAGAGGTTTGCAATTTCCTACAAAGCCAAAGTTTAATGAATACTAATGACAGAACAGGGATGGATCCTTGGAAAACTAGCTCATTTCTTATCTTGCCAAAAGAGATAGAATGCAGTACCAACTTACTGGGGTCCATGGAGAAGCAACAGAAGCTACCGTGGACCTGTACACGTACCGTTGCCTTGGGCTATCCTGGAGATTGGCCTTCAGACTCACCTTCTTAGAGAGCCATCTTCATTCTTTCTGGAATGACTAAGAAAGTCTCAACCCTAATATAACTGAGATTGAACAGGCTATTAGGCTACACAGTCACAGGGAGGATGTTTAGGGTTCCCTAGAAAAAAGTAAATAATTTTGAAAAAGATTTCTAAGAATCAATTTCAATTTTATTTTCTAAATAAATTTGGCAATTAAATGCAAACTGATGTACCTTAAACAGTTGCAGTAGCTAGCTTTTGTAGTTGCTAAAGTCTGTAGAATTGAAATACCTTTGGACCAAGAAAAGAAAGATCCTTGATTTATTCCCATTCATAATGAAGATCTTAATTTAATGCAAATTAGTTATTTAAGACCTGGTTCACCATTTACCTCTCAAAACAAGTCTTCCAAAAAAATAAAAATAACCCCCCCAAACCCAAATTACCATGATTATTTCCATATAATGCAAAATTAATCATTTATTTATGTACTAATTTTTACACTTGTTAATCATGTGTTAAAAAGAAATGATTGCTGGCTGGGTGTGGTGGCTCACACCTGTAATCCCAGGGAGTGGGAGGCCGAGGCGTGTGGGTAACCTGAGGTCAGGAGTTCGAGACCAGCCTGACCAACAAGGAGAAATCCCATCTCTACTAAAAATACAAAATTAGCTGGGCATGGTGTCATATGCCTGTAGTCCCGGCTACTTGGGAGGCTGAGGCAGGAGAATCACTTGAACCCAGGAAGTGGAGGTTGTGGTGAGCCCAGATCGTGCCATTGCACTCCAGCCTGGGCAACAAGAGCAAAACTCCACCTCAAAAAAATAAGAAAAAGAAAAGAAAAGAAAAAAAAATGATTGCTAACCAATTAGAGTGCAAAAATTTAAAGTAAAGGGTCAATATTTTTTATTTTTTATAAAGTGCTAAGAATAGTACTAAGTGTACAACAGACATTACTAATACGCTTTCTCTATAAGCCTTTATCTTTACTTCATATTTTTCACATTTTAATGAGTAATTATATGTATAAAGCTGTATTCATCCATCTGTTTTTTCCAGAAAAACATCTATCTTTGATAAAAAGTAAAAATAGTTTAACTTTATTGTGTTAGATGAGAACAGTCTAATTAGAAACCAGTCTCTTGTTTAGTTAAGAATTTAAGAGATCAAGAAACCTGTTCTATTTGCTGTAGAAGAATATACGCATATATGTGTGTGTATATTATATGTGCATACATATACATATATGATATATAAAAATATGTTACATATGTTTTATATATGTTTAAGGGTTGTATATAAATGCCTTCCATCTTACATACAAAGAAACAAATGTACGTCTAATAAACATAAATAGAAAAGGAAGGGAGAAAAAAAGAACAAAATACAAATATTTGCAATTTCTATGGTTAAAATGATATTTCCATTTTTGACAAAACTATGGAATTCTGGGGAGCAAAAACACTTGAAGTAAAATAATTTATATTGCACTTTAAATAATTTAACCAGGAAATTGAATATACATTAATATTTATTTTGCATATTTTGCCCTATTTCATTAACACTGATTTTCCTTCACAAGCCTTTCTTTAAATACCTTTTTCCTTTAGATTAGTTATAAATTAACAGTACATCGGAGGGCGGTTCCAAGATGGCTGAATAGGAACAGCTCCAGTCTACAGCTCCCAGCATGAGCAATGCAGAAGACGGATGATTTCTGCATTTCCAAATGAGGTACTGGGTTCATCTCACTGGGGATTGTCAGACAGTGGGTGCAGGACAGTGGTGCAGTGCACCAAGTGTGAGCCGAAGCAGAGCGAGGCATCACCTCACCCGGGAAGTGCAAGGGGTCAGGGAATTCCCTTTCCTAGCCAAGGAAAGGGGTGACAGACAACACCTGGAAAATCAGGTCACTCCCACCCTAATACTGCACTTTCTTAGCAAACGGCACACCCGGAGATTATATCCTTCACCTGGCTCAGAGGGTTCTACGCCCATGGAGCCTCACTCATTGCTAGCACAGCAGTCTGAGATCAAACTGCAAAGTGGCAATGAGGCTGGGAGAGGGGCACCTGCCATTGCTGAGGCTTGAACAGGTAAACAAAGCGGTGGGGAAGCTAGAACTGGGTGGAGCCCACCACAGCTCAAGGAGGCCCTGCCTGCCTCTGTAGACTCCACCTCTGGGGGCAGGGAATAGCCAAACAAAAGGCATCAGAAACCTCTGCAGACTTCAATGTCCCTGTCTGACAGCTTGGAAGACAGTACTGGTTCTCCCAGCATGCAGCCTGAGATCTGAGAATGGACAGACTGCCTCCTCAAGTGAGTCCCTGACCCCTGAGTAGCCTAACTGGGAGGCACCCCCCAGTAGGGGCAGACTGACACCTCACACGGCCGGGTACCCCTCTGAGACAAAACTTCCAGAGGAATGATCAGGCAGCAATATTTGCTGTTCACCAATATTCGCTATTCTGCAGCCTCCACTGCTCCAGGCAAACAGGGTTGGAGGGAACTCTGGCAAATTCCAACAGACCTGCAGCTGAGGGTCCTGACTGTTAGAAGGAAAACTAACAAACAGAAAGGACATCCACACCAAAACCCCGTCTGTACATCACCATCATCAAAGACCAAAGGTATATAAAACCACAAAGATGGGGAAAAAAGCAGAGCAGAAAAACTGAAAATTCTAAAAATCAGAGCTTTCCTCCTCCAAAGGAATGCAGCTCCTCACCAGCAACGGAACAAAGCTGGATGGAGAATGACTTTGACGAGTTGAGAGAAGAAGGCTTCAGATGATCAAACTTCCCGAGGTAAACGAGGAAGTTCGAACCCATGGCAAAAAAGTTAAAAACCTTGAAAAAAGATTAGACGAATGGCTAACTAGAATAACCAATGCAGAGAAATCCTTAAAGGACCTGATGGACCTGAAAACCATGGCACGAGAACTACGGGACAAATGCACAAGCTTCAGTAGCTGATTCGATCAACTGGAAGAAAGGGTATCAGCAATGGAAGATGAAATCAATGAAATGAAGTGAGAAGAGAAGTTCAGAGAAAAAAGAATAAAAAGAAAATAGCAAAGCCTCCAAGAAATATGGGACTATGTGAAAAGACCAAATCTACGTCCCACTGGTGTACCTGAAAGTGATGGGGAGAATGGAACCAAGTTGGAAAACACTCTGCAGGATATTATCCAGGAGAACTTCCCCAATCTAGCAAGGCAGGCCAACATTCAAATTCAGGAAATACAGAGAACGCCACAAAGATACTCCTTGAGAAGAGCAACTCCAAGAAACATAATTATCAGATTTACCAAAGTTGAAATGAAAGAAAAAATGTTAAGTGCAGCCAGAGAGAAAGGTCGGGTTACCCACAAAGGGAATCCCATCAGACTAACAGTGGATCTCTCGGCAGAAACTCTATAAGCCAGATAAGAGTGGGGGCCAATATTCAACATTCTTAAAGAAAAGAATTTTCAACCCAGAATTTCATATCCAGCGAAACTAAGCTTCATAGGTGAAGGAGAAATAAAATACTTTACAGACAAGCAAATGCAGAGAGATTTTGTCACCACCAGGCCTGCATTAAAAGAGCTCCTGAAGGAAGCACTAAACATGGAAAGGAACAACCGCTACCAGCCACTGCAAAAACATGCCAAATTTTAAAGACCATCGAGGCTAGGAAGAAACTGCATCAACTAACAAGCAAAATAACCAGCTAACATCATAATGACAGGATCAAATTCACACATAACAATATTAAGCTTAAATGTAAATGAGCTAAATGCTCCAATTAAAAGACACAGACTGGCAAATTGGATAAAGAGTCAAGACCCATCTGTGTACTGTATTCAGGAAACCCATCTCACGTGCAGAGACACACATAGGCTCAAAATAAAGGGATGGAGGAAGATCTACCAAGCAAATGGAAAACAGAAAAAGGCAGGGTTTGCAATCCTAGTCTCTGGTAAAACAGACTTTAAACCAACAAAGATCAAAAGAGACAAAGAAGGCCATTACATAATGGTAAAGGGATCAATTCAACAAGAAGAGCTAACTATCCTAAATATATATGCGCCCAAT
The DNA here is from genome assembly GCF_029289425.2 of Pan paniscus. Taxonomy (NCBI): domain Eukaryota; kingdom Metazoa; phylum Chordata; class Mammalia; order Primates; family Hominidae; genus Pan; species Pan paniscus. Next base: position 89,702,484 of record NC_073259.2, read on the forward strand.
ACAGGAGCACCCAGATTCATAAAGCAAGTCCTTAGAGACCTACAAAGAGACTTAGACTCCCACACAATAATTATGGGAGACTTTAAAACCCCACTGTCAACATTAGACAGATCAATTAGACAGAAAGTTAACAAGGATATCCAGGAATTGAACTCAGCTCTGCACCAAGCAGACCTAATAGACATCTACAGAACTCTCCACCCCAAACAAACAGAATATACATTCTTCTCAGCACCACACCGCACTTATTCCAAAATTGACCACATAGTTGGAAGTAAAGCACTCCTCAGCAAATCTAAAAGAACAGAAATTATAACGAACTGTCTCTCAGACCACAGTGCAATCAAACTAGAATTCAGGATTAAGAAACTCATTCAAAACCGCTCAACTACATGGAAACTGAACAACCTGCTCCTGAATGACTACTGTGTACATAAAGAAATGGAGGCACAAATAAAGATGTTCTTTGAAACCAACAAGAACAAAGACACAACATACCGGAATCTCTGGGACACATTTAAAGCAATGTGTAGAGGGAAATTTATGGCCCTAAATGCCCACAAGAGAAAGCAGGAAAGATCGAAAATTGACACCCTAACATCACAATTAAAAGAACTAGAGAAGCAAGAGCAAACACATTCAAAAGCTAGCAGAAGGCAAGAAATAACTAAGATCAGAGCAGAACTGAAGGAGATAGAGACATAAAAAACCCTTCAAAAAAATCAATGAATCCAGGAGCTGGTTTTTTGAAGAGATCAACAAAGTCGATAGACCACTAGCAAGACTAATAAAGAAGAAAAGAGAGAAGAATCAAATAGACGCAATAAACAATGATAAAGGGGATATCACCACCAATCCCATGGAAATACAAACTACCATCAGAGAATACTATAAACACCTCTATGCAAACAAACTAGAAAATCTAGAAGAAATGGATAAATTCCTCGACACATACACCCTCCCAAGACTAAACCAGGAAGAAGTTGACTCTCTGAATAGACCAATAACAGGCTCTGAAATTGAGGCTATAATTAATAGCTTACCAACCAAAAAAAGTCCAGGACCAGATGGATTAACAGCCGAATTATACCTGAGGTACAAGGAGGAGCTGGTACCATTCCATCTGAAACTATTCCAATCAATTGAAAAAGAAGGAATCCTCCCTAACTCATTTTATGAGGCCAGCATCATCCTGATACCAAAGCCTGGCAGAGACACAACAAAAAAAAGAGAATTTTAAACCAATATCCCTGATGAATATCAATGCAAAAATCCTCAGTAAAATACTAGCCAACTGAATCCAGCAACATATCAAAAAGCTTATCCACCATGATCAAGCGGGCTTCATCCCTGGGATGCAAGGCTGGTTCAACATATGCAAATCAATAAATGTAATCCAGCATATAAACAGAACCAACAACAAAAACCACATGATTATCTCAATAGATGCAGAAAAGGCCTTTGACAAAATTCAACAGCCCTTCATGCTAAAAACTCTCAATAAATTAGGTATTGATGGGACATATCTCAAAATAATAAGAGCTATTTATGACAAACCCACAGCCAATATCATACTGAATGGGCAAAAAATGGAAGCATTCCCTTTGAAAACTGGCACAAGACAGGGATTCCCTCTCTCACCACTCCTATTCAACACAGTGTGGGAAGTTCTGGCCAGGGCAATTAGGCAGGAGGAGGAAATAAAGGGTATTCAATTAGGAAAAGAGGAAGTCAAACTGTCCTTGTTTGCAGATGACATGATTGTATATCTAGAAAACCCCATCGTCTCAGCCCAAAATCTCCTTAAGCTGATAAGCAACTTCAGCAAAGTCTCAGTATACAAAATCAATCTGCAAAAATCACAAACATTCTTATACACCAATAACAGACAAACAGAGAGCCAAATCATGAGTGAACTCCCATACACAACTGCTTCAAACATAATAAAATACCTAGGAATCCAACTTACAAGGGATGGAAAGACCTCTTCAAGGAGAACTACAAACCACTGCTCAATGAAATAAAAGAGGATACAAACAAATGGAAGAACATTCCATGCTCATGGATAGGAAGAATCAATATCATGAAAATGGCCATACTGCCCAAGGGAATTTATAGATTCAATGCCATTCCCATCAAGCTACCAATGACTTTCTCCACAGTATTGGAAAACACTTCTTTAAAGTTCATATGGAACCAAAAAAGAGCCCACATTGCCAAGTCAATCCTAAGCCAAAAGAACAAAGCTGGAGGCATCACGCTACCTGACTTCAAACTATACTACAAGGCTACAGTAACCAAAACAGCATGGTACTGGTACCAAAACAGAGATATAGACCAATGGAACAGAACAGAGCCCTCAGAAATAATGCCACACATCTACAACCATCTGATGTTTGACAAACCTGACAAAAACAAGAAATGGGGAAAGGATTCCCTATTTAATAAATGGTGCTGGGAAAGCTGACTAACCATATTTAGAAAGCTGAAACTGGATCCCTTCCTTACACCTTATACAAAAATCAATTCAAGATGGATTAAAGACTTAAATGTTAGACCTAAAACCATAAAAACCCTAGAAGAAAACCTAGGCAATACCATTCAGGACACAGGCATGGGCAAGGACTTCATGTCTAAAACACCAAAAGCAATGGCAACAAAAGCCAAAATTGGCGAATGGGATCTAATTAAACTAAAGAGCTTCTGCACAGCAAAAGAAACTACCATCAGAGTGAACAGGCAACCTACAGAATGGGAGAAAATTTTTGCAATCTACTCATCTGACAAAGGGCTAATATCCAGAATCTACAATGAACTCAAACAAATTTACAAGAAAAAAACAAACAACCCCATCAAAAAGTGGGCAAAGGATATGAACAGACACTTCTCAAAAGAAGACATTTATGCAGCCAAAAGACACATGAAAAAATGCTCATCATCACTGGCCATCAGAGAAATGCAAATCAAAACCACAATGAGATACCATCTCACACCAGTTAGAATGGCGATCATTAAAAAGTCAGGAAACAACAGGTGCTGGAGAGGATGTGGAGAAATAGGAACACTTTTACACTGTTGGTGGGACTGTAAACTAGTTCAACCATTGTGAAAGTCAGTGTGGCAAGTCCTCAGGGATCTAGAACTAGAAATACTGTTTGACCCAGCCATCCCATTACTGGGTATATACCCAAAGGATTATAAATCATGCTGCTATAAAGACACATGCACACGCATGTTTATTGCAGCACTATTCACAATAGCAAAGACTTGGAACCAACCTGAATGTCCAACAATGATAGACTGGATTAAGAAAATGTGGCACATATACACCATGGAATACTATGCAGCCATAAAAAAGGATGAGTTCATGTCCTTTGTAGGGACATGGATGAAGCTGGAAACCATCATTCTCAGCAAACTATCACAAGGACAAAAAACCAAACACCACATGTTCTCACTCATAGGTGGGAATTGAACAATGAGAACACATGGACACAGGAAGGGGAACATCACACACCGGGGCCTGTTGTGGGGTGGGGGGAGGGGGGAGGGATAGCATTAGGAGATATACCTAATGTAAATGATGAGTTAATGGGTACAGCACACCAACATGGCACATGTATACATATGTAACAAACCTGCATGTTGTGCACATGTACCCTAAAACTTCTAGTATAATAAAAATAAAAATGAAAAAAATTTATGGTACATCAAAAGGAAGACTCTATTTCTAACCCAGAGTTGCTTCATTACTCAGAGTTTCTCAAATAATTTGACAGATACAGCAAAAAATTATTTCTAAAATGTTTTCTATCACATTAATCATCAGAATGATGAAACAATATGTGAAGATATTTCCAAAATGCTTCCCACATTTGTAACACATAACACTCAGTGTTATCATAAACTTAACTTTCAGGTCTTTCAGGTGTTAGTCTGAAAGTTCCTATTTCTTTGCTCACTTCTATATTTAACATAATTTAAATTTTTGATTATGGAAAACTACATCTGCATGTGCCCTCTAAGTAGTTTGATTGTGTTGAAATATAGATGCTTAAGTAGTTCTATATCATAGCAGTTACAGTGGTAAACATTTACAGAGGACTTGCGTTTGCCAGGCAGGTTTGGAGCACTCTACATTGCTGGCTCATTAAATAGAACCACCTTGTAAAAGATCCTGTTTTCATCATAATCACATGGTTTAAGAAATAGAGGCAGATCAAAAGCAATGGCAACAAACGCCAAAATTGACAAATGGGATCTAATTAAACTGAAGAGCTTCTGCACAGCAAAAGAAACTACCATCAGAGTGAAAAGGCAACCTACAAAATGGGAGAAAATTTTTGCAATCTACTCATCTGACAAAGGGCTAATATCCAGAATCTACAAAGAACTCAAACAAATTTACAAGAAAAAAACAACCCCATCAACAAGTGGGCGAAGGATATGAACAGACACTTCTCAAAAGAAGACATTTATGCAGCCAAAAGACACATGAAAAAATGCTCATCATCACTGGCCATCAGAGAAATGCAAATCAAAACCACAATGAGATACCATCTCACACCAGTTAGAATGGTGATCATTAAAAAGTCAGGAAACAACAGGTGCTGGAGAGGATGTGGAGAAATAGGAACACTTTTACACTGTTGGTGGGACTGTAAACTAGTTCAACCATTGTGGAATTCAGTGTGGCGATTCCTCAAGGATCTAGAACTAGAAATACTGTTTGACCCAGCCATCCCATTACTGGGTATATACCCAAAGGATTATAAATCATGCTGCTATAAAGACACATGCACATGCATGTTTATTGCAGCACTATTCACAATAGCAAAGACTTGAAACCAACCCAAATATCCAACAATGATAGACTGGATTAAGAAAATGTGGCACATATACACCATGGAATATTATGCAGCCATAAAAAATGATGAGTTCATGTCCTTTGTAGGGACACGGATGAAGCTGGAAACCATCATTCTCAGCAAACTATCACAAGGACAAAAAACCAAACACCACATGTTCTCACTCATAGGTGGGAATTGAATAATGAGAACACATGGACACAGGAAGGGGAACATCACACACCGGGGCCTGTTGTGGGGTGGAGAGAAGGGGGAGGGATAGCATTTGGAGATATACCTAATGTTAATTGACGAGTTACTGGGTGCAGCACACCAGCATGGCACATGTATACATATGTAACTAACCTGCACGTTGTGCACATGTACCCTAAAACTTAAAGTATAATAAAAAATAAAAAAAAGAAAAAGAAATAGAGGCACAAAGAAGAAAGTAAATTTGCTCAAGGTTACAAACAGCTATCAAGAGATGGAGCCAAAAATCAAATTGAGGCTGACTTTCCAGAGTCTACACTCTACACCACTACATCTTATGCTATTTTGCAAGGATTACAAGAAGATGAAATCAAAGGTTTATATAAAATATGGTTTGCACACAATATTGTATACTTTCTATAATTTTATTAACTTTTAATAAATTGTAGTCTGAACTCACTCTATGTGTACACTTGACACTAATTATTTTGGAAACTTTCCTAGCAGTTACCCTTTATCATCTTTGGGGCATATACAAAATGTTAACCGTTCTACATCACCAAGCTTCTCCAGCATGTTTATCCTAGTGTTCTGTGCTTTTTCTCTTTTACCTACTTTCCACTATATCTTCCCCTCAGACTTTTCACTGTGCCTTTGAAACCTCTATTTTACATAAAACAATCTTTCCTATTTTATCACTTTGTTGAAGGAGCCTATCATCACTTTACCTCAATGAAAATAGATTTAAATGGCGTCATAGGTTGCACCAATAGGATGCTTTTCCAAATTCCTCAGCTCACTTAACTTCAGAAAGTAGTGTTAGCACCTTTCTTGAAAACCATTAGAATTTCCAACCCATTACTCCTCCATTCTAAAGTAGAACCATCTCTACTTCGGTGCTCACACCATCTGACTATTCCTCCTGTTACTCCTCCCCATCATTAATAACTAAAAATGGCATGGTCTTTTTAACAATGTAAATGAAGTTAGTTAATGAAATGACTTCAATTCAAACAAGCAACTAAAATCAAGTAACATATCCCAAATAAATAATACCTTCATCTTTCATCAATCTTGTTATTAAACAGGCTTTGTCATATATTCCCTCTACATGTCTGGACTTCAGCTTGAGCAGATTTATAACTTTCCAGTCACTTAGAGTTACAGGAATAAATATCATTGTGGATATCCAGACCATTTTCAAGTTCAGAATGTCCAGTACAGCCCACCACCAAAATTTAAGTTACTTATTCAACACAGAAATTTTCTGATCACCCCAACTTGAACTACTAGAAAAGAGGAAGATGATCCACTTTTTCACCTGCATTCTGTCTGCTTCATAGGTCTTTCTTCTAGGTTGGGGCAGGGATACGAAAGTGGGTTACAGGAAAAAAGGTAAAGTTTTATAAGACTGGTGACTTCTATGTTCCAGGTGCCAAAATACTGGACTTCTAAACTGGGACTCATTAGAGGATTCTTTGGAGGTCCTCCCATGGGGACATCCCATGCTACACAGATCATTGACGTAGGCAATTGCTATTTGCTTTCTGACTAACCATTTGCCTCCTGCCACCACCTCACATTTCAGTTTATATTCTTGGCAGAACAGCTGACATCCTATTAATTCTTAATACTGGATCCCATTGCTCTAGAAGGCAGTCATCATATAAAGGGTTCTATTATCTTCTACTTCATCAGTCTGGCCCATGGGAAGCTCATGTACCTTTGACACACCAAATTCTTGTTGTAAAGACCACTCTTACTGCTATTCTTTCTCACTGGCATAATTTAGGTTAGCTTAAGCAGACTTCTACCTCCCAAATTTACTGGAGAAGAAACAAACATCTGATTCAGTGGTCTTACATGTCTGCAAACTCCAAGGAATGCACATTAATTTATTTCTTCCCTTACCTTACATCTAACCCATGGAAGTACTTGATGATATATTGCTGAAAAAATATCAAAATACGAAAATACCACTGCTTCTTTCTATGAGTCATTGCTTTGGGTCCACCCTCATTTGGCTAAGGAGAAGCACACACTTCTCTCCACAGAGTAAAAACCCTGCAGTACTCCCTACCAGCTGACAGCTCTCTGCTAATGAGTCATCTGGTCTTCTCTAAGAGAGAATAATAGTGGTGATTCATAGTGGCAGGACTGATGCTGCCATTATTACAAGTCTGTGGTGAATATGTCTAACACTTCTCCAAAGAATGTGGGGATACTTATCATCAATGGCACTATGTTTTGGGGTTTTAAAGATAATTATGATTCAACAATGGAAACCTCATTTCACATTTTTTAACTCCTGCATTTTTTGAAGTTTTCAATTACTGGTTCACACTATTACAATCTGAGACCTGTTATCATCATCATTCTTGTTTAATTTATGTTTATTAAATACTTATTGAAGGCATACTATGTGCCAGCGTTGGTGGTCCAGCATTAAACCAGACAGAAATTTCTGCTCTCATAAGGTTTCTATTCCAATGATGTTAACGTAACTAAGACATACGGCATTCTAAATTTGTCCCTTTGATTTTCTCTACTGTTATTTCTTCCAGTGGTCAACATTTAAAGGTTTCCTTGGGTCCCATTTCTTTCCCTACCATAAAATTCTATTAATACTGATTTTGTAAGTTTTTTCATTTGCTATTGTCATTTTTACTACCACTACTATAGTCTGAAGTTCACCTTTGTAATTTTATTCCAGAATTATTATAATATCCTCAATCTCCTTTTTCCATGCAGTATGCTGCTAGAGTTATCATTGTGAGCACATAAATATGTCCATGTAAATCGTGTGCTCATTAACATCTGTTCTAATTCATTCATTCAACCAATAGTTATTGAGGAACTCATATGCCAAGTATTATAAATCTTTATTCTATAATAGTGAAAGAAAGAGACAAGGCTTGTAACTATGTAAAGTTTATATTCTAGTAGAAAAATATAAACAATCATCCTATAGGGTCAGAAAAAATAATATTGGGTGTTCATGGAAAACTCTGTTAAAGTGACAATGAAACAAAGACCTAAAGAAAGTGAGGCAGTAAGCCATGAGGATATCTGAGGGGACAGCATGGCACAAAGAAGGAAAAATGGCAAGCGTATTGTCCCTTACCAGTAATAAACTTGTCTGGGTAAAGGGACAGCAATGGCTAGTGCAGCCTAAGTGGATGAGCTATGGAGAAAAAGGTAGAAGGTGAGTTCCTAGAATCATCGTAAAGGAAGGAAGTAATGAAGAGTCTCAGAAACCACTCCATGAGCTTTGGGAATTTTATTGTGATGGGAAGCTAACATCGCTTTAAGGCTAAATGTAACATATTGCAATTTACATTTCATAAAACCTGTCCTTGGTTCATAGAGACTGGACAGATGAAAAAGAATGGTGGCTTTAAACACAGTGGTAGTTTTGGAGGATTCTAAATAAATTGTGAAGACAGAGCCGAATTATGACTTTAAGTGTTTGGCTTTTGAGAAGGGTAGCATGAAGTAGCCCTTAACTGAGAGGGGAAAATAGCAGGAGGTTTGTAAGAGTGATAGAGGGAATCAGAAGTTCAATTTTTAACTTGTTATGTTTTAAATTCCTATCAGATATACAAGTGAACATGTCAAATGTTTAGTCATATACACAAATCTGAAGTTCAAGGGAGTGATCTAACCTGGAAATATACATTTTTCAGTTATTATTATTTAAGTAGAACTTATGCTGTGAAATAGATTGGGCCATCAAGGGCCTGAATGTAGATAGAAAACATTGCAGGGCCCACAAAAATGATTCATCCAACACTGTGGCCTCCCGGTTCCTTAATATCATCAATTCCAATTAGCCTCAGTCCCTCTTTATTTCATCACCCACGTCTATGACCACAATCTGGAATTTACTAGTACCTGGAAATATTTTGGTTCTGAAATGCTTAAACCAAGCACACAGGTAATGACAAAACACACTCAAATCTTATCTCCTTAAAATAATTGTGCCTCAACCCCATCTCCTCTATTGGCTATTGCTTCCTCTGACTTCCTGCATAACCAAGCTCTTAAAATAGTTCTCTACAGTCACTGAATACAGTTGTTAGTCTTCCATTTAATCTCTCAGGCCCCTGGAAACTTGATTTTACCTAAATTGCTCTACTACAATTACTCTCACCAAGATAATTTCTTCTTGTTAAATACAATGAACATAGTTTGTGAACTCTCAACATCATGAAACTGCTAATAACCCTCTTGCCATCCTCTCTTTAACTTGGCATTAATGATTCTCACATTTCTGGTATCCCATCCTTGGACCCATCTCTGTTTTGTCTTTTTTGAGGCACATTCTTCCTCTGACCTTTACTTAAGTGCTTTTCTTTCTCAGGCTTTATTCTGAACTCTCTTATCTTATAACTCTATATACATGTTTTTTGGGAGGATGATGTCATCAACTCCAATAGCTTTAATTAAGTCTTCTACATGTCCAAATAAATAGCTTTAAATGAGACCTCACCTTTAAATTTCCAAATCATTCATATATTCCCAACTCAGCTCAACTTAACATGTCTAAAACTGAATCCCTCATTTCCCCCTTGAAAATGCTCTATCTCGTTGGTTTCTTGTCACGATGAATGGTACCTTCATCCACTCAATTGCCAAACCAGAAAGTTCCAATATCAGCCTTGACTTCTCAATAGGCCTCAGTCTGCTTCCAAACAACCACCTATTCTTGTATGTTCACCACGTTCTCAGTATCTCATGAGTCAATCCATTCTTCTCCATTCTTGTTGTCACCTTATAGGCTTTTATTAACCATCTAATTTTTTAAAAAAATAATGTTGAGTTTCTCCTGTGATATTGCCCTCAGTTATTGTTATAATCTAGGGAGACAGACAAAAAAAAGTCACCATGATCATTTTCATCACTATCCTTTGGAAGAATGACTGCAAGTCTTTTCATAGGTCTCTTTGCTTTAGTCTTTTCTCTAATTCGCTCTCCAACTGGTAACAAGAAAATGTTTCTAAAGGGAAGATCTCATTGACTCTTCTGTTTAAAGACTTCAATGCTTCCCTTTGGTCTTTAGTATAAAGTACAAATTCCTTCCATGTAATTTATCATATTCTTGCCCAGGCTTAACTTTCTAGCCTTCTATCTCACCTTTATCTGCCATGCCCAGGTTATTTTATACTTTACTACATGATGTTATTTTCTCATTTTTTACTTATGCAGATGCTGTTTCCTCTGCTGAATATACCATGGTCCCCCCATCACTTGGCGAACATCAATTCATTCTACAATTGGCAAGAAAGAAATTATTATTTTCTATTTGCCTTGCTTGTTTCTCCAGCCCCTTTCTATTCCCATCAATTGGATTATGTGATACTCTTACTTGCTTTCATCTCATCTTGTGCTTACATGATATTATAATTGGTTTTTGCCAAACTGTTCATTCAAGTATATTGTAAGATTCTGAAATGAGTAACTGTGTATTGATTATCAGTGTCTCCAAAACCTAACCAAATGCTATAGTATAGCCTAGCACATAGTGTACACTCAAATATATATTGAATTTGAAATAAACAAATAGGAAAATGAAAGGAAATAATATAACAATATAAGGTTGAAATATAACAATATAAGGTTGAAATAATTTAAATTAGGACACGATTCAGATTAATATTATTTTATTATCTTATCTGTTGAAGTAAATGAGTAGAACATTGTCACTTTTGAATAATCAAATTAAAATCAGTTTTGTAGATTTTTAAACTCTAAGACCATTTACAATTTAAAATATATATAATTTGGTCTAAACAGCACACTCAGAAAATTGAAATTGTTTTAAATTCTGTGGTGTGTTTATCTAAATTGCTAAGGACCATCAGGAAGACAATTAAAATGAGAACAGAAAGTACAATTCTGTTTCCTCAGTGGGGAAAAAAAACCTAATAGAGCTTAAGAATGTTCAGGACAGTGTGCATAGCAAGCCCAAGGATATGAATTAGATGGGTAATCACTTATTCATCACACTCTAGAAATAAAGAGAACCATTAGCATTTAGGAAAAAAACCAAACTTAGAACATTTAAAAGTATTAAGTTCTATAGGGAGCAAAATGTATAAATCTTATTATTCCAAAGAAATAAATAGAAAGAAAACAAGGAAGAAACTGAATACCTTCAGTGGTATTCTTGCTATAATTACTATATGAGGCAATGAAGTAGATTTAATTTAAATCCTGATAATAACATTTTGTAACATACAATGAAACATCTTCACATTTGACCAATGTATGTTACAACGAAAATGCTCTGGAATGTCTCATGTAGTCTCTTTATTAGATTTTTGTCAATATCAGCCCTTAAAAACATCAGAAATAATAAGAAAGTAAATAGCTACATAACAATCAAAATATTTTCCTAAACCAAATTGCAAAGAGAAACACCTTTCATTGTGTATATACAGACTCTGCTTGAGTCTGTTATCACTAAACTTAACTCGTATGGCCAAGCTGATCCACTAAATCCTACCTGTTGACTTACACCTAGTCCACAGTCTACAGACAATTCTGGCACCAGGGCAGGGGTTGTCTTAAAAATTACACCTCTCCTACTGGCTCATGGGTTCAACACAGGAAGGGATCCTTCACACTGCTGGTTACACACTGACCTGCACAACTACAGCTCTCCAGATAGCAGGTTCATGCTTTACAGATATATAACAGAGTTCATGCATTGTACCCCAGTACTTCAGTATTCAAAGTCCTCTTGGCCATAGGTACCAGACATGGATATACTTTACCCTGGCCTTGCCAGGGGTTGGCTGACAATGTGGGGCACTTTGATTCTTTACAGTTCCCAAGTTTTTTACATTTTAATATTGCTCATATTTAAAACATAAAACACTATGACAAAGTGGTATATTTACAAAGCACTATTTAATTTAATAACGAATTTTGCACTTTCAATTTTGATTATCTAGTTTCTTTTCCTTTGTACTTCTATGTAAATATAAATTCTATGCTCTTATGCTGGAGGTTAATCTGTGATCAAATTTTTATGAATGGAAACATATGCCAAATATAGAATATCTTTCGATGTAATTTTCAAAGACAGTTTTAAGTTAATATTTAACAGATACTATTTTTTTCTCCAATGATAAAAGCATTTATTTTCTAAAATAATTATGTGATTTGGAAAAATCTGCAAGTTGTGTTTGCTGCTACAATTAATTTACAGTTTCTGAATTAAAATCCTTTTCAGAAACAGGCCATTTGTAAAATTTTGAATCACCCTTGAAAATCATGAATGAGTGATTTTCTTTTTCTTTATTAACATTAAAACTGAGAATTTTCAATAAAATCTATTTAACACTTATTGTTAAAAATATTAATACAAAATTCTCCTAGAGTTCTCAAATTTATTCTTACTAGATATGCAAATTTGCTTATAATGACATTTGCAAATTTGACACAACCTTCTATATATGCCTTACCATTTGAAATAACAAACTTCACTCTTTTTTCTAATGCTTCAGAAATAACATTTATGTGTACCCACAGCAAAATTTGCAATTTTAAACATACCATTAACACTTCAAGATACCTCTGAGATTTCTATTACACTGGCAAAGAAATTACTTGACAGCTATGCATCCTTATGAGAGATCATTCACTCAATACTTGATGTATTCTGTTCAATAAATGAAAAAATATAAGACTTTGAATTTCTTACCAATGAAAACATCATCATAGAATGGTTTCTAGAAAAAGCATAGCTTTTGAAGTAGACAATAGTATTTTGATGATCTATTAAAATGACATTTTTTAGAGAAAGGAAAAAATACACTTTGGGAGGCCAAGGCAGGCAGATCACTTGAAGTCAGGAGTTCAAGACCAGCCTGACCAACACGGTGAAACCCTGTATCTACTAGAAATACAAAAATTAGTTGGGCATGCTGGCGCATGCCTATGATCTCAGCTACTCGCTAGGCTGAGGCAGGAGAACCCTTTGAACCCAAAAGGCAGAGGCTGCAGTGAGATCAGGCTACTGCACTCCCATCTGGGTGACAGACAGAACAAGACTCCGTCTCAAAAAAATTTTTTTTAATTTTAAAAAGGAGAAAATAATTTTTAAAACTTGAAATTGATTTAGATTATGTATAATTTAATCTGACTTTCAGTTTTCTAACTTGGAGGCAAAAACAATTGCTTCATTCATTGCTTTATTCTTAAATAATGGAAGTAACCCTAGATACTATTGGGCTAAATACCTAGATACCTTAGATACTTAGGGCTAAAGAAAATGACTGTTACATAGCTCCCGGCAGTATGTTCTAGATAGCTCCTTAACAATGGGAGACACTAAATTAATGTGTACTACTGAACCCCTAGATTAGCTAAGCCCTTATGCACTCTGAAATGTTCATAATGTTTTCCACTCTACAAAATGTTATAAAACAAGCACAATCATTGAAACTTCAGAAAACGTAAGTATAAAATAACCATCATGGTATAGCACAGCCAAGAAAGAACTATCCTCTTCACAATATTATAAGTTGTTTTAAAAGAAAAAAATCTATCTATCTAAGTATACATATATAGATTGATATACTATACACACACATACACACACACACACACATATATATATATAGAGAGAGAGAGAGAGAGATAAAGTTGTATAACTCACGCCTATTCACTTTTATTTATTGGGAATGACATTGATGTCGTTTGCCTTCAGGATACCATTTTTCCTTTCTGTGACCTTTATTTTCTCCCTGCAAAAGGATTTTTTCAACAACTAGGCCACATACCCATTCAATCTTTCATGTTTGGAAACATGCTTTCTTAGAGGGTATGACAAACTAACTTATTTTAACATGTAAATAATGGATAAGATCTTTATCAGTACTTGGCAGAAGACAGATATTTTATTTTGCTTTGAACAAGAGACAAATCCTTTGAAACCAACTAATATCTAACTGTAGAATTCTTCCAGGAATCAGTGAACAGTTGAGGGAAGTATTTTGAAGGTAGTAGATCTACTTTTCTGATGTAAGTTGAATTCTATGGGCAAGCACTGTGCAAGGCAGAAGGGTAAAATTACATCACATAAGCACTCACCTGCGATACTTAGGTAAAAGACTGGCCATTAATCCTGCCAATATACTTTCTGGGTTGACTTACATTTCATCTTGCCTTACATTGTAATGTAATAGGTCTAGGGGATAAATACAAGCAGCTGTCTGCAGCCAATACATTTTCCACATAAATACTTATTATAAAAATAAAAAGAAGGAAAAGGACTATAATATGTTTTTTAGTCATACTTTAGGAGCAACTTGATGAAAATTAGATAACACCGTGAGACATATCTGAGTGAGAAAGAGCTAGAACAGAAAGTTATCTCTTTAACAACTCACTGGTGTTTTAATGGAGTTAAAGTACTTCACCTACATGCCTATGTGAAGAACAGCTAAAAAGTGATAACATTGAGTTCTGTATGTTCCTCATTAAATTTCATTTTGCTAAACAAAAAGCAAGTAATGACAAAAATGTATGCATTGACTATTTGTTGATATAAGTTGAATCTGTCTTATTACTTTAGATATACTTTGAATTTATTTTGGATCTCAAGCATGAAGTCATAGGGATGTCATCTCTATCAGTGTTTTCTGAAATCTGACATCACAGAAAGGACTAAGATGTTCCAATAATAGAACATCAAGCTTTTGTTGCTGCTTTTAAATTATAATTCATAGAAACTTTAGAACACTTTATAAACTTTAATTTCCTGGAAGCTTCCTGAATTAAGTAGAAAAGAACAATATCCAGAGTCAATACTATTTATCACATGGACATAATTTTTCTCAGTAACTAGAAAATATATTGCAACCCAAATACTATACTCATATTTAGAAAAACAAACTCTCCAGTTAGTAGAATACAAATTACTGAGATATTCTAATAAAGATTTTATTCCTATTTTTAAAGCTAATAAATTGAGATAAATTTGTATGAGTTGTTAAAACTTTTTAATAAAAACACCAGCCCACACCTCAAAGCAATTTCATACTTCTGTTATTAGTTTCTATAATAGCTGTATTTATAAAAATTACCTGCATATGACAAATAATATACAAGCAATCAACTGATAATCTGGTGTGTACACAATTCAATTCATCAACAGTTAAATTTAATGAAGAATCTAACTTACCGGTGGATCAGCCCCCTTAGAACCAGCCAGCCCTCCTGTTAGAGATTCGATATCCTGAAAAGGGGAGAGGTGTTGATTGTAAAGTGCTACTCAACAGCATGAAGAATCCCCCAGTCCCACAGTGTAATAATTTATTTAGCTGCAAAGTTAGGGCACGTCAGCTATTTTATTATTTTTTTGCAATCTTGGACACTGTAGTACTATACAAATAGTCTGCATCTAAAGATCTAGATATTCTCTCCAACTCTGGACAGTCTATAAAAAGAAAAACATGTAAACAGATTTTTTTAAATATGCAGATGTTTCATCTTTGAAGAGCTGAAGTGAGAGCAGAAAAAAGAAAATTTAAGAAAACTTCAGTTTAACGTACTATTTTGAAAAATATTAAACCCATGGAAAATGTTTAACCTAAAAATATTTAATTTTTTATTTTTTATGAATACATAATAGTTGTACATATTTATGACATATGATATTTTGATGTAAGTATTTGATGTGTAATAATCAAATTTAAGTCCATCACCTCAAACATTTATCATTTCATTGTTTTGGAAACGTTCCAAATATACTCTTCTAGCTATCATGAAATATACAGTAAATTATTGTTAACAATAGTCGCCCTATTGTGCTACTGAACATTATATCTTATTCATTTTATCTAACTGTAGATAAAAATATTAACCAAATCTTCTTTTTTCACCACCTCCCAACTAGCCTTCCCAGTCTGTGGTAACCACCATTCTATTCACTACCTCCATGAGATCATTTTTTTTATAGCTCTTACATATGAGTAAGAACAGGTGACATTTATCTTTTTGTGCCTGGCTGATTTTACCTAATATTCTCCAGGATCATCCATGCTGTTGCAAATTTTAAAAATTATAACTATGGTCTACTCTATTTCTACACATAGAGTATAAAAATATAAAGAGATCGATTTTTAATCTTTAATAGGTAACCACAGAAGGTCATGCTTGAGTAATAACTATAGTTGTTAAATTTATAAATGGAGAAATAGGAAATGGTGTGATAAGCTGTAGAGGCTGTGACCTGTTTATAGGGACAACTACAACTCAGCCCTATCAGTTCTAAGGCTTTGGTTCCAGGGTTACTAATGATTATATGACTTATTCAAAAGAAGTTGCAATTCTAGGTTTTAAAGTAAAATCACCCAGGTTTTTAGTGTTTGCAACTGATTTAAGTTGTAAACCATCCCTCATCCCTCCCAAATGAAAAAAACACAACTCTCTGCTAAAAGGCTGCTGGAAAGGAGTTTTGGGTTAAATCGAATGGTTACACTTCTTGGCTAAAAATGTTCTTTCTTATGACTCTGATCACCTCTTATCTGTTTGCATCTAGTTGGAAAGACAGGGATGAAGAGGGGGGAAATATAGTTGCATTAAGAAAGCAAAGAAGAAGGATAATTAAGTCCCAATTGAAGTAATGGAAATTTAAATGCCTATGATGAGGAAAAAGGCCAATATTTTGATATAATTAAGAGGACTTATGCTACTAATTCACTTAGGACTTAATCAGATGATTTTCCCCTTATATTGAAAAAGGGAGGACTCTTAATAATACAATATGGGGCTGGGATGAGCATGTGATGGAAACATTCAAGGAAGGGGACAGGGAAGGATGGTATTATAACTGTTTCTATCTGAAATGCTAACTGTGAAAAGGAACATAATGGGTAATGAATTTATTCATGCATAGTCTATTAAAGGTCACAAATGACAAGGAGTACTTACCAAGAAAATTATTAAATGGTCTTCTTTCTAATGGAAATATATATATATTTTTTTCTCTACCCAGAATCCTTTTGAGAAACTACTCCTTCCCCTCTCCCATTCTAGCTACAAAAGAGGCTAATAAAAATTGCTTCAAATATTGTAGGGACCTGCCAGAGAATTAAGGCAATATAGAATCTGAAAAACATAATGGTAGAGTTTAAGTCCTTGATTGTATCATTTGAGGAATGTTTGAAATGAGATGTTCTCTCTGCCTGCAATTCAGCTTAAAATAGATTTCTGGCTCTGAAAAGTAAAAATATCCTAATTATATCAGCATTTTTGGGTCTATTTGTAAAAGGCCCACCCTCTCCATCCTGTGCAAATGCTTTATTCCAACATCACGCCCAACATAAAAAAAATCAACTCATCTAAATTACCTGACCTTACATGTTCTTTAGCATTCTTATTGTCACTTAAGTAAATTTTGTCTTTGTATAATTAAAACAAAGCATCAAACACATGTATAAATTGACAAGGAATATTAATATCCTTATCAAATCCAAAGATAAAACATAAAATTGTCTTCAAATCTCATGGAATGAACAACATTAGGTAGTAAAATGACTAAAATATTAGATTTACAGAAAATAAAACACACAGCTTGCACTGTTTGATAATATTTCTGCTATGACCATACTGAAACAAGTTTCTGTTCATGTAAAATGTTATTTCCAATTATACTTAAAATGAAAAAAAGATACCAAGTGCATTTGGAGTTAATACATGTCTTTCTTTGTAGAAAGGCATATAAGTTATATTAATGATATAATTTTTAATGAAGCTATCAGAGGGATAATAGAGAAACTGATGTGGATAACAAGTATTTTAGCAATTTAGTCAATGCATTTTCTCATATTTTGTAAAGTTTGATCATTAAGATTTCTTATCTAAGTAAGTTGTGCCAAGTTTCAGATTTTTAAAATTTTAAGCTCTTTGTGATTGTCATGTCTTGAGAAAAAATGAGAAAGAAGAATGTAGAAGATGAATGAAAAGGGCAATAAATTTTGTAGTTTTTAACAAATTGAATTCAAAATAAATTACGAATTCATGGCTCTAAATAGTATACAGATGTATATTCTTATCTCTAAATGGGTAAGTTGTAAATTGAATGTAAATCATTCAATTGTAAAAAAATGTTTGAGTTCATGTTCTATTTTGAGTGTAAGTTGAAAAGGAGTGTCCTACTTGGAGAGAGGTCCAAGTTAAACACGGCTTATCAGTTCATGCAAAAGGAATTTTCTCAGGTGTGCATAATGAACATAAGTGCGCATGGATACATTTATGTTGTAAAATAATAGATAAAACAAATACTTGAGGAACTCTGGACATATGATTACTACATAGCTTTCAAATGATAACTAAAAGTGAGTCAATATTTTTGATGGTTGTTGAATATTTTATCTGCAAAGTATAAGTAAAATCTTTGGCAAATGTGTCTATTTTCTTATTTCAATATATTTTATATAGATAACAACAAAAGGGGACAACAAATAGTATAAACATTGACTTCCTAGAAAGTTTTTTGACTTACTATTGTAAAAATATTATTTGTTTAATTAAAACACTCAAAACATCATTTTATTTTTAACTAGGCTACAGAATTTATTTAACCATATTGCATACCATATTGAGGTCATCATTTGCATCTAATAGATAATAAAATAGCTACTACTCAGTGAACAGTTGCTATGTGCCAGGTACTTTTATAAGTGCTTTGTAGATATTAATGCCATAATAAACTTATGTTAGTTAATTATTTTCTCACGTAAAAGGTTAGATAGTTTACATAACTCACACAGTATCATAGAGCTATTAAGAAATGGGTTATAAAACATATACATAGGACTCCAAACCTGTATTTTTTTAATTATCAGTCCTAGTGAACAGTTTCACCCTGGTACCCTGGTGACACTGCACATATCTATGTTGGCGATGCAGGTAAGGCTAAACCACAGGCTGGTAAATCTTGGTGGAATATCCCGTGACCCTCCCAGAACATGACAAAGGAGGCAGTCTTATGAGGAGCTTTTACATAGCTATTTCTTATTTGCCTCCCTCACACCAGTGAGGCATGGGACTTCCCACACCTCACACCTCCCTACACCAGGTCCATCTTCAGGATATCAAACTACTTAGGTGCAGTATGGAATTGGCTCCTCCCTAACAATACAGCCCACTTCTCTTGTTGCCTGTCATTTGACCCATCCAGTTCAGTGTTGTCCAGTGGAAATTGGGACCAGGGTCAGAATTAGAGCAGGTAAGTGAGGTGCCTATAGTGCAAAATTTAAGTAGGTGCTGGTTCTTAGGGTCATACAACTGCTGACCTGCACTTGTATAATCTTGATAGTGAGCACTTATTAAATTTTGTGCCCTAAGCACCTCACTTGTCTCATCTGAATCCTGGCCTTTCTAGGGACCTGAGGAGCTGAAACAATGGTAGCCTTCTTTATGCTGACTGTGTAAGTAACAAACATAAAACCATTTGGATTCATCGTCTCCTTATCACTCGAATCTGTAGAAGTGTAGCAAGCACCTACGCCATGTGGTTGCTCAGGGACTGCATGCTGCTTCACACTGGTATCCTCAATCATATGAATTTTTATCATCAATGCTGAATGAAATAAACTAGTATGTATTAATTATATAAGAAACTTCATTTCTTAAACATCATTTCAGATAATGAAAGCTTCATTTTCCTCTCCAAGGTGTGAAAAACCTAAGTGGGGTTATTAGCCAGTCCTTAACACAGCTGTGCAGATTCAGTTTTTCAACACTGGAAAGTTCTGGTCCTGGCATGAAAACCCAGTAAACCAAGGATGGCCAGTGAATCAGAAGTCTTAAAGCTTGGGAAGGTTGAGCTCCAGGAAGAGTGAGGTGATCAGTGTCAGAGCTCTAAGTAGAGTGAGACTTAGGGCATTCTCAGACTTGAGGAGTCTACATTGCACTGCATTTGTACTAGTGGTTGTTCGCCTGCACCTTTGCTCCCTGGCCTCCTGCTCCAAGAATTGGCATATTTTTCCCTTGACAAACACTTTGAATGATGGAGCTATAGGGATTAATAATGTGGCTCTCAGTGTAAGCCATCAAGTTCAGATACTGTAAGTCTTGCTTCCTTTGTGTGCAAGTGAAAAAAAAAAAAAGGATATTAGGATTTCAGGTCTTTCTCAGAGCTGTTGCTGGATTCTTATTTTTATCCCTGAAGAGCAGGATCAGCCAATTATGTTAAAGAAAAATATGATCAAATAATTTGGCTATCGAATACAGTAAGAATGAACAAATAAAATTCTAAAGAGTTAGTTGACTCTTGCATCACATATGCCACAAGACCCAAGATATCTTCAAACCTGAGAGTTATATTTAAAGTTAATATCAGGTTTTAAGCTTTCACTTGTTCAAAAAGTCACTTAATGTAATATGAAAATACTTAAAACATTATAATAATTGTCAGTTATGGGCATTTTAAATTTTCAGATTTATGCATTGTTATGGGTTAAATTATGTTCCCTGAAAATTCAGATGTTGAAATCTTAACCGTCAGTACCTAAGAATGTAACTGTGTTTGAATGTAAGGTCTTTAATGAGGTGATTAAGAAGAATGATCCAATATGACTGGTGTCCTTATAAGAAGCGGAAGAGATAGCAGGGATGTGTGCACACTGAGCAAAGGCCATATGAGAACACAAGAAGAAGGCAGCAATTTCTAAGCCATGGAGAGCGCCCTCAGAAGAAATAAAATCTGCAAACACCTTCATCTTGGAATTCTAGCCCCAGAACTGTGAGAAAATACATTTATATTGTTTAAGTCACTCAGTCTGTGGTATTTTGTTATAGGAGCCCTAGCAAACTAATGCATGCATATTTGTAATTTGGGACTAGTTTACAGATTCTTTGGGAAAAGTTATCATATTTCAATATAGAGTACATAACAGTTCATTAAGCAGTCTATAAAAAAAATCAGTATCAGTGGAATCAATGTGAAATAGTAAAATGACCATTTCTGTCTAATGGTTATATTTAAAATTATTTCAAGTCTTTAAAATATTTAATGAAGTATTATGTATATGTTAAAACTTGACAAAATTTATTGTATTCAAAATATTGAAATTAAGCATTTCTCTCATCTCCTTTATAGAAAAATTTCTCAAAATTCCCCTCTCCCAATACTTTCTGTTGATATGCCCTGTTGTGCCCACCACATCACTGCAACTCCTCTTATCAAGGTTGCCAATGACATCCTATCGTTCAAATTTAATTTTTCATGTTCTGTCATCATATTTCTTGATCGCTAAGCTTCAGTCGACACAGCTGACTACTCCATCTTTATTGAAATACTTTCCCCTTTTGGCTCTCATTTATTTTCACCCGCTACATGATTTTATTTAGTACTGTGGCTCTAAATATAATGCATGCTGATAAATTTTGAATTTCTATCTTCAGCTTCAACTTATCCTCTGAGATCCATACTGCCACTTCAATCTCCACTTAGATGTATTATAGCCATGTAAAATGCAATAATGCAAAATTAAACTCTTGATTCCATCACAACTCTTCCCTTAAATTAGGTTCCCATCCCAGTGATTGCCATCTTATTAAATGACATCACCATTCACCCAGTTGCTCAGGTCCAAATCCATCAGCAAACCCCACTAAGTCTATTGTAAAAATACTACTTGAATTTGACTACATCTCATTACCTTCATTTCTGTCATCCTAATCCCTTGTACTATATCAATAATATCTATCACATAAACTGAAAATATATATATATATATAGCTTTCTAACTGTTGTCCATGAATTTGTTATCTCCCTCTCCCCTATATATTCTCCACATAGTAGCCGAACTATCCATTTAAATTGTAAGTTAGATCACATTGCTGTCTTGACCAAAACCCTAAATGGTTTCCCAGCAATCTTAAAACAAAACACAAACTTATTGCTATGCTCTGTCATGCCCTGTATGATTTGGCTCTTGGCTATCTCTCTGACTATATCTTTTGCCGTTCTCCCTCTGTCCTGCCTTCTCAGACACAATGGCCTCCTTATGATTCCAAAAAAATATTCAAAATTTGGCTTCTATCTCAGGGCCTTTGCCCATGCTTTTCCTGCTTCTTAGGGTGCTCATTTCTAGATGTCCTCATCCATTTTGTGTTGCTATAAAGGATGACCTGAGGCTCGGTAATAAAAAATAAATAAAGAAAAAAAAGGTTTATTTGGTGCAGAATTCTGAGGCCAGAAAGTTCAAGATTGGACTTCTGCATCTGAGCAGGGCCTTAGGCTGCCCCCACCTATGGCAGAAGGCCAAGGGGAGCCAGCTGTGTGAAAGAGTGAGGAGGTGCCAGGCTCTTTGTAAAAACCAGCTCTCATGGGAACTAATAAAGAGAGAACCCACTCACCCCCAAGGGAGGGCATTAATCTATTCATGAGGGATCTGTCCCATGACCCAAACACCTCACAGTAGGTACCACTTCCAACATTAGGTGTCAAATTTCAACATGAGGTTTGAAGGGGACAAACATTAAAACCATAGCAGTAGGATATCCTCCTATTTAACTCACCCACTTCATTCAGGTCTTAGCATACCAAAATTCTGAATGACCTTCCAAAACTAATTATCTAAATCAGTCAAGGTTCCACCTGAACAAACTGACAAACTCGGAGACTATACAGAAGAACATTTAATAAAGGTATGATTTATAGAGGTATGGATAGTTTACAGGGTCCAGAGAAATGGTGGTACACGGGGACTAGCAACAGCTAGACGCTGTAACCACCCTTAAACCCAAAGAAGGTGCAAGAACAATGTAGTCAAGAGTCCAGCAAGAGGTGAATACCTATCATCAGCCTATAGAACAGCTTGCCACACAGTGGAGACTCAATAACTACTTATTGAATAATACAATTACTGAATGAATGATGTGATACTATTTTTACATATATAAAAAGCTGAATCTCAGAGTACATATGGTGAAGTGTGTCTTATTTTTGTATAACTGTATCACTTTGAAAGCATGGCTGAAAGCAATAATGTTTGCACAATAAATCTTTATAAAATGCCTGAGTGAATAAACTAATAAATGACTTGCCCCAAATCACACAGCTGGTGAATGCTTGAAAGAAGCTTTGAAATCCCAAGTGTTATAACTCCAAGCCCAGCATATTTTCTGTTCCATCATATATCACTAATGAGACATCCTCCTGAAAGAAAAACTCCTCAACTCTGTATTTTCTCATCTCTTGAGGTACTAAGTTTCTATATATTACATGGTTTCTAGTGCATCAGAAGGAAAAATGCAAAATTATTTAATAGTCAATAAACAATACATTAAATTCATCCTCTGGTTAAATACTGCCAATGCTTCCAATTAAAGGTCTGACACCTTAATCATTGTACAATCAATAAATCAATGCTTGAAAATTTGACCTAACATGTATGTCTGGCATTAATAAATGGTTCAAATATGTTAAACTAAAATCAGTAATGTTTATTTTTATGTAACATCTCATAGTGTGTTGGTTCACAGCACTGGGAATAAGTAATAGAAGACAAAATTTATTTTAAACAAATCATTCACTTTTTCACACAAGGCTTAATGGAAACAATCTTTCATCACCAAATACCAGCTCCTTAAGGCAAGCATCCAAATAATGAAGCTGAGTTTGTTAATGAGGCATCTTCCTCCTCAACCAGACTTAAGCAGTTAGTGTTTCCTTGACAACATTATAGGGTAAATTTCCTGGGAGGCATAGAATAAGCAGGAAACATACAGACCAATTTTATAAATCTTTCCTGTGTAAGCCAAAAGGTGTCCTTTTTAATTATTCTTTAAAACAAAAAAAGGGGAAATATCTATTTCTTTACTTTGAGTATAGGCCAGCCTGAATCTGAATTTTCCTTAAGCCACACAATTAATTCCTTCAAAAAAGAGCAGTTGAGCAAATTTTGTGGCTGAGGCACTGTACTCTTCATGGGAGGACACAATGAGGAGTAAATCAAGGTCACAGGTTTCATAGCATTCAGAGTCATGACATGCTCTCTGACTTTAAGGATTTTTCAGTCCAAAAGCACATAAATCTGCAGAACAGCATGAGGAAGAATTTTGAGAAATGTAGTGTTAAAATTATAACAGACAGGGGTTGTGGTGTTAAATTTTATAGTGTGACAATTAGTTTGGGTATTTCATATCGCCAGATTGTACTTTATTTTTGAATGCATATTGGGTAAGTGTCTCCAGGAACTGGTTGAGTAACATAATAATTAACATTTATTAAGCATTTACTGAAACAGACACCATGCTAAGAGCTCTACTGCCGCATTAGGTAACATCCTAACTCTCTTAGCCGTTATTATTTCCACCATTTCAAGATGATGAAACTGGGTCTTTCAGAGTTTAAATGACTTAACAAAGGTCACACAGCTAGTAAGTATTCAAACCAAAGAGGCTGATTCCAGAGGCAATGATTTTTAACAATGATGCTCTCTTGAATGAATTGAGGTATGAGAAAAGAATAGGGAGAACTTCTTGGTATGCATATGGTGACTTGGAAAAAAACATAAATACTTATTCACTATCTGAAGAAGAAATGCAACAAATTGCAGGCGGAATAATTCTGAGGTGGCTGATATCCTCTGATGGGAGGATGATTATCCTTGATTGACCTGTAAATGTAAGAGCTGAGAACATCAGATTTAGCCAAAAAGTAAAATTCCCAAAATCTTGGCTATATATTTCTAATTTCAAAGTCTTCTACCTGAATTCAAACCTAACTAGGAAATATAATGTGTATCAAAGGCACAAGTGTTTCAATAGTGCATAAGAATAGGGCTTTCTGAAGAAAGTGCCAGAGATTCAGGTTTTACATTTTCCACTTCATAAATTTTGTGTGTCGCTTTTTCTTGTCCATTCCTTTCCATATGGCTGAGGCGATAAAGGGAATGTTTTGCTAATTCCTGACTCAGTCTCAATCAATTTCGCTTTTCCAACTTTTCCACACTGATGCATCCTTGCTATCTCAAACTCACTATATCCAAATAAGACATCATCTTCTTTATCAGCCATTGCCATGGCCAACCGCCAATTTCCTATTCCTGTTGATGTTTTCAATAAGCAGTTAGTAATCCAATCTAGGTTTATGGATGTTAATGGAGTTTTCCCTTACTCTGGTATCCATATACCAATCCAGTCTAGTTTTCCTTGTAAATATCTGCTTAGTTGATTGCCTTCTTTCATTTACCATTGCATTTACTAGCTTAGTTCAAAACCTCATTTTATTTTCCCCTGACCCCTGGCTTTTTCCAAAACAGTGTCTTTGTTGAGTTCCTTTTTCCACTCTCACTTTCATATCATCTTTTCTTCCAACCAGTTCCGAAAGTGTGGCCTGAGGACCACCACCAGCAGCAGCAGCAACATCACCCAGGAACTCATAAGACATGCAATTTCTTGGGCCCTACCTGAATTCGGCTGCATCTGAAACTGTTTAACACACCCTCCAAGTGAGTCTGATGCAGGCTAAGGTTGGAGAACTACTGCCCCAGAGTGATGTATTTTAAATGCAAATACAGACAGGTTACTTCTGTACTCAAAATACTTAAGTAAGGTCCCCATTCCCAGGAAGGAAAGATAATCAAACCTCTGTACATGTGGTTTTCCATTGTCATCATACATTTCTGAACTACTTTTTTCACTTCACCTTTTACCACTTTCCAAAAAAGAAACCCTGCACTCTTATCATAATGAATCCTGCACTTCCTTATTGTGACAAGTGTCTTCTTTTATGTTTCTGCACCACGGATTCTTATGTCTAGAAAGCCACCCCTACCTTGTGGGTGAATGTAATTCATCCTTTGAAACTCAGTCTAGGCACCATCTCCTCTGGGGAGGCTTTCCTGAGTCCCTCAGACCAAAGGGAGGGTTCTACTCTAGCACAACAGAGGTACTGTCCCAAGAAACTTTGCCTGAGGGGTAGTCAACAGCTCTCCAATTTTACTTCAAGCCTGCAAAATGTAAGACACATGCAAAAATAGACAGCTTAGTGATCCAGAGAACAGGTTCAAGCCTGGCTTTACTACCTACTATCTGTGTGACCTTAGGCTAATTGCTTTATGTTCTTTACAGAAAATAAATCAATCTATGTCCTAGTACACAAATTAGAAAGGTTTGGAATATTTATTATAATAATTAATATTAATTTTGATAATTCATGGAAAGCTACCTATTGATAGCTTACAGTAAACAATATTAATTATTATTATTCATGTAATAATACATAGGCACAGTCTAGTTACACATGTGTAAATTAAAGATAGGCTATGGATACGGATTACATAAAGATATATGTTAAAACAGATAAGCATTAGAATACATGTAAATAAGACCCAAATATAGACTAAACTTAGGTATAAATCTCCATTAGATTTCTAGAGATTATTTTGCCTGAAAGGGAAGGAACCCTAAGATTCATTTTATTTCCCCACATAGCCTTATAACTTTTATGCATTTCTATGGCTTTGGTTATTATACATTTTTCACCAGTCATATTAAAGCATATTATTTTCATTCTTCCTAATAAAAAAATGAGTAATCTTTTTGCTGTACATTAAAAACTATGCATTGGGTAACATGTATACCATAAACCCATACAAATTTATTCCTCTTTAAATGTGTTATTTGATATCACAGGTTTATATACCATGATGTGGGAAGCTTTAAGTAGGTTAGAAATGTGCTATAGCCACTGAGAAGAAGAATTCAACATTTAAATGAGAATATCAATATTATAATCCTAGATACACATAATTTATGGGAGACTCACTTTTGTTTGATGGATGGGAGGCTCAATTACTGTAATTCTAATTTATAATTAAGTCTTCAATTACATGATGCTTAGATCTTCTCCTATCTGACACAAAATGCAAACAAATAACTAGAAAAATATAATACCATATAATTTAATTTTAAAAATCAGGTTTTATTTTCAACTCAGTAAATAGTAGCCTAAAATACTGGCTTAAAAAAAAAAAAACTTGGAGATTAGCCTATTGGAAGTGATTTTTGTAAGAGGGAAGAATAAAATACTGTCTTTTCCAACTGTTAATAACTGCAGTTCCACTGACTGTGGTACCTTAAGGCAATTTATCGGTCTGATTCATAAATAACCACAAGGCAGAATTTTTTGTGAACTGAAAGCAAAAACAGGGCAAGTGGTTTATGAAATATCTATATATATCTATCTGTTTTTAAAATAGATACTTCTAATAATAGATATTTCTAATACATATTTATTTAACCATATCTCTCCCTTACTAGAATTTAGGTATTAAGCCAATTAATATAAACAGTTTCAAGGTAATCATAAGCTGGCAAGAAAACAGATGATCTATATTCAAATTCAAGTTCACACTTCTAGAAAAAATTGGCATAGGATTTTCAGCTGAATATTAAGTATTTTATGGTCATACATTAATTTTGGAAGTAATAGCCTTGGAGGAATTAGATAGAGCTAGGGGGAGATATGAGATCTTAAATTAAAAAAAAAGAACAGCAATTAGCAACACTATCCAAAATCAGATATGCAAAATTTGTGAAAGGAAGTCTAATTTGGAACCTAAGAAACATGCAGAAAAATTCCCTTTGCATTGCTGTTTTCTTTGGGAAAGAAATTCATCAAGTTCTAAATCATAATTAGTTAATTTCAAATTTATTTTTTATTTTTTAGTTCAGTTTTTGAAATAAGTGATGATCATAATGTTAACAAGAAATAGCAAAAGAACATATGATTTATCTATTTTTCTTCTGGGCAGCTCCATTTCAATTGATGCTACCAGGATTCTATTATGAATAAATGTTTATAATACCAAATAATACTATTGAATGGAAATGTAACTGACTGATATCAGAGCATAAAATGCATTGATGTTATGTTATTCAAGTAATTGAGACTATAGCATAATGTAGGAGTCGTAGAGCACAGCATAGAGCTGGAGATTTAGAGTCGATCATAGAACATTCTATAGTCATTACATGTTCTACAGACAGTCTTGTTCTCCTTTTCATCCACTCAAGCTCCCCCTCCCCAAAATACAACTAAAATAAAGCTTTAAAGTTTATAATATTCTTTCATTTACTGGGATCAATTTAGAATATTTTATATCCTTATCTCTCCTTTCCTTAATATTTCTAGGACATATTTTTCATTACTTATACTTCCTCCCAAATGTAACTGACAGCATTCAAATGAGCCACACCACCAGGTAAGAATTTCAAAGTGCATACAATGCTAAGTTCCTTGGGGTTAGTGCAGTGGCAAAGTTTGGATATTTCTTTTGTTTGAGAGCAATCAAAACAGACAATACAGACAGTCCTTACTTGGCACAGTACAGTGTTAACTGTCTTTACCTTGCATGGCTCCATGAAATCAGTTACTATAAAGCAGGGACATGGCTCCCCTGGTTCTGATATGTACTGGTTTCAGTAAATACAGTACAGTACCACTCAAAGCAAGAATATAGTGGCATTTTAATGGTAGATAAATCTTCATCCCTTTGCCTCCAGCATCCCTTAAACTGGATTGTGAATCTTGAATGCATAGTGCAGTGGCTATGTAACACAATATTAAAATTGGAATCTTTCTCAATTTTAGCTTTGGTCCAAAGGCCAAAAATAATGTGGTGATGACCAGTATTTCCATATCCTTAAGCAAGGAGCTACATCAAGCCATGTGAAAATATTGTAAAACAGATTCTGCCAGAATTGATAAACATTATCTCTTAATGAGAGCATTATTGGCAAATTAGGCAGGAAATTTCTTCATGGAAAGTATACTAAATTTGCATTTCAGGATTTTTCACATCTTTACACTTAGGCACCAAAGTCTATTCCTGTCTCACTCCTCACCCTCCCACTCCTCCTCCCCCAACACACAGAGGTGACTATTCCTGAGGACCAGATTTGAGCTGCAGAGTGGGCAGTGCATCTTAAAGTGCTTGACCTAAGAGGACTGCTAGAAAAGTAAAGCAACGTGGCCCATGGGTAAACTACTAAATTCCATTCCATGTGAAGAGTATATTAATTTCCTATTGCTTCTGTAATGAATTTCCACAAATTAGTGACTCAAAATAACACAAATTTATTATTTTACAGATTTGAAGGTTAGAATCTAAAAATCAAGGTGTTGGCAGGGGCTATGTTCCTTCTGCAGACTTCAGAGGAGAATCCATTTCCTTGCCTTATCCAGCTTTTAAAGGCTGCATGCATTTTTTGGCTTATGGCCTCTTCCTCCATCTTCAAAGAGCATTATTTCAATCTCTAGTTCTATCTTCCCATCTCTTTTTCTAACACTAACCCTTTTGCCTCCTTCTTATAAGGACTCTTACATTGGATGCACCTAGCTAATTCAGAATTATCTCTCCATCTCAAGATTCTTAACCTAATGTTCTCACACCCACAATGTCCCAAAGGTAACATAGCCACATGTCCTGGGATATAAGATGCAGACATTTTGGGGGTTCCTTATGCAGCCTACCACAAGGGGTAATTAAAAACGTAAGTCAGAACAGGCTTGGCCTGAATGTAAGAATACCTTGGATTCAGACCAAATTAAACTTTCTTGACCAGCCCAGGCAGGAGTGACCTCTCCATCCACTGAACTTCCATTATACTTATTTTCATCTATATATTGCCTGATATTATCATTCTATGTGTTTTCTTTCCATATAAATCCTAACTCTCTTAGCATAGGTTTATCCATACCTCTCTATATTCTGTAATGTTTCAATAAATATGTTGATTCGAGAAAAATACATGGAAAGACAGTTTCAGTGGGCAGTTTCCTGTGTGTGGGAGGACTCTGCCTTAAAGTATCCTATTTCAGTACCTGAAATTCCTTTTATTATATACTGCTTTCTGTTCTGTGGCATTGAATGCTCAGGCACAATGACGAGATAACACCTTATTGGAATTAGTCACCAATACTAAGTGAATCATTTCAACAGATTTTGCCTGAACCTCCACTGCAAACTCATTAGGAGGAAGTATATTAAGTTAGTCATTCTTTTATTGTACAGATTGCATTTGCCAAGTGTCTTTCACATAAGATTAATTCAACAAGGACCTATTAATGGATAATAGTTAGCTAAAAGCAAACTTTAATTAGCTGTGGAAAGGAGATATGTAACTTTTGACCAGGGGAAACACCAAGAAACAGTATTTAGCAAGGAAGAAATTGTCCAAAAGAGAAAGAAGAAAAAGATACATTTTATTTTATAATATTCTTTAGAACGTCTTTGGAAATTGTGATAGGAAGACTCTAAAATGGTTCCTAGTGATTTTTACCTCCTGGTATTCACACCCTTGTGTAATCCCCCTCTCTTACATGTAGATGTTTAGGCCTAGTAAAAATATGGTTAAGTGTTGGGATGTCTTCTTGTCTCTTCTGAGATTAGGTTACTATAGACTGACTTTCTCTCTTCCTCTCTCTCTCTCTCTGACACACACACACATACACAAACACAGACACAGACACACACACACACACACACACACACACACACACAAAACCTGTCTGGGGGAAGTTGCCACATTGTACAGCTTATGGGAAGATCAAGGTAGCAAGAAACTGATGTCTCATGCCAACCACTAGCCAGGAAAGGAAGCTTGCCAAGCTCAGGTTAATTGAATTCAGAAGTTGCTCCTCCCACAGTTTGAGCCTGAGCTGATGTCAGCCCTAGCTGATACTTTGATTGCAGCCTTGTGAGAGATCTGGAGTCTGAGGACCCAGCTAAACCGTGCCAAATTCCTACCCACAGATATTATGAAATAATATACATTGTTTTAAGCCAGTAAGTGTTCAGGTAATTATTTACACAGGAATAAATAACTAATTTTAGAGTCAATATTCATATATTTCTAATCTGTTATTGAGTTTTCTATGTTCACCATACAAGTGCTCATTATAAAATAAAAATATTTTACAGGTTGAATCTTTTTAGACCAATGAATCCATAAAAGAAATAAGCAATTTTCTTCCTCTGGATTTTATGGTCTGGTATTATAATTCTAATTACACTTCGAAAAGCAAAGCGATGTTAGAAAAACAATAATAAATGATCAATCAATTGATTGATGTTGACAACTATCAATATGAATCATAAAATTGTACACATAACTTGTACTGTATCTGCTTCCACACATATTTTCATAGTATTGGTCAATTTTGAATGTATAAGAATCATTAAATTTCTAAGAAAAATATTTTTGTGGTGATAAATTCTAGGCAGAGTTTTGATACCCTAAAGCCATATAACTATCAATAAAGATATAAAATTCTATGACGAAAAAGCAATTATTTTTAATTATTTATAAATAGCTTGGCCAAGTTGACAATAATGTTTAAAAAGCAACTAATTTTTAGTTGCTGAATATATCATCACAGTAGATGATTTATACTTTTTTAAACCTGAAATACTTTCTAACATAAGTACTCCTTAGTCAATATCTCTGACCACATAATGAAAATATCTATCCAACTCATTTTTACCTAGTGTTTTGGAATAAATGAGGCAGTTTAAGTCTCTTTTCAGGAAGCATTATAAAGTGTATAAGAGATAATATGATATAGTCTTATATATCATAAGGTTAGATGTTTGTCCCCACCCAAATCTCATGTCGAATTTTAATCCCCAGTGTTGGAGGTGGGGTCTGGTGGGTGGTGTTTGGATCATGGGGGCAGATCCCTCATAACTTCGTGATGTCTTGGTAATAGTGAGTTCTCATGAGATCTGCTCATCAAAGAGTGTGTGGAACCTCCCCTCTAACTTTCTTTCACTTGCTCCTGCTTTCACCATGTGATGTCCCTGTTCCCCCTTCACTTCCCACCATGACTGAAAGCTCTCTGAGGCTTCTCCAGAAGCCAAGCAGATGCCCACACCATGCTCCTTGTAAAGCCTGCAGAACTGTAAGCCAATTTAAATTACCCAGTCTTATATATTTCTTTGTAGCAATGCAAGAATGGCCTAATACAGAAAATTGGTATCAGGAGTTTGGGGCACTGCTATAAAAATACCTAAAAATGTGGAAGTGACTGTGTAACTGGGTAACGGGCAGAGGTTGGAAGAGTTTGGAGGGCTCAGAAGAATACAAAGAGATAAGGGAAAGTTTGGAACTTCTTAGAGACTGGTTAAATGGCTGTGACTAAAATGCTAATAGTAATATGGATGGTACGGTCCAGGTGTCAAGGTCTTAGATGGAAATGAGGAACTTACAGGAACTGGAGCAAAGTTCACACATGTTATGCCTTAGCAAAGATCTTGGCTGCATTCTGTTCCTACTATAGGGATCTGTGGAAGTTTAAACTAAAGAGTGATGATTAGGGTATTTGATGAAAGAAATTTCTAATTAACAAAGTGTTCAAGATGTGGTCTGGCTGCTTTTAATAGCCTATGTTCAGATACAGGGGCAAAAAAAAATGACCTAAGATTGGAATTTATGTTTAAAAAAACAGTGCATAAAGTTTGGAAAATCCACACCCTGGCCATGTGATAGAGAAAGAAAAGAGTTTTTATTTTTCCAGGAGAGAAATTCAAGGAGGCTGAAGAGCAACCACTTGCTAGAGAAATTTGCATAACTAAAAGTGACCCAAGTGCTGATAGCCAAGGCAATGGTAAAAGGCCTCAAAAGCATTTCAGAAAACTTTGTGGCAGCCCCTCACATCCGTCACAGGCCTGGAGACCTAGGAAGAAAGAATGGTTTCATGGGCCAGACCTGGGGCCACCACTGTCCTGTGCAGCCTTCTTGGCATCCTGGTTGCTCCTGCTCCAGCCTTGGATCAAAGGGTTCCAGATACTGCTAGTGCTGCCAGATACTGATAGTGCAAAAGCCACTGAAAGCCTTGGTGGCTTCCATGTGGTGTTAAGCCTGTAGGTGTACAGAGTACAGGAGTGAATGAGGTTTGGTGCTATCTGCCTAGATTGCAGAGGATGTATTGAATAGCCTCAGTGCCCAGGCAAAAGCCTCCTGCAGGGGCAGAGTCCCCACAGAGAGCCTCTCCTAGGGAAGCTCCTATGGGAAAAGTTGGATTGGAGCCCCCACACAGGTTCCCCACGAGGGCACTGCATAGTGAAGCTATGAGAGAGAGGCTACCACCCTCCAGATCAGAGAACTGTAGATCCACCAGCAGCTTGCAACCTGTGCCTGGAGAAGCCACAGGCATTCAACAACCTCTGAGAGCAGCCTGGTGCTTAACCTTGCAAAGACACAGAAGTGGAGCTTTCCAAGGCCTTGGGAGTCCACCCCTTGCACCAGTTTGCCCTGGATATGGGATATGGAATAATAGATTATTTGGGAGCTTTAAAATTTAATGACTACCCTCTTTGGTTTCATAATTGCATGAGGTCTACAGCCCCTTTCTTTTGGCCAATTTCTCCTTATTGGAGTATGTTTGCCTAATGCCTATAACTGCATTGAATCTTGGAAATAACTAATTTGTTTTTTATTTTTCAGGCTCATAGGTGGAAGGGAATTGCTTCATCTCTGCTGAGACTTTGAACTTTTGAGTTTACACTAGAATTAGTTAAAAATTTGAGGGACTTTTGAGAAGGCATGATTGTATTTTGCAATGTGAGAAGGACATGAGATTTGGGAGGGGCCAGCAGTAAAATGATATAGTTTGAATATTTGTCCCCACCCTACTTTTTTGTGGAATTGTAGTCCCAGTACTGAAGATGGGGCCTGGTGGAAGGTGTCTGGATCATAGGAGCATATCCTTCATGGCTTGATGGTGTCTTTGTGGTAGTAAGCTCTTGCGAGATCTGGTCATTTAAAATGTGGCACCTTCCTATCCCCTCTTGCTTGCTCCTACTTTTGCCATGTGATGTGCCTGTTCCCCCTTCACCTTCTGCCATGATTGAAAGCTCCCTGAGGCTTCTTCAGAAGCCAAGCAAATGCCAGCACCATGCTTCCTGTAAAACCTAGAAAACTGTGAGCCAATTAAACTTTTTTTCTTTGTAAATTACCCAGCCAGGTATTTCTTTGCAGCAATGCAAAAATGGCCTAATACAAGATACTTTTTTAAAAAACAATATAAATTATTTCCCTTTTCATAAGCATTTGCAAATGATTCAGCCTTACTCTGTTCAGAAAAACACCAGCCAAAAAATAAAAATATAGTTTCATTAGCAAACTTTTCTGCTCAAATGATCATCTCTATACAGCAATTGTTTTTGGCTTCTTCTGAATGTTTTTGCACTTTATATTTCCCAACTCTGGTTTCCTTTGGCAATTCCCTGACCTCATTTCTTAATTCTCAGTGCTATGTTATATAATTGTCTGAATAAGCAGCGTCCCCCCAAAATGAGACAAATTTATTGAGAATTTTGCAATCAGAAAATCAGCAAAAAGGCTAATTTAATATTAACATACTGTGATTTTTGTGTTGTGTAATTGAGTGTTGGTATTAATACAAGAGCTTTAGGCCTAGGATGCCTGGATTTGAATATTGGCTCTGACCCTGTACAGATATGTAACCTTGGGCTAGTTACTTAAGAGTTTTGTGTTTTAATTTCCCACATATAACACTTACGTAACAATAGTACCTGCCTCTGATGATTCTTGGGAAGGTAAATGTGTACACACAGCAAATGCAAATAAGGGTTAAGTGGCAGTAGCACGAATAGCAATAGTAGCAGCAGTAGTAGACAGTGAAATACTGACTTGATGTGCTTTGTTTAAATTTTGATTTGCACATTGGCAGGAGGATAAATCTGGTCTTGTCAATTCCTCTACTGGTTCTGTGGCTGCAGGCTCTTAACTCTCATCATCCAGTCATGAAGAATGTGGTAGCATAATTTCATCAGGAAGTATTGGGACCCAGTGAAGGGTGAGGAAAAAGACTGACATATTGCATATTTGCATATTTAAACCTTGCATATTTAATTTACACACTTATGAAGCAACCTAGTCTTGCTTATGAAGCAAAGACATAAGCCAAGTTTAACAAATCTGACAATATTTTTACAGATCAAATGGGGACCTCATTGAACAGGGTCTCTTATACTCATCCTGTGCATAATGGCCTCAGCGAAACTTTTTCTTTATTAAACATATTGCTGTTTTCAGTTGTTCATACTTTGCTTTTGATTGAGCAGTTTATTAAGATATGTGATGAATTCTTCACCCAGTAAAGGAATTAAAGATTATTTGACACTTCCTTGGTGATAGGCAGAAAATAAGTTAACCTATTAAAATGCAATCCAATTAGTCTTGACTTATATGATCCCCCGCTACTAGATGAAAAGATATTCTCTGATCCTTAAACCTTATGCACTTGAAAAGAAATAGAGTCCTACCTTTTGACCTTAATTTCTTTTCTCTTGAGAGATAGGTTTTTTTGACATGTGAAGTTAGAGAATATTAATCTTAAACTCAGGTTTGTTATGAGTCTAGCAGCTTCTTTGTCATTGTTGAAATGAATCATAGACAGACAATGCCTAATGAGAGAAATGGCAGGATTACTAGAAAATGTAGATCTCCCTGAATTTCTAAATTTTGCTTAATTAATATGTTTAAAATGTGTAATGAATTAAGCATAAAAAGTAAAACATCTTTCCCATTCTCTTTCAATTGAAAGGAATTATCAGAAAGTGTATACACTCCAAGTGACATATTTCTCAGTAAATCTTTTTTAGGCCCTTTAGGCTATTCTGATTCATTAAATGTCACACAGTATGAGAAATTACATAAATTATGATACATTATTTAAAAACTTATTTAGAGACCAAAATTAAGTATTCTATTTATAATTCCTTTCCTTTGCAATAACTATCAGCTCAGACTGGATAAGTATATCTAATTAATCTGAGGAAGGAAAGGGGAAAAAGCCATGGAAATTAAATAAGTCACATTTAAGATTATTAAAGTTTTATAAGCCACTTCAGCTAAAAAATCTATACAGAAATATGTCAAACTATTTGATTTAGATTTACATTATTCAGAGCAAGACAATTCAAATTATTTAGTAATAACATTCGTCCAGAAACTACAAGATAGCATAGTTTTCCTTAGTAAACTGAAAATCAATCAGTAGAAAAACTTTTCCAAAATGTTACAAATGCTCTCATATGTCTGTCTCCTTCACTATTTAGAACATTTCCTCTAGACCAAGACTTTGCTTTGTTCACTGGTCTATTTCCAGGCACCTGGATCAATCAGTGTCTGCATATGATAGGCTCTCTCTCAATAAGTAGAGTTGAATGCCTAGATGAATATACTATTTCAATTCAAGTCAGGCTAGAATGATCAATCAAGGAAATATCCAACATTAATTTTTAAGAAAACAAACTAGATATCATGTTTGGAACCTGAATGCAGTAATACTATAGCCAATGTGATAAGAATAATCCTATACAGACACATTTGTTGAGCAATATTTTTAAAGAAGCCACTTAAAATGTAGTAATATAAATGTCACCATGGATATAAGTATTCAAGAACAGAAACATTAAGGTGACAAAAGTAAAGATTCCAAGACTTACTCTGAGAATTTCTGATTCGATAGGCCAGGAGTTGAAAAACTTTGTTTCTAAGAAAGAAGATTTATTCATGTAGAATTGCTATGAGTTGAATGTCCCCTCCAAAACTCATGTTGAAATGTAATTACCATTGTGATGGTGTTAAGAGGTGGGACCCTTATGAGGTAGTAAAACCATGAGGGTTTTGTCCTCATAAATGAATTAGTGCTGTTATTGCAGGAGCAAGTTTCTGATAAAAGTGAGTTTAGCCCCCTCATGCTCTCACTCTTAAACATGCTTTCTTGCCCTTCTATCTTCCACCACGAGATGACACAGCAAGAAGGCCCTAGCCAGATGAGGACCCCTTGACTTTGGATTTCCTAGCCTCCAGAACTGTAAAAAACAAATTTCCCTTATTTATAAATTAGCCTGTGTTATGCTGTCATCACAGCACAAAATGAACTTAAGAGAAGAATGGTTGTGAATAAAGAGCCAGAGGAAAGAACATGAAGAATTAGAAGCCTCAGGAAATAAATATTTTGTTTATCATTTGAAGTAAACCCTTTGTTGCAAATGAGTTTGCATATATTTTGGCCATTCCCTATGCCTGTGGAAGAAGGGTAGGTATGAGATGCACAGTTTAGTAGTGTTACTAATTTCAACCTATCTAGTCCTTTATACACACACACACACACACACACACCACAAACACACACATCTAGTGGAAACAAAAAGGTTCATTGATTTTTCTCCTTTAAAGTAGTGGTTTTGAGTAGACTGAATATGAGTTATCTATTGTATGTTCCATGACAATTAACATTTGTTGTAATAAAATGCATTTTAGCACAACAGACTTTATTATAAGCATTGGTAGAGCTAAGATTTTTACTATCTATGAGTAGCTTTGAAAGAAGACATTTCTACTAACTCAGAAAAGCCTTAGATCACATATTTCACTATCAAGTAATATGCAGAATTAGGCCATGCATCTATTATAAAACCACAGAAAAATTTTAGAAATAAAACATTATAGGATTAAAGAAATTGTAAGAAATTACTAAAGGAGATATAGAGAGTATAGCACATTTCATGTGATCTACTCATGTCCTCAAACATTAGTAAAAGATAAAACAAGATGACTTTAATGGTGACTTAAAATTGATTTGTTTCTATAGGGGTTTAAAAGTTTGATAGTGTTGAGTAAAGACTTTACTCTGGTAAACATTATACCAAATTATTTTGATAAATATATTAATACATCAAAAGCATTTTTAAATTTTCATGATTTCAATATTGTACAATTTTTGCAGAGATATTTGCTTCTTAGTATAAAGGTTTTTTCACCATTTATCATAAAAATTTCATGTAACCAAAATTATGTAGTGGTAAAATTGCTTTCTTCATAGTCATAGTAATATTATAAGCTCTTATTGAAGACATATAAACATAAAATAATAATATCTTCTCTAAAACAAAAAAAAACAGCTTCTTTCTTGACTATTTGAATTATATTTAAGTTAGTTAAGTATAATCTAAATGAAAGAAAAAACAAATTATTGCATTCTAAGATTATGCCATAAACCTAAATGTTTGCTTTTAGTGGATTTCATCACCATGGTTGATCTCTATCATATAATATTAAGCAATTTCAATTATTCTCTCTGAATACACATTTCTTAACCCTGAATCATCCTCCAAGTATCTTCCTATCTCTCTAGTCCATGTAGAACTAAAAGAGTAATACACATTTATCTTTCTCCATATCTAACTTATTCAATTCCTAACCTGTCTCTGCATCCACATTTCTATTGAATCTTATTTTGCCAAGAGTAAAATAACCTTAATATATTGCTAAATAAAATTCTTACTGGATGTTCATAGTACATAATATAGTTGACTCTTCAATCCTTGAAATTTTAACCCATGAAACTTGTCTTCATCTTTCATGAAAATATTGGACTTTCCCATATCCTATGACCATTTGTCTTCATACTGCTTCATGGATGCCTCTTCACCTGAGCTCCCCTGAAATGGTGGTGTTCTTCAGAGTTTAATCCTTGACCATATATCTTCATACTCTGTAATCCTTTTGGATGATCTCATCCATTCAGAGAGTCATAATCACTAGCAATGATATATACTGATGATGGCCAAACCTTTATCTCTTCTAGTGTTTATTTTCACTGAGACACATAAAATATAATGTTATATATAAAATATGTAAATGAAAATATTTTTAAATTAGTTACTAATCAAATGCAGAGTTCTACAACTGTATGTCTACAGCTTTCAAATTAAAAAACAAAACTTAAAATTCCCATTCTCATGCTTTACAAAGATTTTTGTCTACCAAATATAAAATCTGTCATAACATGCAGAAAATTAAATGATGAATTATAAGAATAAAATGTGGAACCTGGAAACCCTCTCTGACCAGAATAGGTTTGGTTTTTGTTTTGTTTTAACAAATTCCAAAGCATATGGTTCTGGGAAATGTGTTTCCAAACAATTTTCTAGCATTATTTAAAGATTACTAGTTCCACTTCTGGCATTGTGCACTATGTCTGAATTTATACATTGACTGCATACGGTGTTTAGAAGGATAAAAAAATAAAATGATAACCAAAAATTATCACAGAAATATTCCAGAGAACAGTTACCAAAAAGACTATGGAAAAAACAAAAACCAAAATAACTAACATCGGTTGGATATAAATATTGATTAGTTGGATATAAATAAATCAGTTGGTTATAAAACTGAGTGAAAATAAAAATTTTGTGTGGAGATAAACTTTACTAAGAATGCTCATCATTTAAATTTCTTTTATTTATATACTATAAAAATTATTTTTAATGTTACTGACAAGTTGCACGCAAATTTGGATTAAAAGGTTTGGAAGATAAAGAAGAAACAAACCATGGAGAAGTGAGTAAATTCGGTAAGAACTTTGAATAAGTAAAGGTATACAAGATTTTAAGACTGACAGCTTGGGTTCCAGAATGAAACCGCTTCCTTCTGCACATACAGGTTATATGGCAAATTAGTCAGCCTCTGTGAACTGCATTTTCTCATCTGTGAGATGCAGGCCATCATGGTGCACAATACAAAGGATTGTTGGAAAGATTAAATGAAATGTTACAGTGCTTGACATTTAGTCATCATTCAGCAAATGTCACCTATAACTAAGTGTAGCTGCTGTAACTGCTGCTATTACTGCTCATTACAGGTGGGTAGTTGACCTGCTGCCTCCATATTAGGGCTGGGGTCAAACTGATTCATGCATTTAGAGAGAGTTAGGAGGGTACCATCTTGAAGAAACCACACAATGTTGGAACACTGTTAATACATCCATCCACATAATTTTGATCCCTGAGACAAGAAGAATTTATGGGGTTAGAGGCAGTAGAATTTAGGGGTTAGAGCCTGGGCTTTGTGTCAGGCTACTTGGGCTCAAATCATGGCTCTGAAACTTTCTAAATGCATTATCTTAATTAAGTTATGTAACCTCTTTATTTATCTGTAAAATGAAGATAAAAATTATAGCTGACTAAATGGGTTGTGAAATTTAAAAAGCACATTTTATATAAATCACTAGATAGTTTATGAGACATAGTGCTCAATAAATAAATATCAATCAGTGCCTAATATTCTACTATTCTTTCTGTCAGTATGTTGTAAAAAATAGTAATACAGTTCTCCATTAAAAGTATACAAATAAAGCTTATTATTTGTGTTTCATTTCGTCAGTCACACAACTGTTCCGATGAACCCCGAACTGAACTCTTTGTCTCATTTAAATCAACCCATAAGAGTAAACTATACACTTTATGGGAAGACTAAAAAAAAAAAAAAAAAAAAAAAAGTAAGAAGAAAGTGGCTGCAACTTAGATTTACAAGATTTAAGTAAGTGAGGAAAGAGAAAGAGAAACAACAGTAGGCTGAAGACTGGAAAAAGTGAGAGAAAACGTGGGATGTAAGCTGGCATTTCTTATCACTTGCTCCTAGCAGCTGGCTGCTGGAGAGGAGTAAGAAAAACAGGGCAGCCAGCAAACACCCAGGGCATAAGTTCTCATTCTGAGACCTACCCCCACCATCAATGACACTGTGGCTGCTTGTATCTAGTGCCACAGCACAGATTATGCTGATGTAGTTCCACACATGCATCCCTTCAGTACACAAATGTGTTGTAGCACTTCCCAGTCCAAATGTGTCTTTTCTTGGTCCATTTTCTTTCCCCAGTTACTATAAATTTTTCTATTGCCATTGACTGCCAAATTTTTAATGTTGTCTTCACTAGTTTCTCCACTATATTACCCACTTCACTCTGACCTAGCTTCAAATCCCATCACTCCAGTGAAATCAATCTTGTCTATATCACCAAATTATTTTAATCCACTTCATTAAATGTCAGTAGCAATTACTGAAGTTGTCTACACTCTATTTGTCAAAACAGTGGCGTTGATGATCACAGTAAGGATTCTGGGTTTTAATTAAAATGTACAGAAAGCCACTGAAAGGATTTTGGCAGGGGAAGGCTCCAATGACACTAGGTTCTTTGGGCTTTATTCTTACTTCTCTGGTTTCTCCTTGTCAAACAAAATTCTAAATTCCAGTTGTTATAGACTAAATGCTGTGTGCCCTAAAAATTCATATTTTGAATCCCTAAATCCCAATGCGATCATATTAGAAGATAGAGTGTTTTGGAGGTAATTAGGTTTAGATATGATTATGAGGGTGAAGCCCCTATTATCAAACTAGTGCCCATATAAAACAGGAAAGTGGCACTGGAGCTTCTTCCCTCCCCCGTGTGAGGACACACCAAGAAGGCAACTATCTGCAAGCCAGAAAGAGAGCTTTTACCAAGAACCAAATCTACCAGCCTTTAATCTTGGACTTCCCAGCCTCTAGAATTATGAGCAACAAATGTCTGTTGTTTAAGCCACCTGGTCTGTGGTATTTTGTTACAGCAGCACAAGTAGACTAAGACGCCGGTGTTCCCCAGAGTTCAGTCCACAGACCTCTTCTCTTTTTTCTCTACACTTCTTCTTGAGGGGTTTCTACCCAGTTTCATAACCTTATTAAAGGCTACTTACTGTCAATGAGTTTCATATTTGTACTTTTGCAAATTCTCCTCTGAGCTACAGATTTTTATAGCAATCTGTTTATCAGACATCTTATTAGACATCTCACAGACACCTCATACTAAATAAGTTTAAAATTTCTCTTTTTTACAGCCCCAATTTTTTCTCCTTCTTAGACTTCTCTATCTGAAAAAAATAATTCCAACAAAACCAGAAAAACTGCTAGTCTTCCTTGATTTTTATTCTTCCTCAA
This sequence comes from Pan paniscus, assembly GCF_029289425.2. Lineage (NCBI taxonomy): Eukaryota > Metazoa > Chordata > Mammalia > Primates > Hominidae > Pan > Pan paniscus. The sequence continues at coordinate 89,744,366 of NC_073259.2, forward strand.
TCCCCAAGTCCTATCCCTTAAGTAGTTCTATCAATCCAATGTACAGAATCCAATGTATAGCATCTTCTTTTCATCACTACTGCTGCTCAACTGTCCCAACCCACTAACTTGTATCAGAAAAACTAAAATATGTCCCTCATTGTTATCACATTCACCCTCTTGCCCTCCTTCTCCACTTGCTTCAGCAGACTTCTCTGCTAGTATGGATCATGCCCTTCATTACTCCATACTTTTGAAATAAAGCCCAATTTCCTTATTGTGGCCTAAAAATCCCACCATAATCCCGTGCCTTGGCTACACCTCACCTCCACCTCACCTCACTCATGGCTCTGACGAGCTCACTGAGTCCCTAGATGCACCGAGCATCTTCCTAATGCCACTGTGTACCAAGCTGTGTCTTACATATGATACTCTTTCTCTCTGGAACGCTCTCTCTTCTGCTCTTCATAAGGCAATTGTTTATTAATCCTTCAGACCTCAGCTTAAATGTTGCCTACTCACAGAGTCCTTGTTCACTTCAAGTATCTTGATTTGACTTATTATTCTATTCCTCAACCATTTGTTCCTTCATTGAATTAAGATAAAATTATTTTATACCTATTTGTTGTTTACCTGTTTGTTGTTTGTATTTCTGCTAACACAAATAACACAGACATAGGATCTTGTCTCTTGTATTCACTAAGGGATGCTTAGTTCTAGTACATTTCCTGGACTTTGCAGCACTCAATATGTGAAATGAATGAACTCAAGAATGAAAGAGACATTCAATGTACACTTAAATAGTGAAGTAGGGTGTGCAAATTATAACATTAAACAGGTTAAACTGTGTTGTTGTGTAGTAGAGTTTCAATATTAAACATAATTGTCATCCAAAAATATTATAGCTCAATTAACAAGTATTTATTGAACCCAGTACCTATTCTGTGCCCAAAATACTGCCTGGTGTTATGAAGAAGGTTGAGTAAAAAATAAAATGGTCACTGATTTTAAAGGTTATAATATTTTAGAGGAGCTAAGGTATAAACACACAAAACAACTTGAAAAGGATATATAAAATGACTTCATGATGAGAAAAACACCTGTGAAATATGTCATAAAACTTAATGATAGCAAATGAAACTTATCTTTGATGGGAGTGACCTCAAAAACCCAAGGCCCTTCAGAAAGGGAGCATCAATGAGAACAGATAAAATAAAAGACAAGTGCAGACTTCACTAAAATAGGAAAATTAAATTACCCATATACATGCACATACAAGGTTCATTTGCCTTGGGAAGTTTTAATACCCACAATTCTGAATTTTTCTATAAGTTATATTAAAAAGCCAAGGGACATTACTTGAGGATAGCAACTTAAATATAATATATAAATATTTATTAAGAACCTATCTTGTGGGCCGGGCACGGTGGCTCATACCTGTAATCCCAGCACTTCGGGAGGCCGAGGCAGGTGGATCACCTGAGGTCAGGAGTTTGAGACCAGCCTGACCAACATGGTGAAACCCTGTCTCTACTAAAAATACAAAAATTAGCTGGGCATGGTGGCACATGCCTGTAATCCCAGCTACTTGGGAGGCTGAGGCAGGAGAGTCACTTGCACCTGGGAGGCAGAGGTTGCAGTGAGCCAAGATTGTGTCATTGCACTCCAACCTGGGCAACAAGAGTGAAACTCTGTCTAAAAAAAAAAAAAAAAAAAAAAAAGAACCCATCTTGTGTCCAGCCTCTACCTGGTGTATTGTTACAAAAATGAAAGATACGGCCGGGCGCAGTGGCTCACCCCTATAATCCCAGCAGTTTGGGAGGCCGAGGCGGGTGGATCACGAGGTCAGGAGATCGAGACTATCCTATCCTGGCCAACACGGTGAAACCCCATCTCTACTAAAGAATACAAAAAAATTAGCTGGGCTTGGTGGCGGGCGCCTGTAATCCCAGCTACAGAGGAGGCTGAGGCAGGAGAATGGCATGAACCTAGGAGGCGGAGCTTGCAGTGAGCTGAGATTGCACCACTGCACTCCAGCCTGGGCGACAGAGCAAGACTCGGTCTCAAAAAAAAAAAAAAAGAAAAGAAAAGGAAGATACAGTACCTACTCAGAGAGTGTCCATAGTCCAGTTGGAGGGAGAAGGAAGGAAGATAATCCTATGAACCTCAAATCAATATACATTGCAACAGGTGGTATGTAAAAGATACAAGCACAATATCTCAGTGAATTAATACAATAGATTCTTGGGGAGTAAAGATTTTCTCCACACAGAGCCAAAGACCCTTACTGAAAGGTAAAAATGCAAAAACTCAAACCAAACAAGGTGATTCAGTTGATTATTTTGTCATGATGCATGACTGTCTCATCAGCCAGTTGAATTTTCCACTGTAGTAATCATTTTTACTGAAAAATAGGTTCTCTTTTGTAGAAACTGTAGTTTATAGGAAATCATTTGAGTCACACATTAAGTCATGTTCTAAAGTTTCAGTGTCCAATTCAGCAGCTACTAGTCACAGATAGGTATTTAGCACTTGAAATGTGGCTATTTGCCACGTGTTGAAATGATATTTTGGATATATTGATTTAAACAAGAATATACTATTAAAATTATTTTATTTATTTATTTTTCTTATTTCAAAATGGGACTTTTCAAAAATTTGAAACTGCATGTGTATCTCACATTGTATTTCTACTGGGCAATGCTGCTCTAAAAAGTTTATGAAACAAGTTAATACTATTTTTCAGGAATAGGATGGGACCAACTTAGAAGATTAGACATTGTCCAATACGGAGTTTGCAAAATTCTTTCTAAAACAATATGTAATATAAATAAGGAAGCATAAAAGTTTAACACTATGTACTGCATAAGTATTGTCTTATCCATGTGGGAAAGCACTGAGCACTTTTAAAAATATGGTTCCATCTAGGGAGGCTATATTACATATTTTCAATTAAATTTGAAATGCATTTACAGTATTGTGCTACTGTAGCAGAGAACTTCATAACTATCTTTACTTTTACTTTTATGAAGCTATTTATTATGCTACTTTTGTTGCTTCCACAACCTTAAAAATTATTATACAAAAATGCATATATTTTTTATTTATGTATAATACTTTCCATTTGAATTTATTGATTTCTAAGAGAACTTTTGTATAAGTTAAAGCTAAAGAGAAAAGTCTAAATAAACATCAGGTAGAAATGTATAGTAATACCCGGCCGTGTGAGGTGTCCAGTCTGCCCCTACTGGGGGGTGCCTCCCAGTTAGGCTGCTCAGGGGTCGGGGTCAGGGACCCACTTGAAGAGGCAGCCCGCATAGCCAAGACAATCCTAAGCCAAAAGAACAAAGCTGGAGGCATCCTGACTTCAAACTATACTACAAGGCTACAGTAACCAAAACAGCATGGTACTGGTACCAAAACAGAGATACAGATCAATGGAACAGAACAGAGCCCTCAGAAATAACACCGCATATCTACAACTATCTGATCTTTGACAAACTTGAGAAAAACGAGCAATGGGGAAAGGATTCCCTATTTAATAAATGGTGCTGGGAAAACTGGCTAGCCATATGTAGAAAGCTGAAACTGGATCCCTTCCTTACACCTTATACAAAAATCAATTCAAGATGGATTAAAGACTTAAACGTTAGACCTAAAACCATAAAAACCCTAGAAGAAAACCTAGGCATTACCATTCAGGACATAGGCACGGGCAAGGACTTCATGTCTAAAACACCAAAAGCAATGGCAACAAAAGCCAAAATTGACAAATGGGATCTAATTAAACTAAAGAGCTTCTGCACAGCAAAAGAAACTACCATCAGAGTGAACAGGCAACCCACAAAATGGGAGAAAATTTTCACAACCTACTCATCTGACAAAGGGCTAATATCCAGAATCTACAATGAACTCAAACAAATTTACAAGAAAAAAACAAACAACCCCATCAAAAAGTGGGCGAAGGACATGAACAGTCACTTCTCAAAAGAAGACATTTATGCAGCCAAAAAACACATGAAAAAATGCTCACCATCACTGGCCATCAGAGAAATGCAAATCAAAACCACAATGAGATATCATCTCACACCAGTTAGAATGGCAATCATTAAAAAGTCAGGAAACAACAGGTGCTGGAGAGAATGTGGAGAAATAGAAACACTTTTACACTGTTGGTGGGACTGTAAACTAGTTCAACCATTGTTGAAGTCAGTGTGGCGATTCCTCAGGGATCTAGAACTAAAAATACCGTTTGACCCAGCCATCCCATTACTGGGTATATACCCAAAGGATTATAAATCATGCTGCTATAAAGATACATGCACTCGTATGTTTATTGCGGCACTATTCACAATAGCAAAGACTTGGAACCAATCCAAATATCCAACAATGATAGACTGGATTAAGAAAATGTGGCACATATACACCATGGAATACTATGCAGCCATAAAAAATGATGAGTTCATGTCCTTTGTAGGGACATGGATGAAATTGGAAATCATCATTCTCAGTAAACTATCGCAAGAACAAAAAACCAAACACCACATATTCTCACTCATAGGTGGGAATTGAACAATGACAACACATGGATGCAGGAAGGGGAACATCACACTCTGGGGACTGTTGTGGGGTGGGGGGAGGGGGGAGGGATAGCATTGGGAGATATACCTAATGCTAGATGACAAGTTAGTGGGTGCAGCGCACCAGCATGTCACATGTATACATATGTAACTAACCTGCACATTGTGCACATGTACCCTAAAACTTAAAGTATAATAATAAAAAAAAACAAAAAAAAAATGGAAATTTAACAAAATAGAAAAAAAAAGAAATGTATAGTAATAATATACATTGTGTTTATTTTTATGTTTTTAATTGGAAGAAAAATTTTAAAAACAGAGGGTGGTATATAATTTAAAAGCAAATTGAAAATGGCTTCAGATGTTCAGCATCTATTTGTAAACCAAACTAAAGATATGGAGACTCATCCACCAATTGTTGTAAAATTTTAAAGAATGAAATTAGAATTTACTTGTAACTTAGTGAACCTCATGCAAAAAGTTTTCTTAAGTTATTTTGAAAAAAAAGTATTACTTGTAAAAGAATTATAACTGAGATTTATGTAGCTGAGTTAACATGAAGCAATAGTGACATGCGATAGCATTAAACTAAGTGGATAGTTACACTAGTTCTGTGAAGTGTCTTAAAACTGATTGTTACTATCTACTTTGTTTAGGGAATCTCTGTTAATATAAGAGACTCAGTTTACAACCTTCTTCAAATGATTAGGAATAACACAGCTGTTAAAATGCATGAGATTACACTGTAATAGCATTCTTTACCTAATAACAAATCAGGCCACAAATACTAATAAACATAATCACTGGGCCCTTAATGGAAGATGTCTGCTAATTTTGAAAGCTTTACAATTAGCTGTGATTCAATGAACCTGAATCCATGTTAAATTAAACTGTTAGGGAAGACAAAATAGTGTTGTTTCAGGCAGGCAATGCTAAAGGTTCTAACTGAATTTTCTCAAGGCAAGGTAATTTTAAAGATAAAATTGTTCTCTTCTTTTGTTACTGTAAAAGTGAAGCTCTGCTTCATTTATAAATTGTACTCAGATTAAAAACCCCCTTTTATTTTATTTTTTAAATTAATGACCTACCAGAGCCATCAGACTGCCAATGTTTCAAACCTTCTCTCTCATCTTTCTTATTGTTCAGGTTCCTCACATAGGGCTTCTTTCTGCCCAGCTCTGCAAGCCTATTCCAGCCTTAGAATCCTTACCCTTACTGTTCCCTCTTCCTAGAAGGCTCTGCTCCTTGCTCCTCTCATAAATGGCTCCTTTTCATTTAAGTCTCAGTTCAAAGACAGCATTCCAGAGTTTTCTTTTAAAGTGCTCACCACTTCCCCTAATGTAGGAAGGGAATTATTCCTTTCTTTTTGTCAGATCCATCATCAAATTTTGATTTATTTTGTTAATTTTTTTGCTTGTTTATTGTTGGATTTTCCATTATGGAAACTACACTCCATGAGAGCATAAACCATTATTTAGATAATAACTGCCATAAACAAACTACCATTAACAAATGGTTGGTACACACACACACATGCATGCATACCACACATACACACACACATAGACTCACAAATAAATATATTTGTAAATATGTCATATATATTTTACAAAGTTAATTTTTTTGCTATTTGCTAGCAAGGTTTTTTCTATTAAAAATATATTATGAGAGCTTTCAAAGTCAATAAGCAGATCCCTGTAGCAAATTTATAACAGCTATAGGGTGTTCCACCATTTCAGTACACTAGATTATCAAATCTCCTGTGTTGAATACTTATATTAGCACCATACTTTTTTACTACTATAAATAGTAGTTTGTCTCTTATTTTTTAAATAGATATTTTTCACTTGCCTGATTGTTTTCTCAGGATAAATCCCTGTAAATTAAATTGCTAAATAAATAAGAATATACATATTTTAAATTATGGCTCATATTGCCATACTGTCTTCCCAAAATATTTTACCAGTTTCTTCTTAAATAAACATTATATAAATCTTGGCCATATTGAAATTATGAATACTTGCCAATTCAATGGGGGATAATATATAATTTCTTTTTTAACAAATTATGGCCTTTGCCTATTCTTCTACTGGAAAGTTTATTTTTTGTTGATTTCTAAGATCTATTCACATATTAAGACTTTAATATCTATAGTAAAATTACTCTCAGTTATAAATACTTTTCCAATATTTATATGTATTTTATATATTTTGGGGCATATATCTTTAGTTGCTTTACAGTAAAATCTGTTTTCCCTTCAGGATTTTTGAGTTTAGTATTAACTTTAAAAATGGGCACCTTCCACCCAAGACTATGAAAATTGCACACTCTCTCTCTCACACACACACATACACACACACAATGTACATCTAATACTTATCACACATGTACATGCTATATATTGTATTTATAAAATATTTTATATTTCCAAAAACTGTTGTAATGTTTTAGATTTAAATATTTAATCAAGAAGTTTTAAATTTTGTTTAATCAACATGTAATAATTACAGTGACATGTAAATGATGTACAGTATAATACATGCAGGTATAAATATAGTTTGAGTATTTCTTATCTGAAATGCTTAAAATCAGAAGTGTTTCAGATTGAGTATTTTTTAGGATTTTGGAATATTTACATATACATAATGAGATATCTGTGATCAGCACCCAAGTCTAAACACAAAATTCATTTATGTTTCATATACATCTTATACACATAGAACTGAGATATTTTCATATAATATTTTAAATAATTTTATGCATGAAACAAAGTTTTGACTGTGTTTTGACTGCAACCTGTCACATGAGGTCAGGTATGGAATTTTTCACTTGTGATGTCAGTCAGCACTCAAAAAGTTTTGGGTGTTGGAGCATTTGGGATTTCAGAATTGCACATTAGCTATGCTCAATCTGTATGTATATCCACCTGAATTTTCTTTAAACACTACTAAGGTTTTGCTACTTAGAAGTAAAATCTTTGGTCAAGCACAGTGCCTCACACCTGAAATCCCAGCTCTTTGGGAGGCCGAGAAGAGAACCACTTGAGCCCAGGAGTTCAAGACCAGCTTGGAAACATAGAGAGACCTCTTCACCATTAAAAATCAAAAACATTAGCCAGGTGTGGTGCACATCTGTGGTCCCAGTGACTTGGGAGGCTGAGGTGGGAGGATTGCTTGCACCCAGGAATTTGAGGCTGCAATAAGCCATGATTGCACCACTGCACTCTGCCCTGGACAACAGAGTGAGATTCTGTCTCAAAAAATAAAAATAAAAAGAATATGAAATATTCAACCAACATATAGTTAATTGTTATGGGAGCTATAAATAGAAAGTATTATCTCTCTCAATTGGCTTTGATCATTATAAACACACACATACACATAGAAACACACACATCCACCGTTTAACCCACAGAAATGAAATGCCAAGATTTTCATGCATTGTAAATCCCCATATAAACTAAACTATATGAACTAATTATAGAATACTATCTATCTATTTATCTATCTATCTATGTAGTCATTTCTAGATTCTCTATTATCTCCTATTGTTTTTTCATTGATCCCAGTATAATTATTGTGCTATAGTAATAACACCTGTATACCTGGTGGTGGGCAATTCTACACTTACCACTCAGAATTGTCCCATTTCCACATAGTTTTTGTTTGTGAATGAATACAAATAAGAATGGTTTTCTACTTAATACTTGCCTATTAGTGCCAACATCAGCTTGACTCTACTAAAAGGCACACAAGTGTATCTTTCCGTCTCTGTGGTGAAGCTTCTCTTTTGGGATGGGCTATACTTACATTTTTTTTTTTTAATTAGGAGGAATATTTCCAAATGTCCTTCAGCAAGCCAGTATGGTACCTTATCAGTGCCCCAATGCAAAGCTCCAAAGCAAACAAAGGAAAACTCTACTGTAAGTGCTCAAATAACCATTTCTTATACTTCTGATACAATGAAAAAAAAAATTTCTTCAAAATTTTTCAGTTGCATGAGAAAATAATAATTCAACATTTTGCAAAAGGAAAGAAGACTGTATTAGAATATTTTACAAAAGTCATTCTCATACATTTTATACTTACAGATATATTTTTAAAACATTATTTTAAAGGAGAATTAACATCAATTATACTAATATGTTCAGTGTAAAACAACTTAGCACCACTTTTTTAAAAAGGCATTAATTCAATAACTACTATGCTGGTTGAAAGAAAAAGCAAAATTTGAGTTTCACATAACATTGGTCTCATTTCCATCCTGAATTTTAAACAAAAGTCTACAAACAAGATTAGAGAAATCGTTTTATAAATTTGAATGTTGAGATTTATATAAATATGCCATTATAAGAGTTTGATACAAAGTACTTAATATTTTCTATTGATATGTTCCAAAGAGAACCTCACAAAGAATATTTTTTCTGCATGGCAGGAAAAATGCTAAAATCCCTTAATTGCAAATGTGAATTTCCCAGCTGACATTAATTTTGGTTTATAAGGATGCACATTAAAAGCAGTGTTGCCTAAGCTCCTAAATATAAACTTAGAGTAAGAGTTTAGTAATAAGTATCAGTTATAGAGGCTATGTGTATAGGTTGCATTTTAGAATTCCTTGGTGTTTTTAGTCATGACTAATGAACAGCCCACTCTCAAATATATTCTGAAGGTAGATAGTTTGAAACATCGTGATTTAACAGGTGGCTTACTGGGTGACTCAGCCCCTTCACTCTGACTCTAACAATAACATAAAAGGATTTTTTTTTAAGTGGGACATCACTTTTTTTTTTTTTTAATCAAGCACAAAAAAAGACTCTTACGCTTTCAATTGTGCTGTCTTTAACTTGGATTATGGAACTGCCACCTCGTCAGTTCTCAAGTTCTCTTTAAATGTTCTGATATTTTCAACCACATCTCCAAGAGAAGTGATGGTGTGACTAGAGTCTCACTAAATAATGAAAGCTTGCTTTATTTTATAAGTTAACTGTTCTAAAGGCAAGGGCTGGAGCCTACATCTCAAAGTCTAAAATGTCACGATTAACTTTTTTCATTTTCTTTGTCTTCTTTGCTCATAATACAATTAAATATTATGCCAAATTTTTACCTGTGTGATACATAGCCATGATTAATATTTTTGAAATGATTTTAATACTTTAGTACAAAATTATTAGAAAATATGATAAATAATAATACAGCTTTTTTGGGGGGTCTGATTGAATGCTAAGAGCTTTAAGCACATTAATTTAATTAAGCTTCAAAGCAAACTTATGAGGCTGGTACTATTTGTATTCCTCTTTGACATATGAGAAAATTGACACACCAAAAAATTAAGACACTTGCCCAAGGCCACCCAGCTAAGAGTAACAAAATTGGGACTCAAAGTCAGGAAGACTGCTTTTGCTATATACTCTGGAAGAATATGATCTCTAGTTAGATACAAAGTGCTTAATAATTTCTATTGATAGGTCTCAAAGAGAACATTACAAATAATGTTGTTTCTGTATATGAAAAAAATGCTTTAGTACCTTTAATTAACTAATACTCTTCTACAGCTTCCATAGTCTGCAATTATGGCAGGGTCATAAAGAAAATAAAAGAGACACCATTTCCTTTACCCAGCAATGCCAATTCCTACAGTTATACAGCAACCCCAATTCAATCACTCCTAGTTCTGGAAGTCCCAGTGTGCTAGTGGTGTCTCATAGGCTTGCTAATGTAGTTATCCTATAGCATATTGTTCAGGTCACTACTATGAAGTTTATTGCTGTCTAATTTTACTCTTGGGTTAACCTGATTCACTCATCAAAAAAATTGATTGTGTCTGTAACTATTCCCATCACTGAGAAAATAGCAGAGAACAAAACTAAATCCTTGTTCTTATAAAGCTTATATTCTAGAGAAATGTGAACAGTGACAATTTGTCTGTTAGTAATAAATGCCGTTGATGAAAAAGTCGAAGATAGAGGATTTCATTTTATGCAGAATGGTAGGGGTAGGTCTCAATAATAAGATGACATTTGGAACAAAGACCTTAATGAAATGAGGAACGATCTGTGAAGATCACTGGAAGAAGACTATTTTAGGAAGAGTTCTGAGGACCATCCAGGGGACCAGCGTAATTGGAGAAAAGAAAACAAAGAGGTAAGTAGTACGTGGTCAGAGAGAGAGAGGTGGTCAGACCAGATGGTAAATATGTATAGAAGCATAAATATGTCCTTATATACATATAATAAGTAGATACATTCATACACACTTTCATGCATTCAATTCTACGTATTGAAGGTAGAGCAAAGATGATTAAGTGCTGGCTGATATATTTTGGGGGAGAAAGAAAATTAAATCTAGGATGACTTCGAACTTCTGGCCTAAGCAACTAAAAGAATGGGATCTATTACCAAGGTATGAAAGGCAGCTGAGTGAGCAATTTCTTAGAAGGTGAATGAGAATTAGGTATTCAAGTTATAAATATTTTAGGCTTGATATTCCTATTTAATGTCAAAGGAAGATATTAAACAACCAGTTGCCGATGTGAGTCTTCCTTGAGGAGGAATAAAACATCTGGGGTTGCCACGTTGTGAATTATATTGAATGCCCTCAAATGGATAAGCACACCCTCAGAGTGGTTATAGAATGAAAAGGCAGAAGACTAGCTTTGGATATGTTGATATTTTGAAGCTGGGAAGATATGAAAGTGGTTATTTTGTTAGACTCTGAAGAAATAGAGGGTCTGAGTATCCTTCAGACAATATCCCATAATATGTTTTGCAAAAACAGTTTTCATAAAACATATGTGGTTGATTTCATGGAGATATTGTACTTTAATTACAACTGTGGTAAGACCCTTTGACTTTAGCAATGAACCAACATGAATATAAGGGTATTCTTTTATGCAAATAAAAGCTCTATTTATGAGGACATATATGTTAATGCTTGATATGGAATTGCGCTAGCAGCACATGTCAGCTCTTAACATTTCGAGGAGGTAGTGGTAGAGGATTTGATATATAATTATCTGTAAATAGTCAATGGGTGTTAATGAAGTGGAAAGTTTGTTCCAAACTCCCTATGTCATTCTTCTTCATATTAAACTGGCAGACAAGAGGAGGTCAAATTGTTAAAGAAATAGATGTACTCCTTGGTCCTAATTTTACAAGATGGCACAAGAACCCTGGAACACATATTCAAATTTCTCAATATACAGAGTACAAAATAGAAATAACACAATTTGTACATAGGATTCTAGTCCTAGGAATACTCTTTGTACATTTGGTAAGACTGTGTGAACTGTTTATCTTCATTCACTTCTTTTCCCATTTATTAATCTTAAGATAATTTAATTATATCAATAGCTGAATCTACTACATGTTAATACTTACATATTAATAGCGAAATCGGTATGTGTTCTTAAATTTGTGCTTGTGCTCTATGGTTTGTATACAGAATAATTTATTTTTTAAGTAGGAGATTGCAAATAAAATTACATTTTCTCAGATGATATCAGGTTAAGCCTCAGGTGAAGAAAAGCTACTGGATATGAGCAGGTTAGGATATGGTCAAGCTTTACATGCTTTTTCTCAGCTTTTTTCCCCCAGTAAGATTAAGGTGATGTCCATAACAATGGCCAGAGGAATACATTTGCTCTCAGTTTCCATGAATATAAACTTTAATGCTTGGGTGAATAATGAGAAATATATTCGTAATTTTAGAATGTTTTGCAAGCTGGATGTATAAAACTTAGTCAAGGAAATCTGTATCACATAAAACAATTGTACAATCACGATAAAAGTATATTCCCATGAAATTTAGAAAAGCTAATGGCATATGCTCCCTTGATTTCATATTATCTTGTCTTTTTTACTATTAAAAATTAAATAATTAAAATCAAATTTGGACTATTATTGTGAACACAATTATAGTTTCTTACAAATGACTGACCTTAATATACAAACAATTTTTTTTAAATTTTAACTCACAGTTCAATTAAAAACTTTAATTAGAACTGGAATAAATTTCTTTATTAAATTCTCTGTAACAAATATTTAATATATTTATTGAGTAAATAAATTAATAACGTAATATTCATATAGTTTCAGAAATACTTTGTTTTAATATTAATAGGTAAGATCATAACTAGTAATAATGGCTAATTGTTCATTTATTACCATTAAGTTTATATTTATCTACATATAATGTAGAATAACAATTTTTATAAGTATTAAATTATAATCTAAATACATAAAGTTTGTTCTAGAATGTGAACCAAAGCTACAAAATTAATTTTACTGATTTCATCCACTGTATTGCCTTATTTTCTATGTGAACAAAGAGCTGGATCAGCAAAACATTTGGATGAGTTGTAGTTTGTGTTGCCAAAGAAGAGCATAGAGCTAATTAGCCTATACAGGAAATAAGCTCATGCTTTTCAACTCTTTAGAACTATAGTCTAAATACTGAGATAGTAAAATTGCCAAACAGTCCATAAAATTTTCATGACATTTATTTAAAATATCAAGTATAATCCATGGTGATTGAGATTCTATTTCTCACCCAGAAGTTCTTCAACTAGATAGTAAAATACTTGGAAAGTACCAACACACACACACACACACACACACAAACACACACACACACACGAGCACACACATAGGGCGTTCTCTTCTCTTCACACTGTCGGTGGAAAACACGAAAGCAAAAATAAATGCCTAAAAATGCATGTTAGAAGTGATGCTTTAAACGTAGTTTTGTTACTGGACTTACACCTGTGAAGTCAGAAAAACTTCTTGGAGGCTTTTGTTACATTTTCATGTATTTCACCGTTTAAAATTATTACTTCTGTTAGCAGATTTGTGCTAAAAATGTCTTCCTAGGTAAGACAGAAAATGTGCTCAGAAAGAGGTGCGAATGCTTTGGATAAATAAATGTTACCAGCTAGACAAGCAGCAGCTGGTAACCAGAAAAAGGAAGTTCCCACCAGGAAAGAAAAAAAGATTTTTCTGAATAGAATAAGTCAGAAAAAAAAAATGACAAGGTATGGCATCATAGGCCTTGTTGAACTAAAGACATTTCATGATCTGAAGTAATGTAATTGTAAGAATCCAAGAGATAGTGGGACAACATGGGAGTTTAATCTGGGGTCAGCAAGCTTTTTCTGTAGTGGGCCAGATAGCAAATATTTTAGTCTATGTAGGCTACATACTCTCTGTTGCAACTATTCAAATTTGCTTTTGTACCAAGAAAGCAGTCATACACATTATATAAATGAATGATTATGGCTGAGTTCCAATACAACTTTATGGATGCTGAAATTTGCATTTCATATAATTTTTATGTGGCATGAAACAGTATTCTTCTTTTGTTCTTTTCAACCCTTTTAAAATGTAATAAGTGTTCTTATCTTATGGGTGATGTCCAGATTTGGCCCATAGATCCTAGTTTGCTAGCTTCAGGCCTAAATCATCATAGAACTGCAGGAAGTCCAACACTGGTGGATAATAATAGTACATTTATATTAATAAGCCTCTTTTTAATTGAATTGTAAGACGCTTGCAAGTGAAGAGGGTAAAGGTGCTGGATGTACTTATTTTCCTTTGTTATTTGTTTATATGACTATCTTCACCCAGAAGCATAATGAGAGCTCAAATAAACCAGTGTGCTGCTCTTCCTAAAATAGTTAGGGCCTTCAAAACTAATACAGTCATTCAAAATTACTTAATTGAGCACCAATATATGCCAGGCACTGTCCTGGGTGCTAGGAAGACGGTAGTGAATGAAAGAAACAAATTAACCTCAAGAAGCTTACCTTTCAGGATTGTGTCTTAGGACAAGTTCCATGTAAGGAGAATCTGAGATATGGATTCTTGTATATGTGATGCAATGGCAAAGTGCTCTCAGGAGAAGGGGAATGGGGAAGAAGGACAAGGCAAAAAATAAAAAAAACCTAAGCAAGAATATGTGGACTTAGCTTCAGACTACCGTCAAATTGATCCCATGGAGAAAATCTGAAGTGGAAACTGTACCACAGTTAGCTGTACTCTGAGGCAAGGGGGCTGGACTTTTGTACTCCTGTCCCTCACTGGAGAGGCACCTCCTATTTGGCCTGAGGGTAATGCTTCCAAGGGAGACAGGAACATTCCTGAGTGGTCATTAGAGAGATCTGGGCATAAAACTAACATCATCCACTACAGAAGGGTGACAAATAATAAATATAAATATTAAACATTTTTAATATGTCAGGTAGTGACATGGCTTTGTGGCTAGAGGAAGACAGAGAAAGATATAGGTGGAGGGATTGATTACTCTTTTACATCAAGTGGCCAAGGAAGTCCTCTGTGATAATGTGAAATTTCAGAAGAGACCTGAGGAAACTGAGTCCCAGTCATTCAGTTATCTGAGGGAAGAGGAGAACTAGCCTTAGAATGTTCTAGAATGTGTGAGAAGTGGGATGTGGCTGAAGTGTTAAGGATGAGTGGAGAGGTAGAAACTGAAGCTAGATGAAAGGGGTCATGACAGATTATATAGGGCCTTGAAGAACACTGTAATGTGTTCAGCTTTTACCCTAAGAAACAAAAGCACCAAGTGCTACAAGTATGTGCATTATACTTGTAGAACCCAGACGGGCTCTCAAAAACCATCTGGTCTAACTTCTCAATTTTAGAGATTTGTACAGTGGAAAATCTCTTTGAAGATAAAAGACAAGGATAGAGTTCTAAAATGTATGGAAAGTGATTTCCCATTTAATACATTTGAAGAAAATGCTGCTATAAATATTTGAACAGTTTCTACAGATTATGTTCATTTGTTTAAGTCCTGAATCTTAATGTCATCCCATCAATGGCAAAACTGTGAGAGGATGAAAGACAGCTGGCTGATGCACAGAGGATGCATGCTCACTGTCTGATGTTGGCTTGGCATTTATTCTAGCTGTAATTTCAGCACGTTGGGAAAGGGAAATAGTGATAATAATTTCAAGCAAGTGAGCTGTATTTTCTTTACATGCAGTGGTCAGCTACTGCCAAGATGACTATAGCTCCATAAATTGTTATTTCCACCAAATCCAATGCAAAATATTTTATGTTTAAACTGACAAATAAAGAACAAAAAACTATTCTTGGAAGATAATCATTAAGTAGTTATAAAGCAATTTAAAAATAACATAGCATATGAATTCCCATTAACAATATTGGTATCTTGTGACTTCTATTAGTTTGAAAGAAATATTCCACTTCATGTTAGTACTGGACTTCATAGAAATATTTATTAGTGGGTTCAGCCCTCTGTTGTTGGTGTTGTTCAATGTATAGTAACTATACCCAATGTTTCTAATAATTCAAAAATATTTTTATGTTCCAATGCAAAGCCATATCTTATTTTCTTGAAAGAGAATTTCTTACATTTCCAGCTCTACCTTAAATGGTCCATATCCTAGCTCTGATGTCAATTCTCCTATATGCAAGTTCTGCTCTTAATTCTGCTTCCTGATTCTTTGCTATTAAAAAGTTCTCTGGGGTGATGATTACCCCTGACAGAGGAGATGTCCTTGAAACAGAAGCCTAATTTTCATCTCCTGTGTCATACTTCTTCTTCCTCCTTTTAAATATGTTGAACTACCAATGACATCAA
The DNA here is from genome assembly GCF_029289425.2 of Pan paniscus. Lineage (NCBI taxonomy): Eukaryota > Metazoa > Chordata > Mammalia > Primates > Hominidae > Pan > Pan paniscus. The sequence goes on from NC_073259.2 coordinate 89,760,543, forward strand.
AAAGAAATTTAAGCCAAAGTGAAGCATTTGGAGGAATTAAAAAGTTTTAACTGAACATCTTTATATATCTTAGTTTAATTAAATCTATAATTAAAACAGCATTGAAGCATACATCTTAAAAAGATCACAGATGAAAAATTCAGTTCTTTCCTGAAATTTCAATAATATATACATATTCTAATATCTAGGTGAAACAAATACATTTCAAAATGTGTTAAGTTCACTGACCTTAAAAAAGCAACATATTGCTGATAAATAACATCATGACATACTTAGCTTAATTTACATAAATAAGCTTTTAAAAATATATAGAATATTTCAGTGTAAGGGAACATTTATTCCATTTGCTTACAGTTAAAGAGTTATGTTTGTCTTATTAATAAATTATATCCATTCTATCTGTATTTAGAGTTAGTAAATTTAAAAAATATGTAATTTAAACATAGTCTGGCAGTCCCTAACTTAAGAGGTCAAGTGTGATTCTTGTGAAATAACCTGTAAAATTGTATCCATTCTATCTGCATTTAGAGTTAGTAAATTTAAAAAAATGTAATTTAAACATAGTCTGGCATTCCCTACCTTAAGAGGTCAAGTGTAAATTCTTGTGAAATTACCTGTAATATAATTGGTGAAGAAGCATGGCCTACATCTGCCCAGGTTTTAAATTTCAAATAAAAGCAACTCCCTAATTGTTACTCTCTTCTGTGCAGAAACACTTGCTCTCAACAGGATTCTTTAATTAGGAAAATAAATGTTTCTGTAAAAGGCTCTTACTGATTATACAGTAAAATGCTTTGGGGGAAAAATTGCTTTAAATTACTGACACTAAATACATTTGGATCTGCATGTCAAATGCACATACTAACTTCATTCTTGGATAGCCAAGAGCTACACACATAAGTGGACCTAAAATGGATAGAATATAAAACTTCAGTTAGAATGTCATCTGTCACTTTCCCTGGTTTCCCTGCACAGCACTTGTTTGCCCCTTTTGGTAAAGAGATCTCAACTTCTTTGGGATGCTACCTGTCTTCATCATACACAATAGGACCACCAATTAAAGAACTGCACCCTTCTAGCCAAGGTATGGCCCTGTGACTCAAATTAGGCTGCCTCAATTCTCTGACCTGGGAGTAAATTTTGAACAGAGTTCCATGAAGGTGGAAAACAATTAGAGGTAATTCATCTTATGTACAAACACCTTATCAATTGTCCCTTAGTTCCTGCTCAATCCTTGATCCCCATTTTTTTCTGGAATATAACTATTGGGTTCCCTTTTTGTGACTGAGCTGACTTGTATACACTTAATAAATTTTTGTTTGTTTGTTTTTTTTTTTTGGCTTTAGTTAGCCAGAATCAACTTTTGTTACTTACAACCAAAGATCCCTAACTAATAAAAGCTCATAAAAATGATTAAATATTCCATGTTCAAAAGCATTTAAATTGAAATGTTTGAAATGTTTCTAATAACAAATCAATTAAAATCGGCACATAAGATGAACTATAAATCTTAAGTTGGGAAGCACAGCAACAGGCAGGCAGGTGATTATGAAATGGATGAATGATAGCATCCTAGCCAAAAAAAAAAAAAAAAAAAGGTGGCCGTTTTTATTGCCTAGCTGCAGCTATCAGAAACTACATTAATATTACAGAAAAGGGGAAGTGTAAAGCCTCTAGTGAAACGAAGAAAGGGGTGCAGAAAGGGCCAACTGTGGAGAATCTTTCATGTCGACCCCAGAGGTTTTCCTAGAAAAATTTCCCTGACCAATTTTCTTTAATGATGGTTCTACTCTCTAGGACTATATATTTTGCTTCGCATGTATTCTAAGCTTATTGCATTCCTCAATGCATTTATAAACTCCAATTGGGAAGGGACTATGGTTACTATTTTTTCTATATCTGGTAGAGTGATTGTTCAGAAACTGTATTCCATTAACACCTAATACACACACACACAAACACACACACACACACACAAACATACACACACATATGCATACATCTAGTGGCAATTTTATCTCTACAACTTCTCCCAGTGATTAGCTATCTGCTATTAAGACATGATTTCAAAAGAATTGGGGGTCTCACAAAGCATAAAGCTTATCCCCCCTCACCCCTGTTCCACCACCTACACATGCTAATTCAACCTGAGAGTGACTAAAAGTTTACGATGAGAAAAATATTATTTTTACTACAAGCCTTTTATAAAAGCAACTCAACCTTTTTTGTCATAATTTCATGACAGAGCACTGATATCATAGCAGCCACACATTTTTTAGTCACATAAAACTGGCTTCATCTTTAACTGTTTGTTTGATCTGGGATAAAACAAGCATTCTCTCTAAACATCTAGAAAAAACAAGGTAATAATAACATCAACCTCATAAGGGTTTAGCAAGGATTTCAGTGAGATATAACAGTGTCTGATATATTATAAGCACATAATAGATATTACTATTATTATTATTTAAAACAATGTGCTGTACAATCATAATATATCTGCAGTGGTGGTGTAGGACATTAGTTTAGATATCTGATTTCTAATTGTTATTAGTGTCCAGGAAAAAAAAATCAGTGTTTCATAGGACACTTTCCTCAGGGCATTTAGATCTAAAATAATATTTTTTATTGTACAACTTCATACAGATGATGCAATATATAAAGTAGATATAACCTAGGAGTATTCAATGTGACTCATTCCTCAGTCTTCCCCAAGCCCCACGTTTCTCCCAGCCAAGATTAATCTTAACAAAAAAATCAAGTAGTCACATACCTTGCCATAATATTAGAAGACAGTGTATGACAATCATCATTAAGAACTTGATGTCAAATATATCAACTTGTCTCTGACAGATTTTTCTCTAAATGAGATTTACTGTCCATCAAGTCATATATTTATGATCTTAAATGTACTTATTACTAAGTATCTTATCCCCAAATCTAAATAGGCTAGATCTGACATTGACCTTTATTAAAATTACAGGTAGTTATGCTTTTGTAGTTTCTTCCTAAAATTTAAAAAGTAATTTCTCCTTAATCAACAAAGGTTTGTCTGACATCTTAGAACCCCAGGAGAGATAGGAGATAGGAAACCTATCTCAATTCCATATTAAGCTTCAATTTCCCACAGCAAAATCCCTTGAGGAATAGTTCCTGTATTTTCCTCCCTTTGCCTTCTGGAATGCAAATCAGGACGCTACCTCAGGGAGGTTCCAGTTCCTACGAAGGAAGTTTTATATTATCAAAATATTAAATTTATGTTCCAAATCACCTCATTTCAACTCTCCTAAGGACAACTCCTCTTCTGAAAAAAAACAAAACAAAAACAGTTCAAGGGATGTTTATCTAAGCACGCTGTGCTACCTTCATACAATATGATTTTTATTCAAAATTTCTCTTCTGAAGATTCATGAGGATGCATTTTGCAAAGTATAAAAGATATTAATTACCTGTTCAACTTGTCAGGTTCAGAAAATACATGAATAACACATCAATTAGCAATATATAACACCAAAGAACAGGACATAACCTAAGAATTTAACCTCCTATGATCTGCCTAGCTTCAATTTAAAGTCTAAAGGCACAAGTGCACATATTAAAGCATATAAGCAAATATATTCAGAAACCTAGTGTTAAGAATATTCTGTGTTTTTACCTTGCTGCTTCATATTTCTCTGCTCTATTAACTGCATGCAAACCCTTTAAAACCTATAACTAATATCTCAAAATGCTAAGTAGTTCACTGCACTCTTCCTGCCTGTATTTAAATATAAAAGATAAAGGGGACACAGTTTGCCAGTCTACAGAAAATGCACAGCCAACCTGCACAAGCTGCCACATAATTTATGGTGAGGATTAAATGAAATGATATATGACACATATACAATTAGTTCAGACACAGACAGCTGAAAGAAAGTTAATAAGTCAAAAGTCAATGAACTTTCTTAAGATTCATGAAAACAATGACCAAATATGTAACTGTAAAAACTATCCATACTGTGGTTTGGGGGGAAATAAATGAAATGCATTCTTAGCTGTCATTATAGTCACCTATTCTGTCATTGGTATTTTAATTCTAACACACTTCCCAGGTGTCCATGAAAAGAATTACACTTCTTTCATAAAAAACGATGTCATCACTTTATAGAACACAATTATCTATACACATTGAAAAGCTTCCAGTTGAGTTCATTAAATTCTTGCAAACACAACTATTGTAATGCAAATTAGAGAATATAAAGACACTCTAGAATTTCTGTCTACAAAGCAAGCTCACTGAGAAAACTCTGCATATTATAATGGGATAATTCCCCTTTAAGTTGCTTTATATCTGAAAGCATAAATCAGAGGGTAAAATTAAGATACATTTCTCCTTCATGACTGTAAATAAAATAAATTGTAAATGGTATTACCTGTTAATTTTATCTAAATTATCAGCTAAAATGTTTGAGATTGAAGTACATTTTGGGATATTTCAAAATATTATTACTTCACTCATTTCAAATAATCAAGCTATCTACAAATATAAGAAAAGTGAAACAGGGAAAGATGACTGTTTCATAAGAGAATATTCCCAATCATCTTTTGGCTTGGTTACAATGCTCTATCTCTAAATGTGAGTAATCTTAAGAAACAATATTAAAAGATTTATAGGATATCTTCTTTTAAAAGGCCATATTTGACATTGTTAATAGTGATTGTTAATCGTTCTACATAAAGTTTCCAAATAACATTGTGTTATGCCTGACTGATAATGTAAAAGCTCTATAATTATAAGCAATGACAAGATGTTATTAAATTGCTTATGTAATTTTGAGCCTTCTATTTATTTATTTATCATTTTTATAAATTTAGGGGGTACAAATGCAGTTTTCTTACATGAATACATTGTTTCATGGTGAAGTCTGTGCTTTTAGTGTAACCACAACCCAAATAATGCACATTGTACCCATTAGGTAACTTTTCATCCCTCAACCCCCTCCCACTCTCTCACCTTTCTGAGTCTCCAGTGTTTATTATTTCACTCTCTTATGTCCACATGTATGCATTATTTAGCTCCCAATTATAATTTAGAACATTCGACTTTCTTTTTTGGGTTATTTCACCTAATTTAAGATAATGGCCTCCAGTTCTATCCTTGTTGCTGCAAAAGACATGATTTCATCCTTTTTTTATGACTAAGCAGTATCCCATGATATGTATATATACCACATTTTTGTTTACCCAATCATCTATTGATGGGCACTTAGATTCATTCCATATCTTTGCTATAGTGAATAGTGCTGCAATAAACATAAGGGGGAAGGTGTTTTTTGATATAATGATTTCTGTTCCTTTGGGTAGATAGCCAGTGGTGGGATTGCTGGATCCAATAGTAGTTCTATTTTTAGTTCTTTGAGCAATCTCCATACTGTTTCCTACAGAAATTGTACTAATTTACATTCCCATGAACAGTGTATAATAGGTCCTTTTTCTCCACACCCTCATCAGCGTCTGTTATTTTTTGACTTTTAATTATAGCCATTCTAACTGGTTTAAGGTGGTATCTCATTGTGATTTTAATTTGCATTTCTCTGATGATTAGTGATGTTGAACATTTTTTCATACACATGTTGCAAATTGCCTATATAATTAATTCAGCTTTTTTTCAGTTATGTCAGATCAAGGGAACAAAAATAATATCATAATTTAGAAAAACTTACATAATAAGATTAGGTCTACATAATCTATATATTAAATTCCATACAATGAGTAAGTTTTTTTCCCCAAACTCCCTTAGAAAATACATACATTTTACCATAATAGAAGACACATCAAGAAACAATTTAAAAATTGGAGCCAATAGAGACCACAGTTTCTGATCACAGTGCATTAAAGATAACACTAATAAATTTAGAAAAGAAACAAAACATATTCCCATCAGTAGGAAAGGAAAAACAATTAATCAATTGTTTAGTTCTTTTAAACTACAGAATATTAATACACTGCCTATCCGAACCTATTAAAAGGAAACCAAAGAGTTCTCAGAAAAAAATTAGGGTCTTAAAATCCATGTTAATGAGAAGAAAAATTTAAAATAAATGAGTTAAACATCTAACTCATAAAGTTAGAAAAAATATATAAACTTAGAGAAAGTAGAATAAAGTATTTTAAAATGATAAAAATATAAATTGATAAATAAGAAAACATACATTGTAGAGATGATAAAGGAAATAAAAGTAAGTTGAAAGAAACAAGCACAGACAACCCTTTGAATAATCTAATCAAGAAATAAGGGGGAGAAGAAAGAATGGAAGCATAAAGTAAAAGAGAAAAATGACAATAGGTAAATAATAGATACCATAAAAACCTTAAGAGGACCTAGAGTGCTTTCCAGTAATCAATACTATAAAAAACCTTAAGAGGACCTAGAGTGCTTTCCAGTAATCATACTCTATACCCTAATCATATTTTCTTTCACTCTCTTAGGAAACGATTTCACCTCTTCTAGACTCAAACTTCCAAGTCCTCTCTCATATTCACTTTCAATGGATGCCCTTGCTCCCTACTTCACTGAAGAAATTGAGTCAACCAGAAGAGAACTTCCACCAACTCCCCAATCACATCTTCCCACCTATTACCATCTCTACTGATATCCTATAACATCTCGTTAACTATCATCGAAAAAATAATGTATTTTTCTACTAAAGCCATTCCATACCTTTCCTCTAAAACTACTCGAAGACAGTACTCCAGGAAGTCTCATCCCTCTCTCATAAATCACAAATGTATGGTTCTCAAATAGATTATTTCTATCAGCATATGTCCTTGAAAACATCCTGATATCTGTCTGGAGGAAAAGAAAACTTTCTTTCTCTTAACCCCACTTTACTCATCAGCTACCACCTGTTCATCTCTTCCCATTTTTTAGTAAAATTCCTTGAAACAACCCTTTATACTTGAAATCTTTTCTCCTACTCCTCTTCTTTTAAAGTCACTGAAACCTGGATTTTGTCCACCTTGAGTTACTGAAAACTTGCAGAAAGAGGGTAATATGCTAGACAGTGTATAAGTTTGGGAATGTTCATAGTTGAGTTAGACACCAGCTTTGCTTCTGAGAAGTTTCTAATGTAAAACAGTAATCACCTTCCCTAGAATTACAAACAATTCAAATCAACAGAGAAACTACCACTAAGTACCAAAACAAAACAAAACAACCCACAGATGGCCCATGTATTGCTATTTGCTCAAAAAAGATTATATGGCCTGCCTCTTATTGTGTGAACTGTAGTATCTGCATCTGGGGTAAGTGAACTTTCCACACCATTGCCTTTAAGCTTAGCTTTGGCCAACAGAATGTAAGTAGAAGTACTGCTGTGATGCAACAAAATCCCTGAGAACCATTGAATGACCTGCCAATTGCTCTTTTTAGTTCCTACTGCTTTAAGAATGGCATGTCTCTGATTGAAGCTACTTTTTAGCTGGGTCTTAGAATAAAGAAGACATGTGGGACAGAGCCAAAGCCAAGGTGGCCAATATGGTGCAAAAAGGAGAAACAAATCTTTTTTGTTGCAAACCACAGAGATTTGGCTTTTGTTGTTATGGCAACATATTCTAGCAAAAGCTAATTGATGCAGCCCAATTTAATGGTGCCTGAAAAGCATTAGGCCAAGGAATTCTGGGTTCCTTCCATACATTTCAGACCATGTCATATCAAATCAAAATAATGCTATTTTTCTCCATCACAAGCTTATTTATATAACTAAAGGTTCATGAGCACCTTCTGAATTCATAGTACTAGGAGTCAGAAATAAATTTTTTTCAATTGTATTTAACTTTCTATTGGCTCATTTAGTTCTTCTGTTCGCCACTTCTTGGCTGTTTTGAACATTAATTTACAAAAGACAGTTTTTCACTAACCACCAAAAGAAGAAAACTTAGAATGATAGAAAAGTAATATAATTTCATTGCCATTTAATCCTATTAACATAGTTCAAGTATTTCTCCTTGTTTCTATGCTGTTTCTTTGGGGATCTCTACTTTTGCTACTCAAATAGTCAAACAGAGGCATCTGAGAGCTTGTTAAAAATGAAGGCTCCAAGGCCCCACCCCAGACCTACTGAAACAGAATCTACATTTTAACAAAGTCTCCAGCTGAGATGCACATTAACATTTGAGAGGCTGTGGTTTATAAAAGAACAAGTTCTCCTTTTTACTAGATGTTCTTTTTCATAGATCTGGAGTAGTTAACAGCCAGGATCATTTTTTCTTTTTATGAAACTTTCAGGTGATCCTGATGTAAGAGATTTATATAATACATTTTGAGAAAAATCAATTTAGGCTTAGCTGAGTATGTCTGAATCTCCAGTTTTGACACTTAGTACTAGTTGCATGGCTCTGTGAAAACTACTTCTCCAAAATTCATTTCTTCCATCCATGGTGAAGTTACTACCTATTTCTATTTCACGGGTTTATAAGGTTGTATCAGATAGTGTACAAAATACCTCACTGTTAACTGCAAAGGAGACTAAAACAAATGCAAAGTTGAAACATATTAGGAACATAATAAAATGTGTTGATTAATATGATGAATGTGTAAATGAATACTATTCAACTCTAATGCAATAAGAAGAAATAACACAAAGGAATGATATTAGGTTATGGGAAAATACTGCCAAAGGCTGACACAGTCTCTGCTGGTTTGGACTATTGCCTTCACTTTTGGTTGTTTGTTGTTTGTATTTGATATCTCTCCACCAAGTCCAAGAGCAAAAAGGCTAAGAATGGTTGACAGTATCTTTTCTTATAGGGCTATTTAAAATAGTCATGACTTTCAATCACATAAACATAATATTAAAAATGTCAGTGGCAAAAAATAATTCAATATAAATACAAAGTAAAAATCTTCCTTCCCCAAACATCTTCATGCTCAGTCTCACTCCCCACTTTCAATCATTTATGTTTCCAGGTTTTCTGTTATTTTCCACCACAGCATAATTTTAAATAGTGCAAGATGAGAAAATTAGTACAACTATACTTCCTTCTACTTGCTATCCCCCTCTCCTTCTCTCAGCTTCTATTATCTAAATTTTAATAAAAACTATAGTTTGTTCTGTAACTATATCTAGATTTTCCTTGTATTTCCTATAGATTACAATTTTTAAAAATAAGAACATTTAAAATGCTATAAAATTACTGTTGTTTTGCAGAACCAAGAAAAAATATTGAACAAACGCAGAAGACAGATTTCCTTGCCATTAAAACTGCTTTTTAGTAAAGCAGTTGAATTTGATAACCCAGAAAAAGAATTCTAAGGTGACTACCAGAAAAAGAGTAAACTTATTTCAAAACATTCTGACCTATTTAACAAAATTCAGCAATGTGATAGATGGTATTGAGAGATAGGTGGACAGATGGGTAAATGGGATGGAGGAAGAAAGGACATTTTTAAGGAAATTCTCAACTCATCTATCTGTAGTCAACTCTGAAAAGATAATAAAACCACATATTTATACCAAAAGAACGTACAATTATGGGCTACATATATGTAAACATCAAGACACTTTCATTACGAAATATCAAAATTGTTTTGGAAGTGAATGGACCCTTGACCAAAAAACTGTTAATAATTTTATTAACTTAAATAAGTATTACAATAAAAAATTAGGAAGAGAAACAAAAGATCTGTTTTTTTATAGGGTCCAAATAGTGTTATATCTACATTTTTAGAATGACTACATTAGCATTTTCATCACTGAACTTGAATAAATGGACTCATTTAAATAATTAGCACTTAGAAGGCACACTAACCATGGTCACACAGAAAAATTTCATAAATGATAAAACATTCAAGAAATCGGGATTTATTTTTAGAGCAAGTCCTCTGGATACTTTTGAAATGCATCAAGCCCTAGTGACAACGTTGGACATACTGAAAACAATTGTCTTTCTGTATCCTACACTGTACTTTGCAGTGAATTCCTGACTTTGATATTGTGAATAGTTTCAGATATGCAGCACATACTTTATTATTGGAGATATTTTTAAAAGTAGCCTCAAGTGCAGTAAACAGAACAGCCCCCCAAGGATATCTACTCAGTAATCTCTGGAACCTGTGAATATGTTACATACATAGCAAATGGAACTTTGCAAATATAATTAAGGTTACGGAATTCAAAATAGGAAGAATATCCTGGATTATGGGTCTAATCACCTGAGGCCTTAAAAGTAGCAACATTTCTCCAGCTGGAGTCTCAGAGTTGCAGCAGAAGGAAAAGTAAGGAGATCTGAAGCAAGGGAAGGAACTGATCAGACCATTGTTGGCTTGAAGACAGATGGGGAAAAATTAGGATGAATGCAGCCCACTTAAGGTATTGAAAAGTTGCCCACCATAGCCAGTAAGAAAGCTGGGACTTCAGTTCCACAACCGCAAGGATTGAATTCAGCCAACAAGTGGAATGAGCTTGGAAAGGGATTTGTCCCCAGAACTGTCAGAAAAGAATGTAGCCTTTGCTGACACCTTAATTGTAGCTCTGTGAGAGTCTAAGCAAAAGACCCAGTTGGCTCAAGGTCTACCTGAACTTCTGACCCACAGAATTGTGAGATAATAAATGTGTTAAGCCACTAAATTTGTGATCACGTGTTACAGCAGCAAAAGGAAAACTAATACGATATGTTCCTTTCCTCCTTTGCATAGAGAAAGTTCTACACATTATGCTCCTATTTTGAATATACCCATTTTCCATGATAAATTGAGCCTGGCTAAATTAAATGAATATTAAGAACTATTCAAATCCAAGTGTATTAGTCTGCTCTCATACTGATATGAAGAAATATCTGAATCTGGGTAATTTACAAAGGAAAGAAGTTTAAATGACTCACAGTTCCACATTGCTGGGGAGGCCTCAGGAAATTTACTATCATGGCAGAAGGCAAAAGAGAAGCAGGTAACTTCTTCACAGGTGGCAGGACAGAGTGAGGGCAAGCAGGGGAAATGCCAGATGCTTATGATACCATCAGATCTCATGAGAACTCTCTCATTATGACAAGAACAGCATGGGGGAAACCACTCCCATGATCCAATTACCTCAACCTGGTCCCACCCTTGACATGTGGGGATTATTGGGATTATAATTTGAGGTGAGATTTGGGGGGGGACACAGAGCTATTATGTCTGGTTTCACAAAACAAACACTTGGACCAGAATTTATTCTGTCCTCAAATGGAAAAGCAACTAACCTTGATATGTCTGCTATATGTTAGATAACAAATTAGGAAATTTGTAAATAATATTTTATGTAAAGTTCACCATGTTCCAATTAAATGTTATTACCCTAAACCTGAGTTAATCTAACTACAGGGTAATAGTTGTTTATATGAGAATTGGTCTAGAAGGCACGAAAAGAGAAGTATAAATGAGTTCTTGTTATGACAAAAAAAAACCCTAGAAATTTCTGAGTTAGGTGCATTAGTACCCTTTATAAAGAATGAAGAATCCCTATTTAAAAAATGTAGTAGTTTTTGATTAAAACTGTTACATCTCTGTTGCTCCTCCCATCCTGGTACTGCTGCTCTTATTGCAACTGCCAGAGCTTCCACACACTAACATCACTTCCACTGCTACGCACTACCCTACTACAAGGCTCAGTTGAAACTCAGCCTTGGTCTTCAGAAGCCCTGTTTTGGATGCTGTTCTATGGGTCCTACACTGGCTGTTCAAAATGCTTTGTTCTCTTTCATCCCATTTTCTTCTTTTCTTGTCTGAACTCAGCAGTTAAAGGAAGGCTATATCTGGTCTGTCTGGAGAGATTGAGATGGAAATGTAACTTTCCAGTGTTTTTTCCATTTCTGCACATAACAGTGTGAAATACCTGAATCTGAAGGTTTAGCACTTTTTTTGTAATTTCTCTTGGCTATGAATGTGGGTCTCATTTACTTTTCAAAAATAAAGATTTGAGACACAGGGAGGTTCAGTGGGTTGAGGTAACTTGAAACCCAAACTTCAAATATTGCGAGCAAATGCATTTTCTGTCTCAAGTTTCACAAAAGAGCCTTACTGTGCTTATATCTCACCATAAAAATCTAAACATTTGCTTTTAAAGACACTTCAGTTAATTAAAAATATATAAGGTTGAAATAGTATTAAAAGTGATATATCAGTATATGAGTATATCAATTTAGAGTGCTGGTTAATGTGAGGGTTCAGAAAACAGACAACCTTGGGTAGAATTGGAACTCTGCCATATACTATCTTTGCAAACTAGAGAAGGTGAGTTAATCCCTCTATGTCAGTTTCCTTATCTGTAAAAGGGGAATAATAATAGTACCTCTAGTCATAGAATGGTGGTTCAGATTAAGTTTGTTATATATGTAAAGTCCTTAAAACTATGCCTGGAGTTCAGCAAGCTCTTAAACATGAGCTATCAATTCTGGTTCTGATTCTAGTCACTAAAGAGTCAGCAGTGCAGGGGTGGGTGGGGAGTTCTAAATAATTGTATTAAAGAAAGCATGATGAAAAGATGAAAGTTAATTCTTAAAGCCTATGTCACAGGATGATATGAGAAACACATGTGAATATAACATGGACTGTGACAATATATAAAGTAATTAGAAAATATTATATGTGTAAGGGCTCAGAAAATGTATCACCACTCAAATATCTTTCTTAAAATGCTTACTTAGAAATACATTCCTTCAGGCAAAGTGATGAAATCAAATGTAAAATATAAAAATGGACAAATGGTGACTGCAAGAATGATAGAATCATTCAAATTAAACATATTAATAGCATTTAAATAATTGCTAATAGCTTAATTTCAAATCTGAATGCAACTTTAGACTGGATTTTGCAGTAAAAATACCGTATAAAAGTTTTTAATAATAAATAACACTTTATGTTAATACAAATTGGAAAGTCCAGTATGGGGAAAAGAGCAAGGACAGAGAAGTATTCAATTCTTCCTCTTTATATGTTGGACCAGAAAATGGAATGATTACTTTCCTGGTTATACCAAATAAAGAAATATGGATGATGTTTTTTTTAAAAAAAAAAAAAACACTCACACACACAACAGGTTCCACTAGTTTAGTTACAAACAATGTGTATTTCTTACATATACGGCAGAAGAGAAAAGGCAACAAAACCCATTTCAACAGCCAAAGCAAAAAAGCAAAATAATATCAAGGAAGGAAAAAGAGGAAATAAAAAATTAATGACATAGATAATTGCTCATGATATGTTAAGTGAAAATGCAGTGTATAAAATTACATATAGTATGCTTCTAATTTTGAGAATAGCATCTTTCTCTTAGTGTAAAAGATGATAAAGACCATCGACCTAAATTGAACTTTAAGTAATTATAGATGCAGAAACTTGAATATTTTCTACAAAGCACATAAAAAAAGCAGTACAAGGAAACAACTTCCAAGAACAGACCCAAAATTAAACACAGTCAATATGTAATTCAAAGTAGAAAATCACCAAAATAGGTATTATAAACTGTGTTGAAAATTAACTTAGAGCAGACCAGTAAAAAGCAAACAACTTTCTTAGTTACGTCTGGTCTTGTATTTTTGATAAATTTATTACTGAAATATTTTATAAATTAATACAACAATCTTTTATTGTCTCTATATAGTAGAAATATATATATTATGGTTAAGTTTATGATGGTAAAGTACACAAAATTCCAGTTTTAAAGTGTGAGACATAGTTCTTAAGAATATCTCTCTTTTTAGGTTTTAGGTTAAATAACTTCTCCAGAAATACAAAGCAACTAGTACGCATCAAGTGTTTAATCCTTGTTCTTGACTTTCTTTGACTCTAAAATCTTAAATGCTTTAAGGAAGATTGCGTTTTAAAAGTGCAATGGATGTAAATTTTCAGTTATGCAGTATGAATAAGTTCAAGAGATCTGCTGTACACCATTGAGCCTACAGTTAATACTGTATTGTGCACTTAAAATTTTGTTAAGAGGGTAGATCTCATGTTAAGTGTTCTTACCACAATAAAAAATAATAAAATAAAGTGAAGGAATCTTAAATTTAAATCTTGTCTCTGACACTTACCAGTAATGTGAGAATAGGAAACATACTTTTCTGAGATTTTATCTATATATAAAATGGAATTAAAGAGATTGCTTTTACAACTCTTATGAAGATAAAACAAAATATTTAAAGAGGCAATGAATATATTGATCAACAGATGCTTCTTCCTATTCTACTACACTGAGTTCTTTGCTCTTATTCATTTTCTGTCATACTTCTATCATTGTCATATTTCTATCACATAGAAGTGTAAATATTGGTTTAATCATCAGTCACCTCAAATAAGCTAAGCATTCCTGAAAGGGAGAAGCATTTTTCATCGTCTTTTTTTGTTTCTATAAGCCATCAGGATAAGCTACATTTTATCCTGTAACCTACATGTTACATTGCCACCAGGATAACCTACATGTCTATCTTTTGTATTCTCATAAACTAGATAACGTGCCTGCTACATACATATTTTATTTAAAACTTCTGATTTGAGGGCTGTGTCTTCTGAAAATGTGTAAGACCAATGAGCACAGGAATGCAGAAGATAATCAGCACATGTCCCAGATAATCATGGTCTCATATTACCACTGTTTCCTATTTCAGGGTGCATACTGTGCCCAAATCTGAGAATGCTGTGGTGAAAGTGATAGGTGCTGTGGAGCTCACAGTTGGAGTTTGTCTCTAACCCCAGGTGAACCTCTTCAAACACCTAACAATTGTTGAGTCTAGATAAAGGCTCACACAGCACTGTGTTTGTAGTTTGGGAAGATATGCACATATAAGGAAAAAATCTCTTTGCTCTGAGAGATTACATTGCATTTGCAGAAAAAAAATGCATACAATGACACTAAGCAAGCCATCATTAATAACCAGTTTAGACTTGTATTTTAAGTTATGTGACAGAATAGAAGAATACAAAGGGGGAGAGAGGCAGATTAGAGGTCAGGCTTGAAGACATAATAAGAAGCTTAATCATTTATTTTCCAGATTAGCATTTTACAAATGTAATTCTATGAATTACCTAAGGTGATTGTTAAAACTATGAAATCAAAATTTCCAGAGAAGATGTCATTGTCAACAAGCACTTTGAGCAATTCTCCTTTTCAGTCAAGCTTGTGAAAACTTCTCTAGGTGATTGGGAGCCACGGAAAGTTATTTTTTAACATCTTAATTGAAAAATAATTTACATATCACAAAATTCCTTTGTGTTTAGTGTAGAATGCTATGATTTTAATAAATGTATAGAGGTGTGTAATCATCACAACAATCCACTTTTAAGACTCCCAAAAAGATCCCTACCCATTTGCTGTCACTTCCTATGCCCACCTCCAGCCGTAGGCAAACTTTAATCTCCTTTCCATCTTATAGCTCTGACTTTTCTGGGTATTTCATGAATAAGGAATCATGTAATAAGTAATCTTTTATGATGGGCTTCCTTCATTTAGCATGATGATTTTTAAAGTTTCATTCTTGTTGTAGTGCTGATAGTTTGTTACTTATTGCTGAATAGCATTTCATTGCATGAATACACAATATTTTCTTTACCACCTGAGGGATATTTGTTATTATGAATAATGCTGCTATGAACATTTGTGAACAGGATATACGTGAACATATGTTTTCATTTCCCTTGGTTAGATTTCTAGGAGTAAATTTTTTTAATTAAATAAACTACTAGATTATTTTTATGGTAGTTGTACCATATTACATGCCAATTAGCAATGTATGAAAGTTCTTAATTCACCACAATGTCTCTAATTCTGGGTATTATCTTTTGATTATAAAAATTCTAGATGGTGTGAAATGTGGTTTTAATTTGAAATTCCTAATGACTACAGAGATTGAGCATATCTTCATCTGCTTATTGACATCTATTTACCATCACTGGTGAAATGTCTATGCAAATTGTTTACCCATTTTTTAATTGGGTTTTCCTCTTCTTATTGACTTGTGAGAGTTCTTTATAAATTCAGAATATATGTCCTTTAACAGAGATATGTCTTGAAAGCATTTTCTCCTAGTTATCTTAGTATTTTTCATTTTCTTACTATTTTGAAGTATAAGTTTTTTTTATTTTGATGAAGTTCAATTTATAATTTTTTTTTGTGGATTGTACTTTTAGTGCCATGTTTAAGAAATATTTGCCTAATCCAAGGTTTCAACAATGTTTTCCTATTATTTTCTTCTGAAGAGTGTATCGTTTTGCTCTTACATATTGGTCTATGGGCCACTTTGAGTCAATTTTTGTGTATGATGTTTGGTAAGGTTCTAAATTAGTCTTTGTGCATTTGAATAGCCAATCATCCTAGCCTAATTTGTTGAAAAGACTATCTTCTCCACATTGAATTGGTATATTTGTTGAAAATCAATTGACCATAAATCTACGGGGTTATTCTTGTACTCTCTATCATTATACTTGCTCTATATGTCTATCCTTAAACTAACCTGATTACTGTCCTTTTAGAGTAAGTTTTGAAATCAGTAAATGTTAAATTCTCCAATTTTGTTAATGTTTTTCAAGATTGTTTTAATTATCCTTGGTCCTTTGTCTTTCTATATAAATATTAAAATCACCTTATCCCTTCCTGTATAAAAGCCTGCTGACATTTTAATAGAACTGTGTTGAATTTATAGACAAATTTGGGCACATATGACATCTTAATAATATTGAATATTTTAAAACATGAATGTCTCTACATTTGTTTAGATATTTTTACATTTCTCTTAAAGTCTTCACTATACAAGCCTTGCATGTATTTTGTTTAATTTACTCTTAAGTATTTCATTATTTTAGATGCTATTATAGATGGAGTTGTTTTAACTTCATTTTTTATCATTCTTCGATACTGTACCAAAGTACAATTTATTTATGTATGTTTATCTTTTATCCTGTGACCTTGCTGAATTGGTTTATTCATTCTGTTGGGTTTATTTGTGGACATAGACGCATTTTAATAAAGGCAGTAACACAGTCAGATTTTAATAAAGGCAGTAGCACAGTCAGATTTGTATTTTAAACAGATAACTCTGCAGCTGTGAAGGGGATGCATTTGAAGGAGGAAACGCCGGAGGAAGGAAGAGTTTTTCAACACCGTTGGGACAATTACTGACATCTAGAATACTCAAAGGAATATATAACAAGACTAGGAGTATACCAGAAAAAAAACTGAAAATGGTAACTGCTTATTTTGTCATAGAAATGGACATGTTTATTTTAAGAAAATCATTTTAAGCTATCTTTTCTTTGTTTTTTAGACAAAGTCTCTGTCTGTCACCCAGGTTGGAGTGCAGTGGTGTGATCAGTTCACTGTAACCTCAAACTCCTGAACTCAAGGGATTCTCTTGCCTCTGCCTCCCCAGCAGCTGGGACTACAGACATGTACCACCACACTTGGCTCATTTAAAAAATAATTTGTAGAGAAGGGGGTCTCACTTTGTTGCCCATGCTGGTATCAGGCTACTACATTTATCGTGCTTATTAAAGTTGCGGACTTCTTCCAGGAATGGCAGACTGTGTAATTTGGACCAGCTCTATTGATAAGAACAACTAGAAAAATTGGGTAATTTTTTAAACAAATTTTAATTCACTTTTGAAGTGAATTAATAAAGGCAAAAAAAAAAACAGTGAAGATTTTAGAGTTTGGGATCTAGGGAAAACTAAGCCCTCAGGCATTTGGACCTGCTTTTTCCCTAGTTGTGGAAAAAGGAGAGGCTGGCTCAGCACATTTGGCAACTTCACAAGGCTGAAGAGATGGGAATTGAGATCAAGTCCTTTCAAGATGCAGTAGCCTTAATGAATCCTCCTCACTTGGAGGTGAGACTCCTAAGAACTGTACCCTAGAAGAAATAATCTCTGGATGACAGATCTTCCCAGGGATTATCTGGATTGAGGTAATTAAGATCACTGTTTTTCCAGACATCTGGCCAAAAAAAATAAATGTTCCCTCTAGATGAAGATAATATTCTCCTAGAACTAAAATGACTTCCACTGATGATTTTACAAATGAGATGACTGTCACACAGTCAAAAATAACAATGTACATGATATAACTTGACAAAAATGAATAATAATTCACCAAAAGACAAATGAAACAGATAAAAGGAATTCCTCATATTCAAGTTATCAGAAAGACTTAAAATGGCCATGTTTCAACTGTTAAACAAAATTAAAAACAAAACAAATGGAAAAGAATGTTTAAAGATAGTAATCACAACAAAAGATTAAATATATAGATTCAACAGCAAATTAGAAACAGCAGAGAAAATTAGTGAACTAAAATGTCAGTACAAAAATAAAATTCCAAATGAATCACAGAGCAATAAGGGGATGGAAAATATAGAAGAAAGAGTAAGAGGAATAGAAAATAAAGTGAGAACTAGCATATAGGAAGTGGCATTCCAAAATGAGGGGGGAAACAGAATGTGATGAGGCAGTATTTACTGAACAAAAGTAAATATTTTTCCAAACCAATAAATGGCAGTAAGTCACAATGTTAATAATCTCTATGGACACTAAGAAGAAAAAAAGGAAAATAAAAACAAATACGTTTTAAGTACATTATAGTAAAACTTCTTGTAAAGAAAACTCTCTAAAGTAGCCAAAAAGATTTTAAAAAAAAGGACAGTTTACTCTCAAAGAGGAAACAATTAAATTGACAACTGCCTTCTCAACAGCAACAATGAAAGTCAGAATAAAATAATATGTCTTAGTGCCAAGTGAAAATAACCACTAACGTAAAATTCTATCTCCAGTAGAAATACCTTTCAGGAATAAAGGTGAAGTAAAGATATTTTCTGAAAAACTTAAACCAGAAAAATTACTCATCTGCAGACGTACAGTAAAAGAAATATTCAAGTTTATTTTTCAAGTAGAAGAAAAATGATCCCAGATGAAAAACCAGAAAGAATGAGATCCAGAAAGAATAACTGGTAACATAAATGGTATACGTGTGAATAAATCTAAAGGAATATTGCCTGATAAAAATATAATAATATATTTCACATCCTACACATGGAAGTATAAGGCAGGGAAAGTATACATTAACATTACACTTTGCTAAGGATGCACATTGTAATTTGTAGGTTAACAAAAGAATAGCAAGAGTGTAAAACTTCTAGATAACAGAGGAAAAAAATGCAATTCAAATGGTGGCATGAAAGGTTGATTTAAAAAAAAAAACACAGAATAGATAGGAAAAATAGAAATCCCTTGGTAAAATAGTAGACTAAATACAAATATACAAGTATTTACAGTAATTATAAAGATACCAAATAATTTAAAGAGAAAGATTATCAGTCTGCATACAAATAAAATTCAGAAATTGTTTATTATTTGTGGGAAACATATATAAGAACACAGACACATTGAAAGTAGAAATATAGAAATGGCACACAATGCAAACATTAACAGAAAAGAAATCTGCTCTAATACCATTACTACTAGTAATAAAATCAGATTAAATAGAATTCAAGGGAAAATACCAGTCCAGAAATAAATGGGTCACTTCATGATGATAAAAGGCTCAACTGGCCACGAAGTTATACATATGATATAGTCAAATAAAACTGATAGCAGCCTCAAAATATATGCTAAAAATAAAAGAATTGCAAGAAGTAGAAACTCTATAATTATAGCGTGAGACAATAAAACTTGTTATTATTCTAACACAGAACTTTAGATGTGGAAATGCAAAATGAAGTTACATTTTTAAAAAAACAAATTAAATATATTTGACAGTTACTAAAACTTATGATTTCAGAAGTCACATTTTCTATAAAAGGAATACTAGCTGAAGAGATTTTCTAACTCAAGCAACATCAACTGCCACAGATTATTTGTCCAGATGGAATATAGTTCATAGTACTGTATTCTGATAGCATGATGGATCAGACAATTGGCTAACATAACTTTTAAATAACCTTTTTATAAGCATTTTAAAATAAACTTTTCTATATACAAAATTAACAAAGATAATATAATTTTGATATTTAGAACTGATTTTATCTCCTTTATCTTAGAAATAGATCATGAAATAATATTCTTATCATGGAAAACTTTCAATTCAATTACCAATTTTTTAAAAAAACTTGGTCAATTAATCTATTATCGATCAGCAACATATCAATGCATCTTATAAACTCTTATAAGAATTAATAAAAAATTTTGAACTATATCACGTATCTTAATTGAAGCAGATTACACTAAAAGTGGACATGAAAAGAGAAAATCATAGGTAAGAATAATACATGAAAATTAATTTACCGTACATAGAACAAGATAGTGTCAAATTCTAATCACATAAATTCCTAAACAATTTCTTCCAGGTAACATCAATATTAACATGGGCTTATAGATTTAAAAAAGAAAAAAACAAAAACAAAAACCTCTTCAAAACAGAAACCTTCTTCTGGCAAATATCTTAGGAATAACTATTAGTCTTTGTACTTGCCTGGAAGACAACCTGGGGCTTCTTGACCTAGGAGGGAAAGCAGAGCTGGGAGCCAAGAGCAATGAGATTTCATTTTCTTCCTGTAGCACCTATTGCAAGTTCCAGGGCCAACAATCTCACTTTTTGAAAAGCAAAAATGATTTAAAATATTCATTTTTGGGGAAATTTGTTCTAATTCAAGGCCCAAGGAAGAAATTGCCAGTCATTCAGAATCTTACTCAATAAATTTAATCATATTTGAGAGAAAATAGTAGAGCCTTATTATGAGTATTTTTTAAATTATCAGTGTCACAAATAAAACTCTGATTGCAATGCAAATTGTAACTTAAAATTCAAGCCCTATGTACGTTTGGCCTATGAATCTTTTCTTAAATAACTTAATTGTTATGACTCTTAAGTAATCAAACAGCAAGTATTAAGGGTTTACTAAGAGCCAGGCAGCCTTAGCTAATTCAGAGATACTATTTTGTAAACTAATTTAATTGCAGAGATCAATGCAAAGGTGTGTGATCTACTTAGAGTGTGATAGTCATGTTTTAAAAGAAGATGTCCACAACCACAGTTCTAAACTCTCCTTTTCACAAACTGAGGAATCGTGATGGTTGTTGCTAACTTACCCTCGAGCTGTAAAGCTCTGAAGTGAACTATTCAGGAAAAGTAAATAGTGTGAATTT
This sequence comes from Pan paniscus, assembly GCF_029289425.2. Taxonomy (NCBI): domain Eukaryota; kingdom Metazoa; phylum Chordata; class Mammalia; order Primates; family Hominidae; genus Pan; species Pan paniscus. The sequence continues at coordinate 89,781,682 of NC_073259.2, forward strand.
CAGTGTTTCTGTTACTGCATATAGAATTTCTCATCAAAGATTCATAAAAATAAATGAATCATAAACATGGTAATATTAAGTACAACAAATTAGACTATAAATTTTAGCAAAAAATCTCAGGTTAAATAGAAACTCATCTTGATAATACTAATGACTATTTTTCTGTTGGTATCATTCCTTCTGACAGAATAACAATAAGAGCAGGCCAAAAAAAAATAGAATAATTCAAATATAAACTATTCCAAAGTGACAAACTAATCAAAATATTCTACTGTTCATTTTGTCCTTCCACAAACTGAAAGTCGGATATAGATAATAAATAGTGGCAGCAGTATTATGAAGTCATATAACTTCATATTCATACACTTTTTTTGTGTCAAAAGTGGCTTAGTTTAAGAAATAAATTCCTTAGTGAAAAAACATGAAGAATGTGAAAAAAATGGAATTTCAAATCCACAGAAATTGTGTCAATATCTCTTAAAAATTCCTTCAAAGCAAATCATATACATTCTGACCTCAGTGCTATGATTGTAACATATTCACAATGTCACCACCACCTCTTGATATAAAACCCACTTCATTCTTGAAGGGGATTTGAGGTGCAGCATTAATGCTGGTCTCATACATAATGACACTCGTGTTGTAGACACTTGAGCCATAAGGCTCGATGAATTATATTTGTTTTCTTGTTTTCATTAAGATTTTTAATATATGATAGTTTTTTTTATGATTGCATGATTTGCTAAACAAGCATAGAGTAGATATAGAGAATGTACACAACAAGAAAAAGAATAATTTTTGTTTTCATTTATTTAGTATTTTTTTTAAACTCCAGCTAAATGCTAGATATTGCAGACAGAAAATACAGCTATGAACCAAATATAAAAGAATCCCCTGACTCAAGCTTGTCCAACCTGGGGCCCACAGGCCACACGTGGCTCAGGATGGCTTTGAAGGCAGCCCAACATAAATTCGTAAACTTTCTTAAAACATTATGAGATTTTTTTGGTGATTTTTTTTTTTTTAGCTCATCAGCTATCATCAGTGTTATTGCATTTTATGTGTAGCCCAAGACAATTCATCCTTCCAATGTGGCCCAGGGAAGCCAAAAGATTGGACACCCCTGCCTGACCTCAGAGAGCATAGAGCCCAATGGAGGAAGAAAGAGAAAAGTAAGATAAAGAAATAAAATATACACTATACTAGATGGTTATAAGTGCTTTGGAGGAAAAGTAGAGACGAGAGGTTGGGTGTATGAGGAAGAGGGATGTAATAATTTCATAAATTTAAGCAAGATGATCAGGCATGGCCTTACTAAGTAAATATTTGAGTAAAGACCTGAAAAGGTAAAGAAAGCAAGCCATATGGTTATTTAGGGGACAACTTTTCCAAGCCTAGAGAGCAGCCGCAGCAGTCCCTAAGGCAGTTGAATCCCTGACCCGTTGGACAGCAAGAACACCAGGATGGTGGGATAGAATGAGTGAGCTGGAAAACAGTAAGATATGTTATCAGATAGGTAAAGGGGAATTGCAAATGTTAACATTGTAGGCCTGGTTAAAGACCTAGGCTTTTTCATTAAGACGTTAAGTTATTTCAGAGATTTGAGCAGATATGAAACAAACTCTGACTTACTTTTTATCCGAATCAGAATCTCTTTTATGGCTCTGAATTATATCGATGAGCTACAAGGACACAAGCAAGGAGAACAGTTAGGAAAATTTCATCTAATTCAGGTAAGAGATGGTGACTCTGACTAGGATGGAGTTGCAGAGGTACTTATAGTGGTTCAATTCTGCACATACTTTGCAGGAAACACTGAGAGACTGCTGCTAGATTGCACAGAGAATATGGAAGAAATAAAACACTGAAGTTTTGGGCCTAAGCCAATGGAAGATTGATGTTGCTATTAATTGAGATGTCAAAGACTAAGTGAAGATCATGAACTCAGTTTTGTACACGTTAAGTTTCTACATTAGACAATAAGTGTCTGAAAGTTGAAAGAATGTCTGGAGAAGAGGTGAAAATTCTGAAGTCATCAACATTTAGATGATATTTAAAGCCAGCAGATGGATGACATTATCAATAGTGTCAATAGAGATGGAAAAAGACAAGGTTCAGGATCCTGGCCCTGGAGTAATCAAGCATTAAGATGCCAGGAAGATGGCAAGTGAACGATAATAAAGACTGAAAAGTGGCCAAAAACAAAGGAGGAAAACCAGGCAAGTGGGCTATCCTAATGCCAAATGAGGTAAGTGTGTCAAGAAAGAAGGGGGATCCACTGTCTAAAGTTGCTGATAAAGTAAGCATGAATAAAGACTGAGAAGTGACCGTTGCATTTAGCAATGTGGGAGATATTGCTAATCTTCACAGAGCAGTTTAGATGAAGTTGATCTAAATTCATGTTCTCTTAAATCCACTCCACTCAGGGTGAATTCAGGCTGAATGCCTGAATCCAGGAGTTGATTCAAGAGAAAATTTGGGGAGAAAAATAAGAACAGATGTAGCCAATTAAAAAAACAAACAAGGCTGGGCATGGTGGCTCACGCCTGTAATCCCAGTATTTTGGGAGGCCATGGTGGGTGGATCACGAGGTCAGGAGATGGAGATCATCCTGGCTAACACAGTGAAACCCCGTCTCTACTAAAAATGCAAAAATTAGCTGGGCATGGTGGCACATGCCTGTTGCCCCAGCTACTGGGGAGGCTGAGGCAGGAGAATCATTTGAACCCGGGAGGTGGAGGTTGCAGTGAGCCGAGATTGTGCCACTGCACTCCGGGCCACAGAGTGAGACTCCGTCTCAAAAAAAAAAAAAAAAAAAAAAAAACTTTTGCTGTAAAGGGAAAGATAAATGGTGGGGTGGCATCTTGGTAGAGTGGTGGGGGGGTGTTAATAGCTTTTTTAAAAAAAAATAAGAGAAATGTAAGTACATATTTTAATGCTTTCAGTTATAATTTATTAGAGATGGACCGATTCATAATTTAGGAAAAATAATGCAAACGTTTTGTCCAGGAATAGCAAGGGGGGATGAGATCTAGAACAAAAGGGAAAAAGTTGACCTTTTCTAGGAACATGTACAGTTCATCACAGTAGAGGATAAAAGGCAATAAGATCACTAAAAATAACAGCCAGTTTCACTGAATTTACAAATACATGTGACAGTCAGCAGAATTTAGGCAGTGCCTTCTTATTTGCCATTATATATTCCTAGAAACCATAATTGACAAGATAAAATAAAATATAGATAGCAACTCTATGCCATAAGCATAGAACCTGACACAGAATAGGCCCTAAAGTATTTGTTGAATAAATAGTAATTATT